>NC_135720.1:64711154-66135320 GCF_964656455.1 Halichoerus grypus
ATAGATCTGGACTCTTGACTAAAGTATTTTGCTTTATTCATTTAAAATTATTTTTAATAGACTTGATCTCATATTTATAAAGATGTTTTCCATCTTTCTCTCTCTGTATTATACTCATCTGTTCCTGTATCTTTAACTTTTATTGCCAAATTACCCTATTTGTTTATCTTGCCACATGTGGAAAACAAATATAAAGATATTAGAAAAATGTAATAAAGTACAACCGTGTTTTAGCAGAATCAGGTATTTAGTTTAAGCTCCCTCCAAGAAAGTTTAATTCATGGAGTAGGGAAAGGATTTAGCTAAATTTCAGCATACTATACATAAGATCTGTTGAATTCCAGAGTAATAGGGAAGACAATCAAAATGGAACTGAGCTACAAAATACTAATTGTCTAATTAAATCTGCTTCCTGATTCTGAGTAGATGTGCCATTATATCTGTTAGGTCTTTCACATGAAGTCCAAAAATTCCTTGCATGACTAATTAAATTCAAGGTTCCACATTAATCACAAGATGTGTGTTTATCTTTCATTTGTTTCTCTTAATTTAAGAGAAAAATGGAAATTTAAGTAGTTATCTTCTACAGTGTTGTAGGACAAAGTAGCATGCCTGTGTGGCCTGTTTTATTTAGAAATTGGTAAATGTTTCAGTATATTCACATATGAACTATCCAACAAACAGATGCACACATTCAGCTCAATTGAATGGTAGAAGAGTAGACTATAAATCTTCAAATAGAAAATTACTCAGGATAAACCCATATGGATTATTTTAAGAAAACTGTCCCTTAACATTAATGATTTCATATGATGAATTCCAACACAGTATGATTCCCTAAACCCCAAGGGCGCTGTTTTTGCAGCAGCATCTGCACTTGTTGCTGGTCTCTGGCAGTGAGTGCTGGCTGTAGAACTGGATAGTGAGAACAATGCCTCAGGTAGATACTTACCTCAAGAAATAGGCAAGAAACCTCATATCTGACCAGCAACAGCACATCTCTCTCAGTGGCATATTCCAACCATAATCTACCATGACCAAAAGAGCAGGTTGGTGAGGAATATAACCATAGAGCTGTCAGATTTAACAAATAAAAATTTAGGACATTCAACTCAATTTAAATTTAGGTAGTCAAGGGGTGCCTGGGTGGCTCAGTTGTTAAGCATCTGCCTTTGGCTCAGGGCATGATCCCAGGGTCCTGGGATCGAGCCCCGCATTGGCTCCCTGCTCAGCAGGAAGCCTGCTTCTCCCTCTCCCACTCCCCCCTGCTTGTGTTCCCTCTCTCACTGTGTCTCTCTCTGTCAAATAGATAAAATCTTAAAAAAAAAAAAAATTAGGTAGTCAATGGACATTTTCTCACTACAAGCATATACTAAATATTGCATCCTGTATTTTATCTGGCAACTCTGTATAATAAGCTTCCAAAGACAGACAATAAGAATATATTCAAAGGCCAGGAAAACGGAAACCATTTTATGTATTTCAGAGAAAATTTGATACACAAAAATGGTTACAGAGGTATTGGAAGGCCTAAGAGAGCAAAAGGGAAATAGTGAGGTAACTCAGATACTAGTAACTACAGGAAAGAGCTATGATCTGCAGGGTTGGGGACAAAAGGGAGGGGCTTTTTTCGCTGGAGCCCACAATGAACAGGAGAGGTTGCACGGCTGTCCCTAGCCCTTGACAAGGGGCCCTGCTATTGGTACTGCAGCAAAGGGGAGGGACTACCCAAAGCAAAGTATGAACCCAAGAAAAAGCGCCAGGTGGGGATAACAAGAGCACCAAGGGAGACAGATAAGGGGCTGATTCTGACTGATGACTGTGGGAAAGAGGCTCTTTCCAGAATAGGTGTCAGCTACTGTTGTATTAATGCAGATTATCAGTCCTCCTTCTCCGACCATTGGTAGAGCCCAGCCAGAAATGAACTGTCAAGGAACTCTAAGAAATACCATTCCCCACTCATTAAAATACACAGAGAAGCACAGAAAATTGTGAATAGGGGCAGAAGGCAATTCCTCAAGCAAAGAACATCTTTTTAAAAATCCGGACAAAAGAATAAGATTCAGAAAAAAAGTTGAGAAAAGAACAGTAATTTAAGTTCCAAAAATTAACAAACTAAAGAATTAATAGCTGAAGTGACAGAATTAATAAGAAAGACAAAGACTCTAAGTATAAATAATTCATCAAAGTGGTTAGGATAATATTTCTCTTATAAAGAAGAATTAGATTTCCTATAAACTGCAAATAAATTTGGCAAGGTCAAATTAAAATTATGTCAACTAACAGGCAAAAGAGAAAAAGGCCGATACCATTTGATCAAATTAATCAAATGGAGGAAGGTCCCAGAAAATTTTCTTAGTGTTATAAACACATTTAAAAAAAAAAAAAATGGAAAGAGCTAGACTCTGCTGGGAGCCTCATCCAGTCTGGTGGTCAGGTTTGCTGACAGTGACAAGGAGTACATGACGCAGCTAATGCAACAGATGGCTGGCCAGGTGGGCATGTTCAACCCCATGGCCTTCCCGTTTGGGGCCCATGGCACCGACACACAGGCACTGAAGTAGCAGCAAGTGGTACTAATGGCATCAGTCGAGCAGGATGGCTCTCTGAACCCCATGGCTACCTTCACTGCTGCCCAGATGCAGCAGAGGTGGCCCTCAACATGAATGGCCTGGTGACCTCACCCATAACCTCAACCTAGGTGGCAACACCTTTTGGAGCATCACTTCACCAGCTGTGCGTGCCTAGCATCCCATCCCCTACTGGGGTGAAAGGCTCACTGGCCTTCCCCCAACAGGCCATTGGGCAACCTGCAGTGGAAGCTGTGTTTTACCAAAGGCATCCACCCCTAAGCACAGAACCACACTGGCACAGACCCCCTGCAGCAGGCCTACGCTGGAGTCAGAAGTATGCATGTCCAGCCACCCACTGTGCTGACTATGGTCAAGTAAGACAGGTCCTCAGTAAGTTCCAGTGATCCACCAGCAACAGAGAGAAGGCTCTGTGAGCTCCAACAACCTGGCCAGCACGCAGACCATCGGCCAGGCCACGAACAGCTTCCAGATGAACATGAAGAGGCTCAAAGTGCAGCCCAAGCAGCCCAGAGAGACCAATCACCCATACTTAGTGTCAGTGGGTCTCTTTCCCCCACCTGGGGGAGACCAGGACTTGCACAGGGCAGGATGCTGAACAGGCTACATTAAAAAACAAACCTCTCTCAATATATATTTAAAAATAAGAACTGTTGACATACCAGCTAATATCAACCAACCTGAAGACTCCAGACACACTCTGTGAACTGTAACCTTTTGTTAAGGAAAGTATAGAATCTGTGGGGTTCAGAGGGCACATGTTTGGGGGGAAAATATGTATGAGGTGAAGAAGAAGAAGATGAAAAATGAGAGGAAAAAAAGCACAAAAAAGGGCAACTTTACAACAAAATAATTTGAGACCAGATGGGGATGCTGAAGGGCTGGAACTGGGAAGAAACGCTGCTCACTGATCCCCAGGGCTTTTCTAGCCCATGGGGCCTTGAGGCAGGCTGGGGATGTGTGGCAGGCCTGGTTCCCATGGGGCAGCTGGGAAGATGCCACTGAGCATCTCTATTATTCCTTTAGCTATTTTGGGACCAAAAGACCAAGGTTTTTATTGCAGATGTGTAGCGCTATGTCAAATAGAGGGTGGGTGGAAGAGAACCTCCTTCCTGCCTCCTGGCTGTTCTTGGAACAGCTTAGAGTAATTCTCTGAAAAATGTAATAAAAAACAAAATTTAAAAACTACAAAAAAACAAAAATAAAAAAAGGAAAAATGCTTCAATGCTTTTAAAACAGCAAAATAATAGTTCTTTGATACTTTGAGAGGTGCTTTGATTACCCTCATTCAAGTCTATGACACTTTCCTACGATTTTCTATATTGTATGTCTGGACGGAGCTGTTAAGATGAACAAATTGGTGGATATTTGGGGAAAGCAACAAAAATATTTAAGCTCATTGACCGTGAAGTATGAGAAAACATGGAGGTTAAAAAAGGAACTGACAAAGCAAGATAATTGTCGTAGAAGGTCTGTAAATGCTTCTCTTTCCCCTCTAAAAATCATAATAATTGTACAGAATTCTTAAAAGAAGTTTAAAATACCTATATTATAGAAGAAAAATTAGCGGAAAGCAATTTTTTTTTTAATTAAAGGAAAAAAAAAAAAACCCTATATATGTTAGCATTACTACTAAAATCCCAGATGTTGTAGGACTGTACTGTTATAGAGTTTAGACTCAGTGCTTATCCCTTCTCCCCAGGAGTGCTGTCAGAAGCCCTTGACCCCTAAGGCCAGGCCAGACTCCTCCAGACTTGCAGGCTTGTGAGTGCCCACCACTTGTGGAGGCTGTGCCCCAGGCAGAAAGGCTCACTGCCAGCCGTTGCCCTTCTTACCCAGGATCTGGATACATGCTTGCCCTTTCTCCTCAAGCCCTCAACCCCTTCCACCTCACTCATCTTCCTTGCTTGCTCCAGAGACTTTCCAGGCAAGGGAGACCTGGGAACTTTCATCTTAAAACAACTGAACAACACAAACACACACTTACACAAACCTTAAAAAAGAGAGAGAAAAATAATCTTTGAAGAATTTCTGAAAACTGTTTACAAGGAATTTTGAAAAACAGGAATGTTTAAATGATGCTGGCTCAGTTTTTTGTAAATATATTTGCATATTTTGTAGGACTTTTAATTGTAATGATAAAAAAGACTAGGAAAATGATGTAATGAAAGCACAATATTTATTTTTGGTAAATGACTTTACAGCAGTTAAAAAAAAGGCTTCTTAAAACAACTCAGAATGAGAAAAACACTGAGTTATTTAAGAACACATGTATTTTAAAGTATAGCATATTTATTATAACTTATTTGCACATTTGGGAAGACTTGCTTTGGCATTCTGCCTTGATAATCCTCCTCTCATTGATGTCTAGTTCATCTGGAATCCAGGGCGTCTCAGACCTACCATTTTTTTCTTTTCTTTTTCTTTTTCTTTTTACATTTTTCTTTTTTTTTCTTTTTCCTTTTTGATTCAGAAGAACTGCCTGGTTCCTCTTAGGCCTCCTGCTGTCACTTTCTATTCTGTTGGTTAGTTATTATTTTTAAAATTGTCTTTTTCTTTCTCTTGGCTCCTTCTTTTAGGATGCCCAGAAGTAAAAAAACAAACAAACAAATAAAAAAACATTTACAGTTCAGTACAACTCTTTTCACACTTAACTCCCGAAAATTGCTTGTAATCTTCTATAACTATTAGGTGGTGCTTTCTCCTGCCTTAGCCAAAACAAAAAACAAAACAAAAAATCCACAGTTTAAAAGAGAAAGAAAGGAAGAAAGGAAGAAAGAAAGAAAGAAAGAAAAGAAATGGGAAGAAAAGTTTCAGAAAAGTTTCAGAAAAGAAAAGTTTCAGAGTCCCAAGAATAACAAATTAAATTCCTAAAAGATTCCATAGACAAAATTCTAGTTCCTTATAAAAGAGCAAATATCAGATAGTTTATCAACAACTCTGGCTGCCAGGAAACAATAGAAAAATATCTTTAAAACCATCATGAACATTCATTTTCCAAATTAATAACTAAATGTCCAACAGAACTGACATTCAAAATTAAGGAGAAATAAAGGTAAATAAGATTTTGGTTTGTTTCAAAAAAAACCTTTGAAGAAAATATACAAAGATTACTTTCTCAAAATGATAACATCATAAGGAAAGAAAGAGAAAGATATAATTAAAAACTGGGAAAAAAGGGATGAACCAAGAAACCAATGAAACATAATAAAAAGAAATTAAACAGACTCCAGCTAACATTCACAAAGAAACTTTTCAATTGTGAATTTATTAAGTATTAAGAGAAATCTTAGAAAAAATGTTTTGATTTGTTGAACAAACAAATTGGTAGAAAAGGTAGGTAAATCTAAGGAGGTAGGATTCTGAATTGGACAAAATAATGATGCTTTGTTTGCTTTGTAAACCCTAACAGAGAAACATAAATAGTAATTGGAACAGCAAAGAAAACACACAAGTAGTATAGTTTCAACAAATGTAAGTTACGAGTTATCGCCCCAACCCAGTCATACCCAGAACATGACTGAAACAGCAAATTCCTCATAGACCCCTCATGGGTTTAATAGCTTTGCAAAAGTAATTGGTGGGGGGGGGGGGGGGGAGAGAAAAAGAGAGTTCTAATAGCTCTAAAGTCTCAGAATCCAGAAAATCCCAGCAGACATTCTCCCACACATTGAGAAAATTGAAACAGGAAAAATAAACTATAGGCTATAATTTGTGAGTGAGAGCTTAAAAATATTCACTAAGCCCCACTAAACTGGCAGCATGAATATCAGAGCACCCTGGGGTAGTTTTATCTCAAGAGCCCAGGTGTCAAATACGGTGGCCACTAGCCATATGTAGCTATTGAACCAGTCTGGATCGAAATTTACTGATAATGAGATACTTACCAGGTTTTGGAAACTTAGTGCCCCCCCAAAAGAAAAAAAAAAAAAGACCATAATATATCCCAAGTTTTTATTTTGATTTAAAATTGAAATGTTATTATTTATGATAAATCAATTATGTGAAATGTATTGTTAAAATTAAGTTCACCTGTTTCTTTTCATTTTTTTGTAGTGTGGCTATTAGAAAAGTTAAAGCTTTTTTGAGCTTATATGACTCATACCATCCTATGAGATGGTACTGTTTTAGAGATACAGAAATATCTCAGAATATTCCAAAGAAACTGACAGAGACTTCCATTAGAAAAATACTGGGATTAGAATTACAGTTGAGTAGAAAAGAAACACTAGAATAAATGAAAAATATCAGATATTGGAGTGAGAGGGTTCTTTAAATCCAAAATGTGGGACTTTATATAGGAAAACTTATTGTTTCTCTGACAAATCCATGGTAAGAAAAAGGAAGAGGGAATTTAAAAGAATAAAAGAGACTTGAGAAATATGACCAAATTAGATAGTTTATACAGTCTTCAACTTCATTATCTCTTCATTTTATAGTATTAAATCTGTAGTAAAGCCCATCTCTTACATTTTTTTCATTTCAGATATTAAGTTTTTAAGTTCTAAAATTTCTATTTGATTATTTGGTTTTGCAGTTTTAACTTCTCTGCCTCAAGTTCCCATTCATTAACCTGTGGTATTGATATTTTCTTTCTTTATACCCTTGAATGTATCTGTAGTGGGTGTTTTAAGCTCTTGGTCTGCTAATAACAAAAATTTTGTTATCTTTAAGGCTGTTGCTACTGACTTTTTTTTCCTGGTTATAAGTCACATTTTCATTCTTCCTAAATGAGTGATATTGTTTATTATTATTATTATTATTATTATTATTAATTATTTAATGAATATTGTGTTACTATGCTGCTGAGTATTGTGATTGTGTTGTCTTCCTTTAAAGAGTGTTGATTTTTATTTTGAAAGAAGTATAATTACTATCATTTGGCCAGGCCTCATTCAGTTTTGGTTTATGTTTAAGATAGATCTACTGTAATCCTTAGTGTAAGACTATATTAGCCCTTGCCTCATGGTGTGTTTTTTCTTTTTTCTCAATTGAATTCCTTTTGTGTTCAACAAGGTATTTCCACTCTGGCTACTGGATGCTTTAGTATCTCTTAGCACTGTGGGACCTATGAGATCTCCATCCAGTTTTTAGTCTCCCAGTGACTGTTCTCTTTCAGGCCTTGCATAACCTGCATATATGTTTAGTATTTGGCTGGAATTCAGAGGAAACCTATGCAGATTTCTGAGACTCCCCTCTATACAGTTTCCTCATCTCCAGTTCCCTAACCCACAAATATCAACTTCCTCATAATATCTGGGATCTGATTACTGTCACTTCCACCTTGCTGACCTGATGATCTTTATTTGTATTCCATTTCCCAGTACCATAGTTTGCAGAATGCACCAGAAGAAAGGGCGAACATGGAACTCAAATCAAGTGTTTTCCTTCTTTAGGACCATGGCCATGCACTATCTGCTTTCCAAAGCCTCAAAAAAAAAAAAAAAAAAAAAAAAAGAAGTTGCTTCGTATTGTCTATCAAGTTTTACAATTGTTTGTGGTTGGGAAGAGGCAGGTCATCTGTGCATTATTCTATCATTGCAGAGACTAGAATTCTACAGGTAGAAATAGATTAATCTAAAATTGTAGTGTGCGAACGTCCTCTCAGGAAATTACAGATTAAAGGTGGCTGGGTGGCTCAGTCCATTAAGTTTCTGACTCCTGATTTTGGCTCAGGTCATGATCTCAGGGTTGTGAGATCAATTCCTGAGTTGGGCTCTGTGTTCAGCAGGGAGTCTGCTTGGAATTCTCTCCTTCTGTCATTCCCCTGGACCCATTCTATCTCTGAAATAAATAAAATATTTTTAAAAAAGAAAAAAAATTATAGATTAAACAGATATGTAAGTTTCACAAAATTTGGCCATTCATTATTTTACAAAGGAAAACTCAAATATTCCAAAATAAAAACTTATGGACACTCACACTGTGGTGAATTTGTAATTGAATAAGAACGGTGTACCATTGTCTAAGTAATAAGAGAATTCACAATAATTTAAAAGAATTTAGTCATACAAAGTATGTTCTTTAGCCACAATAAAATAAAATTAGAAATCAGTAATGGAAAGGTATCCAGAAAATCTACAGAAGTTTATAAATTAAATAACATATTTTAATAACATATGGGTCAGTGAGATCAAAATGAAACTTAGAAAGCATTCTGAATAGCATGAAAATGGAAAATACAACATATTAGAATTTGTGAGATGAAGCTAAAATAGCACAAAGGAAAAATTTATAGCATTGAACATCTCTATTAATTTTTTGTTTACCTTAATAAACAAGAACAAAAAGAGCAAATTCTACCCAAAATAAATAGTAAAAAGAAAATATTAAAGACCATAGCAAAAACTGATAAAATGAAAAACAGAAAAATAATAGAGAAAATTAATGAAACCAACTACTGTTTTTTTGTAAACATCAAATAGATTGAATAAAATTCTGACAAACCTTATCAACATAAAAAGAAAAAAATTATCAACCTCAAGAGAAATGATACCATTGCAGCTTCTTCAGAAATTAAAACAATAAATTAATATTATAATATATATGCCAATAAATTTGACAACTGAGATAAAATGAAAAATTCTTTAGAAGAAACATGAACTATCAAAGTTCAATCAAAAAGAAATAGATAACCAGACTTCTGGGGAAGATGGCAGAGTAGGAGGATACTAAGTTCACCTCATCCCATGGATACAACTAGATAACACACACATCAGTGTAAATAACACAGAAAATGACCCAAAGGCCAGCAGAACAAACTCTCACAACTAAATGTAGAGAAGAGGCCACATATAGGAGGGTAGGAAAGGCTGGAATATAGTGGGAGCAAAAGGGACCCAAGGGACTGTCTGCAGGATGAAGAGACACTGTGGGCATGGAGAGGGGAGAAGACCAGATCCCATACCAGGCACCTCAGACATGGGGGACCCACACAGAGAAGGCAAATCTCCATAAAATTTGGCTTTGAGAACCGAAGAAGCCTAACAATAAGTAGGGCTTAACACCAGGAACTTTAAAAATCAGCAGACTGGGCTCTGAGAGAGCTAGCAGGGCTGAGTCCCAACCCTTAAATACACACAATAGCCCTGCTGAAATATAGCATAGAAACAGCAGTTTGATAAATGCCTGGGGTATACGGAAAGGAGATATATTTACTAATCTCAGAGCATGGCTGGAGGGGTAGGGATCTTTGAGGGACTTTTCTAAGCCCAAAGGAGCTGGTGGGCACTATTTCCCTACCTAACCCCCCAACCTAGATGCATGAGTGCCTGTGGAAACCAACACAGCACAAACACTATCCGTTTACCTTGCTAACAGTGACCCCAGCCCCATGATCTCCTGTGGAAACACCCCCTGCAGCCTGGCTTAGGAAGGAGTTTTCTTGAGTGGCTGAAGGTTCACTCCTGCAGCAGAGCAGCATGGAACTTGCTGCCCCTGAGTTCTCCTGGGGACCTGGCCCCTCCAATATTTCCTCGGCTGGAGCCCATTGAAAAGTGGCGCCACAAGACTAACAGTGTGCAAGCAGCCTCAACAGGGGCCATCACTACTCTAAAGTGACTCTTGCCCTAGGGAGAGGGAAACATAACCACACATACCAGTCTGACTGTGGCCCCAATAGTGGTAGCAGGGGTGGTAGACATATGGTCTAATTGCTGGCCCCACCCACCAGTGAAAACTTCTCAGGGGATAACACAGGCCCCTGCAGTTCAGTGCTACTGCATCTCTGGCAAATGCCTGATCTGACTCAACTCAAGCCCAAGGAGACCCCAGACTGGCCCACTAACAGCACAGAGACCAAACCTGCCAAAAACAGGCAAAGAGAGCCATTGCAGACAATTAGAATGAAGGAAAATGCAGCTCAGCCACAGCAGTAGGGTGCATGCAACACACATTGGAGACATCCCTAAAGCACCAGGCTCTGGTGAACAGAGGACACTGCACTGTAGGGCACTACAGGACTTCTTCTTCAAAAGGGCACTATTTCCAAGAGCAGGAGATGTAGATGAGTTTCCTAACGCATAGAAACAGACACAGGGACTTAGACAAAATGAGGATACAGAGGAATATGCCCCAAATGAAAAATGGGTCAGAATCACAGCTAAAGAGCTAAATGAAACAGAGATAAGTAATATGCCTGATAGAGAATATAAAGTAATCATCATAAAGATACTCACTGGACTTGAGAAAAGAGTGGAGGATCTCAGTGAGATCTTCAACAAACAGATAGAAAACATAAAAAAGAACTAATCAGAGATGAAGAACTCAATAAATGAAATTAGAGGGAATAAATAGTAGACTAGAGGAACCAGAAGAGTGGATCAGTGACCTGGAGGACAGAGTACTGGAAACCAATCAAGCTGAACAGGAGAGAGAAGAAAAACTAATAAAGAAGGAAAATAGATTAAGGGAACTCATGATGATGAAGAGAGAATTTTAAAGCAGCAAGAGAAAAGAAAACAGTTACAAACAAGGGTAATTCCATAAGGCTATCAGTGGATTTTTTAGCAGAAACTGTGCAGGCCAGAAGAAAGTGGCATGATATACTCAAAGGGCTGAAAAAAAAAAAAACAAAACAAAGAATACTCTATCCAAGATGACTATCATTCAGAATAGAAGGAAAGATAAAGAGATTCCTAAACAAAATTAAAGGAATTTATCACCACTAAACCAGACCTACAAAAAATATTAAAGGGGACTCTTTGAATGGAAAGAAAAGACCATAATTAGGAGTAAGAAAAGTAGTACACAAAAGCAGTAAAATTAAGTATTTCTATAAAAATCAGTTAATGATTCACCAAGTAAAAGGATATAAAGTATGATACCATATACTTAAAATGTGTGAAGGAGAGGAGTAAAGAATGGGTGTAGACTTAAGTGACCATCAACTTAATGTAGACTATTATATGTGTAAGATGTTATATATAAACCTAATGGTAATGGCAAATCAAAAACCAGTAATAGATAAGCAAAAAAATAATGAGGAATGAATCCAAGTATATCACTAAAGAAAGCCAGCAAACCATGAAAGAAGAGAGCAAGAGAAGAAAGGAACAGAGGAGAACTACAAAAACAACCATAAATCAACTAACAAAATGGCAATAATTACTTTGAATGCAAATGGGCTAAATGTCCCAATCAAAAAAATAAGGTGATGGAGTGGATAAAAAAGCAAGACCCATCTATATGCTGCCTACAAGAGACTCATTTCAGACCTAAAGGCACTCCCAGATTGAGACTGAAGGGATGGAAAAGAACTTATAATGCAAATGGAAGTGAAAAGAAGGTCAGGGTAGCAACACATATATTGGACAAAATAGACTTTATAACAAAGACTGTAGCAAGAGACAAAGAAGGACACTATATAATCATAAAGAGAAGAATCCAGCAAGAAGATACAACAATTGTAAATATTTTATCACCTCTCGTGGGAGCAGCCAAATATGTAAAGCAGCAAATGACAAACATAAAGGAAGTAATTGAAAATAATATAAAAATAGTAAGGGACTTCAACACTCCACTTGTATCAATGGATAAATCATCCAAACAGAAAATCAACAAGGAAACAGTGGCTTTGAATCATACATTGGACCAGGTGGATCTAACAAATATATTCAGAACATTCCATCCTAAAACAGCAGAATATACATTCTTTTAAAGTGCACATGGAACATTCTCCAGAATACATCACGTTAGGCCACAAAACAAGTCTCAATAAATTCAGAAAGACTGAAGTCATACCATGCATCTTTCCCAACAAAATGCTATGAAACTAGAAATCAAACACAACGAGAAAAAATCTGGTTAGAACACAAATATATAGAGGTTAAATAACATGGTACTAACAATGAATGGATCAACCAAGAAATAGAAGAGTAAATCAGAAATACATGGAGACAAATGAAAATGAAATCACAATGGTCCATAATCTTTGCGATGTAGCAAAAGCTGTTCTAAGAGGGAAGTTTAAAGCAATACAAGCCAATGGCAAGAAGCAAGAAAAATAGCAAATAAATTACCTAACCTTACACCGAAAGGAGCTAGAAAAAGAAGTACAAACAAAACCAAAAACTAGTTGAAGGAAGGAAATAATAAAGATTAGAGCAGAAATAAACAAAATAGAAACTAAAAAAAAAAAAAAAAAAAAAAAAAAAAAAACCCACTAGAAGGAATCAATGAAACCAGAAGCTAGTTCTCTGAAAAGATCAACAAAATTGATAACTCCTTACCCAGACTCAAAAGAAGGGGTAGGGGTGGGGTAAGAGGACATAAATAAACAAAATCAGAAATGAAAGAGGAGAAATAAAAACTGACTCCACAGAAATACAAAGGATTATAAGAGAATATTATGGAAAACGATATGCCAACAAATAGGACAACCTAGAAGAAATGGACAAATTCCTAGAAACATAACGTACCAAAATGGAAGCAGGAAGAAATAGAAAATTTGAACAGACCAATTACCAGCAATGAAATTGAATCAGTAATCAAAAACTCCTAATGAACAAATGTCCAAGATCAGATGGCTTCATAGGTGAATTCTGCCAAACATTTAAAGAAGAGTTAATATACTTCTCAACTATTCAAAAAAAAAAAAAAAATAGAAGAGGAAGGGAAGTTTCCAAACTCATTCTATGAGGCCAGCATTACCCTGATAGCAAAATCAGAGAAAGTCACTAAAAGAGAGAGAGAGAGAACTACAAGCTAATATTTCTGATGAACATAGATGCAAAAATCCTCAACAAATATTAGCAAACTGAATCCAACAATACATTAAATAAATCATTCACCATGATCAAGTGAGATTTATTCCTGCAATAGAAGGGTGGTTGAAAATTTGCAAATCAATCAACATGATACATCACACCAAGAGAAAGGATATAAATCATATGATCATTTCAATAGATGCAAAAAAAGCATTTGACGAAGTACAACATCCATTCATGATTAAAAAAAAAAAAAGACAACAAAGTAGGTTTAGAGGGAACATGCCTCTACATAATGAAGGCCATATATGAAAAACCCACAGCTAATATCATATCAATGGTGAAAAACTGATAGCTTTCCCTTAAGATCAGGAACAAGACAAGGATGTCCACTCTCACCACTTTTAAACAGAGTACTGGAAGTTCTAGCCACAGCAATTAGATGAGACAAAGAAATAAAAGGCATCCAAATTGGTAAGGAAGAAATAAAACTTTCTCTATTTGCAGATGACATGATACTATATATAGAAGACCCTAAAGATTGCACCAAAAATTACTAGAACTGATAAATTAATTCAGTAAGGTCACAGGATACAAAGTCAATGTTCAGAAATCTGTTGCATTTCTATACACTAAAAATGAAGTAGCAGAAAGAGAAATTAAGAAAACTATCCCATTTACAATTGCACCAAAAAGAACAAAATACCTAGGAATAAACTTAACCAAGGAGGTGAAATACTTGAACTCTGAAAACTATAAATATTGATGAAAGAATTTGAAGATGACCCAAACAAATGGAAATATATTCCATGCTCATGGATTGGAAAAACAAATATTGTTAAAATGTGCATACTACTCAAAGCAATCTATAGATTTAATGCAATCCCTGTCAAAATACCAACAGCATTTTTCACAGAACTAGAACAAATAATTCTAAAATTTGTATGTAACTGCAAAAGACCCCAAAAAGCCAAAGCAATCTTGCAAAAGAACAGAACTGGAGGTATCACAATCCCAGATTTCAAGATACACTACAAAGCTATAGTAATGAAAACAGTATACTACTGGCAAAAAATAGACATACAGATGAATAGAATAGAATAGAATAGAATAGAATAGAATAGAATAGAATAGAATAGAATAGAATAGAAAGCCTAGAAATAAACTCACACTTATATGGTCAATTACTCTTTAATATAGGATGCAAGAACATACAATGGGAAAAAGTCTGTTCACTAAATGGTGTTGGGAAAACTGAACAGTTACATGCAAAAGAATGAAACTGGACCACTTTCTCATACCATACACAAAAATAAACTCAAAGTGGATTAAAGACCTAAATTGAGACCAGAAATCATAAAAATCCTAGAAGAGAGCACAGACAGTAATTTCTCTGGCATTGGCTTTAGCAACGTTTTTCTAGATATGTCTTCTGAGGCAAAGGAAACAGAGGCAAAATTAAACTATTGCAACTACATCAAAATAAAAATTTCTGCACAGCTAAGGAAACAGTCAACAAAACTAAAAGACAACCTACTGAATGGGAGAAGATATTTGCAAATGACATACCCAATAAAGGTTTAGCATCAAAAATATATAGAGAAATTATACAACTCAACACTAAAAATAAAAATAATCTAATTAAAAATAGGCAGAAGACATGAGCAGACATTTCTCCAAAGAAGACATGCAGATGGCCACAGACACATGAAACGTTGCTCAACATCACTCATAATCAGGGAAATACAAACTACAATGAGGCATCACCTCACACCTGTCAAAGTGACTAAAATAAAAAACACAAACAGCAAGTTTTGGCAAGGATGTGGAGGAAAAGGAACCCTCATGCACTGGAAAGCAAACTGGTGCAGCCACTGTGGAAAACAGTATGGAGATTATGCAAAAAATTAAAAATAGAATTACCATATGATGTAGTATTCCACTACTGGATATTTACCCAAAGAATACAAAAACACTAATTCAAAAAGATATATGCAGTCCTATGTTTATTGCAGCATTATTTGCAATAGCTAAATTATGGAAGCAGCCCAAGTGTCCATCAATAGATGAATAGATAAAGAAATTTTGGTGTATATATATATATATATATATATATATATATATATATACAATGGAATATTACTCAGCCATAAAAAGAATGAAATCTTGCCATTTGCAACAACATGGATGGACCTAGAGTATAATAATGCTAAGTGAAATAAGTCAGTCAGAGAAAGAAAAATACCATATGATCTCACTTACATGTGGAAGTTAAGAAACAAAACAAAGAAAAAAGAGACAAACCAAAAAGCAGACTCATAGAGAACAAACTGATGATTACCAGAGAGGTAGGTGAGGGGATGGGTGAAACAGGCGAAGGGGATTAAGAGTACACTTAGCATGATTAACACTGAGTAATGTATAGAATTCTTGAATCAGTATACTGTACACCTGAAACTAATACAACATTGTTTATACTGGCATTAAAATTAAGAAAAGAAATAGATAACTAATTTTAAAAATTAAATTTATAAAGAAGCTCCCCACAAAGAAAAATTCAGGCAAAAAATCCTTCCATGTGAATTCTGCAATTCTGCCAAACATTTAAGAGGAAAATATCCTTTCTACACAAAGTCTTACAGGAAGGAAATAAAAGAAGTGGGAAAACTTTCAACTCATTTTATGAGATGATCTTTAATCTGAAATGAAAATCAAAGAAATTACGGAAAAATAAAAACTATAGGTAAATATCACACATGAACCTAGATGCAAAATTCTAAACAAAATTTAGCAAATGTAATATAAAAAGACTCTAAATGATGATCCAGTGGGGTTTATTCCAAGACTGAAAGTTTGTTTAATATTTGAAAAGCAATCAAAGTAATTCATCATAACAGAAACCTATAAAGGAGAAAAATGTGATGATTTCATGCAGAAAAGCATTTGAAAAATCTAACATCCATTTTGAAATAAAAGTTCTCAAGAAGCTAGGAACAGGGGCTCCTGGGTGGCTCAGTCGTTAAGCGTCTGCCTTCAGCTCAGGTCATGGTCCCAGGGTCCTGGGATCGAGCCCCGCGCCGGGCTTCCTGCTCAGTGGGAAGCCTGCTTCTCCCTCTCCCACTCCCCCTGCTTGTGTTCCCTCTCTTGCTGTGTCTCTCTCTGTCAAATAAATGAAATCTTAAAAAAAAAAAAAAGAAGCTAGGAACATACAGACGTCCTCCACATGGCAAGGGACATCTATGAAAACCAACAGCTGGAGCACCTGGGTGGCTCAGTCCGATTAAGGGTCTGACTCTTGATTTCTGCTCAGGTCATGATCTCAGGATTGTGAGATTGAGCCCTGCAGTGGCATGGAGCCCGTTTAGGATTCTCTCTCTACCTCTCCCTCTGCCCCTCCTCTGCCTCTCTCTATATATATTTAAAAAAAAGAAAGAAACGAAAAACCCCCAACAGCTATTATTATATTTAATGGTGAAGGACTAAGTGCTATCACTTTAACATCAAGACAAGACAAGGATTTCTGCTTTCATCATCTCTTCCCTTGTGTTAAAATTTCTCTGTACAATAAAGCAAAAATAAGATATGAAACACATACAGATTGGAAAGCAAAATTAAAATATTTATTTAGAGATAATAAGATCATCTATATAGAACATTCTGTCAAATCTAAAAAGGCTCTTAAAACTAATTAATAATATAACTCAATAAGAACAAAACCTAATTTTTTTAAAAATGGGCAAAGTATTCAAAGATGTGTTGCCATAGGAGACTTAGGGATGACAAATAAGTACATGAAAAAATGCAACACCATTTGTCATTTAGGAAATGTTAATTAAAACCACAATAATATGCCACTACATTCTTATTAGAATGGCTAGATTTACAAAGACTGTCATACCAATTGTTGGTAAGTATGTGCAGGTACTGGAACTCTCATACAATGTTAGTCGGGATATGAATTATTATAATCACTTTGTAAAACATTTTATCATTTTCTTAAGAATTTGAATACACAACTGTATGAACCAGTTATTTCATTCTTCGAACTTGCATAAGAGAAATGAAAGCATATGTCTATAAAGACCTGTACATGAATGTTTATAGCAACTTAAGTTGTAATAGACAAAAAGGCAAATCAAAACCCAAACCTAAATGTCCACACTTAAAATGGAATACTACTATATAAAATACAGCACAAGCAATATCACAGTTAAACCCCAAAATAATTATGATAAATGAAAGAAGTAACACAAAAATGCGTACTTTATATGATTCCAGTTGTATAAAACTCTAGAAAATGCAAACTAACCTATACTGACAGCATATCATCAGTTGTCTGAGAATGGATTGGAGGCAATGAGGAAGGGCATGTGGGAAGAATTGTAAATAAGCCAAGTGACTATTTTAAGGTAATGGGTATGTTCATTATCTTCATTATGGTGATAGTTTTATAAGTGTTCTCATATGTCAAAATTTATCAAATTGTACACTTTTAATTTACAGAGTACAATTTATGTCAGTGATACCTCAGTTAAGTTGTTAAAACAAAAGGAAATACTGAAAATATGTAACTAAGAGTAAAATTTAGAAAAAAAAAAAAAAACAGAGCAACAAATAAACACAAAGTAAAGTTTGCAGACTGAAGGAATTACTAAAGATTGAAGTAGGAACTAGTGCCCATCAGTATCACTCTTTATTCCTATTCCTTGCTATTCTCAGAACTTGGTCATGGCATTCATTCATTAAAGATATTGGTGTATAATTTTCTTCACCATGAATCCTGCCACCCTGGATGTCTTGAAAACAATTGGTAAGCAATTGTTTCTCAATTATATAGAGTAATTGGACATAATAAATATAGATATTTATATAATTTATATATTGTGTATAAAGTTCCACTTAATATTTTTGTATATTTAATAATATATATTTAATAATAAAATATTACACTATATATTTTAATCTGATTTGTATGCTTAAAGGCAAAAACATTAGGCAAAGTATACGCCTTACTTAGGGTGAAGCATATGGGAATTAAGTCATCAACATTTTAGGTGTAATCTCCTAATTATCTAATTCAAAGTATGGTCAGTAAGTACTTACTGGTTCTTGAATAAATGTAAGAACCCAACGCTATAGAAAGAATTGGAAGATAGAATCCTATATAGAAACCTATATCTTGAGGGTGGGATATTAATTGTCACAAAATTTCACTTTGGTACAGAAGTGTGATTGTTTAGAAAAATATTTTCAAGTGTTGATGATGAATTCCTAAGATATTGTGATAAAATGTAAAATATGGCTAAGCTGTTTTGTACAAAAATTTAGTGGTATTATTTGGTAAAGAGAATGGTATAACATAATAGAGTAGTCCTCCAACATGATAGGTGGATGAAAACTAAGAAGAAAATTGTCTAGTTCCCTTCAATTTTAAGTTCCTTGTGGGTTATACCAATTGCATTTATATAACATAGCATGCACAAATGATTCAGAAAATAGACCTGTTAGGTATAAACCAGAACATGAATCCATATATGACTAGGAGAAATATACAGCATTGTTATGCAACACTTGCTTCCTTCTGTTAACCCCAAGAATCTAGACGGATTGAGTATGTTAATATGGTCCCTACAGTATGAGATGCATATTAAAACTATTGCATTTAAAAGAAGAAGGTGACACCATTTTTTAAGTTATACAGTATGTAGCAGAGATAGGTGTAAAATGCTATTAAAGAAATACATGACAACAATAGCCAAATTATGGAGAGTCCAAATGTCCATCAACTGATGAAAGGATAAAGAAGATGTAGTATGTATATACAATGGAATGTTACTCAGTTATCAAAAAGAATGAAATCTTGCCATTTGCAATGACATGGATGGAGCTAGAGACTATTATGCTAAGACAAGTAAGTCAGAGAAAGACAAATACCATATGATTTCACTCATGTGTGGAATCTAAGAAACAATACAAATGAGCAAAGGGGGAAAAAAGAGAGGCAAATCAAGAAAGAGACTCAACTATAGAGAACAAACTGATGGTAACTGGAGGGGAGGTGGGGGGGGCGTTAAATAGGTGTTGGGTTAAGGAGGACACTTGTGATGAGCACTGGGTGTTGTATGTAAGTGATGAATCACTAAATTCTATACCTGAAACTAGTATTATACTGTATGTTAACTAACTAGAATTTAAATAAAAACTTGGAAAAAATAAAATAAATGATAAAATAAAATAAATTTTAAAAAAATTAATGGACAGTATTCTAGAGTCCATTCTGAAAGGTTAGAGCCCAGAGACATAGGCTGATAGTACAAACAGGATTCCATCTGTGGAGCATTTTGAATGAGAAATTCTTGCCTCTCGGCTACTCTAGGCCTGGTAGAGATGTAACCAGAGCTCTGTCTGGTGTCACAGGGAAGGCTCACAGCAGCAGCATTGCCGTTCCCCAATCCAGCAGTCTAGGGACCTGTGACTCATACATAAGTCATAACTGGTCTTCAGATCACATTATAGTGTCTGTACATGGATGTGTATACACACATGCTCACATACACATATATACTCTCTTACTACAATCAAAAAGACTGCAAGTTAAAAATTTATTCTTTTATATATGTTAAAATTACATGAAAACATATTTTATTTTATTTTTTATTCTGCTCCCCTCATTTGAAAATACATTAAATAGTAGAAACACACACACACACACACACACACACACACACACACATATATATATATATATATATATATATATATATATATATATAAAGAAAGAAATACATTGCATTATTTTGCATTATTATTCCCTTAAGGAAATATTTGGGATAGGACAAGGAGTATTCTGGGAACACAGATATAAAAATGACTAAGACAGGGCCCTTTATCTCAAATAGTTCACACTCCAGTGGGAAAAATGAGAAAGAATAATTTTAATGTTCGTTAGTAACAGTGGTTGTGGGGTAATCAGGAAGAATTTTGAGAGGGGAACAGGGAATTATAACAGGCCCTGAATTGGAACTTCTGGCTTTGTCATGGAAAAGTAATTTACATTATTAACACTACTGAAAAAAAATGTTTTGTTTTTGTTATACTCTTTCTTGTAGCTCTGTATACTTTCTGGGTTTTTTATTATTGAATTCTGAACATGATGTAGTTTATAATTCATTTAATTTAATTTTAAAGATAAATTATCTTGGGAGCAAGGTGACTAACTTACTTATCAAGGTCCTATAGCAACTCTGCCATGAAATCAAGCCAGTCCATATGTCTTCAGACATAGACTTTTCTCTCCTAGGGTGGTCTTTATTATTAGAAACATAGAAATAAAGTACATTACAGGCCATCAACTTTCTTAAAGTGCATTTTCTTTATAACTGAAAAATGTATACTTCTGTTTTTCAGGAAAATATTTTTCTAACAATGTGAGTGTGAAATTTATACATAAAAATGTATGTGTACATGCACTCACACACTTATACACATATAAGCTTACACTTTTCACAGATGTTACTACTGAAGTGTAACGAAAGAATAGATAGTAAATTTTACAGGATTGCCATTCATTTCCAGGGTCTTATTTGCAATAAGATATCCATTTTACTTACTCTTTGCAGACAGTTTTGCTTCCTTTATTATCCAAGGCTTTTATGAAAAGACATACACCATTGCTCTTCACTACATTGCAACATGTATAGTCAGTGGTTCAGAACAATGGAATCTCAAATAAAATATGACATAGCATTTCCTTTCAAGATGAATAAGCAATACAGCAGGGATAATTTAAGAAGGTGGAGTGAAACATTATAACTTATAAATAGCTATTCAGTGTTGACAGTTATAGTAATCTCTCAAAGTATATGAATGTGTATATATGTATATGTACATATATATTGTCTGTGTTTGTGTGTGTACATGTATATATGCACATATACACATGTATATATGTATATATATATCATAGAAAGAGGCAAGTCTGTATTCTGATTGCACATAGCTTAACAGGCAGAGATATATATCTGTGATACACATATACATTATTTAAGAGGTAGAAACATATTAGTTGTCTGTTAAGCCACATGTGATCAGAATAGGAATTTGCCTTACTTCCTTCATGAGTTCCTGATGTTTCACTCCACACAAGTTGTTAAAATACATAGGGTACCAATAATGATATTTTATTGCTTCTTTTCATTTTTTTAAAAAAATTCTCTCCACAATTAAAGGTTTTTTTTTTCCTTTCTTAAGTTTCCAAATCAAATAAGAAATATAACCCTACTAAAAGAACACTGGATTCTACCAGCCATCATGCAGTCCTTCAAATTTCTTTTTATTTTCAATAAATATACTGTATATGTTGAAAAATCATGTATATTAGAGAACACATGCTTAAAATTTTATTTTCTCTGTAGTTGCATTTTCTTTCCCAGTAGCCTAATTTGCAAAAGGAATAGCAGGCTCATTCCAGAGAATTGAAACTCTTCTGCTGGTTGCTTTTGGCCTGAGGGTCTCATGGCAGCCTTGCCAAACTTTCCTTAAACTGCATGAATGCACAGTGGTCTAGAATGTTTCCACGTAGCCTTTCTGTTTTTCTTCACTCAAAATCAAATATAACACATATAAAATATATATTATACAAATGCTATGTATAGGTACTACTTGTTTTGGTATTGCTTGTGTGTATGTGTGTACACACATATTGTCACAGAAAATAGGCAGTGAGGTTTGGTTCATAGGTTGGGGCATGGATAATTACTGGGGAAATAATGGCACCTCAATATCAAAGATTTCATGGGAAGTAACCTAGGAAAATATCCTGTTACAGAGAAGTATTTTTTTGTAATAGGTGTGATGATACAGGAATTTGAAAATTATGAAGAGAATTATGCCTACAACAGAGTTGGGTTGTTACTGCTGTTGTACTGATTTCCTGCAGAAGGATGCCTAGGGACTGGGGGATGGTGACATGCAGTTAAAGCTAAGTTAGAGAGCTCTGTGATAGCTTATATAGTGGCCTTTCTCTTCTGAAGTGTATTGCCGAGGTCCTAATTGCTAGAGTCACAAAGTTTCAGAGACATTCGAATGCTCATCCAAGGCCAAGTTATTTGAAGTCAGGCACTCGTGGGGAAAACCCAGAATCATGAAACATGGGACTGGTAATATATAAAAGAATATCCCCAAAGATGTTGTTTTCAATTTCCCGCAGACTTTCTAAACTTGTATAAGGAACCACCATCTATAATGATAGCTCTTACTTTTACATTTTTACTTTTACTTTTACTGTCGTAGAAGTTGCAGAAACCACTCCCACACAAGGCAGCAGATGCCCCTCTCAGGAGCTTCCCTTCCTTGACTCTCCTGGCTGCCAGGCTAAAAACTAAGGTAAAATTCCAGCATAACCTATCTGGGAATTTGCTTGGCTGGCAGAGGAAAGAGACCATACTTCTAAATAATTTCAACAGCTTGTTGGCTACTGGCATGAGTGAGAGTAGTATCCATGTGATTTTAATGATTCTAGATCAAGTGAGCCATAGATCTTATTTCGTGAGATGTTTATATTGCAAGTGTCCATCTTTTCAGCAGCACAATAAGGTGTTATTTCTTTAGATGACCAATCAGTCACTTCTTGGCAAGTTGTCTATATTGATTCCCTTCTATCCTAGAAATTCCATACATTTGTTCTGACAGGATGAGAAACCTATTCTAGGTATGAATTTTCCTTTCCTGTCTGCACATCCTTGACCAGCGCTAATATCTTGGGGCTTACAGAATGCCTGATCCACAGGTATGGACAGGGGACACACTTTATGGTAAAGGAGGTATAGGAGTGGGCCCATGACCCTGGAATTTGTTATTGTATCACATACCACAACATGTTCCTAGAACACTAGAATGACCTTCTAAAAGTGAAGCTGAAACTATAATATCTGAAAAGATGGGGTACCATCCTTCAGGACACAGTGTATTTATTAGATCAGAGAATCCTTTTGTGCTGCATTTCCAGTAAGAGCGATACATGATCCCAGGAACTAAAATATGGAAGCTGGAGTGCTTCTTTTACCATTACTCCTAATGACCCACATGAGAATTTTGTACCTTATGTCTGTCAGCTTTGGGCTCTGTAGAGTGAGCTCTCTGGAATGTTGAGTCCCCAAAGTATGAGCTTACCAGGGAACACAGCAAGGGTCCCAGTGAACTAGTTTGGCATCCTTGTGCCCAGTGACAGACAACCAAGATCAATAGTCACCCTCCTGGTAGAAGTAATTAACTCTGAACAGCATAAGGTTTTTTGTCTGGGTTTTATTTTTTGTTTTTTGTTTTCTGGAGTGGTGGTTGTTGTTGGTGGTGGTGGTGGTGTTTAGGGATGCCTTTATACAAAGGGAACAAGGGAAAATATGTGTTAAACACAGAGGATTTACTTGGGCACCTCCTGGTATTCCTTTGCCGCATTATACCTGTGAATTGGCCTGTGCAGGACTGAGAAGAGTACAATTATCAAGGACAGGAACACCTTGGTAATGAAGGTTATTACCTGGTAAATAAGCAGAACTTACTCAGGTGATCACTAAGGGTGAGGGGAATTTAGCATGGAGATAGTGGAGAAGAACATGAGTACCAGTTACAAGCCAGAAATCAACTGCAGAAATGAGAGATGCAGTTTATCACAATAAGCTTCCTTTTAGGAAGAAGGGCACAAGAGAACGTGAAGGAGCTGATCCCTGAATCTAGCAAAGCTTCTGAACTTGGAACCCATTGCCACATTTGCACCAAAGCCATGTTTCCCATGGGCTGAGCACAGGAGGATATTAATATTAAGGTAGACACAATCCTTGGATGGCTGAGACTGTCCGCATTCTCTTTGAGAGCCTAACCAAATCTTCTTTAGAATTCATGTCAGTCTAGGACATTTCTACCAACCATCCTTCCCTCTCTCCTTCTCTTGGATCAGACTTGTATTGTCTGGCAGCATTCCCAGCCTTCCACGGATCCATCCCCATTTCTCTCACAAGCAATTGCTTAATATAGTCCTTGCACATTGAATTCCTTCTTAGTGTTTGCTTCTTGGAGGAACCAGATTAACACAAACCGCGAATTATAACTCCAAATGTGGCTTTGGTCTCATTCACAGATCAGTTCTATCTGATACTATAATTACTTCTTTCCAATGTTATTAGCCTATCAAAGTAAATACTTTCAGACTTCATATTAGAGTGATAAATTTTTAATTGAGGCTACTGAAATCCAGAAAATTTAAGTGATTTGACTAAAACCACACTGTTAAGAATTTACTCATCTTCTGAATCCTATTGATTTTCTACTAATTGCTTCAAATCTACAAAACTTATTTTTTGCATACATTTGTCACTCTTTATCAAGCACCATCAGGAAGTGGGGACAAAGAAAGTCAATGTATCAAGCACTAATAGAGAATGGGACATTTCTCATAAACATTTTCCCTTTTTCGGTTCTATGACTTCTTTAATAATCCTTATTTTCCAGCATTTTGCATCTGCCAACCCACAAGGAATAGCTCAGTGATATTAGGGCTGTAAGTCTATGGGTCTACACTGAAGACACAAAGTTGTTCCACAACTGAAATCTTGAACAGTCCAAAGCCACTGACCTGGGCTAAACTACTAACATTAATGATACCATGTGTCCTAGAACTCTCAGCAGATAAATGTGGCATTTCTTTGCCTCCCAACTTCAGAAGATGAGAAAAATAAAATAAAAGTCAGAGCCATAGGAAAAGTGGATATGTACTCCATTTTGGGAGAGAGAGTCTTGATTATGCCTATTGATCTGATGTAACTTTTAAGAGCACCGATTTCACTCTCAGAAATGACTTAGTTTTGATGATGAAATACATGATCTCCAAAATATTAGAGTAATGTAATTTGTATACTAATGTCTCAATCATATTGCTGCTAAAAATAATACTTCCATCTGAAACTGCCTATCCAAAGCAAAGGCATCTGTTTAGGAAAATGAAAAAAATGTACCATGTGCAAAGATGGCCATTCTTTGGACCAGGTTGAGCATCTGATACACAGGTGGATCATGGAGACCTGTCAGTGATCCTAAAAAAAGAGCTCTACCCACTAGGCATTTAACCAATAAACTAGGCTAATCAATCTGGACAAGAAATTATGAAGGAAATTGGTGAAAAGAGAACAGATGCAAAGAAACAGGATATAAAGATACAGGATTTGAGATAATAGTATACAGAGGTGTCTCAGATTCCAAATGACTCTGTTTCCAATCTATGTGAATTCTTACAGTAAAATCTCCCATTTCTTAATAACATCTGATGAGTTTGCAGATGCTGAACCCAAAAGTTCTTACCAGCAAACCACAATTAGATTTCCTTCCTTTACATCCTCATTTTTCCACTGTCCTTAAACATGTCATACTACCCCCATCCCACCCCCCTGCCTTAGATGATTTATTTTCCAGGACACTTCTCACTTTTAATGCAAATGAACCCTTCATGTGTCCAAAAGGGCCTCTACCTCTAAGTCTAGACCACTGCTATATTTAACCCAAAGGATTATGTTGCTCATATCTGATTTCACTAGGTGAATTTTTTAGGCAATTTTGTTCTCTATACTACACCCTGAGTTCTTAAATATGCATACTATACATTTCCCCCATGTCCAACAAAGAAGAATAAACAATAAAAAAACTATAATTGAGAAATTCTCCAGCTGTTCAGAAAAGGGAAGAACTATATAGGCAAACAACATAGCATTTTGTAGAATCAAGACTTGATTTTGACTTAGCTGCCCCACTTGCCACTGTGCTTGACCTTTAGAAGTTTTAACAATTCTTTGCCTGTTATTCTCTATCTGTACAATGGTCATTACAACAGTATCTGCCTCCCTGGGATATTTGTGAAAATTAAATGTGATACATATAATGCACAGGCATTAAAATGTGCAATATTCCTTTCCTTTCTGAAAAATGAGGACAACATTGCAGGCTAAAACTCAGTTATTTACAGTACTTAATATCTTTTAAACCTTTTTCAGCAAGAAACTTAAAATTTTTTTTATTGAAATCAGTCCATACTCTATTCTGTGCTTACCTGAATCCTTAAACACAGAATACAGATCATGATTTAAGCTGTTTTTGGTGGCTTATTTACCAATACAAGTAGTTATTGTACTAGTTTGAATTCAGTGATGACTCAATGCTTGGCTTTCAGCTCTGTCAGCAGGAGGTAAGAGTCTCTTTAAAGGCTGCCAAGGAGACACTCTGACTATCACACTTTGTTTTAAATTAATGATTGATTTCCCTGAGCCTGTGATTTTCCCTCTTTAAGCATTAACGATGTTTAGCAGCAGTCACCAAAATCCCTACTGCTTATAATTACTATTTCTTCACTATTTCTAAAGGCCAGAGACACTGCACAAGCCATACATCCTTTATGTACTGTATACCTGTATCCCACCTTTTTTCACCACAGGTTAAAATCTTAGCAGTCATACTTCTAAGGTCTGTCAATCCTCCACTGACCACCAGTGATGGTGTTTTCATTGCTTGCTGACCAATAGATGACTGAGCTCCAGCATCCCATCCTTTGTGCCTGCTTCCTAAAATCACTCTTGGTAGCAAAATTTTTGGATCAGACTTTCTAGAAGCAGTGCCTGAGACAGGAATTTGGGCCCACAGGACACATTGAAGAACATACTGCAGTAAAACTTGTAAGGCAGTGGGGGAGGTAGGATAGAGAAAGGGAATGAACTGGGCAAGGATGAGGCCTCAGCTGGGCAGGATGGCCTAATCTATGGAGCAAGTAGGAATCTCTGGAGCACAAATCTCTACCAGAGTTGTATCCCCTGGAGATAAGTGATCATCCTTCCATACTCATGGATCTGTCATTGCTTATTTGCTGCTACAAGGACAAGGGTAAGTGTGTGGAGTAGTCAACCTCCTGGATAAGGGGGTGCTATCAGCAGAGAGGTAATATCTAGAGAAAAAGGGCAGTTGTGGGACTGTATGTGCTCGCCACAGAAAGGGAGTCTGAGTGGGGCACAAACCGCATCTACTACAGATAGATCATTACCTACCCACAATTTACATATGGGAAAGCTCAGAGGTGTGCAATGGAGAGCTTCATTAACCTGCTCCAAGCCTCACATCTTGGAACTCAGAATCTGAAGTGAGGCTTCTCTCACCAGAATGCATGTTCTTAACCAACCTGGCATATCACCTCACACAGGGAAACGAAGAGGTTTACATGGATTGAGAAAGAGAAAGAGTAGAAAAAATGGGGACTGATCCAGAGTACCAGTATGACTAGACTTTATCCTAAAAAGATATATGTCAATGAGAGAAATCAAGGAAGTATAGATACAGAAGCATGCTTAAAATAATTTTACTTCAATCTTCTTTAAGTTATATCTCAAGAGAAATAGATAACACCAAAACATGTTGGAAAAGGAGAAATAACCTAAAGAAAAACTGATGAAAGAAAGAAGATACTAAAAGAAGAGGCATTTGAAATAAACCTGCAGGAAAATATATCTTGATTCCAACTATGGAAAAATGTCTATTAAGAGACTAAACATAGGTATTTTAAAAGGAGGTGAGACAGGAGCATGGGCCTACCAATGCAGCATCAGAATTACCTAATTTCTGGTTCTCTTCATCAGTAGAAATGACAATTTAAAGTCTTTTACTGGGCGCCTGGGTGGCTCAGTTGGTTAAGCGACTGCCTTCGGCTCAGGTCATGATCCTGGAGTCCCTGGATCAAGTCCCGCATCGGGCTCCCTGCTCGGCGGGGAGTCTGCTTCTCCTTCTGACCCTCCCCTCTCTCATGTGCTCACTCTCTCTTATTCTCTCTCTCTTGAATAAATAAAATCTTAAAAAAAAAAAAAAGTATTTTACTTCTTTTGGGAGCTATTTTTAAAATTAATACAGGACATTATAATATGCTTATGCTTACTTATAAAATTGCTTAAATAGTGCGTAGTTATTTAGAACTCACTTTGATTCTGCATTTTCTTTCTGAAAGAGAAAGTGTGAAAAATATTTAATATTATTAATTTCCAAGTATGGATACTTAAAAAAAAGTTTTGAAGACACTGCCTTTTGTCCCCCTATACTTGGTCATCATACTTTCTTTATAATCCCTTAGCATTCTTAATCAGACCTTCAGAAGCTTAAATTATTATTGAGCAATTTATTTAGGATTATGGCTTAATTCATGATTCTAAAATGAACATACTATCAACTTTTAGGAGTAAAATCACAAGAAACAGCATAATCGTCTAGACCAAATAGGGCTTGAGCAATTTAAAATACCCAGGATTTGAAGGAATTAATAGATAAGAGGATAGATTCATTATGTGGTCAAGAGGTCATTTCATAAAAATATTTTAAATTAAAAAAATTAAAAACCTTTTCATTTTAAGACTGAGGATAAAATGGATTGGCAAGAATTAAAGAAAATGTTGAGAAAGACTGAATTATGCACCTGATTGAAGGGCTAATTAAAATTATCTTGAAGGCACTGTAAGTTTTTATCTTTGAATTTTTTTGTCTGTGGATGAAATATTCTTTTATTGTTTTCCAAAGGAAAATATGCATAAAAACCTAAATACTCTCTCTCTTTCTGAGGAATTTCAAATAAAATGTGGTATAAAATATAGTTTTGTGCCCCATGCATGTCCTCTTATACTATCTCTCAACAGTCCATCTAGTCCAAAGTTCTGTGAGTGTTGAAGGCCAAGGCTTATGGCAACACCATTCTGGGAATTTCCTTGGGCCTACTAGACCATCTTATGCAAAAATGCCTCGAGGCTACATCTCTACTTTAGGGGCACCATAATGATTTAGGAGTAACAAGTTTTATTCATTTGCCTCAATTTAGGATTCATTGACACTGAAGATTTCCCCAGAGGATTAGATTGTGGCTAGACTTGAGCTGAATTCATATCTTTGCCAACATGCTATCCCTCACTTCTCTGCAGTTTTCACTTCAAAGCACTCCCTCAATAAAGCACCTACATAAGAATCCCGACATCAGTCTATCTTGTGATTGTCAATCTGTGTTCTAGTGATTCTCAAAGCTTAATGGCTACCAGAGTCACCAGGAAGGTTTGTGAAAACACAGATTGCTGATGCTGTAGGTCTGTAGTAGAGTCTAAGATTCTGCATTTCTAAGAGTTCCCAGCTGCTGCTGCTGCTGCCCTGTGGATGCCATGCTGGCAGTCATTATTCTATAATAATCAGCCTAAAACAATGAGAACACATTTATAAATCATGTGCTACTGACTTTGGTTCCTTGCTGAAAACAATTATAATTTATTAATATAGTTTAGCATTTTCATGTAAAAAAGTATGTTATAGGTTAAAAAGTTAAAAGTACTTATAAAAGTTAGGAATAAAGAAAATGTGAGCTAAATTCATAAATAATTTTATTCAATAAATATTGAATGAGCATATATTCTGTGTTTTAGGTGGTTACAGCTCATTAGCACAGAAGATATGGAAAAAAAAAAAAAAAAAAAAAAAAAACTCCCACCCAAGAGGGTTTCTGGGGAAGCAGCATCATGTAAAAGCCAGCTTTCAACTAGAACAAAAAGACACAGAGATTGAGGATGGAGGGGATTTGTTATTATTGACCATGGGATCTAGATGGTAAAGTGACAAGGTTTCAGAAGATTGGAAAGCATGAGAGAGGGTAAAATGAAGGTAAAGGGCAGAACTTTGTAAGGATTAAGGTCCAAGGTGTAAGAGTTGACTTGCGCTTCTGTTGGTGACTATTGTGAGTAGGATCAAGATCCTTGATGAGATTCATGCTCCATGGCCTCGATGTAAGGGGTGGAGGAGAGACTGTGAAGAAGAGGAAGAAAATAAAGGGGGCACTTGCAGGAATTTTAGGCATACAGAATACAGATAGAAGCCTCTAGAGATATAAATTAATACCTAGCACTGAGGCCCTTTTTTTACTTCCACCAAAAAAAGCCCTCAAGCCCAGAGGTAGTAAGTCTTTGATTGGGAAGATACTCTCTTGACAACTATTAATGGAGATCTACAAAATGGGCAGTCTACTCTAAATGTGTAATTTAATCCTTTTCATATATAGTCATTATACGTATCTCCTCTTAGTCTACCACCTAACTTAGAACTTAATGCCACTTTTTTTCTGATGAAGAAATCTTTAATTTTGATGCGTTTAAATGCATCATTTTTTTTTCTTAAACAACATATGTCTAAGGTCACAAATATATTCTAATACCTTTGTTTTCCTTACAGTTTTACTCACATTTAGATCTTTAATCCATCTGGAGATTATTTAAACATGGTCAGAGGTAGGAAACAACTTTATTTTGATCTGCTGGTGAGCTGACTTTCCCATACCATTTGTTCATTAATCTTTCTTCCTACTGACTTGTGATAGTAATATCATTTCCAAGTACTAAAAATCTTATATCTTTTTCTGGGAAATCTATAATTCCCATTGGTCTATAAGAATATCTCTTTGATACATATATATAATGAACATATTTTTGAAATAAAAATTAAGGACCTATTCAGTTGTATATCACATGGCCATGTGATAGAATGCAGTGGGGAAAGAGGTGTAGAAAGTAAAGTCAGAGATATTATAGGCTGCTCTATTAGTCAAGGTTCTCTAGAGAAACAGAACCAATAGTCTATCTATCTATCTATCTATCTATCCATCTATCTATCTATCTATCATCTATCTATCATCTGTCAGCTATCTATCTATCTATCTAAATTGTTATAAGGAAGTGGCTCACATAATTATGGGAACTAAGAAGTCCTAAGAACTGCAGTTGCCAAGCTGGAAACCCAGAAGAGCCACTGCTTCTAGTTTGAGTCTAAGTACAGTGCAAGAAAAGACCAATGTCTCAGCTCATATATAATCAGGCAGTAAGAGAGAATTCTTTCTTATTCAGCTTTTTTATTCAGGACATCAACTGATTGGATGAGGCCCAGCCACACTGAGGAGGACAATCTGCTATTCTCTACCAATTCAAATGTTAATCTCATCTGGAAACACCTTTATGGGTACATACAAATAATGTTTAACCAAGCATCTGGGCACTGTGGAACCCAGTCGACAGATAAAATTAACCATCACAGGGGCACCTGGGTGGGTCAGTCGTTAAGCGTCTGCCTTCTGCTCAGGTCATGATCCCAGGGTCCTGGGATCGAGCCCCGCATCGGGATCCCTGCTCCGCGGGAAGCCTGCTTCTCCCTCTCCCACTCCCCCTGCTTGTGTTCCCTCTCTCTCTGTGTCTCTCTGTCAAATAAATAAATAAAATCTTAAAAAAAAAAAAAAATTAACCCTCACAGGTATCACATTTGAAAAAAAGAAAAGGAAGTGATGTAAGACATTGACACATATTTTAAAAATAGAATGCAAAGATGTAGTGAAAAAAATGGAGGGGTGCATGTGATTTCTTCAGGAATTTGGTAGAGCAGGGATTTAGAGAAGAAAGTGAAGCAAGTGGTATGTTCCAAGTTGCCACTTAATACTGGGGGACATATTCAGTCCCATCTCAGTTATCTTAAAATAGTGAACTCTGTGGGACTTGAGTACCGCTTTTTCCCTTCTAGTAACAATTTGGGTAAGTACAGACTAATGTATCTTATCTAAGAATAACCAACTGAGGAAAGATGAATGGTATTTACAGATTGACTGTCCTTAATTTTTTTTTATCGTGATTGGAAATTCTGCAATACATTCTAATGGATATTTTGCTCAAAATATAACATCATCCCTCTATACCCCAATCTTCTCTTTTTTCTGCATTGCAGTCTACTTATAGTAAGATATAAGGGGAACACATTTTCTGTTTTTACACTAAAGCTGTAGTTGCTCTTTCTTCATCTCACCCAGCATCATCAAATACATGAGTATTTGAGGGACAAAAAGGTAGTACTATCTATAACTTAGAATATGTGCATATATTCTAATAAGTTATCTTTACCTCCAGGATTCCCTATAAGATAAAAAAAATTCCAGCATAACTTCGTTCTCTTTAGTACCCTCCTAGGAAAGAGGTTATATTTTGTGATTTTACAGGTCCTTGTGTGGTGTTTTCTTGGCCTGGTAATTTGCATTAATGGATATTCAAGAAACCAATTTATACAGCTCACTGATGTAAGTTATAACAAAGTCTGGAGACATATGAGGACACATTTTCAGTAAGCTTTTGAAAATGTGCTGACACATTTTAGGAGTGCATCTGTTTTTGCTTGCAAAAACTCACATTTATGTGTGCAACATGAGAAATTGAATGCACAAACAGGTGGTTTTAAATGGTTTTAAATACTCAAGCAGAATTTAAATGGAGACACTCGCAACCTTATTGGAGTCTATTGAAAATTCTTCCAAATCTCACATTTAAACTAGTGGCAACTATCTTGGTATTCCTGATATTTGTGACTTTATTCTTCCATTTGAAATAGCACTAGATAAGAAGTGTACCATGTGAAATTGAGTAAGTTGTAAATCTTCTTTATACTTTAGTGTGTCATAAATTAACTAAAAATAACAATCAGTCTCAGAGAGTATATATATATATATATATATATATATATATATATATATATTCTGTTTTGAAATCCAACCTCTTTTAAAGAAATGTAGAAAACTATAAATAATGTATAAAATGATGATGGATTTTTTTTTTAAGATTTTTTATTTATTTATTTGACAGAGAGAGACACAGCAAGAGAGGGAACACAAGCACGGGGAGTGGGAGTGGGAGAAGCAGGCTTCCCGCAGAGCAGGGATCCCGATGTGGGGCTCGATCCCAGGACCCCGGGATCATGACCTGAGCCGAAGGCAGACGCTTAATGACTGAGCCACCCAGGCGCCCCTGATGATGGATTATAAAAGCAACATTAGGCCTTTAGTCATATCCATGTGAATATTAAATGCATGCACACACACATGCACACATATATATGTCAAACATTTAAGTCTCTACAGTAGGTTTGATATTCTGCTAATCAATAGAAATCATAAAAGCTAATAGTTCCTACATCAAGGCACATTCAGCCTATTATAAAGATATTCATATAGATATTTTAAGAATTTCAAGCCAAGTGATAGAAATAATGTTGAGAACAATGAGAGTCACAAATGAGAATATTATTTTAGGGAAAGGAGGGCAGGGTATGATGTATAAAAGACAAGCTAGATATTATTAGAAAATTGAGTCTGAACTGAATTCTGAAATATATATGTTTATATATGTTAAATGGGAAATAATGACATTCATATAAAGGGAAACTGGCAAACAAAGATGACATTAGAAACGTAGAGGAAAGACTACATATGAGATTGATTAAAGTAAAAAATCAATTATATCTCCAAGTTTCTGACTTGAGTTATTACATAGATGATAATGCTAATGACAGAGTTAAGGAATATAGAAGATTCAATATATTTGTATTAGAAGAGAAGATGATTTCTGTTTTAGTCTAAGACAAGTTCAAATTATCTCTGGTTGCCTATAGTGAATATGGTCAGCAGGCAGTTAGAGCTATGGGTTTGGAACTTAGAGACCTAATACCATCAGGGCTTCTCAAACGGAAGCATACATCAGAATACTCGGTTGTTGTTGTTGTTATTTTTTCCCCTCATTTACAGAGACCATGGCCCCAATCCAAATCTACTGACAGATTTGTGGGAGAGGGACCCAAAATCCTATTTTGCAAACTTCTCCCTGTGTTCTGATATGTACTTTAGATTTAGACTCCCTCATTTGGGTGGTGATTGAAGGCACTTGAGTGGAGAGTACTGCCAAGAGGAAGACCAAGGACTGCACCTGGGAGATAACAAATTAAGAAATAAGCAAAAAAATGGAATTAGTGAAGAAAAGGAAGGAAGATTTAAAAGTCAGAAGGTAATTAGAATAAAGACTCAGATATGCTGGTTTCAAGAAATGGTCAACATATTTAAATGTCACAGAAGTCAAATTAAATAACACTGTATGTTAACTAAATGGAATTAAAATAAAAACTTAAAGTCAAATTAAAGAATTAAACGGAGGATATTGAATTGGGCAATTAGAAGTCCACTAGGGGGTTTGCTAGTTCTGACTCTATGAACTAATTGCTCAGAGGGGGTCAAATATTCCTTAGAGGTACTTGTCTTAGGCAGAAGGGGAATGTGAACTTAATGTGTGTGGGAGGGAGGGAGGAAACTAGGATCAAGGGAGAATTCTTTAATATGAAAGAGTCTTTAGCATGTTTGTAGCCTTAGGGAAGCAATTAGTACATAGAGAAGTTGAAAACAAAGGAGAGGAAAACCAACAGATAGAGTAAGATTCAACAGAATAAATGGGTAAAGAAGTTCTACCATGAAATTAAGCTTTTGCAAATATTTACCAAGACTATTTGTACTGAGCTCTGTAGAAGGTAATATGTCCCCCAAATCTGTTAGATATCATCCCTGCCTTATATGCAATTACAGAGTGAAGTAGCTAACACTGACTGTGACCAAGAAATAAAGGGTATGTAATAACCTGATGCCCAAATTAAGTAATAAAAAGTTATGCCTTGACAAGATTGTAGATGTGGTTTGTTGAGAAATGTCCCAAGTTTCTACAAGTTGAATATAGATACAAACTACAGTAAGTATACATTTATACCTCTTTTTGAAATATCTTTTTTTTTAAATCAAATACTAGTGGATATATATAATTTTTGAGGAAGAATTATATTTCTCATGGCACCTACCATTTGGTAGACTTGATTAACATAATATTATTTGGATGCATTCATGTATTCATGGCACAGCAGACTGAACAGACAATGAGAAGTATCTGAATTGCTTTCCATTGAAAATCTCCTATCAGTGTGAATGTCAGAGTGAACAAATCTTTACAAACTATATTAGCAGTTAGACCAACTAGAAATAAAGTAAACCCGGTTGCCATACTCTATCCTGATATGAAAGCAGTAATATTTCCTTCTAAATCACTTTTTATGTTAATTTATACTAAAAAGTAGAAAATCATAAATCCTCAGTGTTATTTCCAAGAGGACTTAGTCACAGAAGAAATATAAGAATGTATCTAATTTCAAATTTTTGTGGTTATTTTACATTTCATGTACATATGTCTTGCCTCTCCAACTAACTTCTAAAATCTGTGATGGCAGGGAATATATTTTTGAAAGTACGTAACTGACTGAGAGCTCTTTGAGGACTCTCAATCATCTTTGTATCTATTTACTAATTACATTTGTTGGTACATAGTTAGACCTCCATGCTGCACTGAGGGAGAGAATAAACAAATGGTGTAATTATCTTTTAAATCTATCGACATAATTGTTAATTTAAACACTATTTCTTTCCTGATGCACCCTCAGTTTTAACAGTTTCTGGAGAGCAAAAGTAAATAATTGCAACAACCTGAACAGTTGTTGTATGTTTGAAGGCATCAACTTTTCTATAAAGGTGGAAGAGTATGAACAAATAAAAATACCAATATGATATTTAGACATTCTTAAACAAGCAGAGTGACAACTCAGAACCACAAAGGTATATGGACATATTCTGAAAACTGTTGATATTTTTGCTTTCAGCTCTTAGTTTGAGTCTTTGTAAAAGTTTTTAGATGGTACAGAAACCTGGGAATTGTCTTCTCTTTAGTAATGTGTCTGGGAAACATCACAGCTGTTCATTAACATATGAATTTAGTAGAGTTTCAAAATTCCCCAATTATTGTTATCTCTGAGTGTATTCTTTGTTGTGAAGGGAAGTGAGTTGTTATTTTATTTATCTGAAGATTGTACTGTGATAAGCAAAGTGTCAGGAATAATCATACCAAATGCTATCTACCACAAAAGCATCCAATTACGCTTTACATGTCTTTCATCAAGAAAAGAAGTGAAGGAGTTTTTAAATTACTTATCATGACTTGATGAGTTAACATTTTAATGAAAGTTGCTTAAACTCAGAGTAAGATCATTAGAGATACTAATAAAATAGATTTCAGACCTGTCAGGTGTCACAGCACAGGAAATTCCTAAAAAGTACAAAAATTTACTTTAGCTCTCAAGAGCTCACATTAATTTAGGCAAAATAAGAAGCAAGACATAAATATAAATATCAAACAGCTAACACTTGTCTATGGGGTTTTCATATCTTGGAGGTTAAGAAGTGGGCCTCCTTAATGAGGCCTTTAAACATAACTCTCTGAAGAGACACCTCTCTGCTTGCCTTTTTCTTCCTTTTCATAGTTGCCTCCAATTTTTTTCTCCTTCCCACCCCTACCACAGATCGGTTTGACATGAGTTCAGGGATGGTTATGGGGATAGGTTCTGGGAAGTATGGCAAAACTAATTAGGACTATTACCTAAAAAAATAGGTTTATTAAAGATATAGAGCCAAACAAAATAATAAGCATTTTTATGTTTCTTCCATTTTCATATGTGGCAAAGTTGCGGTATACCAAGGCAAGTGCAATCTCTTAGAAAAGCAAGTTTAACAGAGAGTTAAAGGAAAGAGAGAATAGAGTAAAATATCTATTTTGATACAAGATTTTATTTCAAAGAGATATCACTAGAGGGAAAAGGAAAATGATGAAAGGAGTTTATTTCCCATTAAATACATTTATACATTCAGTGTGTACTTCCTCTGGCAATCTGAAATATATGGCTCTATTTTAGCTTTTGGTTTATAATTCATTAACCTCATTCTAACATTAGCCTATGAATAGTCTGGTCTGAACACATCACACCCCTCAAAATCTACTACAGGTCATTATTTCCTACAGAATAAAGAGCAAATTCATTAGTCTGAATTCATTAGCCTGAAATTTAATATATTTCTCACTTGCATTTCCAGTAGTACTCACATACCACCTGTTCACCTAGATATGATTCCTCTCCATGATTGGCATGCTGAGCCAAATGTATGTGACACATTTTCAATGATTTTGCAATCTAGTTATTAAACATTTTTAACTTGACATAGACCATAGTAAGGGTATTTGTACCATGGAAATTGTAAATGCCAAAAATCATATTTGATTTTTTTTCATTCAAAGAGCCATTTTTTAAACATTTAGTAGCATACTACTGCTGATTCTTCAAACATGCCCTACACTCCCTGACTGCGTGCCATGGCATTCTGTTTTGCCCCTGAATGCCTCCATTCTGTCTTAGCCTGTTGAACCCCATCTACAGTGTCCACTCTTCCTAAGATCTTACTTAAATGGCTTCTTTCTGGCTCATATGACCTTCTCTTAATACCCTGTTGGTCTTGTGGGCTGATCTACATCCGTGGTCCATATAGCCTAAGTTCCATACTATCCTCTCTCCTTCCCAATACATGAGCCCTAACATTTGGATCACCAAGAGTTATCAGTCCTCTATGACTGCTCAGATTTCAGCAGTAACTCTGAGAAACAAACTGAGGGTTCTAGAGGGGAGGGTGTGGGGGGATGGGTTAGCCTGGTGATGGGTATTAAAGAGGGCACGTACTGAATGGAGCACTGGGTGTTATATGCAAACAATGAATCATGGAACACTACATCAAAAACGAATGATGTAATGTATGGTGATTAACATAACATAATAAAATTTTGAAAAAATGAAAAAAAAAGAATTAATGAAAAAAAAGAATTCAGCAGTAAAAATGTTCAGATTTATCAAAGGCAGTTTTACTACTCTTCTTATTAGCTAATGCCTAAATGTGTAGGCTAAAAGAAAATGTAGAAATTCTAATCAAGTGAGAACAGATCTTTTTTAAGTATGAAATTATTTCTACTCTTCCAAATTCCTTTTATGTATAAAGTTCACTGTGTTGTGGTGAGAGCAATTTACTTGAATAAATAATTTCTAGTTTGAATACTATCAGGAAGAGGCTTCCATTCCTTAGCACTATGTCATTTTGTTTATAGCTGCCTCCTTTTGGCCTCTGTGAAATGTTTACATAGTGGCAGCAGATAAATGATAAGAAACAAGCTTTTTTTTTTAATGTTCATATGGTACACGTTCACCATGATATAAATTTAATTAACAAACATACACATGTATTTTTTTCTGTTTTGTGTATTTTGAGTGCCTAAATTTAATCAACTTAAAATTAATTCACTTATTTTTTTGCTTATTTATATTTTCAACAAATACAAATTAATCGTGTACTCTATACCTGAAGCTGAGGACATAGTAGAGTCATAACAATGTTTCTATGCTCATGGATTCCATTTTGGTGAGAGAGACATTTTTCAAATGAAAAAATAGAGACAGATAAATACATAGAAACATAGATGCAGTGATAAGTGCAATAAAGAACAATAAAGCAGGATAAAAGGATTAAGGGCAGTCAGTAATTAGATATAGGGTAAATTTTCTACTAAAAGTAATCTTCATGATAATGTATTCTAAAATATGCTTTGTAACACTCAGTTTTGATCTATTAACACCTCCTTGCAAAAGCCTTCTACAATGTGAGCGTGCACACTAGCCTGCATGGCTGAGAGTTACCAATGTCGCCAAAGTTCTTTATACATATTCTAACATTTAAACTTTCTGACATTTAATATTTAGGCATTATTATCCCTATTGTGCAGAAGTGGGAAGTGAAACTTTGTTGTCGTTGTTGTTTTTTAATATTTACTAGATTACTTATTAATCAAAGTACTGAACCATCACTTAAAACTAATTTAATTTTGTGTGCTATTATTCAATGTTTAGCTAATGACTTTTATCCAATTAAAAAGGAAGGGGCAATTTTTTAAAAAACACTACAATTGTTGTGTTTAACTAAAAATGTGAATTATGTCGGGGCGCCTGGGTGGCTCAGTTGGTTAAGCATCTGACTCTTAATTTTGCCTCAGGTCGTGATCTCAGGATCCTGAGATGAGCCCCATGTTGAGGTCCACGGTGGGCCAGGCATGGAGCCTGCTTGAGCTTCTCTCTCTCCCTGTGTCCCTCCCCCCCGCACATGTGCTCTCTCTGCCTCTATAAAAAAAACGTGAATTATGTGGTAGGATAATACCTTGATATATTTACTGATGTGGATTTTCATTTATTTGTATTTCTCTAAACCTATGACCTTCTCCTATTCCAGCCAATGAAATGTAAGTCTTCTGTCTTTGCAAGATGTTCTTATAGCTAAATACAGTGAAATAAATTAAGTCCTTGGCTTTTGATGTTCAAAGTCCAGTATCTGGATATAGTATAAAAATAATTTCAAAGTTTTCCTCCTGAAGTAATCTCAGAAAGTTTTGAAGTTCTACCTAATGGCAGAGGGGACCTGTACTCCACTTTTAGCTAAACTTGGAGACATGGCAAAAACTCAGCTTCCCATATCCTGGAATGGCAATGGGCCAGAGAGCCTTATAATTTTATCTACAACCTTGATTCCCTGTGTGCTGGAGTGTGATATTAAAGGATAATAAAGAGCCTCAAGCATCCTGAAAGAATTCTAGACAGCCTTCAGTATGGTTTAGAAGTGATTGAAAGAGAGCTGGACCTGGAAAGGCCTTGCATTCAGGAACAAGGAACAACACATCAGGAACCCTGAAGACTAGATAAGAATAAGGATGTTTAATGAATGTCAGCATCCAGAGATGATATGGTTCAAGGAAAAGGCATTATACCCAATGCCTTGGGGGTGGCAAAGGCTATTTCGGTATAGATAGAACTCTATGAAAGTGAGGGAGAATGTCGGGCCTGGGGGTATTCTGAGTCAACAGAGCCAGGTTTCAGATACCTGATGGAATGAAGACTTGAACTAGCATACTGAATTGCATTCTTGAAACATAATGTCACATTTCTTGCCAATTTGGTTTGGTGGACAAAATTGGTGGCCACTATAGTGGAACTGTAGTCTTAGAATTAAAATATTCTAAGGAGTTTAAGCATAAAAAATACTCTCTCTTTTTACATTAAAAGATAAGGGGATTTAAAATCGTCTTTTACATTAAAAGATAACAGTAGGAATATAAATTGGCGCAGCCCCTACAGAAGACAATATGGAGATCCCTCCAAAGACTGAAAATAAAAGTACCATACAATCTAGTAATTCCACTTCTGGGTATTTACCCGAGGAAAAGGTAAACTCTAATTAGAAAAGATATATGCTCCCCGATGTTTATTGCAGCATTATTTACAATATCCAAGCTATGGAAGCAATCTAAGTGTCCACTGATGGATGAATGCATAAAGAAGATGTAGCATATCTACACAATGGAATATTATTCAACCATAAAAAAAAATAAAATCTTTCCATTTATGACAACATGGATGGGCCTAGATTGTATTATCGTAGTGAAATAAGTCAGAAAGGGAAAGACAAATTGCCATATGATTTCACTTATATGTGGAACGTAAAAAACAAAAACAAATGAACGAACAAAGATAAACAGACTCAAATATAACAAATAAACCAGTGGTTGCCAAAGGGGAGGTAGGTGGTGGTATAGGCAAAATGAGTGCAGGGGATTAAGAGGTGAACTTCCAGTTATAAAATAAATAAGTCATGGGATTATAGTGATTACTATTCTAATAACTACACTTCTTGTGGTAAGCATTTTGTAGTGTATATAATTGTCAGGGGCATCTGGGTGGCTCAGTCGATTAAGCGTCTGCCTTCGGCTCAGTCATGATCTTGGGGTCCTGGGATCGAGCCCCGTGTGGGGCTCTCTGCTCAGTGGGGAGTCTGCTTCTCCCTCTGCCTTTCCCCCCTGCTCCTGTTCTCTCTCTTGCTCACACTCTCTCTCAAATAAAATAAATAAAATCTCTAAAAAAAAACTGTCAAATCACTATGTTGTACACCTGAAACTAATATATGTCAACTATATGTCAATTAAAATTTTAAACATAATAAAAAGATAAGGGGATTATAACAATATCCTAAAGCATAAAATAAAACATTTTATTATTGGTAGATGTGATAAGTGAAAAAAAAAAAAAAAAAACATATCCAGCTTTTGGGTTCTGGAACCTAAGAGTGGAAATACCAAGGTAATGTTTTTCTACAACTTGGGAAGGGAAGATAGTCATTTTCACTATTCAAATCAAATGATGGACTTGAATTAGCTTAGATGTATGTAGGATTTAATAGAGAGGTTATTCAGAAGTGGACATCTCAGAGAAACTTCAATAAAAACAGGAGACTGCTGATCAGAACCTGGATAGAAATATTATCAGCGGCCAGCAAAGCATCCATACATAGACACACCAAACTATGCATACATTTTAGAGAGTTCCTAGGTACACTGAAGTTTATTCATTAACTCCCTCTTCTCTTTAGACTTTCAGGTTAAGAGAAAATGGGACCATATTTATGGGTGCCAATTGCTAAAAAACTAATGAGAAAAATATCACCCAACGTTCAAAAATTTTGATCACTTTTGATGGCATTTATGTACTTCCTGCTTTACTAATTGAGAATTTTGTCATCTTCTTAAATAATAGAAAATAACATAAAGCAACACTCTGTGCCTTCATAAATGTGATATGCTTATTTATCCTTTTACCTCATTATAAACTGTATTTTTTAATCAATGATATTAGACAGAATTTGGTCCTAGAAAACAAAATGCTTATTTAAATAAGATAACTTAGTCATTTTTCCTCAAGTATAATGCTCTAGAAAAATGTGATTATGGTAAGCACAAGTTTCAGAAACCTCTTTTATGTGTTAAATAGTATAACTTGATTTGAAACAATTTTGTCACGTGTTGCCCTTTTTACATGAAAAGAAAGAATGTCTCTGTCTTTTAGTCTCCAGTTTTCAGCATCGTTTTTTAGAGCGGCTATCCCTTGCAAAATGTAAGTCTCAAGCTACACTGTAGAATCTATTTTTATAGAAGGAAATATCCTTCTGTATGATCCTCAAATGAAAAGCTGTCATCCATCTTCTGAATAGGCTTTATCCCTCCTTCAATGGCTAGTTTTTGAAACTGCTGATGACTAGAAGCAATTCTTTATAACTCCCTAAATAAAGACATCAGTCTATCAGCAAAAAAACAGTACATGAGCTGGAAGGGGCAGCTGTCTTCAAGAGGGGGTGGGGGAAAAGAACACTTACCAGCTTAGTTAAAAGCTGTTAAATGCTATTATTGTGTGTCAATGTGATGTGTCCTTACAGTTTAAAATGCTGCTTCAAGCAAAAGGTGTTTTTTTTTTTCTTTTTTAATTTATGCTATATTAACCTAAGTATATAAATTCTTCTGTGCAAGAGTCTTACCCTACCATCAAAGGCAATTAAAGTCGGAAAGGAAACTTCAAAGCCAAAATGAGAACTGAATCCTAAAATGATCAGTTCATTTTAGGATTAAAGAAAAAGCATTATTCCGAGTGTCTTAGAGAAAAGCAAAGGTGAAGCAATAAAGTCTGTAGTGCCTCATCCACATACCCCACCCTCCCTCACCCTGACCTTGCCTCTTTATTGTATTCTTTATATGAAATAGGATATATTATGAGAATCAGTGAAAAGGTACAGTGTGATAAGCTGTTCAAAAACAAATGGGTACAGTAAGAATTTGTATTTCACGTAGCTTATGTATTTTCTTTGTATACTACCCACGCCCCCCACCCTTCCACCCCCATCCTCCATCTTGGAAAGGTTTTAGGATCTTCTTTTTCTCCTCCATGTTTTGAAAAAAAAAAAAAAAAAAAAATATGCACTTGATGTGAATCTTTTAAAAAATCTGTTTTTGCTGGTCATTATTTCAGCTTCTATAATATGAAAAATCATGTTCTTCAGTCCTGAAAATGTTATGGAATTATTTCATTAAAGATTACCTCTCTTCTGTGTTCTCTTTTCTCTCTGTTGGCTCTGTTAGATGGGGCTTCTGATTTTTCCCCCCCATTCAGACTCTCCCTCGATCTCTCTCACTCTCTCTCTCTCTCTCCCTTTCTTCTGTCTCAGTCTATGACATGTATATACACACAAACAAGCTGCTGTCTGTTTTAACTCCAAAATTCCTAATTTAATACTATAAATCATTGACTTACTTCTTTTACTTCCTCTGACATTCTCTTTCTGTTCTCTTTTTTCTGGAAGACTTTCTTGGTTTCTTCTTTTAAATATTCTATCCAATTTTCAGTTTCTGCTCTTTTATTTTTAACACCTGGGAGAGTTTCTGTTTTTCTCTGATTATTTGCTTCTTTTCTGTAATAACAACTTGTTTTTATTTCATAATTGTAATATCTTCATGTGTGTGTATAAATTCTGCTTTCTCTATTATTTCGGTTTTCTTTTTTTTTTTTTTTTAAGATTTATTTATTTGAGAGAGCGAGAATGAGAGAGAGAGAGAGTACATGAGAGGGGGGAGGGTCAGAGGGAGAAGCAGGCTCCTCGCTGAGCGGGGAGTCCGATGCGGGACTCGATCCAGGGACTCCAGGATCATGACCTGAGCCGAAGGCAGTCGCTTAACCAACTGAGCCACCCAGGTGCCCTATTATTTCGGTTTTCAACAGTCATTTCTATTTCTGTTGTTTGTCTGATTTGGTGTGGTTATATTATTCTCTATCTTTTATACTAGAGAATCTGGTGTTTACTCTGTTAATATTTGAGAATGAAGGTCCAAAATGTTAATTGTAAGCTCTGTGTATGGATACATGTGTCAGAGAACCTTTGCATAATAATGTGTAGTGTGATATGATTGATTTAAGGGTGATCTTACCATTCTATCAGGAAGATTATCAAACATGAGGATTGGATATTGTTTTTTCTTGTTCATTTATTTCCTCCAGATACTAGTATTCCATTTTCCTGCCCAGTGATATAAACTATTTACCACTGTTCTTTAATCAGAGTAGGGAAAGTGAACCAGAGGAGAGTGTCAGTCTTAGCCCTCAATTTATATTGTAGCCATTATTTGTCCAGATAGTGTGTATGTATTTACATTTGCATATATATGTATATATATACACACACACATATATGATCCATATGAAAATTATCAACCTGAGGAATGTACATATAAAATACTTGAATCTAAACCAGTGTAGTCATTTTCTAAAGTTATGTTTTTCCTTATACAATGTGCCTAGGTCTCTTGTCAGCTGGAGAAAAAGTGTACCCATTCAGAGAAATTGCTGGCCACCTAGAAGTGTTTCTTAACCATGATTATGCATTAGAATCAATGAACTAGAGAGTGTTCATCTACAATATTTGACTATTTCCCAAACCATACCTACTGAGTGAGAATTTTGGAGTATGAGACTCTGGGACTTATTTTAGTTTTAGTATTACAATTTTAATTTCACCTGCTCATTCCAATGCAGCTGAACCATTAAGAAGTAAATGGTAATAAATTGCTAATAGTAAAGGTCTTATAAAAATGGAAATAAATTCCCAGAAATAAATTATCACATCAATAAGAAAACAATAAAGAAAATTTTCTTCTTCCAAATTCTAGTTCTTTAAATTGGGGTTCTTTTGGGAAGTATTTATTTCTGCCCCAAACCACTAGGGTACCTAAAAGTTCACTTCTTTCCAGTGAAGAGCCCTGAGAAGCATCATAGTGGGGAATTTTGAGGCTGGATTTATCAGCTCAGTTATTCCTCAGTATGATCAACATAATTAAAAAAGGAGAAGATGTCCTACGTAGGTCACTGACCCCATGACCAGATAATCCAAATGGATTGTTCATAGATTATCAGGAGAACATACCTGTATATTTCAGGCTAAGTAATCAATGACTATAAGTATTCAATGACTAAAGTCAAAGGACAAGTATTTTCCAAACTTGCTTGATCCTAACTATCACCTGGCATATTTGTTAAAAATAACAATTTCTGAGCATAGTAAAAAATTACAACATCTTGAAATTTAGACTCTTTAAAGAATATTGATGAAAATCTGCATTTTTAGCAAATGCCCTGTGAGTTTTATAAACAAGCACGTTTGGGCAACCTTGTATTAGACTTTCAACTTCATGAGGTCAGGGACATGTTTTTTTTGTTTTTGTTTTTGTTTTATTTTTTTCCATTTCTGGATTTACTTTCCACATTGCCTGACAACTAGAGCACTCAATGCATAATGGATAAGTAAATTTTTTCAAAGTAGTATAAATTTCAAAGAACAAACATGAGAGAAGCCAGGCACAGCATGACACAGCAATAAAGTCCAGCATATAAAGAGGAAACCTAAAGAATAGTAAGTTTCATCCATGAAACCACTGAAGCTAGGATTTAGCAATGATAGTGACACACTTCGTGAATAAACATTATAAAGCAATGTTGGATCTTTGGGAGGGATGGCTCCATAACTGTGAGAAGAATGTTTGAGAAGTTATAATTTTTGTAAGGACATATGTATGAAAATGAGGAAGAAGAAAGAAGCAGACAATAATGAAGAAAATGAGGAAGAGAGACAAAATGGAATGATTAATTCAGTCTCCTACATGGCAAATTAAACTCCTAGTTAAATCAATACAGTCAGCTAGGACTGCTAATATATTGTGACTTTTTGTCTATTTTTAAAACAATCTTTTTCTCCTTCAAGTCACAGTTAAAAAAAAAAAATACTAATTCTGGGTAAACCCACCTATCAGTTGTTAGATAGATTGGTGTCAAAGTTGAACACAAGTAATTAGTTATATGAAAATCTTCTTCTCATTTCATTTGGTCTTCCTATATTGTCATTTATCCAGCTAAATTAAATATCCAGTTCATTTATTTTAATTTATATTAATAATAAATATATATAACTATGATTTTATTTCTCTAATAATAGTTTTAAAACTGAATCTCATAAATTCTGAGATTCTGTGATGGCTGTGATTATTTGAATCGTAGTCTACTTACAATTTTTTATATTTGTTTTTCTTATTAGGAGAGTTTTATGTCATGGTTTGTATTTTTACGTTTGTTTCTATTTTTTTTTATAATTTTTTTAAGGTTGCAGTTATTGGTTGTATTCCATGTGGTCAGAGAGGTGCTGTGTAGAATTTCTAATGTTTTGTAATTAACTAAAATTGTTTCTCAAAATATGATCAGTCATTGTAATTGTTCACTGGACTGGCATTTGCAAAATAAACATATTCTCTGTTTCCAAGGCACACAATTAAGTAAATTTGAAAATAAAATCTGTTGTATTCCTTATATGTTAAAAGAACATAGTTTTCATTGGTGTCCATCAGATCTACCCAAAAATGATTTTATTTGTAATCAACTTTGTTTTTTATTTTCAGTGTAATGTCATTTGTAACAGCAATATTCCCATCATCTTTATCAAGTAATATATGTTTGGCGATATAAAGTCAAATGTAAAACTTCTGCTTGCCTCTTATTCTATTTGATACTAATATTCAAGATCCTACTTTTTTGTTTTTGCATTTATATTTCACTCATTGCTTATTTTAATGTCTATGCATTGTAGAATGCATAGAAACTTGCCTTTATTTGCTATTACTATTGCTTTGAACTAATCTGAGGGTACTTGCCCTCTAATGGAGAAGTTTATATTTAAATATAAAACATTTATATTTATTGTCAAACTAAATATTTGGGATTAACTTTGTCTTATTGCTTTATGCTTTCAGTTTAGGCTGTATTGTTGTTTCAGTGATTTTTCTCCAAGTCTTTTGTTTTGTGGACTGACTGTAGTTCTTAAGTACATTATTTTTTTTGCCCTCATGATTGGAAATTTTACGTCTAACTTGTATTGCATTCAAATTTAAAAATAGATTGCAACACCAATATTTATATATAACTTTTATGAACACTGAAATTATATCTTGTTTTTAAATGTCTTCTAGGATAAAATTATAAAACTTGCCATCTTTTAATTCACTAAATTTCCTAAATTTTAAAACTCCCAGTGTGAATGGGTTTTCAGCACACGCTATTGTTTTTATTATTTCAGCTATGAGACTGGCATTTTTCTTATTTTAGGTTTATATCCTTTGAGGATATCCTCTACAAAGTACTATCACTTGTTTTTATAGAGTTTTTTTTTTTTCTGAGAAGGAGAGATGCAACACCCATTTCTGGTTCTTTTCAGCTATCAGAACTATAGGAATACTGTACTTCTCTGCAAGATTAATGCTTATATCTAACTGGGCCATAGTGGAATACATGTGTAATTTGGAAAGCATTTTCTCCACTTTGCTAAATGATTCATTTAGAAAATGGAGAAAGACAAGTGTGTGCTCTCTATTTGTTGTTCTGGTTCTGGTTTACCTTATCTATCATCTATTCTTCAAAATATGATTACTGAGGATTTTTTTTTAAATATTTATTTATTTATTTGACAGAGAGAGAGAAATAGTGAGAGAGGGAACACAAGCAGGGGGAGTGGGAGAGGGAGAAGCAGGTTTCCTGCAGAGCAGGGAACCCGATGCAGGGCTTGATCCCAGGACCCTGGGATCATGACCTGAGCTGAAGGCAGATGCTTAACAACTGAGCCACCCAGGCGCCCCAGATTACTGAGGATTTTGTTGTTATTGTTGTTTGTTGGTTATATGATTTCAATAAATTTAAACAATTGCAAACATAATCTGCATCAGTAAAATGGAGTTAGAAATTTGGGGTTGGAGAATATTATATGTGGTTAGAAGACAAAAAGACTCTGAGAAGAATAAAGAAAACTCAAGTATTACTGACTTGTATTCTATTATCAAAAACTAAAAATGTCAGAATCCACGAGTTTCAGCCAAATATGACTGGCTCCACATTGCACATAGAATAAATTTCAAATTCAACTGTATATTTTCTGACTTGAACTTATGACTTCTGACTTTGACATTTCCTCCTAGCCTTAGAATCCACCATTGTTACAACTGAACTCCAATTAAAGTTGACTTCTCCCTTTCTTGAAAACTGACCTTGTTTTCTCACTGGGTTTAATCCTAAAAAAGAAAAAAAAAAGCATTCCAAATCACCAACAAATTTGAAACTTGTGTATTTACTTATACATGCCTTGTAATGCTTCCCCAATTTACTTTATTCTCCTTGATAGCACTGGTGCAAAGAATATTGTGTTCCTACAATCAGGGATTATGAAATCTAAATTAAAAATTACAAAGGATTTTAGTAAACATGTAAATGAACTTCCCAAATCTCAAACTTAAAACATGTATTGATTATAAGAAATAAATTACTGAAAACAATTATAAAAACTGTATTATTTATGGGCACAGAAATCAAAAGAGCATCAACATATAAAGTTGGGGGCATTTGTATCCTATAAATAGCTTTGATTAATATGACAATTTATATTTACAAATATTAAATTATTTTGACATTGTACATAACTATTTATGCTGGTAAAAATAAAAATGTTAAACAGAAAAACCATTAAGAGTTTGAAATATAGTAAGTATATTTATATTTTAATTATTACACAATTATAAAATAATATACATTATATTATTAATTATATATCATTAGGCTTTGTATATAACTATATATAGTTGTAGAAAACTATATATTATATAATATTATATGTATTTATAGCTATCATTGGTTATTCTAACATAGATTTCATAGAAATATAAAAGATATCTAAATTTAGATGCAATAATCATCCTTATAAGTAATAAATGGTTCTCTAAGTGAGAAATTTTTAAGTCCTTTACAAAGGCTTCCCTGGATTGAATTTTTGGTAAATCCATAGTAGAAATAACAAAGATTTTAGTACTTTTCAAGATTAAGTAATTTTTAGGTCAAATCTGATACATAGTTACATATATTTAAGTTATTCTAGCAATGCAAGATCATTTAACAATAGAACATAAATACAGGAGACATCTATTCCTATATTTATAATAAAATTATATTTTATTATACTATGTAATTGGAAAATTATTTTTTATTTTCATTTTTTCAGTGTTGCTGAAACCAGTCTCTCTGCAGGTCAAAAGAAAGAAAAGTGTTTGTTTGTTTTTAGAGAGAAAGAGAGCGAGAGCGAGAGGACGTGTGTGTGCATGAGCACTGGCGGGAAAGGAGTAGGGGGAGAGGAGAGAATCTCAAGCAGACTCCCTGCTGAGTACAGAGCTGACAGTGAGGCTCAGTCTCATGACCCTGAGATCATGACCTGTGCCAAAATCAAGAGTTGGTCGCTTAATGGACTGAGCCACCCAGGCACCCCTTGATAGGGGAAAAAAAGAGATACTTTCTTTCAATTTCTTAAGCAGAGTAAAATAAAAACCAGACAGTTCTGTGAAACAATAGTCTTTTGTGAATATACAATGTGATGTTATCTGCCTAGAAACAATTAAAGGAGTAAAATATTAATATAGAATCCTGATGAATCAATAAATTGCATATAAAAATATACAAAAACATAGTATGTGGAAATGGAATATTTATCAGTTCATATAATAATAACTTGAAACTTTATAGAGATTTAAATTTTTAAAAATCACACAGGAATGCACTGATATGATTATACTTCAAATTTTCTATATAAAAATAATTTAATAAGAAAAAGAAATGAACAGGTTGGGGATATATTTTTATTAAGAATTATTTTGGGGCGCCTGGGTGGCTCAGTCGTTAAGCGTCTGCCTTCGGCTCAGGTCATGATCCCAGGGTCCTGGGATCGAGCCCCGCATCGGGCTCCCTGCTTGGGGGGAAGCCTGCTTCTCCCTGTCCCACTCCCCCTGCTTGTGTTCCCTCTCTTGCTGTCTCTCTCTCTGTCATTAAATAAATAAAATCTTTAAAAAAAAAGAATTATTTAGAAAGATTATTTAATACATATGAAAATAGATTTGTTATCTCATTCCATACCAGTAAACTACTGAATTTGATAAAATATATTATTCATTGCTTGAAAAACCGTAACAAAAATATTTTCAGTGATCATGTTCACATTAAGTATGCTACTCTCTGGAATTTATCTCAGAGAAATAAATATTATTTTTCAAAGGTAATGAAGACTATTGCATAAATAAATTTGCTTCATTGATATATGCAATGAAGGGAAAATAAATGTTATATAACTAAGTAAATTAAAATAACCTAATTATCCCAAAACAAATTAATAATTAGGTTAGATTGCCCTGAACTCATGGAATCTCAGGCAACTATTAAAATCATGAAGTCATTCATAAAACATGAAAATGTATATTAAAAATGCAAAAAAGAATCATAAGACAAAACTATTAGAAAAGCTATGTCATGGGGCACCTGGATGGCTCAGTAGTTAAGCGTCTGCCTTCAGCTCAGGTCATGATCCCAGGGTCCTGGGATTGAGCCCCGCATCGGGCTCCCTGCTCAGCTGGAAGCCTGCTTCTCCCTCTCCCACTCCCCCTGCTTGTGTTCCCTCTCTCGCTGTGTCTCTCTCTGTCAAGTAAATAAATAAAAATCTTTAAATTTTTTTTAAAAAAAGCTATGTCATATGTGAATACTTTCATATGCACAAAATAGCTTTCATTTTAGGTTGGCAAACAAATTTCTGTCTTTTGTTTTTACAAAATTGGAAAAAAAATTATTGTAAAAAATAATTGGTTGTTACATTTTTCTTATAAAAAGGAAATGGTGCTAATTCAGAAAAACAAACAGAAACAAAATCTCTCAGTAAAGTAACTATGTAGCTAGCTAAATTTGCTTGCCATAATTAGAAAGCATACATTCTAATAAAATGTAAGGGGAAAGGTAACAGATGTTAACTTTATTTCTTGTCTGCATGATTTTATATGGTAATTTCTTTATACAATAAATTAATGCCATAAAAGACATTGACTATGGATATATTGTTGATTAAGTACAATAAATGTCAAACAAAATGGAAATAGTTAAAAGAAATCATTATATATACAAAAATGTGCATGTATAATTTATACACACATACGTAAATAAGAAATAAATCAGTGAAGGCTAAACTTTAATGTTGAGCATTTACTCTATAGTAGAAAAAGGGACAGAAAATATCTGTTCTGAAAGACACATATTTTTAAAAGGCAAATCTAGTTCCAGGCATTAGTCTTCGAAAAGATAGGAGAATGCTTTTTAATGAATGTAAAGTAATATTTCAAGGGAAAACTCTTCTCTATTAGAAAGTTACTATTCATAGAAACTAATTATAACAGAGGATTTCTCTAATTTTAAAGGTGTCTGACCAAGGTGAAATATTAACCATGAATCATACTGCCATTGGCTGATCACCTGGTGATGTTTCAGTACTTCATCATGCATTCATAAGGGAGAGTTCTCATGGAGTTCATGGACCCACACATGTGCAATCATCACAGATGCATTCACCACAGACTGCTGGATGTGTACTTGTAGGAAGTGAAGTCACTAAATGGTATATTTAAAAATTCTAAATTCCAACAAAAAGTCCTTCCTTTTTCACCAAGATATTCATAATTCTTTATAGTGACAAGTAATTACTCTAAGTGATTAACTGACAGACTTTAACTAATGCTGTTTGTAATTTCATAATTTAAAGGAAATGTAAATGACTCAATCATTAATAAAAATAATTTTCGATTGGATTGGTTTCCTTAAGTTTAAAAATATGTTCTTTTCAAACATTTTTTTCATCGTTAGAAAATATGAAGATCGACCATGTTAAATCTGCTAGCATTTATCCAAATACTTTATGTGCAAATCTAATTGACCTCATAAATTTGTAGCTCAGATGAAGTTTTCATGTTTTCATTTGGTAATGTTTTAGCAAAATGTACCTGTGTCTGAAATCATGTGAAAAAAAACACAAAACGTATTTTAAAATCACAATTCTTCATTTTTGAACTAAAGAAATCTAAGCTTCTGTACTGTTGCTATATCATGTTCAATAAAATCATTGCATGTTTTTGAAAGGACTCAAAACAAGCAAAAAGTTTTATATATCAAAACAGAAAAATCCTAAACTAGCATTTTCAGCAATGCACAAAGAAGTTGGTAAGTGTATAATAAATGTGATTTCTGCAGGGAACAATCAACATATATCAAAAGATAACAGTAACATTTTCTCTGTTGATATTGAAGTTTGACAAGCTTCTTATATTTCATTTAACATAATCTCCTAAATGATGTTTGATTAATGATGTATATGATTTAATTCATGTTTATTATTTTTTTTTGCCAAGGAATTTTTCCTTAAAGATATTCTCTACATGGCCAAAATTTTGGAGAAAAAAATCTTGTTCGAAGAATAAAGAATAATACATAAAATCGTTAATAACTATAGAAGATTATTGTCAGATTTTTATATGCCAGAGGTTTTTCCATATATAGTGTGTGCATGTATGTTTTCCAACAAAGGAGGAAAAAAATCTCAATTCTGTACATTTGGAATTGTCTGTGATTTTTGGCCAGATTTATATATGTGTATATAATTCCTTTTCTACTGTAAGAAGTAGAAAATTGAGATAGTTAAAAGAAGATTCATTTATAGGATCTATTGAGACTATTTGTTATAGCAGAGCAATACCACAGGTTGATTAACTTGTTATGCATACATTATACTTATTTAATTTACATTTAAGAATATTTTCCAAATTGGCTCTCAAGATAGAAGGTCTTTTTACTGATGTCTTTCTTCATAGCTCTTTGCAATCGCTAAAAATCATTCTGCCTTCTTATATGCTGCTTGTGAGATTATTTCTAAAGTACCTCCTGGGAAATAGTCTCTTTGAAATTGGCAACACTTAATGAAAAATATATACATATACATCATTAAAAAGAAGATACTGAGAAAATTTTGCTAGTATATAATCACTCTGAGCAGAAGAATTATTTTGAACATGAAAGAAATCATTAACTGTAAATAATCCAGGGATCAAAGATTTGAGGGGGAAAAAGTGGGCTAGAGGGCAGACACTGCACGCTGTGTGGGCTCAATGAAGGACTATCTGAAACATAAGCTCAGAGAGGAAAACAAAGTTACCAAGTTCTTGCCGACCTGGAGACTTCCTTCAGGATAAGGCCAGGAGGAATTAAAGGAAGCTGTATCAGTCATTATAAAGAGTGGAAAGGAGCATGATTTTTGGTTAACTGCTTTCTGCTTCAACAATCATATTAATGATAAGGAGCTTTTCTATAATTCTGGGTCACCTTTTAATGAAAGAAAATAAATATATGATTTCTGCAATTTACTTTTCTCCAATAAAACTCTTTCACTTCAATTAAATAATGGAGATCCTATTTAGATGTATTTCCGGTCATGCAAATTAAATATGCAGATTTAGGATTGTCAAAACAGATCATTAGGCTCAATCGTGTCATTTTAGGATTTACATTTAAAACTATCCCTGCTGTTAACTAACAGTGTGCACTTAAAATCAGACTAATTTTATGAATTTAACATTATATACATATTTTTTTCTATATGCTATTTTTTTGGATATAAATATATTTAGGGAATTGTATTTCTATGGCAGAATTTTATCAAAAAGCACACAGGTAATTGTTTCAACATTTCTCTATTTTAAAAAGGGCCACTGTGTCAATTAGGGATATACTTATTTTATAAACATAAATTTCAAACTTTCTGATGAACTGATGAACATGTTCTGAGATCATAGAAAGCTGGATATAACTAAAAATTAGCCATTATCTTTTCTTCTAAGTTGAAAATATTTCCACAAAGACTATGATGAATAATGATGAAAAACAGGACTGTATCTTTTTCAGGGTAGTAGTAGAAATGAGATACATTGAAAAAAGTTTAACTGTTTTCTATTATCTGTTTCATGACAAATTGAAATATTAAGAAAACAGTCTATAAATTAAAAACAAGAAATGTGGGGGCGCCTGGGTGGCTCAGCTGGTTGAGCGACTGCCTTCGGCTCAGGTCATGATCCTGGAGTCCCGGGATTGAGTCCCATGTCGGGCTCCCTGCTCAACGGGGAGTCTGCTTCTCCCTCTGACCCTCCCCCCTCTCATGTTCTCTCTCTCTCTCTCATTCTGTCTCTCAAATAAATAAATAAAATAAAATAAAATTAAATTAAATTAAATTAAATAAAAACAAGAAATGTGATAACATTATTAATTAGGTTTAGAAGAATCAAGAATAGGTCCTCAAAATTTTTAGATAGATAGATAGACAATAGATGATAGATAGATTGATGATAGTTAGATGATAGAGAGATAGATGATAGATAGATAGATAGATAGATAGATAGATAGATGATAGATATACAGACATAGAGATATATAACTACACAGAACTTCCAAAACAAACTAGATGTATTCATAAAGCATCATCCTACAAATGGTTTGATGTTATGGCAAATGTCCAGATCCACTCTTCTGGCAATAGGTTTCTATAGTTCTGAGCCATTTCCAGTCATCCATCGGCCCTTGTGATGAATTGGAAAGAGCATTATCTCTGAAGTAAAAAAAGTAATTTTATTTTATTTTATTTTATTTTTATTTTTATTTTTTAAAGATTTTATTTATTTATTTGACAGAGAGAGAGCTCAAGCAGAGGGAGTGGCAAGCCAAGGGAGAGAGAGAAGCAGGCTCCCCACCCAGCAAGGAGCCGGATGCTGGGCTCAACCCCAGGACCCTGGGATCATGACCTGAGCTGAAGGCAACATTAACAGACTGAGCCACCCAGGCGCCCTGAAAAGAGATTTTAATTCTAAATTTACTATTTATTAGCAGTCTGACATCAGGCAGTTTAGAGAAAGCCTCAGATTGCTCAGACTGTCAAAAATGGGAATAATAATACATATTCACAATGTTATTGTGAGAATTAAATTAAGTCATACATAGAATTACAGTGACGGGCAGTACTAAGTACTCATCAAATACATATTTTCCTCCTTTTACATCCAAGACCCAAAAAAGAAGTTTGCATACCTACATCCAGCGATGGACTGACCTGGGAAAAATTTAATTGAAACTCAGTGGATTTTCCCAAATTAACTGGATTTGGTTGCTTTTTGGTCTCCAAAAAGATGCATACTCTATCTACAAAAGTGGGGCTTGACACCTTTGCCTATTCCCACTAGTTATAACTTTACCAAAAGCATTGTATAATGTAAGAATTAGTGCTATTTCTATTCCATCTCTAGCTGGTAAGATCAGTGAGTCTAAAGGTTATGGAAAAATGACACCTGGCTTGGCTATAGTCTTCATTTGCTCCAGTATATAGTTTTGATGGCTTTTATGATGTTTTGCCTTTGAGTGTTGACCACAAACAAAATGTTGCAGCCATAGTAAAAACTGATGTTTGAGATTTACTTATTACACTTATTCTGCTATGATTATCACTGAATAAATTTCTAATCCTAAGGAGACATTAAAACTTTAATTTGGGTAATCATTTTGCAACTTAGCTCCTCTCATCTTGACAAGTTTACTTCAAATCCTAAACAAAAGAAGTTACAGCAGAAACAGGAACGGACCCTGTAATAATAGCAGGTTCAATTTCTGTTGCCAGCTTGTGTATCTTAGCATCATGATTGTGCCTATGCCTCTATCAGAAGCAAATAAGAAAAATTATGTTTTAAAAAACTTATATTAAAAAACTTATATTTTAAGCAAGACAAATATATATAAACTAACTGTATATCTTATAATACCTTTCAAACAGCATATTTTGTAGTATATTTGGGAGTTGATGTGAACTTACTGTTTGCTCTAAAATATGGGAGATTTGAAATTTTTTTAAAGAAAATTGATTTATAAGAAAGACAAAAGCAATGGCTGGTTTCTTTTGACTAATCAAACTGAGTTTATTCTTACTTTCATAACATCAACTCAATAGTTTACGTAGTTAGTGTACTTTAAAATTTACAAATATATGCAATATAGTAATAAAACCATAGCTTATTAATAATATTTGTACGCATTCTCTTTGAATACTTTCCCCATATTTGTTGATTGTTCAATTACTGCTCTGAGACACAGACATTGCTTTATATTTTATTAAATGCAAGCTTACATTTGAAAATTATTCTGCCCTCTTTCAACAAATGTATTCCATTCAGATTCTAAAATTATCAGGATGTTTTTGACACACCATATTTTGTAATCAGAATAAACATTTAACTGAGTCCTCAGCCTTAACATATTTCACTTTATTATTAGTTTTTCAATAGCATAGAATGGAAACTCAGATAAAAGGACATATTTTATTTGTGATTAAATTTATTATTGACATAAAACAAAAATTTTGTATCATTTCTTGTATGAATTGTGTTATTTTTTGATGGAAGGTTTACCTATTTGGTAAAATAAAGTCAAGTGATAATATTTTGTTAAGTAATATATAATTCATTTTGAGATTGTGGTATTTTGTCTCAAGGATAACTTTAGGGGGCACTGTGCTGCCAGTAGAGAACTCTCCTTGGACAAGTTCAGATCATCTTGTTTTCTTTCTTTGCATATGAAAATATCTAGCAAGTTTTTCAAAGAAATGATGTCAAAAATATTAAACTTTATTAAATTTATGTTTTTCACTAGGACACTGTGTGGAAGGAGAATTTTGAAAGTTGCTGAAGAGTATGTTTCTACAAAAAAAAAAAAAAAAAAAAAGTTGTATTTCAGTCCTAACTTGGAGCTGAAAGTTCTCTCCAGTTTGTTCTGGAGGTAGGAAACAAACCATCCAACAAACAGCAAACACAGGAAAAAGCAAAAAGGCATCTCCTGAGAGCAAAAGGGGTGTGGTAAGAATTTTTACAATAACACTTCATGGTATTGTAACTGAAAAAAATAATTCATGATAGTTGCCTATAAAAAAGAACAGCCAGCCAGAACCAAGAGTCAAAGTATAAGGAATCTTATGTAAACTATAGTTAACAGGAAGGCCAACAGGAAAAGGGGAAACAAGAGAGACAACAGCAAACATAAAATGATACCAGCACATGTACACACTTGGTGTGTCCAATGGCTTAGCCCTGTAAACCTCTCCCCCGCCTCCACTCTCACTCCATCAATCATCTCTGACATCTGTATTATATTCTGATTCCAAAGTAGTTCTTTTGTCATCAGAAGAGATCAAAGCAAAAGCTTCGGTAGAAACAATGCAATGTGTTAAAGGAAACCCCTCATCTTTGCTTGCATCTTTCAGATTGTCTGATTGTAATAAATTAATTCAATTGCCTCTCATAGAGCTACCTGGAGGCTTTCTGCAGTCTACTTCCAAATCATATCGTATTAGCTAAAATAGCTATATATGTATGGAGGTTATGAATTTTTTCTTTTATATACTTTAGAGCCAATTAAATGTTTTTCCTTCATATTAGAAATGTAAAATTAACATCTCCTCTTCTTACCTTTTTAGCTGATACATGAAGGTAATGCTTATGACACGTGAAGATTTCAGAGTAATGAGTCAGAGTTGATTGATTCAGAAGAGAAAATATCTTTTCTGCATATGCCTTAATTCTCCAGAGAATACATGCTTAGATATGAAGGGCACGTGTAAAGGAAAGCAAATAGTTTAGAAGATCACTAATGTTGAAATAGAGGGATATTAAAGAACAAAGAACAGTGAAATATTTTCTTAAATGTTTATTTTTAAGAAACAGATGAACATTTGTGCTACTGGAAAAAAAGGAGTTTAGTATATGAATTGATTTGTTCACAAGAGGCAGTGAGACAATACAGAGTATGAGCAGGCAAGTAATAAGCATTTAACAAATATTTTGCTGTCATATATGTATATGACATATATATATTTCACATATATACAAAAGCAAATATCCAGCAATGTTGTTAAGAAAAAAACTGAAAATATCTAAAAAATGTTGTGGGTTTTTTCTTTGTTAAAAAATAAGAAGTGTGAATAAAGATTGCAGTCAGTTCCTGATTATTTCTTTAAATACGAAAAAGTTTATGTTAAGTGGCTAACTTCACTTAAAAAGCTATTTAACTTTAAGCCTGCATTTGCAGAATCACTGGTGTTCCAAGTGAATTACTTTCTTTTTCCAGTTCTATATTAATGTAATTATTGGGAAAATTATTTGCTCTCATGATATTTAAGAACATATGAAGATCTCAAGATGCATTGTTTTTGAATGTCAAAGGTATCTGGGATTTCAGAATACTTTTTCTCTATTTGTATCTCCAAGCATTCCAATTCTCCTAGGGCTTAAATCAATGGAGAGAATTAAGAAGAGTAGAAGAAAAATATTAGATAATCCCAGATTTTATATCTTTATCAGTGTTCATTGGAAGAATTTTAGGAGATTAGCAACAGGCTAAGTGGATTTCTTACTTCCTCCTGTGAAGTTTAATAATGTTCTTTATCTCCTGTTTATGGCTTTGAAGAAGTTCAACAACATTTATAAAGGAATTTCTTGAAACTCTTTGCCACTTCCCATATAGCTATGTAATTCATGGAAAATCCATAACATGTCTTTTTCTTGGAATTTCTTACTTAAAATAAAGTTAGTGGTTAGATATATATAGTGTCTGTTGCCGTATGGATTTTGTGATGCTCCGTGCAAATTGTTAATATTTTAAGAATCATCATAATAATTTTAATTCTGCTTTGCACTTTCTGTAGTGAATTTCTGATAATGTCTGGCACTTTTAGATGTAAATACTACCAAGGAGTGTCTACATCACAAAGTATATGTATAGGTTTTAGGAAATAGTTTTATTTCACAGTATACACTATATTACATCATCTTTTTTGAATATTTGTTTGAGAGCCCAGATTTTAAATGTACACTTTTTTCCCCTCCATATTAAGGTTTAATTAAAAAAAAAATCTAGACAGCATGGAGCACTGGGTGTTATACAAAAACAGTGAAGCGTAGATCACTACATCAAAAACTAATGATGTATTGTATGGTGGCTAACATAATAAAATAAAATTTAAAATAAAATAAAGAATACCTATGTCAAGATTTTATGAAATAAATAGTTTTAATTTGCCATTCTATTGTTTAAAAAAAAATCTAGAGAACTTAACATGTTTTGTAAGGCTTGATTATTTTTTTAAATGTTTAAAGTATAAAGAATATTTTTATCTGTTTAGTTGGATCTGGTCTTTATTTATTTAGATCTGTTTATTTAGATTTGTTATTTTTCAAGAACTAGATTCTCTTTTGATAACCATACATTGAATTAATAGAAAAAACAGAACTGTCATATGTTAATATGCACATATGTATAAATATATATATCAGTGAAAGGAAATATATGAAATAGTTTAATTTACTATTTTCCACTCCTGAGTAAGAAAAATATTCAAAATCAATCATGTATTTAAAAGAACATATGAAAACTATAAAGCTTACTTAAAGAGATAACTGATAATATTTTTCTCATCTATATTTATTAAGAGTAATCCCAAAAATATACTTAGATTTATTGCAATCCAGAAACATTTTAAGAGTGAAGTAGAATGGTATTTGTGGACATGGAAGAATATTTTTATTTCTTCCTACTAAAAATATCTGTAGAAAAGTCCTTTTTGAACTAAATTTTGTCAGCTTTTATTCATTTTTTTGAGCTGTTCGTACAAAAGTAATGAAATAACAACCAAATTCTCCTCAGGAAAAATGCGTTTGCCTTTTTTCTAATACCCTAATTTTTAGTCCTTATTTGTGTCATTTAAGGTCTTCCTATTTAGAGTGTGCTCTGGAACCAAAAACAACAGTCTCCTGGGATGTTGCTAGAAATACAGATCATTAGGCCTAGCTGAGGACCTATTGAATCAGAATCTGCATTTTAATAAGATCCCTAAGTAATCCCTGTGCCTTATTTTTTTAGAAGCACTAGTAGAAGGTAGCAAAGTCTTGAAGTAAAATTTTATAAGTAATAACCGGAAAAGGCCAGGATAGAATTAAGGAAGCCAGTAAAATATTGTTAAACTCTACGATTTTTTTTTTTTTTCCCTTGGATCATCTGGTTCTATTTATGTTCAATTTCATAATTTCAGTAAATATACTATGTTTTCTCCTGTGTTCTCCTCATTTATCTCAGATAAACTTATCTCTCATCCCCTATTACAAGCAAAATATAATGAATAAATGTCAAATTTTCAGTAAGAAGTCATTAAATATTGAAGGGTGTTTAAGAAAGGAAATGCCCCCCCTTTGACTTCAGGACACAAAACATGTAATGGCTGCTTAGTTGATGGCTTCTTTAAAGAGCGCTAATGGAGTCACCTTCTTCTAGCAATGCTTGTCTGACTCAGCCACCCAGAGCGTGCAAGTTGAGTACCTCATCTGAGTGCTTCCGGTTTCTTAATTGAGCTATAATCATATGCATGCTGTGTTTCATAGGAGAGAAAACCGTGACTTCTTTAGGGCTTGTGCTAGAGCATTGGGAAATTAGAATTCATCATAAAAACTCACCAGGAATTTTTGTTAGAGGTTGAGTTATTTTACTTTTATAAAATAAAAACTAATGATTAGGAAATGGGAACTTTTTAAAATGTTTTTTTTCCCCACCATAATATATATGAAGAAATATATGAATAAACCACACATAGTGCCTGGAATTTGTATTTTATATATTATCTATTTTTCCTTGAAAGCTGTGAATAACTCCTCTGGGCATGTTACATGTAATATTGAGTACATTATTGTAAGTATGAGATGATAATTGTGTTGAAACAATGAGTATAGGAATACATTTCCAATTATTTTATTATATTCTTACTTTAGTTCCATATTTGCAAATATTCAAATATTTTAAAATATTCAAACTTTATTATTTATGGCCTTTGTCTTTAACATAAAATATTTATTCTAAATCAGGCATTAGCAAACTTTTTTTTTTAAAAGATTAGATCATAATTATTTTAGTTTTTGCAAGCCATACCAGCTCTGTCTCAACTACTCTGCCTTTATAGCAGGAAAGGAGCCATGGACAATATAAACATCAACAGACATGACTGTGTTCAAATAAAACTTTATTTACAAAAACAAGAATCAAGCTAGATTTGGGCCATGGTCCTTAGTTAGTTGACCCCCTTTATAACTATTTTTATTTACAACTAAGGATTTTAAAATAAAGTAAATAATCTTATTTTAAAATCTACGTTAGTATCTTTCTGGGTAATACAAGCTTTAAAATAAACTAAATACATACATATCTGCCCAACTTTTTGGAAAAACATTCATTTTGCCTGTTTTCTCCAGACTGGCATCTAAAACTAGATAATTCCCAAGCCTCCTATAATTTCGATTGTGTAGCTTAGACTTAAGAGTCTCATGAGTTAAAATAATGTAATATTTACAACCTTTCATTCCATGGGCAATTTCATTTTATTTGGTTCAAATGGAAGGGGATTTGACTGGGAGGTTGTTGGGCTTGGCATGTACTCTTATGCCAACTAGTTATATTCAAAAAAAGAATATATAAGAAAGGGGTTTTTTATATACCTCTGGACTAGTACTTTAGGCTAATTTTTATCTTTCTTCTGAGCAATTTGTAAAATATTGACTATTTTTGCCCTGTCAGACCTGTTTTCCTTGCATATATATTAGGCATTTCTTGAATACAATCTATATTATATATTACAAAGTTTCTGTTGTGAATATTGGCATATTTAACAGAGTTCACATTCTCTAGGATTTACCAAAAATTATTTTTTTTATCATTTTAACAAAGTTTATTTCATTTCAGAAATACTTTCAATTTCTTGGGAGCAAAGGATGTGTCCCAGGGTAAACTGTATTTTTGAGTTATTAAAATAATAATAATAATAATAATAAATGACTTGTTTGGTTTAACTTTAAGTTTTAATTCTATTATAATTAGTAGGTAACTTTTTTGAAGACAGGCGAAGGTTATTGATAGGAATGAATTCTTTTTATATCATTTTCCATGCAGACTGATGTGAATTAATATTAAGTCTGGGATTTAATGGAAATATACATCTTAATCTACCGTTTATATGGTCATTTTTATTAGTCAGTATCTGTACAACCAGGGGACTCTCAGATGGTGATGAATAAGAATGTCCTCCATCTCCAGATCTGCTGCAGATCCTGAGATACACAACCAAAAATTACTGTTAAGACGTATTGTCTTCCACAAATACAAACAGATAAAGGGGGAAAATGCTGCCACAGTTGGTTATATTGAATTAATCCACTTAAATCTCCTACATTTCAAAAGAATGTCTATGTATTTAGAAAGCCGTTAACGACATTTCTGGCTTCCTTGGGGCTCCTAAAGAGCTCTGTGGCAGAAATAAAAAGCTCTTTACCACAGGGATCCCTACAATTAAGAAAAGCAAAGATCGTAGAAGTTTGCTAGTTTTGAAATATTAGCTTGCCTCCTACTTAAATCCAAACAAAAGCACACTATGGCTCTGGGTCAGCCCAATACAGACAAAACCAGAACTCTGATTTGCCCCACACAAGGAACGATAATGGAGTGGAAACAGCAGCTACTTAATATATGAGTTAAAATTACCCGTGACCGAAGTGAGCACATCAATCAAAAGTTTTGGCATGTAGTGAGCCAGACAAACCAGTGTGGTGAGTTTGAGGGCAGGAAAAGCTTCTGTTCTGTATTCAACAGTTTTCAAATTACCATGACATCCCTTTGCATACACCACCCGACTTCCAGCAGGTGGATTTTTGAGGCATTGTGTTTTGAACACAAAGATGGATCAACTAGGAGCATTTGAGATAGTTTCCTGTTTTGTGTTCTGAGAACTAGGGTTGCATAAAGCCTTCCAGATTCTCAGCATTTTTTAGATGTTGGGGAACGAATAGATCATTGAGAACAGAAAATTCAACAATTAGAAATGGAATAGAAACATCTGTAGATTCTGAATTGGGTTTTAAGTAAAAATTGTATATCCATTTGAATCATCTTGACATAAATACAATTTGTTTGTTTAAGTGATTTCATCCAAAGTCCTATTGTGTCTGGTTGTCTTTATCAATTTCAATTAATTTCTAAATATCTTGAAAACTGAAAGAGAGCTTTCCTTAATAAATTATATGTCTAAGGAATTTTGTACAAGCATGTCTAAGAGGCTAGTACATGGTTATTGTAGAATACATTCCATCTCTCACACGTGAGTTCAGTTATTAATTTCAGAATGAATTCTGCCCACAGATCTATATAACTGCTTCTCACTAAATCTCTGAAAAGCAACTACAGAAAACCTAAGAGCAGGATTTGCTTCAATAAGAATATGGATATGCAAAACTATGGTTAGTTAATTTTACCTGCTCTCTAGTTAATTTTTTTCACTACTGCATTATATAAGCAAGTAAGGTACTCTGTTTTCTTCAATACTATACCCACTGGTAATTTTATTAATTAATCATTTAAAACAATTTGGTTCTAAGTTAATATTAAGAATATTTGAAAAAGCATTGCAACATTTAAAATATTATAACTACAGAGTAATAAAACAGACTTGTGTCTAACTATAAAGCAAACAAGATAATCTGGTAGACACAAAATATATGCTAAAAATGCTTAAATTACAAGGTCAGAAAGTAACTGAATTAGTGAATGAATTGTGAGAAGTGCTGTGTTAATGCTATAAAGCCATCAGGTAAATGAATTATTTACTTCAATAATTGTGAATGGATTCTGGATAGAAGAAAAAAATAAAGAAAAATCTTTTGTCTGATCATTTTACCCACTGATTTTGCCAGTTAAGCTGGCTGTGAAATTAACATCTAAATGATTTCAGATATCAATGTTTCAGCCCTCTGATAATAGTTTCCTCTTGTAGCATGCCTCTTTTCTTCCTGTCCTCCAATTATTGCATGTTATAATAATTGAAATATTCATGTTCCTAAGTGGGGCAGGATCTGTAGAACTTCTTTTAGTAAGAGAGGCAAAAGAAGTTTTTAAAGAGGTACTTAAAGTGTATTTAGTTGTTTTTACTATGTTGTATTTAGTTGTGACCATTCTATCATACCATTTCATATATGGAATGATAGAATATGGCTAAAATTATAAATATCTCCTGCAGCATAAGGCAAAGTTCACAAAGTAGTATAATAGTTTCTATATTTTCAACAGTATTTTATTCTTCTAACAATATGAATTTTATGATTTCACTTAAGCATATGTAAAAGACACAATTATAATACAAAACATATTAAACTTGTGGCAGTGCTAACTGGTAACTGCTAACTGGTAAAGAACTTAACATTATCTTATAAAACTGAACATTTGCAAACCTTACAGCATAGCAATAAACTTGTGAGAAAATATCCGGGAGGACTTTGGCCCATACGTACCAGAATATGGTACAAAAATATTCATACCCCCATTGGCTGTTACAGCAAAAACACTGATAACAAGGTAAATTTCCACTACCAGGAGAAAATATTAATGCATTGTGATATATTTAGAGAATGAAATATTATATAATAGTGAAAATGAACCACAATGACAAGCAATTGCATGAGTAAAGCTTGGGAACATATTTTTGATTTAAAAAAAGTGAGTTCAAGGAGTCAATATTTAGTAAAATAAAACTAAGCAATGTAGTACTTAGTGAGAAAATTGAAAACGGAACATAAAGGAACTTTAAACAGATTATCAGAATGTTGGCAGACCATATAGGTGAGGAACACACCGGCAGATACAAGTTTTTGGTAATAGTCCAGTTGTCCAGTTAAATAAATAAATAAAATAAAATATGGCTTGGCAAAGGACAACCGATAGTAGTGGTTAAGAACCAAGAATTATGATCAATCAATTCTGTGCACTTTAGACTCTCAGTAAGAAAAAAATAGTAATGACCGTATGTATTAGTAAGCTTGGGCAGCTGCAACAAAATATCGCAGACTGAGTGGCTTAAACAACAGACATTTATTTTCTCAAAATCCTGGAGGCTAGCAGTCTGTGATAAAGGTGTCAGCAAATTTAGTTTCCGGTGAGGGCTCTCTTCCTAGCTTGTAGAATGCTGCCCTCTTATTCTGTCCTCCTATGGGGTTTTCTCTGATGTCTTTTTCTCTTCTTAGAAGGACATCAGAACTGTCAAATTAGGACCCCCCCCCACACACACTTATGATCTCATTTAGCCTTAATTACTTCCCTAAAGGCTCTGTCTCTAAATACAGTAACTTTGGGGTTTAGGGCTGCAACAGACGAACTTGGGGGGAGATAATATTCAATTCATAACACTGCATAATAGTGATGATTCTCAGAATTATTTTTGTATGTAAAACAATTTAAGAAACATAAAGTGCTATTTAAGTTTAAATATCCATATTCAATACATAATATAAACATATTTATAACAAAAATAAAATATTTTACACAATTAGAAATTTTTTCTAAAATAAAAAAAAAATCAGTGGGGTTTATCCCAATTTCTAAGGACATTGCCCAGCATGAAGAAAGAATGAAGACATGGGAATATTAGAAAATGATGTTATTTTTTAAAAACTAAAGTCATCAATATTATATATCTAAGTAAATGTTACTTACAAGTAAGTTACTATATTTGAGGAATGCATACCTTCAAACAGGAAAAAATAATCCTCCTTTAATGATAGTTTCAATTAAAACTAAGCCTAAAAAATAAGAATATACAAACTTTGGACGCCTGGGTGGCTCAGTTGGTTAAGCATCTGCCTTGGGCTGGGATCATGATCCCAGGGTCCTGGGATCGAGTCCCGCATCAGGCTCCTTGCTCAGCAGGGAGTCTGCTTCTCCCTCTCCCTCTGCTGCTCCCCCTGCTTGTGCTCTCTTTCTCTCTGACAAAAAAAAAAAAAAAATAAGAACCTCACTCTGAAGTAAAATATATGAGAATTGCACTAATGTTGTATTTTAGCTTCATTATTGAATTGATTTTCCTCAGTAACTAATTTGAGGGAAATGGTTGAATGATAATATAAGTTCTCTGTTCAATTAATACAAAGCTTCATAATTTGTAGATACAACTGATATATGCAATATATATATTGACAGGGTCTTACCCCACATCGAAGAATAATGTGAAGTCAATGCTTTTATTCATATTTGAATTTACCTGTTTTGCAGTATTGAAAAGTTGCCAAACAATGCATAAAATTATATTTTCTTCCAGTTACACAGATTTTAAATTTTGATGCCTTTATAATTCTACATTTTTAAAAGAATAAAATTACAACACTTAAATACTGCAGAATTAAGAAACTATATCATATTCTTTTAAAATTCATTTAGCATCAACAAAAGCTTTTTAAAAAATTTACATAGGATATTTTTGTCTTTATTCTGAATTTCTTTAAGCTCTAGATGGACTGTAGCCAGGATGCATATTGATATATTTTTACAGACAATTGAGCACATATACTCATCTATAAAATTTACAGCTCATCACTCTAGCTATTTTTCTGCTGTTTCCCTTTTAATTATACCTTTAAAAACTTAAATGATCATGGAAGAATACTTGGCCATTCTTACAACTTTGTGATTGTGAGTCAAGACCTAGGACTTCACTCTGAGTGTTCTCCCACTATACCTTTATCTATGCAAATATGGAGGGCAAAAACAAAGGTGATCCATTTAGAGAGTTGTGTCTTAAAATTATTTCCCTATATTTACTTGGTGCATCTGTTTCATGGAAGTCTCAGTGAGGTCAGTGAGGATTCTGAACATGTGAAGATTTGGATCCAGGCTAGTATATGCTGGGCTGCTCTAGATCGGTATCCATAGAAGCCTGCTGAAGGGCTGGTAGGAGCAGCAACAAAAACTCATTAGTGATGGAGCTCCAGTCCAGAGCACGGCAAGACCTGGGCTGCATGCTGTACCATGCCAATATTTGCACATGTGAGACTTCCAAAATGGGGCGGAGATGAATGCAGGGGATGACAATGACTGAATGAATAATCAAGACTGGAAGAACCCATAAGGTGAACAATATGTTTGCAAAGTGGGAGCCAGGTTGAGAGTAGTCTTGAAATTTAATTAATAAAATTAATCAGATCACTTTCCCTACCATTTTCATGACTAGGTCTCTCATATTGCAATACAATGAAGCTCTATTGAGCACTATTATTGTGTATAATTGCATTCCAACACTCTAAGGTCAAACCGAAGCTTTTCAGAAGCACAGTGGTCCCATTAGTAACTGCTTTATGTACATGCTCCCAGGAAGAAATCTTTATGAGGTATTCCTTCACTGTCCTGTGACTTATTCATCTGATTTAACAGCATTGACCTTTGCTGAGAGTCATTTCCTCTCACAGGAAGACACCTGGAGACCCAGGCATTCTTCTGTGACATAACTGTGAGAATTGGTGACGGTGTAACAGGTTTAACTGGTTCAAATTAAAAAATGGACACAATTTGTTTTTAGGGCTTCACCAATTTACTTTCTTCGGAGATTTCACATATTCTAGAATTTAACATGCCTTTTTGTCTCGGGTAATTGTTAAATAATACACAATAAGAGGAGTTCCTTTTTATATGTATTTCAGCTGTGGACTCAAAATTCAAAGAGACATAGTAATGCGGACATTATGCCAGGGAATGAATAAAGGAACTACTCCTCAGATTACCCCACTTAGCTCCATCTATTCTGCTTTCAAATAATACCCACTCTTTGGTAAGAATAAGAGTCCTCTAAGCCAACTTCTCACCAGACTAAGGAATCCCTTCAGTGACTGGACAGTTGTCTAGGCACAAAGCAAACTGATTCACGAAGCAAGTAATTTCAAGCAAGTAGTTGAGGACTCTACCAGAGCTTTTTTACGTACTGAGCAGAAATCTACTTCTTGTTTCTCACCTTTCTGTCCTAACGTGTTTGAATTATATGCTAAGCCTATCCTTCTTATCTATATGCAAGAGATTGATTTGTTTGAAATGGGAAAGCATAATAGTGCATGGAAAACATTTTGGTCAGGAATTATCTTCTTAACCAAGTAGAATAATGGCAATAATCTCAAAAGTCACTCTCAAATAATTAATATACTCTGTTCTAAGTATGCTGCATGTATTAATCCACTTAATCCTCACAAAAGTCCTGTGAAGTAGGTGTGATTATTATTATTATTATTTTATTATTATCTCAATCTTACAGATGAGGAAATATAGGCACAGAGTAGTAAACACCTGCCCATAGTACAAAGACACTAAAAGGAGAAGTGAGATTTATTAAAACTTCTTTCAAATTAAAATGTGTTTTAAAACAGAATCAACAGCCTCAAATATGAAAAATCAAAGACAAAGACAGTTGATCATTCTGCCATATTTGATGATTGGGTGGGGGGTGTACTGCTAGACCCTACTAAATACAGCAGGCATAGTTAAATAACAAGCCATCAGAGTGAAAAATTAAATATTTTATCAAAGACATGGGGATGAAAAGAGAAGAAAGTATTTGAATAACATTTTTGGGTAGTTTTATAAAAGCTCTGGTAGAGTTCTCAACTACTTGGAGATTAATTGCAACCAAAAGCATACAGCAAAAATGTAAATAAATAAGGATACAACAAACAACTTGGATGACCTATTATGATCAGGCTAATGTTCCACTTTAAGCACAATCAGTCTTTAAAAACAATTCTTACCCATACAGTTTGGTACCTTAACTATAATATTCAAGCAAATGTTAAGTTCATATATATTTCCTTCATCTTTGCCTTGTCTCATTAATGTTTGAAGAGACAGTAAAAGCAAAAGGCTTAAATGGCTTTATAGCCTAAATGTCTTAATCTTGCAAATACTTTTGAAAACTAATAAAGGAAGATAAAGATAAAAATGTTATACATATAAGTTATTTTTTGAGTTATTATTTGAAAATATGTATTATCAATATATTAATATAAACATGTTATTTTACTGTATGTGGTATTTTTGGAAATTGGACAGATTTTAACCTTCCATCAACAAGTACTGATTTTTTCACATAGTGAGGGTAAATTGCACTAATCCATGCAGAATTTTCTGGAGTCTTAGCAATAACCAAGAACACTGTCTGTGCATAATGGGTATAAATGGGTAATAGAGCCAGAAAAAATTCCTAGCATTAGCCTCAACACTGTCACATTAACTAACTTGTTAAACTATGTTTGTAAAATATATATTTTGAAGATATATGACATATTCACTATTGGCTTTTATTTCCTTATTATTTCGAATAATACTTACTGAGCCTCACCAAACACACAACAGGTATCATTTATTGATAGCTTGCATTCCATGCATTGTGCTGCTTTCTGAGATTACATTATTTGGTACAACCCAGCCCTTGCTTTAAAGGAGATTACAATCAACTAGATAACAGATTCATATAAAAAATATATGTACTAGAGTCATAGCAGACTGTCTCACTCTCCCTATGTACATAATAGTTTCGGGGGGGCAGGGAGAGAAAGTCACAGTTTATGTGCTAACTAAAGTATGGACAGAATAATAATTCTGTGATAACAGAGAAAAACTTCACCAAGAAAGTGCCTTTTGAAGTGATCTTAAATAAAATGATCTTAAAAAATAATTGAATATATGAAGTGGAGAAATTAGAAAGAGGCATTTTATTGAGCTGTGCATAGGCATTGAGAGACAAAAGTGGGTGAAGAGTACTTGGAAAGGTAAACGTTGCAGATGCTCAGGTAGTATGAATGGAGTTAACTGGAGTGGGCTTGGAGAAGTACTCTACAACTTATGGCATCAAAGTTATTGGTTTTAAGAGGCACCATTATTTTATGTACTACCGAGAAGGGGAAAAACTGCCAATTAAACCATAACACAATGTTTCTTATCATTTGGTATATATGCTTATGTATCTGCTTCCCTATGGGTAGATTCCTATTCCACTAAAATAGACAGAAGACAGACAGACAGAGAGGCAGACAGACAAGGTAGACCAGATAACAAACAAGTGATAATTCTTCAGCATTGTGTTTAGGCAGGTAACACTATGTCACACAATATTGAAATCATTGGCATAGAGGTATTAAAATGGATAGCAAATATGTAAGTGGGTGCTAGTCTAAATTAAGGGCACAGTGTTTTAAATATAAAAATAAAACAGCATGATAAATATTTTAAAACTCAACACATAAGGAGAGAAGATTGTGGAATATATGACAAACTATGAGTTGGGTGTTTTTGGATAGTAAAATAGTAGGATTAAGAATCTCTTTATTTAATACTTGCTCTTGATATTACAATATGCTTTTGCAGCATACTCTGTTTTCTATGGAATTCAAATTTCAATATATGGGAATATAATACATTTAAAATGCATTTGCTAGAAATTCCATTCATACAAAATATTGTTAATATTATCTATTTGTGTGTTATTAAGTTTTAATTTATTTTCAAATATTTTTAATAGGAACTGTCCACATTTTGAATATACTCTATATAGCTTGTTTCCTTTCCCAAGTAGAAAATTTATGGACACCTCAACAGAATTTTGTTACAAATTCTACTTAGGTGACACCCAATTCACAAAATAAAACAAATTGCTGCTCTGAATAAATATACTATGGCCATTCTGTTCATTGTTCCTTTTCTTAGTATCATTATGAGAGTAAATCTAATAGTAAAGATGTTCATATGTTTAAATAACATTTAGTTTTCACTATATAGGAAGCATAATAAAAAGATGTGTAGGTCTCTAAGAGTATATTTAAAAACAATTCACACACCATAAAAAGGATTGACAATTTTTTTCAAGAGAAAACCAAGTTGAATATTTAAATTATTATTTAAAATGTCACAATAATTATATTAATATTCATTTTAAAATCTCAGATATTATACATTAGTTTTGTGTTTAGAGCAGTGCATCTGGCTAATAATCACGGAGGTTTTTCTAACTAAACTACAAATTAAATATGGTAAATTACTTTTGGTTTTTGTTAAATTCAGTAACATAAGATATAATGTTTAGCTCATGTAATTATTATATTTGAGAAAAGGGTATTTGAATAGGCCAAGAATTAGAAACAGTAAAATTAAATATATAATAAGCAAGTAATGACAAATTTTTCATCTTTCTAATAAATGCCCGAAGATCTGACTGAATAACGCTGCATGTACAGTTTCCAACAGCATTATTAAAACCAAAGAGAGGTCACAAATTGAGAAAGATTATAGCTGAGTTGGAAAAAAAAAAATAGGCTAAAACACCAGATGTCAGTTTCATTAAAGTAAAAGCTCCTGATATTGAGAAATCTGCTGATAAAAATAGTCAAATCCACCAAATAATTGGGTCAAAAAACAGATCCCATAGGATTTGCAGACGGTCAGTGAGTGTGATGGGAAAGGTACTTGGGTATGAGGGGAGACTGTTTGATTCAAAATATGAAAGGAAATGAAAAATCAAACGAAACAGACTAAGCCTCCACTCTCGTTTCTTTTAAAAAGAAGCCTGGCAAGACAGAGTTTATTTCACTTTTGGCCAAGGAAATTGTCCCTTTAAGCTATGGGAATGAATTGTCTCTTTTTAACCGCCTTTTCTCCCTGCAGTACATAATCACTGTCTGTCACACTTTGATGTCATAATCATCCGCTGAAGCTCCACCGTTAAAGAGTAAATCTGCTTAACTCACAAAAAAAGGAGGAAAATTGCACAGAGGCACTTGCTTCCCTTGCCTCAATGGCAGCCCATTTGAATTACAGAAGTGCAGTGTTATGTCACTTTGGTATTACGGGTGCCATTTCAAAAGCCAAAAGCCTATTTTTAAAAAATATATCTTAATCAGTTCAAACAGAAACAGCAACAATTTGTCATTAACTGAGTATAGTGCCTGTGTGTGTGTGTGTATGCGTGTGTGTGTGTGCGCGCGTTTCCGCGCGCGGTCTCGCGTGCTCGCTTGCACATGAGCAGCATGAAAAAGGCATTAAACAGCTGAGGAATGTTAGTGTATCTTCAAGCTGCCACTTTCCAAAAGTGAAGAGCTCTTAAACCTTGCATCTACTCTTCCCTACCTGAAGAAATACTTTGCATTAAGTGTTCACTCCTAAAGAATATTTCACATCTCTTTGTACCAGAAGAAAGAATTTAGTAAATCTTGTCAAATAAATTGGAAAATTTTTGCCAATGATTATTTTTATGATGAGCCAATGTAGGTTTTTATTATTATTTAATGTTTTTTTAAATGAAAACGTGAAGATTATTTAGTTATTCTTGATCTTGGCTTATTTGACTATTTTTTTTTTAAGATTTTATTTATTTATTTGACAGAGAGAGAGATACAGCGAGAGAGGGAACACAAGCAGGGGGAGTGGGAGAGGGAGAAGCAGGCTTCCCACGGAGCAGGGAGCCCGATGCGGGGCTCGATCCCAGGACCTGGAATCATGACCTGAGCCGAAGGCAGACGCTTAACGACTGAGCCACCCAGGCGCCCCAGCTTATTTGACTATTGAATAATTTGTTTTTACAAGTGATACATGGTATAGCTTTGATCAGAATAATTTCAATATTAGTGAAGCACCATTTTTTTTCCTTTTGCTATCCCATACTATTCCGCAGCTAGATGCCACATTAGAAAGTTGACGATTTCAAGAAGGGAAATTGGGTTTCCACATGAGTGGACCATATTGTCTCTTCTGCAAGCATTTTCCAGTTGAATTCTGGTTATCTTTAAGTTATCTCATATTCTTAGACAAGAATGGGGGGGAAGCTGAAAGAAAGATAAAAATCCCACTTTATTAGTTTCATGTCAATAATACTTTGTTGAATCATAATGGCTATTGAATATTTTGAAGAAACCCCACAGGAAATCATATCAGTCTACTCTGTGTATGAAATGCTAAAATCTTAGGGCACCTGGGTGGCTCAGTGGGTTAAGTGGCTTCCTTTGTCTGGGTCCTGATTTCAGGGTTCTGGGATCCAGCCCCGAATGGAACTCCAGATCAAGCTCCAGGCTCCGGGTGGAGCCCAAGGCCTGGCTCTCTGCTCCTAGGGAGACTTCTTCTCCCTCTCCCTCTGCCCTTCCCCTCCCACCTCTCTCTCTCTCAAATAAATAAATAAAGTCTTTAAAAACAAATAAAGAAATACTGGGGCACCTGGGTGACTCAGCCAGTTAAGCAGCTGCCTTCAGCTCAGGTCATGATCTCAGGGTCCTGGGATCAAACCCCTCATGGGGCTCTCTGCTCAGCGGGGAGTCTGCTTCTCCCTCCCACTCTCCCTCTGTGCTCTCTCTCTCTCAAATAAATAAGTAAAATCTTTTGAAAAAATAAATACTAAAATCTTGTCCTTGGGGCGCCTGGGTGGCTCAGTCGTTAAGCATCTGCCTTCGGCTCAGGTCATGATCCCAGGGTCCTGGGATCGAGCCCCACATCGGGCTCCCTGCTCAGCAGGAAGCCTGCTTCTCCCTCTCCCACTCCCCCTGCTTGTGTTCCCTCTCTCGCTGTCTCTCTCTCTGTCAAATAAATAAATAAAATCTTTAAAAAAATAAAATAAAATAAAATAAAAATAAAATCTTGTCCTATCTGGAACAGGGCATTTGAACCTCTATTTAAGTGGCTCCTGCGGCAGCTAGTGCTCTTACCACTTTAATAATAATAAAGAACTCCTCAAAAAAAAGAAAGAAAGAAAGAAAGAAAATAAAAGAAATGTCCTTTCAAGGATTATTTTAAATGAACTTCCACAGTAAAATATTCAAAAACTGATAACTGTTTTATAGAGTGAGATTTTATAAAAGCAGTAAAGGAATTGCTGCCTGGGATGCTCAGTGTTGATTTCATCTGAAGTGGATAATCTTAGGTTAGTTTTCAACCCATCAGTAAAATGGTAAAGTCCTTTCAATGTAACCTTCTGGTTTCAATGGATTCCAGTACTGTGTTTTCCCTTACCACAGTGTCTCTACTTGGCCATTTTTTGCATACAGTATAGAAAGATATTTTGATCTTTCATGTTCAGATTTTCTCAGTTACATGATTTAAAATTGTTTAGGTCACTCACCATGTTAAGGTAAAAAAGTGATTGCATTCGATTGCCCTGATTATGTAAAGATTTTTTATTGAACAGCAAACCTATGCAAACAAAATATTAAAATATAAAATACTATTTTTTCTATCTGTATTAATCCAGTAAAACTCACTGAATGCATTTCATCCTAATCATTCCTTGGCTCACGAAATCTCTGATCTTGGATTTTAAATTACAAATTTAGGCAATTCTTTCAGAAATAAGAAAGCAATATTAAGAAAATGCGATACTTCTTACCAAAAATGAGGACAAGTTACTTTCATAACTTGATCTACGGAGGCCTTATGTGCCTTCCTGGACTTACTTTGTCAAATTTAGCTGCTGCTTGCATATGATACCATGATAAGTTTTGCAACTTGGCTGATGGGTAAATCCTTTAAAAAGGCAGCTTTAAATCTTACGTGGTAGAGGGATCTGGCTCCATTGTAAGACTACCCACTCTTTCTTAACACCAAAAGAAGATGCCGTTCAGTAACACGAGAAAAGCTTGACACAACAAACAGTGTGACTCACAGTTCACGCAGGGCTTGTGCAGCTGTATGGCAGAAAGCCTCCATAAATCAGGACCTTCAGGACTTTCTTCCTCCCCTCCAGCTCCATTCCTTTGGGAATGATACATTCTGAGTTGCAAAACATCAGCCACTGTATCTAAAAGTCATGAGTTCCATATTCTGTTTTACGTCCCTCACCTCTCACCTCAGCCTAGCCCATTAGGACAAGGCCCTATAGATTTAGTTAATAGGAACATTTTAAGTGAAGTAAAATTTAGAACCTATGTTAGTAACAACTTAAGCTCCTCAAATGTTTTCTGTAAATGTTTAGCAATTTAAAAGCCACAATGTTCTTAATATGAGAGTACAAGTTAGTATTAGGTTTCCAATGGACTGAGACTTGGGATGGGAAAGTCACGGTAAATAGAGGCTATATATTTACATTTATATAATATATATTTCAGATAGTGCAGTCGACAGAGTTGTGGAGGCTCTATTTACCATTTCCCATATATCCATATATAGGGATTTAAAAGGCAATCAGAGGAAAGATAACTCCAAGAATGCTCTAACATTGTTAACTATTATTGACAGAGAATAATTTTGCAAAATTAGTTGCAATTTGCAGGCAGGGAAATAATGGTCTTAAATGTCAAATCAGACATTTTGCCACTGAGATTCATGATGAGAGAAGTGACATGCCTGTTTCTGAACTTTAGAGAGACACATCTGGAGGCAGTTTGGATAATGGCTTAAAGAAATTGATAAGGAGAATGCAGGGAAGCTAGTAGGAAAATAAAAGCAGAAATTCAAATCTGTAATTATGAAGATCTGAGTTAGGGATTCTGCAATAAGAATGGAGAGAAATCAGCAAAATTGGGAACATTGTGTAGGATGCACTGAGTAAATTTAGGGACCACTTAGAAGTTGGTTATGGTAAGGAGGAGTGTGTTTTATTTTGTCTTTGTTTTTGGTTTTTGTTTGTTTTTGCTTTTGTTTTTCCCCAAACCGAAAGATTTTGGAAAGAGAAAAGGTAAATGTGTACCATGAGTTGTGACTTTAAGCTTTCTGGCTTGGTTGTTTGGAGGAAGGTGACAGTGACTGGGTCCCAAGTACAGGAGGAAGGCCTAGGTGAGAAAAGACAAAGAGAATGGTTTGGGAAACTTGAATCAATAGTTGTACTCGATAACATAGAGTCAGCAATAAGAAAAGCTTTATAACATCTCATTCATGTTGTTTTATTGTTTGCATCTTGTTTCTTTATAGTACCGATACCTGCCTACTCACTAGCTAGTGGAGGCACCCCACCCTTCTCGCCGGTTACACCAAATTACTCCCAAGCTGACCCCAATCACATAAAGCAATTTCATTCTCTATATGCTTATTTGGTGGCTTCCAAATAGCCATATTTTTCTGTCTAGTGAAACTCTGTTCATCCTTTGAGCTCCTGATCAAAGTGATCCTTTCCCACTCCCTTCATCTCTACCTTCCTAGCCCTTGATTCACACTGCTGCCATAGAACTATCTCCTTGTGTTTGTAAGGGTGGTTTTTCAGTCCCTATCTCCAATCCTGCTCAAGAGATGAATAGATTGTGAGGACTTTACTAATAGAGGCTGTATTTTATTCACACTTGTATGTCTGGCACTTACATAATTACCAATGAGGGGACCTCAATACTTGTCAGTTGGATTGAACTGAAGAGATGAAACATGCTGCCTGTTAGCCAAGAACATTGCAGAAGAATTTAATAATCACATTGAACAACTTAAGAATATATTCCTTATCTTACTGTGCAAACCAGATGTCATCAGATGTTTCCCTGCCCATTGAAATGTAACTATTTGTCTCAAGGATAATTCTCCCTCATATACCCATTGGAGTTCTTGAGCATTCTCCAAGATTTCTCTGCTGGATTGGAGGCCATCTGAAAGCCTTATGTTCTCATACTTAACTCTGTATCTCACCTCTTTTTTCTAGTGACTTAATTCAGTCCTTAGCTCATGTCACGATCTCCTGTATGTTACCTATGTTTCAAATTGCTTGGGACATAGGCATAAAGCTGAGCTACAGTTGAGTTTCACACCCAAAAAAAACCTCTCCATCATCAAATATATACATGTGCAAATATGTGTATTGGGCTTTATCAAGGGAATGTGAGGATCAGATGGAGTGCTAATTTTGTGGACATAAATGACCTCAACTCTAATATTTGATGTTACACACAGTTTTTCTAAAAGCCATTTGATCAACTACCAGAGATCTTTTAGTGATCCGTTCCCAGCACAATGTCCCTAGCTTCATACCACCTTATTGACTCTCTGATTACTTTCTCCACTTTCTGCTTCACTACCTCCCTTCACATTCTTCTCCCTCAGTTATTCAAAGTGATTCAGCTGTGACCAGCCCCACATTAACCTCCCTATCCACCTTTGCTGCTCACATGCACTCAGGAAGTTATGGTTGTACATAGCAGGGGTTTTTTGTTTTTTGTTTTTGTTTTCTTCTCTGTGACATCTCTATATCAAAGTCCTATTTTCCTCAGTAAAAATGGAAGTAAAATGAGTTTGTTATAAAATACTAGCCTAGAAATTTGTTTCCATTATGTGGTAAGAATAAGTCTTCCTGTATCTTACAACAGTACTGTTTACAATTTATTTTTCTACATTTGCCAGGAATTCTTCAGTTACAGTACGTGTTTTCTTCTTTAGTGTTTCTTTGGCCTTTTTCTACAAAGTAGTCATTGTACCATTTTTTATCTCTACTTTCAAAACCCTTGGGTATGGGAAGAAAATGATTCACTATTTTCATTAACCTCAAATATCTAAGATAGCTTGTACTCTTTCTTCCCCTCGCCATAACACATTCATTTACAAATATACTTTCAGCTAAGTTTAAATATTTTCTTTTGCCTAGAGGATAGAAAAATAGAAGACATCTTGAACAGAAGATATGTATTTGTCTTCAATATAAAATTAAGACAACTGACTACTATCCTTTTGATTTCTTGACATTATATCTCCTGTTCCTTATCTGAACTTTCATGCTTTATTTTTCTTTAGGAAAATTTTTATTTTTATTTTTATAATTAAGGTTTTGTGATTCCTTTCTTTAGGCAAGATTAAATGCTCTAGATTTCATTTTTTAAGCTAAATTAAGCTTTCATATTTTCCACTGAGAAATCGTTAACCTACTTCAAAACCAGAAATCATCACAAGTTCTCTGTGTTCTATCAGTCTTGTTTTTCTTGCCATCATTAGATCAATATCATCTTTTCTGTCTCTTAGACATGTGCTTCACAGCCATACCACCTCTCATTCCACATTCTGTGTGTTCCAAATCCTGTTTCTTCCTTCACATCTCTAAAACACCATCCAAAACAAACAGTCCTTTCTTCTTCTTTTAAAAACATGTTTTCTCTTGTCCCTGGGGGCAGATACTGTCTCTCCCACGGTGGGTCTGAAATGTTTTGAGAACAGATGCTATAAGAGAAATAATCTTCAGGACACAAAGCTGTGGGGGGCACAGAATTTATTACGAGACCGCATCTCTGGGCCTGGCTGTCCCTCCACCCCTTTTATCCTTGACCCTGGATGGCAGTTGGGCAATGCCTATGTTTAAGTGAACTATGAGCCTTTATGTTCAATACAATGCTTCACTGTCTTAAAGTGCTCACAGGTGTTTTTATTAGTTAATTAAGATACTCTTGTTAATAATGAAGATACTGATGTGAATAACAAAGAAAAAATATTGAATGCAGTGGTGGCCACTAATCAGTGCGATACCCAATTAAAAATATGCAGAAACGTATCACCAGTGTTATCAAACAAAAGTGTTTTAAGAGGAGTCCAGCTAAGAGTGAGGAAACTGTCATATTTCCACATGGAGAGTCTGGCATTTTTCAAATAAGAAGCTTTAAATGAATATGTCCTGGATGATTCTTAAAGTCAGAGGTTTAAAGCCTTGGAGGAAGTAAAAAAGAAGAAGAAGACTGCTGAGAATCATGAATTCTGCTCACTACGAATTCTGCTTCTTCTCCCTTGCAGGCACATGATAGGGTTACACTTCCTTACCCTCTTGTAGTTAGTGGTGACCATATGGCTTGCTTTGGCCAGTGAAGTCTAAGTGGAAGTGACACAAGTCACTTCCACATAATAGCTTTTACAGCCCACGTGCCATTTGCCACATTCTCCTTTTCCTTCCGGCGTGGTGACGAGCAATGTTTGAGACGATCACTGCTTCCTCAGCCTGGACTTCCAAACACTTCACTGAACAGAGAACCCTGATGCCATATAAGGTCATGTGGGACAAATGAGATGCTGGTTTAAGCGGATGGGATTTGGTGGTTAATTGTTACTGCACCATAGCCCAGCCCAGCCTGTTGACATGTTTGGTGTTTCCAACATCTTTTTGCACAGGACCCTGAATGCAAACGTTTTCTACCATTTATATAGACTGTGAAAACAAAAACTCCTTTCCGTAAACCTGGATAATTTTACATTTTCAAAACTGGAAAGCAGAAGTTAAAATTTCTCTTATCACCCCATCTCTTTGCCAGTGGACAACATCATAGAGAACCTCCTTTTGGAGCAGAAAATTTTGTTTCTTCCTATAGATTATGAAAGTGGAGGGGAAAAAAAAAACATGTGTCTTTCCTTTGGAGACTCACACATGGCTGAATAAGAACATTCAGGCAAAGCTTATGACAAATATTTGTAAGGAATAGTCTTAAACAAAAACATGGAAGTGGAAAAAACAAAAACTTCTCAGTGCTTTGGAAAATTACCCCTGGAAATGCTTTATGAGGAAACTTAATATATATTAATGAAAAATCCATGTGAGAAATTTCTTCAACAATAATATTTTTATATAAATGGCTATTTTAGAATTTTGAAATTGAATTTTGGAAAATTATGTAGAATTTAAAATTTAGGTATTAAATTTTTCCTAGATTTAAGATACTGATATTTAAATTTAAAAATGAGAAATATCAGTTCCAAAATGAAAATAATCTTATAAGGCAAATAGTCATCAACTATTTACTTTTTATAAGTTGATTTCAAATGTGCATTTGTTTTTTAAATACAACATTTAATTTTTAGTACATTTATTACACAGGTATTGACCAACTTTATACATAAAACACTGAGCTAAGTGTAATGAGGTATATAAAAGTATGTAACGTGAGTTCCAACTTCAGTGTATCTTTACATAGGAAAAACATAAATATTTCAGAGAAATATAGATATTGATCTAAATAAAGAAGAAATGCTATAAGAATTTGGAGAAAAAGAAAAGAAACATTATTAGTAAATATTGTCTTTTCTCAAAGTGGTAGATATCTGGACATGCTTGGGATAACTACAGATTCTCTCAGAGCCCTAAATGTAAGCTTCAGTGGATCTTTTCAAAATTAAGGGAATAAAGTAATAATGAAAAACATCAAAGTCAGTAAACAAGAAACATATTAAAAACACCTAGTAATTGATTTATATTTTTAACATAACTTCCAAAAGCATAGTGTTTTCCTTTTCTAAATGGGATTGTTTTTAAACTGACCCTCCCTAGTAAATATCTTTTTCTAGATTCCCTAGACTACTCAGATAAAATTCTGTGTGGTTAGTGGGCAAATAATGTGCATTTACAACTGCTTGATTTTTCTAGCTATAGTTAATTTGCAGGATTAAAGCAACTCATTCCACAATACACACAACCAAATAATCTGTACAATGTGGAAGAAAGCAAATGTTGGGATCGCTGTCGAATACTCATTTACGTAGATAAAAATGGCAATAACAGAGTTTCTAAACTTGAGTAAAAACTTAAAATGCACAGTTGTTTTTGCATTCTAAAGAACCATCCACACCGCTTAAAAATGAACATTTAAATCAAAGAAATCAAAACCAAAAGTATAATTTTATAGGAAACATACATTAAATCCCAAGCTACTGAATACATTTTAATTTTCTTTCCTTTTGTTCTAATGGTGAGTTTTGGTTAACGACTTTTTTAAGCTTTTCATAATTATTAAAATTTAATCTAATTTCTGTGTCAGTACTTTCCAAAATATATTCAAAAAACTATTGTTACAGACAGAATATACTTTAAGATTAAAAAACATTTGCTGAAGAAGCATCTTTCATCTCATAAAGCAAAAATAAAAGCCGATTTCTTGGATTTTCTCATATATCTGTATATCTTAAGAGCTCAAACATAACCTGATGTTGGAGGAAAATGTCCTCTGGCCACACAGCCACGCTGAAGCTAGCTTGATGCTCTGGAGGAAAAGCATGTTGTTGATAAAACTTTGAAATGTACCTGCCAGGCATCCTGGAAAACTGCTACATTTTCTGAAGACAAGGTGGAAGAAAACCTGCTTCTCAAACCCAACTTTCATTTGCCAGAGTTTGGATAGTATCCTAGCAAACAAGAAATCACTTTCTATCTGCAGGAACATTGCTGTGAAGAACTTTATTCAGCTTTATTTCAATAGTTTTTTCTTCCTAATATGAAGGATGCATTAAGTTGATCACAAAAGACTTTCACCACTCTGAATTACCTGTTTCACCTTGGAAAGCCACACAAAATGAACCTCTTAAGCCTTTTTAAAATGACCTTTTTTTTTTTTTTTTTTTTTTCCTCTGCATTGATTTATCTTTCCCCCTCGAAAATCCGTTTTACAAAAGGGAGTATGATTAAAGGAAGCCAACCAGCACAAACACTTGCTGAAGATCCTGCTTATCTGGAACTCACTTGACAATGTATGTTTTTGGGGTTGGGAATGCTGCAGGTTCAAGGGATAATTCTGCCTTTCAGGCACTTCAATTTATTTCATGCCTGAGCACTGTCATTGTACGCAGACAAGATGAAACGCATCGTTGTGTAAAGAAATTGAAATGGAATCCTACTTGACCCAGCAGGACAGGGCATTATGTTTGACTCAGTAGTGATTCCTGGGATAATATCTAATTCCAGGAGGAAAATTTCTTGATATGGCCACCTGCTGTGAACGGCTTTGTCCAGGGATCACAAGTTGTTCTGGGTGACTAGGCTCAGGACATGCCTAGAAGAATGCAGCTCGTCTCCTGCTGGCATTTAGATCTCTTCATTTTCTCGATGCTTTCTATTCAAGAGGAACAACTGAATGGAACAGGGGGGGCTGGGAGAATATGAAGCAGTGCACACTGGAGCAGCAATGAGAGTCAAGGCCCGCTTGACCTGAGACTCCTATTTATTTAATTTTTTAGAGAGCCATCATTATTTCTTCACAGGGCACTTTTTAATTTTTACACTTCTCGGGCCAGCCCCCTTGCATGTCTTTCTCTGTTCAGTGTGTGTGAAGTATTTACTTTGAAAAGGCTGCACACCAATAGATTAAATAAAATAGGAACACTCCATGTCTCACAAGAGGGAAGCGTGCAGACAGCTTTATGACTTCTATCAGAGAACAAAGATTTTCCCCAGCATGCAGAGGATTATTAGGCCAGAAGCAAATCAACGGAATGTGTGATGTCAAAGCTTCCAATGCGATCAAGAAAAATTGTCTAATTGATTTTGCTGCAATTATGGCTTTTGGAATACAATTCCTCATGTGTTGCTTCCGAATTTCTCTTTTAGAATTTTAAAAAGATTTATTTGGATACAAATCTAGGGAGTAACCCATTATCCCAATATCCCCTTCCCCCCAAATCTAGAGAATACAGTTTTAAACTATCCCACTCACAGTGAAACATTCATAGATTAACATGATAATTATCAACAATTGACAATACATTTTCCTCCGGGCGCCCTCCTTTTTTTTTTTAAGAATGTTGATGCCACAACATATTCATTATTCAAACTTCAACATTCCTTGCCTTGATCAGTTAAAAGTAAATTCAGTGAATAATGGGAAATGTGCTAGTGGGTTTTCATTTTTCCTCTTATTTTCTTAATTTCTCTCTGGACATTAGCTTGAAGTTAGAAGGATTTATCACATTGTGAAAACTCATTTTTCTTTTCTATTTTATTTTATTTTTGCAAGACAGCTCTGAGAATAAAAGTAAACAATGACTGTTTGTTCTCCCAAGTAAAGGAAACATGCTTTCCTGCCTCAATTCTTAATCTAATAAAAATGGGTACTTCTGAAAAATGATAACATATACATTAACTGTATATATATGTGTATATTCACAGAACATGCAGATACTTAAAACAAATTAGCATATGACTGATTATATATGATTGATACACACACACTATATAATACAATACACTTATGTATGTATATTGTAATTTCTTTTTTAAGAAGATTTATTTATTTATTAGAAAGAGAGAGAGAGAGGGGAGGGGGGCAGAGGGAGAGGTAGAGGATCTCAAGCAGACTCCCTACTGAACGCAAAGCCCAGTGTAGAGCTCATCCCAGGACCCTGAAATCATGACCTGAGCTGAAATCCAGAGTCGATGCATAACTGGCTTAGCCACCCAGGCGCCCCTGTATATTGTAATTTCTATGTAAAACACATTTGTGTACTATTGCAAATGATTATATTTTTCCAAGTTTTGTTTAATTGTGAATAATTTAAAAGGCTGTAAAATCTATTTAGAAATTACTCACATTTATATTTCAAACCAGTAAAAATCTAAAGGTATTTGGGTAGTATATGGGAGCAGCTTTTGTACTCCTCTATTGGATATCTCTCAATTTAAGTCATTTTTGTACAAGAATATATTTCTATAATTCAATTAGAAAATCTGAAGTTACTGCTCTTGTTAACCTTCATTCTTTAATAACTGCTTTAAGCTAAGGAATATATGCTACAAACAAAATATAGCAGTTGGTCAAAGATTTTAGAATTCAAAAAAAAAAAAAAAGGCAGAGTACCAAAAGTGTAAATGTATTCCTTTTACTAGACAAATTACATATCTGTAGCTTTGGAATATAAGGTATATTTCATAAAAATATGATAGGAAATTTCCAAATGCTTTCTTCTTTTTCCCTTCCCCTTGCTTTTACTTTCTGATCAATTCATTCTGACAGCCATTATACAGGGTTGTGCAAGGTAGCACTCAGCACAGGGAATGCTTAATCTTTGTGGCTGCAGGTAAGGGATTCACCCAAGCAAACAGGCCACAAGCACAACAGGTGCCCTGGCTCAGGGTATTGGGCTTGAGTGGAGTAAGCAGAGCGTTCTTGCTGAAGGCAGCCAGGTACGCTGTGTCAGAGCCCAGGCAGGTGAAGAAGGCTTCTGTGTGGATGGTGGCCAACCACGGAGTGCCAGTGCCTAAGTGGGATAAAAAGGGCATCCTCAGAGGGGAGGAGATGCATTGCAGTGTGGCGGTATCAGAAATAGAGCGGAGTGAGGAAGACTTCTGAGTAAGACAGAAGTCAGCTGTGGGGTTTCAGAGTCAGTGCACATGAGAAGGGTATTTGTAGGAGCAGTGGCTTGGCTCAGCGTCGTGGAGCCTGTGTGGAAAGAACACCCTTGTGGTGAGGGTGGGAGCGTGGTCTGGCACAAGTGTATGAGCCAAAGCTAAGCAAAGGGGATGTTGACAAGAAAAGGAGGTTGGCCTAGAGGTAATGGCAATGGAAGGTTGGCTATATAAAGGAAGATTTGTTTAAATAAGTAAATGTATTGATGATAAGGGTAGTTACAGGAGATAGAGTGTAATCTATATGAGAAGGAGGAAAATTAGAATAAAGCTTTTTGTGCTAACGGAATTAGACTTACTGGGGTAAAGTCAAAGTTTTCAATAAATATAGCTGTTTCTAGAAGTGAACATATATGAAGACATGACATACATATATGTATGTACATAGATTTGCTCTTATGTGTACAATGCACATAAAAACCACACACACACACACACTCACACACACATTCCCTCACTCTGTCAGCTGCAACAGCTTAGGAATTATGACACTCCTATAAAAATAGGCACAACTAGTGCTTAGGTCTTGGTTTCTATATACCATTATCTACTGAAAAGAATCAGAAACCCCTAGAGAAATAGTTCATTTCAGGGCTAGGCAAGGAAAATAAAAGATTATCTGGAATATCTATTGTATAGAAATGAAGAAGTGCTCAGAAAATGATGAGAACATGCCAAAAGGCAGAAGTCTGCTTAAAATGGCCTCAATCAGGCGAGTGTGGGATGATTCAATTATTGAAGTAGATAATGACAGTAAAATATTATAATTTATTGAACAAAATAGGAATCCATAAATTCATGAATAAGTAGAAATTTCAGTTAGAAGCAGGATAACTTCATAGACCCAAAGTACCTCTCCACAGAATTATTATTAATTACAAGAAAAACAAATAATTTTGAAATGTAGAAGCCTGATAGATACCGTATCATCCAAGTGATCAAAATTAATACCCCCAAAGATAAGCACTTCCAGAAGGTTGGAGTAAGGACCTCTGAAAACCTGCTTCTACATAAAAATAATGAGGGCACAGAAGGAATTATCAAAATTAACTTGTTCAGAACTTTAGAAATTAACTGAAGGCCTTTAAGCAGCTTGAGGAACATTTATTTAAGAAAAATGGTTGAATCTCAGTAAGAATAGTAAGCTCTCTTTCCATCCCTTCTTCACAGATTACCAGGAGTGTAGAGAATGAACAGCCTCACAACCATGGTCACAGTGAAAACTAGGAGCCTAGCAGCCACTGGAAAGGAAATAATGGGTTTGGAGATCCCCAAAAAACTTTATCCCCAGAGTACCATCATTCTATCATTATTTGATCTGTCTGGCAGTTTGCTGGAAAATCCTCATGCAAAAGCTTATCTTTATTTGACCTGATTCAAAGCTCACTTGTTGGGAAAGCTCTATCCTCTTATGTTTATCTAAAAAATAAATGGCAGTTACTTAACACACAGTTACCTGAGGTGGTGATACCATTTGGAGTCAACAACAGTTTGGTCAACAATTTTAAAAGGAAAATCTGGGAAAAGTGAAGTCCACGAGGAGCTTTGAAAAGATCTGAAAAATTCTTAGAAATCTAGAAAGTCATGCATATGTGCAGGACTGTGCTAATAACCAGGAATAACCTGAGGACATCTAGTCTCTCATATCTGGCTGAACTTGAAGCTCTGAACAGGCAGGAAGTGGAGGCTAAGGTAAAGTTTGTAGAGTTCTAGAACAATGAAAATCTACCCTAACAGAGATAAAGAGCTCTTTAGCCAAGAATGGAAGAGCTAATGTGCTAGGCATTTAAAGAAATCTCTGTTCAATCATTCTCTGACCACTAAGTCAAATAAGTAGAAACTTAAGTGACTATACAAGACAAAAATACAGATTTTACAGAATTAGTAGAGGAAAAGTACTAAAAAATCAGCAATAGCAATAATAATAACAGCAATAATAATAATAATACACCCTGGGGAAAATATGGCCCATACACAAGAAAAAAGCAATAAATAGAATCTGTCCCTGTAGGTGTCTAGATGATGGATTTACTAGACAAAGGTTTTGAATCAGCTATTATATACATATGTTCAAAAAATAAAAGAAACCATATCTATAGAATTAAAAGAAAGCAGAATACAATATTTCACCAAATAGAGAATATAGATAAAAGATTGACATTAGAGGTGAAAAAAGCAAATAGAAATTCTGGAGTTGGGGCGCCTGCGTGGCTCAGTCGGTTAAGTGTCTGCCTTTGGCTCAGGTCATGATCTCAGGGTCCTGGGATCAAGTCCGCATTGGGTACCCTGCTCAGTGAGGAGTCTGCTTCTCCCTCTCACTCTCCCTCTGTGCTCTCTCTCTCTCAATTTAATAAATAAAATCTTAAAAAAAAAAAAAAAGAAATTCTGGAGTTGAAAGGTATAATAACTGAAAAGAAAATTTTATTATAAGAGTTCAACAGCAAATTTGTAGTGGCAGAAAAAAGAATAAGCAAACCTGAAAATGTGTAAAGTTAGATGATCTGATCTTTTTTTTTAGATGACCTAATCTTAAGATCAAAAAGAAAATGAAGGAAGTAAATCAACAGAGACTCAGAGATCTGTGGGATACCAAAAAGCACACCGACATATGCATATTGCAAATCCAGAAGTAGAGGAGAAAGTAAAAGTGACAGAAAGAGCATTTGAAGAAATAAGGGCTCAAAACTCCCAGATTTAATTTAAAAAACTAATCTACACATCCAAGAAGTAGAATAGTAGAATAGAAAATTCTATTTTCAAAGAGATCCACATCTAGGTACAGCATAATGAAATTTTTGAAAACAAAAAACAAACAAAAAAACAAAGAAAGAATCTCGATAGCAGAAAAAGAAAAATGGCTCATTATGTACAGAGTCTGCAAAAGATTAATAGCTAAATTAAATAGTCCAGAAAGCAATAGGGTGACATATTCAAAGTGTTAAATCCAAAAAGAAACTTTTTGCAAGAATTCCATATCCATCAAAAATGAACAAAAACTAAGACATTTTCATATTTTTTTAAATGACAGAATTTGTTGCTAACTAACACCTGCTCTATAAGAAATACTAAAGGAAATCCTCAGGCTGAAATGAAGGGACACTATACTGAAACTTGAATCCACACAAAGAAATAAAGGGCACCAGTAAAATTAACTACACAGGTAGATATAATAGACAGCATCAAAATATTTTTTGTTTGTAATTCTTTTCTTCTTCTATCAGAATTAAAGGACATGTGCATAAAACAATAATTATAATGGTGTGTTAATAGCCTTATGAATAATAAAGACATAGTTTGGGTAATAATAATAATAGCAAAAAGGATGGAGGAGGAAATGGACCTCTATTAGAACAGACTTTTTGTATAGTATTAAAGTTAGGTTAGTATTAATATGAACTAGATTGCTTAAATTAAGGTGTTAATCGTACTTACTAGGACAGCCACTAATAAAAATACTCAAAAAATAGCATAAGGAATAAGAAGTAAAAGCATGAAAGAAGATACACCAAGCAAATATTAATTAAAGAATTGGAGTGGCTAAGATAATATCAGACAAAATAGACTTTAAGACATAAATTGTTACTGGGAACAAAGGATGACTTTTTGTAATGATAAACATGTCAATCCATCCAGAAATTATAATGATATAAACACATATATCCCTAGCAACTGAGCCCCAAAATACAAGAAGCAAAAACTGACAGAATTGAAGGGAGAAAGTGACAACTCAAAATAATAGTTTTGAGTATACATCAAAAAAAAAAAAAAAGAAAAAGAAAAAGAAGAGAGAGTTCAATACTCCACTTTCAATAATGTATAGGTCACCTAGGCGGAAGGTCACCAAGGAAATAGAGGGCATGAATAACACTATAAATAAACTAAAACTACCAGGCATTTATAGAACATTATATCCAAGGTAAGCATGATACATATTCTTCCCAACTCCACCTGGAACTTTCCCCAGAGTAGACCATATGGTAGGCCATCAGAAAAAATTTAATAAACTTAAGAGGACTGAAATTATGCAAATTATGTTCTTCAATAAAAATGGAAGTAAATTATATATAATAATAGAAGGAAATATGGGGAATTCACAAATATATGGAAATTGAACAACACACTCCTAAATAACCAATGGTTCAAAGAAAAAATAATAAGTAAAGATAGAAAATACTTTAAGATGAATGAAAATGAAAATACAGCCTACCAAAATTTATGGGATGGAGCTAAAGCAGTGTTTACAGAGAAATGTATGATCCTAAGGGCCTTTATTTAAAAAGAGAGATCTGAAATCAATAACCTAACCTAAGGCCTTAAGAAACTAGAAAAAGAAACCCAAAGACTACATAAGGAAGGAAATTATAGATATTAAAGAAGAAATAAATGACACAGACAATAATGAACAACATAGAAAATTAACAAAACCAAGTCTTGCTTCTTTAGGAAGATCAACAAAATTAAGAAACCTTAAGTTATACTGATCAAGAGAAAAGGAGAGAAGACTCAAATTACTAAACAGGAAATAAACTTGGGAATATCACTATGAAGGCTACAGAAATAAATAAGATTATAGGAGGATATTATTAACAACCAAAGCCAACATATTAGATAACCCAGGTAAAATGGACAAATTACCAGAAAGGCACAAACTATGAAACTCATTCAAGAAGAAACAGAAAATCTGAATAGACGTATAAAACATAAAGTGGTTGAATTAGTTTTAAAAAATAACTTTCTGCAATAAAAAATATAGGCATAGATAGATTCACTAGTGAAATCTCCTAAACATTTAAAGAAAAATTAACACCATTTCTTCACAAACACTTTTACAAAAGAGAAGAAGAGAAAATACTTTTTCAACTCATTCTATGAGGCCAATATTATCCTGATATCAAAACCATACAAAGACACTATAAGAAAAAAAATTAGAAAGGAAAGAAGGAAGGGAGAGAGGAAGGGAGGGAGGAAGGAAAAAACACCAGTATCCTTTATGCACTGCAATAAGAAATCTGGAAAAGAAACTAAACTATAAAATAAGATCAAAGTAATATTAAGTAATTTCTCCTCACAGAGGATTTAAAATTTTAAAATTCAAAATTAAATAATTTTGTGCCTAGGTTCTAGGTGAAAATCACCTAGCCAGTGATCAAGTTGAGCAGGAATCATCTTGAAAATTCCATCAATGCATGATGGGCACATGTTATCACTTACCAATATACATGCATAAAAGCTCTTTATATATGAAGCAGACTGTATTTACAACTTCTGATTGAAGGCAAATAAATAACAATAAAAGAAAAATATATAAAGCCAATTCAAGAAGAGTTCTACTAATTTTCCTTTTGTATCCACAATTAAGTGCAGGTGCAATCATTTCATGCATAATTAACTCACATAGTTATTGTTGTTTTTTGATTAGGGAGAGAAAGACCTCCTTGCTTTGTTGCTTAAAGACTCAAATGCCAATTGCAGCCCTGTTTGTTGGTCTTTCAGTTACTGCTGCTTATAAAATCTGCACCTGCCATATTTTAAATTTCATTCAATGTAATAATACACATTCTGTGATGTATCAGATAAGGATGACATGTGGCATTTGAATATTTAACCATTAAATATAAAGCCAATTTGTATATATATATACCTTTTTAGATTAAGGGGGGACATGCCAAAATTATTATCAGATATTTAAAAGGAAAGTTATGATGGCAAAGAAGAAAGATTTAAGATCAATAATCCAAGTTTCTGATTTAGGAAACTAGACAAAGAAAAGCAAAGTAAATCCAAAGTAAGCAGAAGAAAAAAAAAATAAGAATTAGAGTAGAAATCAATGAAATTGAAAGGAGAAAATCAATAGAAAAAATCCACAAAACCAAAAGCTGGTTCTTTGAAAGAGAAAACCAATAATCCTCTAGCCAGACTACCTAAGAGAAAAAGAGAGAGAGAGAGAGAGAGAGAGGGGACACAAATTACTAACATCAAAAACTAATGATGTAATGTATGGTGATTAATATAGCATAATAAAAAAAACAAGTGAAAGAGGGGACATCACCGCTAATCCCATGCAAATTAAAAGGATAACAAAAGAATACAATGAACAACTCTATGCCCACAAATTTAATAACCTAGATGACTGGACTAACTTCTTGGAAAACACCTCAGCCAATATTCACACAAGAAGAAATAGACTATCTGAATGGGCTTATAGGTATTAAATAAATGAATCATTAATTTTAAAGCTTCCCAAACAGAAAGCACAAGGCCCAGATTGGTTCACTGGTGAATTCTATCAAACATTTAAGGAAGAAATTATACCAATTGTCTACAGTCTTTTTCAGAGGATGGAAGCAGATGGAATACTTTCTAACTCATTGTAAGAGGTTATCATTATCCTAATACTAAAATTAGACAAAGACATTACAAGAAAAAAAAAAAGTAAAGACCAATATATTTCATGAACATACACGCAAAATCCTCAATAAAATATTAGCAAATTAATTGCAAAAATGTATTAAAAAATTATACACCACAACCAAGTGGGATTTATCCCAAGTACACAAGGCTGGTTCAACATTCAAAAAACTAATTAATGTAAATCATTAAATCAACAAACTAAAAAAGGAAGATCACATAATCATACCAATATATGCAGAAAAAGCATTTGACAAAATTCAACACCCATTCATGGTGAAAACTCTCAGTAAACTAGGAATATAGAGGAATTTTCTCCACTGATGAAGAGATGATAGTAAAAATCAGAGTACAAGCCAGAAAAACTAATGATAATTGGGGAAAATGGACATTAATTTGTAAGCTGTAGACTTTGTATGTGCTAAAGAATAAAGTAATCTTTATTCCTTGTTAAGAAAAGAATTCATTCTTAGACAATTTTTTGGACTAAGATAACTGAAGGAAATATAGTACATAAATAAATATCCTATGCCTGCCATCTGAGTGCCTGTACTTTCCCCCAATTTTTTTTCACTAAGTTCTTTAGTAGGACACTTTAAAGGGCAAACCATGGAATTAACAAATTATCAGATTCTCTTTCTCAAATAGGCCTTAAGAGAAGAGAATTAAAAGTTGCTATGTAGCCAACGTCTTGGCTAAGCATTAACTAATCACCTGCCATTAAACACTTTTTCCTCCTCTCAGAAAATGGTCTGGAAGTCATTCCAGTACTGATAAACAAGGATACAAACCATCCTAATACTCCCGTGTGGAATTACCAATAATTACTGTAGTTTATTACTGGCTATTTATCATTCAAAATTATTGATTTGGTTTTGTGTCCTTTCCAAACTGAAGAAACTCTTGTACGTATTCTCATAAACTATTAACAACTCATCAACTCACCAATATATTTGATTTCTAGGTTCTGAGACCTCATCTACCTCATATATTGTATATTTTCCATATTATTTCAAAATTTTAAAAATTTAGCCCACAGTGGTATGATTTTACTGAATTATTAACTTACTTTTACTTTTCTAAGCCAGCAGCATTTCCCTCCTTTCCCTCCCCTTATTCAAACAACTAGGCCATTCTCAACTCACTACCACAAGGGAGAGATTTGTCACAACGGAAAGTAGAGGCTAAGGAATCTTCCTGGCTTCAGTTTCTAATGGTGTAAAGTACTTACAGCAGTCTCAAATTAGCAGTCTTCAGGCCAAATCTTTCCTGGAGAAAATGTTTTATTCGTTAGTGTAATGTTGGCCCCCACATTGTTTTAAACTAGAAATGGTGGCCAACATTTGAAATTGGAAGATTTAATATTTATATCTAGCTTTCTGGTTTCTCTAGAAGATTCAGATCTTGCAACCCGGGCAATATTCCCACATGGCACCAATGGAAGAATCTGCTTATCAGCTGTCTGCTTTGTCTGGGACACATGCTCTCTCATTGGTCTTAGTCCCTGCCCATGCCTTTGTCTCGCCAGCACTGAGACACAATATCAGTCATCTTTATTATCTTACAACTACTAGATGTACTTATGTTACCTGCCTTGAGCCTGAAGCTACCTAAGAGATCCTTGCTTTCATGGAAATGAAAAGATTCTGATTACAGAGAGTATTTAGGGTGGAAACAATGTGCGCTAAAATCAGTATACTTAAGGACCCTGCGACTTTGACAGGAGATGACAGTAAATGCCAGGGATGGAAGTAGAAGTGATAAAAGTGCACAGTTAGTGGGTCAATTGAAAAGGAGACTCCATGCCTTGCTTCCCTAGCAGAGAACAGGGAGATAGCAAAAATCTCAATTAAGCATCTGGATCTGAGAGCTGAGGAGATTTATGCCATAGAGAGGAGGCAACACCTGAGAGTGGAAATAATTCTGTGATGTGCTTGGGCATATATTGCCTTCAGTAGTTTTAGAGAGATTCCTCTGCCCCAGCATGACTTGGAAGGGGCAGAAGGATTTCTGTGTGCCGGTGCACGGTACAGAATTAACTGTGAAGGCTGCTCAATCTAAGTTGTGTTGCCAAGAGGAGTGAGAGATATCCTAGAGATGCCTGCATGAACAAATCATGTGGAACACCAGATTCTAGTATACCCATATCCACCCCGCGTTCATGAATACTTTGGTGTTTAATGAATTCTTAGAGAATTGGTACAGCAAACTGACACACTGATTTTGTACATATTCAACATGTAAATGAAGTTAGGTATCATGTGTACCTGGATTTGAGGACTGAGATGTATGCCCTCCAAAAGAGAGTTTTAAAGGCAGTGCTTTGAGAAAATTCATTAGGGAAAGTAACAACTGGATATCTTGAGTAGTAGGCTTTCCTGGAACAGATGTGGCACCAAGAACCACTAGACCAGGACAGCTCCCTTAGCCATAGCGGCTTAGGTTGATTATAGTCTGTTAGCAAAGATATATATATATATTTTGCTTCCCTCATTTATATTACCTACTTTAAGCTATCTATCTATCTATCTATCTATCTATCTATCTATATATCATCTATTGGCTGATAAGTTTTTATTATATAGGTATATGTTTTTTCTTTTAAGCAAAAGTTGTTTTCCTTTTAGAGTGTACACTTAATTTTCTTCAAAAGTAATTTGTTGTCCTGATAAATTCTCTGTAAAGAATTCTTACAGACTCTGTAAAAGGTATCTGAAACTTATACTTTAGGTCTTACCTGACTCTGACATTGATTCTGGAGACCAATAAGCAGATGCTGCCCTAATGAGGTTTGTTTCTGCCAGGGCACCTGATACTCTTGGTGTTTTCTTATGAGTAGATCACGTTTTTTCACTTCTACTTTTGAGAATTCACATCAAGTGGATTCACATATCACTAAATAGATATCATCACTGTGCCCTTTACTTTTTCTGACCCTTTCTTCAGTAGTCAAGTGTACTTTTCAAAAATGAAACAGATGATGAAACAGAGGGGACGATGCTCAGAATAAAAGTCCACATAATGAGTGTCTATCAGCACTTTCATCTCACCATTTATCGGTGAACATGTTCAACAGCAGCCCTGGCAATATCCTAAATGAAAAGTCCCTGAGGCCAACTTATCATGAATTTTAGAAAGTTATATGAATAAAACTAAAAGATTTATATATTCTCTATTATTTTTTTGTCCCTTCTCTTCTGCTATCATCTCCTTTCCCTGTTAATATTTTTTCCCTGGAACTGTTTTTCTATCCCCTGAGGACCAGTTCTTGTGGTTGTTCATGCTCTGCCCCCCACTTCTCATTGTTTTGGTTTCACTCTGGCCTTTCTGGTGACTCTGCAGGGCTTCAAAGTGGCCCTCACTCTGTATCGTTTATCAACTTTTCTACCAATTCACTGTCACTTTGATGTCCCACTGAGTGGTTGGCAACAGCACAGCAGGCCTAAAACAAGGCAGAACTGGCAGGACCCAGGAGTGAATAGTTAAACTGGAAAACAGTGTCCAGTGTGAATAACTGAGAAGCAATCTAATGACAGCGCTATGATGTTCATGTCCATCTGTGGCTAGGAAAAGCAGATATATAAAATATATACTCATATGTACACATGTTCTACAGTTGTAGTGAAGATTTAGTATTAAATCATAGGACATTTGAACTTTAAAGAAATTCAAAGAGCAACAACCCAATATGAAGAAACTGAATGACCAAGAGGTTAAGTAGCATATTTGTTACTCATCAGTGTACAGGTAGAGATGGACCTAGTCCTGTTTTCCTCAGTCTCAGGCAAATTCCCATTCTACCTTTCAGGATATTGCCAAGACAAATGTGTGCTTTCCATCATTGTCGTGAGGGTTTAAGTATCAGCTCTGGTTGTCCAGAGTAGTAGGCTTTCCTGGAACAGATGTGACACCAAGAAGCACTAGACCAAGACAGCCTCCTTAGCCATAGTGGCTTAGATTGATCATAATCAACAATGTCAACATAATGATAATTGTCATTTTTCTTTTTAATTAAAATAGTCCTAATGGTTTGATATCAAGAACTTTTTTCTTTTTGAAATTTGATGTGTAAGTTTTCACTGATGTACTTCCAAAGTATTTCGAATTTGGTAAAATCTGGGTTGAAATTCAGGGTCCAAATCATCTTAAAATAATTTTTCATCTTTTTACATTTTTATTCTATTTTCAGGAACATAACAGGCTTATCTTCCAACCTTTCTATTAAGTTTAAAATTTTTTTGCTTCTATGCTTTATATTTCTAAGAGCTAAGTCTTGATCTCACAAAATTTCTTTTTTATAGCAGCAGCTCTTATTTTATTTTAAGGATGATATTTTCATTTATCTCTCTGAGAATAAGAATAATTTTTATTTTTACTCTTTTTTTTAAGTTCTCTCCCTCCTACAAAATAGCTTTTTCCTCTTAGTTTTGTTGATGTTTGTTTGCCCCTCCCTTCCTTCCTTGCTTCCTTCCCTCCTTCCTTCCTTCCTTGCTTCCTTCCTTCCTTCCTGTCTCTATCTTTGAAGTTATTTCTTAGATACCTAGCAATCCTTGACTGTTCTCTGAGTTAAGAAAGAAGGACTAAAAAGCTATTTGGAAACTATGAGTGCGGTTTCAACACACCAAATGTGAACTTCATTTTTGGCTAATCTGACTGGACCATTTCACTGGGGACCACTAATGTAAATATCTTTTTTTGCAATGGCTAGATTTTGAGAAGGAAATTTCTAATCCCATATCTTGAATAATAAGCCAGTCTGCTAACATTCTAGACATGACTGAGAGAAGAGTGCTGGGAATCTCAGAATTCATCATGTAAATATTCACTTTTATCATCCTTTTATGAGTATGACATGCCATGCTACAATGGGCCTAGTGTCCTTCAATCCATATACCCTTTGTTAATCTTTCCAATATTCTGCCATCACTGTGGAGGAGATCTGGAGATCTAAAGACTTCTTATATGGACTTGTAACTGAGTCTCCTCTCTTGTTTCAGCCCCACACTTAATCCCTGATCTTCCGTGATACCTTTTGCCACCGATTCATACCCCTTTGACTGGGTGTAACATAGTGCTTTCTGGGGTGCCTGGGTGGCTCAGTCAGTTAAGTTTCCAACTCAATTTCAGCTCACGTTACAATCTCAGGGTTGTGAGATCGAGCCCTGCGTCAGACTCCACAGTGAACATGGAGCCTGCTTAAGATTCTCTCTTTCCCTCTGTTCCTCCCCATTCCCATTGGCACACTCTCTCTAAAACAAACAAAAACAAACAAATAAATAAAATAAACAAAGTGCATTCCTTGCTGATGGATTTCTCCCTTTTGATAAGTCAGTTATGCTTTGCTCATCTGCCTTCAGTTACCAAAGTTGTGTATTAATTTTCTCCATTCTCTGTTCTTTGTAGATTTGCTTTGATTTATTTCCCATTCACTGGGGTTCTCTGAGTATTTCATGTATTTTAACCTTTCATCTTTAAACAAATGTCTAATCTCTTTTTTTTAGGTGCTATATTGTTATTAGTGCTTGTAAAATAGGGAAGAATTTCACTTTGGCCTTTTCTGTCACTTAAAGTAAGTGCCTAGTGGAACAAATATATGAAATCAATCAGACTCTGACAAAAACAAGCCAAAAAATTCCCAAGATTTAATATTCTTCTCTAGGTAGTTAGGAGACTTATTCCTTCCTTATCATGTTCACCCATCCCTCATTCAATAAAAATAGGATGGTTTTCCCTGTGGAAGGACCCAGCTTTATTTAGTTAAGGGTAAGTTGGCAAATGCCCTTATCTATTAGAAGACATTAGTTAGACATACATATATTTAAAATCAACTACCTTTTTCACTGTCATGAATTAGTAGCATTTCAAAGGCACCAAATCAGAAGTGGAAGAGGAAATATATGTTATGTTATATATCAAGAGTGGAACTTGCTGAACTAGGCTTGCAAGAGTAGCACAGTGAAGAAATCTCGTGAAGCTGAAGGAATCCAATATAAATGTGAGGGGCAAGGATTTGAGGTGAGTACTGCCCAGGGAAGAGGCAAAGAACACTCTAAGCAGAACCATATGCCACCTAAGATGAACAATTTTCAGAAGCAGGTCTATTTGCCTGTGGATTTATATGGTCAGTTTATTCATAAGTGGAGGGATACTTTTCACAACTGAAAGAGCACACATTCTAGTAGGGAATAGTTGGGGACAGTACTGGATTAGTGTTCCCTACAAAATTTATATCCTTCCCAGAACCTCAGAATGTGACCTCATTTGGAAACAGGGTCATTGAAGTTAAGATGAAGTCATACTGGGGTAGGATGGGGCTTTAATCCAATATGATTTGTCTCCTTGTAAGAAAAGAAGAATGGAGACAGAGACACAGGGAAGAATGCCATGTGATAACAGAGGCAGAGATTGGAGTGATGCATCTATAAACCAAGGAACGCCAAGGATTGCCAGTAATATCAGAAGTTAAGAGAAAGGCATGGAACAGATTCTTTCCAATAGCCACAATTTTGGACTTCTAGCCTCTAGGGAATACATTTCTGTTATTTTTAAGCCACTCAGTTTGTGGTAATTTGTTACTTTTTTTGCAAATTCTCTCCCTCCTACAAAATAGCTTTCTCCTCAAAGTTTTGAACAACCTAAATGTGTCTAATGTGAGGTGATTGAGCAACTGATTTCAATTAACTAAAAATTATTTAAGAACTTGTGGCTAATAGCTACTGTACTGGAAAGCCAACTCTATACTTACATCTTTTATGGACATGTAGGAAAAAGGGGCTCACAATTTTGCAGACAAAGTTAATGAAATGTAACCAATATCCAGATGTATCCTAAAATGCTGAATCTCAAGATTGAAGATAGAATCTACCACAGATCAGTTTCCCCACCTTTTTTTCATACATTAATTTGCTCTAGCTGAAGTCATAATATTAAATGTTTCAATATTAAATGCCAGACAAAATGGCTTAATAACTAAATAAAGTCACCAGATATAAAATATGTACACAAACTCAAAAGGATGAAATATATATTTATAAATTTCATTTTAAAATGTATTGATTAAGATAATCCCATGTATTATAGCAAGCAAAAATATTAAATACTAAGGAACGAAATGAATGAGAAAATATTAAACATCCCCTAAGGGTCATAAATTTATTAGAGTATTAATCATATCAACTTCCTGAATGTATTCACTCAGTTACATTGTGTCAATTCTCCCTAAATTTATCTGTGAATCAAATGCAATGCCAATAAAATTACATTGGTCTAAACTATATAAGTCAAGTTAAAATAAAAAAGGAAAACTCAAAAATTATTAAACCATATATAACAAAAGAAAGGGTGTATATTTTTAAATCTATAAAGATATCTTAAACACACAAAGGAAAGAACATGTCAATAGAAGAAGTGGGCTAGGAACACAAAAATGAAATTAACAAAATATTTAAAATACCCGAACAAGAGAAGATGCACTTTTCATTTTGAAAGACCTCTTAAAGTTTTAAAGGGTTGAGATCATTATGTTTCCAGAGTTTGAAGGATTACATTAAGAATTAGTAACTTAGTGGCACCTGGGTGGCTCAGTCAGTTAAGTGTCTGCCTTCAGCTCAGGTCACAATCCTGGGGTCCTGGGATTGAGCCTCACATAGGGCTCCCTGCTCAGTGGGGAGCCTGCTTCTCCCTCTCCCTCTGCCCCTCCTCCCCACTCATGCTCTCTCCCTCTCTCTCTCTTAAATAAATAAATAAAATCTAAAAAAAAGAATTAGTAACTCACAATTAACATGTGCCAGATTAGTTCTGGAATCAATAATGTCTGTTGGTAGTTCTTAGTTTTCTATGTGAACAAGTTATTTGCAAATGAACTTTAATACCTCTTGCAAGGAAAAAGAAGATGAATCTATATAATTGTGTGGTACCTGGAGAGTTTGGCCAAATGATTCCACTGCAAATTCTTTCAAGGACAGTTTAGAGAAGGCAGATATAACCTAAAGTGGATAAATGATCAAAAGCCATGGCTCTCATATACTCATAAAAGGCTAAGTTGTAAAACAAACAAACAAACAAACAAACAACGATAACCCCCCCAAAACCCCAAAAGAGGTTGTTTAACCCCTTTCATAAGCATCAAAGGGAGAAGTGAAGATATACCAAGTCAATTATTGTCTGGCACTCTGGAAGGGGACTCTCACTTCCCATTTTTGATTAGCCATGGGGAGATTATATATATTGTCACATAGATTTTAAGAGCAACACAGTGATTTAGATAAAAAGTATTACGATCAGAAGTCAGGGGAGATATCTGGACAGCATTTTACACTATTTACTATTTAAGCTCTATGAGGACAAACTTTGATCAATGTTGTTTCTTCAACCCTATTGTCTGGCATACATTTGATTCTCAAAAAATATTTGTTGGGGCATCTGGCTGGTTCAGTCAGTAGAATGTGTGACTCTTGATCTCAGAGTCTTGAGTTCAAGCCCCACGTTGGGTGTAGAGATTACTTAAAAATAAAATCTTTTTAAAAATTTTGTTAAGTGGATGAATTAATGGACGTTCGATTAAATCTTTTCTCATTCTGTCTAGTTTTGATATGCAAAACATTCTTCCCCCGTAGCCTCCATTTGAACTGGGGACAAATATTATACAATTTAAACAGAAACATTGTAGTTTACTCCTTATAACTAGAATCACTGACGGAACTTGCATTTGGGTTTTAATTTTGCAAAATGAAGTCAGGGTGGATTGCAAAGGAAGGGGGAGACAAAGTGTAGAGAGGAAATTAGGAATGATATGAGAAAAGCAGATGAAGCTTGCACAATGAACTCTAACTCACTCAGAAATGAGAGAACATAAGTTACATTAAAGTAGGACAAGAACATATCCTGAATTCCTGCTTTCACTGACACCATTAAACATTTAAATTTCATGTATTTTTTACTCAGTTGTCTACTCATTCTTAGCTGTTTTATTTGAATGAAAAAATAGTGGAAGTGACATTGGTCAAACCTATTACAGGATATTTAGCTAAATGACTTACAAAGCAAAATACATGGGGCCATTCTTGCCTCCTTTTCTGCTATTTGAAATATTGTTTTAAAGTCTCTTCCAGTTTTGATACAAGAGGCATTTGAGGTGTTTTGAAAGTGTGTTTTCAGATTTGTCAAGAAAAATGTTTTTCTTTGGGTGACTTCTGATGCTTAATTTATATCCAGTTGCTAAGAAAGCCATGTCTGTGTGTGTGTGTGTGTGTGTGTGTGTGTGTCTAAACACACACGCACATGTACTCTTGAGTGTTCATTCTCTTGCTCTCAGAACTGACATTCCTAAAAACTAATAATGGTTTTGGATGATGGAGTGATAAAATAGATACACTGCAAAGATTTTTTAAAAAATGATTTCTCATTTTATTGATATTTCTTCATAAGAAGAAAATGATTGGTTGAGAAACGACCTCTATTTTAAGAGCAGACCATAAACATTACAGGGGTTTTATTACTAAGCACATATTAAAATCATTTTGCTTTGCTTATGTTTGAATGTGACAACAGCCATCACAGCTGAGAAGCTAAATGTATGGAGCATTTAAATTATTTCTTGTATTTCTCCCGGAAGGTATGTGTAGATAAGTTTAGGGACAATCTATAGGGGGTTATAATATTTTGTGAAGCCTCCTGGGATGTATTATCTCTTAATGACAACTATAGTAGGCGAGAAAAAAAGACAAACTTGGGAGATTATGGATGTATTAGCTTTCTATTGCTGCTGTGACAAATTACCACAAATTTAGGGGCTTAATCCAACACAAATTTATTCTTTTGTAATTCTGGTGATACAAAATCAGAAATCAGTTTCACTTCGCTAAAACCAAGGTGTTGTCAGGGCCGCATTCCTTCTGGAGGCTGGAGGGGAGAATTCATTTCCTGGCTTTTTCCAGCGTCTAGAGTTTGTCCTCCTTCCTTGGCTCCCAGCCCCACATCATTCCGTCTTCTGCTTTCATCATCATATCCGCCTCCCTTTTATAAAACTCTTGTGGTTACATCAGGCCAATCTAGATATTCAAGATGATATTACCATCTCAATATCCTTAACTTACTTAATCTGCAAAGTCCTTTTGGCCATGTGAGGCAGTGTATTCACAGATTCTGTGATTAGGACATGGGTATCTTTTAGAGCCATCATTTTACCCAACACAATAGTTTATACATGACAGTTTAACTTGATTGTGTGAATCACTGAAGGTATTTTGAAAACATAAAGTTTATACTGTGAAGAAGTAAAAATGGTTTCTTTTTTATTGCTTTTGCCTAAATCCTTCCCAAGTTGAAATTCAAGATTAAGAAGGTAGCAAAATATTTGTGGTGTGCTCCTGGCCAGCCCGGCACACAGGAGGTGCTCCGTTTTAAAAATCATCCAATAGGGCATGGCATCTTTCTCTCATAGAAATAAGTTTGAGAAATAGAAATCAAAATAAGTTTGAGAAATATGTTGGTGAATGCAAAGGATGAGGTAGCAGGTGGCTCTGAAGGATCTACGGATCCTAGAGGAGACGGTGAGGAGATTGCCTTCCTTTACTTCCCTAACCATTATCCATTAAATCAGCAGCATATCTAGCAGGTGGAAGACAAGTTTTCTCAATCGTAAAGAATATTTTGTTGCTATGGCACCTGAGGTTACTGAGGATGAGACATCAAACTAACCTCAGAAATCTAAGTCTTGAAGAAAATATGTTTTTTTCTACCTTATTTCCTTTCACTATAATATGAGATACATAAACTTAAATTCACTTCAGAGTCTCAAACACAGTGAAAGCTGTCAGAGACTCCCATTACAGAACCACAATTTACATTTCAAAATAAAAGGGTTTAAAAGTACAATCTGGGCATGTGCATTTGTGCATGGATATAGCTTCAATATTAAAATTTGCCATGAACAATTCTGACTCCACAAAGAATACTATGATATCCCTCTGATTCATCTAATGAGACAAAAAATGTACAGTTTAAAAGATAAAGGACCAAAAATGAGCATTAGCTGCAGATCTTAGAGAATTAGAAGCAGAATATTCTACCTAGGAGGAACAGGGGTTTATCAGTCAGAAAATTTTGTAGATAACCTTTTACAGAATTGTTAATTCGGAGGTTAAAGTGATTTACCAAAGACAGAAAAAAGAAAGAAATTTGTTAAGTAAGATAGTATGAAAGGAAATATAACTTAATAGCTGGTTTAATGATTTAGAATGTGTATAATTACATAAATTTTTTAAAATAGAAATTACATTTATTCAACCTGGTTTAGATATGGGGCCCAAAGCCATACATAACTAGTTGAAATGTTGTGGTACCAATCATAAGAAAACAAATCTACAGATTAATTGATCTTCTATAATATGTAAGAATGTATAAAGAAATAGAGAATGTTTCTATGATGTTTAAGGTAATTTAAAATCTAATTTGAGGGCCACCTGGGTGGCTTAGTTGTTTAAGCATCTGCCTTTGGCTCAGGTCACGATCCCAGGGCCCTGGGATGGAGTCCCACATTGGGCTCCCTGCTCAGTGGGGGGTCTGCTTCTCCCTTTCACTCTGCCCTTTCTCCCTGCTCATGCTCTCTCTCTCTCTCTCATAAATAAATAAAAATCTTTAAAAAAATAAAATCTAATTTGATATTATTTTAAATACGAGCTTAAATTTAAGACAAAAAATATGTGTGAATTTGGAAAGACAAGTGTCGGTAAGGAAATTCAGAAGACAACACGCTTCAGGTTGTATAATGAAATGGAATCAATGATAAATTTTAAATAGTTTCTGATGGACAGAAATTTATTTTTCATTATATACTAAAATTTGTCATGTGTCAAGAAGTTATTTGGATCTAGTTGAATTTATGGGTCATATTCCATTCCTTCTTTTTCTTTTAAGATTGTTTCAATGATACAGTACTATAATCAGTAATGTTTTTAAATTGGACCAGTTTTTTTAAATTTTTATTTATTTATTTTTTAAGATTTTATTTATTTATTAGAGAGCAGAGAGAGAAAGAGAGCAGGTGGAGGGAGAGGGAGGAAGGGGCAGAAGGAGAGGGAGAAGCAGACTCCCCATGGAGCAGGGAGCCCGATATGGGGCTTGATCCCAGGACTCTGAGACCATGACCTGAGCCGAAGGCAGACGCTTAACTGACTGAGTCACCCAGGCGCCCCTGGACCAGTTTTTTTTTAGATCAACTAATTCAGCTACTTTCAAACTTTATGGGCTGCAGAGAGGAGAGGAAAAGTAGAGGTGAATTAGTTTACTATTGTGGGAAATAAACTATAAAATATTTGTAATTTATAACAATCAGCATTTATTTAATACCCTCACATGTCAGTTGGCTGCATATAAACTCTAAGTCATCTAATCTAGGCAGGGCTTGACTGGGATGGCACTACTTCATACTTCTCTCTTCTTCCTTCTGGGACCCTGAACTAGGCTGGGTACATTGCATATTTATTACAGGGGCAGAAGTAAGCAATCCCAACTAACAAATACATTTTAGGCTTCTGCTTGCATCTCTTAAAATATTGCCTACCAAAGTAAGTCAATTTCTGGATTGTATGATAATTCATACCATTGTGAAGAATTGCCAACATGTTTTCCAAAGCGGTCGTGACCATTAATAATCCCACCCATATATGAGGGCTCCAATTTTTACACATCCTTGCCAACACTTATTGTTATCTGTCTTTTTTATTATAGCCATTCTGGGAATTCACCAGTCAAACCATTTGCTCTTGGTATTTCCTTTGTAGAAGATTCTTTTATTACTAGTTCCAAACTCTTTAGTTGTTCTATATCTATTCAGATGTTCTACTTCTTGAGTCAGTTTCAGTACTTTGTGTTTCTCCGTCCACTTCATCTAGGTTTGCATACATCTGTAAATTGTAGTCCATTATAATCCATACATTTTTTATTAATCTCTGCTTTTACTAACTAAAGTCTTGTCTCTTGTTTTCCTGGTGAGTCTATCTAAAGGTTTAGTCATTTAAAATAAGAAATCTTTTCAAAGAGTTAACCACTGGTTTTGTTGACTTTTCTCTATTGGCTTTTGTTTTCTGTGTCATTTATTTCCAATCTAATCTTTATTATTTCCTTTCTTTTGCTTACCTTGGGTTTAGCTTCCTCTTTCTCTAGTGTCTAAAAGTGGTGGTTTAGGATATTGATTTAAGATTTTCTCTTAGTTTATAATATAGTATTATATTAACCCAAGTATTGGAAGATATATTCGTGGTGCTCTTGAGAGTGAGGTGGGAATGTTCGCCTACTCAGTGTTTGCCAATATGTCACACCACCAAATGACCAGACAACACATTTGGAAAATATCAGGGCATTTAAAAAGAAGATGACAGGAATCATAATGCATCCAATAAATATGCCTGTTTTGGCTTAAATGATGAATCATAATTAAAGAGTTCTAGAAATCAAGAATGAAAGAAATGATATGTGGAAAATCAGGCTTGCTTTATTAGTGTTTGCTTTAGCGAGCTAAAACTCTTTTAATTATAATTAGTGTATCTCAGTTGTATGGATATGAAGGTACGTATTTTGAATCAAGTGATTGACAGAAAAACATCTCTGCCTATCAAAACACTATTTCACTGTGTTTTCTCAAAATTGGCCCGTTATTTTATTTGATTTTTTTACTATTTCTGTATTTAATCCATGGACTTCACAATAAATATTTTCCAGAAACAAATATAATCTCTCCACTTCTACAAATAATATAAAGAGCATAGATATAGGAATAAATAAAGTCAGTTTAATGTTTCTAAGGACTAAGAATTCAACCACCAAGTCAAAGTATTTTTGTTGCAGACAAATGGTAAAATATGAAAATGTTTCTCCCTTCAACAAAACAACATAGGTTCTTTCCCAAATAGTAAGTCTCAAATGCTAACGTTTTTCAGTGGGAGAGTTGCCAAATTGAAAGGGGGGGTTAAGTTTAAATAGAGTCGCTTCTCCTTCCAAGCCAGATTGTATATTGCTCCTATAAATGGTTTAAATTTTATGTCCCTTTTCAGGCAAATATGAAATTGCAAAGACCATGTGACACTGTTGTCATTTCCCTTGTGGGCAGTCAGCAGCAGGCGCCAGTAGAGCACTAGGGAAACAAAATTTCACTCCCTTACTTGATGCATCTCCTTCAGTCAAGTCTATGCCAGGAGAAGAAGGAACAAGGTTGTTTGTCAAAACAAACAGCAGGCTGAAAGAAACATCACTTTTAACTTAAGGATAGAGAAGGAGAAAAAAATAGGCCCAGGACAAATAAGTTGACTATATATTCAAATCAAACTGTGTAAGTAACATCCTATCATATTCCCATGTGTGGAAATTGCATGTTATTTCTGGACTACGGAAAGTAACTGGATTATTGTAGCATAGCATTGTACATATCCACTCTTATGTTTGCTCTTCTCTCATTGATAATTCAACTCCATTTTAAGAAATCCACTATCATGAAAATTAAAAAAAATAATCCCTCAATTATTGCATTGCTGTAATCAATCTTGAGTTTCACCATGAATGCAGAGAAAATAAAAGTTATCTTTTAATGGATAAGCTAAATATGATTTTGACAGCTATTTTCTTTTTATGTTTACAGTTTACTAATTGCTTTCATTTGAAATCTGCGACAATACCACATACTTCACTACATAGACTATCTTTTAGCACAATCATTTGTTTGCATGCTTGGAAATATATACACAATGAGATAGGAAAACCATTAGAGGCAACCGAATGCGTACAGAAGATCTTTCAAGTTGCCTAATAACATCTGTTGTAAGAGTATAAACGTTTTGAAAAATAATCAGAAACCTTTTTAGTTCAACCTAGTGGAATGCTCCTTTTCTGTTTATATTAAAATGAACTGTGGCATATTGTTCAAATTTAAAATAGATTAGATCTATTTTTGAACAATTCTACTGATTATAATGAAATGCTATTTTTTCAAGGATTTCTGAACTTCTGGCTTCAAGAGTTCCATTTTACTCTTTTTTTTTTTCTTTCCCTGGGTACTTGATTGTTTTCGCTCACTTCAGTTTTGAAACAAAGAGTTGCTAGATACTGGGGAAGTAGTCCTTATATACAAAGAGCCTATTTAATCACTTAGAAGAGATAATATCTGTACACAAAGAACTCTAGATAATAGTGAAATCTTATAGAGAAAAGCTAGCTCGTAATAGTAATCAGAAAAATGGCCATGTTGCAAAAGATGATCCAGGCTATTTGTAATCAGTGTAGCTTTAGTTTTTATTTAGCTAAATAGAGCATTGAAGTAGCATTGTTTACACCTGCCGCAGTTCCTTCTCCAATTTGCATTAATATCACCCACATGAATCAAATAGGTTACCAGAAAGAAATAATTAAATGGCAAGTTTGAATACAGTCTGCTCACTCCATATACCTAGCCTCAGTGTTTGGTAATCTATCAGGAGAGTTGTAATTTATGCATTTATCCTGTCATTTTGAAAACTTTTGTCTTAATGTGATTGTTTTGCCTTGCTGCTAAGCATTATCCTGGAAAAATAAAAACTATACAAAAATTGCAAAAACAAACCTGAAAGCATGACATTGTTGAACACATTAGTTCATCAGCTGAACATTGTTCAGCATATTAGTAACCAAGTATGACAATGTTTTTATCTATTTGACCCATATAACTTATGTGTCTGTAGAATCATAAAAGTACTCAATGGCTATGTTCAGAAACTTAAAATGCACTTTGCTTCAAACTTGCTTTAATCTTTCAGTACAAGAACAACATCTCAGCTCTCTTAAGATTTTATCTTTGAGGAAGAATAAAAAGACTTTTTAAAAGTAGTAGTAAATAACATTTATTGATAGCTTGCCATATGCCAGCAGCATTATTACTGTTTTTTGCTGCTGAATCTCTTTTTTTTATATTTGAGTAGAGTTGATGCAACACTCATAGAACCATTATTATCCCATTGTTCAGAGGAAACTGGGACACAAAATATGGAAATAATTTCCCCAAGATCACATAGCTTATAAAGGGAATTTCTAGAATTCATTATAAGATAGTCTGATTTTAGTATCCTTGCTTTTACCCAGTACGCTGTTATAGTATCTATGAAGAATATTAAAAATGTGAAATCTGATCAGTAGAATTCAGAAAGCGTTTCTGAGGACAGCTGTGTCAAATAACTACTGTTAACTGTATACAAGTGGCTTACACTGGGCACATTTGGGGGTAGAAGTTTAGGACATCCTTCATTGCTTGAAGCAGAATTTGAAGTGAAAATCAAATGAAGTTAGGTTATATTTAAGAGCAATCAAAATCAATATTTCTGAATTCTTTCCTTAATTTTTACTTCATTTCCAAATTTTTACTTGGTTTTAGATTACAATATGAATACAAAATAATAACTTATAATCATGTTAATTGGCTTAATTAACAGAAAAATAAAAATTAAAACACCTAGCAGTGGCATTTTGTTTAATTTCACATGTATCTCCCTGTGGCATTGCTAACCTGAGGTCCATAACCTGATGCCCCTCTGCACGCTTGGTCATGATTCCAGGAAGACCATCTGAGGTGAAAATAGTCTCTAAGAAAGTCCCATTACAAGTTCTGTCTTTGTCAGTGACACCAAACATTCTTTCTAAAATGCGCTAAACCACATATTAAAGTTACTAAGTGTATCCTGAGCACTGTGAAGTCAAACAGAACATATTTCTTCAATTCTGTTCCCCTTGAGTTTTTAACAGACACTCTGTCGATTGAGAGGAGCACCTCATTTTTTAAAAATATAGCAACTTAAAATGATGTGCTATTTAGCTCTAGAATGGAAGCCTACTGCTGTTGATTTAGCAGTTAAAATATCTTTACACCGAGAAATTATTTATGAGTTTGAATTATCCTCCTATAGGAAAACTAAATCACCATTCCATCTAGAATTGTATTGATTCTGTAGTGATATTGTAGTGATATTGATAGTTCACGGGGGAAATATACATCATTTCTTATTTTAAGAGTGACTTTTAGATGGACACAAAGATATTGACACCTTTTTTTTTTTAGTTTTATCTTGATATATTTTTTCTTCCTTAAATTTTGTTGGAGTTAAGATTTTTAAGTGCGTCTAACGAAGAAGTAAGGTAGATACACATGACTTCCTTTCTCCTTAACTACAGTATAATCTCAATCAATGAAGCCTGGGAATGATCCAGATATAGGCTTTATCAGATTTAACATCTTTAAGTTAGGTTCCCAAGCATAGAAACTATAGCCATAATCCAAGCAAAACTTTTAAGACACCAAGCTAGAAAACAGTGCCCTAATTGCTTTAACTTCAAAGGAAAATTTCTAAAATTTACCCAAACTAAAATTTTTGGTACTCTAAAACCATGCATTTTGCATATGTGATTGCCATCTGCTAAATCTTCTGAATTTTTGCTACCTAATACCTCTGTCAAGACTTGAAGTTCATTTGGCTGGCTTCCAGAGAACCAAACATAAAGGAAAGAATGTTTATTTTATTTACTTGTCCTATTAATTAATTACTTGTCCTATTAATTAATCAAGAGATAATTTTCAGATATTTATCAGAAACTTACAGTGCCATAAAGTCTTTTGCAGACTTTACTCTTCGAAATAAACTGAAATATTTCCAGAATGTTTCAGTAACATAATAGTAAACAAAAAGCAATGCAAAATGGTAAGGCCCAAGTAAATTAAAGGGCCATGTACTTACTATAATATTTGTTAAAGCACAGCAAACAACATTCTCAGTTATTCTTATAATGAGGATTTTTTCCCCATAACGTTTTATTTATGAATTATGATTAGGGTCATATTGAATCTCTGTCTGCAATTATGCAACTATAATTATCAAACCTGGCAATGCAAACTTTACTTTGTTGCTTTATTAATGTGCTTCAATCCTGAATGTAAAGGTCTACATTATAGCTCTTTGTCTTCTGCTGAGATTTTCAGCAAACACTGTAGTTGCCAATGGAATTGCCTCATGCAATGCAAATAACTCAAATTACAATGATCTCCATCTTTCCATTGCCTAACAGATATTATTTAAAGGGTGAACATTTTTTCACACCTAGGGGATCTTCGGTATAACTCTGATTTGTAAGATTTAAGGCCCTGTATCTCATTACTAATTTATTCTCAACCTTCAACAAAAGTATTTTTTTGTATCTGCACACAATCCACCTTCCTCACCCCTACATTTTCCTTTTCTGGTTTTAAGCTCCATAGTATAATATGTTTGAACTTTGGATCTTTGATATAGTCAACTTCCTCTTGTTTTAATATCTAAAGCTGTGGCTGGATGCATTATTGATAAGTGCACTGGGAACTTCTGCTGAAGCTTGTGAAATAGTTATTTGGTGTCTGAGTCATGAAAAAAGATTCTTATGGAAACTTCATTATGCCTTTTCTTACACATGGCATGTGTTTGATTACTTCTGCCACCTTCTTAATGTTGATTGTCACTTTATTTTCTTTCTCCTTGAAATTGCTAGGTATCATTTAATGCAGAGAATATACCCATCTGTAGTGTAAATTATGCATGTTTTTATTTTAGCTCTCTTGCTCTCAAATCCAAATTCTTTTTCTGAACAGCAAAAAGTTAATTTTACATTTATGCATCTTTCCATGTGTTTTGTGCTTAGTTAGATAAAGTTTGAAAAGCAGTATTCACTTTTTTACTTCTCTTTTTTAATTAAAAAAAGAGCTGAAATATTTTCTACATTTTTTTTTTTCTCAAAGGAAACCTAAATTGCTACATCCTGACCTTGGGACAAATGTACAATTGTCTTGCTTAAAAGAGCTGATATGAATTTATTTCACATTCAAAATGAAACAATACTTCAACGAATGCAACTTTTATCTAATTTCATTTGCTTTTATTGGAATGATACACTTTAAACTCACAAAGTTCCTTCCATCCATTTCTGTGGACTTTGGCACAGAAGTATACCCTACTGACCTGCTTAACAGAGAGGGACTCTTAGTGGTAAGCTGGTTGTTTTTTTGAAAGGACTTATTTGTGCTAGAAAAAATTATAATCTTGGAATAGCAGAACCTAGGAAACATTTCAGCTGAATGAGTTTATAGAACATCTGCAGGCTAAGCCAGTACTGACTTTCCATGACAGTATAAGACCCTCTTAAGGAAATTGGAATCCCACCCACTTTCTACACCATTGAATATACCATGTTCCTATAATCATTACAATAAGTAAACCACCTTAAGAGATAACATATATTTTTCATATACCTGGAGTTCAGATTATTTTATTATATAATATATACTGTGTTTATATTTATTTAAAATACACTGGTATGATATTACACTAAACTTAGCATTTAAGAAAATAGTGGTGTGGTTTCTCCCTTCAAATAATTCTCTGATTATGGTCAACCAAGAATTCTATGTACAAAATGAATACTCTATAGCTTTGATTATAATCTGCCTAGAAATGGAACAGACACTTAAATCATATAAAGGAAGGCAGGCATTTAATAAGTACCCCTCTTGTTTTTCAGTGGCAGTTTAATTATTTATGCTCACTGACTAATTGGCATTCTAAACTTTATTGTTGGGCTAATTATTTTTCTTGAAATAGTAAGAGATTATTGTTTTTTCCCAACTCTTTTTTTTTAAGATTTTTTATTTATTTATTTATTTGACAGAGAGAGAGAGAGAGAGAACACAAGCAGGGAAATCAGCAGAGGGAGAGGGAGAAGCAGGCTCCCCACTGAGCAGGGAGCCCAATGTGGGGCTCAATCCCAGGACCCTGGGATCATGACCTGAGCCGAAGGCAGATGCTTACTGACTGAGCCACCCAGGCGCCCCTCCCCAACTCTTTAACTGTAGTAAAGTCTTCATTTATTCAACAAATATTTGTTGAGAACCTACTATACCCTACTTTTCTAAATCTTGGGATTTACCAGTGATCAAAGCAAGAAAAAATTCCAACAGGGAAGCACACAATAGACACAATAAGCAAGTAAATTATGTGTAAGTTAGCAGGCAATGAATACCATAAAGTAAAGTAAAACAAGGTTAGGAGGGCCATGAATATTGTGTGGGAAGTGTTACTTTAAATAGGGTGTTCTAGATAGCCTTGAAGAGGTGATTTGAAGGGCATAAGGGAGTTAGACATGTGGATATATGGGGAAACAATGTTCAAGCAGACAGACTAGTTAGTGTGGAAAACAGTAGTGTGGAAGCATGTCAAGGATAATGGTGGAAAGCAAGACTAGTGCAGTGGTGCGAGAAGAGAATAGAGAAAAGATAAAGGTTAGAAAGATGACTTAGGGGGGCAGGGCACATAATGTGGGGATTTTGACCGTTGTAAGAAATTTTGCTTTTACTCAGGGTTTTGAAAATAGAAGTGGTCTGACTTCTAGGATTACTCTGGATACTGTGTTGAGAATATCTTGTAGGGATGAAGGGTAGAGGTGGGGAGACCCATTGGGGATCATTACAATAATTCTGGCCAAAGATATTAATGAATTCGGAGCAGAGTGGTAAGAAGATTCTCAGATTGTTATATATTTGGTATCACTGAAAGGTTAAAAAAAGCAGCCTTTAGGACATAGTTAATGAGTCAGAGTTGTTGATTATTCTAAGAATTATATTTTTGCTCTATCATTTAATTTTCCTTGATGCATCAACATAATTTATTAATCACCATGATAAAGTAAAATTCTAAGAAGAATTTGGAACTATCATTTTTAAATGCACATAAAAAACTACCCTCCTATGTACAATGGGCATAATATTCTCCATTCGTAAACTGCATCATTGGTGACTCTGCCCAGCTACTATAAAGGTATTTGTTTCTGATGGGAAAACTAGATTTTATTAACCTCTAATTGTTTCTTCAATAAAGTTCATGTTCTGTTCATCAGCTCATAACTAAAGAAGGCAATTAGTCAGATACGATAGGGAGTGAATTATCAATGTTATCAACTCAGAATCTTTGTTAAATTCATCAAAAAGCAGTAACATTATTCTATGAGGAAAAAATTAAGTAAGATGTGACTTGCATATTCATTTTGAGTAGAATCTAAAAAATTATGGGGTTATTAATAAGTCAGAAATAAATATTCAGTGAGATAAACACATGCCCTACTCACTTCCACACAACTGTTTTTAACTCCCAAGCAGATCTTATATAATATATTATGCATTTTAAAAAAATCTTAAGTGCTTTTCTATGTGATATTCTAAGTTTCCTCATTTGTATATTACTAAATGCACATGACAAGACAGAGGCAGTTGAAATATTTCCCAATTTACTATTTTCATTATGTTTCAACCATCGTCCAAAAATTTTTTGTGTTCCCCCCTTTTTTAAAAGATTTTATTTATTTATTTGACAAAGAGAGAGAGAGCACAAGTAGGCAGAGTGCCAGGCAGAGGGAGACGGAGAAGCAGGCTCCCCACTGAGCAAAGAACCTAATGCGGGGCTTGAGCCCAGGACTCTGGGATCATGAACTGAGACAAAGGCAGATGCTTAACTGACTGAGTCACCCAGGGGCACCATGTGTGTCCCCTTAATAGTCAATATTTTCCCTATTGTTGTTTGCTGCTGTCAGAGGATTCTTTAATTCAGGTTCATAATTCTTTGTATTCATATATATTTTAACAAAAATCATACCTAGCAACAATGTACACACATGCACACTCTCACATACCTTAGTTAGACTTTCCTGAAATGAATATTTTAGAATTCAAAATAGATAAGAAACTCTGATGAAAATTTGGTATGTTGTCTTTCCCCCCCCATGAGAAGCCCAAGAATAGTTAATCTGCATCTTTATTAACATATCTAAGGCCCCAAAGAATTGGTGGCAGTTAAAGTCTCACATCATACTACTTACCAGTTTTAGTCCCTTAACTCTGAGGTCTTTGCTAGTATTTCCTGCATATAAAATTATTGTTCATATTATTATTTTCATATATCCATCATCATAATAATACTTAGGAACTAGCGAACAGGAATTTCTCCTCTCAACAACTCAAAACATTTAAAACTAATTCTTTCTCAAAAATGTTCTTCTGAGGGGTGCCTGGGTGGCTCAGTGGGTTAAGCAGCCAACTCTTGATTTCAGCTCAGGTCATGATCTCAGGGTGGTGAGATCAAGCCCTGCATCAGGCTCTGTGCTCAGCAGGGAGTCTGCTTGAGATTCTCTCCCTCTCCCATTGACCCTCCCCCTCCTTGTGTGCTCTCTCTCTAAAATATATAAATAAATCTTTTAAAAAATGTTCTTCTGAGGTAGACTCAAATATTATTCTGTGTCATTTACTTAATGGAAAAAGTGAATTCATAGATGGTTTTATAGACATGGTAATAGGCCTTATTTTATTTTATTTTTTTAAGATTTTATTTATTTATTTGACACAGCGAGAGAGGGAACACAAGCAGGGGGAGTAGGAGAGGGAGAAGCAGGCTTCCCGCTGAGCAGGGAGCCCAATGTGGGGCTCGATCCCAGGACTTTTGGATCATGACCTGAGCTGAAGGCAGACGCTTAACCAACTGAGCCACCCAGGCACCCCTATAATAGGCCTTATTTTAGCAAAGAATATGAAAATAACTCACTTTTAGTAAGTAGCTAGTGGCAAAAAAGGATTAACTTGCCATCCAGAAATTATTTTAATTTTACATTAAAGTCAAGCAAGTGAATTAGTTGTAAATAAAACTTGACTTTGTGTTCCATTGTCATTTAGATAAGAACCATCATCTCATTAAATATGAATTTATAACATAAGGTACACTCTAGGTCACACATCTAGAGTCAAACCAATATGCTATACACTTATATAATGAGGTATGTCAATTATATCTCAATAAAACTGGGGAAAAACTAAAGTCATTATGCTATATGTGAAACTCACGTAAGTTTAATGGAACTTTTGGGAATAGATCAATTGTGTTATAGTCTTTCGGCAAATAACCTATCAATTTGATTAGCCATGTCATTTGCTTTCAGATTAATGTGACAACTACTAAACAACCCCAAAGTATACTTAGAAAAATTTACCAATATTTTATGAGCTATTGGAATATAAGTAATTTATTTCAACTTTACTGGTTTGGGTGAACATAGAAATTTGGTAGAGTTATTTATTTATTTATTTTTCAAGTAGGCTTGGGTGAATGTAGAAATTTTGATTAAGGATAAAGATAAATCAGGCACTACATTTGGTGTATGCTATATATTTTCAGTGATAATTCAGTATGTTATAAATATGACTTTCTTTTAAGTATGTGTCATACTACTCTGAAAATAAACATTATACTGAATTTTATTTTTCTTAATATATTTTATATCACATATTTATAAGCCATCTAATAGTCTAACTCAACATATACAAAAATCTCACATCCTTGAAAATATAAACAGACAAAAAAAGAAGTATTTTTTGAAACTCCTTAGTTTTCTAATAGATTCATGTTTCCACTCACTTTGGCTCAGAACTTCTAAGGTATTTTTTTTCATCCAACTCATCTGTTTCATACAATATGATAACAAATTTTCTTGTTTTATCTACCTCAGAGTCTACTGTATTCTATCATTTCATTCCATTTGGCCCCTTGGTAGTTCAGTCCATTTTGATTTGCGACCTATGTTATTTCATTATTTTCTAAATGTCCATTATTGCTTCTCTATACTGTAATCCACATTCAAACTCATCTGTCAGACTATCCTTCTAGAGCATGTTTTGATTATTCTCCCCTACTAAATACTTTTTAAATGCCCACTAAAAATAAAGGTCAGTTTCTGTCTATGTAACAAATTCATGATCTGATTTCACTTCATTTTCTTATTTATCTGTCTTAATGCACTTTACTTCCCATAATCTTTGATTCAACCAAATTACAGTGCTCACCATTTCCTAAACATAGCTCGCATTTTCCTTTTATTTCTCCCATCTGAATTCAGTCCGGAGGCATTTGTTGAGGATTTGCACTGTGACAGTTTTTGTGCCAGAAGACAAAACAGTCTAGTATTCATCTTCTGCTTTGTGAAGAGTTCTCAAAGCGTAATGGGAAAAAAGACACATAAACATTATTACAATAAAATATGAGGAAATAACAGAAATAAGTTCAAAATAGTAAGGAAGTTAGCTATCTGCCTACCACCCACATTCACTTTAATTTATGAATTTCTTCTCCAAATGTTGAGATTGAGGACAAATGGTACCACTTTGGTGAAGCATCGTAAGGCTTACCAGATGACACACAAGCACCCTCTCCTGCTCAGAATTACATTACCCATTGACTTTGCCTTCCCTCAGTCCTTATCACACTGCCTTGCACTACAGTGGTGTGTGCGGAGATGGAATAACCCCTGCTATATTGTAAACACCTTGAACTGAAGACCTTGCCCTCTAGAATGTAAACTCCAAATAGCAGCAGGGCATGGCTGCTTGTAGTGTACATTTTAAAAATTTTCACGAATGAATGAAAGGATCATGCAGAATATCTTTGTAATAGTCATGGAACCTAACATGTACATGACATAGAATTAGGCTAAATTAATATTTGTTGAAGAAATAAGAATGGTGTCTTAGGTTTATATCCTTTTAGTGGTATGCACGTGGTGCTTAGCAACTAGTAGCCCCACCCCAACACACACACACACACACACACACACACACACACGAATGATTTGCAGCATTAGCCGATTTCTTTAGTGTAAGCATTCCCAGTATGGCAGATTTATTTGTTTTTTTTTTAAGATTTTGTTTATTTATTTGACAGAGAGAGACACAGCGAGAGAGGGAACACAAGCAAGGGGAGTGGGAGAGGGAGAAGCAGGCTCCCCGCCGAGCAGGGAGCCCGTCGTGGGGCTCGATCCCAGGACCCTGGGATCATGACCTGAGCTGAAGGCAGATGCTTAACCATCTGAGTCACCAAGGTGCCACCCAGATATCCCCCAGTATGGCAGATTTCAAGCTCAAAATGTGATGCCACTGAAGCGAGAACTGAGAAGAGATGAGAACAGGCTTTTAAGAGCTAGTGTAAGCCAACTCTAACTAAGGTGATGTCTAGTACACACAATAAACTCTCAATGATTATTTATTGTTAATTAATAATGAAAGTTTTAGACATATGGCTAAACTTGAAAGAAAATTATTTACTGCATAAATAAATCGTAAACTGTTATTTGTCAAAATTGACTTAAAAGTTCAGAGGATTCAGATAATTAAATCATAAAATGCAGGCCTCATATCACAAATAAATTTAATGCAACTACATGCTAGAAGTATTTTACATATGTATATCTGTCTTACTATTTGCATTTAGAGTTAATTTTATTTTATTTTTTCTTGGTGAATGACCTGATCAGTCATTTATTTTTTCAAATCTTGAAATAGGTCATTGTTCCAAAATCAAATACCAAACAAATAATGTTTCATCATTTCAATATTTCATTATTCCAGGGAAATTCTCCCTTCTGCTTTCAGATTTGGAAGATCTTGGTAAACCATAGAGCATGGAAAACTTACTGGAGTGTACTATTGGGTTTGACCTTGACCTTGTCGGAGTTTGGTGCTCTACAGTGTGCAACAGCTGTAGGAGACTTCATCACACAAGTTATGATCACTAGTACCCCTAAAATCAGGTCTTTGTGGTTATAAGGATACTTGTACCTTGCTTCTCTTACTATATACTAGATTCTATTTGAAAAGAGTATAGTAATTGGGATTGTGTTTGGCTACCGATGAAAGAACTCAATTATCCAGCTTAAACAAATTTTTTTTTTTTTTTAATCACATAACACAGAAGTCTGGAAGTAAGCCATTTAGGATTGGTCCATGTTGCAAAAAGGAATTAACCAAGCTCCTTTCTTCCTCCCATTCACAGGCTGCTGCCCCACATCAGAGTCAAAACTGCAAAAGAAAAAGGTAGAGGTCATGAGGTTCATGTCAGCTAAGTTTGTCCCTTTATTTCAAGAAAAAACAAAAAAAACTTTCATGACTCCCTCCACCCCAATTCAATTTCTGATTACATTTCATTGGCTAAACCTTGTCACATGGCAACCCTTAGAGGAAAAGGAGCCAGGAAAACAACACTTCTTTTTTTATTTTATTTTATTTTTTTTTACCCCTAACTAAATTAAGATTATATTAGTAAGGCTAGAGGACAAAAAGGATATTGGGCAAGAAACTGTAGTGACATAAGTCATACTTACATCATTGCTGCAGTATGAATAAGAAATTGTAATCTCATTGTACTAAATATATCAATGAGAAAATATCTTAATTGAATTCTATTACTTGCTGTGTCATTTACTGAGCAGAGCTATCTCTGACATGCGGGCCATACAATATTTCATCAACTATCAGTAATTCAGCTCCCACTCTATTCATGACACTAGGATAGCTGCTACTAAGAATGCTGGGAATTAAAATACTAGACCTTGAACTGGGCTGGCTCTAACAAACATGACGACTATCACACACTTTCTGGAGTACACAGATAAAGATCATAATCCTTAAACTCTGACGTGCCCATGTTCACAAAACACTAACTGTTATGTGTCTTTATGTTACAAACTAATACAATTTTTCCATTGGTAAGATAGAATTAGAAGAGTTAAAAAGATAAATTTTATGATAAACATTTGGGATCTCCATTTGGTAGCCCAAAACTTCTTTGGACCTGAAAAAGCAAGCATGATGTATTGAGTTGACTTTCTGACCTAGGATTGAGAACAAATAGCTTGGAAACAAATTTGTTCATCTTATTTCATATCAGACTCTATGAAATTCTAATGACATAGGCATTTGATTTACATTAATATAACTTACTATCCTGGCTTATTATCTGCATACAGTAGTGAGAAAGGCAGCTACAGATGCAAGAGCAACAGAAATCAATCCAGAAATAAAGAGGGAGAGCAAAAGTGTGAAAGAGTGAGAGCAAGAGCACATGAGAGAGAGCCGGGGGTGGGGGTGCAGGGGGGTGGAATGAGAAAGGCTGAGTGGCTTTGGAAAGTTTCCTAGCAACTGGTCTTCAAAAGTTACCAAAAATTTGAAGGACTGAAAAACAATACAGAATGCTATATAAGAAAAAGCTTCAAACTCATGAGTCAGGTTAACTTGTGGGTGTATTCTTAATATTGCTACCTACCATTTTAGTGATCTTAAGCAAGTCACTCAAATTCTCAGAGTCTAAAATCCTTTGTGAATGTATTATAATACATCATCATCAGGCAAACATCATAATGACAGAATTCCATACTTTCCAAACACCACATAATTCCTCAAAGGTGTCCCTGGGAAGGGCATGGCAAATTACTGGATGAAAGAACACTTTTCAAATGTGTTACTAAGGAAGATTTAGTGTAAACCATGAGCTGGCAAGGTTAAAGAAGGCTAAAGTGGAAATTAAAATCTACATGTAATTTAGAAAGATAAGATCAAAGGTGAGATTTCAGGTTGTGGAAATGGCACAGGCAGAGGTAGGGAGGAAGGGATAAACGTACTGTGTAGTATTGTGAGGATAACTCAGTTTTAGACACGGGGTTTTATTGTATATTTATCCTATATATTAGAGATCAGTTTAGAAAAATAGAAAGTCTTGAAAATCACATTAAAAGAGGACTTTACTTGTGGGTAAAGAGAAAGCCATATATATTCTAGAGAAAGCTATTGACATGATGAGATTATTATAGTCTGTTTTCCTCTAGTTCAGAGGTGCTTTAGTTCCTCTAGTAATTTTCCTCCAAACTGGTTACTATATTGGAGTTAATCATGGCATTTAGAGAAGTTATTTTAGGAGAAAAGAATTAAAACAAACACATAAAAACCATGCAATTCTGGACTTTTCAGCACAAGTGGCTTATTTTAGGTATTAGAACAGAAAGATTTTGCAGAATATAAGAGATTATCAAGCAGAATCAAATTTTCCTACCTCTCAGACCAGTCAGTGCAGATGGAAATAGGAGAACTGAAAGGAAACAGGGGTGTTAGATCCTATGCCCCAGCTTTGTGTTCTCCCTCCCCCTTGGGTTGAATGGAAGTAAGAGGAAGGAATGCATTCTTTTTGTTGAGCAGTGGGATTTATCTTTTTTTTTATTTTATTTTTATATCATATTTTTTTAAATTGTGATAAACTGTACATAGCACAAGCAGCACTGTTTGAACCATCTTTCCGCATACCATCTAGTGGCATTAAGCACATTCACATCGTTGTACAGCCATTAGCACCACCCATCTGCAGAACTCCTCCATCTTCCTAAATTGTAACTCTTTACTCATTAAATACTAACTCCCCATTCCTCTTTCCTTCCAGTCCCTGGCAACTCCCATCCTACTTTCTCTATGAATTTGACTACTCTAGGTAGCTCAGTACTTTGTCTTTTAACATAGTCATCAGTTTCTCCTTTCACATGCTAACCCCACATTCTACTTAATGAACCTCTTTCCGCCTAGTCCACAAGCCCCTTCACTATTCTTTCTCCAGCCTCATTGAGGTATAATTGACAAAACTGTAAGATATTTAAGTTGTACATTATGATAATTTGATACATGCATACATTGGGAAAGAATTCCTCCCATCTAGTTAGTTAAGACATACAAACACATCTATCACCTCACATATTTATCTCTTTTGAGTGTGTAACAACATTTACATTCTACTCTCTTAGCAAATTTCCATTATGCAACACAATATTATCAACTATAGTTACCATGTTGTACATTAGATCCTCTGACTTTATTCATCTTACAGCTGAAAGCTTATAACCTTTTTTAATCCCCAACTCTCTATCCCCTGGTATCTACTTTTCTACTCTCTGTTTCCATGATTTTGACTTTTTATTTAGATTCCACATATAAGTACACCACACAGTATTTGTCTGTCTCTGTCTGGCTTATTTCACTAAGCATAATGCCCCCAGGTTCCATGCATGGTGTCACAATGGCCAGACTTCCTTCTTTCTTGTAGCTGAATAATATTCCATTTTATATACCACATTTATTTTATCCATTTGTTTATCCATTGATGGACACTGAGGTTGTTTCCATATGTTGACTATTGTGAATAATGCTGCAATGAACGTGGGAGTGCAGATATCTCTTTGATATCCTCATTCACTGTCCTTTACATTTAACTCTCTTTCTGCTGGATAAATAACTGAATTCAGCTATTCAGTTACTGGTTATTCTTGCATACCAACTGACAGAAAACAGTAATACTGGAAATTAAAAATTCCACAATAAGCTACATAAGAACAGTAAAAGTTTCATTTTATCTCTGACTATTCTTTTTCTTCAATTACTACAAAATTTGGGCAAAAGAGTAACTCCCTCAAAAAAGGTATTTCCTCTCACTAATGACTATCTTAAAACTACATGTGTTCTGAAAATTAAATTAAGTAGTTTATTACCAATTAATATTTATTGACTTCACAGCCAACTTAGCTACTTTCTCTTTTAAATCTTTTTTTTTAAGACTTTTTATTTATTCATTTGAGAGAGAGCACAGGAGAACACGAGCAGGGGGGAAGGTCAGAGGGAGAGGGAGGAGCAGACTCCCCGCCGAGCAGGGAGCCCAATGATGTGGGGCTTGATCCCAGGATCCTGGGATCATGACCTGAGCCAAAGGCAGCCGATTAACCAACTGATCCACCCAAGCGCCCTCTCTTTTAAATGTTGACTGTCTTGTGTTCACAGGAAACATAGGGCTGAAAAATGTTTATGTACAGTAAACTTAGTTCCCTTCCCTTTTTTTTCTGCACTAAGGTTTTGCCTAGCCTTTAGGCAAGTTTCTCCTTTTTATATGACCCGTTTTTTTTTCCTTAGATTTCAAGGCATACCTGATGTATAATAAATAGACTTTGAGTTTTATGAAGCAAAGTAAATAATTAAGAGCTCAACTGTTTTCAATAAATTAGGATCAAATTGAATTTTTATAATCTACTATTATTCTATATTATAGTTTTTAAATAATTGTGGCATGCATACAATGACTGAGCAATTGTTATATATTTTATGCTAGTTTTATAACTTCATACAATAGAAAAAACAATGTAATTAAAATATATTTGAACATAATTTTAAACTTTTAAATATGAATAATTATACTGTGGAAAATACACATGAAAGTGCTCTCCTACCACTTTAAAATATAAAGTTAAAACCTCACAAATAATGACCTAAAATCTACAAATCAGAAAATGAAGCATGGTATTTTCATGTTAGTGTATTCATGTAGTCAATAAATATTGTCCCTTTTTAAAAATTTATTATTTTTATATTTTGGGGAGGAAGAGCAAATTATTTATTATTTATTTATTTATTTATTTATTTATTTATTTATTTATTTATTTTAACAAATACACCAAAGAATCATGCAATCCTGCCAGCATTGGATGCAATCCTGGGCCACAAGTCTGCACAATCCTTTGCAACTGGTTCTGTGATAGCTGAATCTTTCATTTCACCTTTATTGTTTACCATGACCCCCGTGTTATCTTCAAAATAAACACACCATCTTTTCTCCACTATGCCTTTCGTTGTGGATTTACCACTGCTGGATGTACCTTCTTTCTGAGCTCTGGTTTGCGTTTCTTCACTGTGGCCATCACCATGGCACCCACACCAGCAGCAGGAAGTCTGTTCAGTGGTCCCTTGATCCCCTTCACAGAGATGATAAACAGAGTTTTGGTTCCTGTGTTGTCAGCACAGTTGATCACAGGTCCTACCGAAAGACCCAGGGAAATCCAGAATTTTGCAACGGAGGACCCACCACATCCTTGCTCAGACATCTTGAATGCAGGAAAAGGACAGAAAAAAAAAGCTGTACTTTTTTTTTTTAATAAATGTATTAGTCATTGAAGTAAAATTGAGAACCACAATTTTGTAGTAAATATTTTTGTCTTTTTAGATCTGCCAGTAAAATCTGAAGAAATTCAAGTTATTTATTTTATAACTTAGAGTAAATGCATATGATTTTTTTGCAGTTATTTGAAATTTTTAGGTAAAAAATGTTACAAACTGCTGTATATCAATCAATATCATGACTTCTTTAATTTTAAGATTAATAATGAGATCTCAGGAACTTAAAATGGGAAGGATCTCAGATCCCCTTTTTTTAGTTATTTTTCTATATTGATAAGCATGCTCTTTAATCCCCATCCCTTATTTCACCCATCCCCCCAACTCACCTTTCCTCTAGTAACCACCACATATAGCAGATTGAAAAAACGGAAGCTACAGAGGATAAATTATTTTCTTTAAAAATTAAGAAACATGTATAGCAGATTCCTCTAAACATGCTTCCTAAGGCACACAGACATACACACAGAATACAGACATACAAACAACACACAGAGACAAACATGTTAAAAAGATAATTAGTGGAATTCGGGGAGGAAATCCTTACAAGGAGCTGAAAGGAAAAGGGCCAGTCTGAATTGTAACTAGGATGTTACAAAGAATTTGCAAACAAGATATCTTTTGAGAATTAAACAGGAAGATCAAGACATGATCAACCTGGACAGGGATAGACAACCTATGTTACAAAGACAAAGATTCTTTCAGAAGAGCAAGCCTTGAATGAATCCTGATTGCATGAATTCACACATCAACAAAATACCAATATCAATCAGAAGGAGCGTAGGTTAAGCATGAAAAATAAAATAAGCAGAGTTCAGTGTCAAATATAATAACTATCCATCCAAGGATAGCCCAAGGAAGTGGGTGACTTAGACCAAAGGCTTTTCCTGTCCAGTTGTAACAGTACGGCTTCATTTAATTCCAACAACTGTTCAAATCTTATAACTAATTCCATTTTTTTCTGATTTCATATTCACCAAGCCATCTTCTAACTGAGCTGTGTTTTCCCACTCAAGTATCTGAAGAAGAGAATACCCAGCCCAAGGACTTAAATAGTGTATATACTAACCTGGCCTGTTATATTTCTAATTGTGAATAAACAGCCCCCTGGTAGGAATTTGACAATTCATGTAAATTTCTCAAAGAGAAATGTGTTGGCCATAGGACTCAAACGTCTAATACCTCAACAATTAAAGTTTATGCCACAAAATAGCATACATTTGAATGTTTAACATCAGAATTATAGACTTGATTAATGTGAACTGACACTGGATGCTGACCAATCACATTTTGGAGCTTGCAAAAAATAGGACAGATTCTGAATCACCTCATAAATTCATTATCCAAAGAATTTGAAGCTACAGTTTCCCCAGTATTACCACATTAATCATAGGGATTGTCCGAACTCTGAAATATCTAGAACTTACTTTAACAGAAATGACTCAGTAAAGCAGGTATTGTGATTCGCATTTGATACATGAGAGAACTGAGGTGTAGTGGAGTTATATAATTTTTTTCTCAAGCTGACACAATTAATAAGTGAACCTAGAATGGAACCGGGTCCTTGCAGTCAGGGGTAGCAAACTCAAGTGACTACAAAAGTAGTAAATGGGTAAAGAAGGTATTATGAGGACTGCTTAAACCTGTGTAGGTTGCAAACTTGTAACAACATAGGTTGCCAGTTTCCCACAAAAAGTCAAATATTCTAATTTTATGTGAAATCTCTTGATTTTGAAATATTGTTATTTAATTTAAAAATAAGTTTTGGACACAATGAGCTGAATAAAACACTTATACATAAGCTCATTTGGGCTATGGGACACGAATTCGTAGCCTATGAGCCAAAGTAAATACTTCTGTTATTTAGAGTCAAAAGGGTTTTCTAAATTCTGGAAAAGTAATTACTAGTCTGAAATGGTATTCTCCAATGAGGACTTGGAGTGCTAATATTCTATGCCACTCAGTGCTGATCATATGCATATGATTTAGAAGCCAGAACAAGTGTGATTGATTTTTTTGTAAAAAATTTGTGAGAGGATACCCTTCCTCTTTTGAACGAGGGGTTTCAGATATATCTGAAAGCAACTAGAATTTTCCTAAAGATGTAGTTACCTGATATTTCACCATAAGAACAAGTGACTGAAAATATTATTTGAAATTATAAAAAAATTAAGCCAAGACTGTGATGATTTGGTACTAACTTTTTGCACGGTAACTACCTGTAAGACAAGATCCAACATTAGAACATGGATAGTTTGTGGTGTAGATAATTATATATGAGTAGACTGCTTTAAAAACTGTAAATCATTTTCATTTTAGTGTGGGCCCAATATTCTCAATACGTCTTGGTGTGCCTTTCATAATTCCAAAGTTAAAGAGCCTCTGAACTTAGAGAATCCAACGGAAAACTGTAATTATACCGATAAACACCACTCAGTGGACAATGACATCTTAACCAAGACATGGTTCTGTCTAGGTGAAATACACTTTACTCATGCATCTTCTTGTTCTCTCTGAAACTTGCAAGAAGGAAAGTTGTTTCCCTTCATAATGATGCATTAATGCTCCACAATATATACTTAAAGGATCTATCTCTTTACCCTAAAAAGAGAGAGAGAGAGAAAAGAATAAGCTCCTGTAGAAAGCATAATTTTATATTGTATGTCATCTTATAAATTAAAAGTTTAAAATAGTTGTTTTATTTAACGGGAGAACATTCTCCAAACAACTGATTTGAAATAAAATGCTAATGTCTGAGGAGAATATGTCTGTCGAAATATTATAGAAATGTGAAATATTATAGAAGGGAAACTGCAAGTTATGTTTTCATAATATCGAAGGTTAGACAACCAAGCCGTGAATCTGATTCTCCTACTTCAAATGCAGATTTGCTCTCATGACATGAAAAGAATAGTCTAATTTCAGTAGAAAACAGGCAGACCGCCACATTCTGCAGCAGTTTTCCCTGTTGCATTTAGAGCTGCAGAGTGACAAGGAAACCCATAAGGTGGGTCAAGGCAAGTGAATAATTCTCAGTTGAGAAAACAATTGCCTATTGACTGTAGACCGGGCAATTTTTCTTCAGGTTTCCTACCTCTTAAGGGACCCCACCTAAGAGACCATGTGAGCTCTATTGTGAACAAATGAGATAGCCATCTCTGGATTGACTCCGCAGAGGCTTCAAGCAATATCAGAAACTGACCCAATGATGCCCTAGATATTGCACTTCTAAAAACAGGTCTTGAGATGCAGTGCCTTTTCTTTGATTGTTTAAATAAAAAACAGGGACTTTTTTGTGTTCAAAGACAGGAACTAAAATCACAAAAGCGCATTACTACAAAAATGTATAAAATTTATCTCATAAATACAAAATAAGCAAATCGTGCAGCTGTCTTTCTATTAATAATTTTCTTAGTTAAAACCCCAGTGGTACTAGTATTTTCTGGTCCAAGGATAATAATTTATGAAACTATTGATATATCTTTCTTTTTAAAATGTAGAGGATGTTATGTCTTTAAGTTAATAGCTATTTATTAAGTACTTACTGTGTACCATTTACCTACAACTGAGCTAAGAACTGCCACTTCCAAAATGCACTTTATCTGACATAGTCTACTGACAGAATGAATAGTGCTGGGAGGTATCAACAGGGGTCTCATCACTAGGCATCACCTAAATCACTCCTGATTGATGGCTATCTCTGCTGTCCTTAAAGATCTCCTAGAGAAGCGCTCCCAATTCATTAACAAATGCTATTAAGGGAAAGTTCTCCCTAATAACCAGTGTCCTCGTGGAGCCAAAATCTGTTTTGTCTAATTTTGCTGCCGTTAAAATTGCAAATAGCTGGACGATTAACATGTTGTGCTAATTTAAAGCACCTAAACTTAACTGTGTTTCCTGTTTCTTTCTTTTTCCGTTTTTGAGAGAAAGATGTATCCCTTTTTATATCCAACACTAACCTGTCATTGCTCTCAGCACTGCTCTCACCTTATGTCTTGCTCCATTAGTTTTTCCTTTCTCCTATATGAGCTGGTCCTTTCTCCTAAGCATGTAAAGATGTTCGCATTGCTCTCATATTAAAAAAAAAAAAAAAAAGCCCCAATTTATTCTTACATCATCCCCTCTATATGTTAACTTCTCTTCTTTACATCCTTATCCAGGCTACTTTGCTTTCCCTTCCATTCTCTCCCTAACTCCTTGTGAGCTAACTTTTCTCACCACTACACAGAAATTGCTCTTGTAAAGATCACTACTAATAGCTTAACCACAAAATCTAATTTCCACTTATCATTCTCACATTACTTGAATGTACAAGATAGTTAACACGATTGACCACTGCTAGTACTATTAAAATGCCTGCAATTTAAAGCAATTTAATATATTCTCTTTTACATTTTAGCCTCTCTTAGATTTTGTGACTACAGTCTCTCCTGGTTTAACTTTTCCCGCTCACTCCTTACACTGTCATTTGTGGTTTCTCTTCTACCCACTCCTTAGATAGTGGTATTACTCAGATTCCTCAGCTCCTATCTCTTCTTTTTGTGTATATTCTTTGTGGATGATCACACGCACAATAGCAGATTGCCCTGCTAGTTAGTTATAGAAAACTCCACATCCATACCCCAACCCAGAGCCTTTTCTATTGCTCAAGCTCCAGATGCCTCCTGGTACCCTTAGCCAGCTGAACATGTGAACTTCATCCCTAGTTCTAATTGCTAGGGTCACCATCTCACCTGTTCATCTGCAAAGATATGAGTCACTATTCTTTTCTCTCTTTCCCTTTACTTTCCACATCTAATTAAATACTAGTTTCTGGTCCATGGCTTATACATTCTCCATTAAACAGTCCCTAATCTCCAATCTCAATATTACTACTTCATCCCCCAAAAGAACCACTGCTTTCATCTTCTGCTAACCTCATCTTCCGTAGCCTTGTTCCTTTTCAAGTCACTACCAAACTGGTTTTCAGAGGAACGCTTCTCAAACACATATACCACCACGTTACTTCTACTTATGAATTTCCATGTTCTCCAGTGCTTATCCCAGGGAGAGTTCAAATTTCATACTTTGGCCCCTTCAGTCACTAATCATCTTGTTCCCACCTGCTTTTTCAGTCCTCTGTCCTGCCCCTCACGGCCCACAGTCCTCTACACCCAGCTATACATACGCGTACACGCACACATCATATGCCTTCTCTGTATTAAGTTACTTTCAAGTCCCCAGTTAGAACATGCCTCTAGGCCACTGGTGCCTTGTCACAGCTCTGTCTGCCACCGATTTCAGACCTGCCCTGCTGGACAGTTCTCCACAAGCTCTGTCTCCTTGCACTACCCCTGGGGGAATCCTCAACTGGTAGTGGGTAGAAGTGGTGGATAAATATTCTATTATCCTGACTTTTAGGGGAACAGTTTGGAGGCTTTCCCTTTATTTTCGGAGGCGCTGACAGACTGAGCCTTTGCTGCCTAGAGCAAAACTCAGAATGAAAGCTTTTATTGTTTTTCCTTTCTCACTCTGCTCTTTCCCTCAGTCTTGTTTACTAGGTTCACTCCCCAAAATAAACTGCATGTATTCAAGACAGTATCTAAGGTTTTACTTCTGAGGAACTCAAACTAAGCCTCTGCCACACACATCAGCTTTTGGACATGTCATTACACTTTTCTAAAATCCCCAGTCTACACATGATTCACATGAAAAAGTCCCATATCCTCCTACATTATGATTTGTGAGCATTTACTTGGCAAATGTTATCAAACTTTTAAAATAGTCACTATTTTTTTAAAAAATCACTATTTTTTTTTTCTTGTCATCAATAGGAACTATTAGCTTATCCTCATCTCTCCTATAACAGACCATGAGCAGCTTGAGAGTTCAGACCAGGCTTAATTACCCATATATTCCAATGCCTAAAATAGTGACTTAATACATAGTGATACTGAATTGTTTGTATTGAACAAATAACACTTGTATTTTAATAATGGCACTTGACATTTGTATTTTAATAATGATCATATTTGATTGAAAGAGATGAGGCATTTTTGATATATTTCAGTGATGTAATCAAGAATTCTTTAAATTGAATTTTAAAAAACAACAATAATAAAACACAGCTAAAATGATCTTTAAATCTTTCTGGGCTAATATCTATGATATGAAAGGAGCAATATTATAAAGATCCCAAGAACTCGGAGTTTGGTGGAGGTAGTACCAGCTGAAGCTACAGGGGACAGAGGAGAGTGGCCAAATGGAAGGTCCTAGAGACTAAAGATCCAGGTGGATCTAATTGCCCTTTAAGTAGTATGTCCAGAAGCCATGAATCCAGGGTTGTCAGTGAGTATTTGCACATGAAATGAGAAACTATAAACATAAGAGGAATTAACCATAGGCAAAGCACAGTATCAATTATACACGCATAGGAATGAAGACAAAGTGTGTTGGGATCATTGAACCTGAGAAGATAGCCATATTATGAAAGACGAAAGCACATAGGAAGGAGAACGAAATTAAGAAAAGTTAAAATCTGAGTAAAGTTGTCTTAGAGCAACTTGTAAAAAGAAACAGAGGTTGAGTTATCTTCATTTTATTGGAGACTCCGGCTGCTTTGAAGAAGTAGCCCAGCTCAACCAGTGATATCCCTCCTTATTTTTCAGAGTTATTCCTAATGGGACTGTGAGGAATGTATAAAATAATATTTCTGCAAATTAATGATAAAGTAATGAGTATTTAAAGATACTTGATATTTAACACAATTGAATGAATATACCTCATATTACAGGTTATGACATTTCAAGGATATACTCGGTTCCAAATGAATAACATAGATGGTTAAGAAAGGAAGTACAATTTTTCAAAAGTACCAGACTTACATAAAAATATGCATGTATTTAAGATTAAAGTAGAACTAAAGAAAATAATTTAACTATAGAAATGTATTACATATTTTTCACCCAATGAAGGTTAATATCGATGTACCAATATTATATTTAATAACTTACCCTGAGACAGGTTGTAGTGTGAGAGTTCCAACTGTCTAGAAAAGGCACATAGAAGGTAAATTTTAACATATATAAAAATAAAGTACCACTGTGAGTGTTTAAAAATTAATTGCAAATTCTTATCAAAATATTAGTAAAACAAATCAGGCTATATATATATTTTTAGAAAGCATTAAACATCACGACCAAGTAAGAATTATCCAATTAAGGGGTGGAAAGTTAATTCAACATCCAAACATATGTTAACATAATATATCATGTCTTGGTTTTCTATTGCTATGTAAGGTAACATTTTCACAGGGCCTGGGGAGGATAACTTTGAGGGCTATTAGTCAGTCCCAAAGGGAGCCATCCCACAGAAAATATATCCTCCACATCCTAAGGTCTTTAATATAATATTAATTCAAGTCTCAAATCTCACCTAAGACTTATCTGTTCACAAGTCTCAAATTTCATCATCTAAATTATTGAAATTAGCTATGAGTGAAGCTCTGGGCGTAATCCATCCTGAGGCAAAATTCCTTTCCATCTGCGGACCTGTAAAACTAGAACATAAGTTAACCACTCCTCAAACACGGTGCTGGGACAGGTATAGGAAAACATTAAAAAATGGAGAAAATAAAAGGACAAAAGGAATCACCTGCCCAATACAATTAAAATCCAACCAGGCAAACTATGTGGTTTCAAGGGCTAGAAACAATCTTCTGTGGCTTGTCATAAACAGTAAGGAGAAAACAGGCCACACCTTCAACACTCTGCTTGAAAATCTCAGCTAAATATTAAAGTTCATTGCTTACAAGTTCTAGTTTTCATATAGCTTGTAAGGCACAATTCAGCTAAGCTTCTTGCCATTATATAACAAGGATTCCTTGTCTCCAGTTTCCAAGAACATGTTCTTGATTTCCTTTTGAGCCCTCATCCGAAGCACCTTTAATACTTATATTTCTGCCAATAGTCTGTTCATGACTGTTTAAATATTCTCTAAGAAAACAGATTTTATTCTACCAGGTTCCTCCCTTCCTTCTGAGTTCTCACTGATGGTACCTTTAACACCCAGCTTGTTCAAGGCAATCTAGAATTTTTCTAATATATTCTTCATAATTCTTTCAGGCTTTGCTTACTGCCCAATTCCAAAGCCACTGCCACATTTTTAGGTATTTGTGAGAGCAGTATGCCACTTCCAAGTACCAAGATCTGCATTAGTTTCCTATTGCTACTTAAGATAACATATAACATATTCACAGGTTCCAGGAATAAGGTGTGGGCATCTGGACATATTTTGGGGGCCATTATTCAGTCTATCACATCACATTAATAGAATAAAGACCAAAAAAAAAAAAAAAAACACACATGGCCATCTCAATAAATTATAAAAAAAAATTTGATAAAATTCAACATTCATTTATTTTAAGACCCTCAAAAAACTAGAACTAGAACTACAAAGGAACTGAAAAAACACATCTGTGAAAAACCCACAGCTAACATCATCCTTAGTGTTGAAAGCTTGAATGCTTACCCTTTATGATTAAAAATAAGGCAAGAGTGTATGCCCTCAACCACTTCTGTTCAACAATGTTCTGTAAGTTCTAGCCAGTGCAATAAGGCAAAAAATTTTTTCTAACTTAACACCATATAGAGATTAGAAAGGAAAAAGTAAAATTGTAATAACACATGACATAATTCTATATGTAGAAAAACCCAAGGAGTATACACATACATGCACACACACACTGTTAGAACTAAAAAATGATTTAGTAAGGTTGCAGAACACAAGATCAAAATATAAAACTGAGTTGTATTTCAATAGACCAAAAATGAACAATCCAAAAATGAAGTTATAAAAATAATTCTATTCAAAATAGCAGAAGAAATAAAATTTAGGGGAAAAGTTAACAAAAGAAATAAAAGGAGTTGCACAAAGAAAAGTATGAAACATTGCTGAAAGAAATAAAAGGAGATCTAAATAAATGGAGAGAAATTTATAACGCTATCTTCTGTTCCCCTCACAGAAACACCCACCCCAATGTTGACAGCTTCTACTGCCCTCTTGCACACACAGAGATCCAACAACCCACACTGCTCTGCAGTTCTCTTCTGGGTGAAAAAAAAACCTATCTTGATCAGCACAACATAATTGATTGTAGACTAAATTATTCAGGAAGGAAGAGAGAAAGGCAGGTAGGAAGACATGGAGGGAGAGAAGAAAGGGAAGAAGGGCTTATTCTCTTTTAAAATTAGATGTTGTTTTTTTTTTTTTTTTTCCCTTCCAAACCATCTCTTTATGTCTCTGTACACAATCTACGGGGTATAGTAATGCTGTATCCCATGTGTGTCACATCAAGCCAGAATGTTGTATTTAATACCAAGCACCACCGTTAAAGAGTGTAAAGAAGAGAACAACAAGGTGGATGAAAATGCTGAGATTATTTTGCCTTGAAATGTGTGTATGAAGACATAGCAGTTGTCAAATATTTGAAAGAATAGCATGTGGGAAGGAAGATGGTATAAGATTTGGGGGGTGTGTGCTTTCTTTTTATGTTGCAGAAGAGAATTAATCTCAGTGGAAGGGCCTTAAAACTGAAAATTTGGATCAGTAAGATTTTTCTTTCTGTAGTCTTCAGTCAAAGACCAGATAATCATCTTCCCTGTTGCTCAAATATCCCTTATTTTCAGGTAGCAGGTTGTTGTAAGTGTCCTCTAATTGTATAGCTCGTATGTTAAGAATACGTCGATTGAACCATTCTAGAACAAACTTGGAATATTTGAAACTTCTAAAGGGAGCAAAACTTCCTTCGTAGAGGTCAGATGCTGATTCTACAAATGTTGTTGGATGCTTCACTGATATCCATAAGTAGTTCCTGAAATAATTTCCTCTAAGTGAGCAAAGTCATGGACTTCACGCCACATGATATTACTATATGTAAATTTACATGACCTACATGCATGTCCAGTTCATGTTGGAATAGATAGTGTCCTTTAGTTGGTGATTCCATGTCAAATCAGTTTCTTGATAGTGCTAACAGGAAGCAGAGACATGCCAAACTGTTGCCACAGGTTTTTCCTCTTCTTAACAAATGAAAACACGCCCAGTTAGAAAAAATCCGAACACTGTAAAAATACTTTTACAATGTTGCAGCTTTAAAAACATATTTAAAATATATGAAAATGTCAAGCACCTGCATTTTCATTCCTTAGCTCACAGGATAAATCAATGATGAAAGCAAATACCATGATGTAGAATGAATGAAATCAATTTAGTAAGCCAGTCATAATTGGGAAGTCTGCATGTGCCATATTCACTAACATGTCCGGTCTTTACATTAAAAAAAAATCTTATTCTTGGAGCTGAGCCTTACTTGTACTTTATAATATAGTTTGGATAAATATAAAATAGCAGCCAAATACACTTATATAAATCAAACAGATCTCATAGATTTTCACCATATGCACTGAGAAAGAAACAGGTTTACCAATTTATTCTCACAAAGGATTAGGACTTGAACTCCTCAAAGAGGAAGCAAGCAATATTAAAGGTACTGTGTGAAGAGCCACACTAATATTTGAATCATTAAATGAGGAAATTTTTTTTCTTAAAGTTCATAATTTAAATGAGTCAGCAACTTGATTAGGTAGCATTAAAAATTAGCTTTTAGCTGCTAATAAGCTTCCCCTTGGATCTGCAGCCTGTTTTCCTGAGGCAAAGAGAAGAGGGAGCTGCATGAGCCACTGTTTGCAATGTATGAATAAGATGACAAATGGGAAGAGGGCGTGGATGTTGATGAAGAAGGTTTGATTAGCAATTGGCAGCATGAAAACTTCTGAATTATTTTGCAAATTTAAAGAAAGGTTACACATGCAGTTGGTGAACAGAATTATAGACACAAAAATAGATCTATCTGAAGAAGCAGACATTTTGTTTTCATGCATGTGATTTGGGTATTTTTGCATCTCTTTATCTTTAATCAAAACTCAGACTAGGATCTTGATATGAGGCAAGTAGAATTTACTTGTATGTTGCTTGGCCACCAAGCAAATATCGCTAGCGTTTCCCCAGGCCACACCGGTCTGGGATAGCAGTGGAGTGACAATAAGTAACAGAATGTAAGTGATAAGTGCAAAGCTTCACCAGACTATGAGAACACATGAGGTCACATTTACATTAATCCCCCAAATCTCTACACTTGGAACCTCCACCTGTTTGGCTAGTGTAGGGAATTCGAGGCTATTCCAAGTGTACTTCTTCCCCAAATATTTGCAACACCCCAAATATCGCATATCACTTTGAGATGTCTCAACAATAAATAACAACAACAACCAGAATTGGCTAAAACAGGAAGAAAAAATATCATTTAATAACAAGAAGACCAGAGGTAGTGCAGTTTCTCCTTGGGCTCACTAGCATCATCAAGGACCCATTTTGTTTTCACTGCTCACCCTAACTTTATGAGGGCTGCCTTGTGCCCTACTTTCCAAGGGCTACTGTAACAATGTTCCACAGACTAGGTAGCTTAAAAATATGGGAATTTATCCTCTCAGTGTTTTGGAGGCTAAAAGTTTGAAATCAAGGTGTCAAAAGGGCAATAGGAAAATCTTTCCCTGCCTCTCCTTACCTTGTTGCCAGAAGTCCTTGATGTTCCTTGGTTTGCAACTCCAATTTGTGCTACATCCATTACATAGTATTGTCCCTGTGTATCTCCTATGTCCAAATTTCCCTCTTCTTATAATGATGCCAATCAGTGGATTAGATCCCGCTGTCAACAGATATGACCTCATCTTAATGTGATTATATCTACAAAGACTTTGTGTTTAAGTAAGTTCACATTCACAGGTTCTGGATGGACTTGAATTTGGGGGGGGATATTGTTCAACCCAGTACACTGGGTCTTCCACTGGTCCCCTCATATTTGCAGAATGCCTGCTGTTGTAGATGTCACCTTCTCAGCATAACTAGATGCAGTCATGAAAGAAAGATTCTCTCTACTTTTTTTCTCATTTTCAGAATAAAGAAATTTCTGAAGTGTCTAGTGGTTCCACCCAACATACATTCCTTCATGTCTCATTCATAAGAAATGGTTGCCCTTTCTAAACCATTAATTAGCTAGGAGGAAGAACAATTTCCATGGTTAGTATATACTAAGCATATTTCCATTCCTGGATTATGAAGGGTTTAGTCTTCACTAAAGTACATGACTACCCATTTCTGAACAGAATTAGTGTTCTTTCCCCCCAAAAAAGGACACTTGTGACAAAGGAAGAGTTGGAAAATGACTTCTTTACAAATGTGAGACTCAATCCTGTTGATTCTTATCATAAAAAGCAATACTTTTTATGATATTTTCAGCTGCAAATTTTAACTGTAGATGCTATAATACCAATTCTTTATTAGTCCCAAGGAATTGTCATGACACCTAAAATTCTTACATTGACTATCGCAGTTGCTTCAAGCAGTGGGGCTACCAGAGGGTAGTCCAGAAAACAGCCACTGCGGATGCTCCTCTCTCCACCTTTGCCACAGTTGGAAAACAAAGAAACAAAATACTACTGGTTTTTGCCTTTATTCTCTAAAGATTTCACAGGCTGAGACTGACCATTTCCAGTTAATCATTTCCACAGACCTAAGTAGAGTTTTATACATTCATGGAAAGGATGGTATTATGGGCTAAGTTTTGTGTCCCCTGCTCCAAATTCACATGTTGAAATCCTAATCCCTAGTACCTCAGAATGAGACTGTATTTAAAGATAGAGCCTTTAAAGCGGTAATATGGAGTCATATGGTTGAGTCCTAATCCAATATGACTGGTGTCCTTATAAGAACAGATAGTGATAAGAGATGCACGTGCACAGAGGAAAGAACACGTGAAGACACATGAGAAGGTGGTCATCTGCAAGCCAAGGAGAAAAGCCTGAGTAGAAACCATACATGTTGACACCTTGATCTTGGACTTCTGGCCTGTAGAAATGCAAGAAAATTGACTTTTGCCATTTAAACCACCCAGGCTGTGGTATTTTGTTATGGCAGCCCTAGCAGACTAATACAGATATCTAGTTTCAGGAACTGAGTGGCTGAGGATTCATGCCTTCCATGTGCAGTTAAGTGACAACTCAAAGGAAAGTCACCTAAATTCTATAGTTTTCAGATTTTTGGTGAATTTTATCTTTTACAACAGATACACACAAACACATATGACCATTCTTTCAAAAATGAGCCAGACAGGCTTGCCCAGAACAAGCCAGAAAGGTACCAGAAAGGCTTGTTCAGAACGAGATCAGAATATCTGTCATATATTACTCACCTGCTGGCAGTCTTGCTTTGAATTCCCTCTCAGTTCCTCACCGTCAGGATTACCCAGGCCATTTTTCTCATGAATATACTACTAGCCAGTGCTCACGGACCGCTGCATAGGTGAAGCACCCCAATGGCAGAAGACATAGTTCTTAAGTGCACAACTCTGGAGTCAGATTTCCTGGACTTGAATCTCTGTTCTTCTACCACTTTTGGTGGGTCTCTTAAGACCTTTTTGTCTCTACTGTATCATATATAAAATGAGGAAAGTAGAGGAGTCTACCTCATGGGCTTGTTAGGATTAAATAAGATTATATGTGTGAACATATAGGAAGTGTTTAATAAATGGAAGCTAGAAATAATAGTAGCAATGCCCTTGCTAGGTTAAGGCCGTTCAGCATTGTAACCTTCTCTGTCCCTTCAGCACATTGATCTCAAGGCAGCGCTGCCCATGCCCTGAGCTTTCATGATTTTTAGCTCTCATTATTTTCTTCCATACAACTATCTCTCTCTGTCTCCCCTGTCCCCCCCACCAATCTTTTTCTCTCTCTCAGAATCTATCTATTTCTCTCTAGCTCAAAACCAATTCCTAGAACCTAAAAGGAATACCCAGCAGGACCCTATAGGTCATGTTAAACAGTTTCACCTTTATCTAAAGGAAAACTAGGGTATTGTGCAATAGGGCAACATAATCACATGTGGGTTTCTAAAATATCACTTTGCCTCCAATATAAGTAATGGATTGCAGGATGGATGGGAGGGAGACAAGTCTGTTACCAGGAAGGCCAGTGACGAGATTGTAAGAATAGTTGAGGGGTCAGGTGATTAGGACAGTTGCAAGGGGTGAATGGATGGGTTTGAGATAAATCAACATATATGGGGTGATTGAATAACTTCTAGATTTATAGCTTGAGCACTGTTTGGATGGTGTTGCCATTTACTAGGGAAAACAGGATAAACAAAAGAATAGGACAGGATTAAAGATGATGAGTACAGTTGGGCTTATATAGTTGTAAAGGTTGTTGGCAGATGGCCAGATGGGACAGTGCAGAACTATATAAGTCTGGAGCTAAGAACGGTGTTTTGAACTAGAAGTCAAATATTTGGGAATATTTGGCCATGGGAGAGACAGCTACCACATAGGAAAATGTAATCTGTATTCTCAAATATTTGCTGTGAAGATTAAATTAAATCACAAAATGCAGTTGGCTTAGTGTTTGGTGTGCAGTTAAATACCATTTAATAATCGGTTGTTGTTATTATATTTATATTCACACAAACTTACAAGGTTAGTACCTAATATAATTTCCATTTTAAAGATCAGGAAATGGAAGCATAGAAAAGTTAATTAACTTGGAACAGTCACACAATTACTAAAATTTGGATCTAGAATTTAATCCTATGTCCCTGTCTGTCAAAATACAGAGCTTGCACCCCAACCCCACTTCGTTGTTTTTTTTTTTGCTTACAAATAATTCAAATCTATTTACTATCATTAGAGTATTTCTTTGAATATCAACTTTTCCTTGAAAAGAGCCAGAAGAATAATCAGATCATTCAGAAAATGTCATACTTTATGATATTGCCTTGGAAAATTATACTAAATAGGTAGAGCATTAAAAAGTTTCCCATTCACCAAGCCACCAATACATAAAAATCCACATGCTTTTAGCAAAATATGACAAATTTTATTACCTGAAAGTCAGCCATAGTGTCAAATATTATTGGTTTGAAAAGTATCCTTGAGTTAAAATGGAGGAATCAGCTCTTGAAACAGAGAAATGAGTTACATCTTTGGAATATTCATTTTGAGGCTCATTGAGGGAGCTCCTGGAGGGCTCCTGTGTCTTATGCATTTTCATTCACACTGAGTGGAGCTCAGCCCTGCATTGTCATTTGCAAGGTGCTTGTTTGAGTTATCTAGAGCTGAATTATGAGAGCAACTCCATCCTTTAAGTGTTATTGCTCTTTCTTTCTGGCTCTTCACTCCTCTTCCCAGACTCTGCTAAGGTACTTCAGTGGCTATAATGAAGTGAATCCAAATTACTAGTTTGAGAATAGCAATAGACCTGACATGCACACAAAATATTCTTTTAACATTTCACTGAACTAATCATCCTAAAGGATTTACTCTGTCTTTCATAAGCTTTTATTCGGCTTTGATTTTTTTTTTCTCTTAATGTATCTTGGTAGTTTAGCTCAAGGAAGTTTGAAAATGTCATCCTGTATCTTTCAGTAAAGTTCTCATGCACAAAATTTTTTTGTTTAATATATTTAGTTGATGATTTCAGACATAAGAATTACAATAACAAGACTGAGCAGACAAGTCTTATTAGTACCCTATGTTTATATCCACACACAAAATATATATAGTGTGCTTGCTGTGACTAATTACTGAACTCTGACTAATGTACATAGTGAGAAAAATAATGCACTAAGCTTCAATGTACTCTTCTGTGGTAAAGAATATCCCATTAATTCACATGAAATTTCCTTAAGATATTAGATAATAGAAATTATATAAAAATTTGGGAAAGGGCTTTAAGGATTATGGAGAGGGACAAACTGAGAAGTGTTAGTAAATTATGATATCATATATATATGATTGTCATCAGCATCTTTAATAAACCTTTGAGAGATTGAGAATAGTCAGCCAAAGAGATCAGTCTACACCCTTATAGTAATAAAAGCTAGATCATATGGCATGATTTAGTCTGTTAAGCAAATGAGCTTGCCCAAAATGTAGCCCTGGAAAAATATTCCCATCCAGGTATGGGCATGGCTAGAAATTCATTGGCCTTCCCTAAGAACACTACTTCTATAAAACTTACTACACTAAGCAGTAGGGAATGTGTGTTTTCTTCACACACATTCCAAAGACAAAAGCAAGAGAGCAAGTGTCTAAACTAAACAAGCTTAATTCCTTCTTTAAAACTGACCATTCATTCCCTGAAGGAGAAGGAAAGAAGAAGCAAATGGGGCCAGTAGAATTACCCCGATAGTGAGCTCTCCACCTGAAAAACAGGTAGAAAAGCAAACAAACATGTCCCTTCACAAGGAGTTCAGGTACAAATTTACAGAGCAAATTGTCACAATCTTCTGTGGTTCTGTTAATAAATAGACATTTGTCTTCAGTTAAAATGAAGAATATTCTGAATGAGACCTCTTTCAAGTTAGAGTCCTCCTAGGGGGGAAAAAAATGACTCAACTGCTAGGAAGCCCTGAAGAGTCATTGTTAAATTTCACACTCTGATAAGAATTACAAGTTCCTTATTGCTCAACAAGCCATTCTTTGTTCATCAATAGGTGTCCATTTTACCATTTCCAATAGGATGAGATCTCCATAGTTGCCTCCAGCTGCCTCCATCCAGACCCTAGGAAATCTTTTTATGAAACAAAAATATCATCTACATTTGCTGCTGAGCACTGACTCTTCATTCTTTTGGCTAAAAGTGTTGGATTTCCTGGAACCTATGAACAGGAGATAGGTACAGGGCCACCAGCAAAATTGAGATCATATGACATATTTTACACAAATTTTAGAAAACAGTTGATTAGACGTTGATGGCCACATGGGCCACCTTCCAAATATATTCTTTCCAGAATGATTATCATAACAAAAATATTCAACCTCAAATGCCAGAATTAGTAATCATAGTTCTCATTTTTAGAACATTCAGTGTAGTCATCTGGAGGCTTTATATCCTCTAAAAGTATCTTCTAGTCTCAGAGTAACCACTTCTTGGTTAAAAAATGAAATTAGTTACGGTGGTAAATGCTTAATGTGTACCTATGTGCAACAGGGATTCAGTATTAGAATAGTGATTTGTCTGGAGTTCTAATAATTATATACCTCAAGAGTAATCCCAAATAAATTTTGTACAAAAACAAGAAACAAATTGTCCACTTCATCATTTTGATTTGCTGGTATTTAGCACCTCCCAACCAGAAACAGAATCATGCAAATTTGGTGTGTGTGTGTGTGTGTGTGTGTGTGTGTGTGTTTCTGTGTCTGTGTGTGTTTGTATAGAATTATATGATTTAATATTGTACTTTATGTATTAACTCTTAAATGAAGGACATATTCTTTCTACCTTTCCATCCTCTTTGCCTCTCCCACTCCCTAATGCCCCAACACATATCTCACTAAAAATGAAGACTATGAGGATTCTTATCTAAAAATTTAGCTGAGCCCTAACAAGTGGCTATTTACTCTTTCCACTAGAAAGTTACGTAGATAAGGGGCAGCAAATAAGAGGTACATGACATAAAAATGTACTCTGATTAACTTTAGTTTGCTCTAAATTTTCAGGAATGTTAATACCACTGAGCAACTTGGTGTTGTGATATTGTGAAGGGAAAACAAAGGGTAGAGCCATAAAAAGGGAATGAACCATGATCCAATATCACCAGCATTCTCCACTGAAGCCCTGAAAATATGGCACAATCTCATCAAGACGGAGATTGGAAATCTTCAGTCCATCATGAATGTGAGTGGAAACAAATGGTGGTAATGCAAAAACCAGTGTAAAACCACTCCCCTTCCTCATGTAAACTAGAGAAAAATAACACTTTAAAGACTAGGGGGAACCAGCACCTAGTTATAGAGATATTATTATGATACAAATATATAATGTATATGACATATTCATCCAAAAATAACTATGTAGAGTACACAGTTCTAGGGCTTTGGGAGAGTTTCATGAATGAAACAGACAAAAATCTAGCAATACAAAGAGAACAAAACAAAGGGAAAGGGACCAATCTATTGATCACTGTGTGATCTCTGTTTGAAACAGAAGCAGAACCAGGTCATCGAAAGTCAACAGCCTCCTGGCCCCTCTGAAGTGAAATAAGGGATCTCAAAAAGAGTAAAGATGTTACTACTTCCACAGAAGAGCCTTCCCTGGGAAACTTGAACTAGGAGAAAAGTATTCTCATGGAGAGTGTGACTGTAAATCCCTGTTTGCATACATTGCCCTGACTTTCCCCTGTTTTCCAGTGTCGGCATCACCCGCACACTTCCACTCTCAGCAGAGTGTTGGCTGGAGTGGGAAATGATACAGTCACTTGAAATTCAACCCTATACCTGTGATGAAGCTAAAAAGTCCCTCATTGCTAATGGGCAACTTTTGGGGTCCAAGCCTGCAGATTTGGCCAGTGCTGCAGACAAAGATGGAACTTTCTTTGGCCCCAGAGACAGTCTGGCTGTCTGGTTACCGATGGAGTCTGCTTCTCTTTCACGTACATCTGTCAGAAGTCCAAGACTGATTCCTGGATTTGCCCCCATGGAGCAGAAAAGTTGTCTTGACCTGGCCACATCTGAGCCTTAATAGGAATAAATCTAGGTTCAGAATGCTACTTGACAGCAGTGACTAGGTGACTGGAAAAAAGCTTACCTCAAATATAGACTTGTTCTGACAGTCAGGCTCTGGAAAACCAGAACGTTGACATTTGAGAACAGTAGGGTCAGCGTTAAGGTGGGGACGGCAGGGTTATTTATGCTTTCACTTATTTGCTTTTTCATGCAATAAATATGTATTTATTAAATATTACTACACACTGGGCTATGCTGGTCTTCAAATATAACAGTCAGTACAAAAGGTTTTTGATCTTACCATGATCCTGATGTGTCACTGGGAAATTAAAGGATTTTATTGGAGGGAAGAGTAGAGAAGGGCAATTCTAGGAATTATGTACTTTAGGACTTTAAACAGGAAATTCTTGTCTCATGCCTAACGACTTTTAAGTTTAGGCTATAATAACTTTATACATACAGATAGAGAGGGGTTATACAATTTCTATATATACACATAGAAGCAGACTAAGAAAAGAAAGTTTGGTAGAAACTACACAAGTGTTTCTAGTGAAACCACAAAGAAGAGAGAGAGATTTTATTATCATCTTGTTTGAGTACTGGGGTCTTGAAGATTCAAAATTATAAAGGATAAGGTCACCAAACTGGTACTTCTATTTTTTTATTATGTAAATACTACTTCAATTTTTCCATTGATGAAACAGAATCAACCTTCCTGTTAGAGAGCATTTTATTAGCAAACGCTTTGAATGTGCACTTGGTGAATGGTTGTTACATGCAGACAATAAACAAAACCTGGCATTCACAGAAGCCTGTGGCATTCTGAAAACTCTTTTCTTAACATATCTTCCTAATAGTGTCCATTATCTACAGCAGGTTTGATTTCACAGGCATCAGCATATTCACTTTACAACCCCCTTTGTAAACACACAAACTCCAGTCTGCAAACTTTCAACCCACATTTTTATTTGTGCATCAAACACATCAAAGAACAAAAGATCTGTGGGAAAATTATGCACCACCACATAACTCCTTTTGTCAGAGCACAGAGCCAGAAGAAGTCCCCTTAGGGTCTTTTTATCCAAAGCTTTGCTCCTACAATGAGTTATACCTCCCACTTCCTCTTCATCTTTTATTGTCACCTACTTTGCGGTTCATCTCCTTATTTGTTCTTCTCTAAATTGCGACATCAAGAAAAAGGCAGAAAGAAATCTATTAGAAAGTGCAGAAAGACTATAACGGGCCAATATAAGTAATTGCTAATCAAGGAAATAATGAAAAATATTGCATTATTGCTGATTTACATAGTTAATATATCAACATGACTAAGTCTCCTGAAATGCAGTCAACCTGTCCATACTTGGGGTGAGGACCAAATTGGCTAGAAAACAAAGTAATATAAAAAGCATAAGCTTAAAGCAATCAGAACTGATGGAAAGGGCTAATGAGAAAATTGATCTGTTTGCATGGTAGGGAAAGTGGAAATAATTTCTTGCACATTACGCAAATCAAGCCTTCATAATTAGATTTGACACAAATACAGGTATAACATCATTTCATGGGACATTAGGTTGTACTACAAAGTAATTTAAGTTGGAAATGTAAGTTCTGTTAAGAAATAAGTTCACCAACCTAGTAAGACTAGAAACATTTTCATGATAAAAAAGAAAAAAATCAATAGCGCTTTTTCTGATTTAAACATTCAGTGTAGCCTGGGAGAACAAAATGGAGAAAAAAATACTGAAATCTATTTGAGTAAAATTCAGTTGAGTAAAATGTGAATAGTAAACAAGCAGAATACAGATTAAAAATTAAGTAGCCCTTTTTTTATCCCAAATTAGTTGTGTTATTGTACATTCAATATAGTACTATCTTACTATAGCCAGTGAAACAGGGAGAGACTAGTGACTTCCAGACAATATTAAAATTTAAATTACTTGTATATTTATTATCCTGCAATTTTATTTACCATTTAAAAAATACATGAACAAAGGAAAGGCACACTATGTTTAGGAAAATAATGAGAACTTCAAGAAGAGTATGTACTGAGATATTAAACCTGGACCAAAGAGAAAATAAAAGTTTATTTTGTATTTATTTGCAAGGAATAGAAATAATGTGATTTCGTTTAATTTACATCAATTGACAATTTAGAATATTTAAAAGGGAAGTTTGTTTAGTGGTCTCTTAGATGCTTTCACAGTATGTGCCAGCCAGTTATCAATATATTGCCGCTCAGATGCAAATTCGTATTTCAGTGTCCGATCTGAGATAATGAACTGGGGCTCTTTCAACATTGTCACCTTTACAGTGAACATGTTAAACTTTGTCAGTAGAGGGAGCTGGAGGGGCATTGAAGGAAGAAGAAGGGGCGGCAGAAGTGGTGGTTATCTTCCTGGTTCCAAAGTGCTACCTCTGCTTTTCCTTGCTCCTACTGTTTAGGATGTCAGTCATGCATTGTGGTGGGAGAAGGAGGGACATTCTCTCCAACTCAAGCCTAGAGCTGGCAGACCTTCAATGACCTTTCAGCCATGGCCCCCTGGATTGCAGGCACTGTATGATCCAGAACTCAAGCCTGCATGGCCTAGCCTCCGTCTGCATTCCCACCCACCATCTTTTGCTTGATGGAGCCTCAGAGGTTGAGTCTTACAGAATGCAGTCTTGCAGAAAGCTCCAAGCCTTCTATAAGACCCACTGACTCCCTCTGTGTATTCTCCCACCAACCTTGTCTTGCCTGAACTCTGCAATACTGTTTCTTCCTTGTCCAGGGACTGGACTAGATCTAGCTCTGGCAACCCAGCAAAATTTTCTGCCACCCCTTGGGCTGCAACTGTATCTTCTTCAATGAGTTCTCAGAACCCCAGCCTTGAGGGCAGGGCCACCCTTCCAAATTTATCTTTTCTGAGATGCTCTCTGTGTCCTAGGGTATTCTTCAGAATTCTCTTCATATTTTTATTGTAACCTAGTGTATTAGGGTTCCCAAGACCATCCCTAGTTTCCATGATTCACTAGAAAGATTCACAAGAATTAGCATATAGTTGTATTCATGGTTATGATTTATTACAGGAAAAAAATTACACAGAAAAACTAGGCAAGGGAAAAGTTGCATGGAACCACGCACAAGGTTACAAGAGTCTTTACCAAGCTGAGTCATACTTTCTTAAGTCCTTCAGAATCAACTAGTGACAGCACAAAGTATTGTCTATCAGGGTGCTCATTAGAAACTTGGTGGCCAGGGATTTCATTAGAGACTGGTCACATAGTCACCATCTGCCTAGTATGTGTCAAAATTCCAGATTCCTAGAAGGAAAGCAGGTATTCGACATAAAACATATTGTTTACATCAACAGTTTAGGCACCGTGAGCCTTTGTGATCAGGGAAGGGTGAAAACCTTCCCAAAATACAAGTTCCCAGATGCCAAATGCCAAACTTACAAGCAGGCCTTCCTAAGGATAATAGTCTCAGGGTTGTTATGTTAACTATTTTTCTGCATGCCTAGCATAGTTTCATATTCTTTATATTAAACTTACTTTGTTGAAATTACTGTGTGATTTCTACCTTTTGATTGGACTTAGACTGATGTATAAGTTACTTCTTGGGACATAGTAGACTTTTTCAATATTACCCTAATTTCTAATGTCTTCAGAAAATATTTTGCAAATTATTGCTGCAGAATACTAAATTATCAGAAGTTAGCCTCATGACATCAAATAACAATTCAAATTAGACAATTTAGGGAAAGAAATCTGGACAGCTGGTAGCTAGGTTTCTGTCTGTACCCAAAAGTCATTTTAGACTAGAGCAAGTAAAAAAAGGAACAAGTGTGAAGTCTGTAAAACATGTTCTTGTTTTTATGTGAAAAACTTTTCTTTCAACTATTTTGCTCTATTTTGAATATTCAAATTATTTAAAAATATTCATTAAGGAAAAGGGTTGGCTACTTTAAAATTCTATGAGCCTAAGAATGGGAAATGGGAAAATGCTAAAACTAGAGATAGCAGACGCAAAATATATTTTACACATGTCCTAAGAAGCAGGTGGAGAATTGAAAACGCAGAGTGATCATGCAGGAAACTCATTCTGGGTGCTTTCTGATAAGGCAAAACTGCCCTCAAACCAGGGCAGGACCCAGACTGCTGCGCTAGCCTTTGAGTTTTACTTATTTGGTTCCGGCAAAAGCTAAAAAGCAAAACTGAGTTGAAAGGGCCATTTTTGTCTGTGGATTTCAGATTCCTTGAATTCTTGGAAAGCAAAACAGAAGAATCCCTGACTAAAGGCTTTCTGGTAAGTACCTATGAAAAGCTATGATTCCTATACATAACAGGATGAAGAGAGACTAGTATAAGCCTCTCCGGTGTTGCAGAGTAGATAAAAGGTAGAGGCCATCTGTCATCAAAATTCCCCTGAGAAAGTAGGTTCTGTTTAGATTTTGCTGGCAGAGAATCAAATAATTTCAGAGGATAAATATACTATACTTAAAAGCCAGCCAACCTAACCCTATAATTTTACAGTTAGGAAACTGAACACAGGAGAGTAAGTTATATGCCAAACAAGCACAGCTAGTTAAGGGCACTTGCTAGTTAGTAGCAAGCTGGTAGGAACAGAGTTGGTAGGTATAATACACATAAATTTAATGCTCTTGTCAGAGACCACTTGATCACATCAGAGAAAACAGATGACTTAGAGATGTGTGAGTCCTAGCATAGGAGAGCCGACTAAGATTGCAATGTGGTAGGTTTCAAAAGATCTTATGTTAAAATCATTCGATACTTAAAACATCAGGGAAGGGAATTATTATGGACTTTAGGCTTTATAATCTTTCTTTACCTGCTATATATTCCATAAAAGTTTTTAGAGACTATTTTCATTGTTAATCTTCCTGATGGTTTACAGAATAAACCTTCCTTAGGTAAAAAGCACAATGGGTTTGAGAGGCTTTTTCCTTGACTATTTAAATTTGTCACAAGAGGGGCACCTGGCTGGCTCAGTCAGTAGAACATGTGACTCTTGATCTCGGGGTCCTGAGTTCAAGCACCACGTTGGACATAGAGCCTACTTAAATAAGCAGACGAAAACAGTGTCATGTGAATTCTAATGTATATATTAAATGCTTAACACCAGTACTCTGGATTAACATTCAGCAAGCACTAGTACTCATATCTTACCCCACAGTATTTTATACTGACTGTCGATATCATAGCCGTCTTTGTTATTTTATCTAGTAATTTAATTATTGTTTAAAGGGTTAGCTCAGCTGCTAAATTATTAGACATGGCATACGTGATCTTGAGGTATTATCGTTTTCTCTTCTGGTTTGCCTCTACCCTCATTCAGTATTTAGTCACACATTTCTTCCAATGATGATTCTTTTCTCTAATATCCCTGCTTACCCTGGACAAATTCATGAATGAGGAACTGAGATACCACTCACATTGTCGGCCAGTGCTAAATTCAAGCATATCCTTATAATTAGGCATATGTATTTCCTTACAACTTTGTTGCATTTTATCTAACTTTTGCCCATAGGATGTGGAGAGAAACAAACAAACAGATACAACCAAGGCAATCATTCAAATATATATAAGAGGTATTGTGACCATTGGAGGGCTTCTTGTCTCTGGACTCAACTTTCTTATTTAATTAAGCCTTCTTTCCATGGTTTGGTTTGTATGCACTATTCCTTCTGGACTTCAGCCTTAGAGTACACTCATATATTTTCAATGCTCCCCCCAAATAAGAACTCAGCAACTGGGCCCAGTGAATTTTGTCAATGCAGAATACAATAGCATATTCCTTGTTTCCACTAGTGTAGTACTAGTAATGAGTTAAGTTCCTTTAATGTTTTAAACAATGTTTTTATAGTAACTGAAACTCCTGATGTATATTTTTACACAAACAGCTACACAACCAGAGCCATTTTTTTACTGTACTTACGCAGTTAATTTTATGTCCTAACTTTTATTTCTGTAGATGGTACTTAGATTTTAATGCTTTAAACCACAATTTCATCGTGCACTAGCTCTTATCCATTTTTTTTACACTTGTAAATTTAATAAGAAAGCTATTGATGTGTTCATTCAAAAACACTCAATGCAGGTTAAAGATCCATGACATCAGGTACCAGGATATAACTTGCACCTTGCTGATATCAAATCTATTTATGAGATGTGTACTCCTGGAAGTCTGGGGAAAAGCCTTATAAGTACAATCTCCTATTACACTAAAAACTTATTGAATTGCTTAATTGTCACTCTTCTAGCATATTTGCTTAACCAACTACAAACCCTTCACTAAATTCAATATTTATTTTTCTAGATTTTAAGCGAAGATATCTTAGAAGGCTTTGAAAAGCCCATGGAGGAATTAAAATCCTAGATGTTGTGTCTACAGTTGCTACATTATATAAAATCCTTGGAAAATGGAAATGAGGCTAGTTTAGAATTTTTTAAAGGTATTCTATATTTTTATTTGTTCTTGATCCTTTTAAAGGCATGTATTAGAGAAATTAAATGACTTGAGAATATATCTCATTGGAAATCCTCATAAATACATGCTAGGGAAGTCACTGAGACATGGGAAAAGATATTTATTTGATTTTCACAGTTGGAATCCGCTACTGAAAATAAAAGTAATGCTTCCAAAAGTTGAGAATTATTCAATTAAGGATGAAATTTGTACACTACTCTAGGAAATACTGAAGATACAGGAGATAATTACTTTGTTGCCATAACCTCTGCAGGTCTATGGAAATAACTCATCCAGTGACAGAGAAACACATTTGATTTTGTATAATAGCAAAACACAGTGGAAATATAGTTATGTAAGAGTGGCAGGTCACAGAAGGGCAAACTCTCAAATCCCCATGTTACCTGCCTGTAAGTAGTATCTCAATGTGGAAATGGAAGGTGGTGATCTGTTTGGAAAGTTGCTGTATAAGAAGAGATTAGAGGTAGAAAAGGGACACTTAAAATCACTAATGCATTAAGCACTCATTATCAATCATCATTTAATTATTATTAATGAATCATTATCAGACTGGTAAAGAAAGATTCTTCTAATCACATCTAAATGAGAGAATAAAGGAACAACTAGCTTCTGAGATCTGCTATTAATACCAGAAATGCCAAATGCATTTTATTTGTGTTTAATATATGTTCAATATAGTTTGGTTTGTTGTATATATTATAGGTATAATAAGAAACAGGATTATGCCTGTTAAGATTTTATGACCACTGAGAGTCTGTTTTCTTTTTTGTTCTTTTTTTTTTTATTCGAGTATAGTTGACACATAATGTTAACATTAGTTTTAGGTATACAGCATAGTGATTCAACAACTCTATATGCTATGCTATGCACACTACAAGTAGAGCTCCCATCTGTCACCATGCAGTGATATTACAGTACCATTGACTATATTCCCTATGCTGTACCTTTTATTCCCGTGACTTATTTTTCCATACTGGAAGCTGATATTTCCCACACTCCTTCACCCAGTTTGCTCATTCTACCACCCCTTCTCCTCTGGCAACCATCAGTTTGCTCTCTGTATTTATAGGTCTGATTCAGCTTTTTGTTTGTTTATTCATTTGTTTTGTTTTTTAAATTCCACATATAAATGAAATCGTATGGTATTTTCTTTCTCTGTCTGACTTATTTCACTTAGCATAATGTGTGCATTCATGTTGTCACAAATGGCAAGATCTCATCCTTTTTTATGGCTGAGTAATATTCCACACCTTCTTTATCCATTCATCTATTGATGGACATTTGGGCTGCTTCTGTATCTTGGTTATTGTAAATTATGCTGCAGTAAGCAGAAGGGTGCATATATCTTTTCAAATTCGTGGGGGGGGGGTAAATAACCAGTAGTAGAATTATTGGATCATGTGGTATATCTATTTTTAATTTCTTGAGGAGACAGGGGGTGTTCCAATTTACATTCCCATTAAGAGTGCACAAGGGTTCTTTTTTCTCCACATTCTTGCCAGCAGTTGTTATTTTTTGTCTTTTTTATTCTAGCCATTCTAACAGGTGTAAGGTGATATCTTTGAGGTGTTATGTGCATTTCTCTGAAGATTACTGATGTGGGACATATTTTGATGTTTCTGTTGGCCGTCTGTATTTCTTCTTTGGAAAGATGTCTATCCATGTCCTCTGTCCATCCTTCAGTTGGATTATTTGGAGCTTTTGGTGTTGAGTCACATAAATTCTTTATATATTTTGTATACTAACCCCTTACTGGTAAGGGGTATATCATTTGCAAATATCTTCTTCCATTCAGTAGATTGTCTTTTCATTTGATTAATTGTTTCCTTCACTGTGCAAAAGCTTTTTATTTTGGTATAGTCCCAATAGTTTAATTTTGCTTTTGTCTCCCTTGCCAAAGGAGACATGTCTAGAGAAATGTTGCTAAGGCTGATGTCAAAAAGATTACTATATATGTTTTCTTCTAGGAGTTTTATGGTTTCAGGTCTTACATTTAGGTCTTTAACCCAATTTGAGTTTATTTTTGTGTATGCATGTACCTGACCTTTTCCCAGCACCATTTATTGAAGAGACTGTCTTGTCCCCATTGTGTATTCTTGTCTCCTTTGTTGTACATTAATTGACCATATATTGTGGGTTATTTCTGGGCTCTCTATTCTGTGTCTATTTTTGTGCCAATGTCATACTGTTTTGCCTGAGAGTCTGTTTTCTGAACCATGATTGGATACTGCAAGAACCTGTAATGAGAGTACTAGGCCCTGACCATCTGGGGCCTGTAAGTCATTTGGTAGATTCTGATTGACCTCACTTTGCACTGAATAATTAAATAAATATTTATATTATCATCCACATGCTGCCTTACTTGTCTTCAAATAACCCAATTTGTTGTGCTGCAAAGCATCAAATTAATCTATCAAAATACCTGTAGACATAACCATAAGTGCTTAGAGAACCCAACCAAATGGTAGTAACTTAGACTAATATCAATTGGGTAATGATATAAGTTTGATTACTAAAATGTATCAGGGACTATGCTAAATCCATGCATGCTCTGTCTTATTTCATCCTCAGAACATCCCAATAAACTAAGTACTATTATTACATTTTTCAGAAAATACATTAATTAGAATTGTTGAGTAACTTGATTAGAGTTACAGGTAGTGCTTTACTAACTTGAAAACTTTCACTCTAGGCTTCCCACTTTCAACTAGTCTGCTAGTGTTATATCCTATAATATGACTTAGAAGCATTAGAGAATTAGTATGGAGCAGGTCTCTTAATACAAGTCAAGCAAACATATCATGCGCTTTCTTAATAATGTATCCCAATTTTGTTTCTTGGATTCTTCTAAGATTCTACAGTAATGGATATTAGACTCAATTAAAGTAGTTTCAGAAAAAAAAAAAACTGTCCAACTTTCTATGATGATGGAAATATTATATGCTGTATGGTGTTCAAAATGATATCTAGTAGGCACTGTGGCTATTGTGCACTTGAAACCAAGCTAGTATGACTGAAGAACTGAGTTCAAAATTTTATTTAATTGTAATTAATTTAAATTTAAATTTAAGAAAATACATGTGGCTATTGGTTCCACACTGGACAGTGCACTTCTAGAACATAAATTTTTTGCTTTTCCAATGGAGTCATTTGATCATCTAAAATTAAAATTTCAGATTTTTTTTTCTAGTATAAAAATCATTTCTTCAAATAAGATGTTATGCAAAATATTAATATATAAATAAAGTGAAGCCGCCTTTGTCAAATGACAAGGGATGGGAATGCCTGGATTTTATAGTAAGATTAGTAAGTATTATTAGTAGTAAGATTATTAGTAAGTAAGTATAGTAAGTAAGAGGACAGCAGTTGACCTCTCTTCTTTTTGTTTACACTCCATTCCAGTCCTGTAAGGGACTACTAGTAGGATACTGTAGAGCATCATTTGAAAGTAATTGATAAAAATATTATAGTGCCTCTTTAATATCTTCTGATTTCTTAAAGATTTATAAATTGATTTATGATTAAATCATTTAAAAATGCTCATCAGGAGCTTACCAATGTGCTATTAACAATGATCCTAATATCAATAAAACACAAATCTTGGGGCACCTAGGTGGTTCAGTCGGTTAGGCGGTTGACTCTTGATTTCGGCTCAGGTCATGATTTCAGGTTCATGGGATCAAGCCCCAGGTCAGGCTCCTGCACTGGGCATGGAGCCTGCTTAGTATTCTCTCTCCCTCTCCCTTTTGCCGCTCCCACCCCAACCCCATGGCATGTGCACGCTCTCCTTCCCCCACCACCACCAAAAAAAAGACCGTACGTCTGATCAAAATAAATTATTAAAAAAACAAAACAAAACAAAAATAAAACACAAACCTTGTCCTCAGGTAACTTAAAATTTAGGTGAAAGATTTTTAAAAATATCCCACATTGTTTATATAGAAATTCAGTGTTTTAAGTGCTATAGATGATAAAAGTATGGAGTACAGGGGAGTGCACAAAGGAAGAAGAGGAAAGGCTTCACAGAAGACATAACATGTAGACCGACATTTGAAGAAATAGCGTGAATCAGAACTCTCATTACAGGTTCTTACAGGGGAAAAGGGGGATGGGGGTTGGACATTCTAAAAATAGAAATTTTCTCAGTATTCTAAGTAGTGATTATTTGAAGACATAAATTTATTTGCACTCTCCAAGGGCTGGATCAAATGATTTCTTATCTACTTGTTGCTTTTCAATTCTTTATCATAATCATTTTTTCCTTTTCCAACTGAAAACTAAATGTCTTGGGGAAAAAAAAGAAAAACTAGGTAATATTTGAATATTTTTGCCTTTTCCGTTATTTTAGATTCTTCAAGACACATTTTTTAAACTTGAAAAAAAGATCCCCTTTTCCCCCTGCATGTCAACAAATCTGGCAAAACAGAAAACAGAGATATGTTCCATTGGGGATATCATGAAAATTTCATGTAGAATCATACAACCTTGGATATCATAAGCTAAAAAGAGACATAAAAACAAGAGTAATTTATTTGTGTGGGAATTACAGTTTTTAAGGACTCATATTTTTCTAATTAATTTTGTGAGGTTATAATGGACAAATACTTGTTTTTTGTCAAATAATGATTTCACATGTTGCTTGAAACCATGTGAAAAATCAAATGAGCCCTGACTATTGCAGACTCTTGATGTTTTAGAGATTTATGTTACCAATTTCAAGAGGCAGATAATCTTAAGAATAGATGTCTAGAGAAAAACAAGATAATTCTAATAAGTAACGCCTAATTCCTAAATAACTGATTCTTTTAAATCTTAAATATTTGAACTTGAACAAAGAACAATAAATCATAAGAAAGAAAGGTTGAGAAAAGAAAGCTAAATTAATAACAAATGAATAATGGGTCACAGGATATTTTTTAAATGATAAGAAAATCTCAAGAGTCAAGAATAGCTATTTGAAAAACGTAAGGACTCAGGCTAACCCAATTAAAGATCTTTTGATAACAATGCTTAGTATTATATTCTGTAAAACATTAAAAGTAAATACCATAGGTAAGAATCTTTATATATAAAGAGGAAAGATGAGAATTGCATACTCAAAGGAAAGAGAGTATATAAACAATTATTAAGTAGTAAAATGATCTAATTTAAAAGTCAGCATCTGAAATTCTTATATAAGAACCATACTTATGTTCTTTTCTCTAATATTATTGTATTAATGCTGACTTATTGTCTATGTATTTCCCTGCCAGTTGACATAAATGTATGGGTTACAGACTGTAGGGAACTCGGAAGTATTACTTCTTGATGTTCACTGGTGTCTAGTTGATTTATATTCTAACAGTCTGCTACGTCTATCCTGATGGCATGTGCTATAATGATCAATGTGAATGAGATGTATTTCCTGACCGAGCCAATATAAAAAGCATGAAAGTGAAACATTACAGAGGCGTAAAGTCATTTTTACTTCTGTTTGGAAAAAAACATACTTTACTGCCTTTGACCTTTTTAAGCGTTTTCTTCTGGTTAGCCATCACATCATCCAATTCTATAAAAAATAATTGCTTCCAAAGTGGCATAAAATAAACTAAGATACCGGGTATAGGATGAAAGCATTCAGTAACACCCCACATAGAACAGAAAGGCAAATGTGCAGATCATCAACTACAATGTATTTTTGGTTAAAGCTTTCATTACGTCAAGATTTTAAATATATGATTGGTCGGCGAATAGTAGATCTCTTCTCTGTGGCTGCTTGAAGCTCCGCCGCCATCATGAACAACACAATAATTATCTGGACCAGGAAGTTCATGACCAACCAACTACTTCAGCAGAAACAAACGGTCATTAATGTTCTTCACCAGAAAGGCAACAGTACCTAAGACAGAAATTTGGGAAAAACTAGCCAAAATGTACAAGACCACACCAGATGTCATCTTTGTATTTGGATTCAGAACCCATTTTGGTGGTTGACAAGACAACTGGCTGGCATGATTCAGGATTCCTTGGATTATGCAAAAAATAAATAAGTAAATAAATAAATAATAAAGATGAACCTAAACATAGACTTGAAAGATATGGCCTGTATGAGAAGAAATAGACCTCAAGAATAAAGCAAAAGGAATGCAAGAACGGAATGAAGACAGTCAGGGGGACTGCAAAAGCCAATGTTGGTGCTGGCTAAAAGGGATGAAGATTCTGCAGTGACTTTATCTGTGGTGATTGTGCAGATTTTTCACCAGAGGATTAATAAAGTAAGAGGTTTTATGTAAAAAAAAAGATTTTAAATATATTTTAAAGTGTGTTCTAATAGTTCCTATCATAAGATTTCTGAGGTTCTATTATTGTCATGCATTATTTTCGGATTTCCTTCCAGGACTAAATATCCACCTAGGTCAAAGTGATTAAAGACGGCATAGGGCCCAGTTTAATTTAGACGATTATGAAATTGTAGAATTCAAAGGATACTAATGTTTATTTAGTTCCTAATTATTTTTTATTTATTTTAACTATATTACTGTATATAAATCTCACATAGGACTAAAGATTGAGTTGATTAAGATATTTACTCAGGGTCAAATACTAATAAATGGTTTAGTAATATCTTTCTGATTCCTGAATCCTATGTATCCTATATATAATATTTACATGTATGTAAGTGTACATATATTATATACATAACATACACATGTATTTCCTCCCAAATAGTTCAGTCAATAGCTCTCAACATAAAACCATTCTGGTTCATCTAATCAACCCTCCTTGGCTTTGGTTTAGGAAACTGAAGGTCAAAGAGATTATGCGAGTAGTCCAAGGTCCAAGGTCAATGAGTGAGTGGGTCTGAGAGCCAGAATCTCAGACATGTCTTCTGATTTTTCTTGAGGGCACTTTCCATTATATCATGCTATTTCTGTATCTCTACCATAATTTTTTGCCTACTCAATTTTAAATGTTTTTGTGTGTTTTTACTGAGGTGTGAAAATACAAAGCTTTTACCATTTGGCTAGCATTAATAATGACCCCTAATATTTATGGTTCAGTTGTTCTCAACCTTAGTTTGCTACAAAATCAATCACTGTATATAATTATTCTAATATACATGGTTAAACATCACTCTTGGAGTTTCTGAATTAGTTGGTTTAAGTTGAGGCCCTAGAATCTGGATTTTAATGAAGTGTGCCAAGTATTATCAAAAAGACAATAGCAATGGCAACAATGATAGCTAACACATAATCTTTTAATAAAGCTTTCAAACAAAGTGTCAACCATTGTCAAAACCCTTTAAACATATTAACTCATTTATTCCTCAGAACAATCTCATAATTCAGGTACTATATGCAATTTTCAGATGAGAAAACTGAGACAGAGTTTAGGGGGTTGTTACCTAGTCATATTGCCAGAGAATGGAGAAGCTAGAATTAACCATTGCTGTTATCGAGCTCTGCGGTCTTAAGTGGCTTTATGCTTTTTATTCAATCTCACTGCATCTCTTCATGAGGGGAGAAAAAAAACATTTTAGGTAGATGGAATCTCTTTTTTTTTTTTTTAAAGATTTTATTTATTTATTTGACAGGGAGAGGCAGCCAGAGAGGGAACACAAGCAGGGTAAGTGGAAGAGAGAGAAGCAGGCTTCCCGCGGAGCAGGGAGCCTGATGCAGGGCTTTATCCCAGGACCCTGGGATCATGACCTGAGCTGAAGGCAGACGCTTAACGACTGAGCCACCCAGGCGCCCGGTAGATGGAATCTTAATACTACATTTATTCACATATTAAATTAAAAAAAAAAACCTTCTGAGAAGTTAAATGTCTTTATTCTAGTCACACGAGTAGTGGGAGACCTAATATGCTACTCCCGATTCAGCATTTTTTCTCAAGAAACATTACCTTCCAGTCATAGTAATTTTGCTTTCCTCTAATTATATTTGGTGTAAGGACTGTACTATTCATAATTATTAGTTAAAAGCAACAGAAGCAATTTTTAGTTCTATAAGGCAAAAAGAGTGGATCAAAAATACACTGAGAAGCTCATAGAAGTACTAGAAATGTGGCTCAATGCTCAAGTTCCAGGAACAATAGCTCAAAACACTCCCCAAACTGGCCTGAGGCAAAATGGCTTGGCCCGCTGCCAAGAACTCATCCTGACTGCAACCAAAACTCCACCGGCACTGATAATAGTTCTAGGACCGGAAGTCAGAAATGTAACTACTACTACTCCTGGAAATCCAGTGTCAATTAAATGAACTCCACGCAGGGTGTACTTACCACGCAAGTGGAGTGCTGCCAAATGGAGCTTCGCTTGGGCAAGTGCAATTGTTGGAATCCTGAATCATGATCCTGAGTTACACTGCAAAGAAGAGCAAGAATGTGCATTTCCTGGCTTCTACACTGGGGAGGTGGGACTCCTAAAGCAAGCAAAACATGGCAAGGTTGTTTAAAAGATATTAGGAAGCCAGAAAAATTTGGGGAGTTCAGAAAGGGATTAGGGAAGGATGACTTTCATGCAGGCAGACATTTGAAATCTAAAATCTTGGAATATTAGTAAGATGAAGAATATACAATTAGGAAGCTCTCTTAAAATGATTTTTAACCATACACTTCAATAAAAGACCAAGAGATTTGTTTTCCAGTTTTGCACTTTGGGTTGGAATGATTTTGGTAATTTATGGTATTATTGAAAAACTAATCAAATGTGGGAGAAAGACCTAGATTTCAATACTACCCTCATTTATTGCTAGTAGTCCTGGGTAACTATCTGTTACTGTTCAAAAAGGCATGTCTCTATCAGGGAAATAGAAATAATACTTACTTCACAGGGTTATATTAGAATTAAATGAAAAAGTGCAAGTAAAACACTTGATATCAAACTCCAGTTTCTCTACCCCTTTTGGAAAATTTTTGCAATATACTGGAAACACTTTAAAACCAATATCATTCATAAACAAAAATATGCAAATTATTGTGTTCATGACCTTCCAAAGTCGACTTGAGTACTACCTATACGTTTATGACCCATAGTACTAAAGACAAAGCCTTTTTCATATCTCTTAAGTTTTCACTGCTCTTTCTTTTTTGACATATCTATTAATCTGTTTTGCTAGACCCTATATACCTTGAAGGCAAGAAGAAACTGTGAGATGAAGCCAGATGATTGCCTACCAAAACACACATTTTTCCTTTCCTACTTATTAATAAAATCCTGATGTTATTCATTGAGATAATGAGCCCCACTGGAAGCCTACAAAGTACAGAGCCTTCTGAAGCTATACTCTGCCATGTGACTAAGTTCTGAGAAACGTTGTATGGAACTGCTGGAAAAGCATGTTAAAAGGACAGGTTACTTTTAAAGTTTCTTTCTTCTTCTGTCTTCCTGCCCCTTGGGCCTACTATCTACTAGCTGAAGCTCCAGCAGCCATCTTGATCCATGAGGTAACCTTGAGAATGACAGTCACATAAGGCAAGAAAGAGAAGCAGAAGGAACCAAGGAACATGATAATTTTGTATAGCTAGAGTATCAGCAAAGCAGGGCCTTCCTCTGGCCTTCTTATATATGATAGAATAAACATTTGTGTCCTTTTAAACTCTATGAATCAGATCTTCAAACTCAATACCTAACTGATCCATACTGTCTCTCATTTAAATTTGTATTCCCCATACTTACCACAATGCCTGACACATAGTAAGTATTTAATAGAAGTTGGCTTAATTAATTTATCTATGGCTTTAAGCCAAATAGAAATGTCTTTTGCTTTGTCTATTACCTCATTTGAAGGTTACAACAATAGAAAATTTTCTGTCTAAAGAGTGAGAAAACAGAATGGTCTTCCGAAGAAGGTGAGAAAACTATGGATATTTATTTACCTTTGCTAATTATAATTGTATTAAAATGAAAAAATCAGTGAATTAAAACTGACTTGTCTATATCTGTTTATTTTTCTATGGCTCTTTTTGGGAGCATGTGAGGTATTCTTTTTAGATAACTTTTTGCTAGTGTGCAATAGACTAGAAAGAAATCTCAGAAGAAGGGTTTGCTCAGTCAAGTATATTCACTATTTGAGGTGGGAAATTTAGTTCCAGCATGATAAGTATTGCTTCAGAAATGATCTAAAAGAAATAATAAGCAGTGGATATAAAAAGTTAATATGAGTACATAAAATGTACTTTCCCTATTCTCTCTCTAAAAAAAAGTCGGGATTTGTCTTTTGAAGAGTTCCCTTACATTATTGAGAAAGGTATGGGAAGGGGCTGGAGGATAGGGTATAGTTGGAGAATTGATTTTAAGTACAACAGAAAGACCTCTGATATAAAAGAGGGAATACAGAGTTTGACTGTCAGTGGAGGTCAACATGGGGCTATATAGTAGGAGGAAGGTGAGGGACTTCAAATGTGATGCCTGTTTTCGATGGAGGAATCTATCCAGCAGATCGAGCTTGTGGTTTTGTGTTGTTCAAATCTTACATATCTTTCCTGAAATGTTTGTCCACTTGACCTATCGTACTGATAGAAGTTTGCTAAAATCTCAACTTATGATGATAGACTCATACATTTTCTTCATAACATGTCAATATTTACTTCATATATTTTTTTAATTTTTTAAATTTTCTTTTTTTCACTGAAAGATTTTTTATTGTTATGTTAATCACTTCGTATATTTTAAAACTGTTTTGAAGTACTAGAGTTCTGCCTTCTTTTTAGCACTATAAAGTAGAAATTTTATCATATATTATAAATAGTCAATCCAAGATCCTGTCATATATACCACCTGCTAATATATATACACACATACACTTTATTACTGCGGATATATACACACACATACACTTTATTACTATATATATACACATACATGCACATATATACACACACATACATTACACATATATGTGTGTATATATATGCGTATATATGTATGTGTATATATATGTGATATGATATTTTCTACAAGGGCAGTTTTACCTAATAGAAAATGTGGGTGGTATGGCTTTAAGGAGGAATTTTCTTTACACATTCTAATTTTCTCATTTTGACAATAAACATCTTATTTCAATAACCAGAAATGCCAATGAAGTTATTTCCAGAAAGAGAAATAAAAGAAGGAATTATCAAATCATATCCACAATAACAACTCTCATTTCTTAAATTTGAAATAGTTATGTTTGGCTCAAGAAAATATTGTCCTTTCTTATAGTATAAATTAGAGGCTTTTGGGGTGTGAAACATTGATCTGTGAACACTGCATTTTTCAGATTTGAATTTTAAGGTATTAATTTGGAAATAAAATCTTCTAAAATCAAAGGGTGGTATGGTTAAATATACTTTTTTCTAATATTTAGTAAATGTCCTCTAATTTCATTATTTCTTTACATATAAGTATATTGTATGCAATCTATATTTTATGTTTTAATAAACTAATTTGAGAATATTCTACAATAATTATTTAAATAAATGATAAATATAATTTAGTATAGGTAAATGAGGTCAGAGATTATGAAGAGAAAATTAATAACTTATGTGCAGACGATACTTCATAACATAGTTTATCTGGGGAATATCTTAGATTAGAAGTTTTCATTGCTCTAGAGGTCTGTAACAGCATTAAAATACATTTCTTGATTATAAAGTAATTACATTTTTTCAGCACCATGGAAACACTTTACTAAAAATGTAGAAATGAGAGGGAATTGAAATGCTTATAACATGTACCCAAGTACTTGAAATATCAAAAGGCAATCACTGGCTCCAAATAATCAACTGAAAAAAAGAAAAAACCTAGAAAATTTATGAATAATATAATGAATAAATATAATTATTGGAATGATGGCTTTTATAAAATAATTGTGTGAGAATACATATTTTATAATAATAAAAAGGTAATATGTACTAAAATATTTCAAAGGCATGTTTTGCTAATAAATTAGAGAGCTTTAGAGTGGGGACCAGGCATCTGCATGCTCTAAAGCAACTTGGTGATTCCCAGGTGAACCAAGGTTGAGATCCACTGGTTTATAGTATGGAGGGTATGCAGTGCTTTATAACTTGAGTTTAGGACTTAGCTTCTTATATTTCTATTAATCGGCAGCTATTGGAAGGTTTTAAACAGAGGACAGATGATTACTTTAAAATGACCCCTGTCAAGGGAAGAGCACAGAGGACATGGAGATGAGTAGTTTAGGAATACCAAATAAAAAGCTATTGCACACTCTGTCATAAAGAAGAATTTTAAATAATTTATGTAGATACTCTGCCCTCAAAGGGGTGGAGTTTAACTGGCTATCCCTTATGTATGGATTGTACTCAGTGACTTCCTAGATTAAAGTATAGGAAGGGGAAGGGTGCCTGGGTGGCTCAGTCGGTTAAGTGTCGGCCTTCGGCTCATGTCATGATCCCGGGGTTCTGGGATCGAGTACCGCATCGGGCTCCTTGCTCTGTGGGGAGCCTGCTTCTCCCTCTCCTCCCCACTTGTGCTCTCTCTCACTATCTCTGTCTCTCTCTCTCAAATAAATAAATAAAATCTAAAAAAAAATTTAAAAAAAAGTATAGGAAGGGGAAAATGAGTAAATTTACAGTGAAGGTACTTGGCAAACACTACCTAAACCAGATGATCAAGGTTAACATTGACAGTGATAAGTCTTCTAGATAGTATGCACCCCTTTATATGATGTGATGAGAGTGGCATTTCACTTCCGAGGCCGTGCTCCCCCAAATTCATAATCTCTGTTGAAACATGAGAAAAATGCCTTAAAACTGTCAAAGTTATCAAAAACAAGGGAAAATTTGAGAAACTGTTACAGCTAATGATTAAAAAGAGTGATAGAGATTTCAAAGAATTGATTAAGGAGTAGAATAATGAATGCTGAGGGCAGTGAAGGAGAATCTGGGTGCTGAATGGAAACCATGACTTTCAATTAGTACCAATTGGAATTACTCCTTGATCTTTTGTCACAATGCTCAGCAGCTTGAGGGAGCTGGAAAGGTAATGATGGAGAGAGTAAATTCAGTTTAAAGATGATGAGGTAAGGCATTTGAAAATAAAGAACTCATTTACCCAGGAATATGCATGAGAAATGCATAAATTGACAATATAAATAATGAATGAACACTAAGGTGAAAAGCAGGCATATGAGGAAGTCAATTAATGGATTGAGCCAGATAACAAGTCAGTATTAAAAATATCTAATGAATTTGTCATAGCAAGACATGTTGGGAAAAGGGAAGAATCATATTATCAAAATGGTAAAAAAAAAAAAAATTCAAAATAGCATAGAAACTGATAAAACAGAAAAGAAAGGTTCGACTGAAGTGATTTTGTGATCTAACAAGCATGTAGTATGGTAAATGATAAGAACATATTGATGATGGCTTTCACTTTTAGGGTGAGGGTTTTAATTCAGCAATATAACTAGAACATCATGAACCTCTAGAAGAGTAGCCTCTGATAGGCCCCGGCAGGCTTCCAGATGGCTTTCTGATTTAGAACTGGAGTCTGCCTATGCCAACCTCTAAGTTACTAGAAACTTAACCTCAAGGATGGGTCATACTTGCTTTGCTCTCAGCGTCTCAAACCTGCCTTAAGGCCTTTGTTCCAATGTCTTACTTTGGCCTTTTTTCAGTACAATGAGGAATAATCCTTCACTTCTTTTTCTCCTCAAATTTATCAACAGGGAGAATTCTGGTAAAGCCTAAGTATGTTCAGTAACATTTGTGTATAAATTGAGTAGCCATGTTAAGCTTCCCTTGTCTCCTTGTTGCCCCTTCTCAAGCTCTGTCCTATGGAAACAAAGGTTTTTTGATATCTGCTGATGTGGGCAGAAGATTTCTTTTCTCCCTAGGAACTTGTAGTTAAGTGCTTCATTCACATTGAGGCAACACTTAATATTGTCATGTGCTCTTTCAAGTTCAGTCAGTGATTCTCAGTCCTGATTGCACATTAAAAAGACCCAGGGAACTTTCAAAAATTGATGAAGATGCCTAGGCAGTATCCCCCTTGATCTAGGTTTGAGTTGGGATCAGGGCAGGAATTGATTTTTTTTTTTTAATTTAAAGATGATCACCCAAAAGTTAATAATATACAACTAGAATTGAGAACCATGGAATCTGAGCTTCCAATTGAGAAATAGAGGTATAAAGGCTTTGGTACTGTCTTTTAACCCCCTTTGTTTCTCTACCTTCAAGGCTTTCTTCAATCCTGCCTCCCCATTCTTTATTAACTTCAATAACATTTCAGCAGCATTTATACCTCACATTCAAGTATATACTTTCTAGCTTTGCTTCTTCATCTCTGTAACTTTCTTCTGGGAACATGTAGGCTAAATCTGGTCCCTATTGGCTTGAGCTCAGACCTCTGAAGACCAGAACCAGAAGACCAGAACCAGACTGGTCTAGCAAGTATCTCTAATGAATCACAATATTTTCCATATCTCTTTCTCCATTGAGGAAAGATCTCTTTGTCTTAAGAATTTATAGGGCGGGGCACCTGGGTGGCTCAGAGGGTTAAACGTCTGCCTTCGGCTCAGGTCATGATCCCAGGGTCCTGGGATCGAGCCCCACATCGGGCTCCTGACTCAGCGGGGAGCCTGCTTCTCCCTCTCCCTCTACCTCTCCCCCTGCTCATGCTTGCTCTCTCTCTCTCTGTATCTCAAAAGAATAAATAAAATCTTTTAAAAAAAAAGAATTTATAGGGCAATATAGGATGGTGTTTCTTAAACTTCCTCATTCTATTGAAATATGGTATATACCTAGCTTCTCATGCAGAGTATGAGATGCCATTTATTTAGAATAGTGCCTCTCCTCAATTTTGATCTCAAGAGTAGTTGACATAATTTACCTATGACTTTTATTTTTTATTTTTTTAAAGATTTTATTTATTTATTTGACAGAGAGATAGAGAGAGAACACAAGTAGGCAGAGTGACAGGCAGAGGGAGAGGGAGAAGCAAGCTCTCCGCTGAGCAGGGAGCCGGACGTGGGGCTCAATCCCAGGACCTCAGGATCATGACCTGAGCCGAAGGCAGCCGCTTAACCGACTGACCCACCCAGGTGCCCCTACCTATGACTTTTAAATTGTTTATCAAGAATCATGAGGTCTGCTGTCAGGCCATTCTCCTATTGCTTGCATCCTAAGTTTAACAACTTGCCCACCACAATGAATTGTGCTGCTGGATTTCCTGAATTAATCAAAGGAGCAGCTAAATACTGCACCTGAGGTTCGAAAGTCCTTGATGATACATCTCAAAATCTAATATGAGTATTACATGAGTGTTACTAGATCCCCTTGGACCACCTGTGCTATTACCCAAGCTCCGCCTGGAGACCAGTTTCTGTCATGGTTTGGGGAAGGGCGGGAGGACCACAGATAAGACTCTTTTGGGTGCCTGGGTGGCTCAGTCAGTTAAGCATCTGCCTTTGGCTCAGGTGATGATCCCAGGGTCCTGGGATGGAGCCTCACATCAGGTTCCCTGCTCAGCAGAGAGTCTGCTTCTCTGTCCCTTCCCTGGCTCATGCTCTCTCTCTCTTGCTCACTACTTCTCTCAAATAAATTAATAAAATCTTAAAAAAAAAAAAGACTGTCTAAAATCTGTGAAGAATCATGTCGAGTTTTACTTATAGTTTCTTGGGAAAAGTCCCCAAATGATGTGTGAGAGGAAGTACAATACATAATATATCTTATAACAAAACTTTTGAAATTAAAGGTATCTATAACAGTGGTGATGGATCTAGACCTGCCTCAGCTCATAGCAAAATGTCCAGCTGATCATGGCACTCACCCACCCACTATCAGATTACAACTTCCTACGCTCTATCCAGAGCTCTTTGGAAAGTGCATTGTCCAGAGGCAAAGGATGAATCAGATGGTGGGAATTGAGAGGAGAAAAAGATGATGGGGTTTTAGGGCTCTGGATGATTAATGGACAATCTCTTATAAGGTGTTTTAATTCCTTTTATGCTTCTCCCACCTGCCTCAATTACAGAAGTGATCAGCTCTGGGAAAAATTCAAAGATTTTCCTCAGGATGACTATTTTCAAAAGGAGCAGAATGAAGAACTGTAAGTGCTTATGACATAACATTTGTCTTTTTCATGATTAGATATGCCATACAGAACTTTTGAAATGTCTTAAGTTGGCAAATGGCATGAAGAAAATAATGTTTGGGGAAGACAAGATCTTGAGAGTATCATGAAGGTGTCATTGACCGATTGCAACTGCAGAGAGGACAAAATGTTAGAAAACTGTAACTGCAGGTTAAGTACAACTTGATTAAGTTTGGGTTTGAGTACATGTTAGAGAGAATTTGACTTGAGGAAGTCGTTCATAAGAAAATAATCTTACAAAAACAAACAAAAGAACTTCCACATTTAAAATTATATCCACATGAAAAATAAAAGAAAATAAAAATATATCTATATGGAGACAAGGGAGAGAGGAGTCAAAATGATTTCAGTATTTCTGGACTGTAACGGGGACCAGCTGATGAATTTGATTATCACCAGGAGGTCCAAGTCTCTTGTTTCTCTGAAGAGCTTTGCCGGCTCTGTCCCTCAGGTGGCGCTCAGCTTCTGTGTCCACAATACCCATAAGCCTTTTTTCTACTTCTAACTATATTCCATCTGGTGCACTAAATGTGGATGTCATACAAATACATATACTTCAAAATGATCCGAAGATATCTCACTAAGAGAAGGCTGTGGGACTATTTTCCTCTCTTTTCTTACTTTTAAACTCAATTAAGAAGAAACTTTCTTTTCCTCCCTCTGAGTCATTGCCTTTTATCTTCTCCTCTTCTTAAGTTCATTGTTGTATTTTTCTCCTTCATGCTAAGATGGTGGCACAGAATACTGATGAGAAAATGCTTATTTTAAAACCACTAATTTCTCTGAGCAGAGCAAACCTGATCTGCATTTTTACAGATGTTCCCCTGGTCTGACCTCAGCCTTAGGAGGGTTATAGGTAGTCCCACAGCAAAAGGAAAAAGAAAAAAAAACAAAACAAAACAGAAATTTCACACCCCACGTTCTTCTGGATTGGCAAAGGAGGAGTTAGAGAACAAACTACTTTACATCAAAAGCAATTGCTGGAGGCTATAGGATTTTTATGTTATTCCTAAATTAGTTTCTTTATATAACAGTAGGTCTAATTCTCAGGACAATCAGGTTCAATGAAATACTTTTTTGGGGGAGAGTAGAGGAAGAGAAAGTGGATTGTGTATAGGAGCAGGTTGGTTCCTATTTTGATTTTATAAATGTGCAGAGCACTAGTGGGACAATACCCATATTAAAATAATAGTGGCTTATCTTAGTCTGAGAAACCGCAGTTCTTTTTTAAATTGAAATTACAAGCATGGCTGAAATTCTTTCTTTAATGATCTCCATTATTTTTCAAAATCTAGATCAAATTGATGCCTAAGGATAGTTTTATAACACTCTCACATTAGAAACCTCCAAAATGGTATATAGATTATTTCACTGGTATGATAAAATTTGCAAATATCTATCACTTTTGTCTAATTCAAAATAAATTTGCACTTGAAAACAGAATGGATAATTCTCCAAAGAAATTAGCATTTGCCTAGCTGTTATGAGTCAAACATTTTGATAGCAACGGCTATTTTACTGTCTGAATTCTTTCTGATGTCTACAGGAACTGACAGAAGCAGCATAACTGGTAGGCTTCTGTGGATTCTGCTGTGAAGAACTCGGTGGAAGAATGTGGGAAGGCAGCCTGCATTCATCTAAGGAGGTAGAAATTAGACAACAAGGTGAGGTCCAGTTATCAGTAAAAGCTGAGTAGGCAAACACTGATGTGGCAAGATTTATCAGTCACTCACATGTCTATATGTTTACTGTTATAGGAGTTTACCTATTTATTTATTATTTATTTTTTCATTTATTTTATTTACTTTTTAAAAATTTTTAACGATTTCACAATAAAGGAGATTCTTAGTTCATCCGGCAGTTTTCCTATTTAAACATCAGATCTGAAACTGAGGGACAGTGGGTCATTATTTTTTTAATCCTTATAGTACCTACCATATTATTATGTGAAGCTTGAAACACTCAAATATAAGTAAGTAACAGAATAAAATGTATCAACACATTCTTTATTGGATATGTTCATATCCACCCATCATCCTCAGCATACTGCGCGCGCGCGCGCACACACACACACACACACACACACACACACACACACACACATTTGTAAGTGAAGTTAACCATGAATGGGAGGAAGGAAGATAGAAGATATAGCACTGGTATCTGGGAATCAAGCCAAATAATTCAGGACAAAAAGATTCCTGGAGATACTAAATACAGTCTTGGCCTACTTCACAATTGTTCCCAAAGTCATTTATACTTTGGGTACTTATATACGGAATATTATAATAATGTAAGCTGCTCATATATTTTTAAGTGATAGCGAGAAGAAATATGAGGTATATAAATTATATAAACTTTCTTTTTCTTTTTTTTTTTAATTATTTATTTTAGAGAGAGAGGGGGAAAACATGCAGGGGGGAAGAGGCAGAGGGAGAGTGTCCAAGTGGACTTCCACTGAGTGTGGAGCCCAACGTGGGGCTCAATCTCAGGACTCATGATCTCAGGACTCATGGTCTCAGGACTCATGGTCTCAGGACCCATGAGATCAGGACCTGAGCCAAAACAAGGGTCAGACACTTAACTGACTGAGCCACCTAGGCACCCCTACTTTCTTTTTGTTTGTCCCTCATTCATTTAACAGGTATTATATTCATACTTCTTATGAAGAAATGAAGAAAGAAAAATGACTAATATGTGCTCCCTTCCCTCAAAATGTTTTAATTCTTGTGGTAGATCTGGAAAAGTAAACAGACATTTGCAATGCAAACTTAATCCAGTCTTAGAGGATTATCTTTTTCAGATGTGTCTACACAGCCTTATAATTTTTTCTAATGTGCTACTAATCACTTTTAATTGAGCTTTGAGCTTGCAGGTGTCTATTTAAATGATGAATGTTGCTGCAGTGGGGAGTATCCATCAAGGGGGAAATTACCTGAAACAATGTTGCCGTGTTATTATGGACATTTTATGGTTACCCTGAAGTATCCAGGATCCCTGGTAGTATTCCATCACCAAATAGAACAATAGACTCTCATACCTGGAAAGAAATTCGGAGATTAATTAATACAATTCGCTTATTTTACGGAAGAGAAAAATTAGATTCAGAGGTTGTATTTGCTGGACATGATTACAGAACTTTTTGGTGGCACACCTTAAAGCAGGGTCATTCTTCACACACTAAGTTAAATATAATTTATATCTCACAATCATTTCTGAAAGACTGCATAATCAAAAATAGATATAAAAATGAATGAATTCACAGTATTAAATTAAAGGCATGACATCATAGTCATTTCGTACAAGTTGATTCTACTTTTATTGAATACTGTTCAATATTGTTCTTTTTTTGAGTTTGTAAGCTAATCAAACCAGAAACAATTAAATGAGCTAAAATATATTATAGAAGATTAATTCTGAACATGTTGATGTTTTCCCTCATATACTTTATATTTACATTTCTGTTAACATAACCTTGCAATGAAACAAGGACATAATAGTTACTAATGATGACTCAGTGACCCTAGGAAAAATGAACACACTATATAGATAATATATTAGATGAAGAAATCACCTGAAAATTAATATGACTCCATTTTATTTATTTAGCAATATCTAGTGTTTCTTAGGTGCCAGACACAATGCTGGGCATTTTAAAGGTATCACATTAATAATAATGTTACACATTATTTATTATTTTATTGTAATGTTACATATTACAATAAAATTGAATCCCAAAACAGGTCTAAAAAATATAAAAAGGTGATTTCAAATATAATCAATCTATACCTTAAACAATAGTATTACTCGGACTAAAAATGTAAGTTGGGGATAGAAGGTAGGTGAAAGGTGGGTAAAGCTGTTAAAATCTAGAGAAAAATTGACCTCCTCCTCTCTACCCACAAAATGAATATATTGGTCTTGAGTCTTATTCAATGCACCCATATATGAACCAGCAGGAATGTTCTGTCTGGTGGGAGGGTATGGCTCTACAGTGTTGGTATATAGTTATTTATGAGGCTATCCCATTATCTCAATTGTTCCCTTTATTTGTTAAGATGACCAAATTCACTTACCTAAGCTCTGATTCCATACTCTTCATGCAAACAGCTACAGAGAGAATGATTTGTTTAATAAATGCAAATATTGTCACATATTGTATATATGATTTCTATGCAAACAAATACGTTTAATAAGACAATTTATACATTCATCTTTCCATTCTTTCTGTCCTCTGATTCCTTTCAAAAATATTTTTTTGCTTTTGACTCTTGAGGAATTCTGTACTATATCCATGATACAGAAATGAAGGGCCAGATATATGGTCCCTATACACCAAGGAGAATTATATTATAGAAGAGGCAGGCAGGCTAGCAAACAGACAAATAATAAAATGAGTTGATGATTATAAGGGAGTTTCATCTAGACTACAATTTGGCATAGACGAAGAACTCCAAAGCCAGAGTTCATTTGTGCTTGAGCTAGTATTTGAGCCGAACCTAGAAGGATTGAACAGTTTGTCAGAAAACTTGGGAGACGGTATTTCAGTTAGAGAAAAGAGTTTGTGAGAAGGAATGAATGCCTGAGTTAGCAGAAACTACAAATATTTGACTTTTCCTGGAGGATCTCTTACGATTTAATAAGCATGTTCAGTCTGAGTAACTTACTGCATTTGGTATAGCAACCAAATCATGTTTTTGAGTTTAAAAGCAATAATTCAAGCCCTACATCATCATGGCCACCAGCAGAACAGCATCCTGTGAGGCCTTACGTGAGCATCAGCTGGTGCCTATAGATAAATCTCCTTTGGGTTTCTTGCCAAATGCTGCAAATATCCACATTTTAAAACTGTTGATAAAGAAATAAGGGCACATTCTTAAAATAAAAATTATACTCTTCTATCAAATTTTGTCTGCTAAAAACATATTGACCAAAATAATCAAGACTGATTTTTTTATATCTTTTACATATTTTAGGCAAGGAAGACAATAATGATACATCAGATTTTTGTTCAGATTATTTAACCTCTCGGTTTCTCTCTCTCTTCCCCTCGCTCACAGATGCACATGAATGTGTTCCACTTTCTAGGTTATTTAGGTATTTTCCAGGGCACATCAGGTGGTGTTTTGTTTATTTATTCAAAAAAACAGAAGTGACCATGAGCAATGCTATGTGGTGGTAGCAGGAGGCACAAAGAAGATAGAAATGTTGGCCCTACTCTTAAGACAATTGGCTGGGATTAATATATATGTGGTTTCATTTTATACCCCAGAGGATCACAGGTAGGGCCAGGTAGGAGACTACATGAATCATGAACGTCAGCTTGTGCTTTTCTTTCTTTTTTTGCATCACCCCATGAAATATTGGCATAACAATTTCATAATATAAATTTAAAACTAATTTTGCTGCTAGAAAATAAACATTACTATGATATTTTGGATGCAAACTAAATCATTCTATGAGTAGAAGAAAAGGAGCTGTCACATTCACCATGATCATATTATTTCCAAGTTCTTCTGTTAGTATCCATTTGCTACATATTCACTCATTTTCTCATCTTCTCGTACTTTCCGGCAGGTGTCAAAAGTTTAAGAAAAGCTGAGAGAAAATCTTAAAATTGAGAAAACTCTATTCATTCATTTTTTCTTTTCTTTTCTTTTTTTTAAAAATATTTTGGAAGGTCCTTTTATAATCTAATTTGCCTTGGTCAATCTAGCAGAACACCAGTGTTCCTTAGTTCTCCAATTTTAGAATTATTTCTTAGTCATTTTATACCTTTATTATTTATTATATTAGAAAATTGTTTTTCAACATTTGAAATTTTTGATCATATTAACCACAAATCCTGGTATTTTGTGTTTAACCAAAGTTTTCAGTGAATATTCAGAATGTATTTTATGTTTTTATTTCAGGAGTAGATCACAGAAACAGTGCTTATGTTCTCTAGAGAATTACAAGACTGGGGTAAACCTTATTTGGATAACATAGTATGAGGGGTGCCACTTAGCTTGTTAGTTTTCTCAGGGCATCAAAAAAAGTTTAACCATCAATCGCGCTCTACTTAATCTTGCTGTATATATGTAAGTGACCACATTTAGCATGGCCACGGAAAATATATATGGCTTCATGCACATATACATATTGAGTAAAAGATATTTTGCGATTTTAGATACCAATTTCTTGTTATTCTTCTCAAAGGAACCTATTTGGAATGGGCATTATTTCCCCATTGAATAGGTTGAATAGGTCTAAAAAAATCCTTCTGAATTCACTCGTGTATTCATTCATTCAACTGCAATTTATTATAGAGATTAGCAATACATAGAGACAAAGTGCCTGCTTTCGGGGAACTTAAAAATTGGGGGAGGTGGACAATTAAGAATTTATTGGGGCACCTGGGTGGCTCAGTCAGTTAAATGTCTGCCTTTGGCTCAGGTCATGATCTCGGGGTCCTGGGATGGAGCCTGGAGTCCAGCTCCCTTCTCAGCTGGGAGTTTGCTTCTCTCTCAGCCTCAACCCCTTTCCCTGCTCCTGCGCTCTCTTTCTCTCTCTCTGCCAAATAATTAAATAAAGTCTTAAAAAAAGAGAGAATTTATTGTTTTATTTAAGAAAGCATATATAGGGAGGGATTACAACAAAGCAAAATTGTGTTTAGGGAAGTCAGTCAAAGGAACCAGGGGTGTTAATCAACTTAAGAAATGGATTCCAGACTTTGCCTTATGTCTTATTTCCTTTTATCTTAATTATCAGGTTAATTGACAGCAAACATATGTTTGCTGGAAAAAATCTTTGATAAAATCTGATTTACAATGAGAGATAAAAGCAGGTATTATTTTCTCAGATTTATAAGAAATATTTCCATAATGGCATGACAAGATTGTACTTCCTTTTTTTTTTCTTTTTTCCCTTATACCTAACAAGTTTTGATAGCAAACACATATTTTAGAAAAATGTTTTGGTTCCATTTAGTTTATCAAAAAACAGTTAAATGACATCATATTCATGAAAGAAATTTAAGAAGCAGATGAATTTGTATATATTACTGACCACACAGCAGAGAATCAGCTACAACATCTTTAACAGTTATGTTATTTTTACACAGCAAGTCTTCAGCAAACAAGACTGTGCTACAAAAAAAATTGGTTTAAGTTAGTTATTTGGAATTTACTTTCCCATAAAAATCATATTTTAAATGTATTTTAATCAGATTCACCCAAAAGAAGTCTAGTGAAGGCTTAATGTGTATGAAGAGTAGTAATAAAAATAATATGATGGCTAATATTACTGGTGGGGCATTCTGCTGCTTGAATACATTATTATTTTCTCTTTGCTCTTCTATGAGAGCAATATTATCATTTCTATTTTACAGATGAGAAGACTATAGTTTAGATAATTCAAATGACTTGGGACTTAGAGTCAGAATTGGGAATTTATGTCTATCATATGACCCCAAATCCATGTCTCTAATCATTTTATTATATTATATTTTGTTGCATGGTTATATTAAGAATGCAGAAAAAATGCACATATACCTACTTATTTCAATAACAGAAATGCTTGCACCAGAGGCTCAGATATGCTGCTGATAAATTTGTTAGAGACATCATTTACATTAGGTAATGCAAGATGTGTTCAATAGACTTCACTGGAGGGTTAAGAGAATAAGATGTTACTTCTCAAAACAGTGAGAAGAAGAGAGAAAAGGAAAATTGCCCAAGATGCAAGGTAAAAAAGAGTCTCAGAAAAGTAAATCAGAGGTCTGAACAGAGTTCGTGAAAACAAAAAATAAAACAAAAAAAGAAAAGAAAAATTAAAAAAAGAAAAAGTAAACAAAACTTTAAAGAAATATATGGGTATTTTTGATGGGTCAGGATTAGGAAAAGGAGACTCGCAGGATTGTTGAGTGAGTAAAATGAAAGTGGTTACTGTCATGGACAATTGTGGGAAGAGTTTTAAAAAAAGAAGTGGAGGGGCTTCTTTGCAGATGATATGATACTTTATGTGGAAAACCCAAAAGACTCTACCCCAAAACTGCTAGAACTCATACAGGAATTCAGTCAAGTGGCAGGATATAAAAATCAATGCACAGAAATCAGTGGCATTTCTATACATCAACAACAAGATAGAAGAAAGAGAAATTAAGGAGTCGATCCCATTTACAATTGCACCCAAAACCATAAGATACCTAGGAATAAATCTAACCAAAGAGGCAAAGAATCTGTACTCAGAAAACTATAGAATACTCATGAAAGAAATTGAGGAAGACACAAAGAAATGGAAAAACGTTCCATGCTCATGGATTGGAAGAACAAATATTGTGAAAATGTCAATGCTACCTAGAGCAATCTACACATTTAATGCAATCCCTATCAAAATACCATCAACTTTTTTCAAAGAAATGGAACAAATAATCCTAAAATTTGTATGGAACCAGAAAAGACCCCGGATAGCCAGAGGAATGTTGAAAAAGAAAAGCAAAGCCGGTGGCATCACAATTCCAGACTTCAAGCTCTATTATAAAGCTGCAATCATCAAGACAGTATGGTACTGGCACAAAAACAGACACATAGATCAATGGAACAGAATGGAGAGCCCAGAAATGGACCCTCAACTCTATGGTCAACTAATCTTCGACAAAACAGAAAAGAATGTCCAATGGAAAAAAGACAGTCTCTTCAACAAATGGTGTTGGGAAAATAGGACAGCCACATGCAGAAGAATGAAACTGGACCATTTCCTTACAGCACACACAAAAATAGACTCAAAATGGTTGGAAGACCTAAATGTGAGACAGGAATCCATCAAAATCCTAGAAGAGAACACAGGCAGCAACCTCTTCGACCTCAACCACAGCAACTTCTTCCTATACACATCGCCAAAAACAAGGGAAGCTAGGGCAAAAATGAACTATTGGGACTTCATCAAGATAAAAAGCTTTTGCACAGCAAAGGAAATAGTCAACAAAACCAAAAGACAACCGACAGAATGGGAGAAGATATTTGCAAATGACATATCAGATAAAGGGCTAGTATCCAAAATCTATAAAGAACTTATCAAACTCAACACCCAAGGAACAAATAACCCAGTCAAGAAATGGACAGAAAACATGAACAGACATTTTTCCAAACAAGACATCCAAATGGCCAACAGACACATGAAAAAGTGCTCAACATCACTCGGCATCAGGGAAATACAAATCAAAACAACAATGAGATACCACCTCACACCAGTCAGAATGGCTAAAATTAACAAGTCAGGAAATGATAGATGTTGGCGAGGATGTGGAGAAAGCGGAACCCTCCTACACTGTTGGTGGGAATGCAAGCCGGTGCAGCCACTCTGGAAAACAGTATGGAGGTTCCTCAAAAAGTTGAAAATAGAGCTACCATATGACCCAGCAATCGCACTACTGGGTATTTACCCCAAAGATACAAATGTGGTGATCCGAAGGGGTACATGCACCCCGATGTTTATAGCAGCAATGTCCACAATAGCCAAACTATGGGAAGAGCAAGATGTCCATCAACAGATGAATGGATAAAGAAGGTGTATATATACAATGGAATATTATGCAGCCATCAAAAGGAATGAAATCTTGCCATTTGCAATGACGTGGATCGAACTGGAGGGTATTATGCTGAGCGAAATAAGTCAATCAGAGAAAGACATGTATCATATGACCTCACTGATATGAGGAATTCTTAATCTCAGGAAATAAACTGAGGGTTGCTGGAGTGGTGGGTGGTGGGAGGGATGGGGTGGCTGGGAGATAGACATTGGGGAGAGTATGTGCTATGGTAAGTGCTGTGAATTGTGTAAGACTGATGAATCACAGACCTGTACCTCTGAAACAAATAATACATTATATGTTAAAAAAAAAAAAAAAAAAAAAGAAGAAGAAGATAGCAGGAAGGGAAAAATGAAGGGGGAGAAATCAGAGGGGGAGATGAACCATGAGAGACTATGGACTCTGAGAAACAAACTGAGGGTTCCAGAGGGGAGGGGGGTAGGGGGATGTGTTACCCTGGTGATGGGTATTAAAGAAGGCACGTACTGAATGGAGCACTGGGTGTTATACGTAAACAATGAATCATGGAACACTACATCAAAAACTAATGATGTAATGTATGGTGACTAACATAATAAAATAAAATAAAAACAAAACAAAACAAAAAAGAAGTGGAGGGGTGCCTGGGTCGACCGGTGGGTTAAGCAACCAACTCTTGGTTTTGGGCTCAAGTCTCGACCTCAGGATTGTGAGATGGAGCACTCCTGCACTGAGCCCGGCGTCGGCTTGAAAAATCTCTCCCTCTGCTCCTCCTCTCACTAGTATCCACTCTCTCTCTGCCTCTCTCTCTCTCTCTAAAATAAATAAAGAAATCTTAAAAAAAAAGAAGTGGAAAGGAGTGTAGATACATAAACATATTTTAGGAATGAAGGACATGAAAAAAATCGGGGCACGAAACAAGTGTGCAGGAAGCCTGTAAGTTTGAAATATGTGCTCTTCTCTCCACTTATTCCTAATGGGATCTCTGAAAGTGACTTTAATTCAAGATTTTTGAGATGAAAGTTGAGCCAGCCCCCATTGCTATAATTCTGTATTTCATTAAAACCATTTTGATTGCTTCATAGGATGCACTTAATGCTATATTGCCTGGTCTTTAAGGTTATTAACACAGGATTGACATGTAGGCAATCTAGATCTATGAATTACACATTATATTACCCATAATCTGAGAATACTTTCTTTTTCCCACTTCTCTATTTGAACTGAAAGACAAATCGAAATAGATTATGTTGCCTACGGCAACATAGAGGGTGGGAGGGTGAGGCCACAGGGAGCAATTGCTATTCAGTAAACGGTTTCTTTTTGGAGTGATGAAAATATTCTAATTTCCTTTTGGAATGATGAAAATATTTTAAGTTTGATGATGATCACAAAATTCAGTAGACAAATGAAAAACCAATGAATTATAATGTTAATTGGGTGAACTTTTTGGTACATGAATTATATCTCAATAAAGCTGCTTTTTTTTTTTAAAGAAAAAGAAGCAACTCTAAATGTTTCAGGTCAAATGGTAATGAATTGAAAACTTAAAACATTCACCTGTTGGTGAATAAATTTTCCTTTTCATAAGGCTCCTAAGCTCATGACACTAGGGAGAACATAATTAACGTTAATGGAGAAACCTTCTAAAAAAATACAACTGTAATTTTTCAAAAAGCTCTTCAGTACTTCTTCTTTGCTCTCAAATGGTCTTGAAATAATTGTCTCAAAGTATAACTATAATCTACTTTCATGTAATTTTCTCTTAGCATAGCAGAAAAATGTAGAGCGAAGGACTCCCAGGGAAATTTTCCAATATGATTACAGTTGGCCTAGTATTATGGATTTGGGTTTTCTGATTGACTTTTCACCCAATTAATTGTTTTCATAAATTTTGCATAGGACTTTTACAACTTATTCCCCTCATTCAATACCTACTAGGCTGTCTGCCTTGTGTATAAAGTAAGAGGCCTATTATTGTCCATCATGGAGTTTATGGAACAGAAAAAAGAAGGGATTAGAAAAGGTAAATACTTGAGCAACTAGATGAATCAACATAGAATCTGGTACCTAAATCTGATATTTGAGCATAAATAATTTTATCTCCCAGTTTTACCTGTTCTACTTTAAATGTTGATTTGTGATATACACATATATCTGGTAACACATACTTTCATTGCAAACAGTTTTATAAGTTAAAATTTTTGTATAGAGTGTGTAGTAAATAATAATAAATTTTATTTGCAAGTGGACAGTGAATATATCAGAAGGGAAAATAGAGAAAAATACATCTTATAAAAGTTAACATTCAATTTGTCTGTGCGTAAGCAATATGATATAACACTAAGACTTTGGAGAAAGGCATCCCGGGCTTGAATTCAAGACCTTCCACATATTAGCTGTATAAACTCAGATAAACTACTCATTTCCCTTAGCCTCAGTTTTCTTAAGGGAATATTAATTTTGCCTGAAACTTTTGTTCTGGTGATTGAGTGAAATAGCATATAAAATATTTGTCACCTTATGATACATAACAAGTATTTTCTAAATGTTTGCCATGTACATAGAATTTGATTTGAAATCAAATGTATCTAATACATATTGAGACAGATAAAGATTTCTCTTGATTAGCACAACTATTTCAGGAAATCTAGAATAAAACCCTGTCTTTCCAATATTCCATGGAATATAGTTTCCTTTTCAGAACCATAGTATTAAAATGGAATTTTACATATAGGCACTCTGGATTTTAAGAGAAGTAAGCCTTTACATTTCTCCCTAAAGTACTTTCCAGGATTATATTTACCTGGTAAATTTTACACCGACTACTGAATTAAAGATAGCCAAAAATAGAGCTCTGGGAAGTGTAGTCTGAGTCTTCAATCCATTGAATCTGGCCTGAACCTCTGTCTTCTTACATAGAAGGAGGTGGAAGATTGATACTCTGCCAGTTCTGGGTATACACTTTAAAAAGGCTGGCAGCTTCTTCTTCTGCTCTTTTGTAACTTGGCTGTCATTCTGTGAGGAAGCCCAAGCAACCACATGTGGCAAATGATTGAGATCCCCAACTGACCATCCTACCTGAGATACCAGCTAAAGCCAGACCAACTTTTATTCCATGTGAGTGAGCCACCTTCACGTTGATCCTCTAGTTTTTCCAGTAAAGCTTTCCTAAAGATACGCTGTGGAACAAGCATGAGCTGTTGCTTCCAAGCGCTGATGAAATTATAAAATCATCAGTAAATAATTGTCATTTTAAACCACTACTTTTGGGGGAAGTTTAATGTGCATCAGGAAACAGCTAAAACTGCAACCAAGAAAAGAAGCAGTATCTGCAGGGGTTAAAAGATATCCTGAAGAATCTCTCCTCTCTATGAAGAACCTGTAAATTCTTCTATCACAGCATTTACAAAGCTTTATTTTTATCATGACTCTCTATCTTTTTTCATTAATTAGCCCTCATCCTTCTCAAGTGGTAATCAATTATTCCCTCAGACCCTAAACTTTCTAATTTTTAGTAAATACACCACAAATGTTTGTGGAATGAAAGAATGAATGATGAATAAATGCCTGGTTTCATTAGAATTGTTGTCTTTTTTGTTATTTTCAGAGAGAACAAATAACGGTTAACCCTGATTCCTACAACTTGAAGGTATATATGAATAAAGCAAAATAAAAGTATTCAGTTTGAAGAAAGATGCTGTTTGAAAAAAGAATCATGTGGTGAGAATAGGGAATGAGGACCTTAATTAATTTCTGTGGTACAGATGTTGGAAGAAACGAACTAAACATAAAGGAACAATAGATCTTTTGGAAAAATAAAAGTTAACTGGAGTTCTCTTTTCCTAGTGACACCCTACAAAATACTTATTTTAAGCCATGAACACCAAATTCCTTGGGATTTCCATGATCTTTAAAACAACAACAACAACTAGCACCTTATAATTAGCAGCAAAGAGTCTATGTACTGAGTTATTATAATGTACAGTCATTCCATTAGGTGCATACCACCGTGTGGTATGAGGCGGGAATAATTAGACACCAGATGGTGATATCAACTCCAATAGAGAATGCCTATGCATTATGCATGAGAAGTGACTTTATTGTTGTTTTTATCCATTTGGTACCATTATGCTGCTCTTGGACCTCAATCAGTGTCTCAAAAAAAAAATCACTTTGGATCTGGAATTTTTCTGTTCTGAACAATTTGTAACATCACTTTGTCATATTCTGATCAGTTATCTCCCTACTCAACTTGCAGAATTTCTAAAAGCATATTATTTTCTGGCAGCACCATAGAACTGAGGTTTTCCATTACCCAGAGCATCTGAGCTTACTGGATATAATTTTATGTTTCTGCCAGCAGTATAAAGTTTAAGATTAGTATCTTTGAAAATTGAATCTGATTTTTAATGATTGTAGTGTCACATTTCTGGGCTGAGGTACTTTTAAAATGTCATTAATAGATATGTGATTAATCATTTTATGTCTTTTGACCACTAAGAATATCTTTTATTTTCATTATAGATGTAATGAATTTGAAATTAGAAAAGAGTTGGAATATATAGTGATTGGATAGTAGATTTCATTAATGTTATTAATTCTTCAATGGAGAGCTCAACAAAATGGTTGTTTATCTTGATTCGTTTGCGAAAATGGCAGCATTTGAGGAGGTTCCAAGATACTGTATCAGAATTCAAGAACATGTTGTCTTTTAATTTTCAGCCTCCTTGTGATTGATTGATTGATTCTGTGGCCCTTAGCCCTTGAAATAAGGCAGTTAGTGCTCAATACATAAGATTTTTAGTAAGTGGTCCTAATAGATTACATAGCTATAGCAGGCAAGATTTAATCAGAGAATTGTAATCATGAGGGAAGATATAATACATGGGGTTATTATATGGTTTTTACCTTGTTTGGAAACTATTTAAAACGTTTATGTCCATCTGTTGCCTCAGCCCCTGGATCTGAGGTCAGCAGGGGAGGCAGCTGAGAAGGTAAGAGGGACTTGACAGTAGTAGAGAGTAAAAGAAAGCTGGAATCCATGAAAAGAGGCTGAGGCCCAGATTGATTCATCACCACTTCCAAACCTCCAAGTTCAATGATGCCAGTAACTTGAAGGGAAGCCGCTGTCTTTGACCATGGAGCTAAACATGCATGTGGTTTAGGAAGTCAGAGATGCTGAAAGAAGCTTGAGATAATGCAGGCCTGGCTTCTGCCCACACAGACAAAGTGAGCTAGAGATCAGTAGCAAAGTCTGTGACCTAAAATAGTGCCTGGAACATTCTATATTTATATATATAGAGAGAGAGAGAGAGAGAGAGTTACTTGTATCTCTCTCTCTATATATATTTTTAATTTTAATATAGACTTATGTTTATAGAAACCTTGTGAGGATAGTACAAGACTTCCTCTTGGGAAAGGCAGTCTTATGTGTATGGTTTTTGGAGTCTCGCTCAGCCACATAAAAATAGGCCTTGGCCTCTAAGCCTTCCTTACCTGGAGGGAGCCCACAGTTATTACCAATCAATGACCTTCAGTCTTGCTCAGGGCTTTCAGTGTTTGGCAGGGGAGAGATCAAGGTAATTATGCGGGGGCATTAGTGGAGGGCACATAGGCCAGTTGCCCTGCATCGGCCGCCAGGGACACCTACTGGCCATGAGAGACTGACACCCTTACTGGCATGGATCTTGCACTGTCTCTTCTCTATGGGAGTAAAATCATTCTACCATCCAGTGCTTGGCTGTGTTGTGCTTTCCTTGTTGACTCAGATACCAAGATGCAGTGGGCAGAAATCTTTCCATTCCTGGTGTCTGGAATTGTGTTGATCTTTGCTATCCTCCATGTAGTTGGAGTCTTTCCTTGGGTTTGGTTACCAAGCACTGTGTGCTACTTAACACTGCCCATATAGCCCACACCCAGCTTCCTCTATTGCTAACACTTTATGTTACTATAGTACATTTGTCACAATCAATGAACTAATAATATTAAAATATTATTAACTAAAGACCATTTTCAGATTTCCTTAGGTTTTACCTCCTTTTTTTTTTTTTTTTTTCTATGTCAAGATCTTATCCAGGAGACCATATTACATTTAGTCATTATGACTCCTTAGATTCTTCTTGGCTATAACACTTTCTCAACTTGCCTTGTTTTTAATGACCTTGACAGTATTGAAAAGCATTGGTCAGGTATTTTGTAAAATGTCAATTGGGATTTGTCTGATATTTTCCTCATAATTAGATTAGAAATAGAAGCACATCTTAAAATCATCACTAATCTTAACCACCAAGACTTTACTCCCATTAGCATTTTGGAGATCACTTCCCTTTAATATCATAATTGAAAAACTGACATAATATATTTTGCTTTCTTTCTGCACCATTATTTTATTGGTTTCTTCCATGCTATTTGGAGGCTTTTAGTTGCTACATAACATCCCTACATGTATGGATCATGTACCTAAGAAGTAGTTTGAACTACTGTAACAAAAGAAGCCCAAACAATGATAGTTTAAACAAGATAGACCTTTATTTATCCTTCATATAGAATGTGGGCCAGTAATTTCCTGTAGCACCAAATCATCAGCTCCAAGATCATCTACTTTGTTCCCCTGCCATCCATGCTCCCATCTCATAGATGAATGTGGTTGTTCCAACTCATTCTACTGAGTCTACATTACAGCAAGAAGAGAGAAGTAGTAGAGGACTATCCTTCATCTTAAGGCCACAGATGTTGCACATTTATTTTTTTCTTACATCCAATTGGCCTGAATATAGTCATATAATCACCTTAGCAAAGAGAAAGGCTTAGAGTTACAGTATTTTTCTAGGTGGCAATATATTAATTAAAATCTGAGGGTTGCTTTAATAAAGGAAGTAGGAGAAAATGGATCATTAGGCAATATTAGCAGTATCAACATAAATATTTCTGTCTTCTCTTGGCCATTTAAAAAAATAGTTACTATTAATGATGCTGTGTTGATCACCCTAAAACAAAATATTTCTATCCACATTTCTGATTTTCTAAAACGTATCAAGGAAATGAATTATTTTAGGCATTTATTTATTTTAGATAAATATTGTTATATTGCTTTACTGAAATTTTGGGCAACTTTGACATCCTATTAACAGTAAGAATGCCTACGATATTATTTTAATTCTCAAATTACTTTGGTTAATCTAACAGATTAAATGTATTTAGTCATTGATTTAATTTGCATTATTTTAATTATTTAAGAGTTTGCACATTGTTTTTCCATTTATACTATTTGAATTTCCCATTTTTAAGGGCTTTGTTCATTGTTCTTTTGGGATTTTTATATTGATTTGTAAAAGCTCTTATGTGTGTAACTTGGGGAATATATGCAGTAATACTCATATTGGTATAACTTTCTGGAAGGCAACTTGACAATATTTATTAGGACTATTACAATACTCAATCAGTATGATACATTATTATTTCCAATTCTAGTGTTTTATTCCATAAAAACTATCAGAAGTATGCATGAAGTTTTATGTGCAGAATTGTTAATAAAATCAGACTATTGAAAATCCTTATGTTAACAGTAGAGAAATGGATAAATTATATAACATCATGTATTGGTTGATTATGCAGGCATTAAAAAGTGTTTTCAAAGATTAGTGAATATAGTAGAAACACAGTCATGATGCAATATCAAATGACACTTGTGCATTAGAAATCTCCAAGCGTGTGACATAATGTGCAGACTTTCATAAACTTACTTTAATACAAAACTCCTTTTCTTCTAGAATATTTTATTTTTTAATCTTTTTAAAGATTTTATTTATTTATTATTTATTTATTTAAGATTTTATTTATTTATTTAAGAGAGACAGAGAGTGAGCATGAGCAGGGGGACAAGGCAGAGGGAGAAGCAAACAGACTCCCTGCTGAGCCAGGAGCCTGATGACATGGGGCTTGATCCCAGGACCTGGAGATCATGACCTGAGCCAAAGCCAGACGCTTAACCAGGAACCCCCTCTCCTAGAATATTTTAAGTATAGGTATTATGCAGAAAATGTTTTGGTAAATAATAACCTTCTTTATCAAGCCCCTTTAATAAAGTTCATTATTACCACACTGGCAATTGCAGAAAGACTGAAAAGAATTTGCGGATCTGGTACCCACAGGAAACTACTAAAATCTTATTAGCCTACGTAAGTTAAGTAAAAAGTCAAGGCTGTTTGTCATAGTCATGGATATACTACCATGCTTTCCCTTCATTTAGTTCTTATATTTTCAGTTCCTAAGGTGGGGATATTTCAGTCCTCTCCCATCTATTTTAGAATCACCCGTCCATCTTCTGGTTCAAAGAATAAAACATAAGAGGACTAGGTTACTCTTCTGGAGTAACATTAGTAAATTTGCTCTCTGGAGTTAACTTTAAAGATTGTCCCTAAATGTATCTGTTGGATACATTTAGGAAATTGGAAACAGTGATGAAACTTCCAGTTCTTAAATTTCAGACTCAATCTAAAATTCTTCTTGTTTTCATGATATGAAAAATTTGATTCTATTAAAATACTCTTTTCATGTTTTAAGTCATGGTATTCAGTACTGATAATGTTGAATAGTTAAAGTACTTTAACTCATAAAATTTTTTTATTCATATCTGTAGACTTTTTTTGGAAGTGCTAGAATGTCAAGTCTAAAGAAATTTGGAAAATTTAGTGCAAATCTATGCTTAATAGCAAGAAGAATGTGTGAATTCACATTACCGAAGGCCTTTTTTTCATGGAGAGAATTATTACCCAGAAAATACTGAAACCAGAAAAATTCTTAGTGACCTAATATTTGACATTTGATATCCTATATTTATTTTCTAAATTTCATAATTTCCTAGGTTAAAATGCTCTGCAAAATATAAATGTGTGTTTGTGTATGTGTGTATACATGAATCCAAATCTGTATATCTGGATTTACAGATATAAGGAAAAAGAAATTTTTCTTTCCCTAATAGGCAGCCAAGTGCTCTTATGAAAATATTAACTTGTCTTACAGAATCTATAATTTATATCCAGAAGAATAAATTATACTACCAAAGATAAATATTAAAATAAATGTTAGCATCTGCAGTATCATCCACTAATACTGGCAAAGCCCATTATAACTACTCTACTGAAATAATACCTCCTGAAATTGATGACATTAGCAGCAACTACAATCATGTAACATTTAAAATGACAGTACTCCATTTTATACTTTTATTTATTTCAACTGGAACCTGTAACTTGTAGCATGATTTCTATTTATGAAAAAAATCTGCTTTTCTTAGTTAACACAAAGTATGGACTTTACATAATAATAACTTAATCAAATGATTTTTTTCAAAATATTCCACTTTTCACATTAATGAGCTTTTACAATAGTTACGTTCAGGGAGGGGAAAATGTTTCTAGAGAATAAAACTGCCAAAGTGTATTCATCTGTAGAAGACCATTCATTGTCCATTTATTTATGCACCTGTGAGCTTATATTTTGCATGGTGGAATAATTTTAAGCATAAGTATTAAATGTTTACTTAAGAGGGATATTGAAGCATGGGCCATAGAATACCCTCAAAGGTATGATTTAGAAGCACTTTTAACTATTTTTTCTGAACAACCATTTGATATCTCTATTACTTACCAGAATATAATTTTTTTTTCTGTCTGGTATTTTATCTTTGTCATCTTTATCATATATCCTATATCATTATAATCCATTGCTCCTACACAGATGTACACACACAGACGCACACACCAGACCCTTTTGTGTATTTTCTATGCCAATTTAATACTCATTTGGAAATTTTTTAAAATTTCAGATAAATACCACCTGCATTTTCTATTATTACTGGAAATATTTTTAAAATTTTATTTTTCTTCACAATATTTCTCTGTTACCAAAAATAAAATAATCAGATTTCTCTATTATTCTTATAAACAAATGAGGTTTTTATTATTTTAGAGGGTTGAGATACATTTGATCACCCATTCAGAATGCCACTTTGGTGTGCTCTGAATGTGCTATGCCCATTTGTTTTCCTTTTTAAATAAAAAAGAACATTGACACTTAATACACCTGAGAGTAAGGAAAATTTCCAATTGGCTTCTTTACTCTTACAGATTATTAAAGATCACACAATACTCAGATCACATTTTTCTGAAATGCATTTTTTTTTGAGAGAAAGAGGGTAGGGGGAGGGGCAGAGGGAGAGGTAGAGAGAGAATCTTAAGCAGGCTCCATGCCCAGCATGGAGTCTCACATAGGTCTTGATCTCACAACCCTGAGATCATGACCTGAGCCAAAATCAAGAGTCAGATACTTAAACCACTGAGCCACCCAGGCACCCCTGAAATGCATTCTTAAACCCTAAACCCTCCTACTTCTCACAAAGGATTCTCTGTAGTGATTTGTGGAGTACTTTTGACTTTATTATTAATTGAGTACAGCTTACATAAAATATCATATTAGTTTCAGGTATACAACATGGTGATTTGACATTTATATGCATTATGAAATGCTCACTAGGATTAGTGTGGTTATCATTGGTCACCATTCAAAATTATAAAATTGTTATTGACTATATTCCCTTTGACTGTGTTTGAAAAAATCCCAAGGATATTCCTAAAACTGGAATTTTGAAATTGAGAACTTTATACACAGTAGAGAACCAAAGAAAAAAAAACATGACCTAATCAATTCTTAGGAATTTTCATATATTTTACAAGTGTTGAATGGATTTAGTTGGGGATAAAATATGGAGTGACAATAGGCTTATTTTGAGGATTTAGTTTTGATCTATTTATTTCTATTATTATAAGGAGTTGAATCCCTGTTTACATTTTGGTCATAGTTTTTCCTAAGAAACCATTCTGCCCACCTTCCAGCCTTAACTTTCCTGGTGCCCATGAACTATCAGCAGGAAGCAGTCACCTCCAGAATTTTCCAAACTACACCATAATCACACAAGCTTTGGTCCATGGAGAGTTAATTTATATTATGTGCGAACATTTCTAACAAGAGAATATTTACTAACCTCGATTGAGCCCCATTATTCTTTAAATTCCTATGATTTAAGTTATTAAAATTTAAATGATGTGTAAATAATTGGACTGATGATCAGACAAAACCAAGGCTTGCTAAACAAACATATATGCAGGAGTGTGGAAATAGAGGTGGATTAAAACAGAGACAGCACATAATAAAATAGATAATATTCATTCTAGTCAGATGATTTGAAAAGGATTTGATGGATAACGTATTTCAAGTCAAAGAGTTGTATAAGGCAATCTAAATCAGAGATACAGGGTCTGAGTGAATGCAGCCCTAAATCAGCTGGACTTCTTTTGCTGATACACGTGCAGTAAACTGAGCTTTAAAGAGCCATGTAACTAGAAATATGCATTTTTATCTCATGATAGACTCAGACAAGTTTTGTTTTATTTTACCATGATTGTAAATTCATTTTCATGGTGATTTTATTTCCTTTACCTGGAACTTTTTTTTTTTTTAATTTTTTTATTGTTATGTTAATCCCCATACATTACATCATTAGTTTTAGGTTACCTGGAACTTTTATCACACAGCTAAGAGTGTTTGACTTTTAGATAAAATAAAAGTACCTCTCACTCACACTGTCATTTTATCTTTTATTTATTTATTTATTTATTTTTTAAATGTTTTATTTATCTATTCATGAAAGTCAGAGAGAGAGAGAGAGGCAGAGGCAGAGGGAGAAGCAGGCTCCCCACCTAGCAGGAAGCCCAATGCGGAACTCGATCCCAGAACCCTGGGATCATGACCTGAGCCGAAGGCAGACGCTTAACCATCTGAGCCACCCAGGCACCCCGTCATTTTATCTTTTTTTTAAAGAAGGCTCCATGCCCAGCATGGAGTCCCATTTGGGGCTTGAACTCATGAGCCTGATACCAAGACCTGAGCTGAGCTAAGAATCAGTCGCTTAACCAACTGAGCCACCCAGGTGCCCCCCACATTGTCATTTTTTAAATAATTACAAATTTAGAATTACTATTCTATGTAAATTGTAAAAAATTTAACTAAAATGATTATCTCATATAATGACAATATTCCTGATATGCCAGATTATAGATATATAAATTTAGATTGCATCATTTTTACCTGGTGGCAGAAAAGAAACGGTATTTTAAGAATAAGGAAAAAAGGGAGTATCTGCTATTTGACTTATAAGAAACCATGATTTCATGGAGGTATTTACAGATATTTTCTGGCATGGTATTATCATCTTGAAACAGTGTCATTCGGGTGTTTTTTGGGGGGTGGGAGGGGGATATTTGTCTGTTCACTTGTATTTAGTTTTGTCCAGATATTTTCCAAAACAATGAAGAGTTTGAATACTCATCACAACCATGCTTGCTGTAAACACTTCTAAGTTATGAAGCACTTGCAGTGATAAATAATAATGGTGGTGCTTATTAAACCCATATTAGTTAGAACTTTCTATTTACATAGTATAATTTTTCAGAATATCCAAAGGAAAAAAATAGAGAACAGCCCTGCCAGATATACTTATTATTCACTAAGTTATATACTATATCTTATTTACTGAGAGTGTATTTAACAACAACCAAAAAAAAAAAAAAAAAAAAGAAGAAGAAGAAGAAGAAGGGAATTAGGCTATTAACAGAAGTTTAGGCATTAATCTAAAGGCATTCTAATTTTGTGAGTCACAGAGGCTTTAACTCCTGAACTGAGCCTACCTAGTGTTGAGTTGGTATTATAATTATAATCAAATATTCTTAGACATTCGTCAGATTCAACTAGTTTTTTTATATAAAAAAAGGACAATTTAATATACTTAAATGATAGAAACAATGACCATTATACAAAATTTGGACTAAAAGATTTCTTTTTGAGAATTTTGGCACATGAAAACAGATTATTTTTTGTATATCCAAGTCACATCTCAAAAAAGAAGTATCTGCTCTTTAGGAAAAAAAATAGGGCATTTCAAGAAAATCTTTTCCATTGTGGGAAAAGGAGAAATCAAAGAAAACATCTACTTTCTACATATTTTTTTCACAGCATATTTTTCTTTTTACTATAACTTTCTTAATAATATCATGAAACATGTAAAATTTATTTTTTCTTGCAATTATTACTTGGCAAACATGAGTTTTGTTGCATTTTCTTCAAACCACTAGCTTTGAAGCACTGAGAAGTGAGGTTGGTTCTGTGGTTGAAACACATTAACAAGCCCCTTCCCTGTAGGATAAAGCCCACATTACTTGAGATTCAAATCTTCCCAAAGACCCTATTTTGTCAACCTCTCCAAACTTCTCTTCCATGGTGTCTAATGGATCTTAAGGAGGAACAAGAAACCTCCATAATTTTACAGATGAGGAACATAGCATCAAGAGAATGGCTTGAACAATGAAACACATTTAATTATTAGGAAAGCCAGAGCAGAATTCAAGTATTTTGAAGGCAGATCTAGCTCTTTATCAATGCAAAACCGAGTCATTTAAGTAAAAAAAAAAAGTGAAAAAAATTATCCTTTTCTTGTGCTTAAGATAAAATGTTTAGAAGAAATCACCAAATGAAATCTTAATTAGTTAAGATTATAAGTTATATAAGTTAGTTAATAATCATTAGTTATTAAGTATATTAGTTATTAGCTATTTGAATTGAGATAGCAAATTCTAACTGAGCATTTTCTTTTAGAAGGTGGTAATTTCTATGAAGTATGACTTGTTAGGATTCATAATCAATGCCTCAGTAGAAACCCAACTTACATAACAAAAGCTCATGCATAGAACAGTTGCCCATCTCCAAATCATGTTACTATGGCAATTGGTACCTTAGTTTACACCAACATTATCTTGATTTTTTTTCTGACTTACTCTAACTTTTGGAATTTTCATTAAAACATTTATTCTACTTCCAGATGACTCACTCCCCTTTCCCTCCAAAAATAATCTCTTTAGCTGAAAATATTAATGCATTCCATAGAGTTGCTAAGAAATTGTAATCTTTTGGGAATGTAAACATCTACTTTGAGATGCTTTCAATATGCCATTTATTGAACAGCTTGATAGCCTTTTATTGAGGGCTAGTTGCATTAGTTTTTCTTATTTTTAACTGCATGGAAAATATATTTTTGCAAAGCCTGAAAAATAAAGGGATGAAATACAATTATAAATTTACCATGCTAGACAGAGAAGCAGACTATGTAGATGGATGTCATTTAGCATTAAGTGACACTAAGTTGCAATATACTGTTCACAGAGAGATGGATGACAAGTCAGATTGTTATACAGATGCTTAACTCAATGGTGTGCATTATAATTTTGAAGATGCCATCTGATTTGCACAGATTAGTATGCCATACTGATAGAGATATGATGCAGGGGATTGGAAGTCAAAATTGGTTTCTTTTTCCTATTCTTTGCTGCCTGACATCCTTTACTCCAAGACTCAGTCATTATGGCAAACACATTTCTAGCAATTTGGAGCTTGGATTTTCACTTGGGTTGGAAAATGCTTAGTGTTTGTAGGGCTAATTTGAATAGCTCAAATCTTTTGGACGTTTAGTAATTTTGTTAAAAATTAGGAAATAGTATTATGGTTTATTGCCCAAATCGTACTTGGCCATACAAACAAAGAATAACTAGTAGCCTTTGCATTCATTGTAGTAGTAGTCTGCTTACGTTGATTGCATCCTGCAAGCCCATCTCCACATGGTTCTTGGAAACACTGTATAGCAGTGCAAATTCCCAAACAAAGTGGAAAAGAACATCTGCTGAGGGGTTTATGTAATTTTCCAGTCAATTTGTTCTGTCAAGAAGATAAAGCATTTCATTCCTTTGAAGAAACCAGTAGCATTGGGTGGAGTGGGGGTGGAGCTTTAAAGATTATACACATTGATGACAACATCTCTATATTTAAAACAGTTCTATCACACAGCAAAATGCCAATGCTGCTTCAGTCTTTTACTAAATTTCTCCTATTTATACTATGAATATATCTGATATAAAAAGCACATTATTTCCCAAGAGCATGTATGATTTCATGACACTTCAAAACCACTTGGTAATGCCGTTTAAAGATATGAACTAGGCTTATACAAGACCGTTACTGTAGATTCTGTCTTATTGTATTGATCAGACACTAAAAAATGTTTCTGCTTTTGAATCAACATGGAAGTATTTGTCAGTATGAATGTTTTCCATTTTTCTTTACTAAGATGATTATTATTAGGAAAATTATTAAATTAACAGAATGAAAAAGATACATGATTTTATTTTGCCATCTTTAAGTCTTCACAAAGAGCGTGAGAATATTTTACGATTATTGTAAGTAACACTAAGGATCAAAATTGTGTTCACTATCATAATTTCTGTCTGCTCTTTTTAACAAGCATGTTACTCCTATAGGGTAGAAGAGAGAGAAAGGTGTTAAAGGATGGTCACTATCGGAATACATTATTCCTCTTATTAACATGAAGATGTTATGTAAAACATTAAGGGAAGAACAACATCTACCTGTGGAAAAACTTTACTGCAACCATCCTCCCTGTAGAAACTAACATTTTATTAAGAAACATCTAAAGAAGTACGCCATACACTGTTTGATTTTAGCCAACACAGACATAGAACTTATGATCTAGTTTCCTATTATCTTGAAAGTTTCATATTTACTCTAAGAACTTATGAGATACATATAGTTCTCCAATGATCTTGAAAGTTTCATGAGCGCCTATTAAACAGATGCTAATGCTACTTGCTAGGTAATAACACTTGAAGTTCCAATAAACATTAGACCTATTAGAAATGTCTACTATTGTGGAACTGGAATGTCATGATCCTATTCTAGAAAGTTGAACACTTCTGATTTTCAGACATGTCCACAAATATTTCTATTAACTTCTCTCTAAATTTTCATTATTCCTTTTACTTATATAAAACTCAGGACTTTTAGTTATGCATGAAATAACTTTCTGTTTCAAAAAATACATACCATTAACATTGTCAAGAATAATAGAACAGGTGTTTACTGAAATTAACTCTTGGTTTGGGAAGGACTCTAATTTTCCCTATATGACTCTAGCTCTACAATGATAGAAATTATATGTATTGAGTGCTGCCCTTCCTATGACAATTAAAAGTTTGGGTTGGAAAATGTATCCTTCACAGGAAGGGAGCATATTTATCAGCTTGTGGAATGTTCATCAGATGAGCGGCAGGAATGTGTGCCCTCTTGGGTGACTGATGCAAGCTGTGGTGGAACCCCCTGGCGCCCTTGCCAGTCATCTGGAAAAGATCGCCAATCAAGAACTGGCCTTTACTGTGACACATTCACAATACCATGCGTCAAAGGCAAGGAACAATAGGTATTTTCAGCAAATTAGGGAAGCAAAGTTACAGGGAGAAGAACAAAGCTATTTTATCCCTCTATCAAAATATGCAGAACACAGTCTTCTTCGTCACTTTGCTGTTCCTGCTTCTCTGTCTAATTTGTCAAGTCCAGTCTCTTATTGCAATGTTTCCCAAATTTGAATTAGTCACGTATCAACTTCATGATTTATGTCACGCTTAAGCACTACATGTAGTTTTAAACCAAGTCATATTTTTACTTAAATAAATGATTTAAAATTGATATCATTATTATAGATAAAATGTCAGTATCCCTTTGTGTTAGAGGAAAGCCAAGAGTTAATTTTTTTCAAATATGTTAATAGATCATGAATTTTTAAAAAAGGCATGTTCAACATGTAGAGTCTGAAGTAGCCTCACATGCCAGACTTTGAAAGTCATTACTCTTAGGCCAGGTGATAAGGCCGAAAGGCATTTATTTATTTGGGGGCAATATTAAAACACATTTTCTCAGATTCACTAACCTTATAATCGCATACTACTTATACCTATTCTTATTTACGGGTACAGGAACCCCACAACATAATGACAGGAAGGAAGGGAAGAATCGCCCAACTTCTTTAAACTGGGCATTCTCTTCATTACACACACAAGCATGTGTGAACACACACAAATCCACACACATTTGCACACACGCACACTTAAACACAAATGAAATCAACGTGAACCAGACACCGGTGCCCACTCTCTGGCCGCTCGCAGGCTTAGACCACCTGCTGTGGCTTGTTTGTGACACCACAGCCTGCCTTACTTTTGAACCTCTCCTGGTGAACTTTCCCGTGTATAGTTAGAAATGGTACTTTGGACGAAATGTTCTTAGCTACATTCCAGGCTCAATCTTGAATCTCTATTCAATTTCTTTCTTGATTTGCTATCCTAGAAAATTCCTCACTAAAACAGTTTTGGTTCAGCATTGCTTTTAGGATATGCATTTCAGTCGAGTCCACGCTGTGATATTCCCACTATTATTTCCGTCAGATTCTGTAAGCAAGATCACAACCACCAACGCTGAATAATGGGGAAGAGAAGGAGAAAGTGAACAGACTGGAAAAAGTATTTATATGCAACCCAAGGAAGAGTAACATAAATGCCTTGGCTTTAGTAACACTTCTAATAATGTTTAGCATTAGAAAGTAGTTCATTTTGTGAAGCATAAAGAATTAGAAATATCATCATAATAGTCATTGTTAATATTTATTGAGTTCTATGCTACCCATTGCTAAAAAATTAATTTATTTTCACAAGAACTTTATGAATTTGATCCTATAATTACAGCCATTTTACAGACAAAGAAACTGAGACAGAAGAGTATGTACCCAAGATCTTACAGGTAGTAATTAATAGAATCCACAGAGAAAGTCTGATATCAAGACCTGAAATTTTAACTCTCTACAGTTCATAATCTATTGACCAGAAATAAACAGTATCAACATTCAGGCATATCTATTTTCAATCTTTATTTAAAACAAGCATCACACAGTATATATATATATATATAAATTCAGATCATACTATATACTATATGTTATATATATTATTTTACAAACGATTTTCACTCAAAGGTTTTATCATGAACATTTTCACAAGAAATTAAATGTTTATTTTATGCATCAAATAGTATTCTGTAAGGATTTATAGCAAAGTTTCCCAAATTTTCTCAGTTCATAGGCCTCTTGGTGTCTCATTATTTGTTCTTCACAGCCTCTCTAGGAAAAAAGTAGTTCTATTTATTAAAAAGTTAAGCGCAAACAATTTAATAAGCATTAATATCCTAATAATATCCTTAATAAGCATTTATGTCCTTAATATATAGCATTATTGTCCTTAAGAAGCATTTATATCTTAATGCCATTTGAAAAGTAATGCACATAGGGGTGCCTGAGTGGCTCAGTTGGTTGGGCGACTGCCTTCGGCTCAGGTCATGATCCTGGAGTCCCGGGATCGAGTCCCGCATCGGGCTCCCTGCTCAGCGGGGGGTCTGCTTCTCTCTCTGACCCTCTTCCCTCAGACCCTCTTCCCTCTCGTGCTATCTCTCATTCTCTCTGTCAAATAAATAAATGAATAAATAAAAAAGAAAGAAAAGTAATGCACATAGAATGCAAAAAAAAAAACAAAACGAAACATTGTATTCCTAAATAACCACAATCACAGAGGAGATGTCTGCACCTTTGGGCACTGCCTGCTCTTTGAACTTTGGAATTATAGTGGACACTACCAGTCTCATTTCCTTTTCCACACTGATTTTCACACAGTACTTGTTTTTCTCCCTAGAACTGCCAAAAACCCAGCTTTATAAAGGTACATTGTCACTGAAAAAATTATAGCCGATCTTATGATGTTGAAACTGTGAATTATGTGAAACTAATGAATCATACATTATCCAATAGGCATCAAATATTGTGTTTCTCCCTTTATATTGATCCATGGAAGCCCTGGGGGTTCACTAAAGCACTCCGGGATGTCTCTTAGAAACTGCACACTTATGTTGAAATAACCATCACTAGGGGTGCCTGGGTGGCTCAGTAGGTTAAGCATCTGACTCTTGATTTTGGCTCAGATCATGATCTCAGAGTTGTGAGATTGAGCCCCATGTTGGGCTCTGTGTTGGGTGTGAAGTTTGCTTGAAATTCTCTCTCTCCCTCCCCCCGCCACACTCTCTAAATAAATAAATAAATAAATAAATAAAATAACCATCACTAAAATGCTCAACATTTTGGTTTTGTAACTTAGTTTTTCCCTGCTTGATATAACTTCAGTTGGGGATGCTCAACTGAAACTGCAGGGTCAACTAAGATGGCTCACTCTCATGGCTAGGAAGCTGATCCTGGCTTTAGTTAGGAGTTTAAGGTTGGAGACCCCAGTTGTCTGACACATGGGCCTTTCCATATGGCTGCCTGGTCTTTCTCCATATATATAATGAGGAATTGGCTCATGTGATTATGGAGGCTGAGAAGTTCCAAGATCTGCATAAGGCAAGCTGGAGACCCATGAGCACTGATGTTATAGTTCTGTCTTTGTCTGAAGACCTGAGAAGCAGCAGAGCCAATGGTGTAAGTTTCAGTCTGAGTCAGGGTCTAAATTCAAAGGCACTAGAAGATTGATGTCCCAGCTTGAAGATAGGTAGAGAGAGTAAATTCTCCCTTACACAGCCTTTTTGTTCTGGTCAAACCTTCAACTGACTAGATGAGGCCTGTCTGCAATGGGGAGAGCAATCAGCTTTACTCAAGTCCACTGATTTAAACATTAATGTCATCCAGAAGCACCCAAATGGACACACTTTAAATATGTTTAACTCAATCTCTGAGCACCCCAGGGTCCAGCCATGTTGACATAAAATTAACTGTCACACTTATTTTTTATAATTGAAAATTGCAATTAATATCCCAATATATAAATATTTGGACTTAGTCTCATTATTTCTTAGGATCAATTCCAGGAGAGAAATTCTTCTATCATAGGATCTGAAAACCTAATTTTTTTAAACATATTGTCAAATTACTTCTAGTGGGGTGAGTGCCCATTCTCTCACATCATCACCAGCACCTGGTTGATTCCCTTTTACTTTTTAATCTTCATTCCCCTTGTTCAATGACCTATAGGCAGTAATACATGGGATGAATAACTTGAGATATTTAAGGAAAAATATGATTTCTGGAAAAGGAATAAGCCAGAATTTTACAGGGAGAAGTATATATTTTGTATTTTGTTATAACAAGAACCATAAATACTACCCATTTCCAACAACTCAGTTGCTGAGTGGTCATCTTTGTGGTCTAGTTGGTTGTTCCCCTTTATTACCCAAGTTTTGCCCTGCTCTCCTGTCAATCTTTAACAAAGTTTCTTGCTCCATATTTTTTATCTCATCTCATGTTAGTGGCTATTTTGTGTCAGAGCTGCTATTAATGTATTCATAGTGAGTTTAAGAGTTAAGTTTAAGTGAAACTTTTAACATCTTAATAAAGTCCTCTTCCTTCCTTTATGCTCTGGAAGATCTTTGTTTTATGTTTTGTTTTTGCAAAAGCATCTCTTCTCTAATGGAGGACTTCTCAAGAATCTTTGCTTTGTATTGAAATTGGCGTTATTTCCATGTGGCAGTGACAGACATGGTGCATTGTCTGCTCCCTTTGTTGGGGAAAGCAATTTCTCATTGCATTTGCAAGAAAGTTGACCTTCTGTTGGGAAGTAACTTGGCACATCCGGTGTCACATCATTAAACATCTTCCAAGCAACAAAAGTTTAGGGATAATTGATTCTATCTAGTTCAAAATAAATTTTATCCAGACTTCACTTTTCCTAAGTTGTATTATTAAATTCAATATATACAAATTAACAAGTGTATTAGCCAAATCCACATAGGAACTTCATATTTTGTCTCAGTTTTTTAGTGTTATATCTAACTTGATTCTCTTTGGCTTAAAATTAGCTTTATGGTCTGTGACTTCTAAAAAGCAGCTTACCAAAATTAACACTGACCATAAATTTGTAAAAAATACCTTCAGTCTTTTGTTTTATTAAGATATTATGTAATCATGGCTGCATTTTTGCATAACACAAGAAAGCAATTAAATGTTCTCTCAGCAAATTCAAGTGCCAAAAGATTAAGTTATAAAACAGGAAGGATGATATGACTTACTGTTCTCAACTCCACCCACATGTTGAGCTTCTTTTAATGATTGCCTAACATGATTGTCACCATATTTTTTTTTTTTTTTTTTTTGCCTTCTAAAGTTTAATGGGGCTATTATAATTGGCAACTGCCTAACTGGAGGGGAAAGATTCCTTTCCTCAAGATATTGCTTTTTCTTCTATATTTAGTCAGTGATTTTCTTACCTGAAATCCTTTAAATCTGTCAATCTAAAATAAGCAAATAAACAAACAGGCTTATCAAATTATATACACACCAAAAAGGACAGATACCTAATAAAGAGGCACATTTTTGGTATGTATCACAAGTTCTTTATCAACTAAGTCTCTATTATTCCCAGATCCAATTAATAAACAGAATACAAGCTAATATTTGAATTTCAGGTTCTATAAACAGAATCTCTCTAGTCCATTCTAATATAAGAGCATTGTGTGAAAAGTAATTATTTCTTTTTAAATTTTTATTTATGTGAAAAATAACAAACTTCTCACATAAATAAAAAGGAACATATAATATTTATTTAGGAGATTTTGACTAATTCTCATATGTATGTAATTTCAGTTCTAGGAATTAATAAATATCACTCCTAATAATGCCTGTGTTTGATCACTAAAAAAGGAGTAATTTACACTCAATTTGTCCTCTTCTGTTTGGCTTATTAACCATATCAAGTTAACATTAATTGCTGTTTCCAAAAAGTCACTTATCACTTTGTAATCAAATATCCTATTCATTCCCAACCAATACAACATGAATTTATCTGTCCCTGGAAATGTGATTAGGTTCCAGTTGTTTTTCTGGAAATAAAATGTGCTCTATTGAAAAACTTACTTCAGTAAAAATGAAACAAATGCCTAGAAAAAAACATTAATTAGTGGTATTTTAAAATTTAGCTGTGAGAAGAAAAACATTGATATACAAGTATTTATTGCAATGATTTAAAACTAAGAAAATGGGGCGCCTGGGTGGCTCAGTTGGTTAAGCGACTGCCTTCGGCTCAGGTCATGATCCTGGAGTCCCGGGATTGAGTCCCGCATCGGGCTCCCTGCTCAGCAGGGAGTCTGCTTCTCCCTCTGACCCTCCCGCCTCTCATGTGCTCTCTCTCTCTCCTCTCATCCTCTCTCAAATAAATAAATAAAATCTTTAAATAAAAAAATAAATAAATAAAAATAAAACTAAGAAAATGGCATTTTCTCTTTGTTACTGAAAATGAGTAGCAAATAAATAAATATAATAAATTAAAATTAAAATACTACTAAATAAATTAAAACTTAATACTAATTTTTAATTTTTCAGCAAAAAGTAGATACTTCCATAGCATGAATTTAAATGTATTGATTTGCTAGTATCCATGAATAAGGGTAAGAGTGATTTGCCTAAAAAATTTAAGTTCTGAAAAGACAGTGTGGTATCTACAGATTAGGGCATATGTATTAAAATGATTAGAAAGGAATTAGCATTGCACAGTGATAAATTACATAAACTTTGGAGCAGAGAATCTAACTGCAAGTTCCTCTTCACCACCAGCAGCTCTATGATCATTATCATTCATGTAACTTGCTGAAGTTCAGTTTTTTCATTAGTAGAATGGATAAAACAATTGTAATCTTGAAGTGTTGACAGGATAAAAATATAAAATGTGTACAAAGTGCTTAGCACCATGCTTCCCTCATATTTGGGGATCAATTTCAGATAATCATAATAATTACAATTATTAATACAAATGATGAAAAATAACACATGTAATAAAGAAACATAGATTGAGATGGCAGAGAGTTAACAGAGCCTGGGGTCTTCTCTTATTTGAATAGATATAAAGACATACAGAAAGTAAAAGAATTTTAGTGAGAACAGGAATCAAGGATAAATGTTAACCATATTACTGGAATCAATGAAGAACTTTACTATCTGCCATGAACAGAGAAACAGATTAACTAATAAAGTCATGGCTAATGTGAAGTTTATAAAACAATGTTACCAAAAATGAAAGTGGAAGGTCAAGATTAGACTCACTTCTTTCAGAGCAAGGATTGGTCTATATAAGATACACCAACCTATGTGAATGAGCACACTTCCACCACAGGCAATATGTTCTCTCAAATAACCAGGGTTGTGTTCCTTCTCTTCTCTCAGTAAGAACCTTACTATGTTAATGTAAAAATATATAGATTTTATATTTAATCCCATCTATGAAATGGAAGAGACAAGCTATTCAACACCCAAGTTCAGGAGCAAAGGTTTTAACCACTTTTGGTATTGTTGTTCTTATAATTTTCCTAAGGAGTGATGTGGAAAGTAATCTCACAGATGAGATAGTTTCTGTTCTCAGCTGTGCTTGAATCACGTGTTTGCTCTTTGCCCTGTCATTGAGCAATATGAATAAAGCATTCTGATTTGGTAGGCCTACTCAATTAGGATTTCAAAAATAATGTCAACTCCAACTAAATCTCCTAGCAAAATTTCTTTATAGTAAATAGAGGTTCTTTTGTCAGAAGAAGTAACTGAAAAAAAAAAAAAAAAAAAAAAGAAGTAACTGAAAGTTACTGAACAGATGAAAACCAGGTTTCACTATAAGAGTTAAGGAATATCCATTGTATTTAGCAATGTAGAGGTTCCTGGTGACCTTACAGTTATTAGACTTGAGGAAATAAAGACACAGTGAACAGTACAGAAATAGAGACAGATTGACTGAGAGGTAAAACACTAGGTAGTAGCTAGAAGAAAAAAGGGATGAGATTTTTCTAAAAAAAGAAAAGAAAAAAAAAAAAGCTTAAGCCAGTTTAAAAGTTAACAAAAAGGATCTATTTGAGAGTAAGTGGTTAAAGGATTAGATCCAAAGGAGAGATCAGTCCTAGGTAGGGGAAGACAGTTCCTTTATTTTAGCAAGAAAGAACAGGATAGGTGCAGACATGGATAAATTTGCATGTTGGTAGATCTAATGGTTTCTGTTTTCATTGAGAAGTATAAAGCAGATGAGAGAAGATGCAGGGGGTTTCAGATGTTTAAGGAAAATGGAAATGATTCAAACTGGTATGATTGATGATAAGTATGTGAATTATGTAGGAAATCATAGTAAGATTGCTAGGGGTGAACTGAGGCTGATGAGACTTTATAGGGTTGCAGTGTATGCTTCCTTGCTCTGTGACTTTTTTCTTCAGGTGTTTTTGACTGTCCTTTAGACAGGCAAAAATAAAAACTAAAACAAAAGGGAGAATTATATTCACTCAGGGTTAGATCTTTGACTGTTGAGGCAACAAAGAGAGAGGGTCAATGAAGTTTTTGTGTTGCAAGAATGTTAAAATAACTAAGTGGGGTTTTAAAATGGAAGAGAAAGGAAGTAAGAATGAAAAAAAAACTACTGAATTGAGAGTATTCATAAAAAGTAATGGATTGGAGATCCTACTACAGTATGATGACAGTGTATTAGAAATATCTGAAAAGCCAACTGGAAGGAGATAAAATCAGTTTCAAAAAATGTATTGAAAAATGTCAAGTAGCAGTTGCATGTTGTGAAATCTCTAAGTAGAAAGAGAATGCAGAGAATAAGGGCTTACTCTAGTCTTCACCTTATATTAACACACTCTATAGTTCCTTTCATGAAGTTGAATAATAAAGGAAAATGAATTTATGATCGTAGAGAACATAAAGATAATCAGCAGCTAGGGGTGGAGGGGGAGTTGCATATATTTTAAACTGATGGAAAGAAAAAAAGTGGAAAGATCCTAGTCCTATTTGGCATAAGACCAGAGATGAAAAAAATAAAATGAACATAAAATCAAATTGGAAACAAAATGAGATGATTGATTATTGCGGTTAAGACCATTTTATTTATGATAATAAAGAAAAAATTGAATAAAATAGAAGAAACTGAAAAGATAAAGCTGAAATACTCATGAAGCATATTCAAAAATAGTTCAGATTTTGCACATATTCAAATTAAATCAATGAAATGCTATTTTATGACCCATAAATTGGTAAAAGATTGAAATATAATATCCACTGTTTGCAGATGAAGGCTTTAAATGAGTCCTTTCATATATTTGAAGTGGAAATAAATTTATACATTTCAAGAGAACAATTTGCAATATGTTTAAGAACTTAGATATGATCAAACCTTGACCCAAATACTGAATATCTAAAAATATATACTAAAGGTATGTGCAAGACTTTATTAATAAGGATATCAGTCAAATTTTACTTATAAAACCCAAATGTTGCCACATAGTATAGAAAATTATTTTACAAACTAAGAAACTATTGACAATAGTCACAAATTGTATAGAAAAAGATCATAATAGTTATTACCATTGACTTACAAGATTATTTTTCCTTTTATATTTTTATTTTTTTTCTTTTTCTTTTTCCTTTATTTTATTTCTCCTTTTATACTTCAATAATTTTAATTCTTTTTATATTTGGACATAGTATTTTCATAATGAGAAATAATTAAAAGTGTCCTAGAATCATGGGAAAGGGATTAGTTAATATTTAATTCTAATATACAGAGTAAAAGAACATTTGTTATAACATGTCTGTTAAGATATAAGAAAAGTATATTTAAAATAGCACAGAACAAAAAAATCCTGTTACATGTTATTTAAAAGATATACACTCACCTAACAGCAGAAGAATGCACTTTATTCTCAAGTGCACACAAAACATATTCCAGTATAGGTCATGGAATAAGTCTCAACAAATTTAAGAAGATCGAAGTCATACAAGGTATCTTTTCTGATTACGATGGGATGAAACTAGAAATTGATAACAGTAAGAAAATGGGAAAATTCACAAATATGTAGAAACGAATTAACATACTCTTGAATAACCACTAGATCAATAAAGAAATCAAAAGAGAATTGTAAAAATACCTCAAGACAAATGAAAATGAAAACACAACTTACCCAAACATATGAAATGCGGTAAGAGCTGTAGTAATAGGGAAGTTTATAGCAATAAATGCTTACCTTAAAAAATAAGATGTCCAATAACAATCTAACTTTTCACTTCAAGGAATTTGAAAAAGAAGAAAAAACTAAAGCCAAATTAATAAGAGGAAGGAAATGGTAAAGATCAGAACAGAAATAGAAAATAGAAGAACAATAGAAAAAATCAACAAAGCTAAGAATTGTGGGTTTTCTTGTAGAAATAAACAAATCAACAAACCCTTAATAGACTAAGAAAAAAAAAGAGAGAAGCCTCAAATAAATAAAATCAGAAATGGAAAAGGAGACGTTATAGGACATGCCTCAGAAAGGAAAAGGATCCTAAGGAACTGTTATGAACAAGAATATACAAACAAATTAGATAACCTAGAAGAAATGGATAAATTCCTAGAAATATACAACCAAGCAAGCCTGAATCAAGAAGAAATAAAAAACCTAAACAGACTAATAACAAATAGAGATTGAAGTAGTAATCCAAATTTCCCAACAAAGAAAAGCCAAGGAGCAGATGGCTTCATGGTTGAATTCTAAGAAACATTAAAAGAATTAATATCAATCCTTTTTTAACTCTTCCAAAAAATAGAAGTAGAGGAAGGAATTTCAGACTCATTTTATAAGGCCAGCACCACTCTAACACCAAAGTCAGATAAATATAGTATAAGAAAAGAAAACTGAGACCAAATCCCTAATAAACAGAAATGCAGAAATTCTCAATGAAATAGTAGCAAACCAAATTCAACAACACATTAAAGTAATTACATATCATGACCAAATGGGATTTACCTCTGGGATGCAAGGTAAGTTTAACATACACAAATCAATCAGTGTGATACATTACATTGCCATATGAAAGATAAAAACCACACGATCATCTCAATAGATGCAGGCGACTGACAAAACTCAACATCTACTTATGATAAAAACTCTCAATAAAACAGGTTTAAAGGAAATGTCCTTAACACAATAAAAATCATTTCTGAAAAGCTCACAGCTGACATAATCAATGGGGAGAAACTGAGAGCTTTTTCTCTAAGATCTGGTACAATTTAGGGATGCCACTTTCACCACTTCGATTCAGCATAACACTGGAAGTTCTGGCAAAAGCATTCACACAAAAGAAAGAAATAGAAGGCATCCAAATTAAAAAGGAAAAAGCAAAGTTGTCCCTGTTTACAGATGACATGATCTCATATGTAGAAAACCTTAAAGACTACATTAAAAAATGTTACAATTAATAAATAAATCCAGTAAAGTTTCACGAGATGAAATTAAATATCAAGGGGCACCTAACTGGCTCAGTTGGTAGAGCATGTGACTCTTGATTTTGGGGTCATGCATTCAAGCCCCAGGTTGAGTGGTAGAGCTTACTTTAAAAAGTAAAAATAAAATAAAAATAAAAATCATTTGCATTTCTTTATATTAATAACAATCTATCCAAAAATGAACTCAAGAAAATGATCTTATTTATGACGGCATCAAAAAGGAAAAAATAGGAATAAATTTAACCAAGGGGTGAAACGCATGTACATAAAACCTATAAAACATTGATGAAAGAAATTGAAGACACAAATAAATGAACAGATATCCCATGTTCATGGATTGGAAGAGTTAATATTGTTAAAATGTCCTTATTATCCAAAGCAATATACAATTCAATTACTGTAAGGGACTCAATGCAATCCCTACCAAAGTTTTAATGGCATTTTTCACAGAAATAGGAAAAAAATAAAATTTTACAGCACCACAAAGCAATCTTGAGAAAGAACAGACTTGGAGGCATCACACTTTTCATTTCAAACTCTATTACAAAGATACGGTAATCAAAACAGTAATATAGCATGAAAATAGACAATGGAGCAAATAAAGAGTTCATGACTAAACTTTGCATATACAGTTAACTAATTTTCAACAAGAATGCCAAGAATACACAATGTGCAAAGGAAATCTATTCAATAAATGTTATTGGGAAAACTGGATAACAATATGCAAAAGAATAAAATTAGACCCTTACCTTACATCATATATAAAAATCAACACTAAGTGGATTAAAAACTTGAAAGTGAAACCTGAAACCATAATACTCATAGAAGAAAACAGGGAAAGAACTCCTTCACATTGACAATAATTTTTTAATATGTTGAGATATAGGTCTTTTTAATATATCCTGCAAATACATTATTTATCTCAACATATAAGAAGCACCTACAATTTTCCTAGAAAAAGAGAGTATGTTTTTTTAAAAGCAAAGATAATAGACAGGAGACAAGCTTGTGAAAATTGCTCAGCTTCACTAATAATTAAGGATGTGCAAATTAAGCAATACTACTTTTTGTCTATTGTATTGGCAAAAATTCCAAAGAATTACAGTATCTAGATAACATCTAGTTTATATAACCAGAATACGTAAGAGAGTTGTTCATCTGTATATATATCTTCATCTTTTCTACTTGGTTTCACATTGTTTTCCCAAGTTATTTGGACGAATTTATACACTCCCACAATCAGTGTACAGGAGAGTCCCTTATCCCCAACAAATGGTGGTATCAGGCATCAAAATTTTTGTCAATTATATGACTATGGAATAATACTTTATTCATTTTTCATTTGTATGGTTCTGATTACCAGTGAGTTTGAGCATATTTCCTGCTTATAAATTAACCTGATTTTCTATTTTGTGAGTTGCCTATTTACATCCTTTGCTTACTTCGCAATTGTATTTGTAATTTCTTTATTGAATTAAAATTGTGCTCCTTTAATTTTTTTTTAATTTTAATTCCAGTAGAGTTATCATACAGTGTTATTTTAGTTTCAGGTATACGATATAATGATTCAACAATTCTATACATTATTCAGTGCTCATCATGGTAAATGTAATTTTAATCCCGAAATTGTGTTGTTTTTATTTTATTATTTATTTATTTATTTATTTATAAAGATTTTATTAATTTATTTAACAGAGAGATAGCACAAGCAGAGGCAGAGGGAGAAGTAGACTCCCTGCTGAGCAGGGAGCCCGACTCAGGGCTCGATCCCAGGACCCTGGGATCATGGCCTGAGTCAAAGGCAGATGCTTAACTGACTGAGCCACCCAGGCACCCCGATTGTGTTCTTTTTAAAACACAACTCATATCTTATCACCACACAGCAAATTCCTGTGAAGGAATTCACTCAGAGTAAAAGCCCCCATCCTAAAAATGGCCTATGAGACTACATAACTTGGATCTTCTTCTTTCTCTGACATCCTCAACTCCTATTCACCTCCTTCCTCATTTCACTCCAAGCCACACTAGCTTCTTTCTTTTCCTTGAATATATTGATAAATTCCAACATTAGTTTTTGAAAACTTCTGCCCAAAGAGTGGATACATAAAGAGCTAACTCTACACTTCGGTAGGTTTTCACTTAAATGTGAAGTTCTCCACATGGCCTATCCTAACCATTAGACTGAAAATTGCAATTCATCACCCTGTCTCCATACTCTCGATTCTCATTACTAGTTTGCTTTTATATTTGCCCACATAACATTTATTACTTATTATCTGTGGTATCTCTTAGCTAAAATGTGAACTCCCAAAAGTTGAGATCTCTTTTTCCTTTGTTCACCAATATATCCCAAGAGCCTACAAAAGTGCCTGACATAAAACAGGTACTTAATATGTAAGCTTTAAAATAATAAATGAATTAAAGACTTAATCATATATCTAGGTGTGATCTTTTGCCTTTTGCGTGTGTTGTAAACTCCTCTATGCACTCTTTGGCATGTTTAACTTTGTTCATGGTTCTTTTTGTAGTATGGAAGTTGTTTTGTATTTTTTTTATTTATTTATTTATTTATTTATGTATGTATGTATTTATTTATTTTGAGAGAGAGGGCGTACATGAGCAGGGGTGAGGGGTATGGGCAGAGGGAGAGGGAGAGAGAATCTTAAGCAGCCTCCAAGTCCAGCACAGAGCCTGACGTGATGCTCGATCTTAGGACGCTGAGATCATGACCTGAGCTGAAATCTATAGTCAGAAGCTTAACCGGATGAGCCGCCCAGGCGCCCCTGGAGTACAGAAGTTTTTTTTATATTAATGTAGTTCAATAAATTAAACTTATTTCTAAAGGTTTGTGTTTTTATATCCTGTTTCAGAAATCTGCCACTGTGCTTATGTTTCAAAAACAAAGTTCTTACATCCTCTCTTAACATTTCAAAGGTTTTTTTCAACATTTAATATTTCATGTATATATAATCATTTTAATGCATGGCAATCGATCTAGTTTTTACATAACCAAATTTTGCTAACAGAGTTGAAGAATCCATCCTTTCTCCACTGAGTTCTTTCCACCTCTATCGTTTGGTGGTTTCCATATATGTGAGGGTCTGTGTCTCACCTCTTTATTCTGTCCCATTTGTCTGTTTTTCTTTAACATGTAATCATGTTCTCTGCATATTATGGCATTCATTTTTCCCTCTTCCTATATTTATGTACAGCTCCTATTAAATCTTGAGTATTTTCATATGTTATTTGTGGCTGCAGGTCATATATGTATATACACTTATATACATATGTAATATTTAAATATTACTTACAATACTAATATTACAAATTATCAACTTAATATATTTAACAAGCAATTTACTTCCTATCTGGAGGTAACATTCTAGTCCTTTGAGAGCTCTTTAAATTGAGGATATTTTATACATATTTATTCTGTTAGATGTAAAATAAGAGAAAGTACACAATGGTATAATGAATGATTATTTTGTTTACAGTCCATAGCAAGTAGATATTATGCATTTGTCTTTTGAAAATCACCTAAAAAGATTTGAGCAATTTAAATGTGTGATACCACCCAATGATTAGAATCATATTATTTCTACTGTAAAGGAATGCTAAGTGAAGGAATCTGAAATCTCTTAGGAGAGATGATCAAATGGGCATATTGCATTTGTGATAGTAATTCTTCTGAGATCATTATTTGAGAAATGTTTTCACACCAGTTACTAAATGGATTATTGATTATAAGATGACTTAAATGGTTTCAGAGCTAATCAATTGGTAATACATCCACATAATATTTAGACAAGCACCACTGTTTTCAGGCTTATGCTTTTCTAATTCAAAGAGAAATCAGGATCAAAGTTTCTGCTCAATATTTTTTAATAAACATAACGTATCAACTCCCACCCTATTAATAGCATAGCCAGTCATTTATTAAATGAACTAAAGTACCTATTTGACACCAGAAAGTATGTCAGACCCTGAGCGCACACTGTGAGCAGGAGAGCAGGTGCTCAGCACTGATGGAATTTACAGTTTAAGAGAAATGTAGAACATAAAGGGGGATTATATTAGCAAGAGGCTGTGTAAGATCCTGAACTGAAGCTCTCGGGCCAGACATCCTTGGCTCTAAGCCTGGCTCTACCACTTACTAACTGTGTGACTTCAGGCAATTTATTTAACCTCTCTGTGTCTTCATTTTCAGTCAGTAATCAAGAGAAAATAATACTCTTAACCAACTGAGTTGTTATGAGGTGCAAAGTACTTAACATGTGCAAACTACAGAATAGTGCACAGCATAGAGTATGTAGGATGAGATAGCTATTTTAATTTTTTCATCATTATCATTTTTGTTACTGTGACTGAATGGGATTTCATTTGGAAATAGGGTCCTTGCAGATAGAGTAGAGATAAGGTGAGAGCAGACTGTATTAAGTGAGTTAGCCCTAAATCCAGTGACAGATATCCTCATAAAGAGAGGGAGACTGGAGACACAGAGAGACACAAGTGAGAAGCCCATCTGGCAATTGGTGGGGGGCGAGGGCGGGGGGGAGCTGTGGGCTGGGCAAAGAGTAAAATGATGCAAATAAAAGACAGAGAATACTAAGGATGGGTGAGGCATGAGATAAATTACCTCCCAGATCCTGGAGAGGGAGCTTGGCCCTGCCTCCTGAATACATTTCTGTTGTTTTAAACCAAGCAACTTGCTGTAATCTGTTACAGCCATTTAAAGATAAAGAATCCAAAGCCCAATGGAGTTAATGACTTTCTGGAAGTCACACAATTAGAGTGATGAAGCTGGGCTTCTAGTCTCAGGCAATTTGACTTAAGAGTGTATACATTTTAACTACTTTGTATTCTTTGTCTGCTGATACATTGTCCTAATACCTGTTTTGTAGTCAATATTTATTGAAATGCCATTATATGCCAAGCACCATTCTAAGCATTAGAAATCCAATAGTAAACAAAACTGAGAAAAGCAACCTGCATTTTGTTCTAGTGAAGGTAGTCAAAATAATTAAGAAAAAATATTATTTTAGATATAAACATTAAAGAGAAAATTAAATAAGTAAGGGAAGTAGGGAATTCTGATTGGGTGATCAGGGAAGATCTCTTCACATGACTTTTGAGTGAACTGAAAAAGGAGAAAAAGTACATATGTTCAAATGTGGGGTAGAGAGATGAAGAGAAAAACCAAAGCAAATGTTCTAAGGTACTTGTATGCCTGAGTATTCTAAGAATTCTAGGGAGGCCGCTGTGGGTGGAGTGGAATATAATGAATAGTAAGAGTTGCAGCTAAGGAGGAGTTAAAGGAAAACATTTAACCTGGATGAAGATGATAGATGGATAGATAATATATATTGATATGCGGGGTTTAATATGAAGACAGGATATAAACCCATGACATTGGATAAGTTTATACAAGTAAAGGTTGATAGAAAATAAAAATGAGCTGCAGGCTGAGCTCTGAACTCCTCTAACTTAAAGGACCAGGGAGATGAGGAGGGTCTCGCAAAGGAGACTAGAGACTAGACTAGCTGCCATTCGGTAAATAGACCATCCCTCGGGTGTGTTGATCTGGAAGACAAGTTTATTCTTCCACAAGCAAGTCTTATATGTCAAGGGAAATGGCAACTCAACATATGTATGAATAATCTTTGTATAAAAATTTCTACTTAGACTTTGTATTTATACTCCATGCATATAAAATTTTATCCAAAATTATTATACGGAGAAAACAGCTGCTTCTTATAATACTTATTACTTCTGTTTTCAAAAACCTTTGGTTCATAAAATTATTTTATCATCTTCTTAAAAGATTCAAGACAAATATTTAACATAGCTTTATAAAGATCGCTCTCTATATATGGTGAGAATCATAAGGGGAATAAAATGAATAAATTATTACATCATCTCTACCTTTTCACTATTCAACCCATGCTTCTTATTGCAGTTCTCTTACTTAGGATTGGTTGACTATAATTAGCCTGAATTGCTGGCCTTGATTGTCTACATTTTGCCTTAATAGTTAGTTTATATCTCGATATTGGTAGGTATATCAACTTATAATGGGTTATAGCCTTTAAATAACAATGATATTTAATGTTATTTGACATTCATTTTGTCTTTCAAATGTTGAATATACATGTCTTTGTGTCACTCATGACAAGGGTCAGAAATATTGTCTGTGATTATGAAGTATAGGAAAGCTGATGGGTTGGTGTAAGATTAGAGTTATAACCTTGGCATTCTTTACCTAATTGGCTACTACACAGATACATTTTCAATTAACACAGTACTGTTCATACCTACTATAAGAGAAGTCGTAAAGGCTATTTTATAGGTTCTGAGCTGAGTACAGTTTTATATATTTTATCAGTGACCTAGAAGAATAAATGTGTATATTGGCTAGCCCTTTAGAGGAGAAGATTATAATTCAAATTGACCTTGACAATTTGGAAGAGTAGTTGGAAGTAATGAAAATCCTGAGGTCAGATATAAAGCAGGAACTACTGTAAGGAAAAACATGATCCATGCAAGATGGGGAATGACTAATTAGGCATGATCATGGCAGAAAAGAACCTAGAGATCACAGGGGACATGAATTGAACATAATTCAGCTCAGCAGCATTATTTTAGAGGCTTGAACACATAATACTGAAATGTACTAGAAAAAAACAGGACTGTTCTGATAAAAAAAATGTAAGATAAAACTTCATCTACATTTTACATTGATCAGTTTAAAGCTAAAACAGTGTGTCAAATTTTGGACAGCTGAAAGCTAGAGAATTTGTAGAGGACCCAAAAGACAGAAGTAGATTAAGTGATTAGAAAATTGGAATATCAAAGAAGCAATAACATTATTTGAAATGTGTGATTGTAGAGGAGAAGCATGAGGAATGATTTAACTTGAAGTATACAAGTGGTGATTTTATGAATTGTTGACCAGATGCTCTTGAGCTTCTTTGCAGTCTAATTCTTGTTAAAATTTCAACAGGGATGACATAAATTTGTGTGTGTGTGGGGGGGGGGAACAGCCTAAAAGAAAGACTATAAAGTGACATGTACTAGAAAGGCTTATTTTTAAATCTCACTCCCTGAGAATTAGTTGTGGATTTAGTCTTATAGATAATCGAGTCTGAAGAGCAACTGCTCCCAATCCCATTTCTTCCCTCAACCTAACCCTAGTGATACAGAGTTTAGATTTCATCTGTATATGTATATATTTCATTGGGAACCGTGTCATTATTTTTTTTTCTCTGAGTTTTCACAGTTAGAGTTGATAAGAGCAAACAGTGTATTAAAAATATTACTATTAGTTTACAAAAGATAACCAGTTGTTTGCCCACACAGAAAAAGATGGGTTGAAATTTATCTCTCAAATCTAATCTTTATTTTGATGTATGAATTATCTGGTTAACACTTTTCATGTTCTCTTCCACTGCTCAATTCTGACCTCATGGGAAGGCCTAGGTTTATGCGGAAATGGAATAAATCATTTCACTGATATGATTCAAGTGACACCAAAAAGTGCCTAAAAATATCTACTCTATGTTATTCTGTTGGCTTGCCCTTATGTTGAAATTCTTCACCATTAATATCATACCTCCAGGCACTTATTTCTCAATAAGATTTTATATTTTAAGTGGGCCAAAGGATGGAGTTATCTAGGATGTCTAAAGTATTTTAGCTAGCTATGAGTTTGACATACATCATTCTCTTCATGATTAAAAATGTACCTTCACTGTTCTCACTGGCACCAACAATTACAGAGTTTGAGGAGGAGGGTCTGATGGAGAGATAAGATCTGCTGGATAGAAGAGGAAGGAGGTCTGTCTTGAGAGCATCACATACGGCCCACATTAGGGGCAGAGAGTCCTCAAAGCACAGGCAAATGGGGCCACAGCCAGGCAAGCCGAGCCATAAAGCATCTGAAAAGATGAATCAGAGAACTCTTAAGCTGTCACCCATTTCATTATTTTGCTAAGGGCCAGCCACATAGATGTGCAATAGGCATGCTATGGCTTATCAATGCAACATTTTGTTTTCTCAAAAGAGGCTGGTAGAACATCAGTTTTATCTAATCTTAAAATTTTGAATGTTTTGAAGCCCTCATGGTTGTGACTCCTATGAATTCTCAGGAAAGAAGGCAAGGTGAAAATATGTTCTTGAACATGCTATTTTGTTCTGAAACTATATTAGTAGGAGCCTAAACATTATTGATGTTTTCTTAATAAGTTGTAGCTATATTAGTGTTGAGAACTGAAAGCATTCTGCCTTTTATTTTATTCCCAAGAAATTATATTTCCTTGCTTTAAAACTTTTTAAAAAAGTAATCAAGAAAAAAATGACACTTAGGAAAGTTTTACCTTAAATATAAATAGTATTTTATAATAATTTCAGGGTCTTCTAAATAATCCTTGGGAATATCAGTATCTTGATAACTGAGTAAGTCAAAAACACCATATACGCAATTTCTTCTCACTGATTATTAATTTTCCTTGTACTGAATTTATTGATCACCTACTTAGTCATTCTACAAATATTTTATAAACCAAAAAGCATGAGTAGGGAAGAAATTATTTTAAGTATTAGACCAATGGAATTTAATGTATATGTGTGTGTATTCATTCTTTTTATTTATTTATTTATTTTTAAAGATTTTATTTATTTATTTGACAGAGAGAGACACACAGTGAGAGGGAACACAAGCAGAGGGGGTGGGAAAGGGAGAAGCAGGCCTCCCGCGGAGCAGGGAGCCCGATGTGGGGCTCGATCCCAGGACCCCGGGATCGAGGTCCTGGGCCAAAGGCATGACCTGAGCCAAAGGCAGACACCCAATGACTGAGCCACCCAGGCGCCCCTGTGTATTCATTCTTATTTTTTGGCATATACTTTGCTGCCATTAAGGAGCTTAATACCTATAGCAAAAAATGGATGCATGAAGCAAAAATAATTCTAGAGAAGAGTAGACGATGCTTGTGGTAGACAATGGGAGTGACATGAAATCAAACAGTAATCATGGAAAACTTCAGAGAGGAAATACTTTAAACACCAGCACCTGCAAAGCTGTACACACCATGCCATTCATTCCTGTCATGACTTTGCTTCGGCTATCCCCTTTCTTGGAAAGTTGTCCTTCTTTTCCATTTAGTTATTGGGTTATTTTCACCCAAATAACTGCTCTTTTTTCCATTAAAATTGAGTTCAAGTGGCTTTCCTATAATACTTCAAGTCCCCAATGTGCACACTTCTCTCGTTACTTGCCTACATTGTTTTAATTTTGTGTTTATATTTCTGCCTATTAGACTAGACCTTTTCATAGTTCAAGATCTGTTTTATTCATTTTTATATCCATATAGAAAAATAAGCTCAGCATATTGATGCTCAGCAATTGAAATATCATAATTATTTTTCAATCATCCTTCTAAATTTCTAATAGATTAACAGTAAATCACTTGCTTATTATATAATTCTCTAAGCAGCCAAAAATAAACATATTACTGAAAAATAATGAAATAGAATGTTAATATCCTAGTTTTTTTTTTTTCTCTCCAGAATTTTAGCTAAAAAATAAGTAGCTCTAAGGCAGGGATGAATGTGAGAACATTCATTTGGGATGATTCGAGATGCAGAAAATTCAACTTTCAAACTATTTGCTTGAATCCAAACAAGAATGTAATGATTCTCGAAAGTGAAAGGCACAAGGTTTCAATTCTTTTTTTTTTCCAGCTTGGAGGTTTCCTCATTATTGATGTGTCTCCTACTTTCCCCCCACAAATCCAGTCCCTTCCATTTACCCCAAAAAAGAAGGTGGTGAAAAGAAGGGAATGTTGGGGTTCTGAGCTCCTTGGGCAGTGAGAAAGGGAACAGAAACCAAACCAATCATTGGTTGTGACAGATGACAATCAAGAAGTCTAAAGCAGAGTAGGAAAGGTAGTAAGAGAAAGGGAAGAAAGAAGAGGTACTAGAGGCCACCCCCCCATTAACCCTCCTGCTAAGAAGGGCTGGAGGAGAGCCTCAAACATGAGGAAGTACAGGTCCTGAAGAAGGGAAGTCGTGGTTGAGCCTGAAGGAGGAGTAGGTCAAGGAAGGGAGGCCACCTCTCATTTTGTCAAAGTTTCAATTCTTGCCTAATCCAGGAGTAAAATACTATCACTCAGATCTGCTGCATCTTTTATTACTACATTTCTGAATTATCTTACCCTCCACCCCCACTATCTCCCACCCTCTTCCAAATCTTTGCAAATATCTTGTCCCATTTCAGAGGTTATAGGTGGGTTATTATGTGTCTCTCTAGTGCTAGGGTAAAAAAATGTTTTAAAATATTTTTTTGCTGTATACCCACCCTTATATGGGGTTTTATCAGCTCCACCTACTATGGAAAACTATGAAAACTGTTCTTTTAGAGGCAAATAGTAATTCTGTCACCAGAATTTTTTTTTTTTTTTACATTCTGGCTGTCAGAAAATTATTGTTAAATACACCACATTTTTCTCTTCTTGTCTTCTTTATGCTCCATTCAATTTATTAAGACATGAAACAAGGAATCATAGCTATTGAGATTCTATTGATAATGATCAATAAGTTTCAATGTGTACATAAGTAGATAGATAAATAAATATAAACAGATCAAAACAAAAAAAGAAAACAAACAGGCATTAACCTTGAAGTATAAATGCGCACTTTTATAAAAGGAAACAATTTCTAAAATAAAATATTTTTTTAGTTGAAAGGTATCCAAAGACTTTATGTTCTTCTTTTGTTAAATTATTATTAAAACATTGTTGGCCACTTTCTATATGCTACTGTGAGAAATTTGAGGCACCAAAAGTTTGAGATTAATGGAACCCACTTGCAGTAAAGGAAACAATGATTTTGTTTATAGACACATTAAGTTTGAGAAGACTATTTATTGGCAAAATATTTATTCGGTGACTGTAATGGGCTGCACACTATTAAGGACCAAGAATTGGACATGAATTAGTGAACAAGATAGTCAGTGTCCTCAGTTTCATAGAATTTATATTTTAATGCAATTTATAGACACTTAAGCTTATATTCTTATAATGGTTGGATATGTGAGTCCATACCTCAGTGGAGATGTTTGGGTTGGAGATATGTATTTGAGAGTCATTCATATCCTTATTACTCACATCTCAGTAAGAACTTATAAAATGACACAATCCATTTCCACACCTTACTACCTCCAGTCTCATTTCCCTGAGATGACCTCTTTAGGTTTCTATTTTTTGTTCTTCTAGTAGTTACATCCATAATTCTAAATATTAGGGTTTCTCTTGTTTTCTTGATTCATCTACTAAAGATATTATGTATTGACTCTTTAATATGAAAGATAAGATCTTTAATTAACTTGTATCCTCCCCTGTGATGTATAATCACCTATTTCTAAATTAAAAACTGTATCTGAAGTCACTGTGTAATATTTTTTTTGAAAGGACACTAACTTTCAAATTTAGAAGTAACTAAGTTTTCCTCATTGCAAACTATGTGGAGATATGTGGTTTTGAAATTCCAGGTTTTTTAATACCGAAGTTAATCTTTTTAGCTAAAATTCACCACTGCTCCAGGTAGAACATTTCTCCTGCCAAGGGTTGTTTCGTTGCTGAATAAATGTTTTCATTGCTTTGCCTTTGCTCATGAGAGCCCCCTCCTAATGGCCTTCCCCTGTTGAGCTCCTACAGGTTCTTCTAGGTCTAGCTCACTGTTATTTCCTTTGACAAATCTAATCATCTCCTAACCAGAAGTAGACTCTGACCTTTCAGTCTCATAGGCTTTTTTTTTTAAGATTTTATTTATTTATTTATTTATTTATTTATTTATTTATTTGAGAAGAGACAGTGAGAATGAGCTGGGGCCGTGGAGGGGGAGGGGCAGAGGGAGAGGGAAAAGCAGGCTCTCCGCAGGTTCCCGCTGAGCAGGGATCCCGATGGGGGGCTGGATCCCAGGACCCTGAGATCATGACCTGAGCCGAAGGCAGACGCTTAACACACTGAGCCACCCCAGCGCCCCTCAGTCTCATAGACTTTCTTGAACCTCATTTATAACACTATTATCTACTTTAGTTCATAATTATTTTGGAATTTATTTTTTCTCAAGTGTAAGCTCTTTGGAACCAGGGACCAGGTTACCTATATAATTTTATCACTGAAGTATCCTGGTGCAATATACATCACACATTGTTTGGTTAATTAATATTCTTTTACTATTGAATGAATGCATGTATGAATATTAGGGTCTTCCTAACATTAAAAGATGTTACCAGGGCACCTGGGTGGCTCAGTCAGTTAAGTGTCTGACTCTTGATTTCAGCTCAAGTCATGATCTCAGGGTCATGAGATCAAGTCCCCCACTCCCACCCCTGCTCACACATGTGCTCTCTCTCTCTGTATCTGTGAAAAAAAAATCTTGACTGTTTGGGGCTCTGATCATCTGAATAATTGCACTACCCGAGTACCTTAAAATAAAGATACAAATTTTCAAAAACAGTTTCATTTATGTCTCCCATATTTAAGCTCCACAGAGAGACAAATGCTGGTCATTATTTGTAAATAGATAAAATTTATCATTTGGTCATGAGCCATCTTATTCAACTAGATTTCTTTCACAGGAAGAAAAATAAAATAAAAATGAGTTTGTACATACACGTTTGTCCTTTTTGAGAAGAAAACATAGAAAGGCATTACACATATTATTCCTTTCTCTTAATTTTAGGAAATTTTAGGAAATTAGGAGCATGTTATAAAACACAAACTTTGGAAACCTTTAGAACTGGATAGAAATTCAAAGGAAACGGAATAAGCATAAGGGAAGAGAAAGATTAAAGTTAGAGAAAAACTAAATGGGACAAGCAGTCAATAGGAGGAACACAGATTGTTCTGGTCTATGTCCTAGGCCTAGGACTAGGTGTTCTCCACCCTCAAGTCTTCTGGAATTTTCAGATCATCTGGAAATTAAGCGTTACAGGATGCCTATCAGAGGCTTTCAAAGCTATAAGGAGTGCTGCAGGAAGGCAGGAAGGAGGCTGGTGATATTTTGCAAAGAATCATGATATATAAGTTTCATTTTTCATCTGGAAATGTTTCATCAAACTTCTTGAAAGGAAAAGTTATGTGTGAAAGAACACTGGACAGGTGTGCTCAACATCAGAGAAGCCTGCTACTCTCCCATAAAACAGCATTGACAAATTCTTTCAACCCAGAGTGTATGCTATCATATTAAACTTACTCTTCAGTAAGCGTCCCTTTTGAAAGGCAAGGCATAGGGAAGCCAATTATCTTAGGAAGCTAGGCAACGAAGGTTCTATCTCCTCCCTTCAGCACACATTGTTGTACACAGAGTGAACTGCCTCCAGTGTAATATTAATATTAATTCAGTTAATTTAACATTAATATTATCCCTAATCATCCTATTTAGAAAACCAAAAAGATTGCAATATCCCATGTGTACATGGGAAAATTCCAAAGGTGACTTTACGAGTTAGGGATATGTGTTAAAACAATTAAAAATAGATTTAGATGAGGAGGCCTTGAGAAGACTGAAAACCACTCTGTGACACATTGTTTACAATTGGCTTAAGTTAAAACATGATTTGTTAATTTTACCCATAGGTTTCTATTTAAAAACAGGCTATATCCTGTTTCTAAATCAAGGTATAGGAACATATTTTAAAGTAATTTAAAAAATAATAAATTGCCATAAAATATGACTTTGTTTTACATGATTTGTGCCCATTGGTACCCACAGGCCACAGGATTGGTACTCTGAGAATATGTAAAAAGAAATATGGTGTTAAATCACAAACAAAAGCATCACTATTTGATTCACTTTGAATGAATAAATGAATCAATGAATACTTCCTGTTTTATGCAGCATTTACTGTCATTTTCTCCTAGATGAGGCTTAATATTTAACCCTGAAACACGGGAGTCTTTCTGGATTTCTCTTTTTCCCTCAGCGTTCATACGAAACAAGACCATTAAGTTCTACTGGGTCTCTTATTATCTCTGGAATTTGTATTTTTCCATTTTTATTGCTAGTGCTTACTCCAATCCCTGATTTTTTTTAATCAGAAGTATTACTGTAGTACATTTTCTGGTCTTGTTATTTCTAATATTTGCCCACACCTGTCCTGGGCCAGCAATCAAATGGATGTGTCTGTACATGTGTGTATAGGATAAAAGAAATAAAAATCAAAAAACACTGGAATGATATACATCAAAATACTATTTGAACCATAGGAATCATGTAATTTATGTTATCTTCCTTATACTTTTCTCATACATTACATGTTTTCTAAAATAATTACAAATTGTTTTAATAGAGAAATATATTACTATTACAAGTGAATTATCTGTCACTTAAATCTCATCAGTCCCTTGCCTGTCACTATCCTCTGGCCCATGATTGTTTTCACCTATAGTAAAGATTCCCTAACATGAAGTACAAGACATTTTTAGAGTTGATTTCTTCTTGTATTTTGCTACATTTTGCGTGGGTTAAATGTATAATTTATTGTCCAAATTTAGACACTTTTAATAATGAAAACGAGGACTGTTAAGAACTTTAACTAAACAACTGGCCTAAACCGAAACAGTCTGGCCAAACAGATAAAAGATACTCCTTGTTTTTTTGCATTTTTTCCCCTCTTTTTTGTGTATGTAAAATGGGCAGGGGGTATTTTTGCTTTTAGCTTTTCTTCATCACATTTTGTCATAAATTCCTTATTTATAACCTAAAATAATCACCTTCTTCTTCATTTGAATGTTCTTGGTTTTAAAATTTGTATTCTTCAAATTCTAAATATATGATATGAACAGATATGAACTTACTTAGAGTTACTGGGTATAATTCTAATATATTCTAGTGAAATGCAAATTCCATGAGGGCAGGAGTTTATGCCTATTTTATTGATAGATTTATTCATGGTACTTGAAAGAACTTGGCATATAGTAAGAACTCAATAGATATTTGTTGAATGAGATAATTTGATTGAAGGTAAGTGGGTTGGCAAAAAGCTTCAATGAGATCCTTCCCAGATCTTTCTAATACTCCTACTTTTGAAAAGCAAGCAGTTTTATCTATCTATTATGCTTATTAATTAGTATATTATTAAATGTCTATTGTGTAGATTTGTCATAACATAATCAGATAATTTAGAAAGAGGAAAGAGATTAATAAAAGATTCAACCTTTTATTAAGAGATGGGGAATTTGAGGCCAGAAAGTGAAGAAGGACACAAACATACAAGTAACTGGACACTAATCGAAGCTCAGGTCTATCTATAATCCTACAACTTTCTCCTCTCCATAAGACCTCTAATTTTTCTTCACTAAACATAGCATTTGTATCCAAATAGAGTATGCACTTTAGTTATAGTAATATTGTATGAATATTGGTTAGTGTATTGGAACACATGTGCCATACTGATGTGAGATATAAAATACAGGGGAAATTGCATGTTGGATAAATGGGAACTCTCTGTACTGTCTCTGCATATTTTTGTAAAATGGTTTAGAAACCATTTTAAAATATAAAGATTATTTTTTAAAATATCATTATATTCAGCATAAACAGAGATAAAATGTATCACTCACATGGTCTACAAACAATGTTCTTGTTAAAGTGACGACAGAAAATTAGCAGAATGAGTTGTAATCCAAGTATCTTACTTCCAGGCCAGTCACTGAGATTCCTAAACAACTCTGTGTCGCTTCCACTCATAACACATTTTTTCTAAGTCCTTGTGTTTTCATGGATTACAACTGTGGCACTGACTTACCTTGTTTTAATTAATTAATTAATTGATATCTTCACTTATAGAAGGTGCTGCTTTCAATATTAGGAACCAACCAAATAGCCATGTGATAAACACCAACAGCTGCCCTTTTGACCTGTGTTCACACTTAATTGTACTTATTTCAAAAGTATATTTTGGAAAGTAAGAACACTCCTGACTGCACATGTAGAGGATGTAGTCCTAGTCTTGATATTAGAGATCACCCAAAGCACAAGTTTTTCCCTTGTTCCCATCTTCAGGCCACCGAAGGAGGCAAAGAAAATATGTTTAAATACATGTATTTTCATTTTAAGTTACTGATTGCAGTTTCTATGGGTATTTGTGGAAACATCATTTAAAAAATGATAATAAAAAATTGAATAAAGGCAAATTCTCACTCAGGTAATTAGCTTTCCCTTTGTAACTATTTTCATAGGATTTTACAGGGTAAAGTTTTGGAATGTGTCTCTTTATTTTGTAGCCTAGCTCAACTAAATGTTTTTATAACTTCGTGTACAAGTCAAAGGTCCTCTGCGGGAATTCTGTGGGAAATATGCAGACTGACCTGCACATAAGGAACAAGGAAAACATCACAGCATGGGATGGCATGGAAGTTAAAATGAAATATTTGCATCTCTGTGCATGGTTTTTTTAAAGTCTTCCATAGGAGGTCTATGTTGTGCTGACAGAGGAGTCACATTTTTATGGTTAGGATGCTATTTAGAATTAGACACTGTCTGAGTATGATTCTCTCCACAGATTTAGAATCCATTAAATACTGCGTGAAAAGAACAGTGGTAATTGAGACTTTGTCACTTAAATCAATTTTCCTCTGCTGTAACACACCAAAGTAGTGGTGGGAGGGGCAGATTGTCCCTTCCGATCTTTGTTAGCTGATGTCTTAGTAATAAATGGAAGCTAAAATGTGCTGTCAGAGGTCGATGTCAAATCTTCACTGTTATGCTATTAGCTGCCAACATTATCACTGATTGTTGCCTTTAACAACAAAAAGAATGTTGATGTGAAGTTATGGGCCTTTTTACTTAAGTTCTCTGAGATCTACTAAAAATTACCCCTTAAAAAAATCCTAGTATAGTTTTTGAAAATGTACTTAAGTTTTAAATCATTTAACCATTGTGTTCTGATGATTAGGGAAAAAAATGTCATGATGTCAATGAGAATATTTTTTTTTAAGTCTTCATGTGAGATCACTGTTGTGGTATGTTGTCAGTTGTCTCATATAATGACTTCCAATAATTTCATTTCTGTTATCAATTTCACTAATGTCTTGAGAAGGTATTTCAAATGGAGAACAGGAGAAATAAATGAGGCAAAATGAGGGGGCAAAAAGTCCACACTGCCATCTCAGGATTAAAGAGAAATGTTATAAACACAAAACTACTTTAGGATCAATAGAAATTGTTGCTTTCTTTTTTCCTGTTAACAATAGGTATGTAAAGGTTTATCATTAAAATTAGGCAGCAAACCAGATCACAGTTTTAAAATTCGTGTTGGAGTTTCAATGAATGATGTGCATTAAGCATAAACATGGCTCATTTGTCAACATAATGCAGAATCTTGCAAACCCACATTCTAAGATTTATCAGGCTACCGAATGAACACAGAGAAGTGAAATTATCTTTTGCTAGGTTTTTCAGTTGTATGACTTAAGATGTACATCCTCCAAGTTTTGAAGTGTTCTACCCTGAAATAGCTATGATTATGATTTCTCCTATTCCAAGCATCTTAACTAAATGATTAAACATGAAAAGTCTGTAAATTAAAAGGTGCCTTCAAAATTAGGGCAGATGATTGGTTTTTAGTTTGATTGGTTTGATAAGCAGTTCCTGACTATTAGGAATATTTCCTCGAAGTATTAGACATGGGATAGCTAAACTTACTAATAAATTGGTGTCCCTGACTTTCTGAATATGGATGAGTTGTCAGAAAAAGGAGAAGTGGATAGACAATGCAAAACAAAACAAAAACCTTGGGAAAATATCAACATTCACAAAGAAAATGTGTATTCCTTGTTCTTACTCCCCTGTGATACTGTGGTACTTTGGAATTCACACCCCCATCTCTCTGTTCTGACTTCCCAATCTTATTTTCTTGTTATTTTCAGCACTATGTTCTCCTAAGTAATTAGTTGTATTCCGTTCTTTATCAAAATTCATGCTTGAGAATAATTTTAAACCTACAAAGATTCAAACTGATCATTTCTGAAGATATTTTAAACACTCCAAAAATTTAATAATTACGAACTATGTAGTCTGCAGTACTAACAGCAGAAATAGTTATTCCATAGATGAATTGCATTAACAAGTTAATGAGACTTGAAAAACTGTATAGTACAAGGAAACTTCAGTTATCTTTTCCATACAAGGATTCATAGAATACTATGATGCAATGCTGAGGTAAGGTTTTAAATTAGAGTTAGGGCTGCTTCCTTAAACAAATTTACTTAGACCCACAAAGCAAGCCAGGACATTGAATTTGACTTTGAATAAAGGGCAGATATGAGTACAGAAAACTTAGCTCTAAAAATATTGATCAGAACACAAGCCAACATTCAGAAGAATAAATGAAAATTAAAAAAGAACCACGTATGTGTTTACCAATTTTTGAAAGGAAACTACAGTAAAATAAGGCAATAAGAAAATGTTAAAAAAAAGTATTTTTTTTTATTTTTTTTTTTAAAGATTTTATTTATTTATTTGACAGAGAGAGACACAGCAAGAGAGGGAACACAAGCAGGGGGAGCCAGAGAGGGAGAAGCAGGCTTCCCGCCGAGCAGGGAGCCCGATGTAGGGCTCGATCCCAGGACCCTGGGATCATGACCTGAGCCGAAGGCAGACGCTTAACGACTGAGCCACCCAGGCGCCCCAAAACAGTATTATTTTTAAAATGAAAACTACTGAGTACATTATTTTATAAAACATTTTCTGTGTGTACCAAAAGGTCAAATGTTGAAAAAGAAAAACCACTGTTGATAGCTCAAATTGTCAGCTATCAAGATAGATTGTCATTAGTTTTTTTTAAAAAATCATACTTTTTTAAAAGTGGGAAAATGAAAAAAATAAGACCACAAACTGTCATGGGCTAAATGTTATAGAAAATTGGGGAAATATTTTAGCAAAAGACAAATACCTATTTAAATATAGCCATTCAAATTCTAAAACAAGCTTCTTTTTTTTTTTTTAATGTTTAATTGGGACCACTTGTTAAACACTGTGCAAAAAGAATGACATGATATAGGAGTAAAGCCCAATAAATTATTTTCACCAGATCTTTTTGGTGAATTCTTTTTAGTAATTCTTTTGAAAAAGGCAATACATAAGAAAATTAAGATGATATAAACTCATGTAAATGTTTAGGATATTCCCTTCCCCTCAGTGAGGAAACCAGATATCAACATAACTGATATAAATAAATCAAAAGACCAGGATATTTTGAGAAGTATCAATATAAAGTTTCAAAGGTTGTATAGAATTTGGGATTTTCAGAAATTGCCATTATGCTTGAAGAATGACAGCTTGTCAATGTGGTTCCTGCAACTATAAGAAAAGCTTCAGAAATTTTTCTTGGCAGATAATTTTCTGGACCTGCACTGTTTAAAGTGGTACACATTGGTTACATGTAGTTATTTTAATTTAAACTAATTAAATAAAATTAAAAATCAATTCTTCAGATGTAGCAGTCACATTTCAAATACTCAATAGCTACATGTGGTGGCCATTGCCATCTTGGCAGAATTTTCTATTGAACAATCCTATTTTAAAAAGCTAGTGATGGAGCACCTGGGTGGCTCAGTCGTTAAGCGTCTGCCTTCGGCTCAGGTCATGATCCCAGGGTCCTGGGATCGAGCCCCGCATCGGGCTCTCTGCTCGGCCGGGAGCCTGCTTCTCCCTCTCCCACTCCCCCTGCTTGTGTTCCCTCTCTAGCTGTCTCTCTGTCTCTCTGTCAAATAAATAAATAAAATCTTTAAATAAATAAATAAATAAATAAATAAAATTAAAAAAAAAAAAAAGCTAGTGATATTCATTCCAAGCTTATAAAATATATAAAATTTGCAGCAACACAAACTACTCATCTAGTATATGAGAAAAAATAATTCTATGGTTTGAGGGAATTATGACTGAGCTAAAAGATATCTAAGAAACTATATTGAAATGTGGATAGGAGGTAAGTAAACACCTTTAGTAAAACTGAAACATAAACATACACATGTTCTACCTAAAACAAAATTTTATAAGAATGATTAATTCTTGTTTCTATTGATATTAAATAATATTATCCAGTGATATTAAAATTGATGGTTTCCTCAAAGAGGAAATAACATACTGATCTTAAGACCAAACGAGAGGAAAGACTAACATAGAGGTTTGAACATGGTAGAGATTCATTAATAAATGTCTTATAATTGCCTTAAAAACATAAAATGCAAACCTTCAGGGGTGCCTGGGTGGCTCAGTCAGTTGAGCATCTGACTCTTGATTTCAGCTCAAGTCATGATCGCAGGTCATGAGATCGAGCCCCCCCCCCCCCCACCGCCCCATGAACTCCATGCCCTGTTGGGAGTCTGCTTGAGATTCTCTCACTCTCTCCCTCCGTCCTGAACTCCCTCTCTTTCTCTCTCTTACTCAAATAAATAGATAAATCTTAAAAAAAAAAAAAAATGCAAACCTTCAAAGTCCATTTGTATAAGGTGACATATTTAGAGTAATTTATCCTAATATGAAAAGTTGCTGGGTTATGAAGTATTAAACACTTATTTGAGTCTTTGCATTCCCTGAAGATAGTTTAATATTCCACACAGAACCCAGAAGGACAACCAATATTGGACTCCTTCAATGACAATAAAGGGAACAAAATCTGAAAATCACCTTAACAGATAGAGTGGGTTTCTGTAACCTATACAAAGCCTGCAAAGTTAGAAAAACCGTAACTTCTCTTCCAGTGTGTTCTCTTTTGCTTGGGACTAGGGAAATCCAATTTCCTTTAATTCTGCAATATATTTTTATCTGGCTACTAATAGTGGAAATGTAATTAAGGCTTTGGCACATTCTACTTTTTTTTTTTTTTTTTTAAGATTTTATTTATTTATTTGAGACAGAGAGAATGAGAGAGAGAGAGCACATGAGAGGGGGAAGGGTCAGAGGGAGAAGCAGGCTCCCTGCCGAGGGACTCCAGGATCATGACCTGAGCCTAAGGCAATCGCTTAACCAACTGAGCCACCCAGGCACCCTTTGGCACATTCTTCTAACAACCCAATATAGATAGACAATTTTGCAGAAATGTGCAGGGAATCCAGAACACCTTAAAGCCATTCTGAGGATTCCCTCTGATTCCATAATTGAGAAGTTAATAAGCCCAATTTTAAAAGATATTCCAGAAAGGTATAAAGTTTGTATCTTTAAGAGGGAACTGGCATTTCTTAACATCAATCTAGAAAAAGATTAGATCTGCCTGATAAATTCATGTGGCTTTTGTTTGTTTGCTTTTTCTGGGTGCAGTGGTTTTCAATTTTTTTTTGCAGTGGTATTCTGTGTTTAAGTCAAATGTTAAGTAGGAATCATATCCGGAAAATATAAATTTAATATTTTTATTGGTATATTCTTATTTTAAATTAAGATTTATTCCATTTATTTATTATTAAGTTAATCTATGAAACTTTTAATGAGGCCAAAATTCTATAAATGAAATTTTTGGATGCTCAATAAATCAAATAGTAACACTTTATTTTTAAACATCTATCTTATAATCTAAGATATCCAAAATATATAAAGAATTCCTCATACCAAAAAGAAAAGATAAAGAATCTAATAGGGTCTGGACAAAAGACTTAAACAAACATTTCACAAAATAGGCCAATTTTACATGGCCAATAAATATATAAAAAGATTCTCAATATTAGTATCAAAGAAATGCCAGTTAAAACTAAGACAAATCATTTTAATATATCCATTAGAATAGTAAAATAGAAAGCAAATTCCAAGAGTTGAAGGAGATGTAGAGTAATGGAAAATCTCAGACATTGCTGGTTGGAATGTAAATTGATATAATCCTTTGAAAAACTTTCGGCATTGTCTGCTAACGCTGAACATACTTTTATCTTATTGATCCAGTAAGTCCATGCCTACATCCAAAAGAATTGTGTAATTATATGCATGAAAGGATATGAATATGCATACTTACAGCAGCAATTTTCATATTGGTCAATACTAGCAAATAACTTGAATGTCGAAGAAACTAGAATGAGCACTTAAATTATGAAATATCCACACAATGGATAAGTAATCAACAAATCCCACAGACAAGAACAGATGCCACACGAAATATTTAGTGAAAGAAGCTAAATAAAAATACTTACATACTGTGTGTTTCCTACGCAATAAACTTTAAAAATCTGGGAAACTTAATTCTAATATTTAAGAATGCATAATTATGGGAGCGCCTGGGTGGCTCAGTTGGTTAAGCGACTGCCTTCAGCTCAGGTCATGATCCTGGAGTCCCGGGATCGAGTCCCGCATAGGGCTCCCTGCTCAGCGGGAGTCTGCTTCTCCCTCTGACCCTCCTCCCTCTCATGCTCTCTGTCTCTCATTCTCTCTCTCTCAAATAAATAAATAAAATCTTTAAAAAAAAAAAAGAATGCATAATTATGTAACAATGCCATAAAGAATATCAGACAAGGATTATCATAAAAGCCAAGGTATTGGTTATTTTTGGAAGAATGGACAAAAAGGGAGCTTCAAGGGTGCTAGCTATATTCTATATCTTCATCTTAGCCAGTAAATTTGCTCACTTTATGATAATTCATAAGCTTACATTTTGTTTTGTCCTTTTCTGTATGTGTGTTGCACTTTTACAATAAAATGGGTTATAAAATGCAACAGGATTTAGATCATTCTGTGAGGGCTCCCACTCTATGTCCATCTGGGCGATTTACCAAGGGAGTTGCAGCCCAGAGATCTGGCAGTGGTTACCCAGAAGGTCAAACTTTTAATCACATTGTAGCTTTTGTTTGTTTATAAGACTAAATGAATAAATGAAACTTATACCCTAGGGTATGTATCAAAGATCAAAGCTAAGGAAGACAAATTCAGTCATTGAGACAAACACATTAGAGAAGCTGACAATGGAAAGAAGCAGAAAGTAAGAGTTAATGCTGAAAGTAACTCTATGTGTGTTTTTACTAACCACTGATCAACCACACTGTTTGAGAATTGGCCAGCCTTGCTTAGAGACACAGAGTGAAAAATAACAAACAATAAATCAAATGCTCTATCATATGGACTCTATTGAATATTTGACCATGGATTTTCATAAGTCATATAAAAACATAGTCTTGTTCGATTACTGTCAAGTCCTTTTAAGGTTCCCCCAAAGAAAGAGATATGCAGAGTTCAAGACCAAATATACACACTTTTCCTACTATTACACTCTGCCACCAAAGTCCAATGCGATTCTTTTTTTGAGCTGGACTGGTGAGGCACTCTTTTGTCTAGGTTAAAGACAAACTTAGACCCTATTTCTACTTTTTCCTGGTCTACATCTATTCTAATACTTCAATGGTAAGAGAAAGTTAATCCAAAAAAACCATATCCACATGTGTAAAAACAGAAGTGTTTTCCCTAAGAATTAGTGAAATCTTGGTCTTTCTAGGTCTAGTCAGTTCCAAGTAAGCGGTTACTCTATATTCACAAGTGGAGGAGATAGAAATATTCCAAGAAATGGATTTCCAGGAATAAAGTACACGCATCTAGGATTGTGGCCCTGGCTCTTGTATCAGCATTTCTCCTTGGGAAGATGAACAGAAAAAACAAAATACAGTATTGCATACCCCTGAGGTCAGGTAGTTGAGCAGCTATGCTTTGCCCTTGATTGGGTTTAATAATAATGGTTATAATAATGGTTGTTGTTTATTGAGCTTCTATGCAACGTGTCAGACAATGTCTAAATACTACTTGTACGCTATCTCAGTTATATATGATAAAAATTCAATGAAGAAAGTATTATTATATTTTATAAATGATAAAAGTAAGGGTCAAAGAGGCAAAGTAAATTGCATGAGGTCATGCTTGGTGAGGAGGGGAGCCAAGATTTTGATCAAGAACACATATTTTTTCATTAAATCACAGTGACTTGGGCTCCTCCCATGCTAAAGCTTCAAAATAAGAATACTTGAATACAGTGTAGGATCACCATTTATTAAAATACAAAACAGAATAAAAACAAAACTGAGAAAGGAAAGGTATAAGCACAAGACAATCAAAAGGATAACTATATTTTTCTATTAAACAAAATCATAGAAGCTCTTTATTTTAGAAATATGAAGATTGAATGAGAGATGGGTTAAGTTTATAGAATTATGAGGAATACTGATATTATTTACCTGGACTTATATATAGAGTCACAGAATGCACTAAAGATTTGTTTCTTATGAATCATGAAAGAGGCTATTTAAAAGTAAGTTGAATGAAAGATTTTTTATACAGTAGATAGGAGGTTTACAGATTTCTACACCACCAAATACTATATAGAGTAAGGGATTAAGTTAAATTCTTAGTCAAAAGACAAAAACAGGCCATTAAAAGTATATTTGTGCTGCCATCCTAGCTTTGCCATTATATTAACTGGCCCAAATTTCCAAGAAATTGAATCATGGAAAGGATGTACCATCGGTCTGATCAGTATGCCAAATATTCTATACTAAGATATCTATTATCTGATTGTCAGTGCCTAATTTATTTGGATTTTCTCTTTTCAATCTTTTACCTCACTCATTATACGAAAAATGTATAATTTCTACTACAAAGGTAGAGACTAACCATTTAATGCTGCATTCCAAATTACTATGATGAATAAAAGTGTTTAATAATTGTAATAACTTTGTAACTCCTTGACAATCTTACAGATAATTATTATTTTAGACTATAAATACTACCTCCAAAAAGGCAAACTGTCATCTACTTCGAATCATGTAATTGTCAGTCTTCTGTTCAAAATTCTAAACCATAGCAACAGAAATTTACTTACCATTTTAAGGAATGCAGGTGAGAAACTAGGGAATAATTAGCCAAGAAACCAATAGGCAGAAATTTAAGGATATTTAAACATTTAAAATGAATTCATTATTTAGTTTGCTTATGTTTATTTAGAGGGTATATATTTATATATGTACACATTTGCATTATATACGTATGTGTATGTAATCCATGTATAAAATATGCATTCCATATGTATATAAACACATGATACAATACACATATCTATTTATTTCATTTATATGTATTCATTCCATACACACACATATATATACACAAACATATATACATATATTCTATATTTCATATATGTGTATGTATATATACATATGAAGATGGAGTGGAAGTCCATAGCTATTGCCTTTAAAATTGTTAGGGAGGAAAGATGAAGTGCTTCCTCTAAACATCTTGTTTTAGAGAGCTAAATCAGATTATGTGAAAGACAAATCAATGTGCCTGTTTCTAGGGGGAAAAATTGGAGATTTGATTTACTTTAGATCTATATTCAAAAGTTCAACAGCACCTCAATATCACTTTGATCCATAAAGACTTTTCACAATAAACTTTATACAGTGACAACTGTTAATAGAAACATTATGTATTATTAGCATTTTGTTACTATTTATGATGGGCTCTAAATGCAAATCCAACTAAAGTATAAAAATGGCATTCAAGGAAAAATAATATGACCTATTCTAAATTTGAACTTACATTATGATATTGTGGTAATTTAGGAAATCTGTTTTTTCAAGAAATCTAGGATTTTGTCTTTTTGCAGCAATACTTGTGAAAGGTTGAAGTTCAATTACTTGATCAAGAGCTTGTCATAAATCAACACGTGTATTTGGTAATGTACTTCAGGGGACAATTATGAAAGTGTCAGGAAGACATGTAAGTTATCTAGATACTATTTAGGCACAGCCCCATTAATATAATCCGCTCTGTTAAAATACAAACAACGATCGAACACATTAAATTAGTTATTACTTTTATATACAGAAAACCCATGATTTGACAGAAGACCCATGGTTGTGATTTTGTTGACACTCAGAATTTATATTAAAGGGGATGTTTTGCTAAGACCCTAAGTGATACATAAGAGCTACAGGGGATACGAAGGTGTACATTTCAAAAGTGAGTTCTGAGAACCATTTGTCTAGTTTTTAAATCTCTGGCCTGAATCCCAGATGCAAAATTTAAAAAGTGAACAATGAACTGAGTGACTATTCCAAAGCTGACCTACAGAAGAAGTTGTTGCTGCATAGAAATCCATAGCTATTGCCTGCACTCCTGAGTTGACCTGGTAAATTGCATGAGGTCATGCCTGGTGATGGACTGGACTCCAGAGTTTGACCTGGACTCCAGAGTTTCTCAGAGCAAAGAATGTGTGTATGCTTCTCATGAAATACGTGTGGGAGATGCAGGAAAGAGGGTTAGCATTTAGATTCTATTCAAAAAAGTTGCTCGGTATTGGTGTAAAGGACTGGAAGTGGACAGCTGGATTCCTAGGAAGCTGTAGAAGGCATAAAGCCAGATGTGAGAATCTTAATCCAGTAAAAAGATTATAGTCATCAAAAAAGACTGGCGATTATGAATATAGCAGAGTGGCTGTCACTTGAATTTAGATCTTTGAAATGAAAATGGTTGTAAGAAAAAAAAATGGAAAGCACATTTTGTAAAAGGTTGGATCACAAGACGCACTGCTTTGGGATCCACTAGTGAAATGTGACATTAAGGGGAAAAAGCTTTCTTCTTTTCCTTGCTACATTCCCTTTGATAGAGTTGCCTCACGGTTTTGGCACCATGAGTGCTTGGCAGCAGGAACAAGTGAGAGACAGAATCAGGGGCACAAGACACACCTGGGTTTACCTGGAGGAGTAGTGAAAGCGTCCTTGCGCCTGGTGAAGAACTTCCAGCTATTTGGTGAAGAGGTTGAACTTTCAGGAGTTCCTAGTGCCTGTGAATGCCCTCGAGAGCAGAAAGCCCCAGGCCTAATCAAGGCAGTCTTGAAGACCATAAAAACAAACAAACAAACAAACAAACAAAAAAACCCACAAAAAACAAAACAGTAGAAACTGTATGTCAGCAGAATAGGAGTGGGCTCAGGAAGGAAAAACAGTGTTTAAATCTAAAGCAATGGTAAGGGCGCCTGGGTGGCTCAGTTGGTTAAGCGACTGCCTTTGGCTCAGGTCATGATCCTGGAGTCCCTGGATCGAGTCCCGCATCGGGTTCCCTGCTCGGCAGGGAGTCTGCTTCTCCCTCTGACCCTCCCTCCTCTCATGTGCTCTCTCTCATTCTCTCTCTCTCAAATAAATAAATAAAATCTTTAAAAAAAAAAAATAATAAAAAAAAAAAAAAAAAAAAAAAATAAAGCAATGGTAAACCCGTCCCAGTGTAGATGGCTAGGTTAGTGACCTATTACATACACTATGAAACAACACACGCACACACACACACACACACACACACACACACATCACCTCTTAGAAAATGGCTTCAGGAGAGAAGACCAGTTCCAGCAAAAGTGAGCTTAGTCATAAGCACATGTAGAAATCAGGGGACTTCAAAATTCTTGAAATCTTGGCAGGCAATGTGTTGCGTGATGGTGTGGGCAGTGGACACTGAGTTCCAACATTTGCAGGTAGCAGCACAATCCGAGAGGTTTTCAGTTATGTTAATGTCAGTAATTTACACCCACACTCAGGTAGGAACTAGGGAAACTCAACATTTCAACATTGAAACAACCAAAAACATAATTTCTTAAAGTTTCCATCAATTTCATTGATTAAAAAGGGCAACCGATCTTTCTAGTAAAACCCTAAATTAAAGTAGGCCAAGATTATTTTGCATTGTGCTAGATCCCTTAAAATTATAAAGGAAAATTGCGTGAAAATTAAGATGATAGTACTTGTTTTTAAACATATCATTTTAAGAACTGGGTAATATTGAATGGAGATTCCACAGTATACACATACTCTTAGTTGTTAGATATTCAAATAATTTCCAAATGTTAACATTGTGAGTAATGCCTCACTAAACATATATTTGCCTAATGCTTTTCCACCCTGGCCCAGGATAATTTCTTTATACTAGAACCCAGGAAAGGACTTGTGTAAGTCACTTAACAAATATTGCAAAATTATTTTTAAGATTGTTTATACAAATTGTATTTCCACCACAAAAGAAAATAAACATTTACTCCTCTTTTATCAACCTAAAGTGTTCTTTAATATTTCCTAAATTGAAAGGGAAAATGAATGTTTCACTGATGGCTTAATTGGCGTTTCTTTACTTAGTGATAAGTATTATGATTTTTCAAGCGAGTTGTTAGTTAATGATGACTTTATTTTTTTCACCATTTACATTTTAAGGTTTTGGGTTTGATTATAAATTTAAATGATTTATGTTTTAACTATCTATTTCCACACCAAATAATTTTCATATGTTAATTTTATTGCATATTAAATACCCGAATGTTTTCTATTGCAATATGCTTAAATTTATCGATCTTCTCTTTGTGATTTTCTCCACTACATCTGAACGTGGAACATCTGCTTCCTGCTACCTGTACCGAGATTTAATAAATATTCATTTCTATTTTCTCCTGGTTTTATAAATATGTAAATATTCAACATACTTGAAGTTAGTTTTGAGGTAAAGTGTGAAATAAAGGGTATATTGATTTTTCTTTACAATTGACAAAGCAGTCATTTGGTTGTGATTTATTGAATAATATATTCCTTCTCCTGTGAAGCATTAGTAGGTCTCTATACATTTATTTTTAACAGTTAACACTCATCAAATTGGGTAAGATTATAATCCAATATATTTGTTGATTATCTACTACCTATGAAATATTATGAATAGTGAAGGATATACCTTACTCGTTCTATCCCCGAGCGCAAGCAGAGGCTCTATTTGCCCCAAAGTTTTCTTATATTCATTTTTTCATCTTTATTTGAAGCCCGTATATGTGGAACAGTACGAGAACCAATATATAGTTCCATATTTTCTGATATACCAACCATTATGTATTACATGATTTTCATAATCCTTTCTAATTCTAACAAAACTCAATATCAAATACAAAAGAATGGCTTCTTAATTTACCTTATCGACAAAGGAATATCATTTATCATTTTGTGCCACAGTGTATGGATAATTAGGTGACTTCTACATGATTAAGTTAAAAGAAATTATAATTTGGAATCAAATTTGGATTAAATTCTGGCCTAAGAATTTATTAGGCTTTAGGAAATTATTTAACCCCTCCAATTCTAAATTTTGCTTTGTATTTATGAATAATAATGCTGCATTTTTTAATGAAAAGTAACTGCTTAACATGGTATATAGTAGGCTCAAAATTATATGTTTTATGGGGTGTGGTAATGGCATTCATTTTTAATATTTTCACACCATACTTTAATCACCTAGCAACTACATGTAATAAAAAATTCAAAAGTCAGACCAGCATTTTCTTCAGAGGAGAGGTTAGATGGGCTTATCAGCTGTGCTACACCATTCTAATTTTGGCTGGGCAAAGCCAAGGAATAGAAACGATGCTATATCTTATAAGATAGCTTATATCTCATCCCAATAAGAGGACTGCATAAAAGTAGTCAAGAAATTTGCCCGAACACAAACTTCAAAGGAAAGTTTGAGTGGAAAGCTCGACTAGGTTCAAGGCAGCTTTCCATTTCATTACAATAAATAATAAATCTTTAAGTTCTCAAGTTCAAATGGAAGCACCCTGCAGTCTCTGTTCAATTCTCTGGTAAATTTTCATTAAGATAAGCATTTCCAATTGCACATAACACTGATGCACACACATGCACATAATACCGAAAACTCACAATGTGTGTGTGTGTTGGGGGTGGGGCAGCAATTTCCACCCAAATTGAGGATCTATCATTTATGAAGAAAATTACAGTGCAACTAAAAAATAAAATAAGAATAAGAATTTTGAATAAATTCCAAAGCCCCTGAAATGTAGAACTGATCCTGTGTCAATGAGTCAGACTCTGGTCTAGATAGGAATATAACAACAAGTGACATCAGAGACAAGAGTAGAAATGGAAACACATTATATTAAATAGTTTTAGGGCAACTTAAAAACCTGTAACAAATACCAAATAATTCAATATAGATTCATTAATTTCATATAAAATTTAAAACAACAATCAGAGGGAAATAGAAATGAGTATCTATAAAATATCTAGGTAATGAGGACACTCAAGCTTAAAACCTATGGAATATATCACATTGGAAATGTTTTATAGATAGGACTATGTAGTGATAAAACTAAAACGGAAGAATTTTTGTAACAAATAGATCAGAAAAACGTTACTAGAGTCAGTGCCCTCTTTCATTTATTCAAACTAATAACAACCATTTATTGAGTGCCCAGATGTGTCATTTGTTGGCCTAGATACAGTGTTGATATAGTGAACATATAGTGTTGAAAAAAAAATGTTCTCCTGTACTCATGGATCTTAGCTTTTGAGACACAAGTTAAATAAATATTACACACGGAGTTATGTAAGATAAATTTTGATGAGTGCTACTAAGCAGAAGTACAAGAAATATTTTAAAATACACAACAGGAAAGATTTTAGTGAACAAGTGACATGTTTCAAGGAAGCCCTAGAGAATATCAACAAGGTGAAAGGGGCAAAGGGAGACATTCTAGGCAGAAGGAGCAGACTACGAGATAGATGTCCAGAGAGTATAAGGGAGTGTCAAATATCTGAATGAGCGGAAGAAGACCAGAGTGAGAAAGAGGATGTTGAACAGATACAAGAACCAGATCACAAGGGCCTACGTTAAGGCATTTACTAAGAGCGAGCCAAAATCATTGAAACGTTTTAAGCAGAGAAGTAGCAAGACCATATTTCAATTTTGAAAAACTCATTTTGACTCTTGTGCGAAAATGATATTGGCAGGGGCAGGAGTGACTATGCCAAGGCAAGAGTGGGGCAGAGGGAGAAGCAGTGCGAAGGACGGCTCCCAAGTCTCTGCATAAGCCACAGAGTGAAGCGGCGGCATCACTTATGTGATGGGGAACACCAGCAGGGGATTGGGGTTAAAAGACAGATGATGCATTTATTTTTTAAATGTCCAGTTTGAGATGTGGGAAAATAGTAAATGTATGTTAAATGAAAAACAATACAAATGGTAATTATATACTAGGATTTCAACTTACACACACACACACACACACACACACACACACACACACGCATGGATAAAAAGTTGTAAGAAATCACACCAAAGTAGAAATGTCACCAGTTCCAAGTTGTGAGATTTGAGATAATTGTTACACATGAAAAACTTTTGTTTTAAAATTAAGAGATATTTTACAAAGAGTGATTTATTTTTCATCTGAAAACCCTTCATATTTAGTGCTTTAAAATTTCTTCATACATATTAGGCCTTCTACCTGGTGTGAAGACAAGTCAGAGCCTTCTTTCTGTATTGGTTCCTGACACAAGTGCGCTAATGCTGAGACTCTTGTGTACATTAGGTGGGGCAGACTGGATCACAGCGATGAACCAAACTTCATGGAGATTAGTTAGCTTCTTTCTGAGTCATTATTCAGCATCTCTTTAGCAGCTGCCCACATTAATCATGTCAGACACAACTGAACATGTATGTCATGATATTTAAAATAATAAACTGCGCAATGTTAAATAAATTTCTAGTCTATTTTAAGGGTGAAGCCTCATGAAATCATCCACTGCCTTTCTCAGTGGGCTTGGCAAAAATTTGTGAATGCTTTTTACCTAATTCTATTTGAACTTCTATTATACTTTCTTAATGTTCCATTGTTTTTTAAGGCTAGGTTCATTTATGCTTTTTATTTTTAAACAGGGCAGTTCACCAACAAAGATCCTATCATAAACCAAGCTTGTTTTTTTTTTTTTTCCTAAGAGAAAATTTTTTAATAACTCAACTGGGTTTGTGGTTTTGTTATGGGCCCTTCGCACTTATGATAAAAAGCAAAACATTCAGACTTATCCCGTGAATTATATTAACAGTATATTCAACTTGATGTTATGAACAATACGGCCCTCAGGAGTTGGCCTGTAAATTCAGGAGTTGTCAAAGAGTTAAAGGCTTTGTTTCTTACAGGCTAGAGTAGCCACATCTTTATCCTCCTACTGGTGATGTTTCAAATGTAATCCCTGAATATACATTTATTGCATATATATAATTTAAAGACAAAGTGCTCAGTAGTATCCTAGTTCCTGCTTTCAGGGATCTCCTAGACTAATTGTAAAAATACGGCATACAGAAAATGACTGTAATAGATGATTCTGTGTGTTTTACATGCTATGGAAAATAATCTGAAAAGTTTAAGAAGGCATTTGTTACCAAATTATCATATGACTTCATACAAGGAAAATAAAACATACAGTTTAATACATTTTTTTAATTTAAAAACATGAAACACGAGAGTCCAGAATCCTGGAAGAATTAATCAGGAACTGCCTGAACAAAATCCTCGAAGGAAGCTTTCATACTATATTAAGCCTAGAAATCTGGGTCTTTAATGTTTTTGCTCCCTGCTGTTCTCCCACTGCAGTGCACCTGGGCAAATGTGAAAGGCAGTGAGACTCAGCACTAACTGCCACAATTCGGCTAACTCACAGGACACCAGGAGAAAGAGCATCAGCATTTTCCCAGTCTTGATTCCCTGAAATTTCTTTCTTGACATCTTACATTGACTATATTCCCTATGCTTTACCTTTTATCCCTGTGATTTATTCATTTCCATAACCGGAAGCCTGTATCTCCCACTCCCTTTCACCCATTTTGCCCATCCCCCCCCATTCTTCCCATATGTATATGTACGTATGTATATATCATCTTCTTTATCCATTCATCTATCCATGGACACTTGGCTTGCTTCCCCAACTTCCACAACTAATATAAAGAATGCTGCCATAAGCATAGAGGTGCATATATCTTTTCAAATTCGTGTTTTCATTTTCTTTGGGTAAACACCCAGTGGTAGAATTACTGGATCATATGATATTTCTGTTTTTATTTTTTTACAGGCCTCCATACTGTTTCCCACAATGGCTGCAACAATATACATTCCCACCAACAGTACATGAGAGTTCCCTTTTCTCACATCCTCACCAACACTTGTTATTTCTTGTCTTTTGATTCTAGCCATGGTGACAAGGGTAAGGTGTGGTTTTGATGTGCATCGCCCTGATGATCAGTGATGGTGAGCATGTTTTCCTGGGTCTGCTGGCCATCTGTGTGCCTCCTTTGGAAAAATGTCTTCATTTTCATGGGTCCTCTGCCCATTTTTAAATGGATCATTTGGGGGTTTTGTGTGTGTGCGTGCGTGTGTGTGTGTGTGTGTGTGTGTGTTGAGTTGTATAAGCTCTTTATATATTTTGGATATTATCCCCTTATTGGATATATCATTTGCAGATATCTTCTCCCATTTATAGATTGCCTTTTTGTTTTGTCAATGGTCTCCTTTGCTGTGCAAGAGCTTTTTATTTTGATGTAGTCCCAATAATTCATTTTTGCTTTTGTATCCCTTGCTGGAGGAGACATATCTAGAAAGACATTGCTAAAGCTGATGTCAGAGAAATTCCTGCCTTGTTTTCTTCTAGGAGTTTTATGGTTTCACGTCTCACATTTAGTCCTTTAATCCATTTGAGTTAGTTTTTGTGTATAGTGTAAGAATGCAGTCCAGTTTTCTTCTTTTGCATGTAGCTGTCCAGTTTTCCCAGCAGCATTTATTGAAGAGAATGTCTTTTCCCCATTACATATTCTTGCTTCCTTGGTCATAGATTAATTGACAATATAAGTGTGGATTTAATTTTGACCTCTCTATTCTATTGCTATTGATTTATGTGTCTTTTTTTGTGCCAGTACCATAGTGTTTTGATTATTACAAGTTTCTAATATATCTTGAAATCTGGGATTATATCTCCAGCTTTGTTCTTTCTCAAGATTACTTTGGCTATTCAGAGTCTTTTGTGGTTCCATACATATTTTAGTATTATTTGTTCTAGTTCTGTGAAAATGCTGTTGGTCTTTTGATAGAGATTGCATTAAATATGTAGATTGCTTGGGTAGTATTGACATTTTAACAGCATTGATTATTCTAATCCATGAGCATGGAATATCTTTCCATTTGTTTATGTCATTTTCAATTTCTTTCATCAGTGTTTTATAGTTTTCAGAGTACAAGTCTCTCACGTCCTTGGTTAAATTTATTTCTAGGCATTTGTCCTTTTTACTAATATTTTCCTACATATTTTGCCTCCACAATAAAATTCTTAAAAAAAATTATACCTACCATTACTAAATTCCATAAAATAGCAAAGATATATATTTTTTTCTTCTGAGGTTATCATTCAGTCAATTGTGAATCTGGAAGCATAGTTCAACAACTGTAGGTAGCTTTCACCTGTTCTTTGTTCAATTGTGTAAGAGTGATCATATTTTTCCACCACTTCTTCACTTTGTAGTTTATTGACACCTGTATTTATAACTTAATACTTTTTCTATATTATGCATCAACAAACTAGCTAGTTATCAACTTGCTGTATACACTGTTATTTCCATCAAGGGCCATCCTATTTTTCCTAATGATGCTCAAGTGAGGAAACTGTCCATCTCAAGGAAGCCTTTCTGGGCACTCCACTAGACAGAACATGTTACATGCATGCACATCATGACCCTTTCTATTAGAATCACTATTCCAAGTATGAGGACCCAGCTATAATCTGATATCTCTGATAATTGCATCAAAACTAAATTGCATCTTGCCCATATCCACTGTAAGTCTATATATCTATATAACATTGAACTGTACGTGACAACCTGACATATGAGTTATATTTCTTTTTATGCTAGACAGGATTTTCCAAAATTGGCTACTTGGGTAACTGAAAAATGAGTTGCAAAAGTAATTCACCACATGAAACTACCAGCAGTTTGGTAGTGCAGTTAAAGAAAACATGGCAAATGCCAAGCACACTACTTAACATCTTCACTGGTACTCCTACTTCAAAGTTAGCATGAGCTGAAAGTTTTATAAACTGAAGATGCCTTCTTTGTTTGCATTACCATTATCATCACAAAAATTAGCAATATACATTTACTAAGTGATCCAATAAGAAGAAGATTTCACGGGGCGCCTGAGTGGCTCAGTCGTTAAGCGTCTGCCCTCGGCTCAGGTCATGATCCCAGGGTCCTGGGATCGAGCCCCACATCGGGCTCCCTGCTCAGCGGGAAGCCTGCTTCTCCCTCTCCCACTCCCCCGGCTTGCGTTCCCTCTCTAGCTGTCTCTCTTTCTGTCAAATAAATAAATAAAATCTTTAAAAAAAAAAAAAAGAAGAAGAAGATTTCACTAAATCCATTCTGTTGATCATAATTATGGGAGAAGAGACTATTCAGTTACTTATATCGAAACTGAGCACAGGATTGTAATTCACTTTACAAGCATGCTTCTTACTGGAGTGCATTGGGTTTATCTGTTAACTGAGTGATGGACAGAAAAGGAAGAAGTAGTATTTATACTAATATAAAGTATACAAAATACCATCTAGACTTCTGCAAAATATAATCCTACTAAAGTGGACAAAGAGCAAAGAAAGATGACTTCTGAAAGTTAAGCTATTAAATATGCAATAGAATTAGAAGTCACCTGATAAAATGTGCATGTACCCACTCACACATACAGATATATATCATCACTGGTTGGATTCCCTTGAAAGAAGTCTAGGCAAATTTTAGCTTGTAAAATGTATTAGTGAGTGCTCATGGATCATGAGCACTCACGGACCAATACAAAAGGAAGGGAAGCGGGGGGCGGGGGGGAATTAGACAGGGTGAAGTAAATGTTATGATGCTCCGCCTGGATTCCTCCCTTCAGAACCAGGACTTAATTCCCACAGCTGCTTAGAGTAGTGGCTTCCAACAGTTTAGAGTGCTTTCCTTTTCTGAGAATTACCCTTGCTTTAAGGGAGCTTTGTCACCCCTTAGCCAAACCCACCAGTAACTCCTGAGCTGGGATGGCCTTTCAGAGCTGCCTTTAACTTCATTTTAATATGCCATTGGACGCAGTTTGCCCCTGAAAGAGGCATGGCCTTGGGCGAGGCAGTTTTTATCATCTGAGATAATCCACAAAGATGACTGAAAGCTAAGGATAATCTGACAGTGCTCCCAACAACTTGGAAAATAATACCTACATTGCTGTAAGATGATTCAGGAAGTGCATTGGAGCATCATCCACCCATGTGGAAAACATGATAGTGAGTTACCCTTAAGTAATTGTACCATTCCCAGGTGACTTTTCATAATTCTTATTTGATATGTATCAAATGTCCCCCTAAGTGGCTTTTTATATAAAATAAGTTTTTCAAGAAGAATGAAAAATTGACACTTGAAGATTTGCCCAGACACCATTTATTGGGGAGTGTTCTGGGGAACTGCACCTGAGGAAGGTAGAATTGGGTATATGAATTCCAATGCTGACGACCCCAGAGGGGATCTGGAGCTGAAATGGCCCTTCAGAGATGTCCCAGTTAAAGCAGGGGAGCAAGCCTCTGTACCTTTCATCCGTTAGTCGTTGTATGTGAACTGTCCTTTGGGAGGGCAAAGACCTCAGGTGAGGCAATTCCCTTCAGGCAAGAGGATTCTCAGCAATCAGTGAGGTGAGTTCTGTCAGCAACAGGTATTCCAGGAAGCTGTGGGAATGAGTTCCTTGGTTCAAAAAGGAGACTCTGCACATCATCCACAATAATAAATTTTAATTAAGGGTATTATTTGAAAATATCCTCAAAAACACACACCAGCTTTCCTTTGTGGAAAACTACACAGTAGTATTCTATAAATGGCACTGTTATTTTCCTTACTTGCCACTTATGTAGACTGGTATTTATTTCTTTTTAGACCTCATGATTTTATATATATTTAAGGAGGAATAAGGAAAACAATTATCAGTGATCTTCAAAAGCATAGTCTCAATAAATGTCCTCCTCAATCAGAAGTATCATATAACTGAGAATGTGTAATGGACAATATATGTCCCTTTCATTTTTCAGTTATGTGACAGTAAGGTTGAACAAGATAGAAAAGATGGTGGATAAAAATCTTATTTCCTGTATCTCAAGACAGCTGGTATTGAAATACTTATGAAAACCTCTAGTGCCAAGCTTTACATTTCTGCTCTATGCCCAGTAATGAAATTAACATCTTTAATTAAGTATGCAATGGATGAGATTTACAGTTTTCATGACATAAAAATTATTCAGACATAAATAAGTAATTTATATATTGTGCTTCTGGGTTAGTCAGCTTGGGCTGCTATAAGAGAATACCACAGATGGGGAGGCTCAAGCAACAGAACATTATTTTCTCACAGTTCTGGAGGCTAGAAGTCTGAGGTCAGGGTGTCACGAGAGTCAGGTGGTGGTAAGAGCTTTCTTCTTGGCTGGCAGATGTCCATCTTCTCCCTATGTGCTCACATGGCCTTTCCTCTGTGCCTGGGCGTGGAGAGAGAGCTCTCTCTCTAGTCCTCTTTTTATAAGGCCATCAAGCTTCCTGTGTTAGGACTGGAGCAACATGACTTCATTTAACCTTTATTACCTAAAAGCCCTATCTGAAAATACAGTGATATTGGGGTTTAGGGCTTCTACATATGAATTTGGGGAACATACAATTCAACCCTTAGAAGCTTCATTTTGAGGTTACAACTCCCCCTTTTTTTTCAGTACTTATTTTCAGGTATTTAATTACCTCCACTGGTCTAAATTAATTATATCTTACATAGCCCTCTCCCTAAAAATCTGTAAGGTATAATTCTCAATTAACATCAAACTATTAGAAAGAGTGTAGGGATTATAAATGCTATATATATATATATATATATATATATATATATATATAATTAAAATAAAATTTACCTCACATCAATAGCAAATCATATGGAACTTCAGACCAAAAGATGAAAAGTTATGACTTATTTATGGTTTATGATTTTTTTTTGGTTTTTTGGTTTATGATTTCTGACATAACATAGTGAGTATTTTTATTTTATATTTTCATTCTTTTAGGTACAATTTTAGAACATGTATTTTTCTGTTTGAATTTTAGTTAAGTTTGTCTATCTGGTATCTGGTTTTGCTGCTACAATTATTTTCATTGTAGGCTATAATGATGTTTTATGGTTGAACTACCTCAACTGCTGTCTGTTGCTAACATGCCAAACATATAATTTTGTATTTAAAAACACTTCAAACATAGTTTGTTTCATGACTACTTCATAATGCAGACATAATATGAGTCTTCCTTTTAGAGATCCTGGAGTTTCCAACTACCTAAGCAAAAGTCATGTTGTGAAATAGTAGTGTGAACTTTCTATAATTTAAGAACATTAAATCTCTCACTAATATTTCTAGTACTAACAAACATATAGGCATACGCATTTGAAAAGTATAAAGATTAATAAAAGTTCATCTCTTTTATTCCAAGTATCCAAAAATTAGGTCATAAAAGTGGTTATGAATTATGACTCTGAAATGGGAGACATCACTCGAGTATGTTAAGGTAATTACCACCTGTAACTCAGAGTAGTGATTCCTGAATGCACCGTGCATGTCTTTTACTTCTTCTGAGCATAACTAAGTCATTTAAAACATAAAATTTAACAAATCACATCATTGAGAATGTACTAAAAACTCTGTAACATGGAAACAATTACACATGATTAATGGGTGAAGTAAATCTTCCAACTAGAAAGAAGTTTGTACTGCTTGAAAAGACATCTGGGGAAGAGGAAAGTCTAAAGGTTGTCTTGTAGCTAGAGCTCAGGGAGGTTTCTGGAAATGGTAAACAGCTCCTCTGATAAGATTTGTGAGAGAGCTGTGGGGTTTCCAGGTCGTTCACTAAGAGACAAATTAAATGCAATAATCCTGTGAAGAATTTGGTAAACTAGAGATAGGGGAGGGTTATAATGTTATAATTAGTGGATTCCATTGTCTGTCAGACTTCTCGGTGACAGGGTAGTCATGGTTACAACTGACCATGGTTTCACACCGCACAGATCAGGACACTGACTGCTTTCACCAAGAATTTTGAGTATTGCCTAACGATACAGAAAACTGTACATAATATGGCACCGGGAACTAAATACAAGCATCCTTTCTACACAATCTTTGCCAGATTAGCATAGTTCCAATTTAGCTGTCAGTAAAATTTCTTATCCTTCCTGTGGTGATGGGCCAGCCTCTGTCTTATGCTAATTACTTCGCAATAGTCACTGCATCTCAAATGTACACAAACATTTTCTTCACACCTCTCTTTCTTTTGTTGGATGGCAGACTGCAGCAATGACCTACTGTCTTCTCACATAGTTGAGCACGGAAAGGAGTCACGATGCTGTCTGGAGTTAGGGGTTACACAAAGGACGGATGCATTAGACTAATAAACACATTGCAGCTCATGGCTCTACCACCAGCTAAATGAGGCCTTTATTTTTTTTCAAGACAAAAAGAAGCTCGGGCCCCGCAGCTGCTCCATAAAATATGGTAAAAAAAAAAAAAAATCACCGGAATTTAAGTAAAAAGGATATGAAACAGACTGAGGCATTCATGGTCCAATTTAAGGATGTGCTATGCGGTTTGGATTAAAAGTGACTTGAGAGCAATTAATCTACCACCCAAAATTATCAGAAAGTATCTTGTTTATGCAAAGTGTATAAGAATTTTTAAGTATACTGAACATACCTGTGTGTCTGTGATAATTATATTGTATATAGTGATACCACAGTGGGCATTGATAAGTAGCTTTGCTAGGGTCTGCATATAAATACCTTGCATGCATAAGAGGCTTAAAAAAATATCTGTGGTAACTGGGTGTACCTATAGGCATTCATTTTTTAAAAAGGCAGTACATGTAAATCTAGAATAAAAATGTCAATAGTCTAAGTCTTTTTTTTTTAAGATTTTATTTATTTATTTGACAGAGAGACACAGCGAGAGAGGGAACACAAGCAGGGGGAGTGGGAGAGGGAGAAGCAGGCTTCCCATAGAGCAGGGAGGCCAACACGGGGCTCGATCCCAGGACCCTGGGATCATGACCAGAGCCGAGGGCAGACGCCCAACCGCTGAGCCACCCAGGCGTCCCTTTAGTCTAAGTCTTTAACTTAGATTCTTACCTGAAATTGATCTTCTTATACATTTAGTAAATGTATAATAATGTAATTTTTGCCACCTCAAAATTTTAAAAACATAAGCCTCTGGACTTGTCCTGAATTTTAGGAGCATTTCCATCACCCCCAGAAAGTCTGCTGTGATGTTCGATTCAAGCAACTGAAGTTGCACAAACTTGGTTAAAACTTTAGCACAAAAATATTCTAAAGACATTTTCTTCAGTTTAAGGATCACAAGAAATAAGCTTGAAAAAAGAAAGAGGGACTTCTGAACACTTAAAATGATGTTAGAAAACCAGGTGCCTCACAAATGTCATATTCTTACTTTTGAAATATATTAGCTAAGTAGAGAGATCGCCTAGGTTATGGTATTCTTAAGTTCCTCAGGTACAGTTATCTAAATGACTAACTGGATACCCCAACACAAACAACAAATATTGTCCCCCTTAATTTCTATCATCATTTTGCGACTCTGGATCAAGGAAGACAAAGAGGAATTTTTTGTTAGTGAGAGGCCTTATAGCACGGTCATGAGTTCCTAGTGCCATAGAGCAATAACAAATATAAGATATGATAATACAATCACAAGACGATCTTAAATAAAGAAGAACTTACTTATTCAACTAAATTCCATCTTTAAAATTAACTCCATATAGACTTTACAGAAATTCTCATACGTTTCCATTAATTAAAATGTTTGGAAGCTCTTCTAATGATATCTACAAGCATTGGATATGCCAGAGGAAAAAAATAAAACAGTATCTCGTTGCTGAATTTTAGTTTAAAAATCCCTTTTTTCAAAAATAATGGCTCAAAAAATGTTAGCTCTTTCTAAAACTGGCCATCAAAATACAGAGTTGTCACCACTCTGGCCATTAAAAGTTTCACCTTAGACCAAAATCTAAAAACACCCCATGCACTCTCTCTCACACCACTCCCCATTCAATTCACCTCCAAATCTTGCAGATATTGATTTCTAAATTTGCTCAGAATCGGTCTTCTCCTTCTCAATTGTTGCAGCCTTGATTCCAGTCTCACAGTTCTATACCCTCCCTTCTGGATAATCTCCCTTCGGGGGGCTCTGCTTCTTGAGATGGCTTAAAAAAGTTTTACATTTTTTATTTTTATTTTTATTTTTATTTTTTTTAAGTTTTACATTTTTTAAACACCATGCCAATACCAAACGCTTGATAATTCTCTGGACACACAAAATGATGTTGTGACTCCCTACCTCGTAAACTCTTATTTAGCATTCAAAACCTAATGAAAATATTACTCATTCTTATGAAGCTTTGACAGTTTCCACCATCACTACCATTTTCTTATGTATATTTGTTACTGTTTATATTCCTTCAGCAATCATTTCTCGGATACTTACGTGGTGTTAATCCCAGTGCCGGTTCTGGGCAATCCCTATTCTGTATACATTTCAGTCCCATGAGAATCAAGATTGCATATAAATCCTCAAATACGGCTCAATGTCAAAAATTCTGTACTAAAACACTGAGAGGATGCTGTGCTGTGGTCCTTGTTTGTGTATTCTAGCTCTCCCAATGGAGCATAAACCTATTGAGGGCAGACATTGTGTCTTACTCATTTTTCGTCCCCAGCACCAAGAGTAATATCTTGCATACAGTATATGCCAAGTATTCAATGTGAGCTGAATGTTTGTGTTCTGTAGGCTTTGAAAGCAGTTTCAAGGAAAGGCCTGCAAATAGGTCGTGAGCAATGATGGTATCAGCGGAACTGTGTAAAGGCCTCCAAAGCACTTACTACCAACATATTCCTCTTTTTTTTTTAACACTTTGAGTTTTAATAATTTATACAAACAATAATTATAATAGCTAACATTTATTGGGAGTACACAATATTTCAGGCACTGTTATAAATATTTTATACACATTAACTTATTGCCTTTTTTAATGCTCACAAGTCCTTTATGAGCTGAGTACTATTATTATCAACATCCTGACTTTACAGGTGTAGAAACTGAGGCACCGAGTTCAATAATTTATCCAAATTCCTAAAGCTAGTTAGTAGCAGCAGAGCTAAGATTCAAACCAGGCGGTATAGCCTTGCTGTGATGTCTTTCTCACTTCTTTTTGTGGTTCCTGCCTCAAGGCCACTGGGACCGGTACCAGATTTTTCTGACGAATGCTATCAAAAGGCACTGTACTGAGTACATGGGCCAAAACTGGCATACAACACATTTATGATTATGTGAACTTTGCCTCAAACTATCCTGTGACAACTGTACCTTTAAGTTTATACTAGCAAACTTAAGGTTTAACCAAATTTTCAATATGTTTTCTTTAATTTCCTTCTTGAAAAAGCATTATGAAACAAGTCTTACTATATTAATTGAATTAATATCAGTTTAGACAGGTGGCTGATACATTAAAAGTTGTAAATCTTTAAAAGTTAACTCAATAAATTGAATTTGGCTTTTAAAAATGAGTAGATCTGATTTGGTACCTTAGAGACATACTCTACATTTCAATCCAGTATTGTATTTTCAAACATTGTTCCATATTGATTCTGTTTTCATCTCGGTGTCATGACTTCCTTAAAGCTTGAAATAATTTTTAGGTCTTGTGAGTGTAGGGATCTAAGCTTGGGAGCTGTGGAGAGCTTACCCTGGTAAGTAGTGGGTTGCAAAGCTTGTCTTTTTAGTTCTTTTATCTCAATGTAAAAACCACAGTGGGATTATTGAACTGCTGAAAATTGGTGGCAATAAAAAATTAAGTATGAAAATACAGTTGCAGTAAAATAAAACCTTCCTTTTAGATATGCAATGATATTTATTTATTTATTCATTTTTTTTTTTAAAGATTTTATTTATTTACTTGAGAGAGAGAGAATGAGAGAGAGCACATGAAAGGGGGGAGGGTCAGAGGGAGAAGCAGACTCCCTGCCGAGCAGGGAGCCCGACGCGGGACTCGATCCAGGGACTCCAGGATCATGACCTGAGCCGAAGGCATGATATTTAAATAAACAATTTTTAGTTTAGCCATACTACATAACAAATAACAGCCAAATTTCAAAGGAAAAAAGCAGGATGAGCTCTTTGTCTCCTAAAGGACCATGGTTTTAATAAGCTCACATTCTGATACTGTACTATAATTCATTAGGCCATGGAAACAAAATCAAAATGATATGGGTCATATGGTGAGATTTTCTGCCAAAAATGCTTTAGGTGCTATAAAAATTAGAAGTAATGTTTAGATAGTATCTTTTTTTTTTGTTCTCTACTGTTTAGCTATATTATATTTCTTCTCCCATTATTGAATCTAAAGCTGTCCCCTAATCCTTAAAGGAGATAGATATATATGTAATTTTTTAAAAAAATTATAATTGTGATATTCAAAGGACATAAACCAATAAATAAGCATTGCAATCAGCTTGAGGTAGCTTTCAGAAAAATTGAGAAATTGGCAGTGTTGATAGTTTTAAGTCCTATTTTCTGAGTTCCCCTAGGCGCCCAGCATATTTGCACTGGCTCCTGATACCCAAGGGAACCCCTCTCTCCTAAAACCAATACACACAAATATAAATAAAGAGGAAACCCACTGTGAACTCTATTTTTTATTAAAAGATTTTATTTATTTATTTGAGAGAGAGAGAGCTCACGAGCGGGTGGCGGGGGAAGGGTAGAGGGAGAAGCAGGCTCCCCGCTGAGCAGGGAGCCCTATGTGGGGCTTGATCCCAGGACCCCAGGATCATGACCTGAGCCAAAGGCAGATGCTTAACCGACTAAGCCACCCAGGTGCTCTGGGAACTCTACTTTTAAGCAACATGCCATGCTTAGATATTTTTTGGCACCCTCTCTTCCAAACGCTGTATGTGTCTTTTGTTATATATTTTCTCTTTATTAAGAGCTATTTAGAAAATCTAACAAATTCCTGTTCTGTATTATTGGGTGCCATAATTTTATTACTACACTACAACAATGTAATGGAATTTAATGAGCACTTTTAGATATAAACTATTAATGAAAAAGTGGACCCTGGGGCGCCTGGGTGCCTCAGTTGGTAAAGCGGCTACCTTTGGCTCAGGTCATGATCCCAGGGTCCTGGGATCTAGTCCCACGTCTGGTTCCCTGCTCAGCGAAGAGCCTGCTTCTCCCTTTCCCTCTGCCTGCCACTCTGCCTACTTGCGCACTCTCTCTATCTGTCAAATAAATAAATAAAATCTTTAAGAAAAAAAAGGAAAAAGTGGGCCCTAAAGGTTGACTTCACCTTTTGGGAATCCTACAAAGTACATCTTTCTGCTGTTTTCTTTCTCTGTATGGGACTTTCCTTAAACTCATCATTATTAACAAATATTTAATTTAGTCCATTCTATGAAAGTCATTGTGTTAAAAATTATGAAGGACATAAGATGTTGACCATACTTAAAAGCATGGAAACTGAAGATGATATGTATTTGCGGTATTGAAGGAGGATTATATATACTAAAATACAGAATCAGAAACTAATTGTGATAGGAAGAGCTGGTAGATAATGCTGAAGATTTCCCAGTGTTGCCATAGCTTCTGCCCCATGTGCATGACAATGATATATCCAATAAGAAAACAAAATAAAATAATAACTGGTCTCAAAAACAAAGATAATATTGTAGAGCACAAAGAGAATACAGATGTAAAGCTAAAGCCATTCTATTGCAGGTTCTGGCTTCCTGGTGGCCAGGAGTTTGCTGTGGTAAAGGGACTAAGTCTGTTTAAGGCAAGACAACAGGCTCAGAACCTAGCTTACTGCTGGAATTCAGATATTGGGAATGTATTCTTTCTGTTCACGAGTGGAACCTTAAAAAAAAAAAAGTAGTAGTGATGATGGTCATATGGCTGATGATATCACTGCTGGCCTACCCCTTGCAGGGAGACTTATGCATAACCTTGATACCAGGACAAAATCAAGCCTCTCATTAGCCCGATGACTGGATATGCCATATCACTGCAGAAAATAAGCCACAGACTGATGTTGGACCACCAGGGAGGGCATACATGGTGGTAGTTGTGATGCAGGCAATTGATAAGTAGAAATGAGGCCATTGGGGTGGGACCTAATCCACCCTGATTGGTATCCTTATCAAATGAGGATATTTGCACAAAAAAAGGGACATCAGAGGTGTGCCTGCACAGAGGAAAGGCCATGTGAGGACACAGTGAGAAGGCAGCTATGTGTAAACCAAAGAGAGAAGCCTCAAGAGAAATTAGACCTATCAATTCCTTGACTTTGTACTTCCAGCCCCCAGAAATCTGAGAAAATAAATTATTATTGTTTAAACCACCAAGAATATGATATTTGTTAAGGACACTCTAGCAAATTCATACAGTAGCACCTCCAATGGGTATGCAATGATATCTTATTGTGGTTCTGATTTGCATTTCTCTAATGATTAGGGATACTGAACATCTTTTCATTCTTGTTGGCCATTTGTGTATGATCTTTGGAGAAATGTCTATTCAAATCCTTTGCCCATTTTTTTTTTATTTTATTTTTTTTTTAAAGATTTTATTTATTTATTTGACAGAGAGAGAGAGATAGCGAGAGCAGGAACACAAGCAGGGGGAGTGGGAGAGGGAGAAGCAGGCTTCCTGCCGAGCAGGGAGCCCGATGTGGGACTCGATCCCAGGACCCTGGGATCATGACCTGAGCCGAAGGCAGACGCTTAACGACTGAGCCACCCAGGCGCCCGCCCATTTTTTTTAAAGGTTACTTGTTTTGTTGTTGCTGTTGAGTTGTAAGAGTTCTTTATGTATTCCAGATATTAACCCTTTATCAGACATATTATTTGTTAATATTTTCTTCCATTATACTGCCCATGATCTTTTATATTTTCTCTTTCCAAGCCTCTGACTGAATAGCCAAACAATGTGCCACTGCTCATAATTTATATGTAAATGTAACCTTGGGCCAAATTTTACCTTGCACGCAAGTGGATGACCAATGCTTGGGACTGCAGAATAGTAGCAGTCCCTTTTCAGATTGTACCCACCAACGTGACTTATTCATTATCCAAGTTTGGCTTTTTTTCTTTCAGTCGGCTGGACATAAGAAACTCCTTCATGTGGTCTTAGATGTAAGCTAAGGGAGATGTATTGGCCTATATGCTCTTAGAACTTATATGTGCCCTCTGCTGAAGCCTAATCCTATAATTGTCACCTCCATCATATGATAAATTTTCTATCATCCGCTTAAATTTATAACTTGTTCGAATCATTTATGTTCCATGGCAAGAGCCTCAATCTCTACCAGGACTTATTAACATGCTGGAGACTATTTTTTAAAAGATGTATGATTTTCTGCTTTAGAGAATTTTGCTTTGCTCCAGAAACCTAGATATCTACAGTGAGATTCTCCCACCAGGACTTGCCATAAACTCCACATGGTATGTTTTTCCACAGAGATTCTTCCATAGTATAGTTCAAGGTTTTTGACCCAATAGTTGGTACTGCTTCTAGTGAGACCTGGACCTGTTACAGAACTCTTTCTTGCTCTTGACCTCATGACAGCTATCCAAGTTACTCAATGTAAGAGTTGGAAAAGTATTCCAAGTATGGAATATGCTGTCCCAGATCACAGACAGGCCTACCTCTTCTCCAGGTAATGGCACTTGGAAGACAACATAATTTATTCCTTACTCTGTATGGGATATCCTATCATTCCACAGAATATTAGCCCCTTAAAAAGATGACTGATATAATGGGTCTCTGGATATTCAGAGGGATTATCAAAGCTGAGTTCCAAGCAGAAAAAATATTAATAATGTTTTAAATACTAGGCAGATTGTACCATAATTGCAAACATCAAAGTGATATTAAATGCTCTCAGAGGGGGGGGGAAGATATATTGCTTATAAATAAGTGACCTACAGGAGCAAAACAATCTTTAAAAAGAGGAATAAGATTAGAAGATTTATACTATCTAATCTCAACACTTATTATAAAGCTACAGAAATCAAGACAGTGTAGAGATGGTGCATAGATTAATGGAAGAGAATAGAATCCGGAAATAGATCCACACATGTACAGTGGATTTTGACAATGATATTAGGCTATTCAGGAGGAAAGTGTAGTTTTTTTCAACAAATATTGGTGGAACAACTCAATATCATTATGGAAACAAATATATTAAACCTTAATCTCCATCCCACACTTACTCAAAAATAATTATTTTAAAAGAATATATAGGAGAATAGCTTTTCCAACACCAAGACAGTGAGACAGGAACATAGTTTATATGTCTGAAGTATAGTAAAAATCCAGTTTAACTAGAATACACAGAACACGGTAGAGAGTAGATTACATCAAGTATGTAGGGAGGGACCAGATCATGTAAAGTTTTATAAACTACATTAAGAACATTGGTTTTTATTACATGTGTAATTGGTAACCTCTGGTGTAATTTAAGCAGGGAACTGATGCGATCTGGTTTATGTTTTGGAGGGGTCACTTTGTTCCTGTGTGGGAGATCAACTTGTAGACAAGCATAAGTGGAGGCAAGAAGACCAACGAGATTATTGCACAAGTCTGGAAGAGAGATGAAGGAATTTGGACTAGAGTTTTGATAATGGAAATAGTGAGAAGTGGTTAGACTCCTGTAATTTTGAAGATAGTGCTAACAAAAAGTGCTAATGAATTAGAAATGAAATGTATAAAAATGAGAAAAATTAGATATTACTCATAAGGAAAAATTTCAGAGGAAAGCTGATTTGGTGAGGGCATGTGATGGTCATTCATTTCACTTTGGCCATGGAATGGTTGTGATTTTCTGTAGACAATCAAGCCTGGAGCCAAGTGAGAGTTCTGGTCTGAAAATATACAATGGAGACTGGTAAGTGCCTAGATGTTATATGAAATTTAAGAAAGGGATCTTGGAGAAGGAGGAAGCAATAAAAAAAATTAACAAGAAATTCCCCAAAGAATTAGGAGAGAAACCAACTAAGACATTAAAGTATTTCAAGAATAAAGGAATGACTAATTTTTGTCATATTTGCAGAAAATTTGATTGAACTGATGACTGGTTTTAGAAAGATGTACGTCTTTGTGAATAACTTCACGAGCAGACGTTAAAATGTTGCAAGTGTGTAGGTGCTAATGAATGGAGAAACCATTTTGCTAAGCAGTTTAGAGCAGAAGGTAAAGATAGAATTCAAAAAAAATCTTGTATGTTTCATTAAGAAAGTTAAACTTTGTTTCATAGAAAATATAGCACCTGTATTTGTTTTGGAGTAGTGACACTATCAAAAGAATATTTTAGCCATCGGGGCACCTGGGTGGCTCAGTCGGTTAAGCCGCTGCCTTCGGCTCAGGTCATGATCCCAGGGTCCTGGGATCGAGCCTCGCATCGGGCTCCCTGCTCAGCGGGGAGTCTGCTTCTCCCGTTCCCTCTGCCTGCCTCTCTGCCTACTTGTTCTCTCTCTCTCTGTCAAATAAATAAATAAAATCTTTAAAAAAAAAAAAAAAAGAATATTTTAGCCATCTGAACTACAACTGCATGAAAGACAACTGAGTGAAAATCACCTTGCCAATCCCAGTCAACACCTAGAATTGTGAAAGAATCATGTTGTCTTAAGCCACTAAATTTTGGAGTGATTTATTCTACTGAAAAATGGTACTGAGGCAATGTTTAACATTCATAACAGAAAACAAAAACAAAAACACCCCAAAACCCTGACATCCCTAGTCAATATATTTGCATGTAATAAAATATCCCTTCATTCTTGACATTTAGGAGAATTTCCTGCCTTCAAATTTTCCTTTCCTGGAGGTCTTTCAAGCTCATAAAATCCACATTGCCATTTTCTTCAAGATTTCTTTTTCTTCTTTCCTCTACTAAAAAGTCTATTATCCCTTTTTCCCCAAGCTGTACTATGGGCTTTCTACACAAGATAATATACTATAAATGAAGACAAAATTAAACAATTGTAAGAAAATTAAAAAGTATACTTTTTTCTGGCTGTTGCATTACCATCTTAAACTTCCAGGAGAAAAACATAAGTCAAAATTAAATATGATGTATATATTCATTTATATAATTTGGTATATATTAAGCTCTGATTAGGAATATAAATTCTATTATTTCATCTTTTCTAGAGGAAAATACATTTAAACATAATGAACTTAAGACCACTTAAATCATTAAAATAAAAGCATTTTAGCTCTAAATAACTGTATAAAAATAAGATTTTTATTATTTTGTTTAAAAATTCTTCACCTATAATGATGACCTCATAATTTTAGGACTTTTTAAGCACCTCTGAATGCCCCATTAATTTTTTGTTGTTTTTTTGTTTTGTTTTTTAAGATTCTATTTATTTATTGAGAGACACAGCAAGAGAGGGAACACAAACAGGGGGAGTGGGGGAGGGAGAAGGAGAAGCAGGCTTCCCACTGAGCATGGGAGCCTGATGCAGGGCTTGATCCCAGGACCCTGGGACCATGAACTGAGCCAAAGGCAGATGCTTAATGACTGAGCCACCCAGGCACCCTGCCCCATTAATCTTTTAAATTACTATAATCTTATGGTTTAAAATATTTTAAATATTGAGCATCACTAAAGATTACTTTAAAATATCATTCTAAGTAAAAAAAAAAAATAGAGATACAACTTTTTTTTGGAAAAAGATCTTCAAGTACTTTCAGAACTTTAGGAAGTCCTCTTTTCCCCTCAGTGTCACTAAAGTATGCTTATATTTATTTAATGATAATATTTTGATCAGCTTTTTTTCTTTTTTATATCACTTTAAGTTTTGTACTTTGGAGTGTGTCCCCTTCTGGCGTAGCTGCTTCTTTGCGAGCTCTGTAATAGGCACTCTGAATTCTATGGCGTTATCCCCAATATTATTTCCTTCCTTTGAAGTGTGTGGTTCACATTTCACACAGATCCTTTAGAATGATTTCCCTACATAGTGGGAAGTTTTTGACGTGTCGGTTTTCTGGAGTCCCTTGGCTTTAAACTTGGCTCAGAGCAGATGGTACTGCTAGAGAGAGCAGCAACACGGCTTTGGGCTTGAAAATGTAGTGCACACATGATGCCTTCTCCCCTCAGGTCTCGTATGATTGATGGGATGTTGGAACTAAAAACTGAGAAAAATAGACTCTTCACAATTGGCTATTTGCTGACAAAAAAAAAAAAAATAGAACGGTCTCAAAGAAGAATGGGACACAGTTCATAGTTTCAGTGCCAAATAATAGTCCCTTGCCATCTAGAGTGACTTGCCTCTAAAAATAAAGCTTAAAACTGCTGAGTTTAAGGGAACCTATAATAATAAATGTAAGGAAAATGAAATAGTTGTTTAGTTCTAAAATGCCTTTTAGCATTCTTATTATACGGAATGGAAACTAAATGGCACTTAAGTCCCGGCTCTAAAAATAAAAATAAAGGAAAAAAAAAAATGAAACGTAAAGCTTAAGTACTGTGTTTTGATATTAAATAGTATCCGAAGGAAATGTTAAAATGGGCAATTGATGGTAAATAATTAGAAGCAATACCATTACTGAAAGGATGGCATAATATGAGAGATGGGCATGTGGGGAGGAAAGAGAGAGAGAGATTCAGATAAGTTCTTCATTATAGTTTATAATATTTTCCCATAAATCATAGAAACCAATGTATTTAAACAGAATATAGACTGTGGAGGTAATTATATAGAACCAGGAGAGGGGATAACATTAAAATGATAGCAAATCATTTGCTGTTCAACAATGTATCTACTAGGACATGAAAACACACACACACACATAGTTTTTTCTTGTGGCTAAATATTTCTTATAAATTGGTTCAGAAAACTTTTACCTTAAAGTCTATCAACTGAACTCTATTAGAAAGGTTGAGGAAGATCCTTACTTATGTAAATATAGGGTGAAGTAACACCTTGTAGCAGAGACTGCCCCCATTTTAAAATATAGATTCATTGGGATCCCAAGGCACTAAGGCTGGGTTAAGATTATAGACCAGGTCTGGGGCACCTGGGTGGCTGAGTCAGTTAAGCATCTGCCTTTGGCTCAGGTCATGATCTCAGGGTCCTGGTATGGAGCCCGGCAATGAGCTCCCTGCTCAGTGGGGAGTCTGCTTCTCGATCTCCCTCTGCCCCTCCCCCTGCTAGTGTTCTCTCTCTCTCTCTCTCTCTCAAATAAATAAATAAAGTCTTGAAGATGATAGACCAGGGAGAACCCATTGAAGGCCCAGTGGAAGGAAAGTCGTAGTGTATGCTGGTGACCAGTGGGCATAATAAGTACAGCGGTGGCACATAGTGGAAGTTCCTTTGGACCCAATAATTCTTTTAATAATTTTTTACTATTCGCTGCATACTAAGTGCTCTATGGTCATTAGCCTCAGGAATCCTCACAGGAAACACATGAAATTTGTGTTATTATCCCCATTTTATGGAAGAGAAAACTGAGGTTTTGTCATGTAAAATATCTTGCTCAAGTAAGAAACATTAAGTAAAATTACAACTCAGAAAATCAGATACAAAAGCCCTAATTCCCTACATATACAAAAATTTTATGCAGCACTGATCAGTGAAAGTAGAGATTTTTGTCTTACTCACTACTATACTCATATTGCCAAGAACAGCACTGGGAGATACAACATAAATAATTGTTGAATAGAAAGTGGAGAAAGTGGAAAAAATAAACAATATAAAAAAAAAAGCTACTTTTCCACTAATGGAATAAAGATTTAGAAATTATTATACTAAATATATAACATATTAATTAAAATGTGATGCAAAAAGTTAGAGGTGAAAGATGCACACTTTGTAACATGGAAAACTGTCAGTGATTTCATAATATGTAAAATATAAATATACAAAGGAATTTTGCACATAAAAAATTAAAACATCTGGGGACACCTAGCTCAATTGGTAGAGCATGCAACTCTTTTTTTTTTTTTTTAAGATTTTATTTATTCATTTGAGAGAGAAAGAGAGACAGAAAGAGCACAAGTAGGGGGAGAGGCAGAGGGAGAGGGAAAAGCAGACTCCCTGCTGAGCTAGGAGCCTGACATGGGGCTCAGTCCTGGACCTGGAGATTCGTGACCTGCGCTGAAGGCAAGCTCTCAACCATTTGAGCCACCCAGGAGCCCTGAGCATGCAACTCTTGATCTCAGAGTTGTGAGTTCAATTCCTACACTGGACATGGAGCTTACTTAAAAAAAAAAATTCTCAGGCGTCTGGGTGGCTCAGTCAGTTAAGCGTCAGCCTTCAGCTCATGTCATGATCCTAGAATCCTGGGATTGAGTCCTGCATCGGGCTCCCTGCTCACTGGGGAGCTGCTTCTCCCTCTGCCCTTCCCCCTGCTCCTGCTCACTGGCGCTCTCTCTCTCTCTAGTAAATAAATAAAATTTTTAAAAAATTCTCAAAAATAAAAGTTCTTCCCATGACTAATTCTTAGTAATCTAAGTCATCAGACTTAGGCTCAGATGTATCCTTCCCCAGGAAGGATTTCAGAGTGCCCTCCATGAGAATAGGGTTTTCTCTCTAGGTAACTGGAAATCCCCAAAAAGAAAAGGTTCACCTTTGTTAGGCAGTAATTAATTATTATTTAGTGTTGAAATTATTTCAAATTTTGGCAATTTTTTTATAATGGCAATTTATCAATAACTAGTTATAACCAAATATTTGCTGTATCCAATTAGTCCAGACCACTCTGAGAAGGTAAAAAGAGAATGTGTAGCTTATATCCTATAGTAAGTAAAGCCTAGGTTTATGTGAACTTATTTGTACACCTAAAGCAATGAAATAGCAATTAAATGTGTAAAAGGGTGGTATTTAAAATTAAAAAAAAATTTAGAAAAGAAAAAGTCGAGGTAAGTCCCAAAACACTTGGTCTTAAAGATGAGGCATAGAAAGACAAGATAGACAAAATCAGAGGCAGGCAAGAAAATCATCTGGAGGAACAAAATTATTTTTAAATAATTGGGAAGGAAAATATTTTATGAGATAAATACTAACAAAATGGACCAGGATAGATATAGAGACATTGAAATGATTCTAGGGTTGATAATACTACAAAGCTGTAACAATCAAAACAATATGGTACTAGCACAAAAATAGACACGTGGACTAATGGAAAAGAAGAAACCCCAGAAATAAACCCACACTTATATGGTCAATTGATTTATGACAAAGGAAGCAAGAATATACAATGAGAAAAAGACAGTTTTCAATAAATAGTGCTATGGAAACTGAACAGCTACATGCAAAAGAAACTGGACCACTCTCTCACACCATAGACAAAAATTAACCAAAATGGATTAAAGATCTAAATGTGAGGCCTGAAACTATAAAACTCCTAGAAGAAAGCAAGGCAGGAATTTCTCTGACATCGGCTTTAGCAACATCTTTCTAGATATATCTCCTCAGGCATGGGAAACAAAAGCAAAAATGAACTATTGGGACTACATCAAAATAAAAAGCTCTTGCACAGCAAAGGAGACCATGGACAAAACAAAAAGGCAACCTAGGAATGGGAGAAGATATCTGCAAATGATATATCCAATAAAGGGCTAATTTCCAAAATATATCAAGAGCTTATACAACTACACACACACACACACACACACACACACACACACACACACACACCACCACCACCACCAACAACAACAAATAATCCATTTAAAAATGGGCAGAGGACCCATGAAAATGAATAGACATTTTTCCAAAGGAGGCACACAGATGGCCAGCAGACCCAGGAAAACATGCTCACCATCACTGATCATCAGGGTGATGCACATCAAAACCACACCTTACCCTTGTCACCATGGCTAGAATCAAAAGACAAGAAATAACAGGTGTTGGTGAGGATGTGAGAAAAAGGAACTCTCATGTACTGTTGGTGGGAATGTAAATTGTTGCAGCCATTGTGGAAAATAGTATGGAAGTTCTACAAAAATTTAAAACTAGAAATACCAGATGATCTAGTAATTCTACCACTGGGTATTTACCCAGAGAAAATGAAAACACTAACTCAAAAAGATGTTGGGGTGGCTGGGTGGCACAGTCAGTGAAGCGTCCGACTCTTGGTTTCGGTTTAGGTTGTGATCTCAGGGTCGTCAGTTGGAGCCCCACAAACTGATGGTTGTCAGAGGAAAGGGGGTTCGGGGTTGGGCAAAATGGGTGAAAGGGAGTGGGAGATACAGGCTTCCAGTTATGGAATGAATAAGTCATGGGAATATATTCAGTAATATTGCAATAGAGTTGTATGGTGACAGATGGTAGCTACATCTGTGGTGAGCAGAGCATAATGTACAGAGATGCTGAATCACTATCTTGTATACCTGTAACTAACGTAATGTTTTGTGTCAACTATTTTCAAATTTTTTTAATTTTTAAAAAGTTAAAAAAAAAACAATTGATAATAACTTGATGTAGGTACTTAGATCTGAATAGTCCAATGATACCCAGGTAATAAAGACCATCTGTTTCCACAATGTTTATTTTGTTTTGTTTTTCTGATTAATTCTTCATTTCTTCTAAAGTAAGTCAGCTCTTGGTCTGTTCTTCGCTTTTCTTAGCCAGTTATTTCACTATGGCTTCACATTTTTTTTTTTTACTGAAATAGAATTATAGGAATGAGATTTTCATGGCATTGTTTTTAACCTCGAGATTCTATTTCTAAACCACCGAAGAATGTCAGAGCTAGTGATTTTCAGAAAGAGGTATTATGGCAATGACAGTGGAATTAACCTGCTAACATAAATAGAGGAATTGGTATATTCTTTTCTCTAAAGATATTCTGATTTATACAAGAACGCCATGGAATAGTGACAAAAAGAAAACCCCAGCATCTGCCAACTTACAAGCTATTTAAACATTGGATGTGTTCCCATCATTTTGCCCACAGTGTCTTCTAATAAAAATATTTTGTTTCAGAATAAATGCTTAACATCTAAAGTGTTCTTTGGTCTCACAATGTTAATAATATAATCAAGTATTACTGATTAACTTTTCACTCGGCATAGTAGAGAACTACTGATATAAGCATTTCCATATATTAAGAATAATCTTTTTTCTGCAAACTTTTCAAATATCTTTATTTTTCTTGATTAAGCTTTTAAACTTTGACTTTTTTATTCTATTTTATGAATACTGATGTTTCCAGATGGCTATTTCACATTTTGATCAATTCACTGCATCACCGTGCTGTATGAGGAAAGTTCTTTGTCTATTTTATGGATTCTGTGAATATGTGCAAACTGCAACACAATGTACTCATGAGTTTTGATAAATTGGTACATTTGTGTAACCACTACTACAATTAAAATGCAGAAGATTATCATCATCCCAAAGTGTTTCTTTATACACGCTTTCTAGTCCGTTCTACCCCCACTATGGCAACTACCAAACTTCCATTTGTCACAATGATTCTATTTGTCTCTGCTAGATTTTAAAATAAATGAAATCCTGCAGTATGCACTCATCTGTTCCAGGCTTCTTTCACTCAGCGTAATGTTGCTAAGATTAATCCATGTTGTTGCATGTCATCAATAGGTCATTCTTTCTATTGCTGAGTACTATTCCATTTATGAACATACCATTATTTTTTTATCCATATAACTGTTATATTTATGTCATTTCCAGTTTGGACTTCTTATGAATAGAGCTGTAGTAAACATTCATGTTCAAATGTTTCTTTGGAAAAATATTTTCATTTCAAGTACAAGTGGACTGGCTGGGTCTCATGGTAAGTATATGTTTAACTTCATAAAAAATTGCCAAACTGTTTTCCAAAATGCTTGTATAATTTTACAATCCCAACAGCAATGTAAAAGAGCTTCGTTGCTCTGAAAGCTTGTCAGCATTTGGGTTTTGCCAGTCAATTTGTTTTAGACGTTCTAAAATGTGTATAGAAGTTTCTAATTCTGGTGTTAAATTGTACCTTCCCTGATGATTGACACTGTACATCTTTCATGTGCTTTTTGACCTTTCTTAGATCTCATTTTGTGAAGTGTCTGTTAAAATATTTTGTGCATTTTTACTGGGTTGATAATAATTGGGTTTTAAATGGGTTTTAAATGATACATATTCTACATATAGTCATTAATCAGGTATATTTATTGCAAATATTTTCTCCCAGTCGGAGGCTTGCCTTCTTATTTTTTGAACAGTGTGTCTTGTAGAGCAGAATTATTTAAATTTCATGGAGGCTAATTGATCATTTATTTTTTTTAATCTAAAAAATATTTCCCTATCCTAAAGAAATAAAGATTTTTCTCCTATGTTTCTTATAATGTATGCTTTGTGTTGGACTATGATCTATTTAGAGTTAAAATTTATTATGGTATTATACGAGTCAATGTTCTTTTAAATAAATATAAATATACATACATATATAAATATACTTTTAAATAAATAAATATACATTTATTTAAACATTATTTGTTTAAAACTATTCTTTATTAAATTCTATTAAATTTCTCTATTAAATTTCCCTTGGAAATATTAGTAAAAACCATTCATTTGTATATGGACATGTCAATTTCTGGACTTTCTCTCTTCTCTTGAGCTGACCTAGCTTGTCTTTAAGCCAAAGCCATAGTATCTTGCTTACTGTACTTTATGGTAAGTCTTAAAATCAGATAGTATAAGTTTTCTTAACCTTGTCCTTATATTTTAAAATTATTTTTACCATTTTAAGTCCTTTGTAATTTCATATAAACTTTAGATCAGTTTGTCAATTTCTATAAAAAGATATTTCTGGAATTTTGTTTGTGTTGTGTAAATATAAAGAGCAAAATTGGGAGAATTTATGCCTTAACGATCTGCATCTTCCAATTCATAAACACGATATATCTTTAACTAAATTTTCTTTTTTTCTATTAGTAATGCTTCTAGTTTTTGTTGTATAATTCCTGCATGTATTTGATAAATTTACTTTAAAATATGTCATATTTTTGATGCTATTATAAATTATATATTTTCATTTCTCAGTTGGAATTACTTATTGCTAGTATATAAAAAAGACTTTTTTCATATATTGACTTTCAAACTGCAACATTGCTAAACCCACTTATTATTTCTAATATCTTTATTATATACTTTTTAGGGCTTTCTACATGCCCAAATGGAGCATGTACACATAAATAGCTTTATTCCTTTTACAACCTTCAATCATTTTATGTATTTTTTTTTTTTTTTTTGCCTTATTAAACTGGTTAGGACTTCAAGTACAATGTTGAACAGGCATGGTGAAATGGACGTTTTAACTCTATTCCCCACCTTATGGGAAAAACATGCAATTTTTTATCTTTAAGGTCCTACTTCATAATTATTGTAAGAAGTTTAAAGTGTACAATTATATTTTTCACATTCTGCCCTTTGTTCTACTGATGGCATATAAATTTCTTATACTTATGTTAGAAGTTCCATAAAACATTATTATTACTCTGCTTTAAATTATCAGTGATATTTTTGATATAAAGAAAAAAGAGGATTTAAAAAATATATATTTACCCACAGATTTGTTATTTGAGGTGCTCTGCATTCCTTTGTGCAGACCCAAATTTCTTTCTATTTTAATAATGTCCTTTAACACTTCTTGGAGGGCAGATACGCTGGCAGTAAATTCTTTCAGTTTTGATTGTCTACATAAAGCTTTGTTTTACTTACATTTTTGAAAGGTAATTTTATAGGTATATCATTCTAAGTTGGTGGTTTTATTTTCTTTGAATAATCCAAAGGTTTTACTTCATTTTCTTCAATAAAGCATGATTTTTTTATGAAAAGTCAACTGTCATACATTTCTTTTTTTTAATATATATAATTTGTCTCTTCTCCCCCACCCCAGCCCTTTATATACTTTTAAGATTAACCTTTTTTTTAAGGTTTTTATTTATTCATTTGCCAGAGAGAGAGAGAGAGAGAGCACAAGCAGGAGGGGCAGCAGGTGGAGGGAGAAGCAGGTTCCCTGATGAGCAGGGAGCCTGATGTAGGACTCGATCCCAGGACGCTGGGATCATGACCTGAGCCGAAGACAGATGCTTAATGACTGAGCCACCCAGGCGTCCCTAAGGTTTACTTTTTATCAGTTTTTAGAAATTTTATTTGATTATGCCTTGGTTTGATATTTTTTGTAATTATTTCTGTTTAGAGTTCATTGAAATTCTTAGTGTTGTGAGTTTATAGATTTCATAAATTAGAAAAGTTCTGGCCAATAGTTCTTTTTTTTTTTTAAGACTTTATTTATTTATTTGACAGAGAAAGACACAGCGGGAGAGGGAACACAAGCAGGGGGAGTGGGAGAGGGAGAAGCAGGCTTCCGGCAGAGCAGGGAGCCCGATGTGGGGCTAGATCCCAGGACCCTGGAATCATGACCAAAGGCAGATGTTTAATGACTGAGCCACCCAGGCACCCCTGGCCAATAGTTCTTAACTCCTGCCTTCCTTTTTGTACTTTACTGAATGGTCACTGATTCTGAGTTCATGTTTTTATGTTTTATTTCTCTGTGTTTTCTTTTGAATACTTTACATTACTGTATTTTCTCATTCACTATTTCTTCTTTCTGAAGTTTCTTATGAAACATCTAATCCTCTATTAATTTTATCCAAAGTATATTTCATTTGAAGTATATTTTTCATTCCTAGAAAAATGGTTTGTGCCTTGTTATACCTTCCATTTCTCTCATCATGTTTATGCTTTACCTTCTTAGAAATATGCAGTCTATCTATAATAATGCTTTTAATGTCTTAATCTCCTAATTCTATCGTCTATATCATTATATCTATATCGTCTGTATCATAGCTATTTTTGTTGATTATTTTTCCTAGTTATGGGTCAAAGTCCCTCTTTTTACTCAATACTAAGCACTTGGAATTTTATGCTAATGAGGGCTGCATTCCCTTACATTTTATTTAACATTGTTCTGGGGTACTGTTACATTAATTTGGATCGTTTTGATCTTCTCTGACTTATTTTAAGCATGGTAGCCTGTGTCTAGGGCAGTCTTTCATTTAAGTCACGGTCTAATTAGTTGTCCCTATAACTGAGGCAATCAGTTTTTGAGGATTCTACATGATGCCAGTATTAGAAGGACATTTAGCTTTGACTAGAAGAAACAAAAATTATTTCCAGCAGTTTGTGAGCTTCAGGGATCGTTCTGTTCACTTTTATTAAGTGATTATTTCATCACCACTCTCCTTGGGTACTTTCCTCAAATGTTCAGATAAGTATTCTGCCAAAGACTCGAAGTAACCCCTTTACAGATCCCTGGAACACTCTTTCTTTTTGCAGCTCTCTTTTTACTCTGATATTTTGCTCTGCAAATTCTAGCTTCCTTGGCCTCCCTAAATGCCAAACTGTATATTCTCGACACAATGAGACTGATGTGCTTTGTTTGGTTCCCCCTACTTTGACCACAGCTTGGAAATTCTCTCCAGAGACTAAAGTAAGACTCTCTCAGGGCTCAATTTATTTATTCTCCTTTTCTCATGGATCATTCCTTGCAATGCTTATGAATTAACAACACAATACCAATGATTCATATAATTTTTCTAAGTTGCCAGTAACTTAAGATGTAGGGTAAGTCTGGTCTTTGTTACTCTTTCAGTTTGGCACATAGGTAGGTTGTGTGTTTCACGTCTCATCTCACTTATGGAACAATTTTTCTATCTCAAATATTTTTCTTTCTTTTCCCACAAATGCATTTCATTTGTAGTTACATCTTTGTACTTTATGACCTTTGATGCTGCTTTAAATTTCTTTCTGTATGAAACGGTATAAATACATTCATAAATATAGACAGACATAAATATACCTAAAATGTAAACAGATAATTTAGAAAGAAAATATTTTCAAAGAGATGTTAAACACATAGAGAAAAAAAATTGACCAAATGTTTACATTAAAATTTTATCATGACTAAGATACTTTTGATCAGAATGGAGATAAGAAGTTTCATTTATTTAAAGTAATAATATTAAAACACAGCAATTAAAATGTGAAGTTTTAGGGGTGCCTGAGTGGCTCAGTCGGTTAAGTGTCTGCCTTCAGCTCAGGTCATTATCCCAGGGTCCTGGGATTGAGCCCCGCATTGGGCTCCCTGCTTGGTGGGAAGCCTGCTTCTCCCTCTCCCCCACTTGTGTTCCCTCTCTCGCTGTGTCTCTCTCTGTCAAATAAATAAATAAAATCTTTAAAAAAAATGTGAAGTTTTAAAAGAGACAAGTGGTTTCATAGAAAATAACAGTTATAAAAGGATACATAACTTATAAATTTTATTGAGTCATCAGATGAGCCATTGAGGGGCTAAGATGTTATAACTACCTCAATCTACATTACACAAAAGAAATTTAGATTAAATTACTGAAAGTAAAAGATAATAATTTAATACTCATATACCTATGAAGACATGTGGAATCTTTTTATATGCACAATTTTAGAATGGAAAGTATTTCTAAAGTATCAAAAATTCAGGAAAAAAAGTCTGATAGATTTGATTAAGAGGATTGAAAACTCTGCATGGCAAATCATCCATAATGAATTTGAAAACAAGCAATGGACTGAAGAAAAAGAACTATTTAAGATGAATGTAACAAAAATAGCTTAATTATTCATAATACAAAGGGAACCACATATATCTACCAAAAAACAGTCTAATAGACAAGTAAGTAAAGTATGTGACCAGGCAATTTGAAGAAGAAATGAACAGAATGTCAACCTGACATGGAGGTTAAAGTGCATATTGGGGAAATACAACTTAGAAAAACAACATGATACTTTTTTTTATCCAAACTATTTTGCAAAATTAAGCCAAATCAAATGAAACCACATATTTCAAATTATTTAGTCTTTGAAATGTATGAGGAAACTATTTGACCCTGAATTGAAATCTATTTGGCTATATTAGTAAAATGCAATTTACAAAAATTCTTTGATCCAGTAATTCTGCTCCTAATAACATATAGAAGTACAACTAGTATAATCGTGAAAGCATATATTATATTCAAATACTTATTACATGCTAACAAAAACTGTAAATAATTTAAGTGTCCATTAAAAAGACATATAATTTAAAAGAAGTGTGTATTTGTATGTGTACATATATACATATGTATATATTTATGAGTATATGTATACACGTATGTGTGGATAGATAGATAGTTAAATCTAGTTGGTAATGCTTAGGTTTGAATGTTAGTTTTACCAGCTGTATAAGCCAGGAAAATCCATCAAAATCATTAAATCTCAATTGTGTCCAGTGCTTTTCTTTTTAATTTTCAATATATTTGAGTTGAATTAAATTTTTGATATAAATAGATTTGAATTTTTACCAAATACATAAACATGATACGAAATATCAAATATTTTGCATAAAATATGTAATTTGAGGGGTGCCTGGGTGGCTCAGATGGTTAAGCGTCTGCCTTCAGCTCGGGTCATGATCCCAGGGTTCTGGGATCAAGCCCCACATTGGGCTCCTGGCTCAGCGAGGAGCCTGCTTCTCCCTCTCCCTCTGCCTCTCCCCCTGTTCATGCTCTCCCTCTCTCTGTATCTCTGTGTCTCAAATGAATAAAGAAAATCTTTAAAAAAATAAAAAATAAAAAAATAAAATATGTAATTTGAAAAATCACATATTAGCCTGATTTCAAAATACTTTTTGCAGTGTCATGTTTTATTCATAAGCTTGTCATCAATATAGCTTTATTTAATTATTCAAAGAAAGTTGTAGAAAAGATATTTAAATAACAATTACTAAGCCTACAAGGAATTTTCTAGAATATGTGCATGATTTTTTTCCTTCGTATACATATAAAAATATATAAATGTTACATTTGATCTTTATTTGTAAGATTAACATTTGGATTGTTTCTCCAAAATATTTTTAACACTTTATGACAGAAAAAAATTAAAATTTTCAACTACTTAGAACATGCCTAAGAGATATTACTGAATACAAAGCATGGTCCCAATACTGGTAATGGTGAAATTACTTATATTATACTGAGCCTCCTGCTAATAACAACTATAAAGTTGGAACACAACTTTAAAAAAATACACACAAATATTTGAAGATACTGATATACAACAATTGCAAGTAGAAACTGGAGGCACATGACTTTTGAAAGCATGGAATGAAACTTAGTGATATCCACATTAATATAGCTTTTCTCCCAAGGACACAGCTCCTGCTACACTGTGGATATTGTCTGGAATTTAAGGAGAAAGCTTGTTTCATAGAGTTGAGGTGATAAAAGTTGAAGTATCAGACCATTAGTGCAGATGGAAATTGAGAAAGAAGATCATAGAAAGAAGCCAAAAGAGAGAGAACACCAAATCTATGTATAAATTGCCATTAAATCCTTGACCTACCACTGAATTGAACAGGAGACTTCAAGTGGTCCAGAGAAAAGCTACAAATTTGAAAGACTGAGCAGGGATTTTCAGCTTGTGCCTACTACCGAGGAGATAGTTTAGAATTTGAATCCCAGAAAATTAGAGGAGTTTGATAAATATTTTGTACTTTCCAATTAAATCACCATAAAGTTCTTGCCTTAGGAGTAGAGCTATATTTAGAGACTAAAACAATAGAACTAGTAGTAAAGGCAAAACTTAAAGAGACCACCCTATAAAAAGTATCAACCTAAGCCTACACAAGTTCAAAGTGATCAGCCAGAATTAACTTTCTGGCACAACAAAAATCAACACTCCTCAAGGAAGAAAACTAATACTTTTTTTTAAAGTTTATTTATTTTTTTTATTAATCTCTACACCCAACGTGGGCTCAAACTTGCCACCCAAGATCAAGAGTCGTATGCTCTTCTGACTGAGCCATCCAGGTGTCCCAAGAAAAGTAAATCCAGTTTCTACAACATAATATTCACAATGTCCAGTATGGAGTAAAATGTTCTAGACAATTCTCAATTTTCTCCTTTTTATTTCCTTCCACTTCCTTTCTTTTCCTAAAATTAAATAAATAAAATATAAAATAAAATAATAAAATAAAAAATTAGTCGGAAGTCGTTAGGTAGAGCAGTTAGCCAGGCAAACAAAACATACGTATTTGGGAGAGTGGTAAAGGGGGATTCACAGTTACATAGAACACAGAGTTGGAACCTGAAAAGGATGAGAAATGAGTCCATGTGAAGGGATCTTGGCGTGAGATATCAAAGTTGAGCATGAAAAAGGCACCCAAGTGGCAGGGGGAGTTTGACACAAGTTGTCCAAGCCCAAACACAGTGAGAATGACATTCAAGCAGAAGGATGACCTACTGTCACTACAGAAGGTCAGCCTGGTGTACAGTGTGAAAATCCAAACATAGTGATAACAGCATCTACACATGGATGCAAAAATATATATCAGAGTATCAGGATTGGAAGCTGTGGAAAGGTAGTCTACTATGATGTAAGAAGAAGCCTGCCACTAGGGAAGATAACCTACAATGCAGAGTTGGAGCACAAATGGTATTAATAGGACCTCCACATAGGAGTGCAACCTGGAAGGACTGACGGGAGCCAGTAGGGTGAGTTGGTCTGGTGCCAGTTGTTGAAGCCTGAGGTGAGATTTCTCCCTGGTAAGATGACTGAGCATGAAGTGCTGGTATTTGAGCAGTGTGAGGAGGCAACTGTTAGTGTAGTGAGACTTCCATAACAAAATACCAAAGACCAGGGGGCTTAACCAACAGAAATTTATTCTCTTATAATTCTGGAGGCTGAAAGTTCAAGATCAAGGTGTTTGCAGGTTTGGTTTTTCCTGAGGCCTCTCTCCTTGGCTTGCTGATGCCACCTTCTCCCTGTTTTCTCATGTGGCATTGTTTTTGTGCATCTACATCCCTGGAGTCTCTTCTTATAAGCATTATCAGTCATATTGGCTTAAGACCTCATTTTTTATGATCTATCTAACTTTACATACCTCCTTAGGGGCCTCATTTCCAAATACAGTCTATTGAAAGTTAGGGCTTCAAGTTATTAAATTTAGGGGGACATAATTCAATTCATAATAGAAACCTACATGGGATGGGAGACAGAAGTTGGAACCTTGCTAAGGAAAAGAGGGCATTTAAATAGGGGAACAGATGTGATGGCACAGGGCAGGGTGTTAGACCTTGAGTAGGATATGGAGGACATCCACCTGAGTGGGGGCAAGGTACAGTGATGATAGTAACAAGAAGTTAGTTACTTATTAAGAGGTTGATCAAACAAGATAAATATACTAAAAATATTAAGATTTGGGCTTATCACTGCCAGAGAATTCAGTTATAAATATGAAAAGGGAGCATGATAAGGAGAGACATATATAGTAGTGGTCTTGTGGGCATGTATGTATGACAACATTTGTCAATTTGTACACTTTAAATATGTACACATTTTTAGATATCAATCACAATTAAATAGCATCAAAAAATAATCTGCCCACAAAAAAACTTCACTCTCAGATGGTTTCACTGGTGAATTATATCAAACATTTAGGGAATAAAAACAATCAATTCTATATTGATTGTTTAAAAAGTAGAAGAGTGAGGAACATTTCACAATTTATTCTATGAGGCTAGCATTACCCTGCTACCAAAACTTAACAGACACTACACACCAATATATCACATAAAGAGAGCATTATAATCATTAAAATATATTAGTAAATTGAATACAACACACAAAAAATAATACATTATGACCAATAATACATTATAACCAATACATTATGACCATAAGTTGATTTTACATTTGAAAACCATATAAATCATAACACTAATGAAGTAGGGGGATAAAAGACATGATTACCTCCATTAGATTAAAAAAAATCATTGCACGGGGTGCCTGGGTGGCTCAGTCATTAAGCGTCTGCCTTGGGCTCAGGTCATGATCCTAGGGTCCTGGGATCGAGCCCTGCATTGGGCTCCCTGCTCAGCAGGAAGCCTGCTTCTCCCTCTCTCCCACTTTTGTTCCCTCTCTCGCTGTGTCTCTCTCTGTCAAATAAATAAATAAAATCTTTAAACCAAAAAAAATCTTTGCACAAAATTTAATATTTATTCATGATAATGTCTCAGCAAACTAAAAGTAGAAAAATATATTCTACATATGATAATAGACATTCATGAAAACCTATAGCTAACATCATACTTAATGGTAAAATATTAAACACATTTTTAAAAACCTGTATGTCAATCAAGGATATCTATTCTCACTCCTTCCACACAGTATTTATTGGAAATCTAGCCATTACCAGTGCAAGAAAAAGAAACAAATGACATAAAGATTAGAAAGATAAAGTAAAACTCTCCTTATTCCCAAATGATATGGATTGACAAAAAAAAAAAAAAAAACACACTATAATTAATTACAGAAATGATCAAAATCTCATATAAAAGATTTTTTACAAAAATCAATTGTAATTCTCTATGTTACAATAAATTAGAAAAAAGGAAAATCCATTTACATTGCATAAATAACAATATAAAATACTTAGAAATAAAGACTTAAATAAATGGAAATATACACCACATTTATAGAAGAGAATGCTCAATATTTTTAAGATGTCAGTTCTCTCCAAACTGATCTGTAGATTAAATACTATCCCAATCAAAATTTAAACAGGCCTTTTTTTGCATAAATGAAGTTGATTCAAAAATTTATAAGGAAAATGCAGAGTGTTGAATAGCAAGGAAAGAATAAAAAAGGAAAGGAGCGCCTGGGTGGCTCAGTCAATTGAGTGCCTGACTCTTGGTTTCAGCTCAGGTTATGATCTCAGGGTCGTGGGATCAGGCCCCACAGCTGGGTCCATGCTCAGTGAGGAGTCTGCTGGAGGTTCTCTCTCTCTTCCTCCTCCTGCTCTCTTTCTCAAATAAATAAGTAAATGAAATCTTAAAGAAAAAAAAGGAAAACTAAGATGGAGAATGCATACATGATTCTGGACTCATAAAGCTACAACAATTAAGACAGAGTAGGACTGGTGTAAGAACAGACATTTGAGGGGCGCCTGGGTGGCTCAGTCGGTTGAGCTTCCAACTCTTGATCTCAGCTCAGGTCTGGATCTCAGGGTTGTGAGATCAAGCCCTGCATTGGGCTCCATGTTGAGTGTAGAGTCTACTTAAAAAAAAAAAAAAAAACATTTGGAGCATTGAAAGAGAAAGTGAGAGTCTAGAAATGGGCCTACACATGTATACTTAATTGATTTTCTAAAAAGCCAAAAAGCTAATTCAATAGGGAAAGAAAATTTTTAAACAAGTGATATAAGAGTTATTGGATGTTCATATGGGGATAAAAGAATCTCAACCCCTACCTCAGACCATATAGAAAAATAATTTGAGATGGATCATACTCTTAAGTATCAAAGGTAAAAATATAAAACTTCTCAAAAAAAAAAATACGAGTAGATCTTTATAACCTTGGAATGGGAAAAACTGCTTAGATAAAACACAAAAAGTAGTAAATATAAAAAATTAAATTGATAAATTGGACTTTATCAATATTAAAATCTGCTTATCAAAATGCTCTATTAAGAAAATGAAAAGGCAAGCTACAAACTAGGAGAAAATATTTTCAATATGTAATTCTGACAAATGACCTGTATTCAAAATATATAAAGAATGTCTATAAATCAATACTTCTGTAAGCACTCTAGTTTTTAAAATTGCATAGCATAAATTTGTGCTAGTATAATCATGATAGTATAAACAAAATACTATAACCTTCATGAATCTTCAAATTTCTAGCACTTAAAAATTCCTGATTTTCCTCATCAGTGAAAATTTCTATTTTTCCACCCCAGGGAACTACTCAGTGAACATTTTCATTGGTACATCTCTGAATTGACAAGTAAATAAATTTACTATATCTTGAAACTCTGGTGGTCTTGTTTAATTTTTAAACAACAGATAAAATTTCTGATTGTATATCAAGCAGGCAAACAGCAGTTATGTATTATATTTCCAACAACTCATATACTTAAATTAAGTTACTGACAACTTTAACTTTAGTGTCTTTTCAGTAACTTTCATTAAGAAGATGTTTGTACAATATGAAACATATCTTTCTTAATTACAGGAATTTTTATGACTTTTCATATTATAAAACTAGTATCTGGCTTTACAAGACAATTCCATAATTTCATGATAAGCCTTGGGAGTTCAGATAATGGACCCAAGAGCCAGAGTGGCTGATTGGAAGTCTGGCTCTGCCATTTAAAAACTTTGACCTTAAACATGTTCTGTTGACTCTCCTCTTCTGAGGATAATTGTAATACCTACCTCATAAGGTTGTTCTGAGGATTAATTGAGTCAATCCATATAAAGTGGTTAGAACATTTCCTAGCAGAGTAAGTACTCAATAAATAGCAGTTGTTGCTATTTTTGTTAACAGCAGGGAAATTCACTTTCTAACATTCAGACATGCTCCTCTAAACCATGATGATCTCAACCTTTCTTCACATTCTCCATCAACAATACTTTATATCACTACACTACAAATTAATCCATTTGAACAACTAAATATCCTTTATTATCAATATGGCCCTTCAATTTGTTATCCCTAATACCTTGTTGCAATGTGAAAAGTCATGTTTGTAACCTTATCCTTCCACTCTTTGTACTCCAACTTTACCAATCTTCCCTATGTTTCTCTTAGATAGTTGGCTCTTTCTTGCCTCAGGGACTTTGCACCTGCTAGCTTGTCATCATCTAACAAATCTCTACTGATCCTTCAATTTTCAAACTACTGTACTTTTTCAAAGAGGATTTCTTGATGGGACTTCCAGAATAGCAGAGTAAGAACTACCATAAATGCACTGTTCCATGAAGGCCACACAATATGGGAAAAATTATTCAAATCAATTTTTTCAGAATTCTGGAAGTTAAAGGGTTAAAACAACCATAAGAGCAGTTTATTCAGAAAACAAACAAACTGCTGAACATTGATAACAGTGGGATTCATGACTTTTTACCTTAGCCTATTCCCATCTTCCCTTCCCAGTGCTGCAGGAGTTTTGAAAACCAACAGCATTATGATCATGGTAGCTTTGAAAATTAGCCACCTTACAGCCACCCGAGAAAGTAGACCAGGACTGGAGTTCCTCAAAACTTCCCATCCCGAGTATTGTTACTATTTGAATTGTCTCACAGCTTCCTGAAAAATCCTCATTCATAGTGCATTGTTGTTATTTGATATAACTTAGAGTTCCTTCTCGGGAAAAGTCCTTTCCTCAAGATGTTTGTTGAAAAACAATCAGCTGCAATTATTTATTATCACAGTTGCCTGAAACTGAGATACAAGTTGGGACAAACATACAAAAAAAATTAAAAAGAAGACTTGTAGAAAGAGATGATCATGGGGGCTCTGAAAAGCTCTGACATAATCCTGGTGATCTAGTGGGCTAAATACACACGCAGAGGGCTGTGAAAATGCACAGAAAATAACTAAGAGGTCCCAATTACTCATCTCTGGATGAACCAGAGGCCCTGCACAAGCAGGAATTAAAGTCTAAACCGGAGATGTACAAAAGTATGTAAGCTTTCCTCCTCCCCATACGTGCAATATCCCTCAACAAAAGATAGGAGATTTACCAGATTAAGGCATTACGGGAAATCTCTAAGAATTAGCTGACCACTAAGCCAATTGAGCAGAAATTTCTGTGAATACAAATTTCATGAGATGCAGACTTCATAGGATTAGTCCAAGAAGGTCACTAACCAAACAATAATAATAATAACAAACACTGGATAGGGAAGAATATGATTTTCATAGTGCCACAATATATTACCTAAAATGTCCAGTATTCAGCAAAAAAAAATAAATGACTTTAAAGAAAAGGGAAAATATAAACCATATACAGGGGGAAAAAATAGAAACTATTCCTATGGAGGTTGGATTTTGGACCTGCTAGACAAAGATATTAAATAAGCCTTTTACTGAGAATATCAATAGTCTATCTATCTATCTATCTATCTATCTATCTGTCAATCAATAATATAATCTATAAGTTATCTAAATCTAAAATTTACTTAGATAAAAATTAAAGAAATTAGAAAAAGGAACCAAACAGAAATTCTGCAGTTGAAAAGTACAATAACTGAAATGAAATATTTACTACGGGGGCACAACACTACATTTAAACTTACAGAAGAAAGAATCAGTGAACTTGACAATAAGTCAATAGAGATTATCCATGTGAGGAAGAGAAAGAAAAAATAATGAAGAAAAATGAACAAAGCGTCTGAAACCTGTGGGATGCCACCAAGTGTTCCAACACGTGCATAATGGGAGTCCCAGAAGGAGAGAAAAAGAGAAAGGGACATGAAGCATATTTGAAAAAACATGGCCAGAAACTTTCCAAATTTGGTGAAACGCATTAATCTGTACATCCAAGAAGCTCAACAAACTCCAGTAGGATAATTTCAAAGAAATACACAACAAGGTATATCATAGACAAACTGTCAAAAACCAAAGACAAAAAGAAAATCTTAAAGGCATCAAGAGTAAAATAATGAACCACATGCAAGGAATCCTCTACAATATTAATAACACTTCTCATCAAAGAGGAATTTCTAATCTCCTTACCCTCACATGTGGTCCAAATTTAGTCTATTTACCATATACTCTGCATTTTTTTTCATTGCTTTTATCAATTTTACATTAATCTGTGATTATTTAATTTCTATCTCCACTTCATTGTTAAATTGGCAGGAACAGATCTGACACATAGTAAATCCTAAGTAAATGAATGAATGAACTGATGAATGAATGAACGAATGAACACATATCATCCATCATATATCTGACTTCCTCAGTTTTATTTCCAGGGTTTTTTTGACTCCACTACTAAGGAGCTCTATCAACTTCTCTGAGAGTTAAAGGGAAAAGGCATGGCAAATATTTTTAAAATATTAATAACTATTATTTCATAAGCTTAGAGTGGTTATCTTTGAGAGAAGAAATGAACAATGATGGTGTTTTCTTTGGAATGTCATTCTACACATTCCAAATTTTCCACAATGACCTGCTATGAACTGAATTATCTCCTTCCCCAAATTCCCCCTAATGTGACTATATCTAGAGATAGGGTTTTTTGGAGGTAATTATGGTTAAATGATGACATAAGAGTGCAGTCCTAACTTGATTAAGACTGGTGGCCTTGCAAGAGGAAGAAATATCTTTCTCTCTCTCTGTCTATCTCTCTCTCTGTTTCTCTCTCTCTCCCTCTCTCTCCATGTACACTCACTGAGGAAAGGCCATGTCAGCACACAGTAAGAAGGTGGCCATCTGGAAGCCGAGAACTGTCCCTGCCAATGACGCACGCCAACAAGTCCTCACGAATCATGCAGGCACCCTAATGTCAGACTTCCAGCCTCCAGAACTGTGAGAAAATCAATTTCTGTTGTTTAAGTTACCTAATCTATGGTATTTTGCTATGACAGCCTAAGCTGACTGACATTATCCTATATTTATTTTACAACAGGATGAAATCAGTTTTTTTTTTTTTTAAGATTTTATTTATTTATTCATGAGAGATAGAGAGAGAGAGAGACAGAGGCAGAGGGAGAAGCAGGCTCCCCGCGGAGCAGGGAGCCCGATGCAGAACTCGATCCCAGGACCCTGGGATCATGACCTGAGCCGAAGGCAGACGCTTAACCGACTGAGCCACCCAGGCGTCCCTGGGATGAAATCAGTTTTATATCAGACCTAATGGTGTTATATTATTAAATGTTCATACTCTTCTGCACTGTTTTTTTTTCCAATGATTTGATTCAATAGGAAAAAAAAAAGATGTCTTAAATTGAGGATTATTGAGGATTGAAGATAGTGCAAAGATTGTTATAACAAGCAGTGAAAGCAGAAGTAAAACTCAACATCTATTATTCCTTCTCAACTCTTCCATCTCTTACCCCAAATTTACACATATGCACTTTTTATCTGATACAGGCTTGGATAATTACATATTCGCCCTTTTCCCCCCTCAGATAAGTTATTGTGATCTTATATCTATATTCTGACTCTCTCATTGGAATGTGAGCTGGTAGGCAAGGACCAGGAATAAACTGAGCCCTCCTACTACCCAGCCCTCCTACTACTTCGCATGCCCCCTGCATATCATGACATCTCTGGGTTGTACTGGCGGGGGGGTGGGGGGCTCTTCTGTTTTAGGGATACCTTTGTGACTCTAATTTAAAAATATCTTATCTGTGTAGTTAAATATTAGGTCCATGAAACATTTCTTATTCATTTACAATCCCTACATATTTCGTTCAGTAATAATAGTCTTGTTAAGGCTAATTTGTTGTTTCTCATAGGATAGGACAGTAGGCTGAACAAGACCAATACTGACCAGCTTTCTCTCTGGACCTTTGTTTCTTCACTTGTGGAGTGGTGTAAGACTGCATACATCTGAGGTCTCGTTCGATACTGGAGCTTTGCAGGGGTTCAGTAATGGCTCTCCAGACCTCAGATGCCTTCAATAGTTTCTCCATCCCCTCAAAATAATAAACAAACAGCTTAGCACAGCTCAGTGGTCTGACCCTAACTGTATAAACTACCTTTGAAGCTGCATTTCCCACGTTAGCCTTCTACGAGCCTTGTTCCCTGACCACAGAAGACTGTTGTCATTCCCTGTACACGTAGTATGCTTCTCAGCATCTGCACCTAAGTCCCCAGCCTTTAATGGCCTCTTCTAATCCCCCACCAATCAAGAATATCTCAGTTACACCTACTTCTTTAAAGCCCCCTCACCCCGAGATTTAATCTTTAGTGCCTTTGTTCTCTCAGTTTTTCTGCTTTCCCTCATTCTATTGAAAGAGGATATTTATATGTATGCCTACCACTTGATGAAAGGAAAGGTGCCTTGCATCTTTTCATTATTTGTATCCCTAGTGACGACGTGTACACACATACACACACACACTTTATTTAACTTATAGTTTAAAAATAAGTTAAAACTGCATGTTAACTATAATAGAATTGAAATTAAAAACTTCAAAAAAAGAAATAGAGAAATTAAAATTAAAAATAAATAATAAGTTAAAACTGAAAGTAACTTAGCTTAGTTATTAAGTAACCTTTTGTTCATTGGAAAAAAAAGAAAACATTACTCATTCTCATTACCACAAGAAGACTCACAAAAACTCAAGCATAACATTCCAGCCAAAGCTTTAATCTTCAACTAAGCACATTCCCTGGAATCTCACGAGAGACTAAGTCTGAGATACATTTTATGTTAGTTTATCACCCCTAAGCCCTTAATTAGCATGAGGTCTCACAGAGTTACTAGATGAGAAGGTCATTTTAAAAATTACTAAGAGTTATTGCATGGTTCTTGCAAAAAATAAATGGAAAAGAGGTGATAGAAAAGAAATCTAAGAGATGTCCGCCCCAAATCCCAGCAGGTTTGACAAGTGTGCACACAGTGTTAGAATACTGCCGATTGGAGCTGGAGGCAGCAGGGAGACGTGGATGCTTATCCTGGCTCTGCCTGTGAGGTATGTTGTATTCATGGCAAGGCACTTGGACAATTTCTCAGGTAAGAATGTTCTCTTGTTTCCCAGATACGTTGTGTGGATTGAGAGATAGAGAATTGTAAAATGATAATATGGCTCTAAATCAGTCTTTTAAACAGCATGATGGGAGCATACCTGTTTTGGGATTCTAATCATGGCTTAGAAAGTGCTGTGCCGCCTGGATTTGGAATTGGTTTCAGGGTGAAGAGAGTTTGAAGTTCACTAAAGATATCAAAAATGATATACAAGGGCTGGAAGTTGGTTATGAATGATTTAGGTTCAAGTTAAATATTGCAGGATGAGACTGAAATCCATGGCATATCATATTTCATTCAATTTGAGACACTATTCACTATAATATGCACCAATACTTTACGTACAAGCAAGAAAGAAAGCCCACTGGCAATTATAACTGTAAGACACTTTTGCTTGTGCCATGTTTTTGGATTTTAGAAAATTAAAATGTGAAAATACATGCTTCTTAAAAACAATAAAATATATGTGTGTATGTATATAATACATGTGTTATTAGAGATCACCTTATGTTTACCAAAAACTGTGTCCAAAAAACTAAACTCAATATATCTACCCCTGACTTTGTTCTCTTCTCCACCCCCTTTTTTAATGCTGAATGTCACTGCTTTTTTCCCAGTTGCTTAACTCCTTTCTCTCTATCACTCCCCATATCTCACTACTCATCAAGTTCTTTGGCTTCCTCTATTCTCTCTGCCTAGTTTATCCTTTTTGCTTTCCCCATTATTTGACTAACTTTGCTCCACCTGTCAGACTCCACATTTGATGTTGAAAAAAAATGCTCAATGTGCCAAGTCCAGATTAGTAGATCCTTCTGAGTTCCCAGCATCTATTGAATTCATATATTCCTATTCACAACCCTTATCCTATGTTGTACCCAATCACTTCCTTGGCTGTAGCTACCACTAAAACACAAGTTCCTCAGCAATAAGGAATGTCAGTCTGTTTCACAGCTGTGTTCCTAGAACCTAGAACTGTGCCCCATATGGATCAATTGTTGTATAAAACTCAATGACTGAATAAATGAAAATATTAATTTAGATTTAAAAAAAATAAAAGTGCTTTGGTTTTCAGATATTTTAAAGAATAATACATACAAATAAAAACGTTCTCAAATCGAAAGAGGTCAAAGAAAAACAGCACAGTGTTGTGCAAAAGAGAAATCATTTAAGTAAATAAAAGCTAAATGCACTAAATTTCTAATACACGTAAAGTGTTCATTTTATCCATTTTTGCCTTCATGCCAGACCCATACTATATATCGCAGTGAAGAAAGTTTTATTTTAGCAGTTTAATTGTGTTTCCTAACTCTGAGGCTACCCTTTTAATCTTTTGGGAGAATGATCAGTAACCTACATTGATTGTATTTCTGCTTCTATAAGACAAGAGGCTCTTAATGGAACCTGTGATCGCTGTGAGTCAGAGAATTAAGAATAAAAGCCCATTTCTTTCCAAACCTTTTTTTTTTTAAGGAAAATATAAAAGGTTAACTATCTTTCTTGAAGAGCTTGCCTAAAAATTAAATTGAGGTCATTATCAATTGACTACATATTTTTACTCTACAGACATCGTTCTATAAGATATATGACAATTAGAAAGTTTATATAGTAGAAATCTCATGGTTTCTGGAGTTTAAATTTCTTGAATTCCCCATATACTAACTTAGTAATATGGAATAAATCAGTGAATTTACAAGCATCGACTCCCTAATCTATAAAATGTAGGTAATAATATATGAGTTTTTCTATGTATTAAAAATAAAATTGGATGAGATTTAAACATTTAAAAATTTTTTTTAGTTTGTTAGTTGAGGTTCCTGACACTTAAAAATGTAAAACAGAGTAAACATAACGAAGTAAAACAAAGCCTATTATACCAGAAAAACAATAAAACTCTTCATTTTAGTTAGAATGTAGAAATCAAATCTACTAGCTTTATTTTGTAATAACATGGCTAGTATATATATAAGGCAATATGTAATCATGTGACGTTTTCAAAATCAAGTGGGATTTTTACCAGTAGTCCATACCGATTTCTTTTTTCCAAAACAAATTAAGACCTAACTAGCATATTCACTAACAAATACCTCTCATAAACATCCCTCATACAAGTGGCTGAAAAATCATAGAACAAAATAGTGATAGAGTACAGAATGTATGTCAGAATAGGATAATCTACATGAAAAAATTTTGCAAAGATAATCAGCTGGTATTAATTTATTGCTGCTTGTTTGTATAGTCACCTTAGTTTCTTCATGCAGCAAGTTTTACCCTCAATATCCTACTAAGATTGAAGAGTTAGAGTGGTATGAAACGGTTAAAAGTTCTCCTTTAAAAAAAAAAAATCTTCTCTTCCTGATTCAACATGACATTTTTTTTCCTCATTTGTAACATGATAGATATTTCTGTCCTTTGGGTAAAGTATTTGATTGAACATTTAAGTTACTTTTTTAGATCTTCAATTTTCACTGATTCATCTCAATAATGCCTTGGCTTTTTCACCTCTCACCCCCTCTAGCTTTAATATACTCCAACGTTATAGGTAACAAAATCATAAAAATCACTTTGTGTACTGTATTATTGAGAACTATAAATGGTCTTAGAGAATTTTTAAATGAAAATCACATTTTTTTTCAATATTAAATCATGAGTATTTGCCGTGGTTTAATTAAATACTTCAGTTCCTCGCACATGCTAAATATTCCATGAATGTTGCTCCTTGACACATTTATGTGACATCAGTTTTCAAACTGTTTTAAGATTAAGGTCATACATATATTTGACCAGTTCCCTCTTTTTACGAGAATTCCAAGTTTCCAATAAGAGTATTGGATCATGTAAACTCTTAATTTTATTAAACCATGAAGTTGTATTCATCAACCAATGGATTCATGAGTGATTGAGTGGAGATCAGGATTTTGCAGCTAATCTCATTTGTGCTTGTAGGTCTTGTACTCTGATATAAGGAAAGGAGCATAACAAATTTCTATGTTGAAAACTGTAGATTCTTAATACATTGCACTGGGTATAACCCTCCCGTTACTAAAAAATTGTGTCAGCCTTGCCTAAAAAAAGAATTCGGGTTTGTCCATACTATGCTAAAAGAATCAGATTAAAAGTAAAAGAAAATCCAATTATCTAAATGCTCTCAAAAGCAAACAACCACTTGCATACTTCTGGTAAGTAAACTATTTTATAATTTTGGCTTTTTACACTTTCTTGAAGTTTGAATCCTCTGATAGCAAATTTTTAGTTCTTTGTCACAAGCAAATAGAAACAAGAGGGATTAAAATTAGGGGGAATATAAATATTAAGCCATGGTGTTAAAAATTATATAAAAATATAAAAACGAGATGATATGGCTTATACACATTAACCTTGTATTTTTTTTTTTTAAGATTTTATTTATTTATTTATTTTAGAGAACGAGAGAGTGGGGGTGAGGGGCAAAGGGAGAGGGAGAGATAGAATCTTAAATGGACTCTGTGCTCTGTGGGAGGCAGGCTCAATCTCAGGACCCTGAGATCATGATCTGAGCTGAAATCAAGAGTGGGTCGATTAAGTGACTAAGCCACCAAGGCACTCCCGTAATAATATGTTTTAATCAACAAATCCCATCCTAGATTTAGAAAATATATTAGAATTTATGTTCCTTTCATTGGTGAATTTTGAAAATATCAAACTGGTAAACTGATGGTAATTTTTGAAAAGAAAGAACACATAATATTTAATACCTTTATCTCATATGAGTCCTGCAGCAGGCTTTTTGACATATCGCCAACAATAAAATCTGATCAAATGATTTGCATGTTGTTACGTAAAAATTTAAACAAAAGTCTAATGATAATTCTCTTTTTTTAGCAGAGTAAAATCATTCAGAGAAAAAAATAATACCTAAAATCTAATGAGTGAGTAAATCAATGCTAATGCAAGGAAGAATACCTTGAGAGGTAATATAACACCAACAATAAAAAAGAAAGATACCTAAAATATATGATTTAGGAAATGAAATCACAAAATTGTTGCTGGGCCACATTTAAAATAAAATCCCTGCACGATGAGCAAATGATAGTTAGAGGACAGTCAAATCCAGTCCCTAGTGAAAGGTGAATCCAGAAGAAAGCTGGTGAAAAGTAATTTATTTTTCACAACTAGCACACTGAATGCCTTTTATGGAAAGGATATAATGATAAAGAGCTCAAAAGAGCCCATCTAAGAAGTAAAAGAAAGTAAAAGGCTAATCTGGAAATGAAAAGGATGTCACAAGTATGGTTTGGAGAGAAGCAAAGGGATACACGCTTTCAACATTAAACACAAAGGAATCACATTAAGGTATTGGATAATACCTCTGTCATTTAATAAGAATGTGATCCTGAACAAGTTACTTAACCTATTAGAGACTCCATTTTCTCATCTGTATAGTGGATATAGAAATGGCATTTTCCACATACAGCTTTCACGGGGAATAAATGAGAATTTTTTTATTGATCAGTACAATGCTCGACACACAGGCAATATTAAATAAATATTTACAAGGTTATGTTTATTTTTTTTCAGTTACAGGACAATATATATTTTTTCTGTTGGTAAGCCTAACATTTCTCATTCCAACACCATAACAGTTGCATGTCTTGTTTCTCTGGGAGGCAAGACCCTATCCCTCTGTAATGTCTATGAATTATCTCCTAGTGGCCTCCATGCCATACTGCTTCTTGTTTAATACAGGGCACTCCCCCTGTAGAGTCTTTGCACTGGTTCTACCCTTTCCTCTGGAACAGTCACATAATTTTTCTTCCTTTCTTCAGCTCTGTCACCTCCTCAATAATATCTACCCAACCTTGCATAAGCAAAATTGCAGTGTGTTCCACACCCAGCCCTCCCAAATCTCTTATCCTGCCCTACTTTTTTTTTCAAATCACTTTTTAACATAAGAATAACTTATTTATTATGTTAATTATTCACTTTCTATCTCCCCTCTTTAAAATGTAAATTCCATAAGTAGTGAAATAATTATCTATTTGGTTCATGGTGTATCCCAAGAACCTGGAAAATTACTAGGCTCTTGGTAAGCACCCAATACATTTTTTAAGTTGAATTAAATATATAAATTATCCTTAATTTATTAAAAATAAACATAAGTATTATTAATTCCAATGCCCAGATGGAATTAGAACACAAGAATTACTTGGTCAAATGTTCATACCAATAGGTAGCTGAGCTAAAATTTAAACCCCAATGTATATGAGCCTTTAGTTTTTGCTTTTTCTACTATACCACCCTTCTATCTAGTAAGGAAGCATAAGAGGAGATCCTTTATTGCCCAAAAGGAAATCATTCAAACAATAGATCTTATATTTTGGAATAAAAAATTCCATACTGCAATCTTTTCCCCTTTGCTTCAGCTGTTTACACTGTGATAATATTAGTAGTGAATAAGTTAAAGAGAGGAGATTGTGATTGAACATGGAAAAGAATAGATCAACGGGGGGAAAAAGGAAGGATGGGACAGGATGAAAAAATGTTTACAATAGAAGAACAAATGAAGAAAAAGCCAGAATGTCTATGAAAGGAAGTATTCCACAAAACTGCATATGTTCTAATCTTTGTAATACTTGGGATAGTTCCCATTCGTTAGCTGTCCATGTATTATTTTTTCTTATTATGTCTATGCTATTAGCAATCTTCCATTTTGTCATGTAACAAAAAATGTAAAGATACAATTAAATAGAAGTTGTTTGCTCCTCTCTCCATAAAAATTGGAAGAGAAATTCTATTGGCTCATAATTTGTATGTACAAATTTATTTTATGTACATAAATTGTACCTGGTGTAAATGGTTTACTGGTATTAAATAGTTTTGTGTACCAGTGACTTTCTTAATCAATAAAATCAATTTAGTCATAAAATGTTGTCATTCCAGACCACTTTATTATCTAGGTTTGCTTTCCATCAGCCCATGAACAGAGACTATTTTTCATAGTAACTAAGAGCATACATTTGTCAGAAAATAGACCAGCATTTCAGTACTGACTCTCTCATGTCCTCAATGTGAGACCTCAGGATGATGTTCTCTGTTTTCTAAGGTTCTGTTTCCCCAGTGGTAAAATGAGTTTAATTTGTGTTTCGGTCTCAAAGAGATACTGTGAAAATCAAAAGGAGATAATATTTCTAAAGTAGTTGGTAAGCACTCAATAAATATTAGTTTTCATTTTTCTTCTATTGTGATACTTGATGCATCTTCATATACTCTCTTTTTTTTCTCTCTCTCTCATAAATATCACAGCGTAAGCTTAGGTCTTTACAAATATAGGCTTAACATCACTGTTGATGGTGGTGGTCCTGTCGATGTTGTTGGGTATTTTTCCCAGTCATAAAGTACTTGACAGAGTTAAAGAACTTTAAAATGGACTTTACAAAAAGAAGAAGGAAAAATAATTAGCGGACAAATACTTGCTAGGGAATTTTTTTAAAAGAGAGATATCTCATTTTTATGACTCTCATGAGTCATCCTAAATGGATTACATCCAGTCCAACATTAATTTGTACGATTCCTCTGCTGAAAAGGGAATATAGCAGATGGACTATTATTATTCATATCCTTTACAAACAATACCTGATAAATGCCATTGGCATTACAAGTTCTTTGGGAGTACATAAGTTTATATAGTGTAAACTCAAATAAACCACTAGGGTTTCTAAGTATCCAAAGTATTACTGAGAATTGGCCCCTATTCCTCATTGATACGGTAAAAGAAAAAAAGAGATGAATGACATTGAGATATAAGTTATCTCCATTCTAACTTCGGATAAAAGAAAGCTCATCATTGAAAAATGTCATTATTTTCTTATTACTTTTTTTTTATTTTATGTAGAGTCTAACACATTAGTTCATACTGATCTCCATTTATTTCTCCATTTAATATTCCTAATACTTTATTTCAAATAAATTTAGGCTCTCTGTAAATACAAAGAAAAGATTCTCAATTATTCTGGCATATATAATTAATTACTATATTAATATAAACTGTTTTTGAGTTGGTCTCCATTGTTCTCACTATCTTCTTGTAATTAACAGTACTTCAGAAGACATGTAAGGTAAGAGTTCAAATATGCTTTTGAGACACAACTACAAAGAGAGGATTCCCCTCAGATTTTAGGGTGGCAGGAGGAAAGCATCAACCACCGGTGCCACCAATGAGCGCTATGTAGAGGTACCAAGCAGTGGAAGGATGTTAGCAAATTAAATAAAAGGTAATGACTGGGGCGCCTGGGTGGCTCAGTGAGTTGAACGTCCAACTCTTGATTTGGGATACCTCATGATCTCAGGGTCGTGAGATTTAGCCCTGAGTCGAACTCCATGCTCAGTAGGGAGTCTGTTTCAGATTGTCTCCCTTTCTCTGGGTCCCTGCCCCTCTCCCCGTGTACTCTCTCTAAAATAAATAAATAAATCTTTAAAAAAAAAAGGTAATGACAAAATATTTCAGGTATGAAGGGTTGGTTATGAGAAATTAATTATAAAGGGTTATTTATGAAAAGTTATCAAGAGGTAAGATTTAAGAAGCTTAATTGAGGGGTACCTGGGTGGCTCAGTCATTAAGCATCTGCCTTCGGCTCAGGTCATGATCCCAGGGTCCTGGGATCGAGCCCTGCATCAGGCTCCCTGCTCTGCCGGAAGCCTGCTTCTCCCTCTCCCACTCCCCCAGCTTGTGTTCCCTCTCTGTCTGTCTCTCTCTCTCAAATAAATAAATAAAATCTTAAAAAATTTAATTGTAAATAACATTATATGTAGAATCTTGTCACTTTTTGACTATCTAAAAACTCATTACTAATTAAATTTTGAGGTAAAATTATTAATAATAACACAAGTCACACATTACTGGCTATTATAAATTAGGTTCCCTTGTTTTAGTTCTGGCATTATCATTTTTTGTTTATTCTTGAGTGATACTAAAAGTGCATTAAAAAAATAAGTTGTAAGATCTATAAAGACTATATGCATCTTGTTTTTTGGAACTTTCCCAAGAGTCAGTTGCTAATAAATGTTATTTTTTTAATTAGAAGAATGGCAGTTAAATTAATGTGGAGTCTATTTTAACATGGAGAAATGGTTAAAAGTAATTTAGGAAAGATTCTACAAATTACCTGTGATGAAGCCAAGAATAGAACACAGACCTTTGGATTCGTACCTCTGTAATCAGATGCCCCCATCTAATTTGTCTTCCATGGCACACTGTGTTTAAATCACTTGTGCTATTCAGGAGAGAGAGAGAGTTATTCTGAGTTTGAATTCAGCTTTCTGTCTGAATCAGCTACTTCCTCAATGTTCTTCCTTTGTTATGTCTGCATCTTTTAAGTCATTTTTATCCCTCATGTGTATTTTCTGATCATTGAGTCCACAGATGAGGCAATAAGTCAACAATTGATGTAGAAATTGCATTTAATTTTTTAATTAAAATTGGCAAATATTTTGTGAAAACATTAAATGTGTTAAATAAAAATTAATAAAATTAGGCTTTGCCTTGATGAAGAGTAGTTTTGTACCATTTACCTTTTGAGAGCGTAGCAAAGGTATTCTAACCCACAGATGCAGCGCAAAGCTTGTAGTCGCTACTGCTCCACAGAGGAGCTGGTGAGCCAGCAGGTCATTTCACCAAGATTAGTCAGTCTCACGCCATTGCTGTTTAACATGGTAGCTTATGTTCCAACAGCATCATGGTGAAGGCTATTCTCAGAATGCAGCCTTAAAAATAGGTTTGTGGGTTGAGGAGTGGGAGGAAGGTTCACACTGTTATTACAACGCAGTCTGAGTCTGTGCTCCAAGGACATGAGATTGTTCTAAACCTGTGGTGGAAAAACCTGTGTGTTTTCCACAACAGATGGGCAGTGGGAGGGGAAAACTTCTTTTTTCCTTGTGTGCTCCCTGTAACTAATATTGTTTAGATATGTGTAACAAACAAGTGTTTGAGAGCGGAGTGGCATTGTACCACCCACATGAATGATTGAGAGTGAGGATCAACGTCAAGTCTGTTTTCTATGCCATTTTAGTTGAGTGAGAGAAAGTGTTGTCTTCACCACTCCAGGGCAATAAGCTTCAGGTGAGTTCTCAGCTTACAGAGATGAAGTTCAATTTGAATAGAGAGTACAAACAAGGTTAAGGAGTTTCTCTAACTCCAGAGCTTGCTGCAACCCCTCTAAAAGTAAGACAACAGTCTGTATCCAAACACCAGAAAGTAGCGAATGTATTGTAAAGAAGTTACTAGTATTCATCATATGTCTCCATGTTAGTAGTAGTATTTGGGATGCAAGCTCTCTTTCTGCTGCCTAGTTCACTGCACTCTATAATTAGAGCTTCTCATTGTTAGAACGCTAATGTAGGATTCAAATAAACAACTCAGGATTTTGACATTTGTGGGAAATAGTACTGAAAAATCATTACAAGAAAATGAGTATTAAATATCTATAAGTGCAATATGATCAACTTAGTCACCTACTGAAGAAAATGAATAATTGCATTTGTGAAAGTTACAACGGGGGGAGGGGGCAGGTAGCCAGTTAAAATACAGATAAATCACTTTTTATCCCATTGTTGTGGCACTCAGCTTTGGGACCTGATCATTTCAGAAATTGGAGTCTCCTGAGAAGAATTTCTTGCCAAGAGAGGGTTAGCATATTAAAGCAGACAGTGTTTTGGATTACTCTGCATATCTCTACTATAAATAGGAGACTTTCAAAATGCTGTTTTGAGCTATTCAAGTGAGCTAGTGATCAGATGTGGCAGACTTCACAATAATGACGGACTGACATATGAACAGGGGAAAGCCTCATCATTTCAGATGGACAAGTCTTGAAGAATTCAAACTATAACCTGTAATCTTTAATTTAAACTAGCTACCTAGCTGATAAAGGTAGTGATTTATGATGTGGCTTACTCATTTATTGCTAGCAACAGGATTCACATATTTGAAATCCCTAGCATTCAGGAACCTGTAAGTGGATTTATGCACGTGTTCTACTTTATGCTACTGATTTGCAAAACAATGAGGCTGGTAATGATGTGAAAGATTTAACTGGCTCTCCTTGTGTCTCCTCTATCTGAACTGATTGTTATTTGTAAAGAGAAATCTTCGGAAGCCTGTGGTTCCCACAGGATGCTGAGCAGCCAGGCACTGGGTTGAGGATGACATCCTGTGTCAGGGATCAGAAATCAGCCAGTTAATAGCTTTGCACTTAAAATTGTCTAATATTTTTTTCTTGTTAAAGGCCAATTTTCTAACATATAAAGTCATTTTCACATCCTTGATATATTGTAGACTGAAAGATTCTTTGAAAATAGCACTACTTTAAAAGATTTCTTTCTAAAGCACAGTAACTTGCTAAATATTTTATGCATCAAATCATTTTATAATTTAGATTTATGTAATCCAGACCCAAGAAACAAAACAATTCTTGCCAGTATTTAGATTAGAGATTCAGGTTTTCTGTTACTTTACAAATGGTATGTTGTAACACGATTTTGCTTTAGTAAAATAAGGGTGGACCAATTTTTCTCCCATTGTCAAAAGGCTAAATTTGTGCTGTTCCCACTGAATGCAAGTTATTTTAATTATTCCAAGAAAGAGTCCATGTAGTCACTATTTTCATTTTTTCTAGTTGCATATAAGAACATTTAAATTAAATCTCAAGTATTAAGGCGAAAATGTATTATAAGCTGATGTGGTCACATAAGTTTTGAGAATTTAAATTATTTTATCTAAGTAAAGAAAAACAAATACATTTCTGACAAAATAAAAAAAAAATCAGGGGAAGGATTTAAAATCGGCAAAGACACAGTTTAGCAAATGTTAATTTAACGGTGCCCCTACACACACACGCACACACTCACACTCACACACTCACACTGAAACATTCTCTTTCTTTCAGAAATATTTAGCTAAAAGTTGTTTCAGTGATTATAAACTTCGAAAAAGGAAGGAAGGAGGGTAGGAGAAGGGGAGGAAGGGGAATGGGAGGGATGGATGGGGGAAAAAGAAAAAGAAAATGAAAAATAGGTGGAAAATAATGACACCTTCTTCGTTCCAAAATTCAAAGTGTTATCTTTCCGCCTTCTAACCAGAGATGGGTCTTAAACATTGTCTTTTATTTATTTTTTTAACATTTTTTTTATATTTGACAGAGAGAGACACAGCGAGAGAAGGAACACAAGCAGGGGGTGGGGGAGAGGGAGAAGCAGGCTTCCCGCAGAGCAGGGAGCCCAATGCGAGAGGCTTAACAACTGAGCCACTCAGGCACCCCTAAACATCATCTTTTAAAAAGCATGGCTAAGATGCTCCAATCATTAGCCCTTTATCAGAACCCAGTACCACTAAGGAAAAACAAACAAAAAATTTACATCTGCCACTTTCTCCTTCTACTTCTCATTTCTTCTCCTTCCTCCTCCTACACAGCTTCTGTGTTCGTGTTTCAGTTTCACAATCTGTCCATTGTGAATTAAGAACATGTTGTTGGCAGTTCTCCTTACCTACAGGGGGCATGATACATTGGCCTCTGTGACACTGAGTCAGACCCCACTTGGTTCCTATGATCCCTAGTAAATACCATTACTCTCCAGGCAAGCGGGAGTGCAAAACCAGGAACTACAGCAGGGGCTGCATCTGTCGATAGGGAACAGAGTTAAGAAGTGTGATTACTCAGTGACAGTTCTATTGATCTGTTTTTTTTTTTTTTTTTCTTTTGGTGAGGATATGATGCAAAATAAATGCCTCAGCAGTGGGGGCCTTATGGCAATGAGATTTACACATTGCTATTATTTTTAGCTAGTTTTGTGAAATGTGATGCTACAATTACTAATAATGTTACAGAATTCATTTATAGTCTGTTAGCTGAGAGCCCAATAGCTGCCACCTGATTAAATGTGGGAGCCAGGCCTTGCAATTATTTTCCAATTTAGTTAGTAGTGCATTTGTCAAATGACTTGAGCAAAAAAAAATTTCAAATATGCTTATATTCATTCCAACAAAACACGTTCTATTCTCTAAAGCTGTTAGCCCATTTTAGCCAGGTAAATGTCTTTGATTATGCCAAGTAAATGCCTAAAACAAGTAACAGTATTTTTTACTTTGGGGGTGATCAGAGTATTACATTGTATTGACTCTTAATCTAAAAAAATAAATTTATAAGTTCACAGTTGCCTGCTTTTATCTGAAACATCCCTATCTCTTATATAATTAATAGGAAATTCAGTAGACAAATCTTGCTTCCTTTCTCTCAGGGATTTTTTTTTTGTTTGCTCGTTTGACTGCTTGCTTGCCTTAAAGGAAATATCTGAGCCAAAAAAAAAGCCCCCATAGTAAATTCCCCAACAATATCTTGCCCTGACAAGAAGGCAGCTTTTAGCAAATTAACAAAGCCAACACATTTCATTAATAAGAAAAAAACTTCCTTTTAAAGAATCACATTTCTTAAAAAGTAGCTATTTTTATAATTTTGATAAACTCCATGACCTCTTTTGCTGAATTCTATCATATTTTCTGGGCCTTGTTTCCACCTCTTTTGTGGTTCTCACTATCGCCTGACCAAGTGAGTAGGTGACCAACTAGAAAATCATGCATGTACACTTTACCAAGATTACTGCTTTGTGTTTCCCATTGCATTAGCAAACATTTTTCTGTTCTCCTAGAGAGATAAAGATATCTGGAAAGAGAAAACAGTGTATATTCTTGGAAATATGTCCATTTTACATATGTCTCCCAAAAAGCTATTTTAAAAAATTGTTTCAAATTTCCATTATGGTGAATTTATATTCACACCATCAACAAATATTTATTGAACAACTGCTAGATACATGGTGCTCTATCATATTACCAGGGATAAAAAGATTTCAATTTATTTACCCTTAAACACTATTCAGTGCAGTTAGGAAATATCATATAAACAGAAAGCCTAGAGGAAGAACTCACATGTCTAGAACCCTTCACCTGAGTTGGGCACATTCTTCCAGGTGCTTTACACATGTCGTCTATACAACACTCTTGTGAATTCACACTCAATGGCCCCATTTTAAGGATGAAGAGTCTGGGGTTCAGATAGCATAACTTAGTTCCTTCAGACCACAGCTAATAAGGGAGGGGTTTGAGAATCAAATCCGTGGACATCAGGATTTTCTTATGGTCAAAGTGCCTTGGAAGTTTTGAGAAGTCATGTATGTCCTGGAAGATCAAGGATGGCTTTAAGAGTATCTTGACCAATAAATCACAGTGAGTAGGTCATCATAAGCAAGGCAAAAGAGCAGCATTGTCAAACCAAGAAAGAGAAATCTGTATTTTTTTTTTTTTTTTAGAGAGAGAGAGAGTGCAGTAGGGAGGGGTAGAGGGCGAGAGAGAGAGAGAGAGAGAGGTAGAGAAACCAAGCAGGCTCCACACTGAGACTGAGATGTTGACTTGAGCCAAAATCAAGAGTCAGATGCTTAACCGAGCCACCTAGGTGTCCCGAGAAATTTGTATTTAAGCACAAGTTCTTCTTAACTGGAGTTAATAGGCAAATTTAGATGGATATATAGATAGATACACACAGATGAGAGAGAGAATCTTAAAAATGCAGATTCAAAGCAAGGAAACCATGGAATGCCATAAAAGGTCATATTGCATATTATGAAAGGATTCAGAAAAAACAAACACAGAAATATATATATTTTTAATATATGGATTATATAATAAAATCTCTCCATAACTTATTTTTTCTTCAGTAAGTATAGTCTGGGCACTTTTTCCACATCAGAAATTATTCACACACTTTATAGATTAATTTATTTAACCTATAAGCTTATTTTAGCTATTTGGTTTGTTCCATTTTCTATTTCTTTTATCATTAAAACCAATACTAAAATGAATTTCTATAATCATATACTCTTTTTTTTAAGCAAGCAAGCTCTATCTATGCCCAACATGGGGCTTCAACTCATGACCAAGAGTCACATGCTCTACCGACTGAGCCAGCCAGCCAGGCACCTCTATGCTCATGTACTCTTATTTTTTTAAAGATTTTATTTATTTATTTGACAGAGAGAGAGAGAGAACACAAGCAGGGGGAGTGTGGCAGGCAGAGGGAGAGGGAGAAGCAGGCTCCCCACAGAGCGGGGGGAGCCTGACGTGGGACTCAATCCCAGGACCCTGGGATCATGACATAAGCCAAAGGCAGTCACTTAACCAACTGAGCCACCCAGGCGCCCCTCATATACTCTTATATATCTTCAGTTATCTTAAGATAAATCTTTAAATATGGATGGCCAGATAAATACTAAACATTCAAATAAAGGGGTTTTAATATGTTTTATCAAGTTATGTGGTAGAACGTTTCTACTAATTTGTATTCCTACTTTGCCAAATTAATCTTCCCTGAAAATCACTTTTAATATATCACTTACATAATTTTTGAAAAATATTCCTCTCTTTTTCTAACCTCAGTAGCTAAAGATGCCTTCCATACTCTCAGCTCCACATGTTGAATATTGATATAGCACCCTGCTCTTCCTATCTATTTTTCAGATTTCTTTCATTCAAGGGCCAGATGTGATTTTTCATGAAATCCAGACAACGGTAACTTTCTTGAACTATTCCTGTATGTATATATGTATGTACCAATATATGTATTTATTTATTCATTCATTGACTCACTCATTCATCCATTCATTCATTTATTCAACGAAATTGAATAGGGAGTCCTAGTGTGTATTGGAATTATATATACTCATTGGATATAACATTTAAACTACTCTTTGATCATTTTTATTGAAAAGATTATGTGAAATTTATCCAAAGAAATTTTTGAAGACATGAGTTCCAATGTCTTTCATAACTTTTTTCATTTTATTTCTCATACCTTATCTGTGCATATCTGACAATACTGAATTTGCATTACAAAAACATTCATGTGTTTGAGATCTTTTAATTTTAATATTTTAATTCAACACTTGATTTCCACTCATATTGTAATTTATCTTTTACTACATGTTAAATCTTTACTTTCCAGTTTTAAACTCTTGATATTGAGTAGAATAAAATAGATGTGAATAAAATGTGTGGAAAGATACAAAAAAAATGAATAGATGTGAATAGATGTATTAAGTCTCTTTTTTCTCTCTTGCAAACTGAAAATATATCTGGACATGTGGGTAGGAGTTACACTATAAATGATCTAGTAATATTGGGGATAACATGAGTCAAAATATGAAGAATAAAAAATTGTATATTTTCAGAGACAGAATGATCTAGGATTAAGTAAGAAATAACATATGTATTTATCTCGAGTATTTTGCCTGGCTTATACGCTAAAAAAGAATGATTCGGTTATCATATATTTTAGAAAAGTAATATTTGCATTCTAGTTGACTCTGGGTTTTGCATTTCCAAGAGCTACGTGGGAGGGTTGTCCTCCCACCCCTGATCGAGAATACTACCTGCTAGAGATGGGAAGAGGAATTAAAAGGCTATGAACCTAGGTCAGAATGTTAGAGAAGGTAAGAATCTCAAAGATAATAAAAATGTAAAGACATTCCGTTGGTGAAAATTATCCTACAAGGCTTCCACTGAATGATTTCTGGGGACCACACATCTTCACACAATGTCTAACAGTCAAAGAGATGTTTTCATATCTCTGAAGGAGAAACTAAATCTCTCCCTGAATCCCCACAACACTGCTTGTCCAGTTTGGAACCATGATCTTCCTGGCCTCCTCCATGATTAGGTCCAACTCCAGTCTGAAGAGGGCTTTTGCAGGTGGCATTACTCCTGACCCAAAGGTCCTTTAAAAGCTGGCTTGCTCCTTTAGAGCTTCATCAAGGTTCAGATTCAGTTTGGAAGTGAAACAGTCACGATAGTACATCAATAAATACAGTACATCCGTAAACACAGAACATTTTTATGGCAGTCCTGAATTCACATGACAGTCCATAGAGGTCCATCCTAGGGTCTCTAAGAACACCGTCTGATGAGGAGTTGCAGTCCATGGTTTACACTGCACAGCCAACTCCTCACTTGTAAGGATGTAGGTAATTCCTGATAAGTGTCCAATTGTCATCTTGAAATAGGGGACATTTGGAGCTGTACGGGCTCCTATAGTAAATGATTAATGTGTATTTTTCTGATCCTGACAGATTCCCAAAGAGCAGATTGCTACCCATAAAATGAAGCGACGTCAACGTGGAATTACTGGAAGAATCCAAAAGTCTTTGCAGAAATGCTATGCTTACTCCAATGTTTCTCAAAATCCAGCTATTTTAAAGGGACCAGGGTCAATATAAATGAAATAAATGGAGGCTAAGATAAAATATGTCAGAAAATTTGCCGAAAGGTTATTTTAAGGTGGCATGTTAAAAACAATAATGGGCCATTAGGCTGTCTTGTTAAAGGCATTAAAGTCACAGGCACAGTGCATGAGTCACATGGGCAAGATTTTCCACTTTATATATAAGAACTTCAATATTGAATTTCTGATAAAAGTAAAATGTTACCATTTCTGTGAATATTATTATAAATACTTAAATTAAATTGTAGGCAGAGGAGTAAGCAAAGCATTCATGCTTCTAGAAATGTGCTATCAAAAAGCTACACATTATAATTAGCATTACAATGCAGACTTTAATGTAATTTTTCTTTTGTCCTTTTTTTTTTAAAGTTTTTTTATTTATTTGACAGAGAGAGACACAGTGAGAGAGGGAACACAAGCAGGGAGAGTGGTAGAGGGAGAAGCAGGTTTCCCGCCGAGCAGGGAGCCCCATGCGGGGGCTCGATCCCAGGACCCTGGGATCATGACCTGAGCCGAAGGCAGACGATTAACAACTGAGCAACCCAGGTGCCCTAATGTAATTTTTCTTTATAATTAAGTATGCATTTAAAAAAAATCTTCTGGCTGATCATTTTACATGCAGGCACATTGCTTTTTTTTTTTTTTTTTTTTAAAGATTTTATTTATTTGACAGAGCGAGACACAGAGAGAGGGGGAACACAAGCAGGGGGAGTGGGAGAGGGAGAAGCAGGCTTCCCGCAGAGCAGGGAGCCCGATGCAGGGCTTGATCCCAGAACCCTGGGACCATGACCTGAGCCGAAGGCAGACGCTTAACGACTGAGCCACCCAGGCGCCCCAGGCACATTGCTTTTTACAAGCAAGCATCCCATTCTCAAAGGCATTAGTAATTAATTTACTTTTAAAACAGAATTTGAGCATCTCCAATGACTAAGATAAGGTACTAGATAATTTAATGATCTATAAAAAATGGTTACCTCACCTTTTAATGTGGAATTGGAGACAGATGCTTGATATATGAGGTAGACACCCTATGAGCATGCCTTCATCTATTTTGTGCATTGCTAAAGTTCCAGAACCCACAACAAAATCTACCACATAGAAGAAACTCAAGCAATATTTGTTAAAAGAAGGAATTATTAATAAATTCTTATTGTTTGAAAAATTACTTGAATAATACATTCTTAACAGCCTTTTCTGACTGTTAGGCATGGTTTTGGAGGCTGTACTTTATCTTATTAATTAACTTGTTTTATTTAATTGTGTAATAATTAACATTGAAGAAATCTTCCTCCTATTAACTCTTTATGGGCAGTCTATAATAAAGAAAAAATGTTTTTAAGGGACACGGAACACTTTGCGGTGAATGTGTTGCAGAGCAAATTTGCCTTTGCGTTTTTGAATGTATTTATTTGCTTTGTTTACTTATTTTGAGTTTTAGATTATTAGTGGCATAACATCAATAATAAAAAAGACTCCATGTAGAAAAAGATACAGGTATGGATAACTTCCATTTAGGTCCAATTCTCATGACATCTGGTTAAACCACCTACTTCTTCCTGATGAAAACTCAGGATCTTTAAATGGTTTTGGTTATTTTAGTTAAATATCTTATATCAGATACACCACATGGGAATTTTTTTGCTTACAATATTTATACTGTCACACAATGATTATGTAATTACTTTCTGAATGTCTTGCACTGTCATGTTTTTAAATCTTTAAAGTTAATTGAAAAAAAAAAAATCTTTACTTTCCATCCAGCAGTGCCCAGGAGTTCAGAAGGAGCTGACTCGTAAGTCCTGTGCTGGGACACCTCCAAGCCCCAGCGGGCAAGCCGTACTGTGCGTGCTTTGGCGCTCCATAACACAAATTCATGTCTTGGATAGGGTGAGGGGAGGGGGCGTTTGGAGAGTAAAAAGAAAAAAAAAAAAAAAACAGTATCGCAGAAGACTCCAGATGCTAGAGCTTATAGATGCTTTCATTACAGGAAACTCATATAAATGATGACGGTACACAGAATAGACATGGAAGACAGAAAAGGATACCGGATCGCGAGATATGCATCTGTACTCAGAACATCACGGGTGAGATTACTTAAAACAACGGTTGGGAGTTTTGTGATTTAATCCCATTGACTGGATCACTGAACAGGGCATTTTTCACTTCCAGTTTTCGTGTTTTGGCTGACCTAGGAAATCTCATGGTTTTGCTTTTGTGACACACGCTTTTCGGAAAAGCTGTTATTTCTGCGGCTCTGCACTGCCCTGTCTCTACTGAACTTCGGGCTTCAGCAGGATTTAGAGTTTCAGTGCAGCAAGCAAACACAGGGAAATAATCCAGGGTTGTGTAGCTGGATGATAGTCCATTCTGGTGTTGGTGGCTGGAAGGGAGAGGGACGGCCGCTCAGTGTTTTCCCAGCGCCTATTTGAGACAGCATCTAAACCGGCAAAGGCAGGTGGGAGTGGGACAGGGAAGAAACAAGAAAAAAAAAAAAAAAGGATTCCATTTCCTTGAGGGGTAAAAATAATTCAAAAGTTTCCGAGAAAGCTTAGGTATGGTAATTCCCTATTCCAAACATACATAAGTCACAGGCAACCTTATTCTTTCGTTTCTAGGCATTTTTTTGAGTTTAGCACAATAGGGAGAAGAAAACTGGAGGTTAGTGAATCCAGTGGGGCAAGAGGTGAAGAGGACTAAATTTCAGTCAAGACAACAAGGAAAGTACAAAGAATGCAGTTTCTCTTTCATGTGCTTTGATCGTCTTTCCGGTTTACCCTTAATGAATACTTTCTCAAAACTAAAAATAAAACACTGCATTTTATTAAGTTACGTTCTTCCTCCTAGGGAATTCTGAACGGGTAAGCGTGTGTTTCTCATCTACGAATACGACTATATATTTTCATATGTATAGCTCACACACACATGCATGCTCATGTGTATTTTCTTTTACTGAGGATCAGGCAATGGTCAAGAGAAAGAGGAAAAAGGAGTCCATACTGAAGGCCAAAAGCAAATGTTAGTTTCCTCAAACTGCGTTTACAATCCTAGTATCTGGCACTGACCAAACTCAGTCCGGGGTATCGGAAGATTTGCAGCTGTAGCATAAGAGCACACCCGTGCTGTGAGAAGCCAGGAAGAGGAAGCAGGTAGATGTTCCCAATCATCCACCTGGTGTTCCAGAGAAAGCTCTTCTGCAGCCCCACGAAGCAGCTCTTTGGCGGTAATGGGCTGAGAAAGACACTTAGTGGACAAGAGAGAAACAGTTCTTGTCAACAATTAAGGTGCACCATGTGTGCATACTCGGGGTGAGCTTTGGTTTTTCATTCCAGACAATGTGCCCGCAAGGTCTCATATTATTCTAATTGGAGAGTAATGAAATAAGAGATGTTATCCCAGATGCCTTTGATTTGATTCTACCAGTTTGCTTATGCCTTACACAAAGGCCACACACGTATGCCCTCATAGTGCATGAGCACACATTCCTCAGAGCTGTATTATCAATCCTTGATGCTAGTCACAGCTTGCTTACTGTGGATGGGACCTTTGCCATTGTAGAAAGAGGCTAATATATACATGGTCAGCAACTGTACTCATTACAAATAAGCTCTCTCCAACTAAATGATTTAAATAATCATATTAATAAATACATGATACCCGTACGTACAAGTCACCTTTTCTCCCCCACTGATGGCTTTGATTACTTTGACAGACTAAGATACGCTAATGATACAAATTAGGAGCAAGAAGAATTAAAAGGGTGTTTAACTCTGATGCCAGCCTGTCAATTTCCTATAGTGCTACCAACTTACAGATAGATGATTAAAATTGTTTCGTTTAGGAATTTTGAATATTTTAAAAATTGAATGGGTTTCTGGGGGAGGAAAAAAGAAAGAAAATCTATGCTTAGCTAATTAGACGTCCTATTTGATTTAACAATAGAACAGGATTATTCTTTGAGCATTAAGCTCATCCTGCCTTACTATAAGAGCCTACATTTTGCTATTACAGAATGTACTTGCAAATTTTACTCCGTGTGTTTGTCTCATTCCGTATATTTGATACTATTCATATATTTTCTTTAATTACAAATGTATACAAAGAAAAGGTCATTTACTCCTTAATTTGTTTCTAAAGTAATTATTTCCAAAACATGATGATAGATACTGTGGGTAAGTCCCAGATACATGAAATATGGTTTCTTTCTCTGAGGGGCTAAAAATCTAGCAGAAAAAATGGCACATGCACACAAATAACCATATAGTGTATACTCTTCTGAGTGATGTAATAGTATCCGCCAAGTTCTTGGACTGCAAGGAAATAGTATGGAACTTGGATTTTTCAGTCAGACAGTGTAATTTTAAGCCTAATTTTATCACTCTATAACTATCACCACCTTGAGAAATTTACTTAATTTATTTGGGTCTCTATTGTATTATCTGTATGATGAAGTAAATAATACCTATCTCTCAGACATGTGTGAATATTAATTGAGCCAACACATGTGAACTATTTATAATAGATACGTAGTACACCCAAGATCAAATGTATCCCTGTGGTTTTTATCAATGTCGTTCTTGGCACTATACACTAGACTATAAACCGCTTGAGGTCAAAGACTTTATCTTATTCATTGTTAAATCCCCACCGATCTAATAGGAGTTGAATAAATATTTATTAAATAAATAAGCAAATAAAGAGATGAATGAATGATAATCTGTTGGTTAAATAATATTTAGTTGTTTAGAGGCTCTAGCAAGGTCTGCATCCTCATCTCTATGGAATGGTCATCTTCTTTGTCTGAGGATACAATATTAGAAAGGATTGTAGGAGTATAGAAGAAAGCAGAACCCCTATTTATACTGTCAAAGAAGTTGAACCAGTTCTGAGGGTCACTGGAGTGACACACTACTCTCATATTCTACATATTATAATAAATGTTCAGAAAATAAAAACACTGGGGAAAAAAGTCAGTAAAAAACAAACAAACAAACAAACAAAAACCCAGAGATTGCCTAAATAAATTAGCACTCTTCAGTGGGTGTAGCTAAATGAGGATAGAGTAATGCGAAGAGCCGCATGCTGGAACTTAGAGGATTCATAGTCAATCCCATCTGAGAGTTTCATGACCCTGGGCAAGTTACTTTATGTTTCTGAGCTTTATTTCCATCATGTGTAGATAGAAAATGGAGGACTTAATCATCTTCAATTTTTCTTCTAAGTGTAAAATTCTGAGTCATTTCACTTAATTTTCTTATTTTCTGAGTTTTAGAGGAATGAGTTTGCTCAGTTAAAGGATTGTTAAAGTACATGTGGTGGACTTGAAGACAGAAAGAGCTGATGACATTTACAGCCCAAATGCAATTTTTGTTTCTGTGTGATTTTTTTTTTTTAATTAACTACAAGGCTAGTTCACTCAGCAATTTAAAAAAATAGTTGAGATATTCTGAACCACCATATTTCCCTAGAAAATGTAATAGAATTAGAACTAGAATTGTGTTCTTTAGCTGGACAAGTTACAGATCTGTATTTTTTTTTTAATAAAAAGAATTACACTTTGATTCAATTAACTAACAATTATTTAATAAACCTTTAAATGACATAAAATAAAGAATACTTTTATCCATTTCAGTTTACCAGGCACATTTATGCACATGATCTTATTATTTCTCACAACTATACAGAAAGACAGTGTATTTTCAAAATCTTTGTTGTACCTCCAAATCTGCTCTCCGCCCTTCCCCATCCCCTTCTCTACTCCTCTAGACCAGCCTCTACAGACCATAAAAATAGAATGCTCTGCCATGTCAAAAGATTGGCGGAAGAAAGGAAGGAGAGTGGAGTCAGATTCCTTCTTTCCATGATTCCCTCTGAGACGGTTGCCTCCAGTTGGCTGGGGGTCTACTTTGTAGACTTTTTCTCTTCCCAGGTTCTTCAAGCCTAAGGATGGAGACAACTCCCAGATTCCTACACTATTTCCTGCAGCTCCCGTCCACCCCACACATTTTTGTGATCACTATGTTTTTAAATAAACTGGGACCAAGTTATCCAAGTTTGATCTACAAATTTATAGTGTTTTATGAACTATGAAGGTACATTTCAACCTTGCTTAAAGCTATTACTTGAAAGCGTCCACAGAAGACAGGACTAGATCATTCCAACACGCAGCCTCTGTACATGCTTCCGGTTTCCTTTTTTATCAATTAAGCCTATTTTTTTTATATAGTAACTTTGTATATTCTGAGAAATACATTGAACATTCTGAGAAGTAAAAAGAAATCAAGAAAAAGTACCTACTCTCATAAATCTGCCAATCTAGTATAAGAATATACACACACAGCAGCAATATTTATGTTAGAAAAGAGCCCAAAATACCAGATTTAAAGTGTAAAGACCTACCTGAGTGGAAATCTGGGATCTGTCACTTACTAGATGAGTGACCTTGAATAAATGACTTAATGCTCTGAAATTTAGACTTTCCTCGATGGCAAAATAAAATGACTTGCTCTAACTATGTTATAGGAGGTTGGTATTTTAAAAGAATTCCTAAGTACTCTGTGCGTATGTGTGTGTATGCACGTTAATTATATTGTGAGTTTTTCAGGTTGGAAAATGCTGTCACCATGAGAATACATAATGATCAAAAACTTTTAGAAAAGCAAGTCTAATACACGTTAAACAACAACTAATACTGTCAGATTCTATGTGATAAATAGCTACAAATGTCAGGTGTGAGCATTAACATTTCAGTGGATAAAAAGTGATTAAAAAAAACAGTTTTTTAAAGTAGAGGTGAATTTAAGATCAGTCTTAAAGAGTGGGAATAAAATTTAATTAAGTCTTCAGAACCAAATGTATTTTACAGAATTCCTAAATTCTACTTTCTAGAAACTGGAAAATTGGGTAATTTATTTCAGCTACCTGGGTCTACCAAGTCAGAATTAAAAATATTCTTTTTAGATATCAAAGACATCCTTTAGGTTCTTTGTGTTGCTGCTGGCAAAGCCCTCGTTAGATAGAATTTTAAATGACTTCTGATGAGGACAGTCTCCAGGGAGTTTCCGATTTAGGACAAATACGTCCAAATATTCTTCTCAGGCATACTTATCCAATTGAAATAGATTTATTGATGCCATTAAGGACTATTTTACACTTTAAAATGGATTATAAAGGTGGCATCCCTCAGGATATATATAAATAAGCCACTTTGATACCTGATGATGATGGTGGTGAAGATGATGAGGAGGATGATGCTGAAATAGGAAAAGAGGGTAATAATAATAAAAATACTATTTAATATTCAGTGAGTGCTTACTTTCAGCAGAAAGCATGATGACTGTCTTAATATGTAACCTTATCTAATCATCTCAGTAACACACAATGAAACAATGTTATGTATACTGTAAATTACCATAATTCTTAAAATGAGAAACAGAGGCACAGAAAATTATATTTAAGTTATATAGCTAATAAAAATTGGTGCCAGATTTCAAATCCAGAATTTTTTCTCAAGGATTATGCACAGACATTTTAGAGATTATAGTTATTTTATTTTCCTATGGTAAATTCTGTCCCTCCGGTCTTATATAGAAATGAACTTCAGAATTGCCCAAAGCCAATCATTAAATATCATTTTTTTAGCCAAAGAGATATAATCAGTCCTTTATTCAACCATGTTTAAATGTTAACTAAGCAGCTACCAAAAGCCAGACTTGATTTTAGGGGCTGATGATATGGTAGTGAATGAAGCAGAAAAAAAAATCCCTGCCCTTAGGACGTTAGGATGTTCACATATAGTAAGAGATTGACCTGTAAACCAAAAAGAAAAAAAAAAGGTATAACAATAATGTAGTGGTTATGATCATGAACTTTGAAATTGAAAGATAAAAATAGAAATACCGTATGATCCAATAATTCCACTACTGGATATTTACCCAAAGAAAATGGAAACACTTATTCAAAAAGATATATGCACCCCTGTTCATTGCAGCATTATTTACAAGAGCCAAACTATGGAAGCAACCTAAATACCCATCAATGGATGAGTGGATAAGGAAGATGTGGTATATGTATATATGTACACATACATGCACGTGTGTGCAGGCATGCACAATGGAATATTCCTCAGCCATAAGAAAGGTCGAGATCTTGCCATTTGCAACAGCATGGATGGACCTGGAGGGTATTACGCTAAGAGAAATAAGTCAGACTGAGAAAGACAATACCATATGATTTCACTCATAGGTGGAATATAAAGAACAAAACAAATGAATAAGCAAACAAACAAAAAGCAGAGTCAGACCTATAAATACAGAGCTCAATCTGATGGTCGCCAGAGGTAAGCAGGCAGGGCGTGGGTAAACGGGTGCAGGTGAGTGGGAGATACAAGCTCCCAGTTATGGGATGAAGTAATAGGAATAAAAGGTACAACATAAGGACCATGGGTCAATGGTACTGCAATAGCATTGTATGCTAACAGATGGTAGCTACACTTGTGGTGAGCATAGCATAATGTAGAGAGATGTTGAATCACTATTTCGTAAACCTGAAACTAATGTAACATTATGTGTCAACTACACTCAAAAAAAATTGAAGGAAGATATGAATTCAAATTATCCTCCATCACTTTCTATCAATGATCTTGGAAAAGTTATTTAACCTCTCTGAAATCCAGTCTCTTCATCTACAAAATAAATATAATAATATCTAATTCTAAACAGGGTTATTATATGGTATGAAATAATATTTATAAAGAGCTTAGCATAGTGCTTACAATAGTGCTTGATAGGGAAACTGTTTTTAAGAGCATCACACATGCTTACACAGAGGTACTGAAGTAGGAGTGAGTACATATACACACCCCTCCTAGTTCATCACACTTCTTTCCTGTATTTCTGGTCTCTCTTACAATTATAATTTCTCTCGGGAAAAATTTTAATGCTAATTAATTCGACTTCCACAAAAACTTCTTCACCACACTCATCAACACATTAATCCTTAACTCATGAGCCTTAAAATTCTCTTAATTTTGTTTTGTGTTTGGTATTTGGTGATCATCCACCAAGCTCTTTATATTGGCTCAGGAAAGAACCTCTGACTCAACTCGGGCAACTGAGCTTTCTGTGGATTCTGAGAAAGAAGCTAGCCTGGTGTCTCACTCCTGACTGTGAGGGGGGTGAACGTGAGGCGTAAATCCGTGCAGTCATTTTGCCGCTCGGAGAGAAGCCGGTCCGAAGATGTGGCAGCATCTGACCAAGGCATGCAGAGTGGCAATGCCCTGAGCAGCTAAAGCAAGTGGGTCCTGATTTATGCCCAGCCCTGGATCCTCTAGTTATAAAAGTCAAAACAAACAAGCAAAACCCACCCCCTATCATGTATCATTTAAGCCGGTTTGAGTTATTTTCTTTTTAACTGAAACATTAAGAGCCCTAATACACACAAATACTGCTCCATTATAATAGGGAAGAGAAATCAAGGAGAATAATCAAGAGGAGGATATATTTTGCATGCATTTTATTCAGCCAGGTGGCACAATAAAAGACCAAGTAGAAGCCAATATGTGTGCTCCAACCTGCATCCTGAGCCAACCTCGGGCTTACGGCATTAACACTGTACCAACCCCGAGAAGCTCAGGAAATGAGAATGCTAAATCCTCGATTACAAGGCCACTGTAGTCTCTAAACACTGTTCACTAATATTTAGACAGATGCTGTAATTTAAAGTCTCAAACTTGAGGTTCTTTACCATTTGCAAAAAAAAAAAGAAAAATTGCAATGAAAAAATAACAAGGTAACGAAGTTGTTTGAACAATTGCAGAAAGTTCTTAGCCACGTCTGATTTCTTTACAACCTTTTCTTTTTGGTATTAGATTCTTTGTTCCCCCTTTCTTCAACAGGAATCTCTTCCTAATGTTAAGGAACTGGCATCATATTCCTTATCTCCGAGAAGCCTGTTGTGTTTGTGTGTTTGTCTTCGCTGCAGTTTGTGAACCACACCGAAATGGAACTCTGGTGCAGGTTGACTCACAGAATTGTAAAAGTTCTCGTATGAATTTTTGTTCTAGTTAAACATGTCAGGGAAGAAATATGCAACAAATAATAAAATGGATGCAAACACTCATCAATCAAGAGCTGCCTGCCACTTCAGCGCTCCAAGAAGGGTCCTCAGAGTGACAGCCCAAATGCATGTTGGCAGGCCAATCAAAGCTTTAGAAATAAAACAAAATGTTTCATACTGGCCTCTCAACTCTCTAAGGCTGTGACAGCCCAGTTGCAATTCCATTTTTGTGTGTGTTAGTTTGGAATTTCTTTATTAAATCATTTTCATTCTGCCCTTTTTGCTGTCACATACATGTCAATACTGTCGATGGCTATAAAAAGTAGTGTATCCGTAATCTCTGGAGAACAGTGTTCTTTAGACATATTTGTGATTTATTTTAAAGCTCAATGATAATATCGGCATTTTTTTATTCTTTCGGAGGGAAAGTTGTGTAATCACAACATAAAAAGTACTTTAACACGGAAGAAAGAGACAAGAAAAAAAAGAATTTTTTATTCATTTCACCCCTATTCTTTTGCCTGTAAGCTGCAGTTCTTTTTTTAAAGTGTGTAAATATAAAGAGGTATAATGGAAGAGAAATGCTACAATTAACATCTACACTGCTCTTAATTTGCCTTAGTTTTGGCTTCAGAAGCTCAAATGTTCGTGCCGTATTTATTTACAATGGGGTTACTTTCTTTTATTGGTTCAGTCATAGATAGTCATTTTAATAACAAAGGCTTCAGCATGATTTGTAAAGTTTTAGATCTGCCATTGGTCTAGTTTAGGACATACGAAGCATGGCAGTGAAAGGAAGGGATCTTGTTAATGCATAAGAATGAATAGAAATTTCCATTTCGATTTTCATTTCAAGCTGGGAAAGCAGATGTAGTCTAAGAGACAGTGCGCCACTGAACTAAATTCTTCTTTGCACCCAGCATTTCTCTCTTGAGAGAAATATCCTTTTCCTTTTTCCTAAATAATTCACCAATTGCTTCTGCACAGAGGCCAAAGAGGGTCAGAACAAAATTCAATTACCTCATATCAGTATATTCTCCTCTTACAGGGGAATGCTGTGGTATGAGGTTTGCTATCTTAATCATATATGAAGGTTAAATGCCAAACAGATGATTATAAAATTTGGGGGCCAGGGGAAGACCATCTAATATTCTGCATGTTTTATTTTATTAAAAAAAGGTACGCTCCTTCTTACCTTTTATTTATTTGTCATAAAGTTCTTCATTAAATCCTTCTCAAACTACCCTTTTCCGGGGTTTTCCTAATTATCTATGCCAACACAGACCACAAACCATGCCCTGTGTCACGTTGGGTCTCATCAACATGTCACATCGTGTCCCGTCACTTTATAGAGCACAGTGTGACAGATGAGATTTCAGAGTGAGGACTGCATTATCTCCTGGCAAAATGAAACATGAAAAGAAATAGATTTCTTATCTGATTTTTTTCTTTCTGTCTATTTGCACTTACACACGCCATACGGATTTTTCCATAAGATTTTCAAAGTTCATTAGAGTTAAATAATACTAAATACATATTCTTCTAAACACTGGCTTTTCTTATTTCCTTTTTTTTTTTTTCTTTTTACACCAAGAGCAATGGTTCTAATCATGGTCTAGTCTCAATGATGAGAAATAAGAAATAGGCATTAAATTCTTGAAATATTGTGCTTACCACTATTTACTTCTTTCTTGTGAGGCTTGCATCAGTTCAGCAAGTTAGGTATGGTAATATGTATTATTCCTAGTTTAAGATAAAAACACAGAGGCACGGAGAGATGAAATGACGTATCTCAAGTGATACACTGTCTAAGGAAAGACTAGAAGAGGCTCTTCTGCTTCTGCCAGTGGTCAGATAACATGTGCAAGGCATGCTTCTTGAATGTTGAAATGTAGAACCTAACCATGCTCTATGTTAATCCATGTCATTTTTACAATTGTTATATTGTATACATGTGTGATAGGCAAAATTTTGGCCCCCATGGTCTTTGTCCCCTTGTGTAACACCTGTGAATTTATTACGTTACATGGCAAAAGAGACGTTACAAATATAATTAAAGTGACAGATCTGTTGACCTCAAGATAGTGAGATTATTCTGGATTATTTGGAGGGCCCAGTTGTAGTCACATGAGCTCTTTAAAGCACAGAAGGACATCAGAGAGATTTGACAGAAGTCAGAGAGATTTAAACAAGAATTATTTGAAACAGTGTTACTGCCTTGAAGATGGTGGGGGCAACATGTCAAAGGACATCAGTAACCATAACCGCAAAGAACCAAATTATGCCAAAAACCAAAATAAGCTTGTAAGTGGATCTTAGAGTCTTAAGCACTCAGCTGGCTTTCACTTTGGTTTATGCCCTGTTAGACTCTAAGCTGAGTACCTAGCTGAGACCACCTGGATTTCCAACCTGTAGAAACTATAAGATAATAAATGATATAAATAAAAAAAGATAATAAATAGTTATTGTTTTAAAACACTAAATTCGGAATAATTTGTAAAGGCAGTAACAGAAAATTAATGAAATAGGGTGCTTGTCTATCATTGCCATAATGTCAGTGAGTTTTGTATGCAAAGTTTGAGTTTTGTCTCACGTAAAAATGGGGCAAATACTATCTTCTGTTGATCCTTCTGCTGACTCTAATTAAGTCAGTGTAGTTAATAAGCCTGTGGCCAAATTCCTCATGGCCTAATCTGTTCTACTCTCTAGGTATTTCCGCTGTAGAAGGCAACCATAGATCTCAGAAAAGCTGGAAGTCTATTGCCTTGTAGCCTTGTCTGAGTTGACCAGACTTCAGCCTTTTGGTCAGTCTTTGCTTCCCTTGGATCTTCTTGTACTGGCAATGATCCAGGAAGGTGGTCTGCTCCACAAGAGAGAGGAGAGCAAAACTATAACAAACTGACAGAATAACCTTTTGTGATATCAGACCATGTATTATTTATTTACTGTAATTCCCTTATTAGTCTGTGGACTCTCTCCTTAAATTAGATGTGAGGCTGATTCATCTGGGGCTGCAGGAAAGGGTTGTCACTTTAGAAAAGAAAACAAAAAATTCCCAGCTTTGAAATGCAAATTAGGCCTTTGGACCTCTTGGTCCCAACAATAGGCTGAAGATGATCTTCATGAGTTTTAAAAGCTAAAGCTCAGCACATCGAAGGACTCAACATTTATGTTATAAACCAAAGACTAACAATAATGTTAAATGACAGAAAAACAGAAACAAAAGCCGTTCAAAAAGTATATGGGCCTCTAATAAGATTGGGGGAGGGGTGACAAAAATCCTGGAAGTGGAGGGATTTCTTGCCCTCCTCACATCCCTCCACTCCGCCCCTTACTTTCAGTCTTGGGAGCCACACAGCATATCAGCATAGGATGGGAGTATGGGAGAACAAATAAAGACATGGACTTCTGAACAGATAGAAGCTGCCACACAGATTCTCCCTCACCCAGCCCTTAACAGTTTGCCTGGGCCTGAACTATGGATCTGAAATCGATATAGATATATAGATATAGATATACATGTATCTATATATATATGATTTTTATTTTTATTATTTATTTTTAATTTAATAATTATTATTTAATAATAATAAATACTATTCTTTTTAAATAATAATTATTTTTATTATATATATATATGTATATATACACACACACACACACACCAGATTTTTCTTTTAAGTAGGTTCTGTGCAGGGCTTGAACTCTCAACCCTGAGATCAAGACCTGAGCTGAGATCGGGGCGCCTGGGTGGCTCAGTTGGTTAAGCGACTGCCTTTGGCTCAGGTCATGATCCTGGAGTCCCAGGATCGAGTCCCGCATAGGGCTCCCTGCTCAGCAGGGAGTCTGCTTCTCCCTCTGACCCTCCCCCTTCTCATGCTCTCTCTATCTCATTCTCTCTCTCAAATAAATAAATAAAATCTTTAAAAAAAAAAAAAAAGAAAGACCTGAGCTGAGATCAAAAGTCAGACACTTAACCGACTAAGATACCCAGGCACCCCAGGATATATATTTTTTTCATCTTCCACCTATAAGCAGCCCTAAAATGGCTTTGGCAGCCAGGAAAGGGAGGCAGGGAATACATGTCAAAATGGAGGTAGGGGGAGCCCTCCTCATGTGATAACTTCATCAGATATTTATTTTTTTGCTTTCACTCCAATTTTGGAAACTTCAAATTTTGTTTCCATTTTTAGGAACTCAGACATGCATTCACATTATCTTGATTAATTATTTTATTTCAAAGATTTTTAGCTATTTGTGGCAGAAGGGTTTCATATTTTGTCCATCTGTCATCTAAATGGAACTGAATGTTATATTAAAAATTCATAGACATCACATAAGTGATCACATAAAACAATGTCCCCAAACCTCTGTTATGGCCCACTTAGAAAGTAGTAATAGAGGTAGACTGAGTAAGTCTTCTTTAAGTTTGTGGAAACCAATCTAGGCTCCTGGCTACCCCAGCCTCCACTCAGCTCCAAGGAAAACTAAGATCTTAAATCAGCACCTCTCTAGCCTATTTGTAAGCAAACTATGTTCCTCAGCACACAGGTTAGTAAACTCTAATAAATAATATTAATGTTTTGCTCTCTCCATTCTTTATCATTTTAACAATATAATCTCAGCGCACTTGTTACAACTAGTGTTTGTATCTAATTTCTTTTATTGTAACAAAAGTTATATTTTCCCCTCTACACTTCCTATATTTTCTTTAAAATTACTAGTTCATTTTAAAACATTTTGAAAAGAAAAACAAGAAATAAAATTAACAGTAATCCGAATATCAAAAGACCTATAACCCCAGGGCCTAAAAAGACATGGCTAATAGAGAGTATGTGCTCAATAATATTTTTAAAGTGAATGAACTAATGAATTCTGATTTTTTATACAATTAAAAATATTTGACTTTGCATATTTCATGTTGTTGTTATACATGTAAATACAGTTTTATTTCCATTGATTTTTTTTATCCTAACATTCTAATGTGATTATATCAAGACACATTTGTATGCAAGTGACAGAAAAGTCATTCAAACTGGTTTAGGGGGGGAAGAAGCAACTGTTGTAAAGACAGTAGCTTACATCAAAAAATTGAAGGGAATTTTAACCTTCAAATTCTGAAAAGAGGAGTGTTCTTGCTCAGTCTCAAAAACTACCAGGCATTCAAAATCATTCCAGGAATCTTTCTGCCACTTTTACTAACTCTTCCCTGTATATCAGCTTTTCTCCCTGCCCATTGAATTCCTCCAGATGGTGGGAAATACATCAAAGGTCTTAAATCAGCACCTTTCTAGCCTATTTGTAAGCAAATTATGTTCCTCAGCACACAGGTTAGTAAACTCTAATAAATAAGATTAATGTTTATTAATCATTAACATCCCATATTATAGATTAGGAAGGAAGAAATAAAACTGTCTTTGTTGGCAGATGACATAATCATCTATTTAGGAAATCCAAAGACTAAACAAAATCTCCTGGAACTAATAAAACAATTATTGCAAGGTTGCAAGATATAAGGTTAATATATAAAAAGTCAATTGTTTTCCTATAAACTAGCAATAAAGCAATGGAATTTGAAATTATATATAACTATATATCACAATACCATTTACATTTGCACTCAAAAAACCCAAAATACTTACATATAAATCTAACAAAATGTGTACAAGATCTACTATATGAGGGAAACTACAAAACCCTGATAAATGAAATCAAAGAAGAACTAAATATATGAAGAGATATTCCATATTCATGGACAGAAGACTCAATATTATAAGAATGTCAGTTCTTCCCAATTTGACCTATAGATTCAACACAATCTTAATCAAAATCCAAGGCAAGTTATTTTGTGAATATCAACAAACTGATTCTAAAGTATATATGGATAAGCCAAAAACTCAGAATAGTCATCTCAATATTGAAGAAGAACAAAGTCAGAGTACTGATACTATACAACTTCAAGATTTACCATAAAATAGCAATAGACGCTGTGGTATTGGTGAGAGAATAGACAAATAGATCAGTGGAACAGAACTGAGAGCCCAGAAATACATCCCCATTAATATAACTGATTTTTGAGAAGAACAAAGACAATGCAACAGAGAAAAGATAATCTTTTTAACAAATGGTGCTGGAACAATTGGACATCCACATATAAAAAAGTTATTCTCTTTACAAAAATTAACTCAAAATGGATTATAAACCTAACTGTAAAATGCAAAGCTACAAAACTCCTAGTATATAACATAGAAGAAAACATAAATGATCTTGGCTATGTGATGACTGTTTGGATTCAACAACAAAGGCATGATCTATGGAAGAAATAATTGATAATCTGGACTCATAAAAATTAAAAACTTCTGCACTGTAAAAGACTCTTTCAATAAAATGAGAAGACAAGCCATATGCCAGGAGAAAATATCTGTAAAAGACACATCTGATAAAAGATTGTTATCCAAAATATACAAAGAATTCCTAAAACTCAACAATAAAAAAAAAAACCCACTTTAAAAAATGAACCAAAGATCTTAACAGAAATCTCACCAAAGAATATAAACAGATGGCAAATAACCATGTGAAAAGATGTTCAACACCATATATCATTAGGGAATTGCAAATTAAGACAACAATGAGATACCATTACACACCTATTAGAACAGCCAAAATCCAAAACACTAAAAATATCAAAGGCTGGTGGGAATGTGGAGCAACAGGAATAGGAATTCTCATTCATTACTGGTGGGAATGCAAAATGGTGCAGCCAGTTCGGAAGGCAGTTTGTCAGTTTTTATAAAACCATATGATCCAGCTATCATACTCTTTGGTGTTTACCCAAATGAATTGAAAACATACCCACACAAAAAATTGCAAGTTTATTTATAATTGAAAATAATTTGGAAGGAACCAAGATGTTTTTCAGTAGGTGAATGGATAAATAAACTGTAACCTCCAGACAATAGAATATTATTCACTGCTAAAAAGAATTGTGCTATCAAGCCATGAAAGGACATGGGGTAGGGGGGACTTAAATGCATATTACTAAGCCAATCTGAAATAGCAACAAACTGTATGATTCCAACTATTCGACAATTTGGAAAAGACAAAACCATGGAGGCAGTAAAAATATCAGCGGTTGACAGTGGTTGGGGAGAAGGAGAGATAAATAGAAGTACAGAGGATTTTTAGGGCAGTGAAACTATTTTGTGTGATACTACAATGGTGAATGCATACCCCATACATTTGTCCAAATCCATAAAATGTACAACACCAAGACTGAACCTTAATTCTATAGGCTGAAGGTTTATGTCCCCTCAAAATTCATATGTTGAACTTCCTAACGTAATGATATTTGGAGATGGGGCCTGTAGGGGATGATTAAATCATAAGTGTGGTGCCCTCATGAATGGGATTAGCTCCCTTATAGAAAGACCCCAGAGAGATCTGCTCACCTCTCCCACTCTGAGAACACAGCAAGAAAACAGCCATCTATGAACGAGGAAGCTGGCTCTCACCAGATATTGAATTTTCCAGAACGTTTTCTTGGATTTTGCAAACTACAGAAGTATGAGAAATGAATTTCTGTTGTTTATAAGCCACTCAGTTTATGACGCTCTATTATATAAGCCTGAAGGAACTAAGTCACCTAATGCAAACTATGAGTGATAATCATGTGTCAGTGTAGGTCCATCAGTTGTAACAAATGTACCACTGTGGGAATATTGATAGTGGGGAAGGTTGTGCATGTGTGGGAAGTGGGGGTAGATGGGAACTCTCTATACTTTGCACTCAATTTTGCTGTGAACCTAAAACTGCTCTAAAAATACAATTTATTAAATTTTTAAAAAGGAGGGAAAAAGGAACTAAAAGCATGGTAAATAGAAAGTATAAAATATGACAGCAGAAATAAATCCAAATATATCAGTAATCACAATAAATAGATACAAGTCAATATCATTAGTTGACAGAAATTCTTAAAATGTATTTGAAAAAAAATCTGTTAGGGGCACCTCGGTGGCTCAGTCATTAAGCGTCTGCCTTCGGCTCAGGTCATGATCCCAGCGTCCTGGGATCGAGCCCCGCATCAGGTTCCCTGCTCCGCAGGAAGCCTGCTTCTCCCTCTCCCACTCCCCCTGCTTGTATTCCCTCTCTCACTGTGTCTCTCTGTCAAATAAATAAATAAAATCTTCAAAAAAAAAAAAAGAAAAAAATCTGTTATATGATGTAAATAAGCAGCACACATAAAACAAAATGACAGTGAAAGATTGCATGTGAAAGCATATGAAGTGACATAGGCAAATACTAAGGAGAGCTAAGTTGATATAATGGTATTAATCAGGTTTGAATTTAAGGCAGAATGATTATTAGAGATAAAATCATTACACAATGATTAAAGGAATAATTTGACAAGATGCTATAATTCAAAACAGGTATGAACTTAAAACATTCTCAAAATAAATAATTCAAAATCTGCCTGTATTGTGAGGAAAACTGGACATATCTTCAGTTAGTGTGGGGGACAATAATAACTCTTTTTTTTTTTTTTTTTTTTAGAAACTAATAGATCAATCAGGATAAAAGTAAGAATATAAATGACTTAAACAAAACAAATATTAATCTCTATACATTGATATGTATATTAAACTCTTAACCCTTACAATTAATGATTATATTCTCTTCAAGCAAAAATTAAGCATGTATTAAACAGTACCACAAATACCAAAGATCATATTATATAAACTGCACCTAGCCTCGTCAGTATTTTATTTTATTTTTATTTTTTAAAGACTTATTTATTTATTTGAAAGAGAGAGAGTGATAAAGAGAGCAAAAGTGGGGTGGAAGGGGCTGAGGGAGAGGGAGAAGCAGACTCCCTACTGAGCAGAGAGCCTGCCCAGGGTTGGGGGAGGCTCCATCCCAGGACAGACACTTAACCAACTGAGCCACCCAGGAGCCCTGCATAGTCAATATTTTAGAGAGTAAATTCAGAACACAGCCACACCAGACGATAATAATAATGACAACAACAATAAGTAAGAGTAAATACTATAGAATAGTTACACACGTACATGTTATTCTTTTAAAAAATATGAACAGTTGGTGCTCACTTGAAATTTTGTTTCTGCGTTCTGACACAGCAAGTTATTTTCTTTTTTACTTTTATTGACTATTAAATTATATAAGATATGCTGTGTTTAAAATTTATAAATACAATAGGACTAATTAACATATCTTACCTATATGAAATAATAACGGCATGTTTCCTTCTATTTCAAGATACAGTAGGGTGTTTTTACCTTTCTGTTTCCTTTTCCGACAATTCTTCCCTGAACTGCCTTTAGGACATCATCCTTTTCTTTTATTTAGAGGTAAAACTGAATACAATCAACCATAAGATTAATTTCAATTTCCATTTCTGTTTTGAGCAAGTCCCCATTACACTCATTTCTGGTGTCATTCTAATAACATCAAGCTGAATAACCTCTCAATAATAACATTTGAGCATGGAATACTAGTATTTTCCTTCCCTGTGATAGCAAATTTTTAAACTTGTTGGAATTACTTTCTGGTTCTCCAAAATTGCCCTATACCTTGTATCTACAGTCTTGTTTAAGTAAGCCAGTTTTTGCAATCAAGTCCTTCGCATCTATAAATTTATCATATAGAATATCCATCTCTAAAATAGCCAACATTTTTAAACACTGAATCACATTGAATGTCATCAGATTTTAACCTCTTTTTCAGGAAAAAAAATATTTTAAAGCATAGAGGCAATTAGAATTTGTGAAATTGAAATTACATCCCACTAAGTTACAGTTTTAATAAAGAAATTGAAGAAGTCCTGCTTACCTCACTGTCCTTTTCTGATCACATTCTTGGGTTCTGAAGCAGTCTTATTTCTATTTAAAAAATTGCTCATTTTTCCCAATATGAGTTTTTTTCACAACCTTCACATCACAGCTAGCAATTCAGGTCGCAGTTAGTTAACTTCTTTTTTTAGACTTCCTATGGCTTCTTCAAAAGACCACCAAAGAGTTTCAGAGAAATAGCATAGGAATTTTTATCTTGCTATAACTGTTTTCTCTGCACTCATCATTAATGAATTTCCAAACAGGAGAAGGACATTCTTCTTTCCCACATTTTGAAAATATGATTTTACAGCAGATTTTTAAAAAATCTTTTCTATGGGAGGCAATAATGATATACATCTTATAAGAACTTCTACAAGTTAAAGACTTCATTATGTTATGTACTTTTAATGAAATGAAAAGTGACAAAAAAATTTTATTATATGGGGCGCCTGGGTGGCTCAGTCGTTAAGCATCTGCCTTCGGCTCAGGTCATGGTCCTGGGGTCCTGGGATTGAGCCCCGCATCGGGCTCCCTGCTCCGCGGGAAGCCTGCTTCTCCCTCTCCCACTCCCCCTGCTTGTGTTCGCTCTCTGGCTGTGTCTCTCTCTGTCAAATAAATAAATAAAATCTTTAAAAAAAAATTTTTATTATAACAGCATCGATATCATAGGTAAGCAAATTATACCTCTTTTTAGTATACAAGATATGCAGGATATTTTTGCATATTAGAGTTGTTCATTTTCTTTAGCAAGAAGTTTATAGATGAATGGAATTTGCCAAGTTTTATATGTACATTTTCTGCTGAATATGCAGACAGATGAGCATGGCCTAGTTTGTATTTAGACGAGATATCAGCAATTTATGCTTTTGTAGTTTCTATGATTTCATTAAAATTTTCATAGAAATTAAGCAGACTATTTGAACCTTCATTTCAGAAATTAAAGTATGTAGGAGCTAAGGGGAACATTTTTTGTCATTATTGTTGTTTTTCTTGCTGTAATTTGACCTATTCACTTGATACACTATAAAAAACCATGATAATTAGTAAGATCTGACAGAAGCAGCTCTACCTGATAAGGAACAAACACTAGACATTTTGTTATTATTTTTTAAACACAACACATTTTAATTGCAATCTCTATATCAGGAAATGTAACATTACTCATTGCCATTGAGCAATCAAGGGATAGCTATGGTCATGTGTGTTTACACATGTGATCTGTTCAAACTAATTCAGCAACCATAATTTTTGACTAAGTAGTGGTGTCTTTGGGAGATAAAAAAAAATACCATGATTGATTTAGAAGTACTTGGCTGGTTTTGACTTATGGATTCAGTTTTCATACGGGCTTTCTCCCCCTCATGCCCACCCTCAAATTATTTTCTACATATATTACGGTATGATCTGTTTGGTTACATAGCTCCTGAATCTTTTTTTATTTGTCATTAAAATTAAACAGTTGTTTAGTCTTCTTTTCCATTGAGTTCTAGGTAATGCTGATGTTAATATTATATTTTTTCTCATTTTCATTATCTAAACCCTTGGAAAAGCTGGTCACAGTATTCACAATGTTTAAAACTAAACTAGTGGTATCTTAATACAAGGACAATAATTAATCCACAGGCAAAAGGCAAATTGTTAATGTTCACAAATACAACACATTTAAGTTACACAATTACCTCGCATCAATCAAGTGATGGCAACATTGGATGATTCATTATCAGGAACTATAAATCATGACTGCCAACATCAGTGGTCAGGAAAAATTAGCAACAGGGACAATGGAAGGCAACCATCCCTGCTGTGTTCATTTAATACTAAAAACAATGTTGCTTCCAGAACCTATTTTTGGTTGCTATATAACTTTTGTACTTTTCTCCCAAACTTCCACATGTATCAGTGAAAATGGGACTCTTTGAGTTCCAGAGAGAAGTTTCCCAGGATGGAGGACTTTTGGTACTAAATTAAGACAGCCCCAGGAAAACTGGGATGGTTGGTCAGCTTACCTGTCCATGATGCAAAACTATGCAAAGTAGTACAGGCAAAGAAAAACTAGCTTCTGATTTCCCTGCATTTGGAAAATTTAAGACATATTTCCTGACTTCTGGAAAGTTTATCTCCTCAATTCAGATATTGGATATAAGGTAATCTATTAATATTAGTCACCATATTAACAGATTAAAGGAGAAAACAAAAGATAATTTCACTAAATGCAGAAAAAAACATGGCATCCGTTTATAAAGAAAACTCACAGCAAACTACTAAAATAAACTTCTTTAACCAGGTATTTGTAACTAACAATAAAATATAGAAAATATTCTTACTGTTGTATTTCTGGAGGCATTATCTTTAAAATCAGAAGCAAGGCAAAAGGTTCATGATCTTTGAATCTATACACATTGTACTGGAGATCCTATTCAGCACAAGACAAGAATAAAAAAACTGCAAGTGAGTGAGAAAAAAAGCTATAATTATTCATAATTGATAGACTATATAGTTAATTATGTTCGATGGATCTGAGAACAATTTCTGAAATCAATAGCATTACTTTGCCACAATAAAATAATTAAGAAATGCAGCTTAATAAATGTAACATTCATGAAATCAACCCAAATCATAAGATTTCTGGGAATTAATCCAACCAAAGATTAGTGCAAATTCTCTATGGAAAAAAATATAAAACTTTATTGGAGGGCATAAAAGAGGGCAAATAAATGGAGAGATTATAACATATTCAGGATCAGAAGACTCAAAATTATAAAGATGTCATCTCGCCCAAGTTAAATATGAAATTAAATATAAAGCAGTTTTAATTAAAATCCCAACATGATATTTTATGAACTTGTAAAGCTATGCTAAAATGTCTATGTGAGACTTACAGTCCAAGAACAGCCCAGCTGCTTTGAAGAGTTATCCAACAACATATAAAACTCACAATAAAATTAGACTAATTTTAAGAATGCTATAAAAAAACGGAGGCAATGTCACAAATGAGAGAATCTGGAAACAGACAGATATCTGTATATATATGGGAAATGACATTACAAACACTGGAGAAAGAATGGAATAACTGGCAATCTATACGGAAACATTTAAATCAGATCCTAACTCATACCTATACATTAAATTCCAAATGGGTTAAAGATGTAAATATGAATATTATTACAATAGGATGTAGAAGATATCTTTATGACATCAGATAAGGTCATGAAATTTGATAACATTGACATTTAACTTTTCACATTAATAATCTTAAAAACAAAAACAACCATCAACCAAATGAAAAACAAAGGAAAGCCTTGGAGAAAATATTTGCATCACATCTAATTAATAAAAGTTCAAAATTTAGGGAATATGAAACTTCCATAGATCTATTAAGTGAAAAAGAAAAAAAAAACCCATCAAAAAAAAATAGGCAAAGTTATAAAAAGGCAATTTATGGAACAGGAAAATTAAATTGACAATATTAAACACGTAGTCAATTTAATTTCACTAAAAACCAAAAAATGTGAATCAAAATTATAAGATATCATTAAATCATATGATCACAAATAGGAAGCTTGAAAACACTAAGTGTTGACGAAGCTATGGGGAAATAGAATTTGTCTTGCATAGCTGTCGGTAGAGCAATGAGGTACAATTCATTTGCAAAGCAATCTGAAAATACGTAATAAAATTATAAATTTTCATATTCTTTATTATTTAATAATTTACACTCATGAGTTCACAGGCAACACTGCACAAGAAAATATATTTAAGCATGTTAATTGCATGACTGCTGGTAATAGGGGAAGACAGAAGCAACCTAATTATTCCTCAGCAAGGGAATGTATAAATGAAATGATTTGAATATATGCATTTAACAAACAGTTGAATAATAAAAAATAGTTAAGATAAATGAACAATTTCTGCACTATTCAGCATGGATAAATCTTTAAAATCTTTTTGAGTTATAAAAGGAAATTACAAGGTAGTATATACAATACACCATTTTTGTATTTTTAAACCATAGAAAGCAATAACGCAATGGTTATTTGCGTCACTGCCGAGTGACCAAAACCTATATCAGATTGAAATATACCGATTTCAGGTGAGTCTTTCCCTGTAGAGATTAAGAAAGTGAGTGGGGGTAGTGAGGATGGACTTTATTAAGCCTGTCAAATTTTATTTCTTTTCATGAAGCAATGATATAATACCCAATGTTAACATCTACTTTATTGTGGTTTGGGGTATATTGGTAAAAGGGTTCCTGGACCCGATTTCAATGTGTGTGTGTGTAATCTTCCCACACCAACAAACAGTTATCAAACACCCGCAGGGTGTCTGAGAATTCAACTCAAGTTTGGCACTGTTTCCTGGAGATAGCATCAGATTCCACCGGTTAAAGGTTCAGTCCCACAAGATTCACACACACACATTCAGACGCCAGTCACAAACTCAGGTTGTTACCTATACTTCTGACCAACTCGGTATAGATCGGAGGTTCCCATGACCTCCTCCTTGACATTCAGATGCCACTCACAAGTCTAGGATGTTAACCTGGACTTCTGACCAACTAGCTATAAATCAAAGGTTCCCACGAATCCCTCCTTGGGTTCAATTATTTTACTAGAGTGGTTCACAAAACTCAGGGAAACATTTTACTTACTAGATTATACTGGTTTCTTATAAAAGGATATAACTCAGAAACAGCCAGGTGAAAGACACAAATAAGGTAGGGTATGGGGAAAGGTCAAAGAGTTTTCATGCTCCATGAGTACACCACTCTCCCAGTCCCACCACTGTGTTCACCGACCTGGAAGTTCTCTGAATCCCATCTTTTTGGGTTTTTATGGAAGTTTCATTACATAGGCATGACTGATTAAATCATTGACAATGGGTGATTGAACTTAATCTCCAGCCCCTTCCCTTCTCTAAAGTCCAAGGGGTGGGACTAAAATTCCAACACTCTAATCACAGGTTGGCTCCACCGGCAACCAGCTTCCGTCCTTACGTACTTTCCAAAAGTTGCTTTATTGACCTAACAAAAGACACCTTTATCACTCTCAACACTTAGGAAATTCCAAGGGTTTAGGAGCTATGAGCCAGGAGCCATGGATGAAGACAAACGTATATAAGAAATATCTTTTGGTCATCTGGTTGACCAAAAATGTATATTTCTTTATAAATCACAATCTTGCAATTAGTATCTGTAATGTTATTTTATGATCACTTGAAATACTTTGTAATCAATAACTTGTGTGTGTGTATTCCAGATAATGGGAAATATGAATTAGTTATATGCTAACTAGTCCACATATGGCTTATTATGCTAATAATTACACTGATTTTGGTGCAATATTTTAAGAGATATGTTGACCATTTACAAAAGGGAATATCTCTACATGTGTATGGACAGGAAGGTGATGGTGAATTGAATAATGTCACTAAGAGTTTTTTAGTACCTACAGTATGCCAAATTTCCGATATAAGAGTGCCATTAATGTGTGCATATATTTCCATCAAAGAAGTCAGTTAATATATACAAAATCAAATAATTGAAAAGGTTGAAACCAGCACTGAACCTATTTCTCTTCATTAAAATAGGCACGGTCATTCTTCTCATCCATTTTTCCTTCCTAAAAGGATTTGAGGCACTATAGTAGAGTGGAAGGAAGCTGAGGGATCAGGATTACACAAAGCTATCTACATGCAGCCTTAACAAGAAAATCCACGAGTGTTCTTCTGAAAAACTTCCACAAGGACCAAGAAGAAAGAAAAACAGATTCACCTACTTTTGGTTGTTGAGACATCCAGTCGGGAATCATCAAAGAACAATTACAATGAGGCAAATATCAATCTGCCAGGCAGTGTTTTAGTTTCTCGTGGCTGCTGGGACAATTACCACAAACTGGGTAACTTAACACAAAAAAAATTTACTCTCTCACAGTTCTGGAGGCCAGAGGTCCTAAATCAGTATCCCTGGCCCCAAATCAAGGTGTGGGCAGGCCTGCACGCCCTCTTGAGGACCTAGGGGAGAATCCACTCCTTGCCTCTGCCAGGTTCTAGTGGCCGCCAGCAATCCCTGCCTTGTGGTCACATCACTCTAATCTCTACCCTCGTGGGGCAGTATCTTTTCTTTTCTGTCATGTGTCAATTGCTCTCTGGCTCTCTCATATAAGAATACATGAGAATGGGGGCTCCTGCCTGGCTCAGTTGGTTAAGCGTCTGCCTTCTGCTCAGGTCATGATCCCGGGGTCCCAGGATGGAGACGCCTCGGGCTCCCTGCTCAGCGGGGAGCCTGCTTCTCCCTCTCCTTCTGCTGCTCCCCCTGCTGTGTTCTCTCTCTCTCTCTCTCTGTGTCAAATAAATAAATAAAATCTTAAAAAAAAAACAAAAACAAAAACATGAGATTGCATTTAGAGCACCAGGATAATCTCCCTTTGTCAAAATTATTAACTTAATCGTATCTGCAAAGTCCTTGTTTGTCACATAAGGTAACACTCATACATTCCAAGGATTAGGGCGTGGCTATCTTTTAGGGCCATTATTCAACCTACCATAGGTATAAAGAGACAGTTGGGTACCTACTGTTTCTATTTGCCCATCATCTCTTCATCCTGTCTTCTTGTTATATTCACTCTCATTTCATAAAATACTTCTTCTCTCTTGCTGCATATAGATTTGATGGAGGGAGTCCAATCACAGGTCTCTACTTCTCCTTGGACACAGGATTATACACATGGACTTTGGCTTATGTCACACTGATATGACAGGTCGTTTCATGAGTCCAGTCTGACTATTTGGACTTTACTGCCTGGTGTTTTATATATGGAGACAGAGAGAAAGGCTCTCTTTTACTGGAATCTGGAGCTAAACTGATTAAACCTTAATGCTGGCAGTAGTATGGGGCAGGGGGCATATTTAGAGGAGAAAAGAAGGAGACAAGCACTCAGACAATCTGAACAGAAAGAGAGGGCTCTTGATGTCCACTCTTGCCTCAGCCTAGCTACTTTCCTGACTCTCTTAGTTCTGTGAGCTGATTAAAACCCCTGTCTTGGCCTCAGCTAGCTTGAACTGAGTTTCTCCCTAACATCTCTCATGGACAGCATTGTCAATCCTGCAGTAAAAAGAATGCCACCCCAACCCTCCCAACCCCCCAAAAAAGGAATTCCCAATGAATAAACATTTGGATGGGAAGATCTGTGTTCCTTCCTTCTACAATATTTTGCTTCCAAAAAAATAATAAATAAATAAAGGTGGAAAAATAAAAACAGATCATTAAGTATTGGCGATGACAGTTCTAACACTGCACTTTAAGTGCATATAAATTTTCTGAAACAATTTAGATATAACACAATTATATTACCCAGTCATGAAAAAATAGATACAATGTCAGATACAGAGGACTCTAAGCTTATTTTTGCTGCAGAGAATATTACAATGATCAATAGAAATTATCAAAATAAGCATTCATGAACCAACTTCCAAACAAACAAGAAAACAGACAACTAAATACTCAAACAAAATCCAGCAGTCATCTTCTGTATCCCTAAAAATAGCTTAAAGTTTCCTGCTAAAATTGTTTCAAAGGAGACACTTACATTCTATGTTCCTGACTCACGTTTTTTTATACCTCTAATTTCTTAAAGTAAAAAAAAAAAATTCTTCTAGAATTCTATCAGAATTCGTAACATTTTATGTATGTGGGCACGATGTTGCCCAATTCAATAAACCCACTGAAAAACATACTATTTGTCTTACAAGTATATTTTTTTATATTTAATTTAAGAGTTCATAAAGCAGTTTATTTGTAGCCATTTCTAAAACAAAACAAAACTAAAAATGCATCAGGCTCTTGGTCTGCAACATAATTTCCCATTATAAAATTGTTTCTACGGGAACATTGGATCTGATATTCCTCATTTTAACATACACTGATTTTTCCGGGAATACAAACCTCAGAATATTTGAAGGATGATTGTAAAATATTACTTTTAAAACACAGTTTTAGCAAGTATGAGTAGATGGCACATTCTGATTGAAATGATTAGAAACACCATCACTGTGAATAAATTAGACAAATAATCAATAGACCTTAGTAACCTAAATGTTGTCCTTAATCATATAATGGATCACCTTTGAGATAATTAGCCCAAGGGTTTAAATGAAATGCTAAGGATCATGATATTTAACTAAATATGTACTTGCAAGATTTATAAAGGGGAAAAAATTCTCTACACCAACACATAGCAACTCTTATCCTTTGCACAATGTGGAATAAAACTGCCTTTGATCATTAAAAAAGGACACTGGACAAAAGGTTCTGTTTCAAAAGAGGATCATTTTAGTGGGCAGGTTGATCACTTACACAGCTTCTTCCCATTTAGTAATATAAATCCTAAACTGGTTAAGATATCCAAGTTTTAGCCATAGCTAGGCCTTGGGCATAACCAACTATATCCCTAATAACTAACTTTGGATTAAATTAATCAGTGTATTCTATTCCCATGACAAACATCAGGGTGCATATATGAGCTAAACATTCCAGTTTTAGTGAATCTTAGAGTTTTCCCAGCGATATTAGGACAGAAGCTTTCATCTCTTTCTTTGCATGCTGAAATATGCTAGTGTGGAAAATGGGGCCACTGTAAGAAATACAGCCTGTGGTATAAGCCAATATGCACAATCAGGATATATTTTTTAAAGATTTTATTTATTTATTTGAGAGAGACAGAGAGAGGGAGAGCATGAGCAGGGGGAGGGGTAGAGGGAGAAGCAGGCTCCCCACTGAGCAAGGATCACGCTGCGGGACTTACTCCCAGGATCCTGGGATCACGACCCAAGGCGAAGGCAGACACTTAACCGACTGAGCCACCCTGGCGCCCCAGACAAGTAAGATACATATACACACACACACAAGTGGAACCGGGAAACTGAAATCAGCTAGCCCTGAAATTTATCCTATCTTTGGACAACTATTTATGAGACAACAAATTTCTTGACTGTTGGAGCCAGTTTGAATCAGTTTCCATGACATGTAGCTGAAGTCATTTTATACAATACCAACAGTAAATTAAATATGTTATGCTGTTAGTAGCTTTATCTTCAGTGTATGAAGAATAAAACCTAAATGGATGATGAATGATTGATATCTAAACAAAAAAGATTGTCACATTAACTAGAGGGTAGGAGAGTGGAATACAGAGGGAATTTATTTTGTGAGATATCAGCCTTGTGAATGTATTCACAGAGGTTTCAAATAATATAGGCCTATTTCTTAATAAAACCTCTATGCTAAATCTCCAGAAAAGGCCCAAAAATTTAAATAAAAAGAAAAGCTTTGTTTAACTAATCATGAAGGTATTCTTTTTTTTTTTTTTTTAAAGATTTTATTTATTTATTTGAGAGAGAGAGAGAGCACATGAGGGGGGGAGGGTCAGAGGGAGAAGCAGACTCCCTGCTGAGCAGGGAGCCCGATGCGGGACTCGATCCCGGGACTCCAGGATCATGACCTGAGCCGAAGGCAGTCGCTTAACCAACTGAGCCACCCAGGCGCCCTCATGAAGGTATTCTAATTTAAGGACTACTCAATAAGATCTGAGGACTTTCACAACAAGTTTTGCTGTAATGGGACTCCTTAGGCTATTCTCAAGGAAAGAATTATCAGGTCTTAGAATAAAAGAAGAAGTTTATGGATTCACTTAAAACAGTAGTCTCTTAGTTTCAAGAGCAACAATCTATTAAAATAGTATAGAGATTGAAATTTTGTTGAAAACATTAATATTGGGATGAGACAGAAGGTCAAGAGTAGAATTATCACAGGCATATCAGGGAATCATGCATTTTGAAACCTCAGAGGAATATTTGTTAACAACCCCTTTGGTATAAATATTTTCTTGATCACTAAGGAACTGCATATAGGTTGTATTTCCCAACACTGAACAGGTAGCATGGTGTAGAAGGACATGTCTTTGCGATTTTCTGCTTTCTTCCCATGGTCCATGAAAAAGAAATTTCTTTCAACATCCTCTGCTGTTCCAGGGGAATATGGATAAAACATTTCCACTTTTCCTCCAGCTCTTACCAGCTTTAACCCTAACCCCTCCTCGTGGTAACAGTAATGACTTATCTCATCCTCCAATCCAAAAAAGAAGTTAATATTTTGGGCCATTTCTGAAGCTACATTTACTCTTCAATTTGTTCAGAATTCTTTTCTTTTTTTTTTTTTTTTTAAGATTTATTTATTTATTTGAGAGAGAGAGAGAGCAGAGCAAGTGAGAACACAAATGGGGGGTGGAGGGGCAGAAGGAGAGGGAGAAGCCAGATCCCAGGACCCTAGGATCATGATCTGAGCCAAAGACAGACATTGAGCTACCCAGGTGCCCCTGTTCAGAATTCTTAAAGACCAGTTCACATCTTCAAGTCACAACAGAGAGCCCAGATATATTATGAATTATATAAAACTTGGCATTTAAATGCTTACATTCTAAATATTGAAGGAGTGTTTGTTGATGAATAATAGTTTGGCTGGTGGAAAAAGAGATATTTCAAGGAAGAGTATTTTTTTTTTTTTAAAGATTTTATTTATTTGAGAGAGAGAGAATGAGAGAGAGAGAGCACATGAGAGGGAGGAGGGTCAGAGGGAAAAGCAGACTCCTTGCTGAGCAGGGAGCCCGATGTGGGACTCGATCCCGGGACTCCAGGATCATGACCTGAGCCGAAGGCAGTCGCTTAACCAACTGAGCCACCCAGGTGCCCCTCAAGGAAGAGTATTAATATTGGTTAGAAATAAAGGATAGGTTGAAACAATGTCTAAAGAGAGGAGTAAAAAGGTAGTGTGTTTACAATGTAGTTATACTATCTGCTGATGTGTTTGACGTGACATTAATAATGTTAAAAATGGCTCTCTATAGATATACTTTGTTGTTAGCTTATTGCTTAGATTATTATAGCTGCCGCTACTCAGGTTTATACATTTAAATCTACTCAAATATCTCATTTAATTCCCGCTATAATCCTACAGAGAGATATCACTAACTACATTTGATAAATAAAAATGTGGGGAAGATAGTTTTTTTAAATGTGCAAGTTCTAAAGATACAGTGGAAGGAAAAGATAAGAATTATTTTTCAGTGATAAGCTATAACAATAAATTACACATTTTATTACTTAACATGAACTTTTAATCTACATGAAAAAGAATTTTCGGGGTTTTGAGAGATTCCTAGGAAAAATAGTCAAAAGTATCCTTGGTACTTCAAATTAAAAGATCCCTATAAAGTGTGAGTATTTAATGAAAAAAATTAGTTAATAGAATTTTTGTCAGACTTTCATTACAATATTTGAAAAACAACATATAATTTAGTAAAACTGTTTAGTAAAATTTACTGTACTATTGCCAAGAAGCAGCAGACAATCCATGGTTTGTCTTTGTGTTTGTTTCAGTATTTGGACGGTACTTGTGAAAATAGATAATACTGAATCACAAAAATGACACTTGCATCTTCCTGAGTCATTAAATATTCAGTTAGATTAGCAAAGAAATGAAACATCTTTTTCAAATTCACCAGACTTGTTCAGCATAATTTTCCAGTCCTAATTCCACAAAGCACAACAACTCCCTCCATAAAATTATAGTGGAGAGGTTATGTTCCCCTGGCCTTTCTTCAAATATTTCTCGTAAAATTATAAATGGTTTAAGCCTGTGGCCTTTAGTACCCTAACTTTAATTCATCACACTCTATTTATAATATTCCTCCATTCTGCTTGTGTCTCCCTTTTCATCTCCATTTATCCAGAATTTACCTATTTGACAAGGTCATTACACACCATGCCTGAAAATTTCTTAACTCTTGCTCCAGACTACTCTTTCACATAGTTTATAACAGATACATTAATATATTAACAGTTTTGCTCACAAACTAATGTGTATTTTATAATCATAAAACACTTTAAGTTCTATGAGGGCATTGACTTTGTATTTAATTTCCCCACAAAACTTAGTATTCTTAAGCTGTAATTGCCAAGTTGAATTAAATACCTCCCTGAGACAGGTGGGTCCAACCGGAGTGCATCCATTGGAAACCTCTTTAAAATGCATGACATTCCTTTCATTCACATTTCTGTAGGAAGACAGATGTAAATGTAAATCTATTCTCCCCTCTTTTGCATAGATTCAAGGAGCTTCCTGTGCCAGACCCGTGGATCAGATAACAGAGCAGATTCTATCAGTGCTGTAATTACAAGTTGGCTATTTTATCTAAACACTTTGCTACACCTTGATGAAGGTCTGAGGTCCTTAGTATAATACTAATGAAGTAATGTATTCAGGGCAGTCTCTTCTTCCAGAAGCTGATCGTGAAACATCTAAGATTTTTTAAAATGTTCTTCTCATTTATTATAAAATATTAGCTGAATTCATGCACATGCAGACCTAATCCTTTTACTTTTCCAAGTTAGAATCATTGCTGAAAACTGGCTCAGTTTGCTAATGACCTTGACAATGCTTGAGTTGACAAGATGTCTTGAAGATGTTGATCACTATTTCCCAGCCCACAATCTCTTCTGAAAGAATCTCTCTGGCCAACAGCTATGGTTTTTCCATCTGCAATACGGGACATACAAGCTCTCTCCCACCTAACTGCATCTGAATGGACGGGAAAGGCTCCTTCTCCAAAGAAAAATTCATCATTTGGACTGATTCAATCAGAGAGTCTCTCCTGATAAATCTGAGACACAGATATTGAGATAAGAAGATAAAAAACAAAACAAAACAAAACAAAAAACTAAGACCCAAAAGAAGCTAAAAGCAATCTCTTATTAACAAATTATGACAGGGGCGCCTGGGTGGCTCAGTCGTTAAGCGTCTGCCTTCGGCTTAGGTCATGATCCCAGGGTCCTGGGATCAAGCCCCACATCGGGCTCCCTGCTCTGCGGGAAGCCTTCTTCTCCCTCTCCCACTCCCCCTGCTTGTGTTCCCTCTCTCCCTGTGTCTCTCTCTGTCTAATAAATAAATAAATCTTTAAAAAAAAAACACACACAAATTATGACAGCCCAAATTTCCTCTCTTTCTGAGGCTTTGATCAGCATTCCCTTTTTCATTAATAGCTGTATAATAAATCTCTTTTTACTTGATCAAACTTAAGTAGGCTTCTGTCTCCTGCAATTAAACAAGGCTCAATATTGGTATTTATTCCTTGAGTGGAATTGCAAGCAATGAGACCCTTAGAGAAAATATGGAGTACATCGAATTGCTATTGGATAAAATTGGAACTAATTGTTAATGCCCTAAATTGGAAAATTAGCATACTGTGGAACATAGATCTTTGTCTGAAGTCACTCAACACATGTTCACTAAGGGTGTGATATCAGGAATCAGATACTTTCTGTCATAGAATATTCTAAATGGATTGGTATTACAGAGACAAATGGGTTAGGTGATTACTTCTGAATATATTAGGAAAGATTTTGAGAAAAAGATTAACATAGGTACTGAAGTGCAGGCATTAACACACAAAAAGAAACTTAAACCCATCCTGCTGTAGGAATTCTTTTTTCTCTCTATTCAGCAGGATGTTCAGCAAGTTCAGAACATTCTGAATATCTGTCCAATATTTTTAATTATAAGAATTTTAAACATATAGAAATATTGAAATAATTATACTGTAACACACATACACCTAACACCTAGCATCAGTAATTGTCAATTTTTTGCTATAAAATTATACATGTGTATAAAAAACAAAATTTATTTCCTAAAATACTGATAATAGGTTTCAATGTCATATGCCTTTTTCCCTAAATTATTCATTATGCATCTTCTAAAAATAATATTAGCCAACATAAATATGCCATTGTCATACCTAAGAATATCAGTAATAATTTCCTAAAATCATCTAATATCCAGTTCTTATTCAAAATTGCTCATACCTAACAATTTAAAATAAAATGGAAGGAATTAAAAAAGAGAAATAAGTAAATCCACAATCATGGTAGAAATTGTAGCATAGTTTTTCCAGAAGAAAAAAGGCAGACAAAGTCAGTATAAGTATAGAATATTTGAGTAGAATGATGAACAAACGTGATCTAATGCTACACATAAGAAACTGCAGCCGACAATGATTACTACACATGCTTTTCAAATACTCATGAAACAGGGGTGCCTGGGTGGCTCAGTTGGTTAAGCGACTGCCTTCGGCTCAGGTCATGATCCTGGAGTCCCGGGATCGAGTCCCGCATCGGGCTACCTGCTCAGCAGGGAGTCTGCTTCTCCCTCTCCCGCTCCTCCCTCTTGTGCTCTCTCTCTCTCTCACTCTCTCTCTCAAATAAATAAATAAAATCTTTAAAAAAAAAAAAAAATACTCATGAAACAGAAAAAAATTAATCATATGTTGGGCAGAAAAACAACCAAACAAAAAAACACCTCAAAATTGAAAATTTGTAGCTTGTTATTGACAAGAATAAAATTATACAGAAATGATAAAAACTTATTGATAACAATTCCCAAGTATTTTGAAATAAAGCAACTCACATAAGTAGCTTTTTGTTTTTTTCAAATAAGAAATCACATTGCAAAGTAGAAAATATCCAAAATGCATATATATTAGGGAAATGTAAAAGTCAATTATTTAAGAACACTTAAACATCAATTATTTAAAATTTCTGTAAAAAGTTGCAACAGATAAATAATGCCATAAAAAAGCTGAATGAAGGAAATAAGAAGAGCAGAAATTAATGAAATAAAAAAGAAAAGGAAAAAAAGCAGCAAAGTTAAATTTTGCTTTTTTGCAAAGATCAATAACTAAGAAACCCAAAAAATTTACCAAGAAACAGAAGAAAGGGGCACAATTAATATCATAAATGAGAAAAGTGAAAACACTACATTGATAAAGACAATGAAAATAAGAGTGTAGTTGATTGATTGCAAAAATGCCTTCTATCTCCATTTTTCCCTCTACCTTTGCTTTCTTCAATGTGACTTTTTAGCTCCTCCTATAGAAAGGTTGAGTCTATTTTAACATCCTTTGGACTGGGTCTTATAATTTTCTTTGCTAATAAAATATCGTGGAAAAGATGGCATGTGACTTCTAAGCCCGGGTCTCAGGATGCCTTCTATGATTCCACTCTCTTTCTGTTGGACCCCTACCTTCTCCTTATAAACAAGCCCAAGCTGGTCTGAACAGATGAGAGACAATGTGGAGCACAGCTGAATAAGCCCAAAAGACAGAGCTGAGGCTCCAGTTATGTGGAGAGGGGCCCAGCCCAAATCAGCAAAACTGCCCAGCTTAACACAGCTGGCTGATGAAGCATGTGACCCGCCTCAAGTACAGCTTAGACCCTAAGAACTATGCCAAGCTGACAAAATAGAAAGAGCAAAGCCAACATAGATGTAGATAGATAGATGATAGATGTGTAAGACTGGAAAGACAGAAACAAAATTCTTTTTATTTGAAGATGATATATTTCTACATAGATAATTAAAAATCCACATTTAAACCTCTAAAATTAATGAATGTATGTCGTTCCTGGATACAGAGTCAACGCACAAAAGGAAGTGTATGTTTTAAGCCAATAATCCTTAAGGTAGTTTGTTTCACAGAGGTCTTGTGGGGCCAAAAACAAACAAACAAAAAGGATAAGCTGTTTTTCTGGCAATAAATATGGAAACTTAAACAAAATTCCTAGAAAAATAGTTTTCTCAAAATTGATAGAGGTAAAAATCTAATGAGTCCTTTTATAATTGAATTTAATTAAAATAGTGTTTCAGATAAAACTCCAAGTGAAAATCTTTAAACAAACAAATAAATAAAAAATACCAATCTTAAGTAACTACTTTTATAAACTCAAGAGAAGGAATATTCCAAACTCTTTTTATGACCCCAGCTTGATACCAAGACCCTAAAAGACCGCTATCTTTCCTGAATAGATATAAAAACGCTAGAAAATATTATCAAAAGGAGTCCATCAATTAATTAAAAAGACAATATGTCAAGGGCACTTGGGTGGCTCAGTCAGTTAAGTGTCTGACTCTTGGTTGCAGCTCAGGTTTTGATCTCAGGGTCGTCAGATCGAGCCCTGCATTGGGCTCCACACTGGGCATAGAGCCTGCTCAAGATTCTCTCTCTCCCTCTCTCTCTGCCCCTCCCCCAGAAGGAAGACAATATGTTGTAAAAATTACATTTATTCCATGACTTCCAGGGTCGATTAAAATTTTAAAATAAATCAATGTAGTTTTCCAATTTAGCACAAAATAATGAAAGTAATTATAATAATTATCTCAAAACCCATTCACAGTTTTAAATAATAGGAAACTAGAAATAAAACAGAATTTTCTTATTCTGGTACAAAGCATCTATTTTTTAAAAAAACAACAAACAAATTTAGTTGTAAAATGAAGGATTCTGAGTTCTGGAGTGAAACAAGGATGGTTCCTATGATGTTTACACATTTTCCTGCAAGTCCTACCCAGGGCAAAAAACCAAATAGTAATAAAATGATGATAATGATGATGATGATGATGATAACCAAAATAAAAATCTCCTATGTGCAGACAACGTGATTTTCGCATAGAAAGTTCAAAAGAATACACACTCACACTACTAGAATTAATGAATTGAGTTACATCACTGGACTGGACATGAAGTTACTATAAACATCAATTGTAGTTATATATACCAGCACAAACAAGAATTATTTTCTTAGATAATGCCATTTACAATCACATCAGTCTAATGCAGGTTATGTGGGAACCATATGTAGAAAACAACAAAACATGGAGAGGTACAAGGAAAAATAAAAATAACGGTCTATACTGTGTCCAATGGATTAGAAAACAATTCCCAAACTTTATAGAGAGGTATTATGATCTCTAAAAAATCCTAGTGTTCCTTTTTAGTTTTGGAGGGGCTGGAAAATGACAAGCTAATTCTAAATGCTATATAGAAATGTAAAGGGGCAGGAATAGTCAAGAGAACCTTGAATAAGTACAAATTGGAAATCTTAAACTACTAGAGAAAATATCTTCTTGTAACACCTCACTAAATAGTGTACAACAGGGACAAGGATTGACAAACAGACCAATGAAACAGCATAGAGGGTTTAGAAATGAACCCACACCAACAGAGAAAGTTTATGACAAAGGAGACACTGCAGAGCAGGAGAAAGAGCACAATCTCTTTAATAAATGATGCCACCTAAACAGTATGCGTATATTAAAAAATTACAAACTTTGACATTTCTATCAGACCGTACGCAAAATCTCATTCTATATGAATCGCAGTACTGAATGTGAAAAGTATTAATATAAAGCCTTTATTAGAAGAAATCAAGGAAGAATATATTTATGATTGCAGCTAATTGTGATAATGTCCCAAACTTCTTCCTCAGCCCACCTCTGAATACACCTGTACCTGTTCTTGACTGTTACTGACTGGTTCTATACATGCTGAGAACTTCCTGCCTTAAGCCCTGAGGATCTTTCCTTCTTAGAGCTAGGGTTTTCTCTGGCAACGTTAGGCCAGGTAATAATTCTACTCCTTCTCTTCTTAACTAAGAAAAATCATAAATGAACCATCACACCTTCTATATTCCATTGACATTACATCCCAATTTACCAATTGAGTATAAGTTCATTTGCCTTATGCAGATACTTGTTGTAGCAGAAAAATTGTACTTTATAGGCAGTATGCTTTTTTATTGTGTTATGCAGAAGTCACATATTGTTAGGTTGTCCCACCATTAATGATGCCAAATTTGATCACCAATATTGAGGTGGTGTGATATTTAGTTTTGGGTGTTGACTTCATTGCCATGGGGGTGGCTGGATTAAATCTTATTTCCACTGTGTCAGGGAGGATGTTTCTAGACGATATTAGCATTTGAATCTGTAGGGTTAGTCAAGTAGGGGCATCATCCAATCTCTTGAGGGCCTAAGTAGAACATAATGGAGGGAAAAGAAAAATTCACCCATTTTAGTTCCTCCCTGCCTGTCGAGCTGTGACATCAGTCTTTTGCTCTTCACCTGGGGTTTATACCATCAGTTCCCGTGGATCTCAGGCCTTCAGATTCAGTGTGGAATTAACACCACCAGCTTCCTTGTGTGTTCAGTTTGCAGATGGCAGATTCTGGGGCTTCTCAGCTCCCATAACCATGTGAGCTGATTCCTCATAATAAATCTACCTATCTACCTACCTATTTACCTATCTATCTACTTATTCTTACACAAACATATATATTCAGACAACATTTATAAGATGGCTTCAAAATTACACTATCATATCGCTGTTGACAGTAAACTACTAAGTAAAGTTTGAAATTACTTTGCAGATTGTTAAGAGTACTATATCACTGTTGCTAGAATTAGAGAGTGATGTAAATCCACTTTATGTAAATGAGGCAGAACAAAAAATCTGCAGAAAGAACGAATAACCAAGCAGAGCTACAGAGAAGTGAAAGTGTGAGCCCCTGTTTCCCCAGGTAACACGGGCCATGTCTTTGGTGCATGGTTAATGTCTTTCTAAGTTCTTGTTTCTAGATAGTCCTGAGGCCCTATTGCTTGACTCATCCTTGGGTATTACGAAATACCTATTTTAATATTCCTACACCACCAGACTTCCTTTGTTTTTACTCACTGCATGATGTTTTGTTTTTTTGCCTGAAAGTAATCAATTCCTTGCTAAATTAATAAACTCATTTTAATGTTGAGAAAACGAAGAATTCAGGCTGCTATGAAACTAGCGTAAGCCCCACCACTAGCACAGCTGGAACTAATTGTTGAACTGTCAAGCACACCCCCTTTAGAATTACACGATCCTGATAAAAATCTTTTAAAAATTCAGGTATTGCCTATTTGCCCACAGGATCTCAAGAACTTGTTTTCACAGGCTTGATCATCTCGACTCTGGTTTTGAGCTGAAGTTGGTACCAGGATTTTCTTTCCATAAAACATTACGTGACCAGTGACGAATGTGTCTTATGAGCCGAGGTAACTGTATTGGAAATTTTAGAATTGTGAGAAACCATAGCTCAAATACATTTGGCCTTTTATGGTTAATTAATTCAAATAATTTACGAAATAGTTATGCAAGAATTACTACAGGTCTGACCATCAAAATAGGTCTGTTCCTGGTAATACCAACCTAGCAGCAGGAATTACTAGAAAATGACAAGATTTTGTGCTCCTTAAAGTTTTCAGAAAAGTTGAACTCCCTCAGCATCCCGTTTTTCACATCAGAGAGTGAGAAGGGAGGAAGAAACAAAGTTTTCCTATATTTGCTTGACTTTATCCTAATCTCATATGGGAATTTTAGCAATTTTGTCTCTGGATTATAAAAACAGAAATCTGGTTATGATGGATAAGTGAGAATCTACATAAGAATGCATATAATTATAACAAACCTTAATTAGTTTCTGATTTAAATCTAATTCTAATACATAGTTGGTCTAAAACTTTTATAGTAATCATGAAACTAATTAATATTTTGGGAGTCAAATATTCCATATGAAATAAATCTATTTCAATATCTTCTAATATCTCAAATGCCAACTTTTAATTGTTAATTTTATTTTAGTGGCCTATGAGGTCAATTTACTTATTTTAATGCAATTTTATGAAGTTATTGGAACATTGCAGTATTTGGAAAAGTATTTTTCTAATATCTTAAACTTTTCATTTGCCTTAGCTGAAAAGAAAATTTAAAAGTACATGCCCACAAATGATACCTTTAAATAAGTTTTAACTTTGATAGAAGTAAGTCATTACTGGCCCCAAATCAATCAATCAAATAACAAGAAAAATAAGCTTTTCGTTCTAATATTCCAAAATTATATGTAAAGCCACAGCCAACAAGAATAGCTATTACTTGCACAAAGTATGTGTGTTCTCATTTCCCAAGTCCATTTACTTTTTTTTTATGAACCACTTCCTAACTCCATTCAATAGATTTTTCCTTCCTTTCAAATCACCTACCCTACTTTATCCTCTAGCAAATTGTGGTAATGTTCAACCTCAAGGCAGATCGATTTAGAATTAGAATATGTTCAAAATGTAATATTTTACTACTAAATTTTAGCAGTAAATATAAAAATATTGATTTTAAATAATTGGAAACATGAACTTTTTAATATGTATATTGTAACTATAAAAATTGCATAAGATACAATCATGATTAATATGAAATTGATGACTTTTGAAAAGAATGACTGCCTCATTGGTAGTAAGAACCAAATTTTATAGAGTCATTTCAGGATTAAACACCTGCAGCATGTTCTGATATCCAAGAACAGAACTAGGCTGAAGCTAAAATGGAGCCTTGTGTGATCATTTTCAGCAATATAATTTCCTACAAAATTTGAGTGATTTGCAGAACTGTGATAGATTTCCCATGAATAGGATAGTGGCAAAAGCTTTGTAGATTCAAAAATAGTTTTGCTGAGGCAATGAGAAGTAATACACTATCAGAATAGAAGCTGTTCATATTTTACCAAGCTGTTTGTATTTTAGAAGCTGATAAAAGAATTAGTCTCTAAACACTGCAAAGTCTTGCTTCCCTTATTTTATTTTTTGCATTTGGCTTACATTATCTTTCAATTCTCTTAATATCTCTCAACTGATGAAAAATGATAATTGTATTCACAATTTAATAATTAAGTGTTCTGTATTATACAACAATAATATTGTAAGTGTACTTATCAAAATTTATAAATTTGTATTTCTGGGATGATTTGGAAAAAAATTCTACCTGAAAATATAAAAGAAAAATTCATAGAATCCTAGAGAGGTATCAAGTCCTGGCAAATGGAGACTTGAACTGACTGAGCAATGAAGGTCATTTTGCTTAAGCACTACGGAAGAGTTTTCAAGTGTGTTTCATAGTTTTAATCTAACAGGGCCATTGACTGGAACTCTACACTGATTGATTTCACACAGTATTGTTTGTATTCATGAACTCTGATTTATACCAATATCACATTAAGGCACTATCTTTCTGGGATACCATATTCACTTAATCAGTAGCTATATGCTGATACACAAATGCTCACTGATACACAAATGCTTACTTAACAAAATTGTTGAACTGTGGTAAAAATATTAAAGCAAAATGTGAAAAATACAAAATATTCTTAATATACAGATAGATTTATGTCATATTTATCCTTCATGAATGATTGCATTTCCTGTGATATCAAGTATATCCATCCAGCATATCACCTGTTGTTCATAATAATATAGCATACTTACACAATAAATTGAACATGACAGATAAACATGAGAATGGAAACTAGACTTTAAAATCTGTCTCTTCTCGGGGCACCTGGGTGGCTCAGTCGGTTGAGTGACTGAGTCCTGATTTCAGCTCAGGTCGTGATCTCCTGGGTCATGATCTCATGGGGCGGGCCATCAAGCCCCATGTCCAGCCCCTCTTGGAGCCCCGGGTGGAGCCCCAAGTCAGGCTCAGTGGGGAGTCTGCTTGGGGATTCTCTCCCTCTGCTTCTGCCCCCCTCAAATAAATAAATAAATCTTTAAAAAAATCTGTTTCTTTTTTAATTTTTAAGAATTATTTATAGCTTCTGGACTTTTGAATATTTAATACATGGTTAGGCTTTAGAAGTATGTTTTGCACCTACATCAGATGCTTAATGTAATTTTTGATGAAACGGGTTTGGCTCCACCGTTTTTGCTTTCTATTTATGTTAAGGGTATTTTTGTTACTTTATTTCTCCATTACTGCCTTCTTTTGTGTGAAACAAGAATTTCACACTAATCCATTTTATCTCTTCTATTAGTTTTTTTTAATAATTACACTAAAATTACAACATACATTCTTACCTTATTGTCTACTATATATAGTATTCTAGCCATATTCCAAACAATGCAAAAACCTTCAAAAGAGTTTACTTAACATTTTTGAAGTTTTTATTTAAATTTCAGGTAGTTAACATACAGTGTAATATTAGTTTCAGGTATACAATATAGTCATTCAACACTTCCATACAACACCCAGTGTTTAATTTCATCTATAATGCCCATCTTTATTCTATTATTCTCATATATTTTACTTCTTCATATGTTATAAACCCCATAAAACATTAAAATTCATGGTGTTTTAAACAGTCAATTTTCCCTCACATTTTCACATACATTCATTCTATGCTGCTAATTCATTCTTGCACTTTCATGCTTCCATATGAGATAATTTTTTAGGCTAAAGAACTTTCTTTAGTATTTCTTGTAGTGCAAGTCTTTTGGTGACAGGTATTCAGCTTTAAAAAAAATCTTTATATTTCATCTTTACTTTAAAAATATATTTTAGGGGAGCCTGGGTGGCTCAGTTGGTTAAGCATCTGCCTTCACCTCAGGTCATGATCCCAGGGTCCTGGGAAAGAGGCCCACATCAGGCTCCCTGCTCAGCAGGGAGTCTGCCTCTCCCTCTCCCTCTGCCCCTCCCCCTCCACTTGTGCTCTGTCTCTCAGTTTCTCCCTCTCTCAAATAAATAAATAAAATCTTTAAAAAAATATTTTAAATAAATATAGAATTCTAGGTATTTTTTTTTTCTTTTACCATTTTAAAGATACCTATTCACTGTCATTTGGCTTCTACTGTGTTGTTGAAAGGTCAGACCTATTTCTTTTGTTCCACTGAAGGTAATGTCTTTCTTTTCCTCTTGATGTTTTTAATAGTCTATTTTATGGTTTTTAGCAGTTTTTGACCATAATATGGGTTAATTATTTTCCTTTATTTTTTTTCCTGGTTAGAAAAAGTTCACTGCCATTTTTGAAACTGTGGATTAATTTCTTTATTTGTTTTAGAAAATTCTTGGCTTATTATTTTCTCAAGTATCACTTATGTCCCATTTTCTCTCAACTCTCCTCCTGAGACTCCAATTAAGCATATATTAGATCTGATGATGTCCCACGTGTTCATTTTGTTTTTCTATTCTTTTTGTTTTCTTTTTTTGCTTAAATTAAATACTTTTTTATTCATTTGTATTTCAAGTCATAAGTCAGATGTTTTGCAGTTTCTGGGCAACTGTTACAGCTATCTGATGAGTTTTTAAAGTTGAAGTATAATTGACATATATTGAAATGTACAAATCTTAAGTAAACAGGTTAATGAATTTTATATATGCATATACTCATGTAACCACCTTCAGATCAAGATAAGGATATTTCCATTACCTAGAATGTTCCCTTGTGTCAATTGCCTCCCTTCCCTTTGCTCCTCAGAGAGGTAATCATTTTTATAACTTCTATTTCCATAAATAGATTTCTCCTTCTCCCTTTAATTTACCTAAAATTGATTGAATCACACAATGTTTCTGTTGCTTGGCTAACTTCAATAAACATAATGCTTTTTGAGGGTTATCCATGTTGTTATGTGTAACAATATCTCAATCTTTTTTTTATTTCTGAGTAGTATTCCATTGAATGAATGTACTACAATTTATTTACCCATTCTCCTGTTTTTTGAGTTTTGGCCTGGCTGTTTCTAGTAGTAGCTTATTGTGAATAAACTGGCCTTGAATTAGAAAAATGTACTTTTTTTCCTGGGGTATATATCTAGTAATGGGATTACTGTGTCAATTTATAAAATACTGTCAAACATTTTACAAATTGCTTATGCTTTTCAAGCTACTACTAGTGATATATGGCTCTCTATCATTGCCAATTTTTGATGTTGCCAGTCTGCTTAGTTGACCCAATCTGGAAAGTATGTTTTAGTTTTAACTCTAATTTATAAATTTAAGTTTCATTTCCTAATGATGAATGATGTTGAGGAACAATCTGATTGACCATTCAGATATTTGTTTTTGCTTTTGATTTTTTGTGTGTATGCTTGTTCAAGACTTCTGTCTGTTAAAAAACTTGTTTGTCTTTTTCAAACTGATGGTAAGAGTTATTTATGTACTTTGGATAAAAGTCTTTGTCAGACATACATATTGCAAATGTTTTCTACCAGTATCTGCCTTGAATTTACAATTTTAATAGTATCTTGAGTGAGCAAAATTTCAAATTTTGATAAAGTCAAATTTATAGTTTTCCTTTTATTGTTAGGACTTTTTTGTGTATTACTAAAATCTTTGCATTCTCTGAAGTATGAAGATGTTTTCATATGTTTGCTTATAGAAGTTTATTGTTCTAACTTTCACATTTAGGTTTTTGATCCACTTCAGATTTGATTCTTGTTAATGGAATGCAATGAGTTAAGGTTCATGTTTTTGCCATATAGTTATCCACTTGCTATAACTCCATTTATTTAAAGTACTTTCCTTTCCCCATTCAATTGCAGTAACACTGCTGATAAAAATCAAGAGCTATCAGAATTATTTCAGATACTCTATTTTCTAATTCTAAAGTGTCTTTTAATCATTTTTAATGGTCTTATTCTCTTTTTAATTACTGCATCTGTTAGTCCTTTGCATTCACATTTTTCTATATTTTTTAATGTTAACATTTAATCATATTTGAAGTTTTGCTGTTAATATTGACATCTAGCTCCTCCTTGGGTCTGTGACTACAGACTACTTTATCTCTTGAATATCTGTCACTTGTTTTTTTTCTTATTCATATGCCTAGTGATTCTGTATTGGATGCTGGCCATTGCTGAGGTTCTAGATTACGTTACATTCTTCTGAAGAAGGTTATTTTATTTTCCAGTGGGCAGTTGAGTCACTTCAAGGCTTGGTTTTAATCTTCTTCTGGAGCAGGTCTATTTTAATTTTGTCCTTACTTCTTAAGTATAGCCCTGACTACAAGAGCTTGGCCCTTTGAAGTCTCAACTCAATGTCTAGGTTGTTCATCAGGTTCATTCCACTCTGGCTGGGCTTGAACTCTACTATCTCCACAGCAGTTTGCGGCTTTTGAAATCTCTATTCAGCTCTGTTATGCCTCCTTAAGTCTTGCCTTGTGTATGCATAACTTATGAGTTAGCCAAGGATCTGTTGGGAGTTTTTATGCAGAATTTTGAGATTTGGTCTTTGTGTTTCCCTTCTTTTTTTTTTTTTCAACTACACTGGTAAAGTTTTATTTCTTAAACTGGGTTGTAAGATTATGACTGTTCATTGTTTTATTCTTTTTACCTTTTTTTAAAAAAAATAACATATAATGTATTATTTGTTTCAGGGGTACAGGTCTGTGATTCATCAGTCTTATATAATACCCACTGCTCATTACAACACATACCTTCCCCAATGTCCACCACCCAGTTACCCCATCCCCCACTCCCCTCCCCTCCAGCAACCTCAGTTTGTTTCCTAAGATTAAGAGTCTCTTATGATTCCCTTCTTTTCTATTCACTGCCCCCCAACTCAGCCCCATTTAGCAAGCCTGAATAGCAATCTCTGCTTCCCTATTCAGAGTTGCTCTCAGCTTAAGCTCTACTTTGTTACATAACTTGGAAAATGGCTTCTGAGAGAAAGTCAAGGTAAATGTGTGGCTTACTTCATGTGTTGTCCTTTTCTCAAGAACTACGGCACTCTACTATCTAACGTCTCAAAAAGTTGTTATATATATATATTTCCAGTATTTATAGTTGTTTATGACAAAAAGAAGAAGCTCCTATAATAACGATAATACCAGCTACTTCATTATGGCCAGAATCAGAAGTCCTAAGTGCTTTTGTTTTTTAATATAGAGGAAACATAGTTTACTTTAAAATTTCATAACTTAGTCAATTTCTAACTTTTTTATAATTTTAACATATTTATGGAAAAATTTGAGTTATAATATTCTGTTTCTTTCTAAAGTTCTTAGAAAATATAGAAGAGAGCAAAATCTTCCCAAATGAACTAGAATTTCCACACACAACTAAGACTCAGAGTGTAGCTTATTTCTTGACAAATCATTTGATTGCAGACTCAGCTAAGACTTTCAGCCAGACATGGTTTTAGTTTGAAGTAATAAATACAGCATATTCACTAGAAATTAAATTGAGGCAACTAAATCTTTCGTAGCAGCTCTAGGATGGTCATGAGATGCAAGGATACTTGGCTACTGACAATGGACACTGGATTTAAATGTAAAACTTAGTGGTGAAAGACTACATATCTCCTCATGTTTTCCCTCAGCCACAAAATTGAGCCTTTCTAGGAATTGAAATATAGAGATTTCAAGCTTATTTAAAAAGGCCAAAATGTAACAGTTTAATGAAATGTGACCAATTTGGAGGAAAAATTCACCCTTTCCAAATGGTGAAGAACTTAAACATTTCTTTAAGATTTACTAATATAAGAAATGTTAGTGAAGATCCTATCATAAATATTCAGTAGATTAAACTACTGCTTACAGTTGAATGCCAGTAAGGATTATTTTGGATGTGGCAGGAAGTTGTTGTTGTAAACTATGTGTTGGACAGAGAAGTCACAAAAGTATAATTATTTTTCCAGCTTAGGAGACCTTAGTTTTTTCTTGCTTGCATGAGCAATTCAAGGATTCAGTAATTTGGCTGTGGTTTGTTGGGTGCTTCATTTCCTGCCAAACTTCATGTTGTTCAGAACAGGCAAAAATACATCTATTTTGACTGTAATTATGCCAAGCATTTTTAACAGCCTATACATGACACATAAAGAAAAAGTGAAAGGGAAACGCTTACTTAATTCAGTTGAAGACTTAATTAGGAGCTCAATTCTATCAGACATTTAATATTGCATTTTATCCTCATTTACTTTTTTTTCTAATAGAAAATAATGGCATGCCAATTGTATATGATTATGGATGGCTATTTATGGAACTAGGTCTTGCCTCTATACTTAATTACATTTTGTTTGGAGGTTAATATTATATTATAACTGTAGCTTTTATTTGAATCTATTCTTATAGTTTTCCTCTCTCATTAGGACTTAAATTGCTGGTTTATAGATTCACTTGTTTGTGTTTTTCTCTACTTCTTTTTTGTATTTCTAGGCCTATTCTCTAGTGCTGCATTATTCTTTTTTTGATGACTTTAAAGGCATTTTAGGGTACAGGGAAAGAAATAATTCATTTTTGCCGTATGTTGAAGGCTTTGATAAACAATGTATTTGTAAGTGAAATAAAAACATGCCATCCATTTTGTGCTTCCTAATGAATATGTTTTATTTTTATTTAATTTGTCGCTTTGTTCTTTATACTCTACCCTGCTGTAGGATCACTGTGATCGCTATATCCTATTCATCTCAAATAGTACAAATATGCATTGAAACTGATCATGGCTATCTACCATCCGCATTGTTCAATAAGCTTCATCACTTCATGTTTCTTCCTATTCTGCAAAAGAAGTTAGAATCACTTTTTTGTTTACAAATATCATAGAACTAATACATTTTATGTAGCCAATAATAAGGCTCAAGAAAGATGTGACTAGATTCACATTTCCATTCACACTCTTACTTGATAGCAGCATGGTTTCTTTAGAGTCTAACCCTATTCCTGGCCTAACTGTTTTCATTATTTAGTAATCACTTACTAAGTGTTTTACAAAATTAATTTAAATTATATTGGATAAGTCAATTTAAATTAAGAAATCACATAGGTGTATGTTTATTATTATTCCATGTTACCTAGAAATGGAGTCAAGATGATACTTCATAAATTGAAACCATGCTTTCCTAACATGTTCTGATATGCCAACCAATAAATAGATTCTTATTTTTATTCATGGGATTCTGTGACCAATAACCAGCTAGTAAAGAATGTGTCAAAATCAGTCAAGTTGTAGATACATGCTGAGTAGATGGATAGGGAGAGTCACTAAGTCTGCTCATAAAATTGCACTTTCTATCTAACAACAGAAGCTATTTTTTTCATTAGAGTTCCAAATATCTCAGTGTTTGGTGGAATCTCCAGGTAATATATGCAGTGAAGAACATTACCAGGCACCAAGAAACAATAGGCTTCTATCAATCAACATATATTTGAATATGAACGGCTTTTACGAAAGCTTTGGGTATTTTTTTCTTTCACTGACATTGATGTTAATTAAGTATCATAATTTAATGAGCCCCCGAAAAAGATTGACATTTATACAATTAGTCTTCACGTGGTACAAAAATCTGATCCTCTAAATCTGAATTTCAGACAACTGGTACTGCCATTGTGCACATAAAACCATGACACCAGCTTCCAAGTCTCCCATTACATTCTTAAGCATGGCAACATAAAATAACTGAAACGAGACAAGACTTCAGCCACGATATTGCTTTACTCAATTGAGAAGAATATACAGAATGAATAGGGACACCATCAATGCTAGCAAGGCTTACTAAAAACCCAGGACAGCCATAGAGGGAGAACAAAATATTAATTTGTAATGTGTCTTCCATTTATATTTGTAAATATTTCTACATGTATTCTCATGTATTCCAGATTCTTTGCTTTTAAATGCCCTAATTTCCCTACTAATTACCCCGCTGGAGAACTCATTCCATCTGAATTTTTAGTCTGTCCTGTTTTGAGGGGTAAAATGCTTAGCTTTCTTACAATGGTCACTGGCAAGGGAATAGAATAACAATGATTGTCTTAGTCCAGTGTTTCTTTACTTCCCATGGTGGTAACACATTAATGGGTTTGTGATCTCAATTTGCTGAAGTACAACTAACATGTAATTATGGAGTGGAATAAGCTAAACTTGACTAGAAAACAATAGAGTGAATTACACATCATAATCTTAGATGTTTTCATTTATACATTTATATATGTGTGTGTGTATCTGCATTAGATTGCAATACATCATAGTTATTCATTTATCAATTGCATTAAAAATGTTCAAAAGCACTTGCTTATTCTAATCAGGACTTACTCTAGGAGACAAAGTATTGTCCCCAAACTGTATGACTGCTATATAAGGGCACGAAGTGAAATAGATCATGAGATGCCAACCATAATACCAACTATGATGAAACTGTAACATGACCCCATTTTATAATTCCTCCCCTTTGGTTGTGGATGGGTAAGATTTATAAATATAATGAGATCACTCCTGTGATTAGGTTCCTTTATATGGAAAAGATCAAGGGAATTTGAAGATATAATTAAGGTCTCTATTTAGTTGAGTTTGTGTTAATCAAAAAAGCTTACCCTGGGTGGATCTGTCCTAATCAGGTGAAGCATGTAAAAGAGGATCTAGAGGTAAAAGATAAGAAGCAGCAGTAGATATGCTCATGTTTGACCTTAAAATCAAATTTCCATGCTGTGGAGAGGGTCATATGGCAGAGAACAATGAATGAACTCTACCAACCAGGTTCCTCTACCCTATATCTACAAGGAGATGAATTGTACCAACAACCCGAGCTTGAAAGTGGATTTTGGTCTACAGATAAGTTTATAGCCCCAGGTGACACCTTGATTTCAACTTTGTGAGACCTGGAGCAGGGACCCAGCTAAGTCATGGCCAAACGTCTGGCCTAAAGAAACTGTGAGATAATACATGGTGTTGCTTTAAGTCACTAAATATGTAGAAATGTGTTACACAGCAGTAGAAAACAAATACAGTTGTCTATCTAGATTCCAGGTACATGGAACCCTTTTTCTCTGTCATGGAACCCTCACTGATCACTACTACGAGTGACAACATTTGCTTTGCACTACCTAGCTGAGTTTCTGCAGCCAAAGCTGATCATTAGTGCAGTTCTCTCCTCACATGCACGGCATGACAAATGAGTATCTTTCCCCTTTGGCTTCTCATTTTATGCCCCAATCCATTTAAAAAGCACAGGGAAAGGGGCACCTGGGTGGCTCAGTCAGTTAAGCGTCTGCCTTTGCCTCAGGTATGATCCCCGGGGTCCTGGGATTGAACCCAGCATGGGGCTCCCTGCTCAGCGGGGAGTCTGCCTCTCCCTCTCCCTCTGCCCCTGCTCATGCTCTTTCGCTCACTTTCTCTCAAATAAAAAATAAAATCTTAAAAAAAAAAAAAAGCATAGGAAAAAATACAACTGGGTAAAACAGGACTTTTGGATATAATCTTCACACCTTTGTAAAGTAGGTAATACCAACCGGCTTTGCAAAAGAGAAAGCCAGTGGCTAAAAGTTCAGGATATTTTTTTTTTCTTTTTTAAGAAACACATAGCTTCTATACAACTAAGTCTTCTACCTCAGAGTATAGGGGTCTGTCTCTAATTGTCATTTTCTCACTAAATTTCTCAAAGCAAGAAGAAATCCAATTTGTTTTAGTATCAAGCAGAACTTAAAGTGAAATTAGTTTTGTGATTTTAGCATTGTTACTTAACCTGTGTGAATCTCTATTTCCACATTTTCTCATTTGGGGTGTGTATGTGAGAGACAGGGAGAGAGAGATTATAATCTAGAATTGTGAGAATTATAAAATGACTACTGAATACATGTTTATTTTAAAATTACTTAATCACTGTCCCTTTATCATGTAACATGTCTCTTTATCATGTAACAAAACAGTTTATAATTTAATTTCCAAATTAAAATGGACTGATACTCTCAGCAATTCCGTAAAATCTTTGCAATGCAATTTTCACTAACTGAGAATTTATGATGATTTAAATAGAATTAGACCTGAAATTAAAGAGGAGGGAGAGGATACATTAAGAATACTAATAGAGCAATGAAGATATCTGGAAGAAATTTAATATATTTTAAAATATATTTTGGTGTAATAATACATTATTTATGATAAGCTAATCTTACATAGATTTAAAATACCTAGCAGTTTTTCATTGAATATTGTCATGAGTATTTGTGTACCTATCTTTGTATTAAGAACTTTTTATAAAGCTAATTGAATTTTCCTCCCTGTAATTGATTTCCCATATTAATGAGTTTTTTGGTCCAAAGTTAAAGTAAATCAAAAGTATTTGAACATATCAAAACCTCACAGTGTCTAAGAAATTCTTGTAAAAATAAAATCTATCTCTAAATAATCTTTTGCCAAATTAAAAAAATATTCGGAAAAGTTGAATTTATAGAAACAGAGAGTAGATTAGTGGTTGCAAGAGGCTGGGGAGTGAGGGGGATGGGAAGGTGTTGGTCAAAGGCTACAAACCGTCATTTATAAGATGAGTAAGTTCTGCAGATGTACCATACAGCGTGGTGACTGTGGTTAAGGTACTGTACCATTTACTTGAAAGTTGCTATGAGAGTAGCATTTTAATGTTCTCATCATACAAAAAATGAAAACCATGTGAGGTCATAGATGTGTTAACTAACCTTACTGTGGTAATCATTTTGCAAGTCATCACATTGTACACCTTATACTTACACAATGTTATAAGTCAATTATATCTCAATAAAGCTGGGGAAAAAAATCAGTTTTCCTGGCTTAAAACTGCCTCTGAAAAGCCTCTTCAGATAAACAGTCTAAATTTAAAACTAGAAACAATCCCTGATTATGGATCTCAGTAGAAGTTAATTGTGCGCTTAGAGCGCACATCTGCAGTGGATGAGATCTCACACTTCCATTAGTACAATGGGACCGGAAGCCGCCCTGCTGCTGCAAGTCTGAATCAGTCACATGGTTTGGGAGCTGTGACTGTATCTTCATGCTTTATATATTATGTTTTTATTTTTTAGGGCTCATGGTGATAATGACCATGTGACTAATATTCCCTATCATATCTCGCAGAGTATTCTCTTGCCCAAATTTACCACAAGACCTAGTGTATGGCGAAAGATTTCTCTTCATAGAAACTGCCTTCAAGCCCCAAATGACAAGCACTTTCTCAGTAACTTGTTACGACTGCTATTGATATCTACCGTACATTATGACAACCTCTATGTCAAGACCTTTGTGCGTTTGCCTGCTTTCAGATTTTTCTATCTTCTTTTAAATCTGTCTGCTTTCCTCTGATTAATTCTTCAAAAATTATCCTTAGTAGAATGAATAGAGGATATTTTGAACCAAAAAAAAAGGAACAATTTTAACATATTTAAGGGTTGACCTGGAGGAAAAACGTTCGATTTCTCCACTTCTAATTTTAGGCCAAAGCGTGAAAGTCCACATTAAGACAACATTAAATGGAAAAAAAAAAAAAAAAATCGGCCTGAATAACGACATTGACTCTATTATAAATGAGTGCCGACCATGAGAGCTTTCAAAATAACTTGCAATTTTGGGATTTTTGAAAAGTAGCTTCTTTTAAAAATTATTAAACAGATGTACAAAATAAATCATGTACTATACGTCTTCCGTGGCCCTCGCTGCCCGCTCACTGAAACATTTCCGTTGCCAATTGCAGATGAATTCTGAGCGGAGCAGCCAAGGATGGGCTGGGAGGGGGCACAGTGCTGCCACAGTACCTGTGGGCACCTTGCCTGGGATGATGGGAGCAGGTGACCCTCTGTAGAATTGGACCTGGAAAATACAGGGTACCATGCGGTGAAAAGAGGAGAAACAAGAAGTGTGAAGGGCATTAAGCAAAAACAACATGGACCAGGACCGAGAGTCAGTGTTTAGCTGGTTCCTAGAATGCCCTCTGTCCATAGTAATGCTACTGCTCTATACTTAGGTCTCAACTATCCTTATACTGAAATCTCTTCTACGTAAGAGGTCTTAAGTGAGTTTCATACTTCATCAAAAGCAATTCATCAGTTCAGAGAATTTCTTGGAATACTAATGAATTTGGGATGCCTCAATTTCTCTGTTATTTACATTATAAAATACCTACATTTTTAATCATGGAACACTGGAGTAGGATAGACAAAAAAAAAAAAAAAAGTAGGATAAAGAAACAATGCTCTATTATGTTGGGCCCATTCTGATGTTGACTTGACTCCATTCAGTGCAAAGACTTTGAGTTGACATAGCTATGAGCAAATTGCTGTCATGCAGAATATTTTACTTCTTATCTAGCAACCCTGGATATTTGTTTCAGAATGAAACCTCTGAAATATGATTACTAAATAACCAGATGACACCATACTTTTTCCCAAGTTAACAGCAGCTCAGTGGAAGAGTATATTCATTGCCATTTAGCACAAAACCTAGATAATCTTTACAGCAATGGTTCTCAAACTCTTTGGTCACAGGAAATTTTTTTCCTCTCAAAAATTAGTGAGGACCCCAAGGAGCTTTTGTTTCTCTGTGTTATATCTTGATTTTTTCCTTATCAGAAAACATAACGGAAAAAAGGTTTTATTTTTTATTTTTTTGGAAAAAAAGTTTTAAAATAGCCTTTTAAAAATAACAAATACATTACATGTTAAAATAAAATATTTATAAAAAATAACTATAGTTTAAAAAAAAAAATGAGTGGCATTGTTTTGAATTTTCGCAAGTCTCCTTAGTGCCCCACTGATAGAAAATAACTGGATTCTCATACCTGCTTTCTGTATTCAATGTGTTGCAATATGTAGTTTGATGTAGTTTGGTTGAAGTATATGAAGAAAGCCTGACCTGAAACAGATGTGGAGTGGGACAAAGAAAGATCCCCCAGACCTCCAAAAGTGTTTCCGGGATCTCCAGGCCTCCTCAGATCACACTTTGAGAACCATGGCTCTATAGATCCCCTTCTACTTTCACATTTCTCTCTTCCTTAACCCTCTCACACTCATTATCCTTGGTCTTTATTTTTCCCTTTCGTACATGTTTTTATTTCTTTCTCCTTACCTTATTTACTGTTCTGCATCTTTTTTTTTTTTTTTAAGATTTTATTTATTTATTCATGAGAGACAGAGAGAGAGAGGCAGAGGGAGAAGCAGGCTCCCCGCTGAGCAGGGAGCCCGATGCGGGACTCGATCCCAGGACCCTGAGATCATGACCTGAGCCGAAGGCAGACGCTTAACCATCTGAGCCACCCAGGCGCCCTACTGTTCTGCATCTTATTACCTCTTTAAACACCCCTCTCCTTTCAGACCTGTACCTCCCTTCTCCACTTTTCCTTCCTCCCCTTGAAACCTCTCTCCCCTGTTCTCCCCAAGTGATATATGAAAATGAAGTCTTTCTTAAAAAAAGAAATTATCTTGGGGGATCTTGGAAAGATGTATAATCTTATTTATCCCTCCATAAGTTTTCTCTGTAAGTGGCAGTTTCTAGTTATACATACATGAAAGAAAAAAAAGTCATCCTTAATCCCCACGTTCTCTCAATCCACATCTAGTCTCATTATTCTCATTCCAGAATATATCCTCTATCTCTTGGTTCCTTCAACCGCACTTCTCTAAGTCCAGTGTCAGTTTAATCTATCCCTCCCCTCATTTGTAATATTGTAGTAGTCCACTCACTGGTGTTCCTTCTCTCCACCTGCTCTGCTCCACCACCACCACAATCAATTCTCCACTCCACAGCCAATGTGACTGTAGTAGAGATTCTTGGAGACCCATGTTGGCCTCCTTTTCCAGCTATTGTGAGGATTGGCTGATAATACATAGCTCATCCTGGTCTCCTCTGGAGTATTGACTTACATCAAATAGGTGCTTTTCCAGAGGCTATATACCCTCTTATAGCTCCAGGATAGAAAATGGCCAGTGACTGATAGATGGGATAAAAAAGGCTGGCTCCTGCCTCGGGGACTAACTCTGTGCTGCAATTTTTGCTTTAGCGCCTTCCCATGGGATCAGACTGAAGCTAGTCTCCATTGAGACCACATTCTTGTTTCCCTCCTGATACTGCTTATTGTCTCATGCTCTGCTTCTAGAAAACCCAACCTGAGATAGTGAAAGTTCAATAATCTATATCAAATTATGTTATCTCTCTGCATAAAACTGTCCAAAGAATTCCAGCCTCTTCATTGCTGCCCACAAAATACTTTTTAACTGGTAGAACCGAATCTGTCACATAGTAACTGCTCAATAAATATTTGACTTGAATTAATATTGAATGTAACATTTATACAGCTAATTTTAAATTAATATTTTATTCTATGATAACTCATTAATTTACTTATCCATCCATTCAACAAATTCTTTAGAGCACTAATTTTGTAAAACATTGACTTAAATGTTATAAAGGTTAGAAACCTGTGCAAGACATTGCTAGTTTTCTCCCATATCTGGTTCTTTTCTTCCTTAGGAACAAAAGAAAGTTGTATTTTCTAGGTGTATTTCCTGTGTGACTAGGTGGATCCATGTGGTTGAGTTCTAAATGGAATGAAATGTGAGTGAAAATGGAATGGATCTCTTCCATTCCAAGACATTAAAGAGCCAGCATGCCTCTTTTACTCTGTTTTTGTTTCTCAGCCATCCAGATGCAGGGAAAGAAACAGATGCCTCTGAGGTGACTCTTGTGACCACTGGAGCCAAAAGATATCAGGAGCCTAAATACCTGAGCCACCACTTGGAGAAAATATGCCCATATTGGATTTGGTGTTAGTAAAAAATAAACTGTTATTGGATTAAGTTTCTGAGATTTCATTTTTACAGCCGTAGGCATGTATTATCTTGACTAAAAATATATCAATAGTCGTCAAAAAGTTTATACTTTAATAAAAAAGAAAGTAAGGATGGGGCGCCTGGGTGGCTCAGTCATTAAGCGTCTGCCTTCAGCTCAGGTCATGATCTCAGGGTCCTGGGATCAAGCCCCGCATTGGGCTCCCTGCTCCGTGGGAAGCCTGCTTCTCCCTCTCCCAGTCCCCCTGCTTGTGTTCCCTGTCTCTCTGTGTCTCTCTCTGTCAAATAAATAAATAAAATCTTTAAAAAAATATAAATAGATAAAAATAAATAAAAAAGAAAGTAAGGAAATATAAGTGTATTAGTTATCTATTACTGCAAAGCAAATTACCCCAAACTTAGCAGCATAAACAACAAACATTATCTCACTGTTCCTGAGGATCAAAACCTGTTCCACGTGGTTTAGCTGGATAAATCTGCCTTGGGGTCTCTCATGAAGTTTCAGTCAGGCTGTTGGCTGTAATTGGAGGCATCTCAAGGTTCAATAGGAAGGATTCCTTTTTAAGGTCACTGCTTTTGGCAGGTTTCTGTCCCTCCTCAACACGTGAGCCTCTCCGAAGTTTGTCTGAGTCTTCTCATGATATTGGTTTCCCCCAGAGAGAGTGCTTCAGGGGAGAATAAGACATAACATCCTGCAAGGAAACCACAGATCTTTATAATCTACTCTTGCAGGTGACACTCCATTACTTCTTCCAAATTCTATTCATTAGAAAAGTCACTAAGTCCAACCCCAACTCAAGGGACTGCTGAATTAAGCTGAACCTTGTGCAACAGGGAGTATCAAAGAATTTGTGGACATATCTTTAAAATAACAACAAGACATGCAAGGCTGGGCCCCTGGGTGGTTCAGTCGGTGTTAAGCGTCTGCCTTCAGCTCAGGTCATGATCCCAGGACCCTGGAATCTAGCCCGGCATCGGGCTCCTTGCTTGGCAGGGAGCCTGCTTCTCCCTCTCCCTCTGGGTGAGCTCTCTCTCTTTCTCTCTCTCTGTCAAATAAATAAATAAAATCTTAAAAAGAAAGAAAGAAAGAAATGCGAGACTATGTATAAAAACTCCCATAATGGTGGTATAGGCAAAGCATTTATAAGTATACGGGAACAAGTGATAAGCAAAGATTTCAGTGAAAAGGTGGTCATTGGTACCTTTTGATAAATGAAGATTGGAGTAAAATCATTTTAGGCAGAAGACACAGGATGAAAGATAAAGAAAATGCAGAACCCGATCAAATAATGAAAAACAGTTTGGCCACAAGGGCAAAATTATATGTGAGAGAGGAGTATCTGGATTGGTAATGTGGTGCCTCAGGGCGAGAACCACACATTCCTGTTTGTCCATGTTCCACAGATGGCCAGACAAGAGAAAAAGAAACAACAACAACAACACCTCTTCAAATACTCATAGCTTCATCAGCCTAACCCTGCTCTCGCAGAAAGTGAAGCAGCAGCTGTGTGTGAGGTGATTCAGGATTTCATCCAGCTGCCTGCTTCGCAGCATCCTTGGATGTAGATGTAGCTTTCTCACCATCAGGGAAAGATCTCTACTTTCCCTTTGGAGCTGACACCCCATCTAATACTGCACCCAGTTAGATATCAATGAATCGTACTTTTTATTGACTAATACACATCAGAAATATGATAAATACTTTTATGGCCCTTTCTATTGAACAAGTGCTTTATCAAAGTGCAAATACATTTGGATAAACTGCTTCACCCAAGACTATGCTAATACATAAAACCAGGCTAATAAGTTATTCAGATAAACAGCTCAATCCAGGTCTTGGAGGTGATGGGGGGGCGGGGCGGGTAGAAGCAAACTATTTGATTGACAATTTTCAGACTGACCAATCAATTAAGTCAAAAGCCCAAACCGGTTTATCCACCAGACTGAAGTTTTATTTAAATCTCATTAATTGCAAACTTAGAGAACAAAAGAAGACGACTGACCACCAAAGTTTGGATTCTCAAAATGGATTTAAATGATTCCTTTTATCTTAGGAAGATAAAAAGATACTAGTTTCATCAAAGTTTGTTTAATGTATAACCCTAATGAAGAAGTTAAGATCCTGAGATCTTTTATAGAACAAAAATCTACAGTATTTGGTATGCTGTCATAATAGATCCCTTACCATAGGCAAACAGGTTATAAGATGCAATTAATTCACTGTTTCCAAAGAGAAGGCAGAGAACCAAGTCTTGTAATGGCTAAACTGGGAACATTTAGGTCACCGTATCAGATTGCTTACCTCTTTATGTAATATACCATCGAAAAATATGTTCTGACAGTTTCAAGAACGATATAATTATTTTTTTAAATTGAGGATGACATACTGTTTTATGATTTTATAAACATAATAAAATATAGAATTTATCTAGAGGGAGATTCCACTTTGATTTTCAATTAGCTTAACCAAAAAGGATAAACACAATTAGTCACAATAATTTTTGCAACCTCCATCATTATCTATCAAACTACACTGGGGATCGTTTCTATTTTTATAGCTGGAATAAAACACAGCAGGTCTTCTGTCCCTATGCTAGCTAAATTTGTGTATCTCCTATGCACAATTTATTGTTCAAACTGTAAAGGGCTTTCATGTCTTCTACACAATTTTTAAAGATGGATGACACACGTTTAACAAGTAGGGGAAGATTGGGGGGGAGGAGAGAATGTGGGACTATATTTAATAAAATTACACAAAATGTTCATTTGGAAAATATCCGCTTGGTAGTGCTAATCAAACGTATTGCAGCACATCTATTACTAATATCTGATGCTAGCTGGGCACAGTCCCTAAAGGTTAACTGTGTACCCATAAAAATAGTCACATTCCAGGGAAATGATACTTTCTCATACTTGAAAAACAACTATTGAGTTTACTTGTGTTCTTTTCCTCACTCTCATGTTTGAGCCAATAGTTCTCATCATTAACTTCTGGAAAGTAATAATTAACCCAATGCTCTAACACAGTCGCAAGGGTCTCTTGATATGCCCTGTCTCTCTTCCCAATCTTACAGTTTTGTTTTTTTAACAAATTACCCATCAGTTCTGACAGCACTGCTTAAGAAACCCTTCAACTCTGTTTAAGTGATTAGAGCAATTGAATGCAAAAAATACAGTTTAAAATCTCATAGATTCCATTTTAAAGAAAGGAAATAAAACTTCCTGGGAAGAACAATATCCAATAAGGAGTATAGAAGTGTTAGTAGGACAATCAGTGGTAGAAAGCTTCAAATAGAGTTCCCTAGGGATTCCTGGGTGGCTCAGTTGGTTGAGTGTCTGCCTTCAGCCTGGGATTGAGTCCTGTGTTGGGCTCCCTGCTTAGTGGGGAGCCTGCTTCTCCCTCTGCCTTCCACTTCCCCTGCTTGTGTTCTTTCTCTCTCTCTCTCTCTCTCTCTCTTTCTCTTGCTGACAAATGGATAAATAAAATCTTCAAAAAAAAAAAAAAAGAGAGAGAGAGAGAGTTCCCCAAACACCTTTCTTACATACCAACTCTTCTTTTTTCCAAGTTACTCTTTCTCTAAACAGTTTGTAAGTCTCATGAATGCTTTAAAAACTTATATGTCAATCTCTAAAATGAAGAAGTCATCTCCATGATATCTTACCTGTAATTTTCCATTATTATTTTGACACGGTATATTTCTCATCTAATTTAGAAATACATGACAACCCCATGGAAAAATCTTTTGGTAGTCCCAGTTTACTCCCATAGAAGGTCAAAATCCTAGATGTTTCCTAACTTGGGCCAAGTCATTGGAACTCAGTGCTAGGTGTCTTGACTTTCAGTTCAGCATTCTCCTAACAACACCCAATGGATTCTGAATGTTTCTCTACAATCTGGAAAACTCATTTTTCTGCTCATCTCAAAATGTTCCTTTGTGAATAGTGGTATAGACTGAGTTGTGTACCCTCAAAATTTGTATGTCAAAGCATTATTGGAGATAAGACTTTGGGACAGAAGCTGGCTTAAATCAAAGTCATGAGGGTGGGGTCCTCATGATCAGGTTAGTGGCTTTATAAGAAGAGAAAGAGAGATTGCATTCTCTCTGTGACAAGTAAGGATCCAGAGAGAAGGTCATCTGTGATCCAGGAAGCGGGCTCTCACCAGGAACTGAATCAGCCAGCACCTTAATCCTGGAGTTCCCAGCCTCCAGAACTGTGAGAAATAAATGTCTGTTGTTTAAGTCATACAGTCTGCTGTGTTTTATTTTAATAGCCCAAGCTGACTGATACAAATAGATAATTCACATCTTCATAAATGCATTGCTTTAGGAATGTGCCCCCTTTTTACTGCAGCTTTTCCTAATACTTGAATTTTCAAGCACTTATACCAGATTAATTCATTCCAATTATGTTAACCTATTGCTCCTTTAGTCTGATTCCTTCTTATTGATAGAGTATTCACTTTTGTTTTTGTTTTTGTTTTTTTGGTCATTCTAGTGGTTTCTCAGGAGGTCTTCAGTAGGAATGATTTAATTATTTTAAGTTTTATAGAAGTAAGTAAATAACATTGAATCAATAAGGAGTTGACTTAAATGAAATGCACAGATACAGAAGCATCATAAAAAAAGAAAATTAGCTGATTTACTAATTTAATTATGAAAGTTATTCCAATTCCAGGAAATGCAGTAGAAATTAATGTCCAGAAGATACACTATACTTTGCAGAAGATCAAACAAATAGTGTTTCTAGTTAAAAAGTAAAAGAGTGGTCAAAAACTTGGTTAAGTCTAAATAGGAAGCTAAATATATAAGGGTATATTCTAATTTCTTACCATATTGTTTTATTTGATCATTGCCTTATGATCTATTTTAATTATTATTTTAATATGAGAACATGCTCACAATCATAAAAAAAGTGTGGGTGGGGCACCTGTCACAGGTTGTGTTCTCTGAGCAAATACTGAGGTGGAGTTTGGGATTCAAGATGTTTATTAGGGATTGACCCCTCTGGGAAGAGAAAAGTAAGATTATGAGGCAGACCCAATCGAGTCTGGGCCAATGGTGCCCATGAGAGTTGTCTTGCTTTAGACCCGAATGGGCTAGCCTTTTTACCCTTACTTCACTTAGCAACTGGATGGGGGCTACTCACTCTGGGAAGGTCAAAGTAGCTCTCTCAAGCTGAGACGTATCCTGAAAGAGCTGACTGCTGGTGATATCTGCTGACTGTCCCCTCCCTACAGCTGAGTAGGATCAGATTGGCACATGTCAGTTTTTCCATGACACCTAGATATTTAGGATGAACCCACTACCATTCCAGTGTGGGTAAAAGTAAGTTCTGAACATCCTAAATGAAGTTCTGTGTCAGAATATCTTGAAAAAATACAAAATGCGGACTCTGTCAAAATAAGTGGGTTGCCCTTGGTTACTTTCTGCCATGTCCATACCCGATCACCCAGCCTTTCTAGGTCACCTGGCTACCTTTGAAGAAACTGATTCACTGTGGAAGACCACACTGGCCATCTACTCATGTTCTGGTCACAGCTCTTGCTCCATTAGACCCACAAAATGGCTAATTCCTTTTTACCACACATTTTACCTGGGGTGAATAGTACAGGTTGGAAATCTTAATACCCAAGTGCCTATTGTCTCCTTTGGAACAGCAACCATGGTATAGATCGCTTGATTACCAGCAGACATATAAAATGAAATGCTTAGAATATTTTAATCCTAAAATATTCAAAAAATCACTAAAACTGAAAAAAGCTGTTGGCAAAAACAAAATATTGTTTTCTGTTTCTTTGTCACAGAACCAAATCTTTTATCCCCAACTCTCCTTTGAAAGGATATCAATCAGCATAACACTGGTTCTCTCTCTACCTCTTTACTCATTCTATTATTCAGAGGTGGAGTGATTTATGGAATTTGTAAATTTGGGTAAGAAGAGCTGGGCATTTGTGGCTCCACTCTGCCCCTCCTCCTCTTGGAAGCTGCTCGAAGATAGCTTAGGTTCTGCCACGCTGTTCCAGGACAAGCCTTCCTCATGGGGCTTCCTCTGAATGGAGGGTAAGAACCAGCCTAATTCTGCAAATATAATCCACGCCCTAAACCTGACCATATCCATCATTACTCATTGTGTAATTCCTTACTATTTCAGTATCCAAACATGAAAGAGTACTCTGAGGGTCTTCCTCAGAAACTCCCAATAATTATAATAGACTAAACAAGATCCTTATCTGTTTCATAGCAATGAGTTTGAATTATTTTTCACATACGTAAAAAAAGAAAAAAAAATAAGTAAATCTGAAGGGAAAAATGTATTTTTTGATTCTACAGTGGTAAAGCTCCTTCAAAATTCTGCTTTGACTTCAAGATAATCAAAATTCTTATAAATAGTATGAAATCTGACAATAATACAACAAAATAAATAATGTAAACAACCCACATGTTCATCTATTACGCCACATATAACTCCTCTGGTTTCTTTTTGTTTGTTGATTTATTCAAGAAAATCTTTTTAAAAACTGGATTGACCAAATGGGCTACTTGCCCTGGCATTGTATAATAACAGCCAGAAATGTTGAATAAATAAATCAATACGATGGAGCTGTATATTAGAAAAAACAAGCAGGGTTTGTCCTAAATGTTTGCCCCATGGCCAGGTTTACTTTGAGCCAGCATATGAAAGATTTTGTGATTAGGCCCCAAAGCACAAAAATTCCAATTAATTATGATGATTAGATATGTCTTCATTAGTAGTCTATAAATAAATCATGCACAACATTATGCAGTCAGCTATCCTGGAAAAATATTCTTCTAGAGGGCTGTGAAAACAGCTTAATTAATTATAAATGCTCTGCAACTTATCACATATTATATTTTGAAATGTTAAAGCATACATATATACACATGTGTGTAGAGGTATTTGTCAAACTGTTTCAGTGTTTTTTGTGCTATTTAGCACTAAAATGCTTTCCAGAATCAAGATGGAAGTTTGTTAAAAAATCTGTATTTATTGTTAAAAATAAAAATGTTATTTCGAACGGTTATGTTTCCAATTCCTTTCATGTTTTCAGATGACAGTGTTTCTCTTTGATATTTAACTTCTGTGCTTCCAGAAATGTTTTGTGAATGTGTTCCTCTTCTCTTCCTGCCCCACTCCCTCCCTGCCCTCAGTAAATTTTCTTCATTGATTCAAAAACAGTTTCTTCCTAAACATGTTGCTGTCAATAAAAGCATTTTTATTACATTGGCAATTAACCCATATGTGCAAGGTATCCTTCATTTACTTCTCTAGATCCTCTGTTCCCCCTTCTCCACCCAGCTAGAACCCCAGGAGACTGACCTCCGTGAACTGCATCAAGCAATTCCCTTGCCCTCCGGTTTCCAGTTGAGCTCTGCTAATGGGGATCCCTGGCAGGAGATCAGACGTGGGTGGGGGAATTTACCCCCCTCGCTCCTTCTCTGCAGGTTGACTGTGTACCTCAGCCAAAGGTCACAGCTCCTGACAGGTGATTCTTGCTGACAGGTCTCCCTATGGGTTTTAGTCCTTTCAGATCTAAGGGTGGTAACAGGTCCGTCCACATAACTCACCCCGGGGTACTGCATCATCTCTCTTGTTTTCCCTATACCCTACCCTAGCTTTCATAAATAGTCTTTTTATTAAATTCATCTCAAATTACCTGATTTGAATATGTAACCTGTTTTCTGCAGGACCTTGATTGATACATGATTCTTCTTGTAAATTATTCAAACAATACAAAAATAGAGTAAAACATGAACATCCTCATTACATATTTTGATTGTGAATACTGAAAATACAATTCAGATCGGCTTAAGCACCTGGATTTCTCTAGTTCTCTGAGTCAATGTATCGCATGCAGAAACGCAAGCAGAAAGATGCATTTTTTTCAGAGCTAGTTTGGATTTAAATAGGCCAGAACAGAAGTTCAGGGTACAATAGAGCATGCTTTTGCATCCACTACCCTGAAAGCAGTTTATCTCAGTCGGGGTCCCGTCAGAAGGAAAAAAAAAAATCAGAACAATTATTTCAACAGGAATAATTTTATATAAAAGTTGACGGGGGGGTGCCTGGGTGGTTCAGTTCGTTAAGTGTCTGACTCTTGATTTCAACTCAGGTCATGATCTCAGAGTCCTGGGATTGAGCCTCACCTCGGGCTCTACTCAGCTCATAGTCTTCTTCTGCTCCTCCCCCACTCCTCACCCCATCATGTGCACACTCTCTCTCTCTTTCAAATAATAACAAAATCGTTTTTAAAAAGTTGACAATTAGGTATTAAAGAATTAAGAAGGAAAATTAAGTTATACAGGAGTGTCTACAGGCTACAGCTACCATCCTAGGGCTGCAGGTGGCAAATACACAAATTTGGAGGAGGGGCCCCACAGAGCTGAAACTAAGACCTGGGAGAAGGGGTTGCTCCTTGACCTGTGCTGGTGTCTCTTTGATTGGAGGAGAAGCCTCATGGGACCCAGGACCCAGACATCTGAAGAGGGATACTGAGCACCTGCAGCACATCGAGGCTGATTCTGCAAGTGTTAAAACACTGAAAACTCAATCCAACATTTTACTGAAACAAACTGCTGTTGCCAGGGAAAAGAGGTGAGATGAGGCTAGGGTGATGTTGAAAGCCACAGGAAGCCAACAGGAAGCCAACAGCAAGCAAAGATGCAGCGGGTCCCTCTTCTTCCACCATCCTTACAGCTCCCTCTGCTGCTTTTTACTGGCCAAGATTAACAGAGAGGCAGTTGGTAAAGCAAACATAGTTTGCAAATTTCCAGCCCTAACGTCACAGAACAGAGTCTAGAAGAAAGAGTTTGAGCTGAAAGGCAATACTTAATAACTGGAATAGGTCATGGCCAGAAAATCAGTCACATTCCTTTACTGGAAACACAGTTTCAGATTTCCTACTTTATATCAGGTACTGTGTGAGACTAGACAATGGATACACAGCATGAGCAAGGAAAGTTTTAGTCCTGTTTCTAACTGGGCAGTTAATATGATAAAGCAATTATAATATAAGACATCTCATGATAGAGATAATAATACGAGGTTTTTGAAGTGGCATTTAAATGAGCTATGTAGGGTCAGACAGAGTGTTCCATTGGAGGTGATATTGAGATTGGAGTTGACTTGAAGCTAGAGAATCATATTGTGGAAAACAGGAATGTCAGGCACCAAAAACCACAGGTAAGTTCCATCAGAGGAATTCCCTGGTTAGAACACAGGTGCCACTTGCTCTGCTGCCCCGGGATATCTCTGTACTAGCCTTGCTTTCACTGGGCATTGCTACAACGGAAAACAACTATGGTCAACCAATTTTTAACAAATTCTTATTTTTATCATTTCCTCAAAATTAAAAAAAAAAAAATGGGGCATCCAGTTGGTAGAGCCTAGGTCAGTTGTCCTGCTCTAGGTGCCTGAGGAAAGAAAGAGAAGTATTTGACCCGATTTGTCTGATCTTGAACCCTGCCTCCCTCCAAGATCCACATAATGGGGACTTTATTCCCCAAATAAGACAAGCATTTGTATGATGGTCCCCAAATATGTCCACTAAAAATTGTCCCTTTGGCAATCCAGCATTCATATAAAATCTTCTTCTTATTATGACAGAAAAAAACTCCTGTCTAACACAACGCAATTTCCTTTCATAGAAAAATCCATTTTCACCAGTGTCTCAAAAGGAGAAAACTAAGTCTCTTTAGTCACTGCGTTTAACTCCAAGACCAGAATCCTTGAATAGTGTCCATCCCTGACCCTAGTTGTCTTGGAGCTAGTCTTAATACTCAGTAAAATATAACCAAAAGTATAAATGACCTTTACTATCACTTATTCTTGTCATAGTAATGACTGAAAGGAAAAGAGAGGAAAGGAAAGGAAAGAAAGGAAAGGAAAGGAAAGGAAAGGAAAGGAAAGGAAAGGAAAGGAAAGGAAAGGAAAGGAAAGGAAAGGAGAAATAGATTGCAATTATGGGTATATATTTTAACTAATCAGATTTGCAGAGATTGTGCATGTGTGAAGATTAGATATATACATTGAAGCCATAATCATTTTTACAGCGGTCTCAAAGTTTTATATATATGACTTCTATTTTTCTCTCATATTTCTTTTGTTATGAGCTATTATAGAGTTCTTTAGCCAGTAGTGTCACCAACCCTTTATTCCTAGGGATTCTGAGCTCTTGCTAGGCCTATCTATAGAGTCTTAGTCTTTCACAAGTAGAATTTGTATGAAAATTCCCAGGGAACAGTTGGGTCCTCATCCTCCTTGATGCATAATCAAGCCTCTTTTTCTCTTGATTTTCAGGATATATCACCCCCAATTCTTAATGACTCATTGTCATCAGACTCTAAATGGTCTAGATGGCATGGGTTACCTCCATGTAACATTGCTGAATTCTCTGGTAGATTGTTTCTTCTTTCAGTTATTACTAACTTCTAAACCAGCAGTTGCCACAATTTCTGGAGTAGGAATAAAAAAAATGTGGTTGATGAGGTATATTTGGGAGTGGTGTTAATTCCAATTCTAATCCTCAGTTTTTGGACTCATACATAGCAACTCTGCAAGAAATGGTACATATATTAGTCAATATTTCAAATCATAAATAGCATCCTCTGATTTGGTGCCATAACTGATTCTTCAATAAGGTATGCGATAAGACTAAAGTTACCTGAGGGCATTACCTGATCGTCTTTCTTCTTTTATGGGAAGTTAGGTTCCCTGCTTGGAAGAAATTATGAGAGATATCATGATGTTGAACAAGGCATCTAGTTGTCTCAGACATTCATAGTAATGATTACTTGAGACATGATGGATGGAGAAATCAAATCTAAATCCAAATCCAGAATGAGTATCTAATCCACATTATAGGAACTCTCCATGACAAAATAAGTGAAAAAAAAAAAAATCACCTGACACCAAAACATATGGCACAATATTATAGGTTCACTTTTACCATTTTGGTAAAATTATACCCATACACTAGTAAAGGGAATCCTGTGTTGCGGCACTTGTGACTATCACTCATCTTTCTCACCATAGCCACTTGGTTCATTAAGTAAATTCTGAAGTTGCTATGAATGGGAAACAACTAACACTAAAAAATTATGTTCTCTTGTCCACTTAATTAGTATGAGTAGAAATGTCTTTTGAGTTAACATGCAGCATGGACATTTTTTATGTCCTGAGCTCATTTTAAGAAATTCTTAAAATTCTCCCTTCTCCCCCAAATCCTTGTTATTAATCTCCATGTTCAGCTCCATTGAGATTCCTTATTATCTAGGAAAACAATCAGCCACTTCCCATAAATTCTGGTAGATTTTGGCAAAGCGCAACAGTTGTGAAGCTCTACATTCCATACTAGTACCAGAGAAAACTGGGCCTCTTGTGGCATTATTTTGCTCCACGAGCTCCACAAGTGGCCTTGTAGGTCAGAAAGAAAGAAAATCCTCCCAATAGGCACAATGGGCCAATATACGCTTAAGGCTTGTATATAAGAATCTCCCAAAGATTTGTGTATTCCACTTCCCCAGGGAATAAACCTTTACCTTGGTAAGCGGCTACAGCTGTCTTTAGGGACAACTATGAGGAAGTTTTTTAGTATGTTCTTCAGTGTCAATGGACTATGAGTGGAAGTTCATTCATAGTGTTCAGAACACTAACATACTCTTTTTCTGCCGATTCTCTGGTTTTCACATAAGAGAGAAGGAAAAGCTCTCAATTCAACTGACAGTCTGATTTTACTATCTCCAAGACCACATTTTGTTTTTTACCCAGCTCAGTCCCTGCAGCAACAAAAGATAAGAGATTCTTTTTATCTTGATCCTAGTAACTCTCTGGATTTCAGTCAGTACTATGAGCCTAGAATTCAAGGATTTTAACTTGTCATTCTCTTTCTTTAAGCTACCCATTGATGTTTAAAGCAGCTGCCCCCTTACTAAGTCCATAAATTCTTCATGTACATCCTACTGTTGTATGGTAGGAGCAACTCAATCCCCACAAGTCATGCCTGCAATGAGCACTTGATGCCATGTGACCACAGGCAATGATTTGATTAGCTTTTTCACTGCTGCTGAATTCCCATATTGACATTTAAGTAAGATTTTGACTAGTTTCTGACCCAGCTATGCCAGATAAACGATTGATAGTCTCCACATTCCCTTGCAGGTTTCTAATGCACCCCATTCCCTGGTAACACTTTCTCAATTAGGGATTTTGGTTGTGGGCAGCAAAAATAGCTCTAGCTAATAAAAAGAGAAAATAAATTTGTTGAAAGAATGCTGGATAGCTCACAGAATTAGCTGGCAGGATGGAAGACCTGTTAGGAAAATTGGCAGAAAACAACAGACGTTTTGCTGGAGGAACCACATCCAAGATTATGCTGAAGAAATGCAATTGTTTGGATGCCCCATAGGTACCACTGGTGCCATTGTACAGATCTGCTGCTGGATACAACCAATGCTACACACCCCAGAAAATGATAGGTCATGAATCTAAAGGACATAAATCCAAATGCAGATCACTGGTAAGTATCAGAAAGAATGCAAAGCAAACCAAAGAGAAACTAAAGGTCATATCTGTCAGTGATACACAGGAATGCAATGAAGGCATTCAATATTTGAGATTAAGTGGGAAGAATATTAAGAGACATTTGATTAATATGCCATCTTCATCCAATATCTTCCATTATAGTCAATTATCAGTTGTATTGTCACTTATCTTTCCTGTGATTGGTTCTTTATCTCTATAATGAAGGTAATAATATCCGCATAAGAACGTCATATGGGAAAAATGAGTAATATATACAAAACACTTAGAGTAGTATCCAGTATATAGAATGTACCTTATAGGTGTTAGTTAACTAGTAGTAGTAATATTGAGGTAAAAACAATATTAGAGCCACTTCAAATTTGAAGAAAATAAATACAAATATGTAAATACAAAGAGAAGAGAGCATTTGGGGAATTGTTACTACAATTAATTTTAAAACTGTCATTGGAACAACTTGGTCAATTAGGTGTCTCCCACTTTTCATCTTATATTGAACAATTAAATCATAATAATTGAATAAGTGTTTTTTGCAGAGTTTATACATTTGTCTTCAGATTAAAGTTTATTTATAAAAATAGTAAACATTCTGGGAATAAAAGGAAAATTTGGTTAAGCATATCTAATAGAAAGAGAGTCAGCAGTATATTTGATGATAAAATATTAGTGACACTCCATTAAAGTGAGAAACAGGATGCTAGTATTACTACTACTTGAGTTCCTAGTTAATGTAATTATACAAAGTAATACATACATGAGATACTTGAATGGTAGGAAAAAAAAAATTCTCTTGCAAAAAACATGGTTGTCTATCTCCAGCTAATAAGAGAATTAATAAACCAAATAAATTTTAAAAATTAGGCCCAAGAAAAGAGTTCTAAAAAGTTAGTGAGTGTATCAGAAAAAAAAAAATATTTGATGGCTTTCCCATTCTTACACACAGGCTATAACTACTAGAAAATAAAATGGAAATATATAATAGAAAACATCACGCAAAATAAAAGACAAATTTCATTCACAGTAGTAGGAAAACCTATATGGCTCCTATAGATTAATCTGACAAGGATTATTGTTAATTAATTAAGTAGAGGGAAAAAAAAATAAACTTTCCTGAAGACACTGGTTTTCCTGGATAATCAGCTTTAATCTTCATTCTTAATTCTCCTTAACTGTTAATTCTCCTCCAAATTAGTTAGTAGGTTTAAAAGAATGCCAAGTCAAACTCATTTTTGAAAATTGAACTTTACCAAATGATTTTAAACTGCTTTTTATTTGATTTTTGTTTGTTTGCTTTCTGCTTTGTTTTATTTTTATTTTTCCTTGAACAGGGTTTCTCAAATAAGGTATTGTTGACATTTTGATTAAAATAATTTTTTGCTCAACAGCACTCTCTCATTTATTGGAATATGTTAACATTTCTCGCCTTCACTTAGTAAAAGTGAAAGTAAGTAAAGGCACACCTTCAATCATTGTGACACCTGAAAATACCCCATACCTTCCAAATATTCCCTAGTGATATGAAGCAACATGATATTGAGAATTAGTGATATGGAAAATATCAAGTCACACTATGAACCAAATAAGCAAATATACAAATATATCACTAGAATAGACAAATATATCAGTAAAAGAAAAGAAGCATGAAATATATTTTTGTATGTATACAAATTTGCTTGTTGTAAGTATGATTTTAAAAGCATTGAGGAGGGGCGCCTGGGTGGCTCAGATGGTTAAGCGTCTGCCTTCGGCTCAGGTCATGATCCCAGGATCCTGGGATCGAGTCCCGCATCAGGCTCCCTGCTCAGCGGGGAGCCTGCTTCTCCCTCTGCCTCTCTCTCTCTCTCTCTGTCTCTTATGAATAAATAAATTAAAAAAAAAAATCTTAAAAAAAAAAAGCATTGAGGAAAAAATGGACTATATATTGAATAGTGTCAGAAATAAAACCCACTTCTAAATAACACATGGGGTGGGGTTCCTGGGTGGCTCAGTCGGGTAAGCATCTGCCTTCAGCTCAGGTCATGATCTCGGGGTCCTGGGATCAAGCTCCACATCAGGCTCCCTGTTGGCAGCAAGTCTACTTCTCCCTCTCCCTCTGCCCCTCCCCATTTTTGTGCTCTCTTATTCACTCTCTTTCTCTCTCTTCAAATAAATAAAGTCTTAAAAAAAATAAAAATAAAAAATACATAACACATAGGTCAAAGAAAGTATCTCAAGACACATTTCAAAATATCTTGAACTAAATGAAAATACAATTTATCAAAAGTTGTGAGATGTAGTGAAAGCAGTAAGTACAGGGAAATATATATTATTAAATAAATATACTAGAAAAGGAAAGATCTAAGTCAATAATCTATGTTTTCAACTTAGGAAATTAGATCGAGATTGGACAGTAAAAGAACAATAAAGCAAACTAGATACTATGAAAAACTCAATGCCTACACATTTTATAACCTAGATGAAGTAGATCAATTCCTTAATACATACAATCTGCCAAACTCACACGAGAAGAAATGCACAATCTGAATAGGCCAGTATCTATTAACGAAATTGAATCAATAATTAACAATCTCTGAACACAGAAAATGAATTCTACCAAATATTTAAGGAATAATTTATACCAATTCTCTGAAAACTCTTTTAGAAGACAGAAGTAGAAGGAATAAAACCTAACTCATTCTATAAGACCAATATTACCCTAATACCAAGACCAGACAAAGATATTACAAGGAAACAAAACTAAAACCAATATCTTTCATGAACACGGTTGCAAAAATCCCCAACAAAATATTAGCAAATCGAATCCAACAATGTATAAAAAGCATTATGCAACATGACCAATTGAGATTTACCCCAGGTATGCAAGGCTAGTTCAACATTCAAAAACTAATTGATGTAATTCATCACATCAATAGGCTAAAAAAGAAAAATCACATGATCATATTAAAAAAAAAAAGGCATTTGGCAAAATCCAGCAACCATTCATGATAAAAACTCTCAGGAAGAAAGAAGAAAATGAACTAAATAATTCAGATTGAAAATGAAGAAATAGATGACATAGATGACAAGATTACCTATGTAGAAAATGCAAAAGAATTGACCAAAAAACAAACAAACAAACAAACAAAAGCCTCCTGGAGCTAATAAGTGATTATAACAAGGTTGCAAGACACAAGGCAACATATGAAACTCTTTCACACAAAGAACAGACCCCTCTGTGTTGGCTGCTTGTGCACTAGACCCTGGGGTGTTTGGATGTCCTATGGTGAGATCAGATCTCTGAGTTCTGTAAATTTGAGGCAACTGATCAGTACCAATGTGTGGGATGACTGCATCTGAGGGCAGGAGTCAGCAGCACAGAAATTTTCCCAGTCATGAATTTTTACACAGATGTAAATTTAGAGATTTACAGAAATTCTGAAAGGACTATTCCCATTAAGGGACCAGAGAAGTTTATAGGAGAGTCATGGATGGATCATTCCTAGTCTAAGAACTCCTGGGAACTTTGGCAGTTTACCTCAGAGACCATCCGGTTTTGTTCATGATCCTTGGGAGCATTCTAAACTGATCCCCACTTCAACAAAACCTCATTACCTCATTTCACACAGAATCTTCTGACTGTGCTGGGTCCAAGGCTGGCTTCTTCTATGACTATTTCCAACCCTCAGGGGAGCACCAGAACTGCTCTGCACAGACTGAGATTTTATGGTCATGCTGAAACTGAAGAACAGCCAAGGGCTTCATTTCATAGCTTTTTGTAAAGGTTCTTCACACTGCATGAAGGCAAGAGTGAAGTTTGTTAGCAATTGTTGCTCTTACAACTAGCAGTAAACCTAGGGGCATGACTTGGGTCTCTCTCCTTTTCCAGGCCAGTCAACTTCATAGTTTTTGAATCCTTTCCTTTTCAAAGCTAATATATTATCTATATCCACCTTATATTAACAGAATAGAGAGAATGAAGGGGTTATTTTAAAATTGTAGTTTGAACTTTTAAAGATTTTCCATAATGTATGGTCTGTTTCCTTTGTGGGTCTAATTTCAAAATGTAAACAGAAATGTCTATTACAGTTCTAAAGTATTAATAATTTGGTAAATACCATGCTTTTTTCCTGTTTTGTTAGCAGAACAATTTGAATAGATAATAGGTGCATTGCTCTTTTCAAGAAAACTTAATGAGAGGTCAAGTAGAACTTCTCAACTAAAATGTAAAAACATGAAAAGAAATAAATATGTTTTAAGGTTTCCATTTTGAGTTTTTTGTTTTGTTTTGTTTTATTGTTGGTTTTTGAGTTTTTTGTTTTGGTTTGGTTTGGTTTTTCTTATTGTTGATTTTTCAGTAAAGAAATAGTATCAGCATGCAATTTATTATTTTTTCTTCCTGAACTAAAACCACAGGTGCAAGTTAAACTGGCTCAGACAAACTTTAGCTTGGGAAATTTCAATTATCTTACTCAGGGACTCAACCTGTTCCCACAGGAGCATCTATGGGAGGTGAGATTAATATCTGATTTCGGGTTTCTTGCTGCTTTTAACTCGATGCAGAATCTAGCTACAGTAAAGATTGAAACAATGCTTTAAATTTCCTATAAGTTCATGGATTTCATTCAATATAAACTAATAGTTTTTGTTTTCTTTTTTAAAAGTAACAATAGGGAACAAGTAAACTTGACACCTTTTCTGCTTACAGAAGGTAATGCCCTTATAGAATCTTCCAATTAGCCATTTAAGGTGGTCAGCTGCAGTAAACCTTTTATTTATTCAAAATGTTGCTCCTGCCAACAGAATTTCATGTTCTCTTCTTTCGAGACAGAAACTCCTTTACATTTGAACTGTAATTCCATTTGCCCTGAAGCAGACATAAAATTCAGTGAAACTGTTGTATAGTGTTCTTCTAGCTAGTTCCTACATCTCCATTTCATGATGATCTTTTTATTTGTTAACAATTTCACATATTCACGGGTGATGTGCCAATCAAACATCTGGAATTTCCCTCCCCTTTCAGAAAATTTTTGCACCAGATCTTTCACAGTGAAGATGCTGCACAGCTGTTTCACAGCTGTTCTGAACAGTTCCATCATGAGTATTGCCACAGTGGGAATCCTTACCCCCAATGCCACTGGAGATGAGGCCTGCAAGGTATTCTCACTCAGTTTCCTTTCAGCAGTCAATTCCTGGGTTGCCAAAGTTTTCAAATGGTAAAACCATTCCCCTTGTAAATTCTGTCTTAAGTGGCTTCAGGTAATCTCCAGGGACCTCCCTGACTTGGTGGTGCCTAAAGTTTTGTTAATATCCTTCAATATATCCCCATCACCTTTCTTTTGACTCACATTCACCTTGGTGTCATCTATTTCATTTCCTTCAGAGAGATTGGTTATTTCAATCAATCCTTTGTGCTTCACACCAGATTTGTTAACTGTACCTTTCCAGCCCAGTTTGGTGTTCCATTCATAGAACGAAATTGGCTTTCCTTTGTGATTGCTCCTGGAAAACTTGCCTTCTACTTGCTTCTTACATTCTCTACAACAACGTCCACCAGGATCTCACAGAGCTTCCCCTTGGACCAGTTGGTGGCGACCCATTCTGTCCAGTGCCAGATATTCATGTTGGTCCAACCTCCTACTCTTCCACAAACCACGGTGAGTCCTCTTGGCCCCACTTGACCATGTCTGCATGGGCACCAGGCCTCTTTAAGCCTCAACATATGATCTATCCTGGAGAATGTTCCATGCATTTGAGAAGAATGTGTGTTTTGTTAGGTTCATCTGGTCTAATGCACAAAGTTCAATGTCTCTTTATTGATTTTCTGTCTGGTTGTTCAATCAATTGTTGAAAGTGGGATATCAGGGGCACCTGGAAGGATGAGTCCATTGAGCAGCTGACTCTTGATTTCAGCTGGGGTCATGATCTCAGGGTCTGGGATCAAGCCCCATACCATGTTCCACACTCAGTGGGGAGTCTGCTTGAAATTCTGTCTCTTCTTCTCCCTCTCCCCCCACTCTCTCTCTCTAAAATAAATAAATCAATCTTTAAAAAGAAAAAAAAAAGTGGGATATTAATGTTCCCTACTATTATTGTATTGCTGTTTATCTATCCCCAGATCTGTTGCTATTTGCTTTATATATTTAGGTGGTCTGATGTTGGGTGCATAAATATTTACAAATGTTATATCCTTTTGTTGGATTGGCCCCTTTATCAGTATATAATGACCTTTGTTTCTTATTACAATCTTTGTTTTAAAGTCTATTTTGTCTAAGTATAATTACCCTTGCCCCCTTTGAGTTTCATTTGCATGGAATATCTTTTTCCATCCTTCACTTTCAATCTGTGTGTACTTAAAGCTGAAACGGGCTTCTAATAGGCAGCATATAGTTGGGTGTTATTTTATTTATTCATTCAGCCTTTCTATGTCTTTTGATTGGAGACTTTAGTCCATTTACATTTAAAGTAATTATTGATAGGCATGGACTTACTATTGCCATTTTTAAAATTATTTTGTGCCTGTTTTGTAATCCCTTTGTTCCTTTCCTTTTCTCTTGCTCTCTTCCTTTGTGATGTGATGATTTTCTATAATCATATGCTTAAATTCCTTTCTCTTTATCTTTTGTGAATCTACCATACCCTTTTGCTTTGTGGTTACCAGGAGGTTTAAACAAAACATCTTTTACTTATTTTTTAATTGCAGTATCATTGACATATGCTATATTAGTTTCAGGTGTACAACAGAGTGATTTAACAGTTATATACATTATGAAATGTTAATCACAATAGGTATAGTTATTCTCTGTCACCAAAAAGTTATAATGATATTATTGACTATATTTCCTATGCTGTACTTCTCATTTCCATGACTTATTTATCTGTTTATTTTTAAGATTTTATTTATTTATTTAGAGACAGAAAGAGACCATGCAAGCAGGGGCAGAGGCAGAGGGAGAGAGAGAATCTCAAGCAGACTCTACAGTGCCCACGGAGCCTGACATGGGACTCCATCACACGACCCTGAGATCATGACCTGCACCAAAATCAAGAGCCCAACGCTTAACTGACTGAGCCACACAGGCACCCCTCCAAGACTTATTTATTTTATAACTGAAAGTTTGTACCTCTTTATCTCCTTCAACCTATTTCACCCATCCCTCTACCTACCTCCCCTTGGCAACCACTAGTTCATTCTATATATTTAAAGATCTTATATTTACAACAGTCTAGTTTAAGTTGATAACAGCTTAACTTTGAATGCATAATATAGCTCTACATTTTAACTCTCTCATCCCCCCACACACATATTAATGTTTTTGATGTTATAATGTACATCTTTTTACCTTGTGTATCCATTAACAAATTATTACAGCTATATATTTTTAATACTCTAATCTTTTAATGATCATACAAAGTGGTGATTAATTTATTCCATCAAAGTTTTAATCCGAGTCCATTTTATTTTCACAGTAAAATAATTGAGCGCAATTAAATAATGTAATTGTTCAGCTTTCACCTGCATTTTTTATATAGTTCATTTAAAGATTTTATTGAGTAAATCATTTTGCAAGATTAAAGAACTATGATTTCTGATCAATATACATTGAACTGCTAAATATGACTGCTCTGTACTTAATGATATGTCTAAACATGGACTCTGTAACTTGAAGGTATTTTAAGGTATTTCTTTAATTTTTAAAATTATTTTTCACAACGAACTATTGTTGAGAAACTCACCTATAAAGCTGAGATACTTGGGGCACTGGGGTGGCTCAGTTGGTTAAATGTCTCCCTTCAGCTCAGGTCATGATCCCAGGGTCGTGGGATTGAGCCCCACGTTGGGCTCTTTGCTCAGCAGGGAACCTGCTTCTCCCTCCCCTGCTGCTCCCCCTGCTTGTGCTCTTTCTTTCTCTGTTAAATAAATAAATAAAATCTTAAAAAAAAAGTTGACATACTGAAGTTACCATTGGGCTTATAATGGATTGAATGTGAGATTCTGAAAAAGGTGATGTTTCATGCTGAACCACCCACGATGATGCAGGGCTTTTTCAAAAGAAGCAGCTTGTATTTGCAGGGCAGTTTCCCAGGTTGGATTTGCACTCTGTGACTCAGGATTCTCGATAAAGAATAACTTTCCAATGTAGGAGAGTGTAACAGAAAACATTTTTAAATAACATGTTCTAACAAATTGAGTTAATTGAATTGCATGCCTCATCTTTCTTTTTCAAATCAATTTTAGATTTATTTCTTTGCAGAATCCTAGACTCTGTTTAGGTGTTTCTCAAGGTCGTGCAGAGATCTTGATGAAGAACTTGGACTCCAAAGTCATAGAGAACTTTGGCCTAAGCCCTGATAATATCATTTAACTGGTTTGTGAGTTCAGGAAAGTTACATAACCTTCTAAACCTGCATTTCCTCATGTATGCAACTGAGATAATAGATAATAGTACCTGCCTCATAGGATTGTGATGAGAGTTGAATAAGAAATTGCATATAAATGTTTATCTCATGCCTGACACATGGAAAAGACTGAATAAATTTTAGCTAATAAACTATTATTTATTTGATAGCGTGACTTCCTTCAGTGGTTTCCCTAGAGATGTAGAAAATAAAATCAAACTAGAACCATATTCCTAGAATTCAAAGTCAATTCCATATACTCATGCCTACACAAAGCTACTGATAGAACTGTATTCCAAAGTTGCAATTCAAAAGAGATCTGCTTTGTTGTTACATGACAATGTACACGTATCTATACAAATGTTTTTCCACAGTCCTTCTTTCCAGATGTGTTTTAGCTTCTATAATACGGGTACAAATAAACTTAGATTTTGTTGCAAGATAAACTACACAGGCAGCATGATTCAAGGCAATTGCAGCAGGTGGCTTCTGAGTAAGCTAAGCACAAATGAACTCTATTTCATTATGGGATTATGCTAGAGATTTTAGGAAGACTAAGTCTTGATGTATTAAACTTTGGCATTGCTCCTTTGAGTTCTCAGTGTCAAGGCAGATCCAGATGGAAATATCAAAAAGGAAGGGCCTGTTCTATGTGTATATCCTGTGTGAGACCCTTGACCATACAAAGATATTTGTTCTTGAGAGAAGAAACTGGCCTTATTCAATATCTCTTGCACATTACATGTGAGCATTTCTAAAAAGGGAAAACAAAACCTGGCGGCAAAGCATAATTATAAATGGTAATCGTTACATTTTCATCATATTTATGCAATAAATAAGTCTGTCAAAACTAGAGTTTGGGATTTGTAGTATGCTTCCCTCCTGTACTAATATAATTTATTTTGCTCCTCTGCTAATGAGCCTGGCTTTAGATAGTCATGAACATCAGTCTCAAATAAAAATTAAAAGTCAGTATATTACATTTCTCCTTCTGTTCCTTCCGCATATTACATTGCTCCATAAGCTCATTGATGTTGGAATTCTATCTCTCCTTCAGCACAATTTTCCTCTGTGGTATGATGCTATGAATATTTATGGTACAATAAAAATAATATAATAATAAGCATTTCCTAAACTTGTGCTGCATATATCTTCAGACAGGAGCTGGGAGGGCTGTATCTGTTACCTCCCACTGGAGAAGATCTTTATGTCCTGTGAAATAGCTGGCTGTCCCAAAGACCTTCACTTCCATGTGAGTTAAATGGCTTCTGTACTGAAAAATTCTGAGAGGAATTTTTTCTTCTTCCATATATAGTTTTGACTATCATTATCTCTGAAACATTGCCAGATTTTTCTAACATTGAGTGGGCTTCAATTGATATCCTTATTCACCCTTCCTATGTCAACTACTACAATTCACTCTTTTATAGCCACCTTAAATCTTTAGTCTCTCAAATTCTTGGGTCCAGAATACTCTGAGCAGACTATTATCTTGCTCAGTGAAGCGGGACTGCTTTACCCTCACTCCTCCTCCATCACCTTAACTGACTGGATTTCTTTTCATTTATAAATTTAACTCAAATTGTTTTCTTTTTTCAAATATTTGCCAAACTTTCTCATTCCAGCCTATTTCCTCAGCCTGATATCTGCTTAGCTACACATAATGCTCCTAATTCTGTGACTTTCAACATTACCACATGTCAGTCTCCCATTATTCTCCACCGTCGTTCCCCTTATCTAGTTTATGAATATGGCTAGAATTCATTCCATTCCCCATTAATGATCTAAAAAAGTCAGAGGGTTTTTTTGTTTTTTTTATCCTATCAGCTATTAAAGAAATTCTGAGGCTCACTTCAAATGAACATCCTGATATTTTTAATATAAAATTTCAGGGAATTGTTTTAAAGCTATAAGACACCTCAAAAACACTTCTTTAACATTTGCTGTGTGTGTGTGGAAAAGAAAGAGAGATGGAGACAGAAACAAAGATAGAGACAGCATGCACTTTAATATATATTTTACAGGTAATGTTGGGAGACAATGCTTCATGGGTCTCTACATTTTTGCATATCTTATGAGCAGAGGCTTAGGCCTTTGTTCTGGATTCTTATTTCAAGGTTGTTAGCATAGCAAATAGCCTCAGGAAATAGAGGTAGTTGTTTCCTCTGGAGCAAGAGCAGTTGTTTGGTTGGTTGGTAGGTTTTTTGTGGTGGAGTTTTTGTTTTGTTTTGTTTTGTTGTTTGTTGATTGGTTTTTGTTAATTTTTATTGTTGTGGTCATTAATACTACCGTCCAGTATAACAAAAATATCTTTCCCTTTGGGTAAAAATCAGGCATGCTTTCTACCTGTTAGAAAGGAGTTGGTTTCTCTAACTCATTTTTTCTCCTTGTATTGTAACCCAATACATACATAGATATCACGTGAAGCTCTTCATGCTACCCTATGGGAACTGGAGCTTGAGGACCCAGCATAAATAGTGATATTTGGGGTATAACAGTCATTAGAAATAGTAAAGTCTTTTGCTTTTTATCCAAGCGATTGATTGGCTGATTGATTGTCTTCTGTGAGCATCCATGAAAGAAAGGCAGAATAATTTGTTAGGTGAAATCTCAAACCTCTCCATTTTTCTGAGAGATGTGACTTTCTGAAAGAGGAAAGATTAAGGTCTCATTGGCCAATTAATAGGAGTAGAGGAAATTTCATGTATGGTCAAGTAGGTAAGTAGAGTCCTCTACTTTATTACCTTTTAATTAAAAGGAATTGAGGAGATGGTTTCAGGCAAAGCACTAGGATGTAAGTACAAAGACAACTACCCATATGATGTGCTGGGTGCTGCTAATTCTCTTGTAAGAGGTGAAACTGGGCTCCCATCTGGTCATCATCCTCAGGTCTGTGGCTTTGCAACAACTGGTACTAAGATTTGTCCTGGGGTTTGATGGCAGAAAGTTCCACTGCCTTTCATTCAAAAGAGATGTTCCAAGGAAGAGTAGAGGGAAATTTATGACCACTGTGGGCTGAAATCAGGCAAAATATTAGAATTTTTGTTAGTTGACTTGGGAGATGAGACATGTGGGGATATAATGCTTGACTTGAGGCACATACGCCTGTTAAGGAAGAATGGCCATAGATGGGTTGTGTTATGTCTTAGTTCCTTCTGCAATGTAGAATCCTAGATCCTGCCAGAGATGACAATAAATATCATCAGGGTTTTTTGCAGTGGGTCCTGGCTACTATGAGGGAGCTTTGGCCCTCTAAGAGAGATTTCCATGGGAAAGACAAACTCCTTTGAGAAACCACAGATGAGGCATTGACTAGTATTGGGGCTCTTACTGCCCTGGATGAGCTTTACAATGCTGGTGAAAATGACCCACTAATGAATGAGAAATGGACCCAAAGAAATCTAGATAAACTTGTTTAGCAAGCCATGCCACCTTGGAAAACTCCCCTAGGCTTTATGTAGAAACCCTACAAGAACTTAAGAGTTGTTATTTTGATAATGGGACTGCAGATGCCCTAGGTAAAGGTGAAATCTGTGAGGAAAAAAAAAAAAAAAAAGGCACCACTGTGTATGTCAAATCCAAATAAGTCAAAGGAAATAAATCCCACAGCCTCAACCAGAAAGCAATGTGACAATGGCAGTTGAATGAAGGGGTCCCCAAATCTAAAATATGTGGTGTCAGTATTAGGCTTTGGATGGACTGAAAACATAAGAGGTTCATTTGGTTGAGCTGCATGCCACAACCACTCTATTCAAATTTGAAAGTAAGTTTGCCTTGCCCTCTAATTCCTCTAGGCTCTTTGATTCTTCTCTATTCACTACCCTGACTTAAGCCATTTTGAGAAAGATGATTTTGAATGAGTTCTAGATGTCCCTGATCCCAAGGAGAACCAAAGGTCATCAGTACTCATCTAGGTAAGCTGGCAAATTTGGAAGAATAAAGAAACTAAAACTTATATAATTCTATTGGAGAAAAGTGCCCAACTCAGGGTAGGTATAGGGATATCCAGATTCAGGTAATAAAATTTGGGCTAGGTACACATTGGAGAAGGAGAGCTAATATATCCTTGCAGTGGGGCTCTTTGGACTGATTCAATATAATATTGTGATTTTTACTGAGGAATGTATAGTAATGTATATTAATGTGTGTGCTGTGAATACTTATAAAATCCAGAATGGATTCTCCCAATCAGGAAGTATAATATATAGGAAATTGCTAATAGTACATGTAAATCACTTCCCAGTATGTCTGCCTATCTGATATTGCCTATCCTATTCAGAGTGGTCCAACAGAAACAATATATAATCCGAGGAGGACAAATGGAAATCACAGCTTTGGTTAAATTTTAAAGGTAGCAAGAGTAGGTTGCAATATTAACACAATAACCTTATATGGCCAATGAAAAATGATAATGGGAGATGGGGGTTTACAATGGATTTTTGCCATTGGATCCACTTCTTGCTGCTATAGGCCTATAAATGAATCCATTGCACAGATTGATGACACTAGATGTGTTGAGTTGAACATTGCAAACACCTTCTTTTCTGTCCCACTGGCACCCAAGGACCAAGACCAATGAGCTTCATGTAGTAAGGCCTTCCATATATATTTGCAGTACTCCCCCAAGAGTACATAAATTCCCCTGCCATTTGCCACCAGGGGTTGAGCCCGGGTAACACCAATGCCTCTACCTTCTAATGTCTGAAGTTTTCACTAAATAGATGACTTGTACATTGGCAAGTCAGAAGCCTCGGTGTCAATGGCCTTAACCGTGGTGCTATTACATTTCTACCAGCAAGAGTGGCTGATAAATCCCAAAGTAATTTAGAGGACTGCCAGCCAAAGTGTATCTTGGGCCTATGTGAGTTTATATCAAAACTCTCAAACCTCCAGCAGTCAAGGAAAAACTGGGGTCACTTTCCCAAGGAGAGATCCAACAATTTATTGAACTCTTTTGGTATTGGAAGCAAGTGGGCATTCTACTTGGAACATTATATTGGCTAGTCCACAAATAAGCATCCTTTGAATGGAATCCAGACCAAAAGTGTGTGTTGGAAGCTATCCAATGAGCTCTGCATGCTCTCTAAACTACTGTCTTCTCTAAGCTGCAAGTCTTTCTGACTGATAATTTTGCTGTTTGGAGTATCTGGCAAAGGGAGGCACCCTATATTCAGTGATGCTCTTAGAGGTTTTGGATTTGTTGCCTCCATGACACAGTTACCAGGTATAACCCTTTTGAAAATCAGCAATCAGCTTGCTATGAAACACTAGGCAAAACTGCATACTTCACCTTGAAGGCTTTGTGACTTTCCAGCCTAATATTACCATCTGGGGTTGGCTTGAGTTGGATTCAGTGACTAACAATGGCTAACAAAGAAGGGTTCAACAATCCTCTCTTGTCAAGCAGAAGCAGTGTATCCAAGAATGGTTGAGGAATGAGGCTGACCTGGCCCCTAGAGCATCTTTTCTTTACATGAGAAGAAAAAAAATTGGTAATCATCTCTTTGGGGAAATCTTTATCTTCCTCTCCACCGATTGAAGCAAAGCTGTTGGTACAATAGGATTCTTGATTCACAGAGGTTGCCCTAAGTGCCTAGGCCTGGTTCCCTGATATTTCATCTAAACTGACACTTGATGGTGTCCACTGGACTGCTGCAGCTGTGCAACCACAACACCAGCTATGCAGAACTGAAGATGGACGTGATTGTCCAATTCAGTAAACCAATACTCTCCTTGATGAAACTCATTTCATGTTTACTGCCTCTTGAGCTGTGGCCAGTAGTCTAGACTGTTTATTCTGCCACCTGGTAAACTAGAGCCTGGCAGATGAGAGACACTTCTCTTTAGGACCACCAACTGTGGAAACAAATTGTGCTGCCTATTGAACCATCTGGGCCAGTCATGGAGATGTCTACAGTGAGGGCCTGTTCTTTGATGAGACCAAGTGCTATACTGTCTAGATTGCCACTATTTCTGTCTAGACTTACCTCCCACCAGATATGGCAACACATCCATCACCATAGATTGAGCACAAAGTAAAGGACAATAGGTTTATAACACACAGTCCCCCACTGTACACCAGACATATGAATCTTACCATAAGTGGATGTTTGTCCTGTGGTAGGAGAAACCATATCACATTGGGGATTGCCCTCACCTGCTCATTGCATAGCAACTAAACCAAAATATGGACCCCTCTCAGGGGGATCAGCAGTGCTCACAGCTCTCAACAATTTTCAGATTACAGTGTTGCTGTTCCATGTCTGATCAGCAGAGTCCAACACACCACTGTGGTGGCTCTTTAAACTAGTCTATGCCATGTGTTCAGCTTTATGGACCATTGACAGCTAACACTGGTGCGTCTTTTCTGTATAAGTCACATGACAATGAGCTAATAATCAAGTTACTCAATGGACTTCCTATAATGACTAAGGCATTTGGTACTGTAGAACATTAGAATAGCCTCAAAAATTGACCCAAAAAGGTTTCTGGCTTTACCTCCCTCAACTCTTCCTCATCTACACACTGTAGTAAATCAGTTTGACCACTAAATAAAGCTGTCTCCAGATTCTGACTTGACCATTATTGAGCACGCTACTTGTTACTTTTCCTCACTATCAACTCCAGGATGGCTTGGTTTGTACAACCTCTGTTTAATTCTTATTCAACCACCCGGATTCTCTTAGAAGAATGGCATAGTTACATCATAAAGATAATGACCACTTGGTCAAGTACGCTGCTTGCTAAGTTCCCCTACAGCAGCCCACACTGGCCAAAGTGAGGGAAATAACAGAGTTTATAAGTTTAACTAAATTGCTTTTGTAACTTTTGCACCTGTCCCTTCTAAATTAAAACTGGGAGTGTGAGTAGGGGATGATCGAGAAAAGGTAAAGTTATAGCTACTGTAATGGGACACAGGTATTTTATGGCACTGTAGGAAGAACAGCAAGCTGGCATCTGGAGAAGGATCATCTTAGACCGTGGGAGACATAGATGGCAAAAGGACATTAATATTTATTTTTTCCTTTAGACCATGGCTGGAGCCTTCCTCAAGAAAAATCCTCTCATGTGTCTCTCCCAAACTATCAAGCACCTAAATTTAACTGATTTCTGGGTCATAATTCCCCATAAGACAGCTCTGGTCACCATTTGATTGCCATTCATCTTAAAATTACCAAAAAGTCTATCAAAAGGGAAGGTAATAACCCTAGTCGCTACACTTCCCAGTGCAATTCCTTTTTTCCCCAGTATAATTCCTGTAAACACCTTTAGTTATCTGCTTCATCCACATTCCCACTGCTGTAGCATAGTGATTTCCTGGATTGGGTGAAGGTTATCTGGCTGATAGCATGGACCAGACAGACTGGACTAACTATCTTCAAACATTACCTTCAAAAACAATGAGTAGACTCAATTATTCAACTGAACTGAAACCTAAGACCTACCAGATAGCTTGGAGACCACAAATGGAGCAATATCATCTTGTGCTTCTGGGTGATGTAGATTCCACTTCAGGAGCTTTCATAATTGTAAATGGCTCTCTTTTTAGGGATACCAAGTGTACTTTTGGGATTATAGGTCTTGTGTGGAAACCAAGGATTAGCTTATTTCTCTCCCCCTAAACTGATGATTGTCCTCTTAGGAGTAATCATAAGAGATCTCCAAGATTTTAAGGAAACACTCCCAGTAGACAATGTAGCCCTTGAATGACTCTTCTGTGTCTCCAAAATGAGCTACACTTAGTTGCTTGGGGAATCTTCCCAGAAACGTAGCTGATTTGCTACTTACTCCAACTTCATAGTCAGTTTCCCCTACAATATGAGTCATTACAGGGAAAATTAGAATTAGAAAATTCTATTAGGAAAAAGGGATACAAGTGCTTGCTTTGCCAGCACATACACTGAAATTGGAATGATACAGAGAAGATTAGCATGGCCCCTGTGCAAGGATGACACACAAATTCATGAAGAAAAGTGATATAAAGTTTGTTTCTGATATTAATTGAGATGATCCTAAAGATACCACCTCAGTCCTAGAATGCATTCAGGTTAGCCTTAACTCAGTGGCCAGGCTTGTTATGGATGGTATTGGCTGTAGATTTTCTCCTTGCAGGGCAAGGTAGAGTCTGTGTGATCTCTAATATACCCAGTTGTACCTGGATTAAGGCCTTGAGCCAAGTGGAAAGGTCAATGTGGAAGCTTAAGGAGGAATACAGCCGGATTTCTGAGGTAGATCCAGATGGTTGAGATTTGCCTAGCTGATTGGGTCTAAGACACTTGATGTTAATACTGAATATTGCCTCATCCTGATGCTCAGAGTCTTGTTGATAGTAACCCTAATTAAATGTAGTATGAGAATAATTTAACAGATTTAGTCCTAATCTCTGTGAGTCATATTGATCAATGTGCCTGACAGAGTAGTGTACTCATAGGAAATTTTTCCAGAAGTCAAAACAGTGTTGAATCAAGGAATGAATATAGTTAAAAGACAATTCTCCATGGGTCTTACTGTTCAGATATTGTTTCCCTTTGGGGCAAAGATCAGGTTTACTGCCCATTCTAAAGGATTCGTTATTTCCTACAGTTGGAATTCTACTTCTATAAGTCAAATCATGATGTGTGAGTGGGCACTCGGCCCACTTAACATTGCCCTGTGGGAAACCAGCATAAAATGCTGATACTCTGACTACTACTATTGCTGTGAGTAATAAAGTTCTTTGTTTCTGATTCAGGAGTCTCATGTCTTCCCCCAGCACCCATGAAACTATAGCAAGCTAACTTAGCACATAGGTAGGGTAAAGTCTCAGACCTTACTGAATTCTTGACATCTGTATTACTAATGCATACTAATTATGATTTCAGTTATATTAGGGAGAGTAGACTTTAGAACTTATAGCTAACATTTTCATAGGATACTAGACTTTAAAATAGTTAAGTGAATAAATTAATGTTCTTATATAGAAAATTATTCAGTATGTCCTGAGATGAACTCAGGGGATTGATTTTAATATTTTGGAAAAACTGATGAAAAATATAGAAAATGCCCAGTGACACAAATTGTGCTTTGATGTTTGCAGACAGTTTGAAGTCTATGGATTTATTTCTTTTTTTAAGTAGGCCCCACCCAGTATGGAACCCAACACAGGACTTGAGCTCACAACCCTGACATCAAGATCTGAGCTGAGATAAAGAGTCTGACACCCAACCAAGTGAGCCACTCCAGTGACCTAGAAGTTTATGGATTTTTTAATTGAGAACCCTTGCTATAAGAGAACCTACTCCTCTGGAGTAAAGGATGAGCATGCTTGTCCTAGGTCAAGCTTCTGGCACCTCCTCCTAAGAACCCAAATAGATTACAGTATCTTCACACTGAGTTCTAGGAAATGCAACATATTGATAATCAGAACACAAGAATGCTTGGAGATCTATTGCTGGGTAGGTGGGTATATTAATATATTGTATATCTGGAGTCATATGACTCAGATTAGTTCCAAGAAATAGAAAAGCACTACCCATTTGGAGTGAGTTATATATACATTCCTCTAGCATGAGCTGTTTAACAAAACATAGCAAAGAATGGTTGGTCAAACCTTAAGGAAATATCTTTCTATAATGTCTTATTCTTACAGCAAAATGGATCAAGACTTGCAATGCTAAAGTTCCCTTCAGAAATGTATGGGGGAAAGATGTACTTGGGAAAAAATATTCAAAAGTTTCTTCTTTGCTGGTATTAGAAAAAGGTATTGAGAGTAGGGAAAGGTTATTAGCTTGCTATTACTCAATCCCTGCTGAGCACAGTAGAGCATAAAATAGGAATAAAAAAAGGAAGTCAGCTCTCCAATCCCAGCTGCAGGCTGATGAATCAGTTAGTGATTAATTGTTGCTACTAGTAATTGAAATAATCATATTTCAGAGAGAGGGGGAAAAAGCGTTTGGTCTCTAAAATGCTTTTGCCTCAAAATGTAATTGCTGCAATATTATTGGATGTCTTAAAAAGAGATATAAAGTTCTTAATGTAAAACTAAAAGCAATGTGATTCCCAAGATTGACCCAACATCTGGCATTAGATTTTGAAAACTCTCCTCTGACTGTCAAAAACAGTAGTCCCTTTGCACCAGCCCTCTTATTTTCTTATACACATTTCTTTTAAGTTTGCTTTATAGAGAAGACAGCATAATGTAGCATGCAAAACAACAACAAACTAATATATATTACCTTAATGTTGGTAAAGCCAGTGAGTTCACATTTACTCCCTCCCCCCAAAATGGTGCTTATATATATTTTTTTAAATTTTATTTATTTATTTGACAGAGAGAGACACAGCAAGAGAGGGAACACAAGCAGGGGAAGCGGGAGAGGGAGAAGCAGGCTTCCTGCTGAGCAGGGAGCCCAATGCGGGGCTCGACCCCAGGACCCTGGGATCATGACCTGAGCTGAAGGCAGACGCTTAACGACTGAGCCACCCAGGGGCCCCGATGCTTATATTTTTAAAGTAATGTTAATGTGTTAATCAACAGGCTTTATCATGTTCCAAATTCTAATTGTGTATGGCCCCATGCCAAGGATTTGGGGAGTCACTGCCTTCAAGTAGTTTACTCCTAATTGTGAAGATACAGTATGTATGTAAAATGTTGCTGATCAATATGGTGCACATGAGTACTATAGAAAGATTTCATGAAGTTATAAATTTGCATTTAGTGAGTACTTAACATATTCAGGTCCTCCAGAAAGGTTTTTTTTTTTTTTTTTTTTTTCAAAACTAATCTCCACAATCACCCTGAGATGAAAGTTATCATACCAATTTGAAATGGTGAATAAATAGGATCAGAAAGGTTAAGTCATCCACTCAATTCCACACTGCCAAAATAATAAAGAACAATTTGTGTAGAACAATTTTCAAATGTGCTTCTGCTTCTATCTGATTGCAAAAAGGAGAGAGAGAGATAACTCCACATTTTAAATCCTTGGTGATAATAAAAGCCTGAGATAGTAGCATTTATGGAATAGAAGAATTACAAGGAGAAAAAAAATTGGCATGGGAGGAAAGATGAGTTTATTTGTAATATATTGTTTCTTAAGTGATACTAGGCCATATAAGAAGAAATACCAATGAGCAGATAGAGATAAAAGATTCTGGTTAAAAAAAGAGAAATCAGGACTGGAGATGTGGGCGTGGTACTCAACAGTGTTTCAATGACATAATGAAGAAAATAGTAATAAATGAGCAATCATATGTTGTGCATGCAACTTTTCACATTAAAAAATGGAATCCATTTTTTCTCCTCTTGACATGGGGTTGGTTTTGGACTTGATTTGACCAATAGAAAGTGGTAGAGTGATGCTGTACTAGTTCAGGGTGTAGGCTTTATGAGATATGACATTCTTTTGCTATCCTGAGGCTCCTGGTAAAGAAGCCGAGGCTGTCCATCTGGAGAAAGGAGCCATGTGAAGAGAGGAACCCCAGACAATAGCCCAGCAGTATGGCCCCTGACAAGTGAGTGAGGCCATTCTTGATCCTCCAACCCACCTACCATCTGAATAAGTAAGCCCCGCTGACACAACAGAGCAGAGATTAAACATCTCTGATGGGCCCTGCTTAAATTCCTGAACCACAGAATTGTAATTAATAAACATGTTGCATTTTATCCACTTAGTGTTAGGGGAGTATGTTTCACAGCACCGTACTGCTAAAACACAGAAAGAGACTGACAATAAGTAATTAGACAAATACTTGTTTTTTCTTCCTGTCATATGATAAAACATTCTATTAAGAAACATAAAACAGGAGGGGCACCTGGGTGGCTCAGCCGGTTAAGCATCTGCCTTCAGCTCAGGTCATGATCCCAGGATCCTGGGATTGAGCCCCGCATTGGGCTCTCTGCTCAGCGGGGAGCCTGCTTCTCCCTCTGCCCCTGTTCCTGCTTGTTCTTTCTCTCTCTCTCTCTCGCTCTCTCTCACTCTCTCTGTCTCAAATAAATAAAAAATAAAATCTTAGAAAAAAAAGAAAAGGAAAAAAAGAAACAAACAGGACTTAACAGGATAGAGAACTATCAAGGAAGTGATAGAGAAATATTTTCATGGGGTAGTCAGAAGCTTCCTGAAAATGCGACATTTGAGTAGATAAGGAAGTTAGAGAACCAAATGGGTAACAAAGATGGACCATGAATATCAGAGAAAACTTAATTCCCAAATGTTTGATAATATGTTATAAGCAACACATCCAAAATCAAATTCACCATCCCACCTATATTGGTATCATTATAGAGGGCCCTTCCCACCATCTCTTCTTTGGCCTATATAACCATTTATCTTTAAAAATCAATTCAGAAGTCGCCTTCTCCAGAAAGACCTACCTAACTTCTTTCATCTGGCCTAGTGTTCTTTTCTATGTCATCATAACCACCAGTATTTTCTTGTGTGAGAGAATCAAATACATGATGCATCTTCTTTTTTCTTTAACCAAATCTCACACCATTAAACTTAAAACTCGTTTTGACCTTTCTAACCTCACAATATGCATCTTGTAGGTGAACGGCAGTGTTTTCTTGCCTCTAGTTACACTGTGCCCACTATCCTTTCTTTTATTCTTCTATTTTATCTCCCATTGGATCCCAGCTTAAGCACATCACCAAAATTTAGATTAAATCAAGAAAAGAGTTTTTGACCAATGGCTGCCTAATCTGTCACTGAAAAGTAGCAACAAAGCAAAGCTTTTATCAACCAGAAAATGTACTGTGCTTCCTTTGGGAAGGCAAACAAGACAGCAGATATAGAAGCCTCACTCAAAGGAGGAAAAAGAAACTGAAGGATTTTAAGAGTAACACTTGTCAAATGGAGCAGTAATGTGTACTATTTGACAAAATAAGCTGGTGACTGTCAAAATAAATAATAAACCTTCCAGCTCTGACTAATGACTGAACTATCCTGGAAGACTTGAGGGAGCATCCAACAAAAGGCAAAATTGAAAGAAAAATTGGAACGGTCGGCACAGCCTCCTAGCAGCTAAATTTGAAATAATTATGGAAAAATTCAAACCATTCACCAGGTTTAGTGGCAGAGGGGAAGGTTCCAACAACTCTTCTGATTGAGCATTCCATTTTCGTTAGGAAATCACATCTCTTCTGACGGAGTGCCAAGAAGTTGGTCTCTGCTTTTTCAATACGGAAACAAGCCTACCGTGACTGTAGCCTTCTCTGTGCAGACTTTCAGCTGACTGCCAAGAACACCATCACGAAGAGCAGCCAGAGCTGGACCCCTTTGTATGCCAGAGTGGGGCAGACTGCAGAAAAGGCAGAGATCCAAAGAAAGTCCATTGTTTTATTTTTTATTTTTTTGCTTTCTTCTTTTATTGTATTTATAAGATGATGAATGTTAACTAAATTTATTGAGGTAATCATTTTATAATATATATAAATCAAACCATTATGCTGCACACCTTAAACTTATATAGTGTATGTCAATTATACCTCAATAAAACTAGAAAAAATGAAAAACATAAAATAAAATGGATTATTGTCATTTTTGTTAGTTGTGATAATATTTTGACTATGCATAGTCCATTTTAATACCTTTTCACTTCCATTTCTTCCCAGGCGAGGCACCCATTTTCCTTTTCCCTTCGAGGGTCATCTTATTTTCCCTTTCTAGCAAGCAGGGTTTTCTAAGATGATTACAAAGAAAACTGCCTGAGTGTCTGCTCATAATGTTCTGACCCTTTCCCGGGGAAGTTTCATTTAAACAAATTGTTTTTTAGAGACCCAAAAAGCCTCGATAAATTCCTGCTCTAAAATTCAATAATAAATCACAAGTGGGAGAACACATTGTTAGTGGAAAAATTTTAAGCATCTCAAAAATATAGCCTTGCAAAAGACGTCTTGCTTCAGAAATTATCCACTTAGGCCTCAAGTTCTAAATAGCAGAGGTGAGTACTGGTTTGTCCCTCTGTTTGACTCCTTTAATTGTGCTTTTGTTCCCAGGAGAAGCTATTCTCTGCGCTCCCTAAGTCAAAGTGTTAGAGAAAAGAGAAAAAAAAAAAGCACTAAACAGAATATCTGCTTCTAAGGAGGGGCCTGTCTACATATTATTTAGCCTACAGTAACATGGCTTGTTTTCTCACTTAATTTTATTTATTTATGTTCTTTCATTATTTATTTCTCCTTCATCTGTTTTATGCATTAGATTGTATTGACTCTAGTTCCAAATATGTTTTTCATAAGGATTTGATTCTGTCATAAGTAAACCATTTTGAGATATGAAATAAGCAAAATATCAAATCAAAAAAACATACATTTAATATTTGTTCATTTCTAACCAAACATATCTGCTAAAATCTATAATTAAAAAAAAATCCTGACCCTTTTGTTTGTTTGTTTTAAGCGTTAACTTGGAGAATTGTGCTAGTCTAAAACTGCATCTCTACCTCATTTTTATTGCCATATTCATTAAAACAAAAAAATCAAAACATATTCTGATTGCAGAATGAATATCTGAACTCAGGACCATTCCAGATATATGGGTAGCAAGTAACCGTCCATACATGCCTGTAAGTGAAGTAAAAAGTTGGTTCCTTCAAATATCCATACCTCACAAATGGACAAGAATCAGGATGCCCTTGCTTCCTACACAGTGATTTCAACATTCTAGGATAATTTGATTCACCAGCCCATTCGGTTGATCCATCCTACTCTGATAGAGGATGATCCAACCCAGTCAACATCATGTCCAATGTATCCCGTACTTCCTGCAGCAATTATTCTGCTTGGCAGGACACTCTTCTCTAAAGCCTTCTCTGCTCATTATTCTTGCTGCCTCTGCAGGGTCAGTAATGTGTCTGCCAGTAAAGTGTTGTCTCCTTCCATTTCCTATTCCCATAACCACAAGGAGTAGAAGCAGTTTCCCTGTTGAGGAAAGAGCATTTGTCCATTAATAACCACACTAGTCTAGCAGCCAAATCCCATGTTGATGCTCTGGTCATTTTTAACGTGGACTACTATAACCACATTCTCTGCTGTCTCCAAGGCTTTATTCTTCATTCCAGTTTAAAATGATCTGCATTCTGCAGATCAAATCATTTTCTAGATGGATTTAAGTTATCCCCATGGGAAGGAAGAGCCTGGACTTGGCAATGTTGCATATAGGGAGTATGGAGTAGAATGGGGAGACGAGTGTCTAAAAGAGGCATTCAAATATACCATATGATGACAGAGACCCAACTTAGTAGTTTGGCCCGGGGGGGGGTTGTTTTGGGGGTTTTGTTTGTTTGTTTTGCTTTTTTTTTTTTTTTTTGCATTCCAGGGATCAGGAGATTTCAAGATCTTATTACAATTTTACTGACTACATTTGACAAATTATGGGAATTTGCTCTGCCTCTGTCTCCCCTTATTATAAAGTATTGAAAAATATTTTGGGTAACTTTTGCAAGCTGCAAAGGTCACCAAGGAGTACTGTAATACCACTGTTTACTAAACTTCTACTTTGATGCTGCGGAATCCACAGAGAGAATTTTTAAGAAACAACTTGAGCAATAGTTACATTGTCCACCAAAATCTGCAGATAAGAATAAAAGTAAAGAATGTAAGACAATGTTAGAAACAGTACAACTATTTGCTACCCTTGGAAACTCTTTAATTTCCTGGCATCCTGGACATTTTGGGGGCTTATATTTTGGAATTACTATAGCCCTCTATGAAAGAGTTAATTCATTACCAAAAGGTGAGCCATTTCCTGTCTGCTCAGTTGTGGAATCAAACTAAGTACTATTTTATCAAAGGAACATTGGCTGTCACCCAGCGTTAATCATTTTCAGAACAATTATGATTTACTTTAGACGTAAGGCTGATGGATCTCTATTTCCAGATTCCATTTTGGCAACTTTGAGCCTTACCTCATATGTAAGATTATTGCTGAAAACAGTGCTTCTCCAAATTGTCCTCCTTCATTCTTTTTGTGTCTATCTTAAAAAAAAAATACAATTAATTACATTCAAGCTAGCGAACCTATGTGACTGCCAGTGCTAGCTCCAATATTGTTTGCATATAATCCTACACAGATGTGGAGCCAATAGGGAGCTGGGTGACTGTGTGCTTTTACACATCTTTTAGTTAAATTAAAAATCCAAAAGCTAAATCTTGTGTTCTGGGATAACATGTGAATTTGACATTTCCTGGAGGTTATTAGAACCATAAACCAATGACTAGACTATATTCATCCATTTAAGTGGTTTGTGACTATGAAAGACTAAATATTTACAATGTCTTTTATCCTTGGATACAATATAATGATTTCATCATTTTAATAGCTCTGTACTCAAATGTGGTTGCATCCCACTTACATTTTTAGAGACATGCATTTCAAATAATTTGGGTCTCATTAACCATTTGAGTAAGGCCCAAGAGTGACAAAGCACACAGCAAGAGTTCAAGGTGTTGAAATCACGATTTTATTTTTGATTTATGTCTTCCCTCTGAATCTTACATGATTTACCAAATTTTGCTGTAAATGTTCAGATAAGAAGAGATATTTTTACACACACAATTCATCAGAAGAAAGTCACTAACAGATCCCAGGCATCTGCTTATAAATGCCTGGCTGTGCACACAAATAGGGATCGGGTGACCCAGTGTGAATGAACCGGGACAAAACCATCACAGTCACTACTAGAAGCAATTGAAGCCATGTGCCCCACTAAAAGCTGCTTGAGTGGCTGTGTTGTATATAGGAAAACAACGGTATTATACTCCACAAAACCCATCATCTAGTCATTGGCCTTCAGAGTTCTAAAAATGCCTGAATGTTCTTCCTCTCATTATTTCCCTATGTTCTTAAATCTTGCTGTTTTCTGGAAAGAAAAATGAGTTGGTTATATTGGCTAATATTATTCCCTGCCCCCTTCCTCTCATGTATGATGAAAACTAAATCTGGTTTATTTTCAACATAGAAATGTAGGAACAACATTAACCAGTTCCTTTTGTATTTACCTCTATTCATCACAGGTTTTCACTTATATTAATCCTCATTGTTTTGCATAAAAGAAAAATAAAACATACCAACTGACATAGACAATATCAAAATAAATTTATGGTTACCTCCCCTAAAGTGCACAAAGGATGTGATCTATTGAAACTTTTGTGCTGAGACTTTTGGAATGCTCTATTCATGGGAGTTGACCTCAACAATTATTTCATAAATCATTATCCTAAAGCACCTATCAAAAATGTTTTATAACACCGTGGTTGGATCATTTGTCAAGCCATAGTTTATGTCATGATGAGATTAGAGTCAAAATGAAAGAAATAAAGGATAAGAGATTTTTTTGTTGTTTATAATACCCTGATCCTTAAAGAATGTTCAAAGAAAATCATGTGCATACAAAGGGATAATATTTCTTTTTACCCCCTAGCAGAAGGAAATTCACACACACTCACATGTGATTGAATGTAATGTTTATGTAACAAATGCTATGATATACTGGAAAGATATATAAGCTATAAGTAAAACAAAACAAAGCAAATATTTAAAACAAATCTAAAACTCTCATTTATTTGTTGGCTTTAATACTCAATTTCCTTGTTATACGAGAACAACATCTGTGGTGTAATACTTTGCAAAACCATTGAAAGCATAAAATGAAACAATGTGCTTGAAATCACTATAAAAATAAAAATCAACATGTAATGAGATATTAAATCACTGATGGTGTTGGCAAGTGAGGATACATGAACAAGACCTTGTGTCTGCCTTTTCAGAGCTCTCATACATTGGAAAAATCAGACCCATAAAATGTCATGGGTAAAACAGTAGGGAGTACCTTGGAACACACCAGAAAGCCACGTAGGAGAGACAACATTTAGACTTGATATGGGAGGTAAGGGAAGGGCTCTTCAAGTGGAGGAGAAAGAAAACAATATTTCAAGCAGAGGGAGCAATACATACACATACAGATAAGCGTGAAAACTCACAATGAGTTAATCAAACTCACGGTTGAGATGGGGGAATTAAGGTAGTGATCAAGAGGTTCCTGAAGAAAAAAACTGATATATCAGAGTTATTTATGTATTATTTTGATTAGCCAAGAGTTTCTTGCCCAATTGATGGGAAACTCTTGGATTTTTAAAGTGAAAAGTGTATAATATTACGTATATTTTTGAAAAAAATTAACCTCAAATTAATAGGCCATGTGGACCTATTATGGAAAAAATTGGTAGACAGACTAGAAATCCAAAAAAAAAAAAAAATGGCTAGGCAGTTATTTTAATTATTCAAAAAGAAAAGATGAACAATCTATGATAATTTGGTTGTTTTGCAAAAGGTGAAAGAGAGGTTAAGTTGAGAGATAGAAATATGGTAGAATTAGTGGGCTCCAGTAACCACTTAGAGCTGGGCAGTAAAGGAGAGGTAGTGATATGTTGGTGCATTAGGGGTGCTGATGTATGAAATGGGTATAATTCTCTAAGCATGTACTTAAAACTCTACCAGTATGAAAGGTATTCACTGCTCTGGTGTAGTTCTCCATGTTTGCCAGTAACCCGCTCATTTCCCGTTTGACCCCTCCTCCCGCCAGCACAAAGGCATTTTAAAAAATATGTACAGCAGATGTAGCTGGCAATCACGTCCCTTTGGTAAGTTCTGAGATGAGATATGGAAGATTTAGGAAACATCCCACTGCACCTATCCCTTCTTATCATGCTCTCATTTGAACAGCACTCCGTTAAATCCTGGGATTTCTTTTGGCAGAGGTCTTTCTTGTATGGTTGGTGGAGTGGTTGTGAATCACCGTGGCATGCATCTCCGGAGGGTCTCCTCTTTCACCCAGTACACTGATATACGTTGCTCAAGGGTGCAAATGTTCATGATAGCAACTTACTCAACTCATCTCTTTTCCCGTGTTTGATGCATGGCCTTCGGGTACCTGCATCATTGCTGTCTGGACATCTCACACTCTCACCCCCAGTGAGGCAGGAATTAAACCTAATTAATTCCCGTCTATAACATTCAGCCCTGCCTCCTAAAAATATGGACATTTAATAAATGTTTTGGTGATAATGGAATAATTTATCTCTTCTAGGGTGCATCCCTTTCAACTGAAGCAAGAACAGCATACATTGTACTGGTTTAGGGAGGATAAATGTAATTCCATGACAATTAAAAATGATAGGAGGAGTAAAAACCCATCCATCTGCCTAATGACTAAACTTCAGTGGTGAAGAATTGATAATTCTAGTGGAGTTTGTTAGTGGAAGAGTCTTTTATTTTAATACATTTTGGAAATTCTGGGGAGTCTGACTACCCCTGCTAACATAGTAGTGTCAAGCCATTTAAGGAAAACTCACTGAACTCCAGAAAAGGACAAGATCTGTATTTTCATGTTAGAACAAAAGAAAACATGATTTTTTTTCTGTTTAAATTAGTTCAAACTTTGTATTGTTTCCAGTATGGTACACAATCACAGAATTTAAGCCACACACGTATGCCTCTGAGTATGTGTGTATATCTGTGTGTGTATACATACATACATATAGATAGATAGAGATATGTAGATATGTGTATACATACATATGTATATGTAGTCTATATCTTTCTATATGTATGTCACCGTGGATAGTATATGTATGACTTAATATAGGATATATATATATATATATATATATATATATATATATAATTATTTTTCTTTATGGTTTATTATCTGGAATTATGTTTATATTCAATTTTCCAAATCCCAAAGCTACTTATCAACTGAAATGGATAAAGAGATGAATTAAAATAAGTTTTTATTGATACAAACTTAAGAAGTAGATCATTTTTATTGTCGTGATAATTTGTGTATAGGTCTGTTTGTTTGGTTTTTATACCTACACAAATTGAAGTGTGCAGTTCCTAGAAACTGCTTGCTGGAAACTTGGTTGATTGGTTAAGGTTTCTTTTGATAGTCACATAATCAGCACTGTGAGCTTGGAATAAAAAGAAAAGAAAAAGGCTAAAAGTAAAGCAAAAGGAAATTTCTCATTCTTACCTGAACACATTTTACAAATCTGTTCTATTTAGGGTAACATGTCTTGTCAAACAACAGGAAAATTAAAAGTACAGTGTAACTTATGTCCTAGTCTACTGAATAAATTTTTCTTGTTCAGTTCCCAGAGTGAAGGAAGTTGTACTGGTTATCTCAGTGACTTAGAAAAAGCATTACCTGCATATTTTCAAATTTAGCCTATTAAAGCACATTATCTCAAGTCAAGTCTATTAAAGCTACTATGGTGATTGTACTATATTTGTTATTAAGATATAATACAAATTCAATTTAATTCTTTTGCTGCAGCAATTGTTGTGGTAGATAGTGAGCTCTAAAAAGAAACAATATAATCAAGTCACTAGTTTTTAGTCTACATCAGAAATAAGATATTTAAAATTTCATTTACAGAATTTTAAATCATGGAGTTGATTTTATAGATATTATTGAAATACTTAAGGGACACATTCTTATTTTAGAAATGTAGTTCTCATTTTATCGTTTATATTTATGTTCCAGTAAACTTGCTTTTTCCTTTGATTTAATTTTATCCACTGAAAAATTGCCTCTGATGTGTTTTGCATTTCTCTCCTCTTCTCTAGATCTGTCCTTACATGTTTCACAACCAGCAGATTTACTCTGGTGCTGTTAGCAATTTCTGCCACCAGAGAAAGTTATGTCCCACACACACACACACACACACACACACACACTGTGGCTCCCTTACAAAGGTTTAAGAAACTGAGCTATATTTCAGTTCAAACTGACATTTCTGTCCAGTTAAGTTACTTAGTTATTTCTTTTAAAATTTAATTTTTGTGGCTCAAAATAAATAACCATTATTAGTTTATATTGGCATTTTGAGACAAAGTTTATTATTCTTAATTGTATTTTACTAGAGTTAACATTTTTTATTTATATACTTGATTTTTAAAGGTTTTCTGAATTTATAATTAGATTTATTATGTTGTTGAATAAAATAACTTCAAAAGTGTGTGTATCTAGTTTTATATTGCTAATCAATAGAAAAAGAGCATTAGAAACATAAAGTTTAATTTTTCCCACAGGGGGACCTCTTTGGATCTAAGTGCTGCCACTCTGCCCCCTCTGACAGGTAATTTGAATTACTTGGACTTTACTTTTCCTATTTGTGAAGGTAGGCTCAGAAGACTTGCACTTTAATGCCTTAAAACTCATGCTTATCAAGAGAAAGATATTGACTCCCTAGTATGTTTCAACATTGACAATACAAATGTTATCCAAATAAAATTAATAAGAAGAACTTACCAAGTACTTTCTGGGTGCCAGACGTTGTGATCAGGCATATATCAGTAAGGATAGGATAGGTCATGCTACAGTAAACCCATTCCCAAATCATGGGCTGATGTCCAGTGTGGGTCACTGTGAAGGCCTAAGCTAAAGAAAGCCCCTTCTCAATAAATATTTCCATAATAATTCCAACAGGGGAAAGAAGATACATTAAATCTTAATTGACTCTTCTTAAAACTTCTGCATGGGAATCCCTTCTGTCCACCTTTCACAAACCAAAGCAAGTCACAAGGTCATACCTAACTCAAGAGACGGTAGAAAGTGTAATCTTATCAATGCATCAAGAAGAAACAGAACATATATGCACGGCCCTAAGGATTGGAGGGTCTTCTTTAATTCACAAATTAGCTTCTCTAGCAAGCACTAGGACTTTCTGCCAGCTCTATCAGGTTCTATTCCCTTACTTTGCTTTATTTTTTTGGATTACTTGTAAATGTATGAAATTATATTGTTTGCTTGTTTTGAAGATCTGGACATGGATAGATACGGATCCATCTGTAGCTAGAACGTACTGTCTATAAGGGCAAGGACATTGTCCACTTGCTTTTCCTCCTCTTTACTTTCCTTTTTATTTTTCTTTTATTTTTTTTATGAGTTTATTTATTTATTTGAGAGAGAGACACAGCGAGAGAGGGAACACAAGCAGAGGGAGCAGGAGAGGGAGAAGCAGGCTTCCCACTGAGCAGGGAGCCCGATGTGGGGCTCGACCTCAGGACCCTGGGATCATAACCTGAGCCAAAGGCAGACGCTTAACCGACTGAGCCACCCAGGGGCCCTTTATTTTTCTTTTCTCTTAACTCTATCACCAATACCTACACTGGCATCTGGCACATAATAAATACATCAATGATAAATACTTAATGAATGAATTATATCCATTTTACAAATAAGGAAACTGAATCTTAGCAGTTAAAGCACTTAAGATGACATAGGTATAAAGTAGCAGAGCTGGAATTTAGAGCCCCAGGGTTTAAACTCTCACTTGTAGAGCTACTGTGCTTGATAATGGCATAGGCTAGTGGGAAAGACATATATAATTGTGAGGTACCCTGACAAACGCTGTAAGAGAAACATATAGGAATGACTATGGAACCACAGAGGGAGTGAAATCGAACTATCAGATATAGCATTTCGAAGGTGATAAAAAATAGTGTGAAGGAAGGTTTTATGGATGAGTACTATGCTGGATTTTGAGTGAGATCCTGAAGATGTGTTTACTATTTTGTTTGAAATTACTTTGACTTTCCACCATGAGCCAGAAATATGTTAGCTGCTAAAGATACAAAAGTACCCAAGGCAGAAAAACTCTTTGCCCTTCCAGTGCCTCTAGTCTCATGAGCTATGTGCCAGTCAGACACATACAGACAAACTCACCCTTCAGTGAGAGGCTGGCGGTCTCATCTACAGCTTTTGGAGGGATAAATGTAGCTCAGAAAGGGAAGTTTTCACTGGAGTTAGGTGAGCAGATATTGACAGTACCACAGCCCGCAGAAAGGTCTTTGAGAGACATTGACTCCAAAAGCTGCCCCAACACATGACCATGGAGCTAGATGAAACAGGGCCTGAATCTCTGCCATAGCCCTTCTCCCCTCTTCACTAAAGCATCCCCAGTGATATTCTTCCACATTGCTTTTCAGGCCGACTCAGGGGAAAAAAAAAAAAAAAGACCCAGCTTGTCATAAGACAGACTTATGGCAAGAATCCAGAAAGAAAATACTTAAGCTATCAATCTTCTGCTCTTAGATGGCTGTGAAATTTGACTCCTCCTAAATAAACGGGAAAAGTATCAACAACATACTTTGATTACCTACTGAGTTCAGGGCATGTTTTCTACATTTTGGTTAAGGGACAGTGGATGATACGGGAATGGTAGATAAAGAAACATTTAGATATTCTCAGCCCAAAATAAGCACTAAAGTCACTAAGTCTGTTGACACTCAGAGGAAGAGAGACATCTATGGGATGCAGTGGATGCTGGGATCAGACCAAAAAAGCAGCACTTTCCAGACAAGTGGGAGAAGGAGTTACCAAAGTGAGAAGTTATATCATTGAGGATTATGCTTGGCTGCCTATAATAGAAAACCCCAAAATAACTGTGTCTTTAAAAGAGATAGATTTTATTTATTTCTTACTAAAAAGTCCATAAATGCAAAATACAATAAGACCTGATATTTTCCTGGGATTCTCTTTTTGTTCTGCCACTTATTCCAGGGGGAAAAAAATGATTGCATACTCAAAGGAATAATTGGCTGGGAGTTAAATAAAGGAACTATTTATAGAGTCATGAAAAAGGTTAAGAGCAGCAAAAGAGGTTGAGGGTCCCAAGGACTAGCAAGGGTTAGAGGAGAACCAACACTATCGTCAGACAGTTACCAGGGGTTCGAGGTATGGCCGTAGGAAAAAGAGGTGTGGTCTTAGAGTGGTAACATAACTACTGCTAAACCTCAGCTCAGCAGACAGGAGGCCCAGGGGATGAAGTAATAATCAATCTCCTATTGCCCTCCATTTCATTAACCTCCCGTTGGCCAAACACAGGGCCTAGAAGCTTCAGGGAAAGGGAACCCAGGATATACGTTTGGCTTCGCAGAGCACACAACAGGGTAGAAAAGAGTAAAGAGCTGAACTGGAAGAACAAACATAGAATAATCAGCACAATTCACCCCTCAGCATTGTATCCCTCAGAATCGTTTCTTGTCTGCTTTTCCATTTTGGGAAACTTGAGTCATAAAATCACTGGGTGTCCCATGATTAGGCAATTAGAGTTTATTTACCAAAACCCAGGTGTACACAAGGAGCTAGTTTTCAAATGGAGAATAAACTGCTGGCAGAATAGGGCAGCGATCTAATCTAAAACCCAAGCGGTCTCTGTTGTTATTCTCATGTTTGGATGTGGCAGAGACCTCACAAAGAATCTCTGTGTACCACAGTCCCTTTCAGGACCATTGTGCCTGCTGGGTTATAGGTCCGTATGTCAGGAGAGCTTGCGCAACAGCCTAGACCTGCTGTGTAGCTGTCTTTTGTTTTGGGCCTCACTCAAACCTGCACCCTTAAATGCTACCTGGTAAGTATATTAAAATAATATGCCCAAATATTTTACATATTTGCTCCAAATTCTGTTTTTTAAAGATTTTTTAATTTATTTATTTGCTAGAGAGAGAGTATGTGTATACAAGCAGGGGGAGCATCAGGCAGAGAGAGAAGCAGGCTCCCCGCCAAGCAAGGAACCCGATGTGGGATTCCATCCCAGGACCCTGGGATTATGACCCCAGCCAAAGGCAGCCACTTAACTGACTGAACCACCCAGGCATCCCTATATTTGCTAGAAATTCTAAAGAGGTTAACTAAAAATTCTGCTTTTTTTTTCTTTTTGGAGGGTGATAAAAAGTGCAGCAACTTGCCTTCCACTTTAGGAGAGTATCCCCTGACATGCCCCACCTGAGGGACCCCAGAAAGCTTCATGGATTATGCAGGCCTGCATGTATCTCACTAAAGCAACTATGGTGCTTCTTACTTCTTTCTTACCTGCTTCAATTAGCATAATGCAGTGAATCAGCATGTAGTCTATGGAATGCCACAAGTAAACAGTGAAGTTTCCTCTATACTAGATTAAAACAGAGAGCAAAAATTTGTCATAGAACTAAAAAAAAAAAAAAAAAAGTTACCTGGTTTCTGATTGTTAATTAGCTGGCAGTTAAAGACAGTGTTTTTAGGGTAAATAGTATAACATACCAGGGTTCAAGGGCATCTATCTATTCATTTGCTCCAGTGAAAATACCATGTCCAGAACATCTGATTAAGGTTGTTATAATCCAGTCATTCTCCAAGATCTCTCTAACTTTTGCAGTAAACAGGAAAGTTAAATGGGTATAAAATAAAAATTTCTACTCCGTTATCTATCTCTTAAGTTCTTGATGGTGTCTGCAATACCCACCAAGAATGTGGTATTGCTTTTGATCTAGCATCTTGGGGGAGGACACTGTGAGAGGAAATTGTATGTAACATTTCTACAATAACTAGCCATTGCTACAGACCTCCATGGCTAATTATAGTAACTGTTCCCACTATGTCTCTCAAGGTTCCCTGCCAGCACCTGACCTCTGCCACTTCGGGATCCCTAATTCCATTGCAGCAGAGCTCACTGTCTGCTCTACCCTCATTCCATAGTAGAGAGAACCAATATGCAGACTCTGCCAGTGACTCAGTAAATATGTTTGCTCCAAATATTTCAGGACTAAAGAGATAACAGGAGACACACCCCAAAGAATTTAGGGTAAGAATGACTTTGCCAAGACTTCATCTTTCACCTAATCCTACACTAGTCCCTGATTGGACGAGTGGACCACATGCTTCTATTCAGAGTCAGTACCTAATAATCATGTATGGTCTGGTTATTTGCTTTTTTTCAGTCACATTATTAAGGATTAAGCCTCCAGAGAGGACTTGGAGGGAGGCTCACAGTAAAGAGTTGAGGCCCTTTTCAAGGGTCTTTCCTCAAAAGGGGCTGGCGTCCCTGCCGATTAAGTCATTCTGGTCTGTGAGATCATTTAAGTTTAGAATTGAGTAAGAGGCCATGAACCCCACTACATTATTTCAAGTCTTGTTTTTGCTCAGCAGACCTGGAATTTTTCTGCTTATCTAAGTCAAACAGCACATTAGGAGGCTGCCCAGCTACTTCATTCCCAGAGCCCTGGGAATAATTAGCCACTGCTATAGACCTCTGTGGCTAATTATGGTAATGTGCCCACTCTGTCTCTAAAGGTTACATGCCAACACCTGACCTCTACCACTCTGGCGTCCCATTGTTTCCACCAGGGAACCTAATTCCATCACAGCAGTGCTCACTGTCTTCTCTAACCTACAGAGAACAACCTCTTCTCATGAATTCCGGTGATCCCCTCAGCGATGTATTCCTTAATGCCTTAGTGGAGAGAATGTCCAACAAGATGACACTTGTCTTGGTGTAGCAGCAATTTCCTCCTGGAGGAGGCCCTGACTTATCTCTCTGTGCTATGCTTGGACTTCATTCTCATTTGGAACATGGAGTCAATGAGGGACATTGAGAGGAAATACTGAAGAGAATCAGCATCTGCTTAGGAAGTATCTGCACCAGGTAACATTTAAAGTTTTGTTTTGTTGTGGTTTTACTTCTTAATGTGAGAGAAGACTGATTCTCTTAGACAGGAATAAGTAGTTGGAGAGGTAGGATGGTAGGAGGGGCTACTCACAAAGGTACGTTCAGGCATATTTGAGGGTTCAAATTCTCAGCCTCATCTGTGTCTGATTGACCCTAAGGCATATCTGTGGGACCTGTTTTTCCCCAACTACCCCTCTTAACTTACCATAAGAGATCTGGTGGGAATGCACAGTTTAGTTTTGCAAATCTGCAACTTTCATCATCAGTCTTTATCCCTGTTTACACAGTGTCAATACTGATTAGAGTTTCAAAACATATTGGCCATCCAGGAGGGTGGTGAAAACATATGTGCTATGGTTTCAGAAAGACTTGAGTTCAAATCCTTCTTCAATTAGAATTACTAGTTGTCTAACTAGTTACTTCACTATCTGGGCCTCATTTGTTTTATTGTTAGAATTCGAGCACTGGTTTTTATCCGTGGAAAGTATAAGGAGTAAACGAGAGGACATATGTGATGTTCCTAGTGAAAGTAGTGCCCTCTGAATTCCTGAACCCTCCCCCTTTCCATCCTTCCCTTTATTTTCTTTCGTCTCTTTTCTTTTACCTGCCTCAGTGTAACTTCACAGATCACTACTACTATAGTCCCCCATCTACCTCAAGAATTCAAAACCCTCTAAATTCCCTGCCGTTAAAAAAATATAAAAATGGAGCACCTGGGTGGCTCAGTCAGTTAGGCGGCTGCTTTCAGCTCAGGTCATAATCCCAGGGTCCTGGGATCGAGTGCCACGTCAGGCTCCCTGCTCAGCAGGGAGTCTGCTTCACCCTCTCCCTCTGCCTGCCTGCCATACCCCCTGCTTGTGCTCTCTCTCTCTCTCACTATCTCTCTCTCTCTGTGTCAAATAAATAAATAAAATCTTTAAAAATAAAAATAAAAATAAATTAATTAAAAATATAAAAGTGCTGGAGATAACGCTGTATGTCCTTGTGGTATGACCAAACAGGGAAAAACATTATTAGAGAAAGTATTAATAAAGCATTGTGAACATCTTGGGAAAACAGTAACTCAAATATTTATGCAAAATTTTGCAACATTAGCTATGTAAACAAAGTGAAAACAAGTTTTATTAGTGATCATAAATATTGCAAATTTCAATTCTGTTAATTTAAGGACACGGTTTCCCAAGTACAAATAGGAGTTGGAAATCTCTAAGAATTTCAATAATTGAGTTTATGACCTATGCCTTTTGCGAGCTAATGCTAAATCTGATAGGTGGGTTATTTTTTTGACTTCCTGTTAATATTTCCTCTTTAATCATTTGAGAAGATTTAACAGTGCCAGAGGGGAAAGATCTTTTCTTTTTTCTTATTCTTATTTACTATACAAACAGCCATTTGTTTGATTTCTGTTTTATTCAGTGATTCCAAATTGGTCAATAAAATGCTAATGGTTAACAACATACTATATTTCTCACTTGGAGATCATCATTTAATTCTAACGAATGCCGGTTGGATACTTGTTAAACCAGCAGGAGCTAATTCATGTATTCGAGCGAAATAAATAAAGTTTGATTGCATATTTGTTCCACTCAGCTTTGATAACTAGCACTGTTAGAGGTTCTTCATATAAATTACCTTGGAAATGCCTGATAACCAGGTCTCACTGATGAAACGGACATGTCAAAACAGATATGTGCTTAAATATCCTTTGTTTGTGTCCACTGTAAGTGGCTTCTAGACTTTGAAACTCACATTCTGAAATTCTAGGGCAGCTCTACGAGACCTGACAAGGCCCCATAATGGAGACCTTCAGGAGCTTGTAGACAATACAGTCTTTTCCAAATGGTCTCCTCTGTGTGTCAGCCCCCCCACTCCCAATTCAGAAATCATCCTAAGATAAAGGAATCCTAGAATTTCGTAAGGTGATTTGAGGGAAATGCTTAATACTCACTTTGAAATATACTTCCGCAAGGCCTCTACTTTGAAGCGTCTTGATTTCTTGGAGAAATCTACAGTTCCAGAAATTTGTCCTTAAATCAATTTCTAGTAAATCATTTCTCAGGGTTTGCTTTCAGGAAATATGACCACTGTCTTATCAGTGATAAACTCATGTCACTAACATCCCAATATAGTCTTCCTATCTGTTCTTTACATAAGATCAGCAAAGTGTCTATGTATTTACCCTACCAAGGTCTCATTTTGTAGCTTCATTTTACAATAGCCAAGAAAGTATGGAAAAGTAAAAGTTTACTTGTTTATCTTGATGTCTTACCAAATATCATCACATAAGAAACACATATGAAGGTAATTTCTTTTTCTTTTTTCTTTCTTTTCTTCCTTTCTTTCTTTCTCTTTTTTTTTTTTTTACTTTTTAAAATTTGGTGTACTTTCATTACCAGTAATAAGTATCACAGCAGAGCTGAAAATTTAAATAAATGTAAAATGACATGTGATGAACCTATTATTCAGAATTGAAGAGAACAGTAAAGAAAGTAAGGACATCCTGTAAATAATTTTAATAAGTAGAATAAGGACATCTAGTGATTCTGTGGCTGCGGATTACTTGCTGTTTACGCTTGCAGCTACTTGTCTTTATGCATCCTCCTTCTGTATCTTGCATATTCAGAGAGCCTGTTTTTAAAGCAGGTTCTTTAATACAGATTTCACATTTAACAATCCTTTTTCCTAGAGACTGTGTGTTTGTTAGAGATCAAACAGTTTCTGATGTCTGAATGAAAACTCAAAAAGAATAGAGTAAATGTGCAAAACTTTATACAGGGCTCTTCTTGATAAAGTAGAAAGTGGGCACGAAGATTTTAAAGCTGCATTGAAAAAAGGCTCTAATACTTCTCTATTGCACATATAAATTTTCCATTGTTACTGGCAGTTTTGATTAAAATTTTGACTGTATTTTTAAATTCCAAAGTGCCAATGTCAGCAATGGTATTACATTCATATACTTATGTGCACAATGCCTCATCTCAACTGAGGTGACTGGCCAGGTCAGACTGCTGAGTCTATGCAAATTGCAACTGGTGGACAGTTAATATCAGTTACTAACTGGTTAAATATGTCTTCAGCTATTCAAATATAACAGGGCTACTTAATATGTATTTGTATACAGAATCATTATAACTTGTTTCTTTGGCATAATTTGAGTGAGAGGTCGTTGAACTATCTTTAAAACAAGTCTTAACAACAGGAATGATCCTGAAATAGAATTGAATCAGAAACCATCAAAGTTTTTAAATGGGAAAAAAAAATGAGCAATATTAAAGTGTATAAGAAAGACAGAGAACCCCAAGAGAAAAGTTAAAAGGCTAAAATCTGAAAAACAAATGTTAAAAAAAGGCGACAGCTAACTGACCAACAAATATATATTGAGCATCTGGTATGTGCAGAATACCATGCTTGACCCCAGTTCAATCATAAGTTCCTTACCATTTTGTGTAGACATGCCCAAAAGATAGTCATTTATAAATGCATAAGGAATTTGTTTGTTATTCTGTGCAATGGAGAAGAGATAAAAATAAAATCACTTTTCACCTGATGCTCCAGATAATGAAAAGTTAAAAAAAAGCTACCTCCTCATGCTTCTTATTTGTACAGACTTGGAGGCCAAACTCTGTGTCACACAGTATTTATGCACTTACTGTGTGCTGAGAGTAGCTCTGTGCTTTAAAATAGCTGCCATTAATTGAATGCCTACTATGTGAAGACCCAGTGTTTAGTGCTTCATATATATTAGCAGTGGTAGAGGCCACTTATAAGTATCCTTATTTTATAGCAGATGACTCCAAAGTTCAGAGCATTAAACAAATTACCAGAGCTCACACAGCTAATGAAGGAGTGGGGCAAACAGGGAATGTCTGTAACCTTGCAAGATGATGTTATTTCTGCTAAATTCTAGAGCCACCCTCAGAAGCATTGTGATGTTAAAAAAAAGACGGGGGAGACGAACCTTGAGAGACTACGGACTCTGAGAAACAAACTGAGGGTTCTAGAGGGGAGGGGGGTGGGGGGATGGGTTAGCCTGGTGATGGGTATTAAAGAGGGCACGTTCTGCATGGAGCACTGGGTGTTATATGCAAACAATGAATCATGGAAGACTACATCAAAAACTAATGATGTAATGTATGGTGATTAACATAACATAATAAAATAAAATTAAAAAAAATAAATAAATAAAAACACTTAAAAAAAAAGTCACTATCAGAGTGACTTGCATGAATCTATACTTGTAATCTCACCACATACTCAATAAACCTGTCCACACTTCAAGTTGACCAATTATATTCCAACACATCAAAATGCACTCTTTTTCATTTCTTCAAACACAAATCATCATGTTAATATAATGGGAAAATTGCTAACTGCACTCCATTTCATCTATGCATACCTTTTTTTTCCTGAGATATAAGAGCACCTCTGAAACAGTAGCTTATTGGTGTTTAAAATCTTAATGATGCAAGTGAGTCAAGGATGAGAGTGGACATGGCTCCCAGTTAGTTGCAGTTCATAATTTCTTATCTTTCTTTTACTTCCAGTCCAAAGACTTTATACAAATTTAAAAATCCAGTACACTGAAAACACTTTATTAGAGGTTAAAATCACTTGGGCTAAAATTAGACCAGACAATATTAATGGTGTTAAAAATATAGATAAATGTGAAATGTTGATGTTATAATTACAGGAACTAGATAGAGCAGATATTAAAGTTGCCTTGAAAACAATTTATGCCCGGCTTTCAGGGGAAAAAATTTAGTTTTAATTCTATAACAATATGGAATGTCTACTATGTGCCAGGCCCTGAACAGGTAGGGGTGAATACATAAAATACCTACAGTCCCCAAACACAGAGTTTACAGACACACATATACACACATAAGTATATAATTAAAGAATATTGCTGTATAAGGAAGATAAGGAGAGAATGCCAATAATCATAATCATAATCATAATCATAATCATAATGTGAGAACCACTATAGATTGAGAAAAACTCGTAGAAAATAGCATTTCAGGTAAGCACTTGAGGATACATTAGAATAGACAGGTGAAAAATGGAAAGTGGAATGCTCTAGGGAGACCCTATGCAGCAAAGTGTTTGGCACATTTAAGGAACTGAAATATCTGTTAGAGCCTGTGACCCAGACAGAAGCTGGAGCAAGATGATATTATTTAAATAAGCAAAGGACAGATTACATAAACTTTAGGCCTAGCATATTAAGAATTTGTACATTATACTAAGGGAAAGACACTAAGGTTTTTAAACATGGGATTGAGATAATTTGATTTAGATCACAGAATCTAATTAATTACAGGACTTAATTAAAATATTACAGATGTGTATAATAATATATGGATTATGTTGCTTGTCTATAAGTTTTCATATTTGTCTTTCACGTCCTCCCATCTCTTACCCATTGGTCAGCAAAGGGGGGCATAACTAAATTCTTATTTTGCATAAAGATTAATTGGACCTGATAGTTACAGTTCCTATGATGTTTAATCTCTCTGGGATAAAAACACTGCCATCCAGCTTTGCTTCCCACGCCCTGATTCTCTCCCTAAGGGTGTCATTTGGATATTTCCAAGGTACTGGCTGGCTGGGTGATCTCATGGCATAAGAAATGGAGAAGGGAATCTGGTGGCTTTCAGATTCTTTTCTTTCTCCAGCCTTTTCCTTCCATCCCTCTTCCCTATGTTCTACTCTCTATTCCCCAGATCAGAAAGGGCGAGGTTTGCAGGTTACTTCCCTTCTGTCAAATCCTCCTAACACCAGGAAGCAGCACTTGGTGCCATATGTGGAAGGAGAACTTTAACAATTTCTGAAGTATTACTTGCAATTCGTATCATCTGTAGAGGTTGCCTAGAAGAAAGATGAAGGTGGTTTGCCCTATAATGACAGCAGAGGATTAGTGAGAAATGAAGAGTAGAATGGATAGATAAGGGGAGGAAATATCTAACATTTTACTATAAATCTAAACTAAAAAGTTTAATGTATCCCCCAAGTCTTCAAAATTTACATATAGTTTAAGTGATTGAAAAATATTTGAATTAAAATCCACCATATCAGGAAGAACAAGCATCTTCTTATCATTAAAACATTTAAGGAAATTTTCTTATATTTCTTAAGAACTTTGGAAGGACTGTCTTCAATGCTATTCTTCGGATTTAATTTTTTTAAACCTACAATCTTTAGATAGCACACTCTTCTGTGGATAAGAATAAAAGAAATTGTCAACTCTCATGGCTCAATTACTATTAAGTCCCAATGTTTTCATGTTTACACTATTTTACTTGTAATCATGTTTCCCCATTGCTGTTTATATAAGCCACAGTATCAAAAATATACTTTCTGATTTACATGTAGACTTTATCTGAATTTGAAGAATTAAACATGTTATCTATCATCTAATAATTCAAATCCTAAGAGGAAGAAATTTTGTGAGTTCTGTATACATTCAGATGGATTCTGTAGGATGTCAAACATGAATAATGGAAGGTTAAAACTTACATATCAGGTTAGTCAAAAAGCGTTGACTGAGCATTTATGTGTTAGGTATTGTTCTAGACATTCAAGTTATAGTAATGAAGAGAAAACACACAACTAAAGCCTTGCCATCATGGAGTTTATAATCCAGTTTGGGGAGACATGTAATAAAAATAAATACATTAGTTTTCATATTCAAAACTATTAATTTGGAAAGAAGTAAACCAGGGAAGGTGGGTTGAGAACCCCAGGGAAGTATTGTATGTAGTTGTAATTTTAAATGGCGAAGCTCAAGGAAGTCTCATTAGGAAGTGCCACTTGGCAAAGATTGAAGAAAGTTAGAGAGCAGGGTGCCTGGGTGGCTCAGTCATTAAGCTTCTGCCTTGGGCTCAGGTCATGATCCCAGGGTCCTGGGATCGAGCCCCACATCGGGGTCCCTGCTCCGCAGGAAGCCTGCTTCTCCCTCTTCCACTCCCCCTGCTTGTGTTCCCTCTCTCGCTGTCTCTCTCTCTCTCTGTCAAATAAATAAATTTAAAAAAATCTTTAAAAAAAAAAGAAACAAAGAAAGAGAGCAAGCCTGTGAGAATCTAAAGGAAGAAAATTCTGGAAGACAGAGCGGCAAGTGTCCTGAGAGGAATGTGCCTCGTATCTGAGGCAGTGAGGCCTGTGGAGCTGGGGCAGAAAGAGAGAAGGTGAGCATAGTGAAGGGAAGATGGATCAGGTGGAGCCCTGTGCACCAGACAGGGAGTCGCACTGAAAGCTCATCCTCTCTGCCACTGACTGAAACACACAGATATGTTCAGAGACTAAATACCAAAAACTAACTCTGCAATTTGTGGTGAGTTTAACAAAAATGGTTTTCTTCCAGAAATGACAGAGATTTCCATTTGTCTCAGCTAGTTTTTCATTCAAATAGTTTTGTGTCATCTGCACAGGAGGTATTAGTCTCTCAGTGAGTGAAAAATATGTAATCCTAGCTCTTTAAATGCAGTTACACTCAAATTTCAGGTCATTAGAAGCACCTGGGAAACATTATGAATACATATTACAGGGTCCCATCCCCACAGGTCCTGATTCAGAAGTTCTAGACTGGGAACAATAGTCTTTGTATTACTTGACACTCTACTTTGCTTTGATTAAGGTAGTCTAGGGGTCAGAGATGAAGACTCACTTATCCAAGTGGTGTGTTGTACCTTCAAAACAGTCACAGGTTACACACCCTCAGAACTGTGCTTCCACTTGCGAATACATGATTATAATTAATGAACGTTTGAGTCTGTGCTAATTTAGTGCTGGTCTTCTCAACTAGAGGAAGTTAAACTGATAAAGTTTACACCTGATATACTTCTCTGTGATGTAGAAGGAGGCAAGATGGTTTGCTGAGTGAGAAGGAAGGGAGTAAAGAACTGGGAGAGTAAAATTTAGGAAGTAGTGTATGTGGCATAGGAGAAGTCAATGGTGCAAGAAGAAAAACTGCAGTAAAATTGCCTTGTGAACCAACCATCTGTGCTAAGTTCTGTTGCACAGGATTCTCATAAAATCCTTTCACGTCCCACAAAGAAGTGTGTACAGCCCATTAATGAGTAACCAGAACTTTAGACAAGAGGGTAACTTGTCTGGTTATTCAGGTAGAAAAAAGTTTTGTAAAGCTGAGCTTCAAACCCACGTCCATCTAATTCTACGGCCATGTCCTGTCACTCATCCTGTCTGCCTGCCTCAGGAACAACAAAACAATTTTCAAACAGAAGAGTGACCCCAGCTGTGTAAGAAAGTTTTTACATTGAGTTGTTGAATTCCATTCTCCACGTATTGGTCTTTGTCCTACTCTTTTATTTTTTTTATTTTTTTTTTTATTTTTTAAAGGTTTTATTTATTTGACAGAGAGAAAGACAGCCAGAGAGGGAACACAAGCAGGGGGAGTGGGAGAGGGAGAAGCAGGCTTCCCGCGGAGCAGGGAGCCTGATGCGGGGCTCAATCCCAGGACCCTGGGATCATGACCTGAGCTGAAGGCAGACGCTTAACGACTGAGCCACCCAGGCTCCCCTGTCCTAGTCTTTTAATTGAAATATAATTGACATGTGCTATTATACCCTCCTCTTTCCTGATCTCATTTTCATATCAGTTCTATAAAGATAAGTTCCACGTTTCTCACATCTACTATATCCAAGACCAGTTCCTAGTTTTGAAGTACTTTGGGCTACTCCAGCTGTCATTAAATCCTTGTAGAAATACCTAGGTTTTTAACATAGTTGGTACTCACTAATGAGTGATCTTGGGCACGTTACTAAACCTCTGTGTGCCTTATTTTGCCCATCCATTAAATGAAGATAAGCATGGTACTAATTCAAAGAGTAGTTATATAAAACATATGTATGTACACATACACGTGAAGTGTTTTATATATATATATGTGTGTGTATATATATATATGTAAAAACCTTAAAATCGTGCATGTAAATGATAAGTACTATGTAAGGTATACCATAATCATTATCATCACCATCATCATCCGTGGTTTATAATTATATTGAATTGACTTCAGCATTTGTGTTCCTTATTTTCTAAATTATATTGCTTTAAGTAAGAATTTCCCTCCTCCCTAATTAAAAAATGTAAAAATAATGACTAATTATATCACACTTCTACTCTTACAGAAAAGAGCCTGTTCCCCATAGTTTTTCACTAAAAGGAAAATGTTTCTACATATCTAATTTAATATGTAAAAGTATTATCATTTTTGTATTCATTTCTTTATAGAATGTAAAGCATAAACCCAAAGAACTGAATAGAGACCCGGACTCATTTCCTTTTTTGAAAATTTACAATGAAGCACTTTAATTTGCCTTGGAAAGTTTCCTAAAGGTGATATTTTACATTTAAACTAGAATGGAGCATAAGGAATTTTTTTCTCAGGAAGTACAGAGGAAAAGACTCCCCAGACCTTCGGAGCATCACAGAGTGACCATTTTCCACCTAGCCGAACAGTTCTAAGATTGTTTTCCAGCTCAGACTGATAAACAAGGATTGCTTTTCTCTGGCCAGGTGACTAATCAAGTGACCTATAGGACCAAGAATAGCTAGAGTTTACTCCAGTTAGAATAAGCTCTTTAAAAAGGCAATTATTCAAGAGTCTGATGGATTTGTAAGTTATATGTAATAATAATTTTATATAAGAACTAAGCTCTAAAGCACAAGTGCAAGAAATATTTTAATAATAATTCAATAAAGAGGAAAATTATATCTTAATTTAATCTAAGTAATAACTATTTTTAGACTGACACTGATGCTGAACTTCTAGAATACACACTATACATTCAAATAATTTTTGAATCTTGTTAAATGCCTTCTAATGATGATGAGTACTTTGAACCCAGTGCAATATAATGTTTCTATGTTTAGATGGTGATATGACAATGAAAGATAGGAAATTGTATTTTACTCTTTTTAGCTATTGAATTCAAAAGAATTAAGTTGTCTGAAAGTAATGAATTAAAATGAACATTTCCTTAAGTTAAAAGGAGCAAAAGTAAACTACATGAAAGACTCTCTTTACTTCTAAAAAGTTAAAATTATTGATATTCACATTTTAGTTAGTATATTATATCAATATGTGTTGGCTTCAACTGGACATGACTTTTATAAATATTGATTTGATTAGTAACTAGCTTTGTGGATGCAGACAAGTCATTCAACCTCTCCAAACACCAAATTCTGTGTCTATAGAGTGAGATTGCAATTTCTTTCATCCGTAATTGTTTCAAGACTTAAATATAAGGCATGTGATGTGCTTATTATACCACTCAGTATATAAATATTAGTAATTATTATTGTATTAAAAGAGAAACAGAAAAGTATAAGCTGCAACTGAAATTATTTTTATTGATATACAATTAAAATAGGGAAATATTTTTCTTTTTTTTTTTTTTTTTTTTTTTTTTAGGGAAATATTTTTCAAAAAAACCAACGCCTTCTCACTTTTACTGTTAATGTTTCCTTGATTCAACTATGTAAGGAGATTTCCACTAATGGAATAGAATTTCTTTTTGCTTCTTATCTGCTTTCTGATTTTTATTAAAATCTTATCAGACAGTAGATAAGAATATGTAGCTTATTCTCATATAGTGTCATTTAAACGTCCAAATGTAAATCTACAAAAGTGTAATCAAGTATAGAATACAGTACACTTATCAACCTGTCTTTACTCCATCTGACTCTACTCCCTGGGGTTAAAAAAAGAAGCCTAAGATAAATCAGCTTGATTGTTCAGAAATCTTCATTCATAGGGCACTGGTATCTTATTTCCCTTTCCAGTATGGATGAAAGATGTCTTAGTAATATTCTCTAGTCATTAGGTAGCATTGTCCAGTGTGACTGAGCTCAGAACCAAGGGGAAACCACATATTCCCATTAGCTTCCCAAGGTTCATATATTGGGTTGTGTGTGCGCTGCAGGCATTCACCCATAGTACCTTCAGAGCTGTTGTTGTATTGGTTCTCAAAATTAACTATAAATTTTAGATAAAGGAATCTCACCATGAAAAAAAGAAGATATGAATATGGAATGGGAAAAGAAAGGGAAAATCCTGAAGGACAAAGTGAGAGGCGTAAGCCCTGCTGGCTGAAGAGCTGAGAGGTAAAGCCACCCATAGCCATGAGCGTATGTTTGCACATTTTCATTTCTAACATATCATGTCGTTCTAAAGAGAATCAAGGAACTAAGGAGAAATGGTTAATTGAAGGGTCATGGAGGAAAAGTGCAACTAATCTGGAATATTTTATGGTGCTACAAAGTTGTGAAGTGCTCAAAAATAACAGAAACATGTCAAAAACATAAAGGGCTTTCAATAGCTAAATCTTGAATAATGTGAGCATCAAAATATTGATGGTAACCAATTTTGTATTAAAAAAGAAAAAAAAAAATATGTGTCCCTGTGGATACTAAATAAATAAATAAAAGGAAGCTCTTCCTTACAATAAAATGGAAAAAATATCCTCATAAAATCTTTTTTTTATAATCATAGAGACAATTGATTCAAGGAGAAAAATCATCAGTGTATGCTAAAACTAAAAAAAAAAGTTTGATGGGGGATAGAATATTTATAGTTTCAGTGTATGTTATAACTGATTTTTTATTAATTATAAGAAAAATGATAACTTTTCAGTGAAGCCTGGCAAAAAACACCTTACCAAAAGTCACCAAAATTAACATTACCAAATAGTGGCAAACTGACATCACGTGTGCCTTGCTGTGATGCACTGAGATGCACAAGAAATCACTTGTATTCCTGACAGAAACACATAACCTGCATCTATCCATGAGGCAATACGGAGAAAAAAAACAAATTAAGGAACATTTAATAAAACTATTGACTAACTCATAAGAAATGTCAGTGTCATGAATGGCAAAAGGTGATGAACCATTCCAGAATAAATCAGACTTAAGATACATGAAGCCTGTATTAGAAGAAAAATTATATATAGGACTTTATTGGGACAATTGGCCAAATTTAAATATGGACAGTAAATTAAATAATAGCATTTTAACAGTATGAAATATTTTATAATAACACTGTATATAAAAGAATGTACTTTTTGAAGAACACATACAAACCGAAATATCTAGAGGTAAACATTCATGGTATCTTTCATTTACTCTGAAATTGTTCAGCAAAAATATGTATACACATTCACAGAGGAAATGTGACAGAAGCTAACAACGGGTGAATGTGAGTGAGGAAATAAGGAAGTTCATTAAAGTATTCTTGCAACTTTTTAATTCACTTGTAATTTAAAAGTTCAAAAAAGATTGAAAGAAGAAAGGAGTGAGGTACTTTTCACTCAACCTGAATTTACTATGGTACATTACCCAAGGGTGGGAGTGGAGTCTGTCAAACAAAGGGAAAATTATACATTTTTAATCATGGCACCATAAATGCCTCCTGTCCATCTCCCTAAAAGATGTGTTTTCAATAAAATGTTACTCATGTATATAGTTATTAAAATTTTCAAACATTTTGTCATTTTCCTGAGCTCTATTTTACTATTAAAATAGTAATAATTACTCTAAAAATGAGAGTGCATAAGAATTTCCCAGAGAGTTTGTAAAAATGAACATTCCTAGCCACGGTCCCCAGAAATTTTGACTCCATAAATGTGCTCTGGGCACAAGCATCTGTATCATTAATAAGGACTCACTCCAGGAGATTCTGAAACACATCATCACAAGAGATATGCTGAAGTGCTTTTGAGCTTCCTCCCAGTGGAAGCCAGCTGAGTCTCACTTTTGCCTAGGAATAAATGCAAGCAGTTAGCAGGAGACTGAAGAAAGTTTTTTCCTGAAACCCAGAGAGCAACCATTCTGGAGCAGAAAGGAAGAATCTATTCCATTTGGTTTTATTCTCTAGGACTCAACATTTAACTTCTTCTACCCTCAACAAAATATTTTGAACATTTTCCTTACTAATTCCTCATCATCTTCTTTCTGTGGCTAGATATAAATTAGGGTTTAAAAGTGTGCTTGAGATTAGAAATTATAGTCATTCCCTTTTTAGTGATTAAAAATATGGGAAAATTGCAAATAAGAAATACCTGTGAACCTGCCATTTAACGTCAAGTTATTGATATTTTTGTGATTGCTTTCTTTTTTATCAAAAAATTCTTTCTGTTAGGGGAGCCTGGGTGGCTCAGTTGGTTAAGTGTCTGCTTTTGGCTCAGGTCATGATCCCAGAGTCCTGAGATCGAGCCCTGCATTGGACTCCTTGCTCAGCAGGGAGCCTGCTTCTCTCTCTCCCTTTGCCTGCCACTCCCCCTGCTTGTATGCTCTCTCTCTCTTCAAATAAATAAATAAAATCTTAAAAAAAAATTCTTTCTGTTAAAGTTAAAATTCCTATTGTTTGACACTCCAGGTAGCATTCCTAATACTCCATTCCTGTCCCCAAGAGACAACCATTGTTTGGGATGCAGTGTAAACACTTCTAGTTCATTTTCTTTACCTTTATGTATACATATATTCTCATAGACAATATATAGCATTTTTGAGTGTTTTTCTTATTTACATAAATGATTTCAAATTATATGTTTCATTGAGGTATTTGCATCAGTCAAACTATTTTTAATCTATTCATGTTGACAAAGAGAACTTTAGTTCAATCAAAATGCATTTAAAATAAATGTGGCTTAAAACGACACATTGACGTAGTAACTTGAAATAATGTATATTTATTATCTCACAATTTCTATGAGTCAGGAGTCCAGCCATGGCTTACCTGGTGCTTGCTCTGTTTAGAGCCTACCAGCTGTAATCAAGGTGACAGTGAGGGCTAATGGATTCATGTAGAGATTGAGATTCTCTTCCACACTGATGTAGTTTTTGGCAGAATTCAGCTCCTTGCAGTTGTAGGGTTGAGGACAGCAGTCCACTTCTACATGGCCCTCTCCACCGGTGGTTCACAACAAGACAGCTTAATTCTTCAAGGGCAGCGCGTCTGTCTTCTGGTGTGTGTGCTAGTAAGCCTGAGTGCTATAGACACAGGCAGTCCTCTCTTTGCTCAGTATTGTGGGAATATACAATTGAGAGTCCAAGCTGAAACCATGCAGAGTGATCTTAACTATCAATGATAAATTACCATTTTCATTACTATTTTTTTGTAACTTTTACAAATTTTTGTCAAAACTTTTGTCAAAACGTTAAACACTCTTTTTAAAAATTTTTTATTGTTATGTTAATCACCATACATTACATCATTAGTTTTTTTTTTTTTTAAGATTTTATTTATTTGACAGAGAGAGACACAGCAAGAGAGGGAACACAAGCAGGGGGAGTGGGAGAGGGAGAAGCAGGCTTCCCGCGGAGCAGAGAGCCCGACGTGGGGCTCAATCCCAGGACCCTGGGATCATGACCTGAGCCGAAGGCAGACGCTTAATGGCTGAGCCACCCAGGCGCCCCTACATCATTAGTTTTTGATGTAGTGTTCCATGATCATTGTTTGTGTATAACACTCTCTTACAATAGGTTAAAGATACATAGAAAAATATTTTAAAATAGTAAAACTAAAATATAGTTAGAACTGTAATTTCAAACAGTAGAAATATTTAGAACTAGTGTTTGATTTCTTTGTAAAAAAAAAAAAAACTATCAAGAGTAGTTTGAACAGTGCTGACGTTCTTCTCATCATATAACTTCTTACATGGAATAAGCATCCTTTTCTGTGTCTTGGTGAAATATCATAGTCCTTTCTAAGTTTGAGTCAGCTTCCAAAATTTTAACCTTTGTAGCTTTAATATCATGAGATATCTCTAAGAGTTCCTTTAATGTAAAATATTCCTCCAGTCTCTTCTGCTGGACCTCTTCATGCCTTCGATCACAACCACTTCCGTCATTGGTGTCAATTAGTACACCTTCACTAAGTTCTTCATTGTGCATATGCAGAGTCTCTCCCTTATAGTCATTTTGCAATTCTGTATCTTCCTTCAAGAAGTTTTTAATTGGGTTGTGTTTCCAAAATGACTTGTCTCATCAACATAAAATATTTGATAATCATTAAATCCACCTTAACCAATACTTGGAATCTGGTTGCAAATTTTACACTTGCATTCTTATTGGCTCTAATAGCTTCACCAATGTTAATGTTAATCATGGTATTTGACTTCTGACACAATGAAACCAGCCTCTACTGGCAGTAAAATTTACTGCTTCAGCCTCAGTAATTATCTTCTTCTTCTTCTTCTTCTTTTTTTTTTTTTTTGTTTCCAATGAGGCAACCAAATTCAATACTTTGGCCTGAATACCAGACAAACTGAATGGGACTGTTACTATTATGATTACAGTCTGTAATCCAAAGTGGAAGTAAGCAGTTCATTTCCAGTGTAATTTTAACTGAAGATATTAAAAGAACTTTGCCTTTTAAAAAATATTTTCATGGCATTTTTTCAATGTCAATGACATGTCATTGAAAAAGTACCTTCATTCAGGGGTAAGTCTTGTCCTATTTTGACTTCACTCTGTCTGTATTCAAGTATTTTAATCAAATCCAATTTTACTCCCAGTGTTTTCACTTTTCATTTGCTTGCTGTACTTTCATCTTTGTTAGTCAACTGCATCTATTAATGATCCATTTCTATAAAATGCTACATGATTTATTGTGGGGGGACAAGGAGACAATACAACTACATGCTTTGCTGTCTGTGTATGGAGTGAATAACCAATTACCAACAGACTTTGAAAGAAAGTCAGTGATTGGTCACTGATCATGATGCGTGTCTGCTACTTACATAGTGATATGTAGACTGAAGAACTAGCAGCAAATTTTGATATTTTTGCAGTTAGTCACAATGAATGTGCAGGAAACTATTTAGATTGTATAGTTGAAAGACTAGTGTTATTTACCTAAACTATGGTAAATGAAATTTGTGCATATTTCAGAACTGTGCAAAGCAAGGATTGCTTGTACATTGTCACCTGACCATACAAGTGACATTCTATGACCTTTACCATATTCTGTTGGTTAGACACAGGTGATAGGTCCTGCTCACAGTCAAGGAAGGGGGATTATACACAGCATAATACCAGAGTAGGAGGAGGGAAGACTCATGGAGGCCATCTTGGAATTCTGCCTGCTATAGCATTTATAATTTTGTTAGATTCTGCTTAATTCTGTAGCACTATATGTTCTTACCAGGAATAAATGACAGTTCCTGCACAATTTCATTGAACCTTGCAATTATGAGACATTTATTTTTGCCAGTTCAATAATTGAAAAGAACAATCTTTGTTTGAAATTGCATTGTCTTGATCGTCATTAAAATTTGGTATTTTTTATGTTTTTAGCCAATCTGTTTCCTCTTTTTTGAATTACTCCTATTCATTGCTTATTTTCTGATCATTGATAGTTTTCATTTTGCTTCCTATGGGTAGTTTATATATTCTAGATAGTGATTCTTAGTATATTATATATGACAAAAATGTATCTCCTCAGTCTGATCCTTACCTTTAATTTAACCATGTCTTTTATTTTATAGAGGTTTTAATTTGAATGATTTAAAATTTATCAGTCTTTCCCTTTGTGCCATTTTAAAAATACTGCCCAAGCCCTAAACCAATGTCATTATTTTTTCTTCACAGAAAAATAACACCAAACTATAGAATTAATAATTGGTTGCTAAATCATGAAAATCATTATAAATGTGTCACAATAACTGCTTTAGATTCTAAATAGTCAAAGTTAAAATTTAATATCAAAAGCAAACATAAAATTAGGAAGAGTTAAAACAAATCATTATTTGCTGTATTAACTGCATTCTCCAAAAAAATAAATAATGCTTTCTGACAGCAATCCCTTCTAATAGGACATAGGCAGAAGATACCAAAGACAATTTCAGATTGAGCAGAAAAGGAATATGACTAAGATATCTTGGCAAATTTACACCCAAAGTTAAATGAAAAATGCCACTATTTATTTGAAAAATCTCAAATGCATTCGAATGGCAACATTATCATAAAAATTGTCCACTACACGCTCAAAGCATCACTCTCAAGTTTGGCCTGGACAATTTCTTTCCTAGAATATGAACTCTGTTTTCTTTTCTTCTTTTCCTTTCCAAGTAGGTTAATACAAAAGCACTTCAGATAATAAGAAAGCCAAAGGATTGAGTCTTTTCATCAAAACATGAAATGGAAATGCTATGAAATTAAAGATAGAGATCTGTTTATTTGTATAGAGACAAATTAAAAATGCATCTGTAAAACAAAGCAGTCAGCTTTTTTGTAGTTGGTGTTCATCTGAGCTAATCTAAGACACACGCGTGCGCGCTCACACACACACACATGCTATATGAAATCTTCCCATTAAAAAGTAATTAGAAATGACTTCTAAAAATAGCCTCCCAAATGCCCATTGTATAATTTCTGCAACTCCTTAATCTTATCAAGGTTTTGTTAAAACTGTCATTATACTAACTGGGTTATACTTCTTTTTTGTTTCTACTAAATGGTTCTAAGAAAAAAATATTCTCCTGTTTTTAAAATAAGTTTAGCTTATTTAATACATATTGTTTCACATAGAAAATATGCATACCCTTAAAAAATCTATTTCTGTTACCTATGTGCTCTGTATCAATATGCAAAGAGAACGCTGTAATTCAGTAAGAATCTCCACAAGGATCCTCTTAACAAATCCAAAGTCTAGATATCTAGTAATATAACCCGAGGCTGCAGAGTTTCTGCAGCCCACCCTACTGCCTTGTGGATTGCAACGTATTCCCCCTGGGCAATACATCAACGTCTGAAATCCTGAATGGAAGTTTTAAAAGAAAAAAATTTTCAGACATATAAACTTCAAAATCAACCTCCAGATAGTTTCAATGCATTTTAAAATTTCAGCCTCAGAAATTCTCTGTAGGATTTTCCATCTTTTTAATTGTTTGGTCTAAGAAATGTTCAGTAGAGTGTTTTCTGTTTGCTCTCTTTGAATTTCCCTTATATTTTCATCAGTACCATTTATGAATGACCATTTATTTTTGAAATTTCATTAAATGGCAAAAAGTGCAGGTGTTAAGTGTTAGAAGTTAGTTGGACAGTTAGGTAGTCAAGGCCAGTGTCCCTAACAAGAAAATATGGAGTCAGGATAGTTAAGATCAAACAGCACTAACATCCTGTTTTGCAACTTAGACAAGACCCCACTAGCATTCTGTTTTGCAGCCTTTGCAGAAACGACTTTTGCAAAACGTTTTAAAATAAAACAATTAACCACAAAGCATTTGTCACCATCATGGGCAAGGGGCAGTTAAGACACAAGCCCCCAGACATCAGCCAAAAAAGGCCATCAGCATGTAGACACTAACCTAATAGGCAGAGAGATACATGACCAAAGCCTTGATTGGCATGATTTGGAATACCCTGATTGCTTAAGATAGTTCCACAAAAGAGCTCATAAAAATCCCTAAACATAGAAACTCTGGGGGCAACTCTCTCAGGTCCCCCTCCCTCTCTGGGAGATTTATGCTATTGCTCAATAAACTTGATTTGCTACCCACCACTCTTCTTCTGGTCTCTTTATTCTTCGAAGCGGCATGACCAAGAACCTTGGGCACTAAAGGCAGAGAATCCCTGAAACCTAAGAAGTCTTTTCTAAGGTAGAGTCTTGCACAGCACTGAGGGACAGAAATGTCTGAGGAATGAAGAATTGCCACAGAATTACAATAAAGTAGGGAATTGAGACAAGCTCATTGTACTTGCTCCTCCAAATCCATTCCCTCTCCTGGGGTGGGGGGCAACCTAAGGGGATTAAATAGGAGGGCTCCTATACCCTCAGACTTCCAGTTATGTTAGGCTGATGGAAATCCCAGCAGAAGATGAAAGAGAGGGAAATGTGTTCAGGGTATTTGTTCCCTTGGCTCCCTTATAAGTCACTGCTCCTGGCAAGGTAGCCAACTTATACGCTTCCCAGGTTCCTAGAACTGCTCTCCCCACCCTCTTTCCGGCTAAAGGGTGGTAACAGCTTGGCAGTTAGCAGTTCTGTGTTATTCCACTATCCTTCGTGGTTCCCCCATACTCACACTTTTGAAATAAATTGCCTTTTCGCAAATAAACTTATCTCAAGTGATCCCATTTTAAGTATGCCATGTTTTTATCAGGACTCCTGACATTTACTATAACAAATTAATCTAATTAAATCAGTGATTCTGTAGGCAAATTATAGATAAAATTTACACACACACACACAATTTTTCTAATTCAATCACTCCATGACCACTAACAGTATGGCAACTATTTTGAGGCATTTTGACTTTTTTTAGTGTCAAAAAAGGATCTTGAGAGATTCAGATTGTGTATGCCAGGTTGTGCCTATAACAAAGAAAGATGTTGGGGTTCAGAGTCGACAGCCAAGAAAGAATTCTTGAGACATCTTTGGTGCAAAAAGGTGGTTTTATTAAAGCATGGGGACAGGACCCGTAGGCAGAAAGAGCTGAATCGGGGTCATGAGGAGTGGCCGATTATATACTTTCAAGTTGGGAGGGGCTTAGGGATAGCGTTAAGTCTCTAAGGAATTTTGGAAGCACGGTTTCCAGGACCTGAGGGGGCTAGCTATTGTTGGGAAAATGTTATTTATTACCATCTAATAAAACCTGAGTCATGAGACCTTTCAGATGTATATGGGTGGGCCATATGCTTGGGGGATGATTGCCAACATATATTTTGGGGGGTAGAGATAAAGGAAGTTTCCCAAGGTATTTTTATATGTTAAAGTAGACTTACAGGATCCTGGGGTCAGGCTAAGATTACCTTCCGCCTTTAGCAAAGTGTTAACATTGAGGCAGCTGAGTTCCTAGAGGAATGTCACTCTGCCTGTTTTAAGGACTTGGGAATAGGCTGTAAGGGGTGAGGAAATTTAATTTTTCTTCTGCCTTTGTTTCCCACATCACCTGGACTAGTCACATGAACTGAAGGAGCTCATCTTTTCTCATGCAGTTTGTGAAGCAGGAAAGACAGAGCATGTGTTGGGAGTGAAATATTAGGGACTAGAAGAAATAGTTGAGTTGTGCTTAAATCATTCACTAGAGGAGCCACAGGGATAAATAACCACCCCTGTAAAAGAGCAGCAGTGATGGCATGAGCAGAAGAGAAAAGCTGGCTCTGAGACAGGGTAGTTCTGTAGTGTTAGAGGGACTGTGCTGGTGCCAAGTGCTAATGAGAGCTCTGTGAAAAGTCTGACCTGAGGGGTTCAGATCACCAAGTGAGAAATTTATGTGGACTATGGATCTACTGCTGGAAAAATGTCACCAAGGACTTCCTGAGCTGTTGTGAGAGAATAGGAGGAAGGTAAGGAGGTCACTCGAGCTTTCTACACAGAATAAGACAAGCTAGCTTGGATGGGCAGTTTATGTGGGGAGCAGGAAAGTGATGGATGCCCTTAAGTTCAGTCCTCCAAGGCAAGGGTCTCAGGTGGAGGAGGATAAGCAGATACCTTCTCAATATTTGATCATGGGCCTAATAACAGACACTAGTCTTGTCCTAAAATGTGCTGGACCCAGCTAGAAAGCAAGGACCATCTCCTAGTTTCCATCCTTTTGGAATCCTATTTCTAGTATATTCATCACAGCAGACCTGACTGACAGAGACAGGATCAGATGTAGCCTGGCTATTAGTGGGGAGTGCCTGCGAGGGACAAGAGACATAAAAATTCTCCAGGTAGAAATCACCAGCCCAAGGTAAAAAACAAAACAAAACAACACAACAACAACAACAACAAAACCTCTCCCCAAAATGGTCTCCCAGTTGAGTTGGCCCACCCTCCTGGGAAAGGAAATTAGGGGTTGGATTAGGGGAGGAGTCTTTGAGGCTTGAAGTGGTAGAGACCTAAATACTATTTTTAAATATCATGTCCCTTTTCTCATTAACTCCTTTAAGAAAGGAACATTTTATGTACCCAGTCATTGAACAAATAGTAAAATATATAAAACAAGCTAAGCACTATTCTAGGCACAAGGGGTCCAGCACTGTACAATACAGACAAAAAAAAAAGTCCCTGCCTCATGGCACTTACAGTCTATTGAAGAAAGAGAGACGACAAACAAGATCAGTGAGTCAGGTATAGAGCGTGTTTTAGCAGTGATAAGTGCTAAGCAGAAAACTGAGAAGGGATCTCAGGAAGATGTAAAGGAGGGGAATGGGTCAACCACTGGGAGAAGAGAGGACCGAGCACAGTGAGCAAGTTCAAAGGCCCTCAGCAGAAGTCTTCTGTTCCCGGAACAGCACAGGGGTCAGTGGGGCTGGAGTGGAGTGCACCAGAGATAGCCCGGTACAAGGAGGGGTCAGGAAGCAAAGGGGACCAGAGGTGGTGAGGCCACCCATTGCAAGGACTCGGGCTTGTACACGTAGTGAGATGGGGCCAATGACAAAGCGGTGACACCTTGACCAAGACCACTCTGGCTGCTGGGTTGAGAACTGACTGAAGACCACCAAGGACTGAAGCAGGAGACCAGTTAGGAGGCCACTGAAATAGCACAGCCAGAGACTTGGTGGCTTGGACAGGGGGTTAGGGTGTTAGGAGGTGAGGTGGTGAGATCGAATCCCATTCTGGCTGGTTTTGGATGCAGAGACTGCAGGCTGTGATGGCCCAACCTTTGCTACACTTCCTCCTGGGCCAGAGGGAGACTCTTGGCGCAATGTCTGACCCACCTTTGGTTGGAAAGCAGCTTATGGAGATTTGCGGAGTGTAGCAAATATACACCGGTTGAGGAGGAGGTATTTAATAGGCGGGAAACCATTATTCTTAGAGTTAGTATCCTCTCAAGTGAAAGATTTGCTTTCATCACATTTGTATTTCCTTATGATGCTAAGGCATACAGGAGGACAAAACCTATATAAATCTTTCAAAGGGGCTGGGGAGTGCTAATTATCAAGCGTTTGTTTTTCCGAGTGCATTATTATTATCTGAGTTGAGGGCTAGGGCTAAGAGGATGAGAACACTGAAGGAATTTTTCCTAGTGCTGTGGATGTTTTGCCACTAGCCCTCGAAGGCATTATGGTGAGCCTCTACAGGGTTCTCTGAAAATACGTCAGACCTGAGAGAAACATCGGTTTCAAAACACAGGAAAAAAAAACGACATAGTCAAAAATAAATATTTAATTAAATTTTAATTAAATGTCTACAAACGCATAACCTTATGTCAACTTCATTAATTGTTAAATTTGAGTTCTAAAAAAAAAGTCATGATGTATGAGAACAATTTTAAGTTACATTTTCTCACTTTGCAAGAACCCATGAGTTATCATGATTAACACAGTACAATTAGAACCAATTGTAATTTTATTGTAAGTCAATTCTTGCTAAATAATTTCAAAAGCAAAGTTTTAACAATCCTTTCAAAATTGTTTACTGCAAAAATTGTCTAATGTGCTCTTTGCATGTCCCATTACGTCTGAGAAAGGGAAGATAAAGCATTTAATGGAAGTCAAGGGGGGCGTCTTTGGGGGAAACAGAGACATTGACAGGGGAACTTTATTAAATGTCTTCATTCCCCATGGAGTCCTCAGTAAAAAGTCTAATATCTCGTGGAGTTAAGATCCACCAAAATGCTGATCCTGCTTCAAGGTAGGATTGGAACAAGATCAGAGGCTGCCGAGGAGGAGAAAATTAAGTCTGGATAGTGTTGAAATATGCCAAATGTTGACTCTGACCGTGTTTTAAATTAAACAGGCTAAAAAGAATAAACACAGAGATCATTGTTTTGAAAAAATGTTGTAAACTGAAGTTTTGGTTTTAGTTTGCAAAAGGTATGGATTCATTATGTTCAAGAATTTTTGTGGTATGTTTATAATTTGTAGATTGTCTGGCAGAAAGGAAAATAAAGCTGACTGCTTTAAAAATGAACTCCAACTCTTGGAAAAGGGAATAATAAAAATGAATTATCCAGAATATTTTCCCTGGACTTAAAAAAGGGAAAGCTACAAACCACAGCGGCATATAACACTGCCATAACAAGGAAAGGGCTGAATATGCTGATCAGAATATTTCCAACAATTAAAAAGAGGGAGAAGAAGAAGTAAAAATACCTTAAACAAAATTACTTCCAGCAATAAATTGTCATCTTATTAAAATGTAAGTTGCTGGGTGCTGTCTATATTAAATTACTGAAATAATGGAAGGATTCGCACCAAGATTTGTAGCCATTATGAGATAATGATTAGAAATATTGTCGTTTTTCAAGATTGATGGCTTGAAATGCCAATGAAGTATCTCCCATTCCTATCTTCCTCCTGAAATAAACCTCCCTCCAAATCCAAAGAAAATATAGTAAGGATCCATCTCTTTTTCTCTGTTGTCCAATTTGTTAATTCCTATTCATTACAAACTCCAAAATATTCTCACTTTTATTTTTTATTTTTATCATTAACTGAAATAAGGAATAGGTTTAATAGCATTCTCATGTTCTTTTTTCTTTTAATCCACAATTTCAGAATATAGTGATCTAAAAAAGGTCTTCTTCCTAAACCAATTGCAAGAGGCTAAAAGCCCATGGAAATCACTGGGCAGGAAGAACAGTGGAACATTCAAGAGCACTAGTTTAGGATGCAAACAGTGCTGGGTTTGAATCATAGCTTTGCTTCTTACTGACCAGCCTTCATATTAACTTCTGTAACACTCAGTTCCTTAACTGGTAACTCAGAGGTTTTGTAAGAATTATATTATTGGATCTATGGGAGACGTTGTCGAACTTATAGTGTTAGAATTCTATGGTAAACCACATCATGTCCAGTTCACTGGCTTATATGTTTAAGAGGATACTACAAGAGATAAACTTTCAAAATGGCTTATGTTTATTTTGGGAATATTTACTATAAAAATTTTCCAGTATGAAATTAATTTGTCTATTCAGAATAAACTTTCTAGTCAACAAATACAATACACACCCATGCTTTAGAGTCGATATTCGAGGCCACAGTACCTCAAACTTGAGGTTGGATGCATTTGATGGCCCATTAGTTACCTGGTCATCATGGATGTTTTCACTATTGCTAGGCTTAGTGAGTGTCAGTCCTGTGCCCGGCCTCATCAGGGCCAGGTCCCAAGGCTTCAGCCAGAGACTTTGACTTTCAAGAGTTAGTAGAGAGACAAAAATGCAACCTAGTTGGGGAGCAAGTCTCCTTGAGCCATGAGTTGTCACAGTTGGTATGGTATGGGGTTATACTCTGCATAGTCTGTTATTCCCTGGCTGATCTGTCACCCAGATAGTCCATTTCCCTTCTTACAAGAATTGGTTATATTCAAACTAAATAACTCTAATGTGTTGTTCCTAGATATGATTACTGAAAAGATTTGTCTCTGTTACCCCTTCCAATCTAGCTACAAGACATTTTGGCTATGCTAAGTAGACATGCCTCATTTGTTCATGCTGATAAAATGTAGAGTCCACCACTGGAACATAAAGTCTCAAGTCACAGTTTAGATGAGTTACTATATCTTAAGTACTTAGACCTATGCTTGGCACATTATTCACATCATAGTAGTGCTTGCTTTTAAGAGGCAGAGAAAAGCAAAACCCCTCAATTGGTAGAGCCACATGGGTAAGGGTACAGAATTTATTTTGACTTAAAGAGTAAGTAAGAATTTGACTCAAATCTCAGGCATATGGAACATGAGACTATTTTCTTCCTTAAGTCCCTATTACAGGCCACAAATAAGACTTAGAGTTCCTACCTGCACATAGACACGAGCCCAGTCATGCTTGAGCTTCTATCTCCTCTTCTTTAGGTAGCTCCAGCAAAGTGAGAAGGTAACCCCAGAACTGTGTGGCTGATAAATTGTTTCTGTCCCCTCATAAGGATCTTTCAACCTGAGAAAGATTTGGAATTCAGTATAAGAATGTTTGAGTGAATCTACCCCATAACTTTTACATATTTGGGTTAAGGAGTTTTTGTATTTTATGTGCTTGAAAGGTGAAAAGAATGTAAACCATAAGAATAAATTTAAACATCTAACTCAGTACTTGATTTAGGCTTATGATTTTAAGTTGAAATCTTACCATGTACATACAGTGTTGGAACATTTAATAGTCTTTTGGATTCAGCATATTTAGAAGTTAATTTATTAGAAGTTATTAAGTACTCAAGATTTTAAGTCAAGCAGTGAAATATTTACAAAGGAAATAGAAAATATTGTCTTTATAAATGAGTTTATAATGTTTGTAGGTGTTGGATTAAATTGGAAATGTGATCAAATTTTATTCAGAGTCCCCCCCCCCTCCACTTAAAGTGATTGCTGAAACGTGCTAGGCTAATATGTATAATAAAAGGATTTCTAAGGACTACATTTTTAGATTTTATAATTATAATGCATGGATGTTGATTTTTAAAAACAGCCACAGATTTTATCATTGTCATCATCATTGGTGCTCATCTTAGTCTACTAGGTCTCATAACAAAGCACTGCCAACTGGATGGCTTAGACAGCAGAAGTTTATTGTCTTGCAGTTCTGGAGGCCAGAAATCCATGATCGAGATGTCAAAAGGGTTGGCTTCTTCTGAGCTCTGTGAGGAAGAATCTGTTCCATGCCTCTCCCCTAGCTTTTGGGGATTTGCTGGCAATCTTTGGTGATCCTTGGTTTATAAAAGCACTATCCCAATTTCTGCCCTTGTCTTCGCATAGTGTTCTCCCTATGTTCAAGTTTCTCTCTGTAACTAAATTTCCCCTTTTGGTAAGGACACCAGTCATACTGGATTAAGGCCCACCTGAATGACCTCATTTTAATTTTACTACCTCTGTAAAACTCTCTCTCCAAATAAGATCACATTCTGAGGGACTGGGGGTTAAGACTCTAATATAACTTTTTTTGAGAGAGATGTTTCAACTTATAACACTGCTTATTCAGGTTTCAACACCTCTTTCAGTCATGTTTAACTTCTCTTCATTAATTTGTGTTTTGTTGATACAACGTACCAATTTTTAAATTAGTATCACACAGTCCTGTGTTCAAATCCTGCCTCAGCTACTCATTCAGTGGATAGATTGGTTTCTCTGGTTTTGTTTCTGCAAAACGGAAATAGTAATATACTTTTTGCAGTGCTATTACATGAACTAAATAAAATAAGTCACCCAGAGGAATTTCTTGTAAATAATGGAATCTCCGTAAGTGGAAACTAGTACTACTGCTATTGTTACTACTACAGTGTCTATGCTTACTATTATTCTTGGTAACGAGGCGATGTCTGTTCTTATGTATATTTAAATTGCCTATCATGTTAGTACCCTTTGGCTGTTATAATAAACTACCACAAACTTAGTTGCTTAAAACAACCAAACCCATTCTCTTACTGCTTTAGAATTTAGAAGTCTCAAATGAAGCTCATGGGGCTAAAATCAAGGTGTTAGCAGGGCTGGTTCCTTCTGGAGACTCCAAGGGAGAATCGGTTCTTGCTTCTTCCAGCTTCTAGAGGCTGTGTCATTCCTTGCCTTGTGCCTACATCACTCCAACCTGCTCTTCCTTTTTTTTTTTTTTTTTTTTTTTAAGATTTATTTACTTACTTAAGAGAGAAAGAGAGAGAGACAGAGAGAAAGTGTACACAGGGGTGGGAAGGGGCAGAGGGAGAGGGAGAGAGAGAATCCCAAGCAGACTCCCCATTGATTGTGGAGCCCAGTGCAAGGTTCTATCCCACAACCCGTAGATCATGACTGGAGTCCAAATTGAGAGTTGGACACCTAAGTGACTGAACCACCCAGGCACCCCTCCAGTGTGTGCTTCTTGTTGTCATCACGGTGCCTTCTCTCTTATTGTAATTCTACTTCCTCCTGCTCATAAGGACCCTTATGATTATACTGGGATAATCAGGATAACCTCTTCATCTCCAGATCATTACTTTAATCATGTCTACAAAGTCCTAACTTTAAACATGTAAGGCAATGTATATTCACAGAGTGCAGCAATTAGGGCACAGACATCTTTGGGGGCCATTATTTAGCCTATCACATCAATTTTCACATTAAAACATTTTTCTCAATATTTGAAAACTAGGATTCTTGCTAAGTTGTAGCAAACCCCAGGAAAAGGCAATAATGAATGTTGCTATATGTGATTGTGATCATGGCACTATTATCTAGTATGGGGAGAGAGATCATTTTACAGATGAGAAAAATGAGGCAGAAAGGGGGGTTGTGGAAATACAGGCACTAGTGGTGGTGTACAGAAAATGTCACAATACTGCTCAAATGGAATACCGAGTTTCAGCTCAGACTCCAAAAGGAAAAGTGTATTTCCTGGAAATGGGATTTAATCCTTTCACATCCTGCCTCACCCAGTGAAGTGGAGCATTGCAAGCTTGGGAGGAGGAGTCTGAGGGATAGCTAAGACTGGAATCCGAGAGGGAGAACCGAGGTCACCATGTGGTCCAAATACGAATAGAGTCATGCATCACACAGGTGTCTCACAGAGCTGTAAAGCATGGTGTAGGGAAGTGGGCCTTCCTCAGAAAGCAACAGATGCAAGACAGGAGACTTCAATTCGGAAGTTGGGAGTAGTATTCCCTCCTTCCCCTTCCAGAATGTCTTACTGGTTTTAACTCTGACTTGGATGTATCCATGTTAAAATTAGAATTCAGGGGGCGCCTGGGTGGCTCAGTCGTTAAGCATCTGCCTTCGGCTCAGGTCATGGTCCCAGGGTCCTGGGATCGAGCCCCGCATCCAGCTCCCTGCTCTGCGGGAAGCCTGCTTCTCCCTCTCCCACTCCCCTTGTTTGTGTTCCCTCTTTTGCTGTGTCTCTCTCTGTCAAATAAATAAATAAAATCTTTAAAAAAAAATTTAGAATTCAGGAACAGTTTGGAGATAGAACTCACAGGATAAAGTAAAAAGGAAATACTGCTAGAATTAAAGCAACTAAGATTGCTACTTCTGGTAATATGGCAGGTATCATTAATATCATCCTGCAACACCAAGAAATTCTGGATAATATAACAAACATCCTTTTAAATGTATAGCTTAGCTTTTGAGAAATCAAGCTAATTCCCCCAGGGGCCAAAAATAAAAGGAAGCTGAAAGCCAACGAATTATTTGCTGCCTTGGAGGCACCTGGCTTTAAATGCCTTCCTTGACTTTAAGCATATTAATTCAATTATGCATGTAAAATTTTGAGGATGAAATAACCACCAAAAAGTAGAACATCTCAACCAAGAGTGGAGAAATTATGTACTTGGAAAAAAGCAGAAAGCAAGGACTAATTGAGAAGGACAGTTGAAATACTTTTCATCTTGGACCTAAAAAATCTTTTTGCACAGTTGACAAATAAACATCATGCAAAACGTAATTTTGAGGTGAGATGAAAACTCTTTTCAAAAAATTTTCCTTTTGTCTTTTACAATTGGAACAGCACCTTTATTTTGTTATTTAAAAAAAAACTTAACTGAAGTATTGTTTCACTTAGCATAATCCCCTCTTGTTCCATCCATGTCAATGCAAATGGTAGGTATTCATCCTTTCTGATGGCTGAGTGATGAGCACTGGGTGTTACATGCAACTAATGAATCGTTGAACACTACATGAAAAACTAATGATGTTCTATATGTTGGCTAACTGAACATAATAGTAAAAAAATAAAAAGTAAAATTAAAAAAAAAGAAATGTTATAGACCACTATACTCCCTTTGCTGATTAACTACCCTAAACCCCTAGGCCAGGCAAAAAGCGGGGAGTTGGCTTTTGGACAAGAGTCCACCTTCTCCCCAGGTTGCTGGCCTCCTGAATAAAGGTCAAATTTCTTTCCAATCAAAAAGAAAACTGAAGTATTGTTGGCACACAGTATTACATTAGTTTCAGGTGTACAACATAGTGATTCCACAACTCTGTATGTTATGCTCTGTTCACCACAAGTGTAACTAGCTACCGTCTGTCCCTGTACAATGCTATTATAATACTGTTGACTATATTCCCTGCGGTGGACCTTTTATCTCCGTGACTTATTCATTCTGTAACTTGAAGCCTCTATCTCCCAGTCCCCTTCACTCATTTTGCCCACTCTCCCCCTGTCTGGCCACCATCAGTTTATTCTCTGTATTTATGGGGCTCTTTTTGCTTTTTTATTTCATTTTTTAGATTTTACATGTAAGTGAAGTCATATGGTATTTGTCTTTTTCTGTCTGACTTATTTCACTTCACATAATACCCTCTAGGCCCATCCATGTTGTCGTAAATGGCAAGATTTCATCCTTTTTTATGGCTGAGTAGTATTCCATATATGTACACCACACCTTCTTTATCTATTCATCTATCAGTGGACACTTGGGTTCCTTCCGTGTCTTGGCTATTGGAAATAATACTGCAATAAACATAGGAGTGCATATATCTTTTCAAATTAGTGCTTTCATTTTCTTTGAGTAAATACCCAGTAGTGGAATTACTGGATCACATCGTCATTATATTTCAAATTTTTTGAGTAAACCCAATACTGTTGTCCACAGTGGCACCAATTTATATTCCCAGCAATAGTACACGAGGGTTCCTTTTTCTCCACATCCTCACCAACAATTTTTATTTCTTGCCTTTTTGATTTTAGCCATTCTGACAGGTTTAAGGTGATATCTCATCATAGTTTTGCTTTGCATTTCCCTGATGATTAATGATGTGGAGCATCTTTTCGTGTACTTGTTGGTCATTTATATGTCTTCTTTGGAAAACTGTCTCTTCAGGTTCTCTGCCCATTTTTAATTGGATTATATTATTATTTTCATGTTGACTTGTCGAAGTTCTTTATATATTTTGGATATTAACCCCTTACTGGACATATCATTTGCAAATATCTTCTCCCATTCAGTAGGTTGCCTTTTTGTTTTGTGGATAGTTTCCTTCACTGTGCAGAAGCTTTTTATTTTGGTATAGTCCCAATAATTTATCTTTGCTTTGCTTTTTCTTGCCTGAGGAAACATATCTAGAAAAATGTTGCTAAGTCCCCTGTAAAAGAAATTACCGCCTATGTTTTCTTCAGCAAGTTTTATGGTTTCAGGTCTCACATTTAGATCTTTAACCCATTTTGAGTTTATTTGCGTGTGTAGTATAAGAAAGTGGTCCAGACTCATTCTTTTACATGTAGCTGTCCAGGTTTCCCAACACCATTTACTGAAGAGACTGTCTTTTCCCTATTGTGTGCTCTTGCTTGTTTTGTCATAGATTAATTGACCATAAAAACACGGGCTTATTTCTGGGCTCTCTATTCTGTTCTGTTGATCTATGTGTCTATTTTTGTGCCAGTATCATACTTTTTTGATCACTACAGCTTTGTAGTATATCTTGAAATTTGTGATTGTGATACCTCCAGCTTTGCTCTTTCTCACGATTGCTTGGCTATTTAGGGTCTTTTGTGGTTCCGTATAAATTTTAATATTGTTTGTTCTAGTTCTGTGAAAATTAATGTTAGTAATTTGATAGGGATTGCATTGATTCTGTAGATTGTTTTGTGTGGTATGGACATTTTAACAATGTTAATTCTTCTAATCCATGATCACAGAGTGTCTTTCCATTTGATTGTATCATGTTAAATTTCTTTCATCAATATTTTAGAGTTTATTTAGAGTACAGATCTTTCACCTCTTTGGTTAATTTTAATCCTAGGTATTTTATTCTTTTTTTGGTGCAGTTGTAAATGGAATTACTTTCTCAAATTTCTCTTTCTGCTCCTTTGTTATTAGTGTTTAGAAACGCAACAGATTTCTATAGATTAATTTCGTATCCTGCAACTTTACTGAATTTATCTATTATTTCTAATAGTTTTTGGTGGAGTCTTTAGGGTTTTCTTTGTATGCTATCATATCATCTGCAAATTATTCTCATTTTTTTCTGTGCAATACCACTGTTTCTTATCTCTGCCCCTCCTCTGACAAGATTATCTCAAAATCTACAATGAGATGCTCTTTCATTCTGATAGTCTCCAGCATTTTGTCTTATTCTTTTCACATTAGCCCTAGATGATCTCACCCTTTTTCTTGGCTTCAATTATAATATACACATGCTGATAAAGTCAATGCTTGATTTTTCTCTCTAGCTCAAATCTATATATTTTATATCCTACTAGATATTTCCATTTGAGTGACCCATAAGTACCAGATTTCTATGTTAAAGATGAGCTCATTATCCTCCCCCATAAAATATTCTGTTATTCCTTATATCAAAAGAAACATCACTTTTTACTTAATTGTCCACATTAGAGATGCAGATATCATTCTCCACTCTTCATTCTCTCCCACCTATTCAGCCATTAAAAAGCTACCTGACCATGTGCAAGTCACTGACTATGATACTGACTTCAAAATATTTCAACTATTCTTTACCATCCCAGTCTCAATAGAGTCTTGCTGGAGAGGTGTTGTATAATCATTAGCATTCAGATATGGGAGATTACACATCCAGAGTTGTCTCTACCTAATAATTGGGACATAAATTAGAAGTATGACTGTATATTCTAGAATAAATATTTAGAATTTTGGAAAATTTGAAGTGTATGTTTATTAAACCTTGGTGTATGGATTTTTAAAAATTTGATACTTGAGAAATTCCATGTTATATTGGGACTTTATGGATGTAATTTTTTAAAGTGTGAAATTGACAAATTGTAACACTACTTAACTGAAATAGGTATCCTTGATGGTATTTAAATCTAAAAAATGTAAATAGAACAATGTAAAAATTAATAAAATTATGTAAAAGGAGAAGATGAAGAGAATAATAATAATTTAAATTTAAATTTCACCATCTTGTAGTCATTGTGTTTCTGTTCCTACTTAGGGAAAGAAAAGAATATAGGAAGAAGTAAAATAAATTTTTAATGTGTTTTTCTTCATTATTTTGTTATTTTCTTTTATTTTTCAAATATAGTTATGAATTATTTTGCTCTAGATTGTACATTGCATTTGATAATAATGAAAACTAATAATAACATCTAGATGATTCTATTTTCAATAGAAATTCTAACTTTGTATAGTTTTCTTTTTTCTATAGGAATTTAATTAAATCATGAAGATGTATAGAAAGGAGGAAACATAAGAGAGAATATTTTGTCAATTTCTTTGTTATATTGGTATATAATAGCTCATTTATAATATAAAAATTATTTAAATCACTATTTTTAATTTTGGTAAGCTTATTTTCAATATTTTGAAATAATAAAACATAACCTTAAAGCTCAGTAAAAATGTATCTGTAAAACTAGACCGTTTTTTTTTTACATTTGTTTGAAGTTTTTTTAACAATAGAGTAGGTGGTAGGAATAAACTAAGAAATTAGCATTATAAAAATTATCATTATGAAAATATCACCAAAGTATAGAAAATGACAGATGTTCATAAAAATTTAAAAATTGTTTAGTGAAAAAATGTTTAGAAAATATTCACTTGTGCTAAATAACAAAAGAAAATTGAAGTAAAATACTATCAATGCCAGTAAAGAAAAAATTGGCAACGCCCAATCCTCACCCCATTTAAAGAACTAAAGAAAGGAATTCCCAACCCAATCAGAAAATTTTATTTTACTTAATTTTTTTAAAGATTTTATTTATTTATTTATTTGTTAGAGAGAGAAAGAGAGAGAGCACAAACAGGGAGAGCGGCAGGCAGAGCAGGCAGAGGGAGAAACAGGTCCCCGCTGAGCAAGGAGCCGGATGCGGATGCAGGACTCAATCCCAGAAGCTTGGGATCATGACCTGAGCTAAAAGCAGACGCTTAACCAACTGAGCCACCCAGGTGTCCCCCAATCAGAAAATTTTAAAAGGCTATTGGGGAATTCTATGACCGTCACAAAACTGTGACAAGCTAACAGTCATTAGTAGACTTGACTTTGAAATTATGCATGGCAAAAATACTCATGTTTTCTCTGTTTCATTCTTTTCTTTAACTGTTATTTTCATTTTCCTAGTGGTCTTTATGATCATTGATTTACTTGAGTATGTCTTCATCCTCTGTTCCTGGTACAGAGCTCCCAAAACCCTTATAATTTCCTGAGTAATAGAAGTCAGAGGAGCATCTTTTATTTTTCGTAACAAGCTCTTTTCAACCATACCTGAGTTTGTACTACTGAAGTGACTCTCAGAAGATGGGGCTGGTTGCCAGAGGGACCAACCAAGAGATTTCACGTTTGGAAGTATCAATCCCACCCCTAACTTCCAGGGATGGGAGAGAGGCTGAGGTTTGATTTAATCACCAATGGTCTATAATTTATTTTTTTTTTAAGATTTTACTTATTTATTTGACAGAGAGAGACACAGCGAAAGAGGGAACATAAGCAGAGGGAGTGGGAGAGGGAGAAGCAGACTTCCCGCAGAGCAGGGAGCCCGATGTGGGGCTCGATTCCAGGACCCTGGGATCATGACCTGAGCCGAAGGCAGACGCTTAACGACTAGGCCACTCAGGCGCCCCCCAATGGTCTATAATTTAATCAATCATGTCCACATAATGGAATCTCCATAAAAACCTTAAAGAAGGGGTTTGAAGAGCTTCCAAATTAGTGAACACACCTCTGTGCTGAGAGGGTGGCATACCCTAACTCCAAAGGGAAAGAAACTCTTGTTCTCAGGACCCTGACAGACCTCACTTTATGTACCTCTTAGCTGGTCATCCACTTTATCCTTTATAATGGATTGGCAAACATAAGTAAAATGTTTCTGAGTTCCATGGGCCATTATAAAAGATTATTGAATGGGTGTAGGGGGGGGAACCTTGACTTTGTAGCCAAGTTGAATACAAGTGGGTACTTTGGGGATATGTTACTTGACTTGCTGCTGGCCTCTGAAGGGAAAGCAGTCCTGTGGGACAGAGTCCTTAAACCTGTAGAGTCTGACACTAACTGAGTAGATCGGATATTTCAAATTAGGAGCAATTCTTTGCTATAGTAGATTTGAAATCATAATGTATGGGGCATAAATATGTACAGTAACCTAGCATTCTGCTAGTACAGAGATAACTACTATGTTCATATAGATCTTCTGAGTTTCTTAAATTTTATTTTAATTCAACAAAGAGTCCTCAATCAGATTTTGTGATTTTTCATAATCAGCATTGGCCCGTGAATTTTGATGCTCCAACATAAAAGATCATGTTGATGTAAAGTTAACTGAGACCCTCCATTTATCCATGGAGATGTCTTCTCCTAACACAATAATTTCAACTGAACACAGAATTTCATGGCAAACTATGTCCTAGTTGGACATTATATTACATACACTGGGTTGTGTATTGGTGATTATAAAAAATTTTAAGGAAACAATATCACAAGCCAAGTGTTTCTAAATTGATTCCAATACACATAAATTATTTTTGTAAACAACTCTCTTAATCCCTTGCTACTCCAGATACTTTTTATTTCTTTGTTTTTCCTTGCTACAGTGTTGTGCTTCAGCACAGTGAAGATGGCAGGATTGAATTTGATGGCATATCTAACCACAAAGAGATGAATTGCAGAGCTTTTAAATGATTCAGCTAAGGTGCATGAAGAAAGCTATGTTGTTCACCTGTACTCTATAAAACTGATGGAATTACCCCCAGTGAGCACGGCAAATGCCTAGCAGTAAGTGTAAACCCTCTGCCTCTTATAGAAACCCATTAAAACTTGAAGAATCCTATTGCTCTTAGAACTAGTCTTTGATGGCCCTAAAGTATCATGGAATTGCATATAAAGTCTCCCAAGAACCAAGTTCAAAAATTCTCACAAGCTGACTCTCCTCCAACTGCCAGTTAGAGAAGCCAGAATGCCAACTAAACATTACCAAATTGTATTGCTTAAAAAAAGGTCGTTAGTGAGAGACAACATGAAAATGAGCTAGTTAGTTGAAGCATGCTTCAGTTACAAATAGCGCCTATTCCTATCTCCTTTCTATGTGAATACAAGGTTCAGATATTCTGTATCAGAACCCAAATTGGAAAATAGAACTCAATATTAAATTATGAGGAATAAATTATTTTGTGTAAATTCTTTGCATGCTTGCTACACTATAATGATGGAATATCGATAGGGATACGGAGACATATTTTACACAGCAGCTGACGTCAGGAGGCTTACAACTTAGTACAGGAAAAGTAATATGCATGCATGCATGACTAGAGCACAAATTTGAATGAAATTTTTATAATGGAAAGGCAAGCAAAGTGCTTTGACAGCAAAGAGGACAGAAACTCTTTCAACAAAGTAACTTTTGAATGAAGCATAGAAAGTTTACTTGGATTTCACAGGAGTATGGAATTCTAAGATAAAGGACTCTCATTAGCAAAAACAGAAAAAGTCATGAAAGTGCTTCTGGCATGCAGGGGTCAGCACATTATGTGTTTGGACCTGATCACTACAAATGTGTAAATGTGTAAAGGGAAAAGTCACAGTTAGGGCAATATATACTAAAGTAGGACTATTATCTATTGAAAATTGGGAGTCTTTGAAGATTTTTGAGGTTAAACATGATATAAACTGAGCAAACTTTACATTTTAGGAAAAAGTAACTTTGATAATTATATAAAGAAAAGCATACAGTGTGCACTCAATAACATTCAATAAATAGACACAGTGTTTCAATAAATAGACACAGTGTTTCAGTTGTTCTGTATATGAATACAAGGTATAAGGCTAAACAGTTACATTTTTAAAAATCCTGCTCTTAAGTATTTGTAGCCCAGTGAAGGGGATAAGATATTAATGTAAAACCATAAATATAAGCAGAAAGCTACATATGCTAAGTGTCCAATGAGCAGCATGGAAAGGAAGTGGGAAAGCAGTTGAGAAGAGATGTGATAGAATGGTGGTGAGAGCTTGATGGAGTAGGTAGGACTTGAGTTAAGCCTGAGGACAAAATGATGCCCAAGGTGTGTCAAGAAAGAAGAGAAGGGACACTTTAGACAACAAAAATAAGGGGGAAAAAGTGAACAAATGGAAATGTGATTAGGACGAACAGAAGAATAATTGTTGAGAGAGTACAGATGAGGACATATTTAGAGAGATAAGAAAAAGCCAAAGTGCTAATAGCCAAAGATGCTAAACAGCAAACAAGCAAACAAACAAACAAAAGGGATATCATTTAATTGGCCATATTCCTCTTAAGTGTTTAAGGAAGGATGTGTCAAAACAGATCCTTTCAAGAAGGTCAATGCGCATTTCCAAGGATATTCTCTGCTGCTGTGGTAGGATCTGGAGCGAGGTAGGTCAAGTGGGAAAGTAAAGGAAGGCATAGAAGTCAATAGAGAAAGGGCATGGTGATTTAGTGTCTGTAGAGAGAGTGATTGAGAATGAAGTCAGGCATGACTCCAAGGTTTCAAGCTAGGACCTTGGGAGAATTATTATGTCAATGATAGAAAGAAAGCCATCTGAGATATGAACTATATTTGGAAAAAGATAATGAATGTGTTTTTGGATAACTAAAGATTAGGTAATGGTTGAAGATCTCTGGAGAAGCCCAGCTAGCAGTTGGAGACTTAGGGTGAAAGCCCAGGGGCCAAGTCAGGGCTGCAGATGTATGTCATAAATATGTTGCTATATGTAACAAAGTTCAAAATAATATAACAACTAACATGTATAAAATTTGAAATAGTTAAGTTCCAAGATGTACAAAAGTATAACGAATTAATTATATACATTGATTTTACAAAAAAGTATCAATATGATAGGAAGTGTAGCTTAAAAATGATTGTAATATTAATACTAACTAAAATTTAATTAATATTTTTCTTGCTTTCTTAAAAGAGAGAAGACTTTTTTTTTTCTTTAAGGATTATGGTGAAGAAGCATGGATTCACATATAAAAATCTAGTTAAAATTAGAAAGAGTGTTTGATTGAGTATTTTTTCCCCTGTAGCAAATGGCAATCATTCTATTGACATTGAAGTCAAACTCAGAAATAAGATCAGTTATTTCAAAAATAACTAATGGCATATGTAAATATGGAAGATTCACTGAAGAGCCTGTGTTGTTACATGTAAAACAAGTTTCATACTTTCTCAAGTAAATTTCTTGTGGCTTGGTTTTCTCATATGCTCACTAATTAGCAATGTGACCTTGGGCAACTTCCTGGGTTTCAGTTTACTCATCTGCAAATGGGCTTAAAATAGTACTTGCTTCATAAATTGCTGAGATTAAAGAAGACAGTACATATAAAGAACCTATGACAGTGCCTGGCACAAAGTGAGAGTTCACTGATTTTTGGCAGTTATTACAAAGAAATTAAATGTGTATATGTTGTTTGGGAACCTTAGAACTTTGTAGCATTAGCTAATAAAGCAACTTCGTTTTCTTGCTATCTTAGAGATTGCTAGCAGAATGACCATTGGGTACATGAATTTGAATGAATAGATAGAAAGTTGAGAGCAGCGAACCTTTATAATCATGGAACTCAAGTGGTCCAGTGACAAAGCAGTGGTGTGCAGAGAAAAATACAATCCAGTTGACTGAAGTGAGAAAATAATGTAACTTCTGTGCACTTTTAAATAAATATGCAAGTGGACCCAAATACTAGATTACCATGACTATGATTTTAATCCCCTTTCTCTTCTATCATCTCTAGTATTTTTTTCATAGTACCCTCAAAGAATGTCTTAGGCAGTAGAAAATAAATATAAAAGTGAAACAAAATGTCTAATTCTTTTTTTATTGGCTATTTGGTAATGTCCCTAACCAGTAGTACCTAAGCAAATATCCATTCATTATCCACTCATTTGTTCAACAAAAATTAATTACATCTCTACTACATACCATGCATTATGGTAGGAGCCGAAGGTATAGAAAATAAGTTAATTTTCCTCCTGGTAAGGAGTTTAAAGCCTAGGAGGTAGAAAAGATATTTTTAAATAATTGTAATACACTCTGCTAAATCTAATAAAAATCCATTCAAATTATAATGGTGGCACAAAGGACAAAATCTAAAGTGGATCAAACAAGACTTCCCCCAATTGGCGACATGTTAACTGACTCAGGTGAGCAGAAGTTCCTGATAGGCTAGAAAGTAACAGGCGATTCAAACATGGGGCAGAGCATGTGCAAAGCTGTAGAGGCAGCTAACACTCAGGTATCCACAAGTGGTTAATTAAGATATAGGTTGTATTTGGGAAATGGTGAGCAGTTTGAGAAATAATTAAAGAGCAGAATGTATGTAGAAAGTTAAGTAAGTTAGACCTAGGAAGTTAGGAAGACATCAAACACTTTTAAAGAACAGAGAAGCAATTATCAAATACTCTTTTCTCCAAGTTTTAGTATAGATTCTTCTATTCTGTCCTTTCCTGGGTTCTGTTCTCTCTGATTTCCTTTTCCATTCCACACAGATTCCACCCACGTAGAAGAACTGAGCCTCAGTGAAATACCTGCTCTCCCTGACATTGCTCAATATTTGACTTTAAAGCTTTGAGACATTGTGTCTCAAATACGTATGGTCTCTTTATTATAAGTGTTATTTTTTCTGTTTCTGTTTTCTTATGGTACAAACCAATTCCATAAATAACCTTAGGAGATGGGATTCTTCTCTAATGTGAATATATTCACAAAATATCCCCTGTGAAGACTGCATACAAAATGTCTACTAATTACTTTTCTTATGGTCTTACATGATAAAGGAACATATGAAGCAGCCACTTAGATGATCCTCCTTCATTATTTCAAAAAACTAAAAGTCCTTATACTTTTGTCTGTCCCTCAAATATAGGTTGGCTTCAGAAGTTGGAGTGAAGAATCTTTAGTATTCCTATTTTGGGGATTTTTTTTTTTTAAGATTTTATTTATTTATTTGAGAGAGAGAGTGAGAGAGCACAAGCAGGGGGAGTGGCAGAGGGAGAGGGAGAAGCAGACTCCTGGCTGAGCAGGGAGCCTGATGAGGAGCTCGATGAGGGGCTCGATGAGGGGCTCGATCCCAGGACCCTGAGATCATGACCTGAGCTGAGGGCAGCTGCTTGACCAACTGAGCCACCCAGGTGCCCCTATTTCTGGGATTTTTTATCTGACTGTTTTCCTGCTTACCCCACAAGAGTTGCAACAACCTTCCACTTAATATATATGGGATGTTCAGCAGCCCTCCATTTAATGTATAATTTGGATGGATACAGAACTACAATTTAAAAGCCAAATAATTTACAAGTAGGAGAAAAAAGGATGTAAAAATAGTACTTTTGTAAACAGAGATGTGATTCTTTAAACATGCCTAAAATTTAGGACTAAATAAATTGATCAGCAGTTTTATAGATCAGGTATGAGAACAATACAGGATTTCAATTTACAAAACCACCAGAATTCCTGTTTGCATAGTGAATGGATTGTCTCTTAAAAGGAAAACTTCTTGTATTAATAATGGAAAAGGGGTTAGTGACAAAAAGAAATATACTCTTGTGTTATGTTCATTGTTGACTTTACATATCATATTTCATTAATTATTTCATAGCATTGGTATTAGGATTTTAAAATTCCCAAATTACATTCCAGAAAAGCTGATTTATATATCTTTATTACTGATGGAATAGTGTGAAATGTCACAGGCTCTAAAACCACTTTCCCTTTTATATTTTACTTCACAACTTCAGGCTAATATTAAAATATTTAGTAGAGTCTGATCATTTCCTGCTGGTTGGATTGTATTAAAAATATATGGCCTTACGGCCATAGAAATTAAATATGTGAACAATCAGGCTTTGTAAAAATGTACCACATGTTAACCTGAGTAAAAGCAATAAAATATAAACAAAATGTGAAAATTTAGAACATTCTTATAATGTATGTTCTTTTTATGAGCTAACTGCTCTGTTGTGGGTTGTATTGCAAAGAGCAGAAAAAAAGATACAATTTAAAAGAATGCATGTATGTTTCAAAGTGATAAAACTAAACTAATCTTTAGTTGTATTTTTTAGTCATAAATCACTTTTAAGGTTAGTGGCTACCTGATGTAGTATTCTGACACTTTGACAATAAAGAAGAGCTTATGACAGTCCTGGGGGTGTTGTTTTAAAGTGTTTTCCTAGAGTTAAACCCTAAAGCAATGACTGACAAGATTCCCAACCTGCCCCATTTTACCATGGTTACACTAAATCTACATTACAATACAAAAGGTAATTTCTTCTGATTCTCCGTGGAATAAAAGTTACTCCTAGAAATCTGCATTTGAAAATCCTGCACGAAGTCTTGTTTGCATGTAACCATGTAATTTCCAAGAGAATGTAGCAACTATTTTAGTTAATTGCTTTGCTGAAGGCCCAGGAAGTGTTACTCCAAAAAGAAGTTGTAGGGTTGATTTTTTTTTTCCCTTCTTTAATGAATGTGTTTGTTCATTTGCGGAGACTTTTTGGCAATGAATAAATTTAATAAATCAACCAAAATAATGAAATTGTTGTACTAATTTTGAAAGGAAATACGATGAAATACTTTTAAACATATGCTAACCTTAACTGTGTGTATTACAGAGTAATACAGTAAAGAGTATAAGAGAATTGGAACTTTATTTAGTACATCCAAAATTACCTGATTTATCTGCAGATTCACTACAACCTATCCATTAAACTGAATTTCTTGTAGAAAAGCTGTGACCAATTTCAAAGGAAACTGAATTATGCTCAATATTTGCAAATGTCACTCATGTAACAGTAATGCCATATAGACTTTCCTGGAAAGTTTTACTTGTAAAAGAGTAAGAGTTCCCTTAAAATTAAAAAAAAAAAAAAAAAAAGAAAAAGAAAAAAAGAAAAGAATAAAAAGAAAGAAAGAAAATTCAGGCATATACTCTCACCTGGAAGGATCATAGAAAGAGAAAGTGAGGATACCCTTATAATACCATATTCTATAATGTCAACATATGTCCATGACATGTGAGCCAATTTTTAGAGACATTGGGTTTAGGTATTTTCATTTCCATTTTATTTTTATTTCAGTTCATTTACAAAGCTACTATTAGTATATGGTGATCGGATTACTCTTTCCCTTTTTTTTTTTTTTAAAGATTTATTTATTTGAGAGAGAGAGTGGGAGCTGGAGGAGGGACAGAGGAAGAGGGAGAGGAAAGAGTGTCAAGCAGACTCCCTGCTGAGCATGGAGCCTGATGCAGGGCTCCATTCCATGACCCTGAGACGATGACCTGAGCCAAAACCAAGAGTCAGAAGCTTAATCAACTGAACCACCCAGGGGCCCCCAAATTTTTCTTTAAAGAGCATTGCATGTATTCAGTTGCTATCATTATAAAATAAAAAGAACTAAAATGTATAAATCAGTTTATGGATTGGGTTTGATGCAATTTGGACTAAGATTTTGCAGACACAGAGCATCATTCAAACATGAGTTAGCATTATGCTAGATGAGGTATTTTAGCAGAAGCCTTCTTTGGTTAGGGTCTTTATCATTTTAGTCCCAAGGTTTAAATCAGGTCAAACATCTCTTAGGATCACAAAACCTGCCATTTTTCTTGGTAAGGGCTGCTGTGGACAGGTGTTATAAAAGAGGCATTGAAAATTAAATTTGTTTTAATTTTGATATTTAACTTGCTTCTGAAATTAGAACTGAAGTAGTGTCTTAGAATCATTTATTGTGCAGGAGAATATGAATGCTGAGAAGCCACAGGTTCATGCTGTAAGTGGTAGCTGCTCAGATCCCAGTTTTTGCCTGCATGCTGGAACAGTAACTTTATTCCATTGTAGGATATGATTGTTCTTTTATTTTTAATGCTATTTATTTATTTATTTATTTATTTTATTTATTTGAATTACTGATAAGTGTACCTAACTCATCTGGTCCTTCTTGGTAAACTGAATAACAAATTGGTGTTTGGGGGGCGATGTACCATGCAAAATGCAAATGGGATTCCTGAATGGAAGACATCCAGCATGGATCAAGACCTTGCCCATATGTGGGGTTTTTGTCTAAGCAATCTTTTTATAAGCTTTTTAATGCTTGAACAGCTACCGAAGCAAACAGAGACATATTATTTATTAATTGTGCACCGTTAATAGTGAGGTCTCACCAACTGCCAATCCATATGGACATAAAGCCCTCAGTCCTAAATCTGCTCAGATTAATTTCTTTCAACAGCATCCAACAGCGTGAGGGTAAAGTGAGAACCAGGTTTTGCTCCTGCCTTTTTATGCCATGCTTGGCAGATTAGTTGACTAGGACTTCTTTATAAGCAAGAAAAGCTGCCATACTTCTTGGTGCTGTCCAGGCTAGGGATTTCCTAAGGATGGAGATGAAAGGACTTTAGATCTGTTGTGTTTTTCTGCAGATCCTCTCCAAAGCCTGCATAATCCTTTTGTCCCACCCTACCCCCAAAGGAAAAGGTAATAAAAAGCATAAGAAACATGCTTCAACAAAAGCAAATAGCTACAATTTCTAATTATATTAAGAAGAACTCTTACTTGAAAAAGTTCAAACTTAAAAAAGTAATTAGGCTTAGTTGCAATTTCAAGATGTTTGTACATGTGATTACTGGTTACTTCCAGTAATCCAATTCTTCATGTAAAATGTAAAACTGCCTAATCTAATCATCAACACTCCCACACATATTGTATGCCAAATTTCATTATGTTAATGTTTTTAAATTAGGACACATTCTGGTCTTTCCTAAATTTGCAAGCTAGCTCAGTATTCCTGGATGAATATCAGTTCAGAGAAAAAACCCAGATTTAGCTACTTCTAGAGTTATTTTCTGCTGGATGCCCACTCCCATTCTTAAAAAGCAGACATGGTCATTTCTGGACTTTGATTTTTCCTGCTTTACTCTCTGCTGTGTGGTTGCTTCTCTCGGGTTCAGCACAAGGTGACTTTTTACTTTCCTCCCTCATGTCATCTTGCCTCAATCTGTTTAAATGACTTAAACACTTCTGTGGCGCATTTCCTCCTAGCAACACACACAAGATAGAAATTAGGAAGTTTTTTGTTTAACCCATTAAAATGTAAAGGATGGAGGTTTCAGGTGTGCATGTGCGTGTGTGTGCTTTAATCACAAATTCAACCACCAACTACATCGTTTTAGTCACTCTTTAGGGCAGTATCTTTTACTGTGTTAACCCGTTGTTCTGTAAATTGTTAGAAAAGCTAACCTGCTGACCTTGTGGGACTGCACTGTTTAAACAGGAACTCAGAATTCTGACCTCCACTTCTGCTGGGAAAGAACTAAAGCAAGGTTCCCAAAGGCCAGCTTGAGAGAAGCTAGGACTCAGAGTAGCAATTAATAGATGTTTGATTTTTTAATCTGGAAGACTACCTAGCTATTTTAATCTTTGCTATCCAGTGCTTAAAGCAGTTTAGTGGGCACAAAACAAAACAAAACAAAACAAAAAAGAAATAGGCTTGAAGAAGCCTCTTATTCACAGATAAGAAGGAAAACTATCTTTACAGTCACCTTTGCTGCAAATGGTGAGCCCTTAGCCAGGACACTTTGCCCAGTTTCTGCATGGGGCTCTCAGGGTGGGCCAAGGAATTTTCCTTAAGAAACAGCTGGCCCTTCAAGCAGGGGCTAGGCCAGGACCTATGGAAATTACTAATTTTCCACTGAAACAATATTAAAAAAAAAAGGTGTTTACCCTTGGCGGTAGTAACACTCCCTTTGTATTACTTTCTGTTTTCAAACAAGTCATTTTAGAAGTAAACACGGCTTCTTAAGGAATGTTTTCATGTTTAAAGTCAATTCACATGGAGTGACTTCACAAGTAAGCTCATCACAGAAGAACCTGTCCAAAATATATTTCTGTTCCTTTTCTTTTTTTTCCTCTTCTTTCATCTTTAATTCTTAAAGCCAGGGGGCTCAACTAACATTTTATTAATCTTGAAGATTTCTTCTAGACCATTTGAGAAGGTCTATTCTTTGACTTTAAGATCTCAGGCACAGCTTGCTGTAGATCTAATGAAAATCTGTCTGTGCATATGCACAAATTGACTAAAGAGAGTACATCAAATGTTAATTCATAGATGCAGAAGTAATATGCAAATAAAGAATCTAAACTTACTGCACCATCATTTTTAATGAAATAAGTTATTCAGCCCTTACATTTAAGGAAATAATAAAATAATGCCTTGGCTCAGTGCACTGGAATAAAGTCTCTTCCTCTTAATTCACTGATTGCCAATTCACTTCTCTTTGCCACCAGATGGATATGAACTTACTGAACTGAAAGGACTTTTTTTTCTTTTATCTTAGTTTGGGTAAGTTTGACAGTGAAGATGCTTAGTTGTGTACAAATTATGTGCCAATATGTTTTTGTTCATATGTAAATATGCACATAAATATATACTCCTGAGATAGATTGCTAATTTGATATAATGTTGATACAAATCCAGTAAATGTATTGCTGCCTTTCCAAGATGAGAGCCATAAACAGATAAGCCTCACTTGTACCTATATTTTAAAAATTGAATATTTATAAAAAATCATGAAATTATATCTGAATTAAAAATTAATTATATATATACATGTACCATCACCTTATTATTTTATATTATTTTCAGCTAAAATGTTTTATTTGGAGAAAGTAATTTGCTTAGTAAGTTTTATAATAATTGCAGATATTTACTATAGGTGGAAAACACTCACTAGCAATAATTGTACAACCGATGTTCTACCAGAAAATTTTGAAATCAAAGGGACTCTCAATTGGGCAGCAGAACATTCCTGCAGAATTCTACCAAAGAGACATTTTTTCCAATAAAGGATGTAGACCCTTCATTATTAAAACAATTTTTTTTTTCTGCCTTCAAGAAACAAAATGAGATAGTATGGAGAAAAGATAGAAACCGGAAAAATGATAATGGAATGAATTAGTACAGATACTGAGTCAATTAACCCAGATTCTGTCCATCCTGTCCATCATTTCCCTGTACATGTAGACATGTATAGGCTTACTTCTACTGAAGGAACTATCACCGTATAAGGGTTAGAAGAGGTTAAGAGTCAAGAAAAAATTATATGAATATGTAAAAAACAAAAAGTAGAAGAGAAGCAAAATGTATATAATGCAGAGAGGAAGAAATCTTAGAAATTTAAGACCTTATAACAGAGAATGTCAGTGGGAGCAGATGAAAGGAATAAGATGCCTTCACTTTGCTGCCCTTGACATTGGGGGAAGGAGGACTTGCTCTGTTCATTTTCTTAAAAGAGCAAAGCTTTTGCTGTAGGTGTATTAGTTATAGTATATAGCACCCAACAGATGGTAGATGCACCAAGCTATCTATGTTATTTATTTACCCATCCATTTGTTCTTTAAACTTGAGGCTCAGGAGCCTCATGTATCAGATACTCTTTTAGGTATACATTTGATTGGTAGGGGCAGACATGTGGATTATTGATTACATAGAATAAGATCATTGTTAGGAAAAGCATGCAACAGACAGAAATAGAAATATATATAACAGTGATTAATAATAATTCTGAGATTATTAATATAAATTCCCTTTCTAAATGGTTCATCTGAGAATCATAATGTAGCCTTAATCTCAGTGATATAGTTAATTGGAGGGTGACTCTTATTTAACTAAAATCTATAGAAATTTTATAATTATCCAAAGTATACATTTTTGTGGAGAAAATAAATAACAGCAAGGCATTGCGTAAAAGCTTTTTGAAGAATGAGAATATTAAGTTAATTACTTCTTTTGTCATTTAATATTGAGAGAATTTCAAAGCCTTGGTTATTGTACCCTTTTAAAAGTTATTTCCATTTAAGAATAAGTTGCTTGTATATTTAGATGCATTAAAGCATAAGATATTACTGTAATAAAAGTATGAATCCTAAAGTCATGCCCTTTTCTGAGGTATTAACTTCAATTCTGTAATGGTTTTTTAGCCTGTCAAATTTAAAAACAACTGAAGTAAGAAAGATAAGTGAACAATGCACATGAATAGAAGCTTAATGGAAATTAAAAAGTGAGAAATTTTGGTCAATGGAAGAGAAAAAATAAAAGTCTTGACAGAGGAATAAATAGACCATAAGTAGTTCTTAATGGCATGCTTATGGGATATAACAATGTGTACATACCCACAAAGCCAAATATAGAACACTATGCAATTGTAGTGGTCATTTTGGAAAGGGAATGTGCTATTGTAATTTACAAACACAAAAATAGAATCTATGACTTGTTAATGTAATATTTTGTAAGGTTGTGACAATTTTTAATACAATTATAATTTCCACTTAGTCCAAATATAGATATTTGGACTCCAGATTTTATAAAGATTGTGGGTATGTGTGTGTGTGTGTGTGTGTGTGTATGAGAATGAGAGCACAGACAGAAAGAGAGAGAGAGGGAGGAGAATGTGTAAATCTACTAGGATTTGAATAGGATTATATTGAACATAGAACTAACCTGGGCATAATTAGATCCAACAACTCTTTTAAGTTTCTACATGGTTCTAATGTCCATTTCTACTCCTAAGGAAGTAGTAAAACCTGTATAACGTTGTCCTGATTTGGTCCAAATTCCTCTTGTTTCATTGTGCAGCTTTAGCTTAATCCTATTGCTCGCCTTCCACACCTCTCATGTACCATTCTATCCTGTCCTGGTTTGGGCATCATCCCTTTTAGGGATCATCAGTGTTTACTAAGTGTTCATTTTAAGACATGTTGTTATTACCATAGAAGCTTTATTCCTCCCCAGCACACACATTCCAATGGCTTGAATGCTTACCTAGTGGATGGATAGCTTTTGTGTTACATATTCAGTCAGCCCCGCTCTCAACCTGAGAAACCTTGCTTGCTTTCTCTATGCTTGATTCTTTGTCAATATTCAATAAGAGAGCTTGAAATAGCTCTTGGACAAAGTGTTGGATAAGGGGAAGCGATTGCCTGATTAAAATCTATAGAAGGCATATTCCTCTTTCCTGGCCAAACTCTGATTTTTTTTAAGATGACACCCATGGCGGGGCCGGGAGGGCTGGGTGGCTCAGTTGGTTAAGCATCTGCCTTCGGCTCAGGTCATGATCTCTGGGTTCTGGGATAGTGCCCTACGTCAGGCTCCCTGCTGAGCAGGGTGTCTGCTTCTCTCTCTCCCCCTGCCCCTCCACCCCACTCACCCTCTCTCTCTCTTGCTCACTCTCTCTCTCAAATAAATAAATAAAATCTTAAAAAAAAAATAAAAAAGATTACACCCATGTCCTTTATATCTTTCATAGGAGAGGGTCACTCTCCTCTGGCCCAAGAACAGATCATTATTTGTATAAATAGGTCACACTAGTCTCATTCTATTTGCCAGTGATTATTTTAGGCCTGGCATGCAACAGGGCTCTGGCCAATGTTACTTGAGGAGAACACTGCCGGATGTCATTTGGGAAAGGTTTTCTACTCTGATAAAAACTTTCTTTCTGATCTGAGATGTTATCATGAGAATGAAATCCACAACATCTTGCAACCAAGAGAAAAGTTAGCATAATTATGGTGGAGTAGAAACATGGAAAAAAAAAAAAAAAAAAAAAGAAAGAAAAACTAGATCTGTGTTCCTATGCAGTCAGTATAGTTAACCAATCTGATAGCTGCCCAAAGTCTGTCCCAAGTTCTACAGAAAGCAAAGGTTAGTAAAAACATATATTATTAGTCCATTAAGAAGCATAGCCTACATTTTCACAAATAATGAAAGGGAGAGTAGAATCACACATAGTGGTACATATATGTACCTCCATTTTACTCTTTCCTGAGCACTTCATTTCTTTGTGGAGAAAGAAGTCCTTTCTGGTATTGTATTTTGTCTGCATGAAGAACATTCCTTGTAGCACAGGTCTGCTAAAAAAGAATTTTTCTCTCTCTTTCTCTCCTTCTTTTGTTTAAAAAATCTTTGTCTTCATCTTTGAAAAATCTTTCAACTTGGTATAGAATTGTGGATTGATACTACTTTCAGCACTCCTAACATGTCATTTCATTGTCATCCAGTTTATGTCGTTTCTGAAGAAGTCTGCTATAATTTTTAACTTTCCCACTACCCACCTGTATTTGTTATGTGCTATTTTTCTTTGGTTCCTTCAAAATATTCTTTGCACCTTTGCTTTTTATGAGTTTTACCCTAATGTTTCTAGATGTCTCTTTTTGTTGTAGTGCTAGTGGTAGTTATTGCTGTTCTATGTATCCTTTATGGTGTTCTCTGAGCTTTTTGGATTCATGATGTGTTGTATTTTATCATGTTTAGAACATTCTCAGTCATTATTGCTTCACATATTTTATCTGCATCATTCTCTGTTTCTTCTCTTTTTGTAAAACCAAATTATATATATGTTAGGCTATCTGGTATTGTCCTACAGCTTGTGGATTTTCTGTTTTATTTATCTGCCTTTTGTTTTTCTCTTTGTGCTTTAGTTTTTGTTATTGTTACTTAACTATCTACAAGTTCATTAATTCTTTGTTCAACTATATCAAGCCTACTGTTGGACACAGTGAAGGAATTTTTATTTGAGACAGCATTCTGGGTTTTTTTTTTTAGTACTTCCTTTAGGCTCTTAATATTTACCATCTCTCTGTGACATTCCCTATCTGCTCATTCATGTTGTCTACATTTTCCACTAGATCCTTTAATATTATATTCATAGTACTTTTTTTCAAAGATTTTATTTATTTTGAGAGAAAGAGAGAGAGAGAAAGAGAGAGCACGAGTGGGGGAAGGGACAGAGAGAGAGAATATCCAAGCAGACTCCCGCTGAACGTGGTGCCCGACATGGGGCTCAATCCCACAACCCATGAGATCAGGATCTGAGCCAAAACCAAGAGTCAGATGCTCAACTGACTGAGCCACCCAGGCACCCCATAATCATAGTTCTTTTAAATTTCCAATATCATAATTATCTCTAAGTTCTAACATCTGAGTCATGTCTGAGTCTGATCCTATTGATTACTTGTCAACAATAGGCCTTTTTTTTTTTTTACTTTTTCTGTGTGTCTTATAATTTTTCATTGAATTCTAGACATTGTCTTTAGCGCTAGAAAATGAAGTAAGTAGTAGTTAAGCTGAATATGAGCATTTCTCTTCTTCATTCACACCATTAGACCGGGTGTTGAGTCAGTATAATCAGAAATTGAGCTGAGTTTCAGTTTTTTGCTTCTATAGTTAATGTCAGTATATCACAAGCTTTAGTTCCTCCAATTGTCAACTGCCACTGTGTGACGTGTATGGGAAGGTAATTAGTTTCTTTTTAGTGTTTGTGTTCCACCTTCATCTTTTACTGTCTCTATGTCCCAATCCACAGAAAAGGGCTCTCTCCACATTCTTTTTCCCTCAATAGTTGACTGATATTGCTTGTTAATATGTGCTAACTTTGTTGTTGTTGTTGTTGTTGTTGTTGTTTTAGAAGTGGGGCAGGTTCTATGCTATTCTGATCTCACTTTTGTCTTAGGGAGGCCATATGCACCTAGACCTTGGGGTGGGATTTTCTTACCATTGATACCCCACCTTCTCATGGCAGTCTAACTCAAACTTGTGTCTGGTTAAAATTAGGTCAGTCAGAGTTTCCTATCACTACTCTAGCGGTACAAAACTTCTGCTTGGTGTTCATATAAGGCCTAAGAGCATTTGCCCTTGCCCCAGAGGCTATTGCTTCATCATAGAGAAGAACTCTGGGAAGAGGGCAGAGCTTTACATCTATCCCCTGTGCTACTGCTTATCCCTCCACTTTCACTTTGTGGATAAGAGTGTTTGCTGCCTCTCCCCAAGCAACTTAAGGTTTTGTTTCATATGACAGAAGGGTCCACAGAAGTGCCTGGCCCCAACATCCAGCAGTCATTTCCTACATGCTGTCATCATGGATAAGCTCTCTCTAGTCACCTATCCTGGTCCCAAATTGCTAGAAGGATGATGTTCTAGTTATCTACTGCTGCAGATAGAATAGTACTCACTGGTTTAAGATTAATTTGTTAGTACCTTTCATAGTTCTATTTGTTGACAGATTCACCTTGGTAGTCCTTACTTGAAGTCTTCCACGTAGTTGCAATCAAAAGGAGGCTAGGGTTGGAGTCATCTGAAGGCTTAATACCCAAGATAGCTCATTCCCATGGCTGACAGTTGATTATGGCTCTCACATAAAACTCAGATTGATTTTTTTCAGGGAATGGCTGCTACACTTGTGGCTTATGCTTCTTATACTGTGGTGGGTTCTTTTGAAGAAGGTGAATTCTAATAATCAGCTTTTTAAAATAACCAAGTGGACTACAAGTCTAAAATTTAGCCTCAGAATCTCATATGCACCATATTGTATTAGTCAGAGTCACTAAAGCCAATTCATGTTTAGGGGGAGAGGTAATTTGACTTCTTGATATGAAGAGCAGTAGGCATATATAACAGGGAAAGGAATTGATGATGAGCATCTTTGAGACTGTTCTCCACAGATTACCCTGTGAAAACCATAATTTATTTCCCTTCCACATGTAACATCCACTTATTTTCCAACCAAGAGCTCAAAACTCATCTCATTACAGTACTGGTTCTAAATCCAGGGTTTTAGCCTCTGAGTGGGGTTTGAGTCTGGGTCATCAGGTATGACTCCTCTCAGTTTGAAAATCTGTGAATTAGAAAAATAATTTCTTTGCCTCTTCTGCCCAGCTCCCAAACTCAGTATAAAATGGTGATAAAGAGATAACATAATTGAAATAAACGCTCCATTTCAAAAGTGAGAGAAAAAGGGAGCCTGGGTGGCTCAGTCAGTTAAGCATCTGCCTTCAGCTCAGTCATGATCCCCGGGACCTGGAATCAAGCCCCGCATCGGGCTCCCTGCTCAGTGGAGAGTCTGCTTCTCCCTCTACCCGTCCCTCTGCTAGTGTGCTCCTCTCTCTCAAATAAATAAATAAAATTTTAAAAACCTACAAATGTGAGAAAAAGGACAGACAGTACATAGCCATTACCAGTCTAGAGCAATTCTGAAATCCACTTCTGTACATATTACCAGTTACCTCATCAGTTTAAAATCTTCTTAGGAGAGATTCTCCATGGTTCTTGATTCATCCTCTGGACTCTTGGTTTTGATCCAAGTCATCCATGAGACTTTGTGTGCAGCTAAGTAGGTCTCCTCTTGCTTTCTGCCCGCAGATGGTGGCAGGCCCCAAAGGCTGTCATTTTGAACTACCTCTGCCTTTTTTACTCTGAAGCATGACATTTTTGTTAATCCAATATTCCTAAGATATTAGATATTTCTTATAAATCTTATTGAAATTCAATTAACTTGACTGAAGGCATAGTCAATAATTTCTTTGAGGGCTGAAAGTCATGGTGCTATGGCATAGTGTTATTAAAATTTTAGAAATCTTTTTGCCTAGAGAAAGAGTCTAAAAGATACATCATTATTAGACTCCCCAGCTGGAAATGTCTAAGAAGTATACCGTTAAGATTCTTAGAAGTCTTTTTATCTAGCTGAGATGGTACCCAAAGCACTTCCTTAAATATTTCTGAGGTCTTAACTAAAGGTCGTATAACCACACCCTCAGTCTGGACATTACTACCTTCAAGCCTCATCTTACTGGCAACACCTTGTATTTGATCTTAGCCTGGAGTCCATTCCTTATTTTGAAAGCTTTTTTGTCATCATGAAAGTCCAAGAATGAGAAACAGTTTAATTTTGAACCAACATTTCCGGGCTCTGTTGTATTTCCTCAAAATTCTTCCTGAAACTGAACAATTCACTTTTTATCCCCTCTCTGTATGTATTTAATTATACATGACTTTCAAAAAGCAATTGCAATTTTATGGTGTTAGAAAACTTTTTTTTTTTTTTTTTAGAGAGAGGGAGGGGGTTGAGGGTAGGAGGGGCAGAGGGGGCAGGAGAGAGAGAGAGAATCTTCAGCAGGCTCCATGCCCAGTGCACAGCCCAACGTGGGGCTCAGTCTTACAACCCTGAGATCATGACCTGAGCTGAACTCAAGAGTCAGATGCTTAACCGACTTAGCCACCCAGGTACCCCAATGTTGTTAGAAATCTTAATCACAATTCATTATATGTATTTTCTATTTTCTTCCTAATCCCAAGCAACACTGTTGCAAACATTTTGCTGCTATACAAAATGGGTAACTTTTATTCATCCTCTAACAAATTCCCTCTTTGCCTTTCAAGACTACTGTAATCTCCTTGAGATCCCTCCAATTTGTGCCTGCCTTTTAGTTACAAAGAATGTTTTAAGCTTTTGTGATGGTGGTAGCTAACTTTTGGTACTAATTTTTGTTCCAGTTATTTATGACTGTGAAAAAATTATCCCCAAAACTCCATGGTTTGAAACAACAATTTATTGTGATTTCCCCTGGTTTTGTAAGTTGATTGGTTTCAACTATTTCATTGTCATTATGGATTCCTCATGAAGTGACAATAAGTTGGAAGCTGGGACTGGAGTGATATGAAAGCTCTACGGGGCTAGATATCTAAGGCAGCTCATCCATACTGTTGTCAGTGATGCTGTTTCCTAGGAGCTCATCTTTGTTGCCTACCAGAGAGTGACACATGACACGTGGTATTTCCACGTGGCTTCCACTGACTGCTCACAGCCCAGGGACTGGTTTCCAAGTAAAAACATCCCCAGAGCCGGTGTTCAAGAGGCCTAGATAGAAACTGCAAGCCTTCTTTTAATCTGATCTTGTAACACCAGGGATGTTACTTCCATTGCATTCTGTTGGGTAAAATAGTCACTAAGGCTAGACCAGGAGCAAATGAGAATCAGCTATGCATACAGTGAGGGAAGGAAATGATTATACTTATTTCAAAAACGATCTACCACAGAAGGTATGTGCAAATTCAGTGAAGGAATAATGCCTAGAATTGGCCGACTTGAGAAGTAGGTCTTTAGTAAAGTTTCTCTCTGTATCTGTGTACCATACTTCGTACAGACACCCAAAAGCCTTATCACCTCAGTCCTCTACTAATTTCCTTTTCTTCATTAATTTCTATCTTACCTTTAGTATCATGTTAGAGAAAGAAACACTGTATCAATTTGTCAATTGCTAACTTTTGTTTTTATTGTTTTATAAAAAGTACCACTCATACGTGAGCCTCATTTTATGACTGCACACATACACACATGAGCACACGTAACAGGAAGGCACAGATGAATGCTATGATAGATCACTCCCCTAGTAAGTGTCCATATACCAAATAAAATATAGCAGTTAACTTCTATTTAGTTTGGTTTGTATTTTCAGAGATTAATCTGCTATGGAATTTTGATTCCCAAAGACTGTTTTAACTAACCCAAATTTTACTTTTCTTTATACTGTGCTGATTTTAATTAACCTCCATTACTCAGTTCATCTAAATAATGACTACAATTATATATCACTAGGCCATTTTAATAAGCAGAGATTGTAATGGTTGTTAGTGATTTTTTTTCTTTTTTACCACAAACTTGTTGGCTCCTTGCCTTTGGAATCATCAAGTTGCTAGCTTTTGAACCACATGTACATTCATAAAAATTTTAAGAGTAAATTGGACAGGTAATTTAAGATGCTTAATTAAAAATACAGTATGTAAATGTTCTGCTTTCAAGAAAATTACCTAACCTCTATGTGCCATCTTTAAAAATAGAACAAAATAATTACCCTGTATTATTTCGTTGACATGTTTTAAGGGGCTGCTTAGGGAATCTTTTAGCTTGCTGAAGGCCTTCAATATGTTATAGTTCAATATAAAAGAAAAGAAGCAAATGTATTAGTAACTCCTACTTAAAAAAGAAAAAAGACTCTTGGGGCACCTGGGTGGCTTAGTCAGTTGAGTATCTGCCTTTGGCTAAGTTCATGATCTCTGGGTCCTGGAATGGAACCCCACATCATGCTCCCTGCTCAGTGGGGAGTTCTACTTCTTCCTCTGCCCCTCCTTCCTCCTGCCCCCCTCACGTGTTCTCTTAGGCACATGATCTCTCAAATAAATAAATAAAATCTTATAAAAAGGCTTACTTTCAAAATGCACACACAGAAGCATACACATCCTTATCAAAGTTGGATAAACCCAAATATTCAACACCCAAGACATCAGTGAATGAGCACTATATTAAAATCTGTGATTTATTTTTTTTAAAGTAGTTATAACCACAGGAGCTAATTGCAAGGATAAAAGATACATAGAAAATAAGCATTTACATAGTCAATATAAGAAGGAGAACCACAGATTCCAGCTAATACATCTTGTAAGGAATTACTGAGTGAGTAATTATAGAGGGACACTGCAGGAATAGGTGGAGGAATTTTGTAATGATTTTTGAAAAATAGGAAATAAGATAAAGAAATTGACCACTAATCTTGGACCCTCCATTTTGAGATCTTTGAGAATCTACCCTGTCTCCTAATTTGTAAAGTGGAAAAAATAGTTCGTACTTTATAGAGTTGTTTTCAGGATGAAATGTGTTAATGTGTCTAATGAATTTGTAAGATTATGTGGTACATAAAAATATTCAAAATGTTAGCTGTTATTATTACTATTATTATTGTTATGTAAATTAATTTAAAACACTTGTTGTAAGTCTGTTAAGTGTGAGACTCTAGTCTAGTCCTTGGACATATACAGGAAAGCTTAAATCTCTGCCTCATGGAGTTCATATTCTAATGGAGAAAACTAGAAAATACACATAAAAATCAATGGGTATACTGACTTAAAAAGTGATAAATGTTATGGATATAAGTAAGGCAGAGTATGTGAAATAGAAATCACGTGATTAGCAGGTAGTCATCCTTTTAAGCAGTGTGGACAGGATAGACCTAACTGAGAAAGTTAATTTGAGTAAAGACCCAAAGGAGGTGACAGAACGAGCCATGTCAAACACACAGTGCAAAGGTCCTGAAAACACAGATGTGCCTGAGGGGTTCAAGGAATAGCATGGAGGTCTCTGGCTAGAGCAGACCAAGTGAGGGAACGGGTGGCAGAGATGTGGTCAGCGAGAAAAAGGAAGAGCCTGTCATGCAGGGACTTATAGGTCTACGGTTTTTAATCTGTGTAAAATGAGGAGCCTTTAAAGGATTTTGAATAGTCACGATCTGATGGATCTTTTTAAAGGATCTTGTCTGCAGCTTTGTTGAGACTAGACCATAAGAAGACAAAGGTGGAAGCAGGAAGCCATTTGGGGGCATATCACAATCATTCAAAAGAGAGATGATTATGACTTGGGCTAGGATGGTGGCAAAAAATGACAGAGCTGAAGGAAATGCTGGTGACGCAGGATAGAGAGGACAAGTTTCTCAAATAAAATCAGTGAATAAGAAAGAGAAGTGGATGGATTTGTTTTAGACTGGAGCCTAGTCGGTTCATACAGTAAGAGGAGGGATGGCAGAAAGGTATGGTATTGGGAATTTATGTGCTTTTTTTTTAAAGATTTTATTCATTTATTTGAGAGAGACATCGAGAAAGAGAAAGAGAAAGAGAGAGTGAGCGGGGATGGGGGGTGGTGCAAAGGAGAGGCCATAGAGATTTTCTTCTGAGAAGAATTTGTGTTTAATTTTTGATACCAACACTGAACATTCATCAGGGAACTTTCCTGAAGTTCGGCTCACGACTCCCTGCCGCGTCAGCGACAGAAGCAGGATCATGGAGGCAGGTGAAGTCTGGGCTGTGCTCACCTGTATGAGGGGAGCCCAGAGGACGCCCTTCGCTCTCTGTCGGGCCCAGTGGAGACCCAGAGTCGCTCTCGCAGAAGAAAACGGTCATTTGCCTTTGAACCTGGTTCTAGAGTTCTGCAGTGAAACGGAGGCCGGGGGACTTGCATGCGCGGGCACAGCTTCGGGCCTCTGACGCCGGACGTGCGGCACAGGGGCCTTCAGGATTATGTTGAAAAGACATTTTTATTCTGATCACAGTTAATTTGAGAACTCTTTAAGTTCATGTTCCACAAAATTATTGACTGTATTATACTTTTCTTTTTTTATATATATAATGTCTAACAAAAAATAAAACTGCAACATTTTGATTCCTGTTAATTTTGTTCTTTAATTAAATGATTACTTATTGCGGGAAATAAAAAAAAAAAAAAAAAAGACTTCCCGCTGAGCAGGGAACCCAATGCAGGACTCGGTCCCAAGACCCTGGGATCATGACCTGAGCTGAAGGCAGACGCTTAACCAACTGAGCACTCAGGCACCCTATGAGATTCTTTTAGAATATACTATTGTTCTTATTGTCTCCAACTATAGAGATAAGTACCATTAATATTTGATGTCAGTGTCCCAGTTCTCTCTAAATCACATGAGAAGATGAAGGCAGAGATTGGGGTGATACATCTATTAGCCAAGGAATATGAAAGATTGCCAGCGAATTACCAGTAACTAGAGGAGAGGCATGGAACAGATTCTCCCTCACAGCTCTTAGAAGGCATTAAGCTGGCTGACACCTTGATCTTGTACTTCTAGCCTCTACAACTGAGAGACAATACATTTCTGTTATTTAAGGCACCCAATGAATGGCACATTGTTATGGTAGCAATAGCAACTTAATACACTACCTTAGTCAAGTGATGAAGGTCAACGTCAACAGTAATAAGTCATGTTGATAGTATGTACTCTTGATATGATATCATGAAAATGGCAGTTTATGGACGTGAGGGTGATCTGGATGTAACATCTGTCACCCCCTTGATCACCAGGATTGATTCAGCTGATTGGCTGGCTAAGCAGGTGTCCCTTTCCTTCACCACTCCATGTGTGCCCCTATTGAAGCCACACACTGGGTGGAAGAGGATGACCTTCCTGGGAGGAGGAGGACCTTTCTTTTGTCAAGGGTATATGAGTAGCTGCGCCCCCTAAACAAGCTCTCACGATCCATTTGTAGGAAAACGTAGGGTAGTCAAGCTAAAAAAAAAAAAAAAAAAAAAAGAAGGATGGAGAGAAAAATGACAATTTATATCCATGGTCTTCCTCCCAGGACCATAACCCCAGTAAGATCATGAGAGAAGTATCAGACAAATTCTAATTGCGAGACATTCTATAAAATACTTGACCAGTATGTATCACAACTGTCAGTCAACAAAAATAAGGAAAAATGTAAGGAAATGTTACAGCCAAGAGGCAACTAAGAAGACATGATAATTAAATACAGTGCGGGTAGAGTGGTTTGAATTCTGGAAGCAAAAAAGAACATTAGGTAAAATCAAGGAAGTCTAAATAAAGCATGAATTTTAGTTAATAATAATATATCAATATCAGTTCATTAATTGTAATTCATGTACCCTACTAATAAGCATGAAGTACTAGGGAAATTAGGTGTAGAATATATCAGAGCTCTGTAATATCTAATATCTCTCATGGTTGTATCATTTTAATTTTTTGTAATTTTAATACCTTCTGTTATATTTTGTAAAGCTAAATCTATTCTAAAAATAAAATTTATTTTTAAAGACTGAAAATTTGTTTGCTTACTCCTACACTAATTTATCTAGACCTAGTCATTTCTGACTGTGCAGTGCTTAACCTCATTTTACTCAGATCCTCTCCATAGTAATGGTTAAGACATAGTTTTCTTTAACAGTTTAGTTTATAGTGACATTGATAACAACATAGTGGGTTCACAAGTATGATGAAGACTGTTTTCCTTCCCTCACTAGAGACTTGAGACAAGGCAAATGAGAAAAGCTGTTCGACAGTGGTTAAATTAAAAAAAAAGTTTGCAAAAAATTTAAGTTTCAAATCTGATATACAATCTAAGACAGGCTGAGACAAAGAGGTAAGATAATAAAGAGGAAGAGTATAGTCAACATACAAATATTTTTTCATAAAGACCAGAGAATAATTTTGTACATCAATTGCATGACAAACATGGTACTCATAAGTATGTTGACTATAGAGATGGAAATACAAAAAGGTGTTACGCATTAGCCTTTTCACTGTATTTTTAAAGCAACTGAATAGATCAAGTAGAAAATGAATTTTTTATATTTCAAAATCATTAGTTAAATAAAGAGCAATATATAAAATATATTGAAATATAGAGAAATATTTTAAAAAATTATTAGAAATCAAAAAGAATTCCATGAAGGCAAGTGATTCTATAAAAGCAAAACAAACAACAACAAAATCTCCTTATAATACTTCTCAATTCAAGTAAAATCCACAATATCTTAAAACTTATTTTACTTGACTTTTAAGCATGGAAATAATCTTTAAATAATCCCTATTTACCTTAGAATGAATATTAGATTTTCCAGTCCCTTTGAGCAATGCTAATAACTTTTTGGATCTAAATAAAGAGAAAATAAGTGAAATCAAATGAAAATTGAGGTAAAAACCTGACTCTAATTTCAATATAAAAATTATGCTAATCTTCTGGAAAAGGTTTATAATATAAACTCTCTTATTTATTGCAATGATAAATTATACTATTTAACTATAGATGTTCTAGTCATGTTATGTGGTAGAAAATAAGATTTTTGAATGGCTATAATATTTTTATCTTTAAGTGCATTCCTTCAGTTTGCTAATTTAGAAGCTTTTGATTTGACATATGCCTTACAGCAAGTTTTATGGTTTCCTTTTTTAAGAATACATAATGAAAATCAGGAATCCAAACAGAATAATTTATAAACAAGCGTGGCATAACAGATCCTTGTCCATTGAGTGGTGCTTTGGGGTTGTTGTTCTCACAGTACTATTCTTTCATCTGATCCCCTTCTTAGGAAGAAAGACAACTTGTCAGGGGTTGTCTTGGGATATGAGCTGTGACCATAGATTAGCACCAAGTTAATTATTCTGTAGGAGCATCGAACCCAAGACTTTGACCTCAAGAATGTCATGCTTGAGGCAATTGGGCTAGCTTGGGCATGGATAAATTAGTTAAACACTTAAAGCAAAATAAAGTTGCAGATTAGCCAACATTTGAACCAGTGTTGGTAGGGTGAGGGTGGGAGTTCTTTTTTCCTCAGAATTTTGGTTTTACCTTTGAGTAAATTAATCCATTCCTCAAAGCCTGTTGCACAGTTGCTCTTCCTGTCCTCTTTGTTACCTTTTGTCCTTCTCTGCCCACAGATCTCCAAAACCTGCACAGAGTCCTAAGAGATTTAAACGAGAGGCTGAAACAATTCAGTCTTTCATCATCCTTTAACTTCTAATCATCTGTCCCCTTGGCTAGTCATCAACCAGTAAGTTTTTCTATCAGTTCGGATAGTTTTCCTAATTTACATACTTTGTAGCTTAAAAGGAAAAACTCTCATTTTCAGGTTTGGAGCATTGATATGTGTATTAACCCTAATCTTTTCTTCACTCCTCTTGCAAAGGAGATTAATGAAGATGTTATACCTATTTCCCCCTACAATTATGTCTTGGTTTTGTCTGTCTCTGCCTTGATAGGGCTCCCACTGTGGCACACGCTCTCCATGGCTGATCCCAACTCCATGTACACTCTTAATGACTGACCTCCCTGACGTGAATCTATATCCTGTCCAATATATTCCACTCATAATCATTATAATATTCTCCCTCAGATTCCTACCTAATTACTTACTTCCCATCACCAAACATAAATTCTTCTCACTAACCTCAGGGTGCACATCTATTTCTTATCCACATCTAAATTAATTTTTCATTACCATCCAGTGTGCCCCATTTTCAGCATGAGGTCAATAAGTTATAAGTCACAGAGATAATCAACCTCTATTTCCCTGTTTTCAACTCACTGAATTCCCAATGGCTGTCCTCTTACCCCCTGTGCCATTCATGGAGTTGATTCCCTGTTCTGTGTGCCAGTCCGTAACCATCACACGGGTAAGAACCAACTCCAAACACAGCTGAGGAACCCTGACTCCTTCTGATCAGATTTTCTTTGGCCTTCTCCACATACTCAGTCTATGCTGTTTTTGTTTGCACCTTTTCAAAGTTAGGTCTCACAAATTAGAGCTAGATACAAAGCATTGGTGAGTCATCAAATGTTGGGTGAGAAATATAGAAGAATATAGTCTGACATCATTTTTTTTAAAGATTTTATTTTATTTATTTAACAGAGAGAGACACAGGGAGAGAGGGAACACAAGCGGGGGGAGTGGGAGAGGGAGAAGCAGGCTTCCCGCCGAGCAAGGAGCCCATGACATCATTTTTAATAAAAATGTTTAACACAAAACCAATGCTATAAATATAAATATGAAAAAATTTTCATAGATATATTAAGGCATGATAAAAGCATAAAGAAATGTATGGAAGTGATAAATCTGTAATTCAGGAAGGGGGGTAACTTCTGTCTAGGAGTCAGATCTTTATTTCTTTTTTTTTCTTTTTTTCTTTTATTTTTTTTTAAAGATTTTATTTATTTATTTGAGAGAGAGAGGATGAGAAACAGAGAGCATGAGAGGGAAGAGGATCAGAGGGAGAAGCAGACCCCCCGCTGAGCAGGGAGCCTGATGTGGGACTCGATCCCGGGACTCCAGGATCATGACCTGAGCCGAAGGCAGTCGCTTAACCAACTGAGCCACCCAGTCACCTGAGAGATTTTTATTTCTTAAGCTGAGCGGTAAGTACATTAACATAAGTCACATTGTTTCTCTTTTTTATATATTTCATGGTTTCTATAATTAATTCAAAGATTAGATAATATCCTTAATATTGGACCTTGGGGTGCCTGGGTGGCTCAAATGGTTAAGCGTCTGCCTTCGGCTCAGGTCATGATCCCAGGGTCCTGGGATTGAGCCCTGCATCAGGCTCCCTGCTCCGCGGGAAGCCTGCTTCTCCCCCTCCCTCTGCCACTCCCCTTGCTTGTGTTCCCTCTCTCGCTGTGTCTCTCTCTGTCAAATAAATAAATAAAATCCTAAAAAAAAAAAAAAATTGGGCCTCAAATTCATAAACACGCACATCAACTTTCTCTCAATTGAACTGTAATATTAGGCGCAGAATTGAAGAGGGAACTGACAAAGTTACGCATCCCAAACTCCCCTCAAATTAAGGTCCACTGCCTAATATTGTAATCATTCATTTATTCAGTCATTCATTAAAAAATTCAAAAAAAACATTTAAAGAAATCTCTGCGGTAAGCACCAAGATCTCAGTGGAAGACGCAGAGGGAAATAAAAATCTTTCTATTTACTGTGGGAATTCAGATTGTAGAGGGAGAGACAAATCTGTAAAAAGGTAAGTGGAAGGACATATAGATGCTGAGACAGAAGGATCCAGGCAGAGGGCAAAGCCTGATGATGTGAAACCGAAGGTAGTCGAGGATTTGGAGCGGGAACAAAAGCCTAGAGAAGAATAAGGCAACCTCTTAAATGTTAGGATTGGTTTTCCACCCTGCTCTCTCCCACCCTATAATCATTCTCTATACATGTGATATTTATAACATAAATATATTTAAGCTATGTACACAAAGAATTTAATAATATCCCCCAAAGTTCCAATTGGTAAGATCCTATAGCATAGCTAAAATGCATAGCCTATGTCTATGAAAGTCAAGTTCAATGATGTGAGGAAAGCATCTGAAATAAGAGGAAGGATCAGCAATAATGCTAAAATTGTAATTCTAGAAAAAATGTTGAAAACATTCCTTTTGCTTTGGGGGTTGTTTTTAAATCTCAGTTGCAAATACTGTTTTGTTCACCTGAGTGCTTACTTTCACCTTTCTTTTAAGTAGTGATTAGAAGCACAGATGTTGGCATCAAAAAGACTGTCACAGAATAGCTCTATGTCCTTAGGGAAATTTCTTAACCTAAGACCTAATTTTCTTTCATATAAAATAGAAATGATAGGAAAATCGCTCCCATATTGTTATGAGAATTAAAATAGGTAGTTCACGTAATATTCTTAACACATTGCCTGGCACATTATAAGCACTCAAAAATGTTCATTGGTTTATTATTATTATTTCAAATTGCCTATAAGGAAATGGCCATAAGCTTTTATCAGACATTCGAATCTCAGTTGTATATAATTCCTTCCTAATTCCCTCTTAGTTCTTTGAATGTACCTTTCCTAAGATGAGACCATTTCAACTCTATATAAATATGAGTAATATGAGTAAAGTTACAAACTAGAGACTTACACTGTGCCAATCAGGAATTGTCTATGTGCTTTTCAGCAAACATCGTCATGCATTCACTTCTTTCTATTTTCTTTAGAAAGAAACAGTTGATTTTAATTTGCAGCACAGAACAGTTGTGAGAAATTAGGGAAATTACTATAAAAAAATATGGCACGAAATTACACACCACTAAGTGCAACATAACATCTAATGGCAATTTAAATCTTGGTTTTATCTCCAAGTGTTATAATAATTGCTAGAGAATTCAGCATAATTTGTATTTAAAATATTTGTATGGTAACACTCGTATTACCTTAGGTTATTTTGTTTTGTGAAGTTTATCTTCCTGTAATTTGCAACTATGATAAAACTAACTATTAGAAAGTTGTAAGTTTTATCTGGTAGGTTTTATTCCTTAGGAAGATTTTGGAACTATAAAAGAATGATAATAGGCGGTTATTCACAAGTGATTATTCTCTTCATTCATATGTTTTTCCTGCTTCAAAATGCATTCCCCACAAATATATTTCTTATTTGTACTTTCAAAGTCTACACAAATGGTTACTATGGAGGAAGAAATCTAAAATATTTTCATAATTTGCACAAACTCACATCTGAAGCCTTTAATTCCTGTAGTTCTTGGGAAATAAAAATTAGGGAGGATGTAATTTTGTGAAAAGGTAAAGTGCTATGTGAAAAATTTTGCATGTACACTTATATAGAGATATTTATGTATGTGTTTTCTTTTTTAGAATATTATTATTTTGAAAGAGAACAATTTACAAACAATAGAAAGAAAATTCAATTTATTTTTAAAATGTCTCATATTCTTTAAGTGCTTACAGCACCACTTTCATATACACACAGTAGGACCTCTTTAGAAACACTACATAAAAACTTCTGTAACCATTTACCACAAATTGAGTCAAATTTTTAAAAAATATATAAAATGGCATGCTTTTTTTTTTTTAAATGTGGTATTATCTTTGGTATTATTTCCTATAGGTGATTGGTATATATTAACCTTCCTGTGGGAATGCAAAGTGTATGACATAATTCGGTATTGTAATGTGGCGGTATCTGAAGTTATGGTCAAGAGACCAGCACATGGTAAAGAATAGGCACAACCCGTTTATCTTCATTTTCTCTTTTATCGATTAATACCTATTTAAGATTTTAAGGTGGTGGTAAATGCCATCCCCCACTTTAAAAAATAAAGCTTTGGGACACCTGGGTGGTTCAGTTGGTTAAGCCTCTGCCTTCTGCCTTTGGCTCAGGTCATGATCCCAGGGTCCTGGGATCGAGCCCCGCATCAGGCTCCCTGCTCCGCGGGAAGCCTGCTTCTCCCTCTCCCACTCCCCCTGCTTCTGTTCCCTCTCTCGCTGTGTCTCTCTCTGTCAAATAAATAAATAAAATCTTTAAAAATAAATAAATAAAAAATAAAGCTTCCTTTTTCTGTTACTAAGCAAACTTTTGAATTTTAAGATAACAGGGTAAAACGGCTCTAACAGGAAATCCTATGGAGTACATGTGGAGTCAGGAGAGGTTAGTGGTCGTCAGTGAGGAGCCCGCGTGGCTAGTGGGCAGATCATTGGAGAACAAGAGGACTTGGACTTATCAGAGCCTGACAGCCTCCAGGAGGAAGAAGTCCTCTGCCAGCACTGAGCCCAACACTTGACTAGTGTGTAGTTAGACACAGGACGATGATCACAGTATTGGATGCAGTCAGGATTTAATACCCTGGCAGCTGTGGAAACAGTAAGACGATCCACCTTGCCGTAGTGGGATTGAGTAACGTTCACAGGCTTCACTGGGGGTTCAAAAAAGCACAGCAGTGCCTGCTCCGCTGAGCTTTTTATAATTCTCTAGAAGTTTGGAATTTTTCTGTGTCTAAAGGGACGTTAGCTGGGAAGGTCATTTCTCCTGACTGAGGTTTCAGTGATTAATTTCATTTCCCTTGTTCAAGTGGCTTGTGTATACCTTATAAAATTGCATCAACAAATTGGGTTAGTAACCTATTAGGCTGAGAAAAATAAAATTATCGCTCCTCATCTTCACTGTGTACTATCTACTGTCGGACAAGTTGTCTCCCTCGGTCTGGGACATCTTCACAAGAGAAAATGAACTTCAGTAGAAAAGTCCTAAGTAAGCAGAATCCTGCTGACCCGATTTTCCTTGGGTACGAAATAATTAGAAATAGGGGAAATAGGCATTACTTCATTTTCTGGATTCCTATATGATAGTTTAGGAATCCAGCAATGTCTTTTGTTTTCTAGGTTTGTTTGTGCTTTTAATTGAGGTATGATCAATATATAACATCATGTTAGCTTTAGGTGTACAATGCAAATATTTAATATGTGTATAATATTGTAAAATGATCACCACAATAAGTTTAGTTAACATCCATCACCACACAAATTCTCTTTTTTTGTGATGAAAACTTTTAAGATCTCTTTTCCTAGCAACTTGCAAATGTACAATACAGTATTATCAACTATAGTCACCATAGTATACATTATATCCCCAAGACTTATTTATCTTATTACTGGACAACAACACTTTTTGAATTACAGTTTTGCTCAGTTCAGTGGGACATTGCATCTCTTTGGTTACTTATTTTTCCTTTGAATGAATGCAACCATCTGTTACAATGACATTTCCATATTTTCTGTTCTGTTAGAGATTCTTAAATATTTTTTCTCATAGTAATTAACACCTTTATTCTATTCAAAACTCTAGGAAATACGTTTTAAAAATCCTAGTCATAGCAATACTTGGTTCTCAGAAGAGCAGAATAAATGATCTTTATGCTAGGAGGTAAAATAAACAGGAAAAAAAAAAAAAAAACATATCTCCTGGATCAGGTGGGAAGCAAATAGAAATGGATGTGAGCAGGAAGAAAGTGTGTGAGGAAGTGTGGTGCATCCTTGTGTCTGTGTTTTGTTGCTCTTGGAACCCTCACTCCTTTCGCAGGAGGGAGAAAACAAAGGGAGCAGGTGAGAGGTGTGGGTGAGAAATTTTTCAGAGGAATAAATGAAGAAAAACAGAGCTATGTGAAAGTTGGTGGAAAACTATTAAAAAAGAAAAACAAACAGCTGTTAAAAAAAAACAAAACAAAACCTTAGGCTACCATTTCAAAGAACTTTTGTCTTCCCATCAGTAAGCACAGCAATTAATTTGTCTTTAACTTTTTTCTGGCAAAATTAGAAGTATAAGATATGTGGATTTTTTTTTTAAAGATTTGTTTGATATGTTGGGCGTCCTGGAATTTGGAACTAGTGATTTGGTTATTCATAAATCAGCCTTGTGGCTTCATGGCAGAGAGCTAAAGTAGGAGTTGAGGCTGTTTCAGAGGCCAGTAAGACCCTCGTGACTAACGGGGACATTTACTGCTTATTCCAATCTGAGGTTACTTAGAGCGTCTTTCTGGAACATTTGGGGTTTTTGCTGGAGATAGAAATCAATGATCCCCGAAGGACCCCTTTTACAAAGGAGACGTCGCAGGCAGACAGAAGCAGATATAAAATTGCTAGTCATTTATATGTTGACTTAGATAAAGTTTTTTTGGTAGTGGTGCGTTGTTTTTGTTCACTGGAGATTATATTAATTTGATTGTTTGTTCTCAGACCTGGATATTGTTTACACATACATTCTCCATGCAAGTGTCAGCAATCTTTTTTTCTAGAGGGATATATGTATATTTTTATTGCTTTATGGGCCACGTACAGCCTCTGTCTTGGCTGCTGTGTCTCCTTTTTCTTCCTCTCCCCACCCCCCGGTCCTCCTAAAATGCCCAAACTGGTCCATCCATGCAATAAAGTAATGCAGCACTGAGGAACCACTTATTTAAGAACATTAGAAGGATACTAACCACAGGACCTCGGGCTATTATTACTAGAAATGGTCTTAACACCGATTTGTTTCCCAAGTTGTTTTATTTTCCTGATGAGGAAACTTACTCAGAGAAGAAAGCGACTGTGTGTTGCCTTCCATAATTCTCTACTAAGATACCAGGTAGGTTTTAAGTCATCCACTTAAAATCAGTGTTAGTTCTCTTTTTTCAAGATTTCCAAAGTGTTTGCATCTCACTAAAGTACTGACTCTGTAGATGTAATTAATAACAAGGTTGAAAGGTAGATGATGGTATGTCAAAGCAGCATCAGACTACATGTTCACATAGTACAAATCATAACTAGTGCTTAGGTTAAGTACCTGTTATCTCTCAAAGAACGTTTTATAAAGGGTCTTCTACTTTCTTCCTAACTCTAGAAATGTCCTTATCCAGCAAACTGGGGATTCATTTTTCGTGAGGTTTCCGTGGTTCTGTCTCCATCATCTTCCTTTTCTACTTTTCACAGATTTCTTGAATGTTCTCATCAACACTAATAATTTATACCTAGGTTTCTTATGTCCCTAGCTTTGTCACTTCAGCTCTGACTTCTAATTTCTCTCTTGATCCTTCTATCCGAATGCCAGTTAGACATCTTTTTTTTTTTTTTTTTTTCCCCTCTGGGGCTACCAATGAGTTGTAAGTGCTACGTGCTCAAAATAGAACTAACTGTCCTTTTTCCCAAACCTCCTCTGTCTGTATTACAGTATCAGTTTCACCCTGTTCCCCAGGCCTGAATGCTGGGCATCCTGCTCAGTTTATCTAACCCCCTGCCCTTCATCCCCATGCCAAACCACTTAGTGGATTCTCTTGGTTCTGTCTCTTTTGTATCTTTTATATCCATCTCGTTTCCATTTCCACCACTCCTGACTTAGTGCAGGACCTCATTATCCTGGCTTATGCTGGTTCAATAATCTCCCTGTCAGCAGCCTTGACCCTCTCTAATCCATACCCGACACTGCAGCTAGAGTAATCTTTTAAAATGCAAATTTAATCATCTTATTTCCCTGTTTAAATCCTTCAAATGGCTTCTCATTTTCTATAGGTTAAAGTCCAAATGCTTCTATATGGCATACAAGGCCCTTCGATGATCTCACACCCAGACTCATCTCTTGCCTCTGCACCCTCCTTCCGCTCATACTAACCCCCGACCTTGATGCTCACACTGACCTTCTTGGAGTTTCCACACAACCCAATTCTAATGTCTCAGACTCTCCCTTCTCTTCTTATGTAGTCCTTTACCTCTTCTCTACTTCTCAAACTCCTACTTACTTTAATATTCAGAGGAAGTGGCACACTCTGTATTAAGGTCCTCAAGAGAAACAGAATCAGTTCTATATAGATACAGATGCACTTTACATGTATAAGAGATCCATTATAAGGAATTGGCTCATGCTATTATGAGGCTGGTAAGTCCAAAATCTGTAGAGTGGGCCAGCCATACAGGAGACCCAGACAGAGCTGATTTCCGGTTCAAAGGCCATCAGGCAGGAAGAACCAGTGTTGCCGATGAAGTCTGAAGGCAGTCAGCTGGAGAATTCTCCCTTACGTGGGAGAGGGTCATCATTTTGTTTTGTTCAGATCTTTGACTGGATGAAGACCACCCACAATAGCGAGGGCAATCTGCTTTACTCAAATCCACTGATTTAAATACTAATCTTATTCAAAAATACCCTCACAGAAACAGCCAAAATAATGTTTGATCAACTATCTGGAATCTTGTGGTCCAGCAAAATAGATGCATAAAATTAACCATCACACTCTCTATGAAGTAATTCTTCACTCCTCCAAAAGGAGTTAGTTGATTATTCTCTCAGTGTGGCATGAAGAGCTATTACATGCCTCTATTTCTGTTTACTTCTTTTTTTTTTTTATAATTATCTATGTCAATGTCTCCTACCAGATATGAGATCCGTGAGGAAAGGAACCATGGTTGACATATATATGACAAATTCAGTATATGATAAATGCATGAATGAAGGGATAATGCAAAAGATATATCTGAGAACTACACATGAAGAAAATACGTTAATAATTATTTTGATGAAATCAGATTGCACTGACCAATCGTAATGGTTATGAAGATGACAATGAAACCAGACATCGTAGAGCTCTCCTCGTTCAAATTCTGTTACCTCATTTGATTCTCACATTAATCATGCTTCTATACAATGGCTGGTATTTTTCCCATCTGATAGATATGACAACTGGGGCTTAAAGAAAATGTGGATTTGACCAATGTCACAGAATTAGCCACAGTCGCTGCCAAGATTTCTGGATTCTATCTATTTAGCACTCCCCCCCCCCCCCCGGCAACAGTCAGGTTTTAATAAAAGCCTATCTTAGCCTCTTATTTTGTGATTTTTTTTTACCTAAATGTCTTTTACTTGGTTATTAATTTTCAGACTCTCACTGTACATGGTGAAGCGATATGCTGTTACTTGGAGCAATATGTTGGAACATGCTACTGCTTGACTCATTTCCAATTTTCAATATCTGTAAAAAATGGAAGTGGTTCAAATAGCTGCAAATTAAAGCACAGTTTAAAACCACTGTATCATAGCAAACCTATCTGTGCTTTGGTTTATAAGTGCACGCTGCCTGTGCATGGATAATCCATCACAGCTTAAAATTAGAAAAAGACTCACAGCAGGTCACTGATTTTTTCTGACAATATGACCTTCTAAATACTTCTTACATTAAATAGATGTGTTTTCCTCTCAATGTTTTCAAATCCAGATACTTTCGATGGAAGCTCATTTCTGTCTGGGAAGCCTATTCAAGTCCATCATTTAATTAAACTGGTATTTGCATTGATAAAGCAGAAGTAACCGAGGGCAAGGGCATCTCCTCACATGTGTGCCCTAGTTCTATAATGGAGATGTGCACATCTGTCAAGGTTGTTGAAACTGAAGCCATGTGTCCTCTGATGTTGGATGGTATTCTGGACACACTGCTTTAGCTTGCCTGCAGAGCAGTGTCAGATTTCACAGACCCTCAAGGGATAAAAGGAATCTGTACTGAGATGTGGTCGTATTGAATTTGGTCAGTATTTTTCATCTTCCTTTTCAAAAACCCATTTTTATTATGTTTATTTTCAGTAAATACTTAGAAAGTCTGAGCATAGCTATAAATGTAACTGTTCACAACATATACCCGATATCAAATATCCAGCCTATATCAAATACCCCACTAACCCAAATATCCCAGCTAACGTATGGATGACTGACTGAAGTTTTGCCCTTCACAAAGATATTTAGAACTGTGCAAATACAGCCTTCTTTTTTAGACTTAATATCCATGTTAGTCCATTAAACCGATTTTCTTCTCTTTGTTTATTTGACTGGCATTCCGGATGATATTTTCCTCAGCACGCATTATTGTATACAAACACTTCCCCAGATTTGTATTTTCCCTGCCCCCCATACTCAAAACAAGTTTATGTGTTTATAACATTAAGTTAAAGACATAGTGGGTGATATTTTTATAAGGCATTCGGGGCTTCTGGCCGGACGAGGGTAGTGATATTTCTTTTAGCCGGGATCACCGTATCCTTAGCTATGAATGGAAGAATGCTTCTTTAGGATACAAGGTAGGTGTCCCAGTCTGCCTGTGGTAGGGAGGATTTAAAATTGCGCAGCTGAAAGAGGAAGCTTTAGTCTTGTTATTGGGAGCTATTCCAGGAAGTTGTGCAGCTGAGAGTGAGAATATATAGTGGGCTTCTCATCACAGGGAGGTAGTGTAAAAATGAGAGATTTGAAAGTGGAATGGGGGTGGGGTGGGGTGGGGTTGGAGCTTGCCACAGCTGCAGAGAATTGCAGACTTCTTTTTGGTTAATGAGAAGGATCTAGAAGAAGCATCTGGTGGTAGGGAGGGGGCTATTGTTTTATTATAGACAGCAATAGAAGATAAAAGAATATAGTAGATGGAATACATGCACTTTTGTAAAGCATTTGATGCCGTGACTGGTGAAATTGCACTTTAAAATACTTCTAATACGTATACCTATCCAAACAGATGAGAAACACATGAGAACTGCACATAAAGGCAAGGGCATCATAACCAGGCACGGTTGGTGTGGCTCGGAGGACTCTGAGCCTGCTCTGCGGGGTCTGATGGGGAATGGTGGTGGGCCTGCCTGCTTCATTATCACCTGCTCCAAGGACCAGAAGGAGGACTGGAGGGGGTTTGTGTGTAATTCATGGATGATGCTGAGCAGGGACATCATATGTACACCTATAAATTCTACAACAGCGCTTAAGTAACTAAAGGATATCTATCTATCTATCTATCTATCTATCATCTACCTATCTATCTCAGATATATAACTAAGGGATATATATATATATATATATATATATATATATATATATATATATATATGTCACAGAGTCCAGAAGGTCATTGGAAGTAGGATTTGTGTTCTTCTTCTGTCTGAGCAGAGCCTGGTTCACTCCTGGGATTCAGTAGCCATTCATTTAGCCCAAAGTGTCAAATCCATCCTGAATAAAGACTCATTTTTGTTAATCCATCTTGACAAAAGTAGCAAGAGCTGATAATAGCAAATGGAAACTGCTACTTCTTTAGTATGAAAAACAAAATAAACTGAAATAAATAAAAAATAAATACAGTTCGCATGAAAATATAAGCCACAGAAATGCAAATTTATATATAAAATGCGATAAAAAGTCATCGTAATGTTACAGAATAAAAGTTATTTGTTTTATTTTTAAACTGTTAATGTGAAAATTACATTCTATACTTAGTAACCAGAGTATCTTCAAATCAATAAAGGAAAAGACACAAAAATTGAATTTAAGTGAACAAAAATTGTATTTTTAAGGTTTTGTTACAGTACCAATAATTTAAAATGCAAAGACAATTGTAACCTTGAATAACTGCAGAGTATTTTTCATACAAAGAGTGAGTCAGTATATGCTAATGAATGACATAGGGTGTGATAAGATATTTCGATAGCTTAACAAAGCTAGGACAAAGGCCATATGGCAAAATCAATTTATATCTCAGTTTTGAAATCTGTTATGTTTAAAAGTGATTTAAAAAAATCATTTGTCTAATAGAAAGACACATGTTCCTTTAATGGAAAGCAGTGGGCTTCTGAGCATAATTTGTGACTTTAATCTGATTGCTAATAAGAAGAAAACTTTATATAAATATAAGGCAAGTAATTAATGAGTGAGAGAGAGGAGTAAATCTAACACAGATTTTCTTCTCCTTTAACCCTGGAAAAGAAAAGATGCAGAAGTTATCAAGCTGCATGGAAAATGTTAGAAAGGCAGAGTAAGGCTTTATCTCTAATTTACAGAAAGCTGTCATGGATGAGACTCGCACTCAACCGAAAGAGCAAAGCAATTGATGGATATTGGCCTAAAGCCCTGGAGCAGTGCATGCACTTTGAAAACATTTTAACTTTAATTTAAAATATTCAAGATGGTTGCAAGTGCCATCTATTCAAAACAGAATGTAAACTACTACTAGAAGAATCAGTCATTATTAACAATTAAAGATCAAAGTCATAACGGAATGAAATTGTATATAAATATTGGTTTTGGTTTATAATAAAAGATAAACCTTTTCCGAGACCAAGAACTATATTTTCATAGTTATGCTTACCTTTTAAAGCAAATAGTGGCTATTACTCTCCTACCATCATTCCAGAAGAGATTTATTATCTGTTCAGTATGTCTTTAGGATAGCTTGATGTCCCAAATATTAGAGTACGCCCAGTGAACCACTGCTTTCAACATGCTCTCAGTTAGTAATTTTAGTATTGAGTTTACAATGTGAAACCTATAAATTGTGCCTAGATACTGAGGGTTTAAATTTTAACCATAGAGGAGAATTTTGTGATTAAAATTGTAACTGACCTTATAAATGTTATATATTCTTTTATCTTTCAAAAATTCTATCAATTTCAGGGGTGTGTGGGTGGCTCAGTCAGTTAAGCGTCTGCCTTCAGCTCAGGTCGTGATCCCAGAGTCCTGGGATGGAGCCCCGCATCAGGTTCCCTGCTCAGCCGGGAGTCTGCTTCTCCTGTTCTCTCTGTTCCTCCCCCTGCTTGTGCTCTCTCTCTCAAATAAGTAAAATCTTAAAAAAGAATTCTATCTCTTCTACTTTTTTCATTCTTTTTTCTTTATTATTAACATTTATTATTTTCATTATTGTCATGACATTATTCTATCCTTATTTTTGTTCCTTTATTGCTTCTGTCTCTTGATGGAGACTAAGCAAAGTGAACAAGTCAACTTTTGAAGTTATGCGAAGCTTGACTCAACACTGACTGAGGGCCTGGCCTGCCACTCAAACTTTTGCATCTGCTTGGGTTCTTCTGTTCCACCCTCTCACCTCCCCAATCCAGGAAACTTCCCTGAGTCAGGAATCCCACACCTAAGGGGGCTTCCTATTGCCTTCTCCTGACAATGATAAGGTCACATTATTACATTATTTTTGTTTGGTTTTGATTTCCAATGTATTATTTAAAAGTTCATATGAGGATTCAAGATTTTGAGAGAGTGTGGTTGGTAGGAGGAGAGAGGTCGTTGATATAGAAGGAGCTAAGGTCCTTTGGCCATTGTCTAGCCTGAAACTCTTCCTTAAGCTGGCAGGAGTCAGGTTATTCCATGAATGGTTGTTCTCGATATACTCCTCTGCTCTGGTGAAGCCCAGTCTGTGTAGATTTCTTCCTGACATCTTTATTTCTCCTATTCTGGAGTATTCCATATCCCTTTTGAAAAGGCTTAAGTATTTACATTTGAAAAGGAAAATTTTAAAAGAACTATATTGATTATCAATTCAATTTTACCATGGAATTTTACCTTGCAGAATTAAAATTATATAAATACAATATATATTCATATAGTAAAGATTTATGTAATTTCTACTATTTAAAAATGATGTTATTGATGATACTTAAATGTCATTATCAGGGCGCCTGGGTGGCTCAGTCAGTTAAGCGTCTGCCTTCGGCTCAGGTCATGATCTCAGGGTGCTGGGATCGAGCCCCGCATCAGGCTCCCTGCTCAGCAGGAGGCCTGCTTCTCCCTCTCCCACTCCCCCTGCTTGTGTTCCCTCTCTCTCTATCTGTCAAATAAAGTAATAAAATCTTTTTTTTTTTTTTTAAAGATTATTTATTTATTTATTCATGAGAGACAGAGAGAGAGAGAGAGAGGCAGAGGGAGAAGCAGGCTCCCAAGGAGCAGGGAGCCCGATGTGGGACTCGATCCCAGGACCCTGGGATCATGACCTGAGCCGAAGGCAGACGCTTAACCATCTGAGCCACCCAGGCGCCCTAAAGTAATAAAATCTTTAAAAAAATAAAAAATTAAACAGAGAGAGACAGAGAGAGAGAGTATGAGCAAGGGAGAGAGGCAGAGGGAGAGGGAGAAGCAGACTCCCCGCTGAGCCAGGAGCTCGGGTGTGCATCAGTCTACACTGACGAGGAGGATCCTGGGATGCTGAGTTTTTACTTATTCCCCCTTCAAATTTCCCACAGGAGTCCTAGCATAGTGTCTATTCTATAGTTAGTATTTAACAAATCTGAGTAAGTTAAGTGCAATGCAACGGAAATACCTATAAAATAAGTCATATTAATAGTTTTGAAGTAACTGATCTCAAAAAAAATGTCTGAATACTGAACAGAAGGTCCACAATTGTACAAACATCCTAACCATGATTAAAATTATTTTTCTACAGAACATGGGACATGAAACTTGAAATCACTACATTATTTATTTCAGTTGCTTTTTTCAACCAATCTTTTCATTAGAATTGGTAACTAATTGCCTGATTTGAGAATTTCTTTCCTCCAACTAATTTGTTATAAAGAGAACAACATCAGTGGAATGATTAAATACTGAAGAAACAAAAGACTTAGGCAGCCTGTAGATGACAAGCCCTGAATTATCAAGGTTCTCCTGCTAATTGCAGCCCAATTACAATAGATGGGGATGTTGCTATGTCAGAAAGAGAAGGGTAAAAAAACCAAAGATCTCAATACTAAATGGGCATAGAGAACAAACAGTCCATAGGGAAGACTCTTACTAATACAGTTCTTTCCCCCGTGGAAAATATTCTGGTAACCAGCATTAGTTTACAGGCTGTCGCTTCCCTAGAAGGAATAGGGATTCAAAAAATTCCCCAGACTAAGAATGACACTAAATGTGATGAAGAGGTCATTGAGCAGAGTTCAAAGGAAGCCCACAGCTGTTCTATGCTGGTTGTCCTGGGGTGTTCTTTGATGTCTACATAACTGTTTGGGCTAAAATCAGAGTCCTGTGGAGAAAGAGCCACTCCCATTTCTCCCACCTACTTTTACCAGTCCTACCCAGAAGTCGAGAATTGGCTAAACACCAGGCATATTGGCTGTTGAAGCATTTACAGTTACAGGGATATTCTAGAGAAGTATGGTCGGTAAGTAAATAGAAAGTGAGCATAGTTAATTTCTTCCTTTTTAAATCCCTCCACGTTAGTATAGTATTTCATGAGTGAGAACCTCAGACTACCCATAATGAATCTGGTCCCTCTTTCAAGGTGCATATGTAGTATCTTATTACTTAAAAAAATGACCTAATCTTTCTTTGTATATCTTTAGACATGGTCCTAAAAATGAAGAGGTTAATGTTGAACTAGATAAATTAAATGTATCAGCCACCATTAATGCTGAATGTTATGATGTCATTATGCTTTGTCTTGCTAATGTTTTGTATATATACTTTTAGAACTCAGCAATTATTTCATTTAGACATATTTCTTTTGGTAATGGTCCCTAACATATAAAAGGTTTAATTGTGAGAGGAAAAGAATGCCCACATGTGCTCAGGTTTAAGGATAAATTTGAAGATCCCCCTTTTTTTTTTTTTTTTTTTTTTTTTTACAAAGCAGTTGAGCGCACATTTCCTAAATCTTTCACTATGGCAACAGTGCCGGGGGGTTCACTTAGACCCAAAATACACAAATCTGGTATCCACTGGCACATTTTCATAGCCAAAGTGAAATCGAAAATAATCATTGAATAACTCAAGCCAGAAACCCCTGTCCCACAATTCCTTTAACTATTTGGCTAATAGGTTTCTGTCTGAAACATCCCAATTAATTACAGCACTTCACACTTCAGTCCGACTGTGGAGACTTGCCAATTCAGTGACATTCGTCTGTCCTCTGTGCATGCAAGTGTCCCCACTGCAAAAAAAAAAAAAATGTGCTTTCTAAGGAGTAACTGTCCCAGGTACCTTAGAATATGAGTGAGACAATCCAAACAACAGTGTTACAAAGCGGGTCTGTTTTATTTCTGTTTAAAAGCCGGAGAGACTCAGCACCAAGCAGCTAACCTGTTTCCTCAACTGGGAAATTTCACTTAATCTCTGTGACACGAAAGGAACAGAGTATTTAGAAAGCGTCTGATTAATGGGAGCAGTGAAGACCTCTGATACAGACCATATATGAAAAAGCTGACCCAAGTGACCAAGTTTGTAGTTTACTCTGTAACTCACTGCATCTGCATTTATACTTGATGAGCAAAGTCTGGCCGACCGGAGAGATAGTACACTGACTCACAGACAAGACAAAAACAATATTTGCCTTTTGATTGAAGACCCTGAAGATAAGGGAATTAACATTTTAAATGTGGCTCTTTAAAAATCTTTATTGCAATTCAGGCATACTTCATTTCCTAATTGTGAATTATCAATATCCATTTTATAACATAATTTCTAGCCAGACTTTTGTTTCTAGAATAATAATAAAAGAAAAGCTTGCTGCATTTCAGCTGGATTTTTATCTTTTCTGTTTTCCTCAGAAAGAAAGCAAAGAAACTATACGGTTAAACATTCATGTTTCTTAAAAGCTTTTGATGCGTCTCTTTCCTTTCCAGGTTTTATTTTGAGAAGTTATTTTAGGGATAGGAAAATTAATTACAATTACAGCAATTACAAAATGGAAGGGGAAAAGAAACTGTGTCAATATATCATATACAAAGCATGGGGCCTGGTTTATGTAAGCTTTTGATAAAATATCCCTGTGTTACCGATCACACCACACAAAAGTAGCTATAGAGTAGCCAGCCGAGGGGATTTAGGGATCAAGGGCATATTCCGTTGCTGTGAGGTCCACCATGGGTAATGCCTGTTGCCATGTTGCTTTTGTTCTTGGTTTCACAGGGAACCCTGGCCGAGAGTTGGCCCAGGAGATGGCATCGTGGCGAGACAGCATAGTGGCCATTCTGGCCCGGGTAGTCAGTGTCTCTAGTGGGGACTGGCTGAATGCCGCTGCCCGCAGCATCCTCTGGTCCTGTCCGCTTCATCTGTCCCCGCAGGGGCAGAAGGTGAGGACGAGGAGGAGGACTTGCTGGGGAAGTGAAGAGGCGCCTAAAGAGCAAAGGGGCAAAGCAGTGCTGCGGTCAGGCATGACAATTTGGACACTACACACTACTTGTAAAGGAGAAAGATAAGCCTCAGCAAGTCGTATGCCTTCCCCAAGTGAATTTATTGCAAAACGATAGCCTCTTTCTTAGAAAAACAGACAAATAAAAGCTTATGCTTGGTATTCACATCTAATCAGGAGCAAAATTAGCAAAAGCATGCCCTACTCTTGACCGTTTCGTGATTCTTTCGATCCTTATGCATGGGTTTCTCCAAATGTGGTATGAATACGTCTTCGTATACTGATCATTGATACCTATTTTTTAAATGATGCATTGTAGTGGTGGTTTAACCTCAGTTCTAATTCTGTTCAAAGGCAACACCTTTTTTTTTTTTTTTCCTTCAATGTATGGTTCCTCTAAAATGTCTAAAATATAAAACAGAATTCCTCCAGATGGGTGAAAATTAAAATCTCATGTTTTAGTGAAAAGAAATCACCACCCCCCATCCCCAGTTACTTAGGGTACATTTGGTGACAAGTTAAAGAACCCACCATTTTGCAGGGCTGGGAAACATATCTGCTGACAAACCTTATTTGAATCTTCACTTGTAACCATCTCTTCTTTTGAACCTCCAAAAGTACTGGTTCCAGTTTAATACAGTGGTATCACTGTTTCTCTCTGGTAGTTTGGCAAGACTGCACCTTGATCTCTAGGACACTCATTGAGCAAAACTTCATTCAACAGAAATTTATTGAGTGCCTCCTATGTGCTCAGCATTTTATGTTCCAGTCAGACTGAACTGCTTGCCATTCCTCCCACATGCCACCCTTTCTAGTCTTCATTCTTTGATCCGTACCAACCCATCTGCCCAGATTGCTCTCCCCCATTCCTTCACCACATATATCTCTGTTTAGATCTTGCCTGCTCTTTTAGGCAGGACTCCACTGCTTTGGCTTTTTGAAACTCTTTCTTATTCCTTACAGCCGGAGGTGATTTCACCCAATTTCATACCCGAATAGGACCTTATCTGTACCCAGTTACATAATCTGTGGGGTCCAGTACAAAACAAAAATGAAATGTCCCTTGCTCAAAACTTACTAAGAATTTCGAGACGGCGACAGCAGAACATTCGACCACATGTGGGCCCTTCAAAGCACGGGGCTCTGGGGGACTACACAGGTCACACGCCCATGAAGCCAGCCCTGTCTGTACCTCCCCAGCACACTAATTGCTATCAATTCTGTTAATGCATGAGCTATTTTAACACACAGATTGACTTTTCTTTTTGAATATACTGTAGGCTCCTTGAGAACTGTGTCTGCATATATTTCCACAGTAACGAACAGAGAGAGAGTCTTGCAACGTATCAGATTTTCTAATTCTTGCTACTAAAATGTAGTTCATGGACTGACATCACCTGGGAGCTAGTTAGAAATGCAGAATCTCAGACCCCAACCAGACCAACAGAATCAAATCCACATTTTACAAGATCTCCACGTAATCTGTATGCATATTCAAGTTTGAGAAGCACTGTTGAATGAGCAAAAGAATAGCTCTCTGGAACAGAAGGCTATTCTTCCCACATGAGGTGGGAAGAATTATCTGTGAAGAGTGTTACTTATTCCTTCACACTCTGACAGAAATGAGATTTCTGCTTTTCTCAACAAGAGGGAAGTATTGGGTTAACAGTTCCAATCCCTCTTTTCAATCCTTCCAATTTCTCTTCTCTTTGAGAGAACGGGTTACTTTTACTTTTCTCATTGGTGATACGTGGAAGAGCCTGGTAGGGCCTGGAAGTGTCACCCTGTGAAAGGTAGGTATAGAAACACAGATCTGGTTATTCCAATCTCTCTCTCTCTCTCTCCCCCACTCTCATCTAGCTCTCTTTCTCCTGTGCTTTGTGCCAATGACTCACATTATTAAATAAATGGACAAACAGTTCTGCCAGTGTGACTAGTCAAAGAAACAAAAGAGGCTTATGGATTGATGTAACTCAGATTTTACCAGAAAACTCAAAAGGTGTCATGTCTACTCTAGTGCTCTGCCTTTGATTCTCTCTGATTCCTAGCTGAACTTTCCACATTAAGACCATTTCAGAGCAGCCAACATAGCAGTTGTGTGGGAAGATGGAATATCTTGGAAATTCTCTAGAAATTCCAGGTCTCTATTTCAGGAGATCCTGGAATATACTTCCTTGAAAAGGTCATAAGTAGATTTGTGCAATCATGTAGATCACTCTCCCATGATGGCAGCTCCGTGATTTGGGCTTTAAAGAAAAATGTAAATAAATAAATAAGAAATGGGGTAGAAAACAATCAATTTAACTATATTAAAACTATACTAGAGAATCTAAATTTGCCAATTTGGGGGGGATAGTCTATTAAACAAGTAGTTGTTTCTAAGATGTCAAAAAGGAAACATGATTTACATGCTGATATTCTCTTTCTGCTACTACTTGCTTCCTTGCTCCCCAAATAGTTTGTTTTAGCAGGATTAGATTTTAGGTCTCTGAATTCTCAGATACATAATCAAAGTTCAGAAGCTCAGTACACATGAACTTTAAGAAAATTCACAAGACCTTTGTAAAATTTCAACTCCCAAAGTGAGTGTATGTAATAGCATATTTGTGCATAAAAGTCCTCTAGGGAAAACTTCTAGCAATTTTTTACCTGGATAGCCCTGAAATTTTTCAGCCCTCATTTCATGTGTTGTTGTGCACAGAAGTGAAGTTTCTTTGCAATTACTTTTCAGAACCTGTTTGTGTTTTAAAGGTAATAATTGCAGGTTACACAATAGTGAGTTCTACTCAAATTCCAAAATACTAAATAAAATCACATAGTGGCAGACTGAAAATATAAGGGGAAAAGCCTGAAATGGTAGGAAGAGTTTACGTAGAAGAAACTGCTTTATTCAAGTCCTTCATGGTGGTGATCGTAGTGGCTGGTCGAATTCAGGGAAAGAGAAAGAAGTCAAATTTTCCTTGGCTGGTTCCTTTTTTTTGTTTGTTTAAAGATTTTATTTATTTATTTGACAGAGAGAGAGAGAGAGACAGCAAGAGAGGGAACACAAGCAGGGGGAGTGGGAGAGGGAGAAGCAGGCTTCCTACTGAGCAGGGAGCCCGATGTGGGGCTCAATCCCAGGACCCCAGGATCATAACCTGAGCTTAACTGACTGAGCCACCCAGGTGCCCTGGTTCCTTTTTGCTAATTGGCAGAAGACAGTGATGGCTACAGTTTTATGGTAGAAACTTTGATTCCATTGTATTGTTGCTGATCTTGGTTCTACTCCTGGATATTGTTATCTGTTTCTGTGAAATACATGATGTCAACATTAGCAACTTGAACCGATTCTCATATGTTATCCTCACATTTTTGGTGATGACCTGTGCCTTTGCCACAAACTCTCTCAGGAAGTTGCAATCAACCTATGAGCTGAAGTCTAATCTGAGATTTGACCAGGGTATGATCTGATACAAATCTCATTCATGCAGAGCCCTCTCTCCCCACACAAAACAGCTTCATGACCTGATGAGAAATCGATGGGAGAGGAAAAGAAGATCTTTGAGAGAAAGCCACTATCTCATTATAACCTCACTGCAGAAGTGACATCCTATCTCTTCTTTAGGTTTCTTTGGTTAGAAGAAACTAAGCCCACACTCGGGGGGGGGGGGAGGAGATTAGACAAAGGCATGGAATCCAGGAGGGGAATCAGTAGGGCCAATTTAGAGCCTGCCCATTACACCCTCCCATTCAAGAGGAAATAAGAGCTAGAAAAATATATGTGATTTCTTCTGTTTTAGCCTTCTGCTGACATTCTCTAAAGTATTTTTATCTGATCAGCCTACAGAAATTTATGTGCAACTCCCCCATTCCATCCTAGAAACATGACATACTCTATTTGGCCCATTTTTGTTTCATGAATGAAACACACTCTTCACTTTGGGAGGAATGTAAAACCATTTAAAATGAATTAATCAGAACTCTTTCACTTGCAAATAACCGTAACCCAATTCAGATAAATGTAAGTCAAAAAAAAATTTATTGCATGCTTGAAAAATACAGAAATGTGTTTGGCTTTAGGTCTGGCAGAATACAGGAATTCAGCCAATTTTGTCAGGTCTCCCCCTCTTACTCTCACTCTCTCTCTTTCTGTTTTTTCTTGTTTTGAACTCTTTCCCAAACAGACATTGTTGATGTGGAGAAACCTGACATTTCCAGACTCATGTCATTTTTGCAGCCAGAATTTGTTTTAGAAAGCAAGGGGTTTTTTCCCCCCAAAATTCCAACTGACATCTTAGAATTGAGTGTCTATCATCCTGGTTGAAGTTACATTCTCACTTTGGCCAGGAAAAGGGATATGTAAAATATGTGAAGCGCCAGACATGGATCACATGTCTATGCTTTAGGTTGGAGCGTGGGGTCAGTCTTACTAAACGTGTCCTGAATGTGAAGGAGGACTGAATCCCTAAAGAAAAATTGGGTCCTGGAAGTTGGAATGGGTGCTGGTCCAGCAAAAACTTACGTATGTCTACTACAAATATTTGTCTGAGACAGATATTTATTCGGTGCTTACAATGTTCCAGGCGTGATGTGGATGTTAGGTGCAATTCCAATAGCAACTTGTGTAATTTTCTTCAATTCATGGGTGAAAGGCACAAGACGGCTGGTGAAACCGTAATAGAGGCCCCCTTAGTTCAGAGGGGGAAAAAATCAGTCTAAGTGAATATTTGGCATTGTAGGAATTTCTATAACTATATATGGTTTTAAACAACCACTTATGTTAATACAACTAGCTTATAATAGTGATAAAATATTTTGAGGCAATATCTTAAGGTAAAAATTAGAATCCTACATTGTTGGCATCACGAAGGTATCAGTTCTTTTCCCATCTTCTGCCTCTTTGCCCTACAATCACAGAAAGAGCAGAGCGACTTGTATCCCAGTGTCACACCTGTTTTGATTTGCTTCAATCTCTCTTTGAGAACTTGGAGTCTCTTTCACAGGGACCCTATTGAGACCAGGTTGGGCTTCAAATGATCACAGTCATCAAATCTTAGAGTGATTCTTTTTACCCAAGAATATAATCCTCAGGTAGATCTTACATATTTCTAAGTCCAGTTTCGTCAAGTGTGTGATGTGAAGTCATGTAATAGAGTTATAGAAGGTTTTAGGCCATCACCTCACCCATCTTTAGAGTTCTCTTACACTTTGTTAGGGGATAAAGCTCTAAAAGAACACTAGAAGGATACTAAAAGTTACCAAATGGAAGTGTTGTTTTTCTGGTCGTAACCAAAAAAAAAAAAAAAATCAGACTGGGGAAGATCTGCAGGTCAGTGTATGCACACAGTTATCTGGGGGAAATAGACATATGGTTATTTTTATTTGCTTAAGATTATGAGCGTTGGGTGGACTGCAGCAGTTGTAAATGATTTCTGGAATGAGACACATTCCTGCCTAATGTACAAAGACTCTCAACTGTGGCTCACAATTATAAAGATGTGGTACTATTTTTAGTGGTACAGTTATCCAGGAACCACATTATTATTATTATTATGTAGAATATCATAGAATGTAAACTAAGCCTCTCTCACAATGGAGTTCTTGTGAAGTTATGCCTAATGGAAAAGTAGTGAGAGAATGATTGTATCTCTTTGCAGTGTATGTCTACACTTGCAAAATAAAATGATTAGCAGAGAGATACATAATTTTGGTGACAGCTCTTGGTTGTGCAGGGGACCTTCGTGGTCTCACAGTATATGTAATCCAAAAGTCAGTTTCCCATCTTCCTTCAAGGGTAACATCCTCTAAAAAATTGGGGGGTAAGGTAGGAGTGTCTTGTCTCCACTTCCCAGCCTCGCAATGGCCAGCTGCTTCTCCACCCCCACCGTCCATGCATGATGTTCGTTTCCACATTATAGTACCTCCAGGTTATAACCCTGAACATTTCATTTTCAAAAGTACTGCCAGTTCATGGATGTGTGTGTTACAAGCATTATATGTGGATTTAGGACAATGGAGGGAGTCGTTTTCATCGAATCAGAGCCAGGGGAATTGTTTAAATAAACGGTAAGAAGTTCTTTTCCTTAAATATTCTTTAGCATTTCTGCAATGGAATCTTCACACTTATTGTCTCTGACCTTCAGGATTCGGCATCACTGCCAGACTGCAGACCTTTCCTTTTGCCCTTGACCTCTTCCCCACTCTTCCCAAGCATTCTTTCCCCCAGATTTCTGTTAATTAATGTGCTCTACATATGAAGTTACCATTTTGTCATGTCCTAGTCCATGGGACTACAGACACATTAAAGGATTTCTCTGAAACATAAATAATTAGTTGCACAGATGTATAAAATTAATACACATGGATAGAAAACAGTTGAGTGACACAGAAAGATGCATATATAGACACACACAGATAATAAGATACATAGAGAGATGCTGGCACAGACATGATATATACACATTATATATATATGTATAGTATAGACATAACACACACACTCAACATATGAGTAACAAAATGAGACTAGAGCAGAAAAGGGTGCTTTTATTTTAGTTGCCACTCATTTGTTTGAATCAAGCTTTGTGAGGTATAATTTATGAAAGAGTTCATGGTAATTTAGAGATAAAAAATGGAATGTCCCAGACACATAAAATACAATGGTTACTAAATAAACGCAGATCCAAAGATCACAATGATTACTAAATAAATAGGATTCAAGCCAGGGCAGCAATCTATGCAATCTGGGGGAATACTGCTTCTGAGTGCCAAATATGTATTTACACGATAAGCATGATAGAAGGATTTCTATAACTTAAGCAAGCATTGTTTTGTCCCAACTCCTTTTGATAACTTTGTACTGTCATTTTTATTCTGGCTTTTGAAAACCATCATCATTCTGTGAGTAAAGAAAGGATCCAGTGAGCAAGGCAGGTTTGTTAAATATGTGCAGGAATAGGAATAAAGCTATCTGGTTTCTTGCCCTGGTTTTATTTAGGCTGTAGGATCATAGAAAATCCACCTAATCTCTTTGTTCCCATGTACTTCCCTGTTGTATAAAGTGAGACACTTACATGTTGTTTATGATTTGTCTCCCCTAAAAATTTCTATTATTCTATGGAAATGTAATTAATCATACTTCACATTTAGGATCACGTACTGATGATACTACTGAAAATTTCATTCACAGAGAAAGCCCATCAGTAAACAGCTAATGCGTGTGAGACTGGATAACCCTTCCCAGGCAAGGGGTCGATAAATCCTGGAAGGTAGTGCCAGTTCTGCTTTGGTGCTACTGGACTTTCAGGATGCTCTTTGATATCTACGTGGATATAGACCCAGCCAACATAGCACCCTAAGCCTGGAAGAGCCATCCCTGTGCAAAGTCAATGGACTTCAGGCTGATCCAGGCATCATTGCTATGAAGTTTCCTAGTTAGGATTTAAAAATTGAAACCAAAAAAAATAAAAATAAAAAAAAAAATAAAAATTGAAACCATACACAAACAAAAACAGAATGGAGACTTGTTTAATGAGAACAATATGGCTAAAAAACCATAATCTGATTTATTAAGCTATTTTATTAGTTATATGCAACTAATTCAGACATCACTATATGAAATATGCCAATGAGTTCAATTGAGGCTGCTTGCACGCTGCTCCTCACTAAGGACTGGAGAAAAAGACTCCGTTCCAGGGCTGAGCCTTCTTTCATGTGCTTTCTCTCGAGCTAATTTCTTATATGTCACAAGTTGTCTTCATGAATCAACTTGTTCCAACTAGCTGTTCTGTTGTCCTATTTCTTTTTCAGTTATTTTATATTGCAGTGGTTTACTTATATAAGCAGTTATAATACTTCATTATCATTATTACAAATTGGTTAATATTAATAATATTAATAACTATGTATTGAGCGCTCACTATATGCTAGCACCATTCTAAATGATTTATGTAGATTAACTCATGCAGTCCTTGTGGCCCCATAGCCCCATTATACAGTTGAAAAACTGAGATCCAGAGTGGTTAAGTATCTTGCCCAAAGTGACACAGCCAGGAGGGATAGCACCAGAATTTGAACCCAAGTGTGCTGGTTCTAGAGTTTATGCTCTTAACTGCTACCATACCTCTTGGTTTAATTATTTCTATTTCCTATTAGTTCAGATATCACTCTTATTGCAACACTTTGTTCCCTTTGCTGCACATATTAATATTTTTTACTGTTTCTCTGCTTTTCTCCCTTCTCTTATATTTTTAACCCTTTTATTTTCTTTATGGGACAGACTCCCTGCAGTGATCTCTTCAAATTCGCTAGGGTCCTCATTGCTTCTCTCTGATTGCTGTCAGTGCTGTCTGTTTTTTCTCCCTTCCCATACCACTCATCCAGCTTTAACACAAGACGACTTCCTCCCGTCTCTCTGCTGACATTTCTGTTCAATCTATGCTCTCAAGGCTGTTGGATCAAATATTTCCTCTTCTACCCAAAATGGCTTATTCCCTGATTTATTTTGATTATATGTGGTTTAAATGAGTAACTTTCCTTTAGAAAAATCCATCCCTTCAATGAAAAAATCCTTTGAGGTTTTTGTTGTTGTTGATGTTGTTTTGTTTTATTTTTTAACAATGTTCCCCGAGAGAACAATACTCTGAAATTCCTTTCCATTTACTTGAAAGAATCCTCCCCACCTAAAAAAGAAAAAAAATCTTATCTCAAAAATTGTCAGCTCTTTATGAATAACAAAAGTATTACTTGAAGGCTATCCCATTTAAGATTTGATTGACCAGTTTCTTACGTGGGTACAACTCAGCTAGACTCTAAGGAAATGGTGATCTGAGTGCCTTTTGATGAAGCTACAAAGAGATTGGGCAATTTACTTAATTTTACAATGGCTACTCCTATCACTCCCAAATTGAAGGCTCTTGTTTTTGTTTATCATCAAATGCATTTAAAACATTATCTAACTTGTTTAATGCAGATGTCAGCTAAAACTTGTTTCTTTGGATTTTTTTCTTTTTTTAGAGAGGGAGAGAGAAAGAAGAGAGAGCAGATGGAGAGGAAGGAGAGAGAGAATCTTAAGCAGCCTCCATGCCTAATGGAGCCTGACGTAGGGCTCAATCTCACAACCCTGAGATCATGACCTGAGCTGAAATCAAGGGACGGACACTTAACAAACTGATCCACCCAGGCACCCCTGTTTCTTTGGATCTTAAGGAAATTGTTTCAAAGTTCTAAGATGCCCCAGTTTATGGAGAATCAAATATCTTCTTCAAGATTTCTATGGATTTCTGAAGATATTTTTGCTTTGCAAGTGCTCTCTTATTTATATTTAGGGATTGACTAAGTGTCTAGATTGTCTCATCCCATTTTTAAATGCTAACACTAAAGAGGAACTCAGTATACTTCGTGTATAAAGCTTCATTAAGGGTTAGAGGGATAGAAATGCATAGCAAGGCTCACAACTTAAAATCCCATAGTGGGTGGTTAAGAGATGGGAGGGATCACTGGGCAGAGCACCCAGGATACATAGGGCACAGAAACTACTGTTTGATACTATAATGGTGGGTACGTGTTTTTACACATTTGTCAAAACTCGTACAATGTGCAAAACCCAGAGTGAACCCTACCGTGAGGTATAATGGGTCATAAAAATGTGTCAATATTGCTTCATCAGTTGTAACAAACATTCTAGATTGGTGTGGGATGTGGGTGGTGGTAGAGGCTGGGGGTCAGAACATCGGGCATAGGCAAACTCTCTGTACTTTTACTGTGACCCTAAATCTGCTCTAAAACATAAAGTCAATTAAAAAAAAAAAGTACTCCACATTGGAAATACTACTGCTCCTAAAACTTCATAGCCACTTCCTTGGTTCAGGTTTTATCCTCCCACACTGGCCAGCCATTTCCTTTGTTCCTGGTCCCTCTACTCTCCAGACACCAGAATGAACATTTCTATTCACACCCAGTGCAAGGAAGCATGACAGTCACCTTTACCAGCATGGCTTCTACAGAGTCTCACCTACTACCTCCAAGTGTCTCCTTTTCCCCAAAGACAGTTCTCTTCCTAAAGTTCGAATTCTCGTGCCAGGTGTTTAGGTGATGAAATTCTCAAACTACTCTATACAAATTGTGACCAAATTGCAGATTGTTTCAAAGCAGCCCAGCGCTCCTGCACTGTCCTGAATATTTTAACTCCTAAAATAATGATGATAAACATCCTAGGGTTCTACCTCCTCTCTTCTCATCGTGCAGTATGAAGGTGCATTCCCAAGCCCTTTCCTTCCCTTGTGATTGTTAAAAAAGGACGAATCATGAGAAATTCTAAGACATTCCCGGCCATTTAATTTTTGAACTTGTCTGTTAGAGTCAAAGTTAAACATTTCAGATTCTGAACTTGAGGTCGATTATTTCCCTGAGTCCTCTTATGCCTCTTGAGGTTCCAAATATTCAGTGTTCATCTGGGCAATCTGAGTCAAGAATTCCAACACGGTAATTTCTATTCAATAGACATATCAAATCAGGAGAGTTATACCATAGTTTGTTTCCAGTTCACCTCTATTATCTTCATATGAGTGGTGCTGACTTTTGATCTAAAGTGATATCCAAACACTGACTAAATTAGCTTTAATATTGATCTACTGCCTTTTTGTCATTGACTTTTCTACTTAATACGGACTTACCTAATCCTGAAAATGTAGGTAAAATGATTCTCAGTTGAATTGGTATGTACAGGAACATATTCATGTTCTGTTTATTTTGGGCAGTTTCATTTCGCTTGTCAGACACAGTGGTCAGGAATCCATGAATTTAAAATTAATATACTAAGATTACTATTGTCATAATTGTCTGTACAGAGTTTTAACAAAATATTTTCAAATTATATATATGCCCGCACTTTGAAGGAAAGAAATTAGCATAAGTTTATTTTTTTTTTATTTTTTTTTTTAAAGATTTTATTTATTTATTTGACAGAGAGATAGCGAGACAGGGAATACAAGCAGGGGGAGTGGGAGAGGGAGAAGCAGGCTTCCCATGGAGCAGGGAGCCCGATGCAGGGCTCGATCCCAGAACCCTGGGATCATGACCTGAGCTGAAGGCAGACGTTTAACGACTGAGCCACCCAGGCGCCCAAAATTAGCATAAGTTTAAAACAAAGTTTAGGGGCACCTGGGTGGCTCAGTTGGTGGGCGTCTGCCTTCGGCTCAGGTCATGATCCCAGAGTCCTGGGATTGAGCCCCGCATCGGGCTCCCTGCTCTGCTGGAAGCCTGCTTCTCCCTCTCCCACTCCCCCTGCTTGTGTTCCCTCTCTCGCTGTCTCTCTCTCTCTGTCAAATAAATAAAATCTTTAAAAAAATAATAATAATAAAATAAAAATAAATAAAACAAAGTTTAAACCATTAACCTTTCTATTGCTACTCAGTAATTAATTGTACTTAATTATAATTCACTTTTAAGCATAGTTATTATGGAAGAGTAGCTAATTATTCCATATTATGGCAGATTTGGATGTAAAAAAAACGTAGTCAAAGAACATTGAAATATTCCGTGGAAGTAAATATTTTCCAAATAATTGGGTAATTATTACCCTCTACTGTTGAAAATTCTATGAAATGACTCATTTTTAATTATATATTATTGTAAGACCAAATAAAAATCATTGACTCATCTATATTTTATATATGGACTTTAATTTTTTTCTGCTAAATGTATGTATACATTTATAAAAAATGATGATTGAAAGATCGTTGAGTTATCCAATAATGCAAATCGAATAAAAATGAGAAAAAAATGCAATAAAGCATGACTTTTTAATGATTTTAATTAAAACGGAAAAAGAGATGTTGGTGAAATGCTTTTATTAGAACTGAGGTCATACATAGGAAAGGTTAAAAATATTCTGAAAGGCTCTATCTTGTATTTATCTTATATCACTGTTTTAGTAATTAATGTTGCATAACAAACCACCCCAAAACTTAGTAACTTAAAGCAACATTTACTATTTTTTATTTGTCATCTTTCTGCAATTTGGGGGCATCTTTTCTCTGCTCCATGTGGCATTGTCTGGGGTAGCTTGACTAGGGCTTGAGGACCAGAGATGGCTTTGCTCACATGTCTGGCACCTCAGATAAAGTAGTTAGAAGAGCTATAGGGCTGGCTGGGACTCTTCTTGCACTCATAGTCTTTCATCACTCAGAAGTCTTGCACACACTTCTTTACAGGGAAGCTGGATGCCAAGAGAGCAAAAACTAAAGCAACCAGCTTTCTTGAGGCCTATATCTGTCACTTCTGCCACATTCTGTTGGTCAAAGCAAGTCACGAGGTCTCAACTAAGATTCGAGGAGAGGGAAAATGGATTCCGCCTCATGGGTGAAGGGTAGGATATGCATGTAGGTGAATGTGATGAATTATTGGCAGCCATCTTTGCAGCCATCTCCATAATCACTATCAAGCTAGCACTTAAGGAAAGAGAAGTGGTAGCTAACAGGAATTTCAGTGTGTGACATTTCAGATGTCAAATGAAAAACCAAAATTTTTTTCAACAAGGTTGCTGCTATTTAAGGATTTTGGGACTTGAAGATAAAATTTAAAAATGATAATGAACATGATGAGATGTTGGCAAAGTTAGATGCCAACTAGAAACTACTAGTTAGCACTGGTTAATCAAGTATCATGGATTCAAGCCAGTTCAGTTGTGTTAGTAATCTATTTTGGGCACTCAATATTTTCATCAGAAGGACATACAAATATTATAAGCAGTGAATGATGTGCTAATAGCCAAAATTATATGTCAATTATCACATTTTCAATTACCCACCACATTTGGCAATTAACATTTTGTTAATCATCCACTCTCCAATTTGATGTGACTTTCTAAAGTAGCTTACCCTCTACCTCTGAAAAATTACTGTTTACCATTGGTGAATATATAATCAGTTCCTAAACTTTATATTTGATTTAGAACTATCTTGTGGTAATGAATTCACCTCAAGCAGGATTTGTTTAGAGTAGTGTACATATGTGAGAGCAGACATTTGAAGCAGTTTTGTGGTTTGGATGTCCTCACTGTACAAATAGTATGCCAAAAATGGATTCACAGACATTAAGAAAGGATTTTTAATGACATTCATTTTGACAATCAGAGTGCTTTTCATAGAAGTATTCTTGTAGCAATGTAAGGAAAGCAGAATGTTATTTTGATCGATATGAAATCATATAAGCTGAGATTTTGAATAGCACTCCAAATGGAATCCTTCTGTGTGCATTTTGGCTGATGAAGTGTGGTATAGTGAAAAGTGCATGGATTTAGAAAGATCTGAGTTCAGATCCTAGCTCATCCAACTTTTAGTGGATTCCTCATCTATTGCCATGCCACTTAACAAACCAACCCCAATGTGATTTTCTAGTTCATGGGTCTATAGATCAAGGCAATTTGGCCCTATGGGCTGTGCTTGGGTGGGCAGCTTTGCTTCAAGCAGTGGTCAGGATGGGCTTGACTTCTCACTACAGGTCAGGTTGATGTACATCCTCCATGGATCAGTGGCCACCCAGGGTATATTCTTATCATAGTAAATAACAGTAAGGCAAAAGGCAAGCTAAACTACACAACACATTCAAAGTCTCTGCTTATATAATATCCAATTATGGATATTATATTGCCAAAGTCATGTGGCCTGATCAAAATGAGGCACAGAATGTATTGCATCCCAAAAAGGGATCAAGGATGTGAGTGAATATTTGCTGAATATTACTCCAATCTCTCAAAGTAACTCTCCACTTTTGGGCACTTTCCTTATTGTTTCTGAGTTTTAGTGTTATCATCTATAAAATGGGAATAATAATATAACATGTTCAAGGCTATGTGGAAGATTAGCATGCTCCTGACACAAAGTAGATAGGATAAAAATAAGCTGGAGGTGTTATTCAGTTCAACAATGATCTGTGTGATGTAACCAAGTTAGCTGAAATTGAAAGAAGTAAAATCTTGGCTATTTTGAAATTACTGTCACCAACTAGCAAATTGCATTTATTTCTCTCAGAGTTGAACTCAGACTATTAGTGAAAGTTCCATTTAAACTAGCCACAAAGCCATATTCTTTAGATGTATGGCATTGCCTCTGTAATATATCAGATAAATTAACCAACAAATCTGCATTAAATGCTCTGCAAAATTGTGAGATTGCCATTGTAGCAAAGAACTGACAACAGATACAACATAAGGGATTTCCCTTCTAGCAGCTCCCAATCTTGATATGGAAAATAAAACAAGAGAGTTTAAAACACAAATTAATAATGCAGATAATTAGGTCATTGGAATGAGAGAGGGCAAAAATCTAGTAGCTGGATAATAATCATAAAAAAACCTCTTAAGACAAGAAGGAAAGTTGTTGTCACTTAACTGAAGGATTGGACTCAAGTAATGAAAATGGAAAGTACTAGTTGGGAGAACCCGCTAGCACCTTCACTATAACCACCAGCTTCCTTAAGAAAGTAGCTCGCATGCCTCAAGCTCCACGCAGGCACTTCACCCCCATTCATTCATTATCCAGCAAAACTGGTGGTTGTTCCCAGTGAAGGAGAGACTCAAAATTGAGTAATTTTTAGCAATGCATCATAAGAGGTAAGACTAGTGTTAAAACTACAGACCCATTCAGCTCTATACCCTAAGCGTTGACTATGCAACACTCTCTCACAATGTGTGATTCACTTGGCCAGAGAGGAGGGTATAGCCGCATAGCAGTAAGAAATAATAATTAAAGGGGAGGCTTAGTTCATATCATAAAGAACTTTGAATGTCGGACTAAGGAATTTGGATGCTTTGTGTCAAGAGGGGGCCATCGATGGATTTTGAGCAGGAGGCTGATGCACAAAGAAGTGCTATAAACAAGCCAATATGGCACAGACACATGAGACCGCGTTGGAGATGTGGAGACTAGATAGAAGGCTCTGCAGTCTTCCAGCGCTGTGAACAAAGGGTAAGCAACAGGAAAGGAGAGCAGTGAAAGGGAACAGGAACATTATAAAGGCTGGGTTAGTAGGATCTCAAGAAAATGGGTTCTACTTTTTTGAATTATTCATTCAGTCATAGTGTTTTTTATGTAGCATACAAAAGAAAATATTTCTTGTGATGATCATATAATGTATAGCCATTAATATTTTCTGTGTCTATGTGTGCAAAGATGCCTGTAAAGCAGGGCCAATAAATTTGTTACCTTTCCCCTGTTAAGACATTCCATTGGCTCACATACATTATCGTTGAAAGACAGAAGCAGATGTTAATGGAAGTGATGTTTAATGATCTGTGACCCTATATACAAAGAATACAGGCATCATAGTCATCTGCTAACCACATCCATGAAACCTGCCAGTGCGATTGAATTCATGACCTTCAGATCTCAAGCACCAGCCTCTTCCCAGTGAGTTGAAAGGGCTCAGCTGGAAGAAGAATAAAAAAGAGAGTAAACATTTGAACAAGTGTGACATCCCCTTGTATTGGGGGTAAGTGATATATACACAGCCTTCCCTTTACCTCCCATTTCCCCTGCAATTAGGGCCAAGCTTGTTCTCAAGGTGCACAGCAGCTGGGGTTCACAGAAGAGCATTACCACAGTTGGGTGCCAATCTTTAATGATGCAGCACTACCAATGTACACAGACATCAAGGTCATCAGCAAATATGTGAAAAATATCACAACAAGTTTCTATTAAAAGCATCAATAATGATTCAACAACCAAAGGAAAAAATTTACTTTCTAATCAAAAAGAATCTATAGACATCTAAGCACATGCAGCATCGTATATGAAAGGGCAATATATACATCACTTAGAGAGTAAATTTCCAAAAGTGAGTTTTGTAGGTTTTGTTAATTATCATTACTGAAATGAAAGCTTCACTTTGACACTGAGAGTCACCAAGAGAGAAACAGTTCCAAATTCTTAGACATCCTGCCATGTTATGATTAATTTTACAGTCCATGCATGCATGTTTAGTTAGAGAAGAGAACTGTAGATATCTTGTACAATCCATCAAAATAGTAGGAATAAACTGTCACTCCTAACCTGAGCCGTGAACATGTTTATTTATGAGCCACTCTGCTGAAATTGAAAAAAAGAAAATCAAGACAGCAATGCAAAGAGAGGCTTCTGAAATGTTCTCTGTTAAGCAACAGCTAGTGGAAAGCATGCAACAAAGAAAACCTGGCTTATTTTCAGTTTTCAAAAAGGTTGAGGACATTGGTTCAAGTGGTTTAGCTTTCTTACTTGACCCACCTAAGACCCTTAAAATCTAATGTGATTGCCTTCAGAATTTGGCTTGTTATGTTTAAAAGAGGAGTGAAATCTCTTCACCAAATCTTTCATTTTAAACCTTATTAAGAAAAACAGAAAATAAATATACCAACATGGTAAGTGGTCATCTTTGTGGAACCAGTACTGTAGATGATTTCATATCCTTCTGGTTATGTGTACTTTTGTTCACCTTTTTTTTTTTTTTTAAGATTTTAGTTATTTGAGAGAGAGAGGGGGAACACACACATGTGCACATTCCCAGGCCAACAGGTGGGATGAAGGGAAAAGACAGAGGAGGAGGGAGAGGGACAAGCAGACTCTGTGCTGAGCACAGGCCCCAGAGCCCCACATGGGGAGTGGGAAGGGGGGGCTGGATCTCATGACCCCAACATCCTGACCTAAGCCGAAATCAAGAGTCGGATGCTTAACTGACTGAGTAAGCCAGGCACCCATTTTTCCACATTATAAATTCCATTTATAATGGCACATAAAGCCAGGATCTTCTCTTTCTTGCCTGTAGCTTTGTCCTCATTTCTTGGGCCAACAGCTTGTGCAAGGTAGGGGCTCAATAAATATCTGTTAAGTGAAGGAATGAATGAATGAATTAAAGTGATATCAGGCTACTACCTCCTAAAGAACTTACTATTAAATTCCTACAAGTATAATTATAGATATAAATAAAATACACAAATTTATTTAAACTTTGAAAACTTTAGCTAAAAAAAAATCTACTTATTATTAACACTGGAAGAAATTTCTACAAACTACAAGGCTAATCAAACTAGAAATGAGTAAAAGTTAATTGGTGGCTCCAATGTGTTATACAGAAATAAGAGCCATGAAAACTTAAAAATATTTGACCCTCTTATTATATAATATTGGATCAAAGAGAAGACTTTGATTACTGCAATGCCATGTATCCAAACTTATGGGATGTCATCAAAGAGAGTTTTTGTTGAGGAAGACAATTTATTAGTTAAAAAATTTGATCTAAGATGCTAAAAGAACAGGACAAGAAGATAATACCCAAAGACATAACTTAAGGAAATAAGAAGCAAAAGAAAGAGTAGTTGATGATTCTTAGCCTGATCGATACTCTGTGAAAAGATGACAACTAGCAACAACAACAACAAAAACAGCAAACCTTGGAAACGCTTTCGGAGGAAATAAAGAAAATTACTTGACAAGAGTAATTAAAAAGAACTAGCAATCACAGAGGGTACATTAAAAATCATGCGAAAATATTGCATATTTAGTGGAAATAAATTTGAAAACAAGGATTTGTTTTACATAAGTACTAAAATGGTAGAAAACCTAGGAGATATCCAATAATCAGAAACAAAAATAGAAAAGATATCAAAGAAACTCCAAACCAGATGCAACCAGGTTCTTAGGATTTTTCTGGCAAATGGTATAATAATCTTTAGTGAGTAAATAATCTTTATTTCACTGAAATTATCTAGAACATATCCCAGAAAACACAAAATTCTAAAATTTCTCCCAATAATTTAATAATACTAGCATTACCAAATCTAAAAAAGTTCAGAAAAAAATAGCACTTTTCTAGGACTTTTGTTTCTTACCTTCTTCCTGGAACATTCTTCCTTAAGGTGTGATTCCCTCTCATCACTAAGGCTCCAATGGCAACTTTTTGAGGTCCTTCCCTGAACATTCCCTTAAAGACTGTGCTGCTCCAGGCACTTGCAATCCAACTCAACCAATTTTATTTTACTTGTTGAATCACAGTGTGAATTTATTTTACCTTCTTTACCCCCTTTTTTTAACATGATTATTGTTTATCTCTGGCCACTGGAGGGTAAACTCCATGAAGACACAGCTGAAACCTCAGTGTTTTAAACACTGTTGACCATACAGTATGCACTCAATAGATATTTGTAAATTTGTTATTTCTCATTTATGAATAGACATGTAAACATCTGATAGATATAAGTTAGATACTAATAAACAATTTCATTTTAAGCATAATAATTATACGTATTTTTATATGACCATAAATTAAATACAGGAGTGCACTAAAAGGATAATAGATCATAAACTGATCACAACTTATCCTACAAAAACAGGGATGGTCACTTCAACATTAGTAACTCTATCATATAATTGCACACATATGCATGTTAAAAGACAAAAATATGATTATTGACATAGATATATTTAAAGCATTTTATAAAATTCAGCAAATATTCATAATTGAAACATTTAGTAAAATAACATATGGTGATGCAGATAACTATGGAAGTAAAAGTGAGGTTTTGTGTGGTATTTTGTCATACTCTTGTGGAACATACCACAAGATTATGGATGTTGATGTGGTCTGAGGAACTACAAAGACTGACGAGGACACCTTAGAGGGAAGCTTGAATTCTAACTTGGCATGGGTATCCTTCCCTTCTGAGATTCCTGAAGTAACTATGCATTCTGAAAATGTTAACAAGTGGAATCAATGGGAAAAGTTATTGTTAATTTGACTGATACACTATAACCCCCTATATAAGCTTTGTGGAAGTTGGGCTGGAATGTGAGGCTTGGCTTATAAGAGTATGAAGTCCCCAAACTCTATGAAAAAGCACAAGGTCCAGGAGACTCAGGAGAGCCAAGAAGTTTCCTACGCAAATGGAAGAAAAAGAAAAAAATAAAAAGAGCAAACTATCCAGGCCTTCTGAGAGAGAGGACTTAAATTTTAAGTCCCTAAATTAAAAAATAAATTATTAATGAGAACATAACGTGCCAACTGGTAATAATATTAAAATATTTTAAGAACCTGATGTAATTTAAAAACCAGAACAAAAGTAGAAATATAGTTTGCTAAAACAGAATTGAATCCAGAAACAGAACCAAATTTTAAAATAATATTTCAAATCTGAAGGGAAAATATAGCATTAGGATAAATGACTAGTAATTTGTGAAAAATGTTGAATTCTTACTTTATTCCTTATACCTGAATAAATTCCATATTCCTTTCTAAATTAGATATGAAAATGGAATTTTCTAGTTCTAGAAGAAAATGGAAATGGAAATAAAACAAATCTTATGCATGTTAAACCCTCTCTAATACTGATCTAAAACCAGAAAAAAAGCCCCACAAAATTAATTTTAAAAATATAAACACTACTTGTAGTAAAAACATGACAGCATGTTTAACAGACAAATGACAAACTGGGAAAATGTGTAACACTTGACAGTCAACTAAGCTGCTTCTACACATCATTAAGAAAAAGTTATTGTCTAATAGAAATAGAAAAACAATATGAATGTGTAATTTAAAAATAAATGCATATCACCCATAATAATTTTAGCAATCAAATAGGTACAAATTATAATAAAGATATTATTTTTGTCTATAGAAGCAACTTTTCCTTTTCCCAACCATAATAATAATGACATAATGATAATAATAATGATGATGGAGGAAATCAGGCCTTTGAATAGACTATTAAAGTTTTTGACATAAATTCATAAACTGTCATTTGAAACTACCCATATGGGGCGCCTGGGTGGCTCAATTGGTTAAGCATCTACCTTCGGTTCAGGTCATGATCTCAGGGTCCTGGGATGGAGCCCCATGTTGGGCTCCCTGCTCAGCGGAGAGTTAGCTTTTCCCTCTGCCTCCTCCCCACCCAACCTTGTTCGTGCTGGCTCTCTCTCAAAAAAAAAAAAAAAAAAAAAAATATATATATATATATATGAAATTACCCGTATATCATAATAATTATGAAATGAGCATATATTGAAATTCTACTTATGGGAATTTGTATCAATTAAATAATCTGGTAAGTGCAAAGATGTGTGTAAGGATATTCATAGCAGCACTGTTTTTTAATAGACAAAATGAGATGTAAATGAAATGTCCACCACTATGAACCACGTACAGAGATGTTGGACATGTTTGCAAGGGAATTCTATGCAGTCATGATACACAGAGCGATAAATGTGTATAGTTTCCCCTGTGCCTCTATACATACATTGATCTTCGTTTTCCTCTTTTTTATATACAGAATTTTTAACAGACAGTGATTATAATAACTGGTTATAATTTATAATGACAATCTTTATGTGTAGAAAGATATATACATATATTTATTCAGAAAAAATAATAGTAGCAATAAAATGGGTAAGAAAGGAAGACTTGTCTTCAAGATATTAAATCATAGTAGAAAGTTTTAATAATTTGTATAATTTAGTACTGGTATAGGAATCAACATACAGGTCAAGCGGAATTGATATTTTGATATTTAAATATAGACGAACCATGAGAGACTATGGACTCTGAGAAACAAACTGAGGGTTCTAGAGGGGAGGGGATGGGGGGATGGGTTAGCCTGGTGATGGGTATTAAAGAGGGCACGTACTGAATGGAGCACTGGGTGTTATATGTAAACAATGAATCATGGAACACTACATCAAAAACTAATGATGTAATGTATGGTGATTAACATAACATAATAAAATTTAAAAAAAAATAAATATAGAGAGTTGATATTTAGAATATGCCAAAGGACATACCACAGATAAATTAGGGGAAAAGATGGATTATTCACCAAATGATATAGAGAAATGTGTCAACTTTGATCCCTTTTTCTTTTTTTATCATACACTATATACCATATTTCAGAATAACATATTAAATCTGAAAATGAAATAACAGGAAATTGAGTGACTTTTGATCTGTTTGGAGGATTAAGAATTATTTGCTTAATATGAAAGTAGTGGAAGTTATCATAGAGGAAAATAACAGTTTATCTAAGTACATCACATTTTAAAGCATTGTGTGCTGAGAAAACACACTTTTAGAAATAGATTACTTTCAGGTGCCTGGGTGGCTCAGTTGGTTAAGCAACTGCCTTCGGCTCAGGTCATGATCCTGGAGTCCCAGGATCGAGTCCCACATGGTGCTCCCTGCTCAGCAGGGAGTCTGCTTCTCCTTCTGACCCTCCCCCCTCTCGTGCTCTCTCTCTCTCATTCTCTCTCTCTCTCTCAAATAAATAAATAAAATCTTCAAAAAAAAAAAAAAGCAATAGATTACTTTCTTTATTTAAACAATCAAATGTGAAGGCAGAACAAAGGCATTTCCTTCATGAAAAAACTCACTATCCTGGTATCTTCTGTAGGAAGATGCATACTGAGGACGTATTTTAAAAAATGCATGAGTTCAACAGACAAGAAGCAGTAAAGAGATCCAAGATTAAGTTGACCTCTTTAGATCTACAGTAGGCCAAAAGATAAGGCTTGAGAGAAAGATGCTCCCCAGAATAATTACTATGATGGAGACTTTAGAAGAAATAAGATACAAAAACGACATGAAACACTGGGAAGAAAAAACAGGCAATCAGAAACTTCAGGAAAAACAAACAACTGTAATTGAAAGCCACAGATCAATTGTAAAGAAGCCAGTCCAAGACAATGCAAGAAGACTTTGGTGTTCAACAGAAAAATATAATGGAATGTATGTTCATGTCTTCTGCCCATTTCTTGACTGGATTATTTGCTTTTTGGGTGTTGAGTTTGATAAGGTCTTTTTTTTTTTTAAGATTTCATTTATTTATTTGACAGAGACACAGCAAGAGAGGGAACACAAGCAGGGGGAATGGGAGAGGGAGAAGCAGGCTTCCCGCAGAGCAGGGAGCCCGATGCCGGGCTCAATCCCAGGACCCTGGGACCTTGACCTGAGCGGAAGGCAGATGCTTAACGACTGAGCCACCCAGCCGCCCCTGATAAGGTCTTTATAGATTTTGGATACTAGCCCTTTATCTGATAAGACATTTTCCAAATATCTTCTCCCATCCCATAGGTTGCCTTTTAGTTTTGTTGACTGTTTCCTTTGTTGTGCAAAAGCCTTTCATCTTGATAAAGTCCCAGTTCATTTTTGCCTTTGCTTCCCTTGCCTTTGGAGACGTGTCTAGCAAGAAGTTGCTGTGGCCGAGGTGACAGAGGTTGCTGCCTGTGTTCTCCTCTAGAATGTTGATGGAGTCCTGCCTCCCATTTAGGTCTTTCATCCATTTTGAGTTTATCTTTATGTATGGTGTAAAAAAAATGGTCCAGTTTCATTCTTTTACATGTGGCTGTTCAATTTCTCAGTACTATTTATTGAAGAGACTGTCTTTTATCCACTGGATATTCTTTCCTGTTTTGTTGAAGATTAGTTGACCATAGAGGCTGAGATGTCCATTGACAGATGAATGGATAAAGAAGATGTGGTGTGTGTGTATATATATATATATATATATATATACATATATATACAATGGAATATTACTCAGCCATCAGAAAGCATGAATACTGACCATTTACATTGATGTGGATGGAACTGGAGGGTATTATGCTGAGCGAAATAAGTCAATTATCATATGGTTTCAGAGAAAAGACAATTATCATATGGTTTTACTCCTATGTGGAATATAAGAAACAGGGCAGAGGACCACAGGTGAAGGGTGGGAAAACTAAATGGGAAGTCATCAGAGAGGAAGAAAAACCATAAGAGACTCTTAACTATAGGAAACAAACTGAGGGTTGCTGGAGGGGAGGTGGATGGGGGGATGGGGTAATTGGGTGATGGGCATTTAGGAGGGCACATGATGTGATGAACACTGTGTGTTATATGCTATTGATAAATTATCGAACACTACATCTGAAACTAATGATGGACTATAAGATGGCTAATTGAATTTAAATAAAAAAATAAAGTATGTTGAAATTAAAAAAAAATAGAATGAAGTGGTATAGTAAAAATAAAAATAGAATTGCATTACAAACATGAATATTATGAGAGCTGTAGAATAAAAAGCATGTATTAAAAAATAAAAAGCATGTATTAATTTTTTTTTTCCCAACACAACAAAAGACAAGCAATTAGCAACTCCAGGACAAAACTACAATTCAAGAAAAGCCTGATGCAAATATGAAAGAGAATAAACACTATAATTTTAGACACCTACTAGGCTTTAACAAAGATGAATATTCTGAGTAACACTGGAGCTGCAATACTGAAAACATAGAAAAAGAGGTATAATTATAGAAAACTACATGACTTTGTAGTGAATTTTATCTATTTAGTCATAATCACATCAATGTTTACTTCATTTTTAGAACCAACATATAGATAAAGCAAGAAACTTAATAAAGGGTGCAAAATACAGAAATGAGAGAGTGGAGAAAGAAAATGAGATGACAGAGTCCTGGATAAGTTCACTTACAAGTTACAAGGGAATCAAGAAGTATTTATTACCCATTGGTTTAAGAAAATGATTTAAAGATCTAATAATAAGCAATAGAGGAAGTAAAGATGGGTTTACAAAACTAACTGGACGTAGAGATAGAAGTGGAAGAAGGCATAAATTAGCAAGCTCTTCAATTATCAAGGATTAAATTGATGAGATTTTTTATTATGAGCAAATTATTTAGACATCTAGATGTGAATGCCTGAAGAAATAAAAATAGAACTGGCAAAATGGGGTTAACTCAGAAAAGTACTCTTGAGGGGCGCCTGGGTGGCTCAGTCGTTAAGCGTCTGCCTTCGGGTTAGGTCATGATCCCAGGGTCCTGGGATCGAGCCCCACATTGGGCTCCCTGCTCAGTGGGGAGTCTGCTTCTCCCTCTCCCACTCCCTCCGCTTGTGTTCCCTCTCTAGCTGTGTCTCTCTCTGTCAAATAAATAAATAAAATTAAAAAAAAAAAAAGAAAAAAAGAAAAGTACTCTTGAGATCTGGGAGGAATGAGCATAAAACTGTTGCTACTCAGGTTAAACATGTAAATTTCCATATTTTGATAGCCTTATAAATGAAGTAAAAATGCAAAAAGCCTGCTGGAAAAATATTTGCCACACATAGGATATTTTCAAGGTGAAAAATATAAACATCTTCTAATTAAATAAAAAATGAATATGCCAATTTTTAAAAGAAATGAATCTACACTGATAGCTAACAAAAGCAAAAATATAGACAATACATATAAAAATATTTCATCCACCAAATAAGTCAATCTGTCAATTAAGCAAAAAATATGATACTCTTAAAGTAATTAAGTTTTCAAAATATTTTAAAATATTATAATATCAATGTTCTGGTAGGGACAGTAATGCATATATTGCAGTTGGCAATGTTAAATGGTCAAAAAATAGTAATTTTATCTAGTAAGCTTGACCTAATAAATTTAGTTTTTTTTTTTTTTTTAAAGATTTTATTTATTTATTTGACAGAGAGAGACACAGCGAGAGAGGGAACACAAGCAGGGGGAGTGGGAGAGGGAGAAGCAGGCTTCCCGCGGAGCAGGGAGCCCGATGTGGGGCTCGATCCCAGGATCCTGGGACCATGACCTGAGCCGAAGGCAGACGCTTAACGACTGAGCCACCCAGGCGCCCCCTAATAAATTTAGTTTTAAAAATTCACCTTACAGATCTAATACTATCCATTTGAAAATTCATAAATGAACATATTCATTTCAATATTATTTATAATAGTCAATATTTGAAAATAATGACCAACCAAATGATGAAATATGGATGAAGGCCTAATGAACATTTTCTTAGATGATATAAAAAGTGAGAAAAGCACATACAATATAATACTGAGAAACACTGCTTACAATTTCAATTTTAATGTGTTTCTATTATCCATACATATGTAAGTAATTTATTTACATAATGTATATATTATGTATATAATGAAATTTATATGTATGAATGTGTATATGAACTGAGGAACAATTATAAAATGCTAATATGTCTAAGTGGTTTATAGTTAATATTTATCATATTTATATTTCTGTGTTTCAAATTTTTAAATGTGTCCTTTTATAATATGACCAGATAGAATAATAATATAAATATTATTTATACTAGATAAACTAAACTAAATATAAAGTTATTTTTATTTAATAAAGCCAAATATAATTGCCTAGTAACTCTGTAGTTCACTCAAATCATATCACTTAAATTAAACTGCAAATTATTTTCAAGAAATTTATGAGACTTACTGATAAATGAATAGATATAACTAATTCATCATTTATGCAACAAACCCCTTATTCATAAATAGAATTGAGTGGTGTCTGAACACTTGATCAAAAATTAGTAGAGGTTTAATTAATGAAGTATTATTGGCTTCATAGAAAAGTTTTAGTTACCTATTTAGGCTTAATTACAGATACACAATTTCTCCAGAGACAGTTAACGTATACATATTCATAAATTTTAAAATTAAATACATTTATGTTATTTTATTTTCATGAAAATTTAGCCCTATGATCCTTGTAATTTTGTTTCAGCACCTATTCTGAGGAATTTATCAAGCAAAGGAGAGATAGGGTTTTTAAAAATTCAATTTCAGTGTATCTTAATTAAATCAGTAGAATATATCAGTTATAAATACAAACATATAAAAACGAAAATTTTGCGGTAATATTTGTGTGGTAAAGAATTTTATACAGGCATATCTGTTATAAACTTCAACCAAACAGCCTTAGGTGATTGTCTCAGACAATGTACCCTGAGGGAAATATAATTTAAGTTTACCATGCACAACAAGTTCCTCATGAAAAAGACAAAAGTTAGTCAGCAAACTGGAAGCATAAGTAGCTGAATTATTTGAAAATGAAGACATTCCATTTTCTTCTAGTGGAAAGAGGGAGGGAAATAGAAAAAGGTATCTGTAAATGAAAATTTAAAATAGATGGGGGTCAATTACAAGAGGAAATTATAAACTGTGCTAGAATTTGAACATTATTTTATAGGGCAAAGGGAAATACTACGGGTTTTTTGATGGAGGTATGACAAGATTGGGTCTATGCTTTGGACAGAATATCCCACAGAGATTCTCTATAAATGAAGCTTTCTTGATTTTTAAAATTTAGGAAATGCATTCTAAGTACAGACATCTGTTTGGATAATCACAATGAGTTTTATCATAGGAAAGGCTCTGAGAAGTCCTGCGATAAAATGTAAAATCTGTTTAAATTTGTTAAACTCAGTTCTGGCTAAATATATTTCATCAGAAATTAGCTTTGGATAATAGCTAATCTTCTACATCATCTTTGGAAACAGCTGCTTCATAATGACATCCATGTACTCTACAATGCAGAGTGTGATTAAACAACAATAGAAGTCTTTACATTATGCATCATTCTTACGGTTTACCAGGGGTATTTATTTTTAGAAATTTCCTACACTTCTCACTTCTTGATCTTAATCTCGTCTTTTCACATAAAAAATTAGTAAACCTGGTTATTGAGTATGTAAAAAAGTAAATTTCAATAAATTAAGAAGCATCTAAAAAGCATCAGAATTGTTATTTTAAAATAGTAAATGTTTTTTTTAATGAGATTTGCTATAGTCTATGAATTCCCTTACAGGAATTAATAACTAAATTTTAAAAACCAAAACTCAAAAGGAATTTTTTATTTTACCATTACTATGCACGTAAATCCATGGGAATTATTTCCAAATCTTAAGTCAAACCCTATAATCTCCACTTGCCTGCCCCACAAAAAAATCCATAACCACTAAAAACACCCATTCCATCCAAACTAAAACTACAATTCAGGATTTCTTAAGGGTTTAATTCATATTTTATACACAGAATTGATTTTGTGAGAATAAAAAGAGTATTTTACTAAATCACTTGCTCTGAGCAGAGGATTGTTCACACAGGCAGAATCAGAAAAAAGAAATATTAACATCTTTGAATGTCAGTGTTTGAAATACATCTTGGACTATTGACAATTCTGTCTGACAAGAGTTTTCTGACCACCTCATGAATTAGGAGAATGAATATGGCCTTGAAAAGTTAGACTTTCTCCTGGAAAGTCATATTCACAACGACTTGTCATCTCCTATTGTAAAACTCCCTCTCTGTGGAAGTTCTCTTGGGTCTTTATTTTCAGTATTAGAAGAGACCAAACTCATTATGCTATTTAACACCTTGAACTAGACAGCAACTTGGCACAGAAAAGGAGCAGCCAGTGTTATATTTGCCATTAAATACAGGCACCTTTTAAACTATTCAGAGTGCAATTTTATTAAGCAAAAGGCATATTATTGGCCTAGGGCCATTTACTATAAATATTTCCTGGTCAAGATCAATTGATGTAGAACATCCTGGAAAATGCTAAAGGAAATATAAAACAAAGCCTAAATGTCAGATAATATAAAGATTACATAAATATTAGAAATTAAAGTTACATTATTTCTAAGTCATATTTTGTGTATAATCTGGATATTGTTGATATAGGTTTATAGAATCCAATCCTAGATATAATAAGAAGGTTGAATTTATATAATAGAGAGGATATGCAAATTTCTGTCTTCTCTAGTGCCCTCAAAGAAGCCCCAAAAAGCAAATAAATTTTTGGCTTAAGAGGGAATGTGTCTTTCCCTTCTAATTTGGAAACACTAACCAATCAATATCATTTTGGATGTCCTTTTTTTCCTCATTACTATAAACCAAGAGTCCTAAAAGTTAAGCAATGGTAAAGGAGAAAAATTGAACACACTATAATGAAATTTTGCTGAAGCCGAAAGCTTATTTCAGTGGCTACTAAGTGGTTAACATCAATTTGTTTGAAGATAGTTATTCAGTTGTTCTTGCCTTGTTCCCAAAAGGATACAGAGCAGCAACAGAACTTCATGAGAATATGAAAAAAAAAAAGAGGGGGGAGGGAGGTGAGTAACTATTATGGGTGAATAAGAAACTGACAGTTCTTATTTTAAAAGCAAATCTTTTATGTACCAAAGATATAACTTTTATAAATAATATTTTGTGTTAGATGTCATTTCTTCCTTGGCAATGCAGTTTTAGCATTGGTGTTTAAAGAAAGAAAAGCATATTTTAGGCTCACATAATATGCATATGTATAGGCATATATGAAAATTATTTTGATTTGTAAATATGTTTTTGATTTAACAGACTTACCCTAGCAGATATTTGCTGTATTTGCTCCTAACTAGGTTCAAAACTTTGTGTAATGGTTTTTGATGAATAAATAAATTTTTTGTAATTTGATGACTCTGAAACCACAATCTCTTCCAACTAAGCATTTTTGGGTTTTGTTTTTGTTTTTGTTTTTCTGGATACAGAAAGTGAACAATGTAAAGAGAGCAAAAAATAGTAGGGAACAAGGAATCCACAGTATAATTACCTTCCTCCTCATATGCCCCCTCACCAAGAAGATTGGCACATGTGTCATAATTTCCTAAGTAGAATACCAATTCCCTAAAACCACTGAGATAATCCTTCTACTTATTTGATTTCTGACAAATCTTCAAATTGTAAATGTCTAAGGATAACTTACTGATCTGCCAACTAAATTAAAGTTAAAATAAAGTCTAATAAAAACTAATATATGGATCCTCAAACTTCAACTTAATTAATCAAATGGACATAACATAGGAGAGGAAGTATGAAGATCAGTATTTAGGTTGGTTCTTCCCACTTGTCAAGGGAAGCCAACCTGAAGACTCTGGGGAAGTTTTGTAATCCCTTTACAACTCAGTTTTGTCAAAAGTAAAACTTTCCCTACTGCAGGTTTGGTGTGAGACTGTTAAAGCTTTCTGTCAACTGAAAGCACTACACAAATAGAGGCATGTATTATTTACCAAAAAGATAAAGAGCAAATCAGTTCTACATCTATAAACTCTTCAGTAAAGCTTACGATAAGTAATGATGATTATTGCCTCTATTTTAGAAAGAAAATGGGAGTTTTGTATTGAGAACTCTTGAATAAAAGAGTATAGGATTAAACACCTATCATTAAACCGAAAGAAGTATATATATTTATGTCATATACTCCTGAAAAAGATTTGAAAGAATTTACACATCTAAATACAATCTGAAAAGGGACAATTAAAAATAAAAATGGAAGAACAATCACTCCTAAGGAGCAGGGAAATAGTAGCATTTTCCGAATCTGTTATGACTTATTTAGTGTAGTTGTATTAAAATTCCATCTGAGCTGTAGCAAAGTGGTTGATATAGACAGATTGAGTGAGACCAGTTTCCCACAGCTGGTGTGAACTTCTTCATAAAGGGTATGCAGCTGGAAGCCCTTGTACGTGGTGTTGCGGAGTCTTACACCTACCCCAGTAAGTCTTTTCCATTTTACCTACACTCTTCTGCTTCAGCCACAATTATAGAACCCTCGCAATGAAAAAGTCACCTCACCCCGGACTTTATTCTGATCTAGGCTATTTAAGTCTATGTCCCTCAAATTTACCCTCTCCCACTTGAAAATATCTGTATGTTTTCATCTGTTCTTTCCTCCTTCCTCTACTGAGTTAGAGAAATATAACTTCCCCACCCTCTGTTTCCCAAGGCTCCTGTGATCTTGATTGTCGTCTAGCCCCCTTGCACCATTAATCGCCTCCCTCTTCACTGTGTTTCAAACTCTCTCTCCTGGTTTTTTCCTCTCTACTCAGCAAGTTATTGATCTTTCTTACCTTAAAACAACATTTCCTGATTCTTGTTCCTTCTAAAGTAGAGAGAATACAACCCAGGAGGGAAACTGAATTAACTTCAAATACCAGTTACCTATTAACTACCTAGATTCTCCACCTCACACCAAATATTCATCTTGAGTCCTATTTTTTGTTTTTCTTCCCTTCCAACCATGTTTGAATCTAGCACATTATATCACTGCGCAGATTTTCTCTACAATATTTTTGCTTTGATATCTTTCTGCCGGCTTCTTCCACAATCATACAAATGTGTATTTTGATTGCTTCTTTTCTGAATTGTCATAGCTTACTAATTGGTCTTTCCACACCTAACTTCCCTGTCTCTGATCTATATTTTATATTATTATAAGAATAGTTTTCCCAAATCACACTTCTCATCTAATTTTTTGTTTTTAAAATCTTGGTGATATGCATTGCCCAAGAAATACATTACCTGCTAAGCAAGGCATTTGAGGGATCCTTACAACACCCCAAATGAGCTTTCTAATTCTCGCTGCAACTGAGCTCCACATACCCTCACTTTACAATTGAAGTTGCAATTCAATAAACTTGGCCTGTGCTTTCCTGCCTCAGTGCCTCTGATCAGAATTTTTGATACCAAAGATCACCCTTTTAAACTTCTCCAACCCCAGAGTGTCTTTGATGCATCTTTAAAAACTCTCTTTAAAGTCTTCCTCTTCCAGTAAGTGTTCTAGGTTCCCCAGCCAGTACTTTCCCCCATTTTTAAATTTTTCAGAAGACTTTATGTTTTTATTTTTGACATTTACCTTCTATTTTATACTGTACTTCTTTATCCATGAAAAGTATCTTTTCTTGGCTGGTAGACTCAAGCTCGTCATATCAGTCATCATGTCAATTTTGTCCTGCCCCAATTCTCATCAAATTCTTTTGCTTTGAAAATACTTGGGTTCAATTAAAAGTAAATGAATGTTGACTTTGCACGTATCTACAGAATAAAGAATAAAGAATCAATTCTTCCTGTCCTCTCACATCAAAAGAGACGTTCACATTTTGCAGCCTGTTCATGCACACCTACACACACAAAGAGCCCATGAGATCTCATCAACTTAAGAAGTGAAATCTTGTGCCAAAGTGATGTTTACATGGTGGGTGAAAAGAGAGTACTGGATGACAGGAAGGATGACAAGTCAAGTGAACCAAATCTGAAGTGGTAATTTTTACAACCTGAATAATCTGCTCTCCATATGTTTCCTGCAAATCCTAGGAAAGGTATTATAACCATGATCTTTGCATTAGAGGAGAGCATATAAAGATTCACCTCTTAGCAAGAATAAATTTAGAAATAGAGAAAGAAGGGGAAAGCTTTTTGGCAACCTTTCCTGAAAGTGTGTGCAAAGCTGAAACCAAATGGAGAGAGGAGTCTGTTAACCTTTATCACACACCACATGCAAAGTAATCACACATCAGAATGCTTTTATATCATATGTTCGTTTCACATTCGCGGACAGGGTACCACATAGTTAAGCTTCTGGCAGCTGGAGAAATTATAACGCAGCAATGGTCTACCCATAGAGTTCAGTCCTTCCTCTAGAGTCCTTGGCTTCAATAGCTTGAGACAAATAGAAAGTATTAGGCTCATAAGTTGAATCTAGACTAGGAACTAAATTAATTTTTCTTACAGAATTTCTTTAAAAGTATCAACCACTTGAAGTCAAAGAAACTCTGTATACTCTAAATTGGGAAAAGGAAGGTAAATTCACCTTCCTATGGAGGTATTAATGCAAATTTTCATATTCCTAATATGTGACTTTGTCTTTCCCTTTGTCCCATTAGTCCTTATTGTCCCTCGTTTGTCCCATCATAAGCAGAGGGATTTGGGCTACCATTTGGGGAAGAGATATTTTAGGTGATTTGTTCACATCTCAGGGAATGATTTTATCATCATCATCTTCAGATATAGCCTTTTTTTGGTAATTTTCTTGAGACAGTGTCCCCCTTTATTAGAAAATACGAGTATTTTTTCCTAACCTTGTAGAGTACTTTAGTTATTGGTTCCCACATATTGTCACGGAAACCACACATCAAAGGTGGTTAATGAGAACCTATTTTCCTTAAGAATCGTACTCCAAATCAGACAGAGGCCATTGTTCTTGCCCCTTTATTTATCTTATTAGCTAACAGAAGACCTAATAGCAGAATGAGCAAATTGCTAATATACGTCTGCATGCCTTTTTCTGGTTGTATTGGAGTAATGGTGTGACAGCAAGTGCATGTTTTTGGCATGATGGTCTGGGTTTGATTTATTCTCATCTTCTCTTCTTCATTTGCTATATGATATTGAACAAGTTACTTAGAACATTTATTTTGCATCTATTTAATCATCTGTGAAATGAGGATAATAAAACTTACCTTCAAGTTGTCCTACAGATTTAATAACATGACATGAGTAAAAGTGTCTAATATACTCATTAAATAGTAAATCCCTTTTTCTCTTTTGCTTTCCCCACCCCCATTATAAAGTTAATTCCAGTGCTCTTTTGCCTCACGGATAGGTTATAAACTCAGACCCAATGTTCAAGTTTATCTTCCCTCTGGTCCCTGTATCCTTCTCTGTGCTGTGTCTATTTTTAAAGTACTCCATTGTCTTTCATCATTTCAAAAAGAAATGCTTATCTAAAAAAAAAATAAAAAATAATGCCAGTATATAAACCACTTAAACCTGCAATACCTCAGTTAGTTTTCATAAGAATTATCCAAAATAGATTTTATTTATCTTTAATCTATAAATGAGGAAACTAAGGTTAAAAAGGCTAAGTGACTTTCACAATACTACAAAGGCAGAGCAAGGTTAAGTGGTTTCACTAAAATCAAAACATGAGTAAGCAATTCTGGGAATCGAACCCAGGTTTTCCAATCTCAAGCTGAGTGACCTTTCTCCTCTTCCATCCTGCAGAGCTTGACTTCAGACAGTCCCCCCCCCCCGCCCCGCCTCTTTAATATACTTCTATAATTTCCATATTAAACTCAATATTTTGCCTTAACTTCTTTCTGCTCTCCTCTAGGAACCTGAAGAAAACGCTGCCTATCTCTATAAATAGGCATCTTTCATCAGTAGTAGATTAAAACAGACTTTTAACTGAGGAAAAATTATTCAGGCCATCGTATTTGAGTCAAACGCAAAGAAAAAAAGTGTTTATTAATTATATGAAATAACTTTTTGGATAAATGGCAGAATATTATATTTTTTAAAAACATACTCCTTTAGGGTGTTAGATGATCATTAACTACAAAGAACATACATTAAGTCAACTCTGGCAGTAGGAACATAACTATTTGCACAATTAACACTTAGCAGCAGCAAACTTGGAAATAAGGTTGTAGTAAATATTATTAGGTAAGTAACCAGGCATCAGCTTAAGGGAAGAAAAAAAAATGTGCGGTATGGAATTAGAATGTCTGGATAATGTTTCGACCCCTTCTATAGAGTTTCTGAGTAGTTTTTTGTTACAAAATATAACTTATCCCTATGGTTACTGGGAGCTAAAATGAAAGAGAGGAAGAGAGAGAGAAAGAGAAAAGAAAGAAAGAAAGAAAAAAAGAAAGGAAGGAAGGACAGAAGGAAGGAAGGAAGAAGGGACGGAGGGAAGGAGATGAGAGAAGAGGAGAGGAGAGGACAGGAGAGGAGAGGAGAGGAGAGGGGAGGAAGGCAGGCAGGAATGAAAAAAATAGGAAAGATAGGACCATGCTTATCCTGAACAGCATAAACAGAAATGAATTGCTGATTATATTAGTATCTATTACTCTCTAAGTACCTGTCACTTACTGCGGCAAACTTATATATAGATATGTTAATAAATAACATACCACTAAACTTCCCAAAAATCCTGCGACATAGATTTTATCTCCCTTCCTAAAAACGGTATAAAATAGGTTTCATTATTTTATTTTATTTTATTTTATTTATATATTTTTTTAAAGATTTTATTTATTTATTTGAGACAGAGAGAATGAGAGAGAGAGCACATGAGAAGGGGGAGGGTCAGAGGGAGAAGCAGGCTCCCTGCCGAGCAGGGAGCCCGATGCGGGACTCGATCCAGGGACTCCAGGATCATGACCTGAGCCGAAGGCAGTCGCTTAACCAACTGAGCCACCCAGGTGCCCAGGTTTCATTATTTTAGATAAGGAAACAATCCCAATAATGTTAAATAATTTGCCTCAGATCACACTATCTATTGGCATTGCAATGATTTGAAGCTTCCTCTATGTTGATATAAAATGAATGTTTTGCACAATAAACAGGTAGTCTTTCCATAAAAGTGAATAATGTATCCCCTTAATAAGTAGCAGGAACACTAAGAACTTTTCTTAAACTATCACCAGCCATCAAATATTAAAGCATATTATTTGTGAGTATTTCTATTAAAAATAAATATTTTTTTTAAATGATACCCTAATAAAATTAGCAGCAAGAAATTATAAAAAGTTATGGTACAGAGTCACCTTTGGCTGAAAGAAGAGAATATACATGTGATCGTTTTTGAAATGAGAGCTACCAAACCACACAGTAAAGTGTAATGTTACGGAATACAAAAGGCAGAGATCTGAGTGATCTGAGCACAGAAAAGAAAAGAAAATGAGTACATCTCCACTTATCACCAAAATGCTTATAATTTCAGGCATTTTTATTCTGGGCCCTAAGAAATAAGTGATTTTTATGAATATGACTTACCAATAAACTCTGGGACATCTGTAACATTGAGTTGCCAAAACCATGAATATGAACATAGAGAAGAATCTTTAAAACAATGGAGAATTGTTAGTGATACATTGAGGTAAAAATGTCAGTGTGCTGAAAATACAGACTATGGCTTCAACTGTGTCCAAAATTGCTAACCTTAGATATATGATTGACAAATTGATAATTTTTTGGAAAGATAGAAACAAAATACTAACAGAGGATAATATGGTTATGTAGAATTTTAAATTTCATTTTGTGCTAGTTTGAATTTTCTAAACTGGATATCTATTAATTTGGTATAACAAAAAGACAATAAAGCTTACATGAAAAGTCAAAGTTTACTGAGTTCTATTTTGGATGCTGATCATTCAGATATGGCTCATGCATTTTCTTCAGTTAGGGAGATGCCACTATCAAGTGACTGACAATGGAAAATAAAAAGAAACTCCTTTTTCAAAGAAAAAAAAAAGCAGCGCCTTTTTGGTTGTCAGTATGATCACGTCAGACTCTAAGACCCATGGAGAGAGACATTTCATTTAGACTCTGTGCTGTGCACAGAGCTACCGGTTCTATGCACACAATTATGATCATTGACAGTCACTCAATCTCTTTCCTTCTCTTCTGCGCCATCGCTGCCCTGGTGCTGCCTCGGCAGCATATTTAGGTTTTAAGTTGTCAATCATGATTCTTTTATATTCCTGCAAAATGATAAAAATTCGTAATATAAAAAGATGCCTGGTGGGACAAAGTTTTTGCTGGACAATTGCATTCCTTTCCCATGTGAGTTACTCTGCAAATGTCTAATATACCAAATGTTCCACAATTCAATCAAAGCAAGTTTCCTTGTTTTAGTTTCCATATAATATATGTCGAAAACTTGGCTCATTTTTATAGAATATTCAACCATTGCTGCGTGACTTCCTAAGACCGCCCGAGATTAAATGGGGAAACCAATCAGAACAAAACAAAATCTCCTTTGCCCTGCTACATGAAAACACTACAATCCATTCTCTAACTGTTCCCAAGAGTAAAATCTTCATTAAGCTGAAATACACACATTGCCATAAATCAAAGCAAATATATCTCTCTGCTTTGCACATTCTATTTTAGGCTGAGTGATCAATCCCACTTACCACTTTCCAAAAGAAAATAGGTGTGGTATATTTTTTTTTTCAGTATTTCAAATGGAATTTTCAGAGAATCTGAAAGCTGAAGAAAAGCTAAACAAGCACGAGATTAGCATTACAATGAATAGACTTTAAGTGAATTTAAAATTGAATTCTAAAAGCAGGGTGAGTGTGTGCGTGTGTGTATGTGTGTTTTTCCTTCATGAACCGAAATGACCTAGCAAATGTTTATCACCCAAGAGACCACCTTTGAAGGTCCTAGAAACCTAGGCTACACAACAAGGTGGTAATCTTGGCATTTTAGAAACAACCACTTAAGGTATAAACAATAGGTTGTTTCCTGAAGTTCCCATCCCACGGCCAGGGCCAGGTGGCCAGATATGTGCCTGGCCAAGCTGAATAATAAAGTTTGGGTCCAGGTTGTCGTCTTGAAGAATATGAACTGCTTGACCTTCAATTTCATTACTGGAGTTCTTCATGCACACACTTCTCGGGAAACTTGGACAATTTACTATACCTCGAATTGTGTGAAACATTTACTTTAAAGGACAATGAGAAATATTTCATTTTACATTGGAATTTTGTTTATTTGTTTTTATAGAGTTAATCAGATATATGCAAAATCAACAACAACAAATACATATTGTCAATTATCATGGCATAATTTAGAGTTTTTTGTGCCTTTTTAGTCTTATATTTATAGACTCAAATGTAGTGTTTAATAGAAGTTTATTCCTGGAAAAAATGAGCCAAACATTCATAACAATACTTGCTTGTTGTTCAAAATAAATGTTTCAACTTTCTGATGTTTTTAAGTGCAGAAATATTAGTGTACAATGTATTTCAGTAAGTGCTGTGAATAGAAGTAGTTAGGACTCTGATTATATGTCTCATCTCAGAAAATCACCTTCAGAAACCTAGAATGCACTAACTTGAGTATAGGGCACTACTGAAATTACATTAAAAACGCAGGGAAAATGTAGTTACAAGGTAAAAATGTAAGAGTAGTAATTACTTGGTCTGTGTTAGGGCAAAGTCATGAGACAGAGTCACAGAATGAAACCCGATTAGCAGAGGTTATAAAAAGAAATAAGGAAACACTTACTGTAAGTGCCTGAGAATCAAAGGAATGTCACTGAAGAGTGTAAGTCCACTACTTAATAGGAAAAGGGAAAATTACAGACTACAAGAAGGGCAACACATTTAATTGCTCCTTGGGTTATTCTTTTCTAAATACTAATAATTGTAAAAGGTTGCTTAATGTGATAATAGTTACCAAGGTTGAAGAGATCAAAAGGCAATGTCAGAAAGTAATAGATTGAGGTGAGTAAACATCATTGTGAATGTATTCATATTAATGGTATCCTGAAATATACCAAAGAAGGAGATACATCTGATGCTGAGGTCACTGTGGGTGTATAGCAGGATCAAATAAATAGAAAATATTCATTTCTGTTTGAGTGGTCAAAAGAGAAACATTATTCCAGTAAAAACCTTTTAAAGTTGATAATCATAAAATCAGTCAATGAGCAAATGTTAGCTGAATGTCTATTATATTCCAAGGATAGTCCGTGGACTCCAATGAATCTTTAATACATATGTGACTTATCTCCATTCAAGAGGATTCACTCCAGCTTTTGGTGAGTAGCTAATAATGTGTAATAATTATTAGACAATTCTATGTAGTAATCAAAGAACAGTTATGGTGAAAAGCGGTAAGGAAGATATTCTAATCCACATATGTCCAATGATCTATGATTTCAAACTTTCTCACAAATATGAACTCTAATCACATCAACATTCACTTGGTAGAACAATTCTATTTTGCATTCTAATACCATTATAAAACTTTCCTCTTGAAGAGAGTTTGTTCCAAAGTTCAATATCCTGTTATATGTAAGTGATGAATCACTAAATTCTACTCCTGAAACTAATATTACTAACTGGAATTTAAAGAAAAACTTGAAACAAAGTAAATAAACAAATCCACAGATTTAATGCATAAGATAAAAAAAGATTAGTTTTCTAAAAAAATGATTTGTAAATAACTATTTTATCAGTGGAGCGGTATATATACATATATATATTCACACACAATATACACATTCTGACATCCTTAGATAACAAGGTACTTTGCTTTATTAAAAGAATAATGAAAAGATGCCTATTCATTTCATTTACCTGCTTTCCTTTAAACTGTTGAAAGAATTAGAAATCTTAAAAGGAACTTCAAAAAATGTGACCCAACTATCAAACCTTATGGAGGATTCATGTACATATTTTTTTCTTTAAAATACTCCTTATTTAATTATAGCACCTTGAACCAATAATTAATAATTGTGTATTTATAGTACTTCTAAAACTCAACTTCTTCACCTTCCTATTGTATTGTCTGTAACTGAGTGCCAAGCAGACCATGCTAATACTAATTAGCACTGTTTTGGTATCATACGACTATAGTGAAACAACATTGAATAAATCATAAAGCCTCTAATAAAAGAAACGTCTATAATCTATTTTGAGAGAGCCAGTAAATAAATGAAAATAAATTTAGAGGTGAAGATAGTTTCTACTTTCACCAAAAGTAGTGTCACTATTAATTTAAAAACCACACAGGTATTTAAAGAGTAAAATATACAAGAAGAAATCATAGAACAGACAAAATCGAGAAAACAATATTGAAAAGACTTCTAGACTAGATAGTTTATAGGTGAGTTGTATCCTGCTTCCAGTGTCAGTAATGAACAGCATTCATTCTAAGAGCAAATAGGTGATTTAATTTAATAAATTTATTAGTAAAATATATTTTCTATCTTTGCCAAAATAAAAATTATATGCATATTAATTAACTTATAAATGTTTAAGAAATCCCAAAAACTGTTCCTAGTTTTTTAAATCAAATCCTTACTCTGCCTTCAGTCTCATCATAATTGGGAGCAAAAGAAGCATGGCAGTCACTGTTCCTATTATTCAAAATTACTCTGTACGTGCTGGCCGATTCATGGTTCTTATATGCTGAATATGTTGTATGCAATTATAGTCATTATTTATTTTGGTGCTTAAATCATCTCAACTTTGGCAACTGGCAGTTCTTTCTAATTGTCTTCTATGTCATTTTGACTGGCCATATTAGTTCCTGAGCATATTTGTTTTCTGGCACAAAAAGATCTTCTAGACCCATCTTTACATTTCTTGCCTTAAAAAGGAATGAACCATTTTTTCCATGAATCCTAATTCCTTTAAAAGAGAAAGGTAAAGCGTTGTTGGTTCTTCCATACTTGTATATACATGCACACACGCACACATACACCCACGTACAGGTACCTCCCAAGACTTTTCACCACATGTATTCTAATTTTCAGGAAAGTGTATAATGTTGTTTTATTGGGATACATTTATACTAATTTCTTAATATATAATCTGCAGCTCCTTCTGTTTTTAGACCCTACCGGGTCACAATAAGTTTCTGTACTTTTCCTCCAGTATCAAATCTAATCAGATTGCCTTTTAGTCCCAGTTTATACCTGAGGTAATACGTGAGCTTTTCCATTTTCTATGGACTCTCCCCATTCTTTTATATTTGCTGGTGGCATTAATTCTACATTAACATATATTTCTGTCATTCTTATGCCCACTAGTTAGTCTAGGTGTAAAGTTAAATATCATATATGCTCATCAATAGTACCCATGGCAAAGCTTCATCAGTCATATGTTGGATAGCTGAATCTTATTTTCTAGTTGGTTCTTCAGGCCAGCCACATGGAACAATAATCTCAAAGTTCGTCCATGTCCATAAATGTTTGCCTGTGATCTAAAACAGCATGGCCAAATTTTAAACACCTGACTCACACTTTCTAAATGTATAAATAATGTGGCTCCAAGTTCTTCTGGCATAAAATATTACAGCCAAGAAGCCTGATACTAATTTGATTTTCTTTCCCTTATATACTGAATGTTAAAATTTTAACTAACGGCTGGTTGAAGTTAGTCGTTTTTCTGGAAACATGTTTTATAAATCTTTAAAGTTAAGTCATTTTGTTAGGATACATCTCAGAGTTTGACATTCAGGTTCAAGCACCCAGGTATACATTTTGCCTTTTCAGTTTCTAATCATAATTATTTCAGGAAAGTTTTATTTCAATTATAATTTAAAAGGCTTTATTCCATCCCATGGCTTTCCTTCTCTTCTTAGCATACTATAACTACACACATAACATATATCTCTGTTGCCTGTCTTCTATATTTAACACTTTTTTGGACACCACTTTTTCCTTTTAATCTTTAATTATTTCCACCCATTTCATTTCAGTCCCTTTACTCTGCTTTACATGATATCTGTGTGTCAACTTTCTTCTCAATTTGTCTACTTTTAGAAATATTTTTCTTCCTGTTTCTTACTCTTATTCCTGAATTCTGCCAGTTCTCCTTTTATTTCTATTTTTAAACCACCTTATTCCTGAGCTGTTCTGATTTATATTAATCAGACTTTGAAAATTTTCCTAATGTCTTCTAAGGTATTTTGGAATATTAGGATTCTGTGTTCATCTTCTTTGTGGCAATAATTTGAAGATTATTTGTTTATTTATTCATTTGAGAGAGAATGAGAGAGAGAGAACACGAGCCGGGAAAGGGGCAGAAGGAGAGAGGGAGTGAGAATGTCAAGCATACTCTGCAATGAGTGTGAAGTCCAACACGGGGCTGGATCCCGGGACCCTGAGATCACCACCTGAGCTGAAACCAAAAGGAGGATGCTTAACCGACCCAGGCGCCCCATGTGTAGCAATAATTTAATAGCATTTTCCTCTACTGTCAGGGTACCATTTGATTAATTTTCATCTTTTTATTACGATATTTATTTGTGTGAGATTTGATCAAATTCTTTTTAGTGGTTTGCAAAAGTGGTGTCAAGTGCCGCGACAGAAAAAGGTCATTGTGGCTTTCCAAGCCTTAGAGTTCAAGTGCTCCTTCCATTTGGATAAAGTGAAGCATTCATACAGCCACTTTGTGCTGCCATTTGTCTGCCTGTATAGGATAAGTTTGATTCAAGACAACTTTGACCTAGACCTAGGTATTTCTCTAGGTTGATCAGATTTCCAAGGACTTGCCTGCCAAAACTGTGCTCTCACTTTAAACTTTGTATTTTACTATTATAATAATTTCATAGGTATCTTATCTGTTGTTTTTTAAAGCATATTTCTAAAACTACTTTAAAATGTGTAGGAGTGGGGCACCTGGGAGGCTCAGTCGTTAAGCGTCTGCCTTCGGCTCAGGTCATGATCCCAGGGTCCTGGGATCGAGCCCTGCGTCGGGCTCCCTGCTCGGCGGGAGGCCTGCTTCTCCCTCTTCCACTCCCCCTGCTTGTGTTCCCTCTCTCACTGTGTCTCTCTCTGTCAAATAAATAAATAAAATCTTTTAAAAAAAAGTAAATAAATAAATAAAATGTGTAGGAGTATTAAAGAAACATGAATAGCAAAGTCATAAGAGATGAGGAAAGTGGAGGACTTGCACTATCATATATCAAGGTATACCTCACAACCCTAGTAGTAAAAATACAGGAATGGACAAATAAGCCAGTGAAACAGAGATTGATCCATATATAAGAGAATTTGACATAAAATTAAAATAGCACTACAATCAAAAGGGAAAGGACAGATTGCCTGTTAGATGGAAAATAAGATGGAATCTTCACTTAATCTTCATGTAAAAGCAAAGTGTGGATGAAACTATAGAGTGCTAGACAGAGAGTATCATTTAAAAAAAAAAAGAACTTCTAAGGCTCAAATCACAAGACAAGGAATTTATAGATTAATGGATAGGTGCTCCAACAGGTGTTGGCCGAGTGAACTTGGACAATCCTTAACTTCTATATACCTCAAATTCCACATCTTTAAAATGGGCATTAAATGATCAATATATGCAAAACATTTAAAACAATGCCCAGTACACTGTAAATGCTAAATAATTGCCTACTGTTACTACCCCTACTACTGTGCCCAAATCAAGAATTTCTGATCAAGGAGTAATCCCATCAACAAGGTAATAGACAGGAGAGAGAAGGGAAGAGGATATTTGTCTAAAAATCATAAGACATTAACCTTTAGACTATAAGAAATTTCTGCAAAAGAAAAATGAGAAGAAAAAGAAAGCAACTTGATAGAAAAATGAGCAAGAACTTAAAACAGGTTATCTACAGAACAGGAAACCCAAAGAGCTACAAAGTTGAACCATACTTAACTGCCATATTTTGTAAATCAAAAATGTTTGGATATCAGCAATTTCATGTTTCAATTTAATTAGTAATTGATAAGACACAGAAAATCATTAGTAATCAGAAAAATGTAAATTTAAACTGCAGTGAGAAAAAAATAAAATTTTATATAGCTGAGTGTTGGCAGAGATGTCAAGACATAGGAACCTTCATACTCTGCTGGTGAGTCTGTCTAGTGATACAATCTGGAAGGCCTTTGACTAAGTAACACTTAGTCAAATTGTATATATACATATCCTATGAAACAGCAAGTCCATTTATGAATATGTATACCTAGGAAAATTTTACTTCAGTTCATAAAGGGATATATATATATATATCTCCTATATGATGGTTCTCCAAGTGTGTGATGGAAATTCTGAAGGTAAAAACAACTTTTGTGTTCATTAAAAAAATGATCTGATAAAAGATGGTAAATGTTCACCATGGAGTAATATACAACATTTAGCAGCACTGACTAAATGCAAAATGAATACCTATCAACAAAGATGGATCTTATTAACAGTGCTTCATTTTTAAAAATTGAAGTATAATTAACATAGAGTGTTATATTAGTTTCAGGTGTACAATATAATGATTCAACACTCAGTGCTCATTCATTACTCAGTGCTCATCGTGACAAGTGTATTATTCTACATCTCTTTATCTACTTCACCCATCCCCCCCACCCACCTCTCCTCTGGAAACCAGTTTGTTCTCTCCATTTAAGAGTATGTTTTTTATGTTTGCTTATCTCTTTTTTCTGTGTTTTGTCTTGTAAATGCCATACATGAATGAAGTCATATGGTATTTGTCTCTCTCTGTCTGACTTACTTCACTTAGCATATAGGCCCATAGGCCCATCCATGTTGTTGCAAATGGCAGGATTTCATCCTTTTTTATAGCTGAGTAATATTCCAGTGTGTGTGTGTGTGTGTGTGTGTGTGTGTGTGTGTGTGTGTGTGTGTACCTTCTTTATCCATTCATTTATCAATGGAAACTTGGGTTGCTTCCCAATCTTGACTATTGTAAATAATGCTGCAATAAACACAGGGATTCACACATCTTTTCACATTAGTGTTTCCCTTTTCTTTGGATAAATACCCAGTAGTGGAATTCGTGAATCATAAGGTATTTTTAATTTTTTGAGGAACCTCTGTACTGTTCTCACAGTGGCTGCATCAATTTGTATTCCCACCAACAGTGCACAAAAGTTCCTTTTCTGCACATCCTCACCAACACTTGTTATTTCTTGTCTTTTTCATTCTTACAGGTGTAAGGTGTAGTTTTGATTGCATTTCTCTGATGATTGATGATGTTGAACATATATTCATGTGTCTGTTGACCATTTGTATGTCTTCCTTGGAATGTCTATTCAGGTCCTCTGCCCATTTTTTAACTGGATTATTTGCTTTTTTTGGCATTAAGTTGTATAAGTTCTTTATATATAACTGTGCTTCATTTTTAAAAATAGAAAACAGAATGTGATATATAACATAATCCTATTTATCTACATAACATGATGCTATTTATGCACATGCAAAATACTACATACATTGCAATGCATTCAAATAAAAAAATAGACATGAAACATTAAAATGGTTGATTGGGTAGGGAAGAAAATGGGATTGTGGTTATGGGCATTAAAGGAAATTAACAGAACAAGAACAAAAAATGAAGTAAATATTCAAGCCAAAAACAAGTGCAAAATTAAAAGACAAATGCAAACTAAGAAAAAATATTGCAACAAACATGACAAGGAGTTAATGTCCTTCACTTAAAAAGGAGTTTTCAACAATGAAAGGAAAATCAGAAAGAAATAACTTTATATTTTCAATAGAAAAATAGGCAAAAAGAGAAACACAGAGTTCCGAAAGAATAAATAAAATAGATAATAAAGATATGAAAAAATTCACACCTCTTAGTAGTGAAGTTAATTTGAATCAAAAGGTTTCATTTTTTGCACAAATACAAACACATGAGAAGCATAATACTCAGTGCTGGGGAGAGTTTGTGACACAGGCACTCACATCCAGCACTGATTTAAAAAGTTTTTATTTATAGAAAACTATCTGCAACATATATCATCCTACTGTTGATAGTGATTCTCTTTAGGGGAATCTGTTATAAAGAAATAAATAGATCTGTGAGAGAATATTTATGTACACAGGCATTTGTTACAGTATAAGTTATAATAAGATAAATTAGCCAAGTAAAGGGAGATGGTTTGTTCATAAGAAACATTAATAAAATTATGTTTTCCAAGGTTACAAATGTAAAAATGCTTGCTTTAAATTATTAGGAAAGAAAAGCCATGATTAAAAGATATATATATATGCATGTATATATATATGTATGTATAATATATGCTTTTTTGAGGTTGCCGTTATTGACACTGAATACCTACCAGTTAAAGTGTGCTGACCTACTCTACAAGATGTATAGAGCATATTGCCTAATTTGTTTGGCAAGTCAATGTCATTAAAAAAAAGTGGAGAATGGGGAGAAGAGTTCTATATTAAGAGACACTTCAGAACCCCCAAACCCAAATGCCAATCATGGTCTTTAATTATGCACTGATTTGAACAAATTAGAAGTCAAAGGTCATTTTTCTATCATATTACAGATCTACTGTTAACCATTTATAGTTTCAATGTCTTTACTATTTAGAGCTACATTCTGAAGTATTTAAGATGAAAATGTAATAATTTCTGTAATTTTATTTAAAGGAATTCATAAAAAAATAAAAGAATTCATCAAAAATAATGTAATACAAATATGACAAAATCACACAATTGTTAAATCTCAATCATGACTATATGAGTGTTCCTTGTATTATTCGCTCTAATTTTCTTTGAGTTATAAAGTTTTTATAATGCAGAGTTCAATAAAAATTCCTCATAGATTTCTCCCTAGAGAGGAGTCGACCAATTCAGTATAGAAATAGATTTTGGTTTTAAAAGATAAATTATAAAATAAGTTCTTATAAAATTACTAGTCTCCACCATATTTCCATTAGAAAATAATAATTTTAAACCCACCATGAACCTGAATCCCAATGATACAGACTGCATTGATAGGACTTCCGTTTAAATTTTTCCACAAATTAGGTGTCTTTTTAATAGAGCACTGTACTTGCAGATTAAAGAAATGAATTACTTTTATTTGTTTTCCTATATTTGTATACATTACTCCAGAAAATTATTTGTTTGGGGGAAGCAAGTGTGTCTTTTTTTTCAAATGCTTGCATAGATGATAATAAGATTCCACTGAGTGATGAAACAAAGGCTGAAATAAGAATTGGGCTGGGCTACTGTTTCCATGTGTGCATCTACTAGCAATTATGAATGCATCCTTCTTGTCTTATTAGCATAAATGGTAGGTTACTTCCTATACTTTTCTGCATCTTGCTTGTTTTGCTCAACTCTGTATTTTAGAGATCTTTTAATATCAACACATAGAGAGCTTTCTGCATTTCTTTTATTTGACTGCATGATGTGTCATCATTTATTTAACATGTTCCCTATCAATTTACATATGATGGTATTTCTAATCATCTCCTATTTGTTGGACCTTTCTTCTCTTGAAGTCAACAGTTTATTATAACCTGCTCTTATGCATATTTGGAAAAATTAAAAGGGTGAGGTAGGTTGGTGCTAATAAACAAGCTTGAAGCAGAAACAATGAGGAGAAAAGAATAAAACATTGGAAATGCAGTTACAGAGAAGAGTTTCTTTCTGAATTTTAGGACATGCTCAGTTCAAAGCAAAGACAGAAAATGGAGGTGGAACCACATCCAAAATGGATTTGTGGGACATCCAGGAATCATCAGGGATTCCAAATATTACTCAGAAAAACAAATTAGGTAAAAGAATATTCTTAGTCATTTTTCCCTGTGGTAAGTGAGCTCAGAAGTGTGTGTGCATGCTGGGGGTAAGAGAATATGGCAGTAAACTACTAATAGATCTCTGTGAATCAATCCCTGCCCCTCCACCCCTTATTATCAATAGAGCCTCCCTACCATCCATTTAAAATATAAATATGTTTATGTTAATATACTTCTCAAAACCCTTCAATGGTTAGTAGAGACCAAAACAGGCTCCAAAACTCAAAGGTATTTCTCTTTTTTTTTTTTTTTTTTTTTTAAAGATTTATTTATTAGAGAGAGAGAGAGAGCAGGAGAGAGTGGGGCAGGGGCAAAGGGAGAGAATCTTCAAGCAGACTCTTTGCTGAGTGCAGAACTGCACATGGGGCTTGATCCAATGACACCTGAGATCATGACCTGAGCTGAAACCAAGAGTCAGAAAACCGACTGAGCCACCCAGGAACCCCTCAAGGGTATTTCTTTAGAAAAAAAAAAATAGCTGCAATGCTGACTGTTGAAAGGGAAATGACATTGAAGCTTCCCACCCCCGTGTGCCTCCAAACACACTAATATAATAAAAAAGGAGCTAAGATTATCTCACCAGAGCACTAACACAATCCTCTACAAAATGCACATGGAGGAAAATAATCAAAGACTGAGCCTAAGGGAACTCCAACATTAAGAGGTCAGGGGAAAGCAGAGAACTAATAAAGGTGACTGAGCAAGAGTGGTCAGTGAGGAAGAAGTACAACCAAAAGAGTAGGTGTATTAGTTTCCTAGGGCTGCTATAACAAAGGACCAGAAAACTGGGTTCCTCAAAACAACAGAAATTTCTTCTCTCACATTTCTGGAAGATAGAAGTCAAAAATCAAAGTGTCAGTAAGGCTCATGCTCTCTCCCAAGGCTTTAGAGAAGAATCCTTCCTTGTCTCTTCTAGCTTCTCATGGTTGCCAGCAATTCTTGGCATTACTTGGTTTGTAGGTACATCACTCCTATCTATACCTCCATCTTCACATAGCCTTCTCTCCCATTTGTCTGTGTCTTCACATTATCTTCCCTCTGTTCTTGTCTCTGTGTCCAAATTTCCCTCTTCTTAAAAGGACGCCAGTCATATTGAATTTAGTGCATACCCTAATCCAGTATGACTCCATTTTGACTTGCTTATATCTGTAGAAGATTCTTATTTCCAGATAATGTCACATCCATAGGTTCCAGGTAGATGTGAATTATGTGGGGGCACTATTAAACCCAGTATAATAAGTTGTCCCAAAAGCCCAATGAAGAAAGATTATCAGAGAGGTGGGAATGATCAACTGGTCAAGTGCTACAGTAAGAAATGTCCTTTTGCTTTAGCTACCTGAAGTTCAGGGATGGCTTTCATAAAACCGGTTTTAGTGGAAAGTTGGGGGCAAAATTCTAATTTAAGTGGATCAAGAGAGTACTGAAGAATTAGAACAAAAAGAAGAATTTTGCTAACAAAAGGGAAAAGACATATAGTACTGGCTGGGTGGTTTGTAGAGTTTTTTGTTTTTATTTTCGTTTGCTTTAAAGTAAGCTGGGTAGTAAGTAGCTTTTTTTTTTTTAAGAAAGAAGAAATGGCAATAGTTTTTAGACTTAAGGGAGTGATTCAATAGAGAGCAAATAGTGATGAGATAGAAGAGAAAAATAAGACTACTTGGTGAGTAAGAAGGGATGGGGAAATTGACTATTAGAAAAGCTCATCTCTGATCACAGACAGGAAGCCCAAGTATGTGGGTGTACATGCTGGAAGGTGAGTCTGTGAGTCTGCAAAAGTTTTCTTTTGTTTTAATGTCCTCAATCAAGTAGGAAGAAAGGTCATCAGCTAAGAAAGAGAATGTAAGAGGAGGTATTCAAGTTTGAAGAGAGGAGAAGGTGTGAAATAGTCACCTAGGGATGTGGTTGAGTGAATGGACTCAAGGGACATATAATGTGATTGCCTAAGAGGACTCAAGGGACTTTTTGAGTTAATGATCATGAATTTAAAATGGGACACATCTATGAATTTATATGTTTTTATCTACTCCTATTCAGTGGGCTCAGGAATATAGTAGATGTCTAGATTCAAGCAAACAGGAGAAAGCAAGAAAGGGGCAAGGGAGACAAATAAATAAATATGGGAGTGATTATATTGATTAACCATGGATTTGGAACTTCAGTTGAATAAGAAGTAAGGATACAAATGGGATGAAAGACAGTGAAAAGTTGATAGGCCCAAAGTCCCAGTGAAAGAGTTAGAGTAGTAAAAGGTATGAGCTTTAACAAATTGTTACCTTCAAGCTTTCTTGTAAATTTTGTCATTTTCAAGTTTGATTAGTGAGAACAAAATATGTTTAGGGTGGCTGATTTTACTCCCTTCTTATTCTCTTCATATTCTTTATAAACCTGTGTATGCATCAAAGATAATTTGTCATAAATATTATTGTCCATGATTTTAAAAACTTGTCTTCCTCATAAAATTTGAATTGGAAAGTTCTGCTTTTAATTCAGCCTCACATGATGAGAAATTTTCAAATAGAACTTTTTCTTAAAAAACTCATGCCATTGATGAATAACTACAAATTAAATACAGTTATTAAAAGATATTTTATTGAATATTATAATACTAGTAAAACAATCCACAAAGATTAGAATTATGATTTAATGTAATCTCCATTATTCTCCTTTGTGTCATTTATATTTGTGTTAGCATTTTTTTTTTTTTTGCTAAAAGAAGATATATCTCTCTCTCTAGTTATCTAGCTAAGACTCTCTTAACATTCGTTTTTAATCATCAGTCTATTTTCTTGTTCTTGTAAATATTTGAAAGTTTTTAATAATTACTTTTGTGTATATAATAAGAAACTTCCCAGTGTCTAATTAACTAATAGAGCATTTTGCCTTTGTAATAGTAAACCAACACATGAATTAAAAAGAATGATAGAATTTCAACACATAGCACATAAAGAAATTTCCACTTCAAGCTGCATGTGAAATGCTTAGCTATATTTGAATATTAATAGTCAGAAATTAACAATAAATCTGAAACACTTGCCTTATTCATACTACTGAGATTATTATACACTGATTACACACAGATAATGTCAGAAATCATGCTGATAATTCTGCACTGGATATTTGATCTTACTAAGAAAATTGTGGATAATATCAAGGCTAAAGCCAAATTTCAGTCTATATTTAAATCAAGTATATTAATTATGTTTTCTAAATCTTCTTGGCTTGGTTTTGTTCTGCTTTATCTATTATGTCAGAGAAGAATGTGTTAAAATCTCCAACTACACTTGTTGATTTAACTAATTACCTCCATTGTTACCTCCTTTATAACTTAGGAGTATATACATTCATGAATGTTATATAGTTTCGATTGATTGTTCCAACTAAATATCTGTGGTCCCACTTTATCTCATATTGTTGTCTAATCCTCAAATTTCTTCCCTAGTTTTCTTTTGGGTTATATTTATTTTACTTATTAATTTCCATTCATTTTTCTGGCTTGTATTTTTTTATGTGTATTTCTTGTGGGTGACATTTTGTTGAATAGTTTCTTTCTTGGCTTCTAAGAATTTTTCTTTTTCTGAGTTTAACTTATTTACTTAATTTCCTTATATTTATGTTTATTTTAGCTTTATTTTAGTTTATTTTATTTAATGTTTTATTTTTATCATTTTCCCTACCATCACTAAGTAAATTTAATTTTTTTTTATTGTGAAATGCATAGCTTCTATGATGACTTCTCTTGTTGTGATCCTTAGCTTACTGAGACCAGTACTTCTGCATATTTTTTCCTATCAATTTCATGTCAATATCTGTAGCTTCCCTCTAAATAATGTAATATAACTAAACAAACTTCCAATTCTCTCTCACTCTGTGATTCTCCCCCTTTGGCTCATGTTATAATTTTGTCCTACATTTTTATTTCTTTTCTTGCTGGGAATTTCTTCCGAAGTTGTTTTTTTAAAAAAGGTCTTTCTGTATTTTACAAATCATGTGCCTAAAATATCTTCATTTTCTCTCACATATAAATAACAGTTTATTTAGTTAAAATGCTAGGCTCTAGGGGCGCCTGGGTGGCTCAGTCGTTAAGCGTCTGCCTTCGGCTCAGGTCATGATCCCAGAGTCCTGGGATCGAGCCCCGCATCCGGCTCCCTGTTCCGTGGGAAGCCTGCTTCTCCCTCCCCCACTCCCCTGCTTGTGTTCCCTCTCTCGCTGTGTCTCTCTCTGTCAAATAAATAAATAAAATCTTTAAAAAAATAAATGCTAGGCTCTAATTTCACATTGTTTGCAATTTGAAAATATAGTTTCATTGTTTTTCTTGATTATATATTTCTTGTGTGGTGATATATGAAGTCAAACCAATCTTTGTTTTTCTCTTGGTAACCTGCTTTTTCTCTTTGGAAAACATTAGAATCTTTTTGTTTTGAAAGTTTCTAAACTTCACTCAAATATAGTAACCCATTCTGCTGTTAACATTAAGATTCTTTGTATTTTATGTCTGTTTTAAATGGTATACCTTAGATATTCAGGTACACATCTTCTACTGCACATATACAAATTTTCTAAGGCTTATGCCTTAATACTTAAGTATTACATAATACCTAATTGTTTTTTTAAAGTGATTGTATAAGTTCATATGAGTTCTTGTTCCACATCTTCAATCACAATAGTGCTTATTAGGCTTTTCCTTTGGTTGAAGAAACTAAAATATAATTTTCACTTTCCTAATTATAATGTATATCTTTTCATGTTTTTTATCAACCATTTGTGGTTCCTATTCTGTGAAATGCCTCTTCATATCATTTGTCCATTTTTATTAGATTAAAAAAAAACAATTTATAGGGACTTTTTATATATTCTAGGCACTAATCATTTGTAAATTATGTTTTGCAAATATCTTCTTACAGTTTTTTGTCTTTTAAAAAATTATCTTTAAAGTATTTTTAGCTCTATTTTGTGATTTCTATGTCTTGTTTAAAATTCCTTCCCTACCTTAATGTTTCAAAAGATATTCCTTTAGGTATTTTTTCCAAATACTGATGATTTGCCTTTCTTTTCATCATTGAGGTACATGGCCATTTTGGCCATATATCAACTTCCAATATATGTATGAGTTTGCATCTGGAATCTCTTTAATTTCCCATTAGTAATTTTCTCTACTCTAGTAGCAATATTACACTATCTTAATAATTTTGATTTAATATAAATCTAAATTTATGACAGGTTATAGCTCCTCACCTTGGTTTTTGCAGAACTTTCATAGCAATCTAAGTGGCAAAAATGCACCCATGATATATAAAGGCACAAATTTTAAAAAATCCCTACTTATGATACTTAGATTTGGGCTTATGTTCTTGGCTTCTCAGCCACTCCCCCGCCCCCCCCCATATTAACATTTGCCCCAGGAATTTGGCACAGTTTCCGGAAATTTTATATGAGACTCCTGATAGTTTGGTATCCTACTGGATAAGCACTATTATTTTGCCCACTTCACAGCTGAGAAAACGAAAGTTAATGGAGATTTAACTAACTAACTAGATACAAATTTATCAAATATATCTTTGTATATTTCAGAATATCCAAAATTACTTGACTCTAAAGAACACAAAAATTTGGTCATTGATTTATTATCTACTCTTAAGGAAGTTCATTATTACAGATCACAGAACTTGCTGTGGAGAAGAGATCAAGAAAATACTTGTACTGGCCGCCTGGGTGGCTCAGTTGGTTAAGCGCCTGCCTTCAGCTCAGGTCATGATCCCAGGGTCCTGGGATTGAGTCCTGCATCAGGCTCCCTGCTCAGAGGAGAGTGGGCTTCTCCCTCTGCCTCTGTGCACTCTCTCTCTCAAGTAAATAAATGTTTAAAAATCTTAAAAAAAAAAAAAGAAAAGAAAATACTTGTACTATTTTGACAGATAATTATTAGCAAACATTAGAAAATAGCATTGCCTATTCTCTAGTTTGGGCATATAAAGTTAAATGTTGTCAAAAATCTTCTATTAATTGTCTTCTAGACAAGAGCTGAGGTTTGGCCAGCTCATATATATGGTAATTGTCATTATCATGTGCAATCCATTATAAATCAGTAATAACGCACTATGCACAGGAGGTTGTCAAAGCACTTCCATAGTTTTGCTGCACGACACACCTGTGAAGGTTGTTTTTCGTTTGAAGCTGCAGCTACTGGACTATTTTCATCAAACTGTTCTGAATCATATTCTAAGCGATTATTCTTGTTGAAAAATGTATCTTATCTCTGATTACTGCATGCCTAGCTCTGCTCTCTGCCCTTGCTTTTTGCTAGCAATTTATCTAGGAATGCTTCACATGAAGTTCTACTCAAATATGTTTTTAAGTTTCTTTCCCATATCTCTTATACAATATAATCAAAGTGAAATTGTAAAAGACCACTTATTGGAGATGAACCCCTTCAGAAATTTCCCTGAAGCAGCAGCCTTCAGTGTGCCTGAGAGAATTCCTTACCTCAGAATCTCTATGGCATCAAATTTCAGGAAAATGACTAGTGCAGAGCTGGTAGGCTCACCAAAATATCAGGAACATAAAAATTCCACTCACATACAACAGACCAAGGTATATTGATAAGTGTTTCTACTAAAAACTAGAGCTTGGAATTAAAAATAGCTCTAAGAGTTAACTACCCTTCATATGAATACGTGTTCAATTCAGATTTCTTTACTCCATATGACCTTGTTTTCTCATAATAGGAATTGTATAATAAGTGGAGTGATTGTTATGTCCTTATAATAACTCAGTCAAATGCATATATTCCAGATCATATGAAAACAAATATTTTGGCCCTTGATTTCCCTTAAGATAATACCCAGTCATGGTCTAATGACTGGGGGTTTTCCCCCTTTTTTATCACTATTTATTAAATTACTTACTGAGGGTGGACCTCGCAACATATATTTGTCCTCTCTCACTATGATTTAATTTGCCATCTAAGCCACTTTATACACTTACTATTAATTATTAACATCATTCTACTCAAATCAATCACAATACACTTCATTTTCCAACCATATGAGTCTTCCTAATTTTATCCTATCTCTGAATTCATCTATTTTAGCAATAAAATAGGGCACCCAAAAAGACAAATTCTTTTTATGTCACTGTTGACATCAGCCTCTCACAAGTGATTAAAAATAGATACATAGGAAATAAACATGTCCAGAAAAGATCAGTAAGTCTTACTTATATATAAGATTATATTGATGGTGATGATGATGCTGATGATGATAATTTGGTGACCACTTGTTATACAGGATAACTACTATTAAGATGTACCATTTACTGAGAAAGAAACAAGCTGAGACTTAATGAAGATCATGTACCTAAGTAGCGGGAGAGTTTGGAATAAAAATCAACTTTGATTCAAAAACCATAATCATTATGCTATATTATTTTAGAATTTGGGGAAATGAGAAAGTGAAGTCCCATCAAGGTATGAAAGTCCTGAATGACAACAATAAGTATATGTTGACCTTGTGAATCTAACTTTTATAAGAGCTGTCAATAACAGAGTATGTTCTCATCTACTGTAACAACATGGCTAGGATAAGGTATGTAAACTGTGCATTATTAAAAACAAACCAACACATAACCAAAATAACTTTTGGACCATTCATAGTACGCATGTGTTTAGTGGAATGGCTGGTGGGAGGGAGCTCTTTTTTCCCCTAGATGAAAAAGAGTAGTTGTAAATTCCCATGTGGATCTACAAATGCCTAAATTCAAGGGTAGCTTTTTTACAGACATGGTTCCTAAGTCTTGACATGGTGCTTAACATATCAGGGGCAGATCTAGGCTCTTCTGTGCTCTGGCAAAATTAGCATTGCGGCTCCAGCAGAAATTTGTTGAGACTCAACAGATAATAGAATTGACCAACCATAAAATGTACTGGGAATTGTAGATTACTAAACCATATTTTCTCTTCCCAGAAAAATTTTTGGCATGTTAGGAAGCTCACTACAGTCTCTTCTTCATCCTATTCATAGGGGTCTTTTTGATCATGGTGATATCTAAAGAGAGTGAACGAAGTGTTAATTGCAAAGCACTCAAGGTCTGCTACCTGGGCCAACCCTCTTGACCCTGTCTTGGAGGACCTGCTCTATTGCTTCTAATCTCGTTTAAAAATGGACATAGTTAAGAATACATTTTAAACCTGTTCCCACAAAGAATCAGGTAATACCATGTACGAAGTTGTCAATAAGCTAAATTGACACCCAGTAGATATTACCAGATTAGAGGCCAGAAAACATACACTCTGGGAAGGAACATTTTTAACCTTCTAGTAAGGGTCTGGTTTGTATTAATCAGACTTCACACTGTATTTTTCCAACATAACTTTTAATTATCAGGATTAACATCCTTCATTTTTACTAAATCATTAAGATTATATACAATTAAGCATTTCAGAATATGTCCAAGAATTCTGACACAAACAAGCAAACTAAAAACAAATCCGAGATTCTTTGGAATTTATTTATGGGAAAACTTCTCTTATAATTCCAGATTTAACAAGAAACAAAGACATCAGGAGCTAATCTGGATACGCTGCTGGAATGGCTCCTTGAAGTTTGGAAAGCATGATGGTGCCTGGTAAAAATGAAAGGTAGATGTAAAAATTGCCTTGGTGTAGTACTGAGGAAGGGGTTAAGAAGTTCAGAAAGGTTGGCATGCTAGAATGGATTTATTACATATTATCAGCAATCCCATAAATTACTGATCAGTGAACCCCATAAGCTGCCTATGCTCCCCAGGAGAACCTAAAGGACACTTCATTTATTAAAGCCATAAGTGATGATCAAGTGGTGAGGGCACTGGCATTACTAAGGAGCTCAGTTGTAGCTTTCTTTTGCAGGTCAGAGTTGATAGTAGGAAAAGCTGCTGGGTTCTTTAGAGGCAAAAAGAAAGAATGAGATTCTGAATAGTACAAGTCAGATGAAAGCAACTAACTGTCAGAAGCAAGGTGTTCATAATTACCATAACAGGTAATAAATCCAAAATGGCAGTCAGAAGTCCTGACTTGCCGGGATCTGTGCTGATGGCTAATAGACTATGGTGCTCCTAGGAGTAAGATACATGGATATCCAACAAGGGTATCATTGACCTATATAATTACAAAGATCAAGTGAGAGTGAGCTGAAAGTTGGTGTCAGCTAATGTGGTTGAAATTCCCAATCTTTCATCCAACTCCTGTAGGAGTGGACACAAAGGCACAAATCTTTATGTCTTAAATCTCAGTGCCGACTAACGAGCTTCTGGCACAGAAGAGACACTAAAAAATAAGGAGGATAAGATGACTCATTCAGTGGTCAGTCACCTTTGTCCTTGACCACTCAATGCTTATATAAAGGACCCATAAACAGAGTCGCTATTGGTGCTTTGGCCAACAGAATAAAAGTGGAAGTGATACGTGCCACTTCTGAGCAGAAGTTTTGAAAGTCACTATATTCTTTGGTACCTTGATTTTTTCTTTCTGTAATTAGCATGGCAATATCCTTGAAAGGAGCTGCTTTATCACACTCGATTCCAAGGTGAAAAAGAGAGTTGGGTAGAGAGAAAAGGGGATACAGCCAACTGATAATAGATATACCACATGGGTGAGAAATAAACCATTGTTTTTTAAAGCCATCGAGGTTTCTGAGGTCATTTGCCACCACAGTACCACTTAACCTATCCTAATATAACTATCAACTCAGTAATTATAGCAATAACTTATCAAAAAAGAATGAACTATTCCTATTTTATAACCTATAATTCTCAGTGCTTAATTTTCACATGGCCCTGGAGTCCCTCTCACAGGGACATAGACAGGAGGACTTGCCCATGTTTCTGGATCATGATTTGCTATCTCTTGTTAAAAGAATGAGTTTGTTTTCCTGGTGGCAGAGCCTAAGTGTGCAGAGGACTCATTTCAAGAGCAATCCTTCACAGGTGTTCAGCCAAGTTAAGTAATAGCTTCCTTATCACCATGTACAATGGGTTACCCATGTAATAGTGCTTTCAATTTCAATATATGCCACTTCAAATGAATTCATGAGGCAATAAGTCAGTAATTTTCAACTTTTGCCTTCAAAATTTCATAAGGGAAGAAAGACAGAGCAGCACATTTGTTGCAGATTATCTTTTCAGGTCTAAATCAGGATCTCCACCATTCATAGACTGTCATTGTGAGGGAATATTCAGTTTCCTATCAATTTTAATAATCTTTGTAGACCTATCATTACTACCAATGCAAATGCAGACTCCAGGCTGATTTAACCACATAGGAATCAGCTCATTTGCAAAAACAAAGCAAAAAAAAAAAAAAAAAATCTAAACAATAATGTGCTATGTAGTTCACATTTTTGAGATTGAAAAGACAGTTTCTTACTACAAGGTAGAAATAACACTGACAATAAGACTAAATCTCTTTCCTTACAAATATGAAGCCTGATGAATTCAGTGTGGACTTGAACCTGTGGCCTCAAGTGTTTACACGGTCCTAGGTGCCTTGGCAGCCCACAGGCCATTGAACGAGCATTAATGTTTGTCATGAAACCATTGATTCTTGCGTGTATTTCATGGCAGGGAAGCATTAATTTAAGGATTCTTCCTGACAGGTGTATACCCATGGGTTGGGTATACACAGAAGCACAGCATTTAAACACAAATATAGGATTAACCCCTTCCCTTCCTTCCAGTGGACCACTACTGTATATTCTTCTATCATTTTTCCTAGGGATGAAGTGATAGCAATAGTCATTTACCCTGGGGCAAATCTCTGCCATTGTTTATATAAACATTGCCTTTGTATTCTAAGATACAACAAATCACAGTGTGCCTTCCATAGATTCTTTTTTTCTATCACATCTCTTGGTGGCTTTGGATCAAAATCAGTTGATTGTTTTGTTGTTGTTGTTTTAAAGATTTTACTTATTTATTTGAGACAAAGCAGAAGCGAGAGAGATCACAGAGGGAGAGGGAAAAGCAGACTCGCTGCTGGGTAGGGAGCCCGTTGTGGGGCTCCATCCCAGGACCCTGGGATCATGACCTGAGCCGAAGGCAGATGCTTAACCGACTGAGCCACCCAGGAGCCCCTCAGCTGATTGTTTTTAAAAAACAAAATAACTGGTGGTCAGACTTCCATAGGGTGATAGCAGTACATTCCTAGTTGTACATTGCCTGAATTAAGGGAATAACATTCTGTTCATCTAGTCATAAGTATACTACCATTTCAGCCATTTTGTTGCATTTTGAAAGACATGGGAAGATTGGTTTGCTGATAGACCTCCAGTGTCAGTCTTTAAAATGCCCACTCAAAATGTCCCTGAGTGATTTTTAGCATATTATGAGATATATCTTGGTCGGCTGGTGCCACTTCTTAGTATTACAGGCTATTTGACGGGTTTCCCTCACTAAGATAGCTACGCACTCTACTCCTTTTCCAGATACCTAATGCAAGAATTCTTTAGGGTCAGTGTCAATAGCAACACCAGATACCAAACATTACATATTCCTCAGTCCAGCCCTGGAATTATGTATTCTGACAGGGATCTCATGGTGTCCACATAAGTATTTAAAGGGTATGGCCCAATAGAAGGCAAGAACACTGACTTTATGGGCCTGAAATTATTACCTATGCTCTTATATATAATGATTTTGGCAGTTAGAAATTACTAGACATTTTGGAGTGCAGTTGCCGTCAGGTGAGTAATCAAAGCAGAAGCTTTCACTCAAGAGAACGCTTTCCACTAATAGGGAAAGTCCAACATATTTAGAATCTTCAAGAACAGAAAAAATAATCCACATGTTAGACAAATAATTATTTTATCATTTTTATTATTAATTTACTGTGATTTAATACCATTATATTCTATCATATCTGTCACTTATATTAAAGTGGTCAATTTTGGGGGCACCTGGGTGGCTCAGATGGTTAAGCGTCTGCCTTCAGCTCAGGTCATGATCCCAGGGTCCTGGGATTGAGCCCCACATCGGGCTCCTGGCTCAGCGGGGAGTTTACTTCTCCCTCTCCCTCTGCCTCTCCCCCTGCTCATGCTCTCTCTCTCTGTATCTCTGTGTCTCAAATGAATAAATAAAATCTTTAAAAAAAAAAAAAAAAGTGGTCAATTTTGCATTTTGATATGTTTGCAATTAAGTAGTTTTATATTATTGAACAAAATTCAGATGCCTCCAAATAGCTTAATGTAAATTAACCAATAATCTGTTAAAATGTAGAATTCTATGCCCCAGTTTCTTCACATATGCATTTCAATTATATCTTTATTTTCAAAATTACTATTGTGTCCTTTCTCAAAAAAAAAAAAAAAAGAAACCACCAAAAAAAATATAAATATGAAATTGTGAATTATAGGCAGAAAATGATTTCTTTTTTTTTTTTTTTTTTAAGATTTTATTTATTTATTTGAGAGAGAGAATGAGAAAGAGCAAGCACATGATGGGCAGGGAGGGTCAGAGGGAGAAGCAGACTCCCTGCCGAACAGGGAGCCCGATGAGGGACTCGATCCAGGGCCTCCAGGATCATGACCTGAGCCGAAGGCAGTCGCTTAACCAACTGAGCCACCCAGGCGCCCGGCAGAAAATGATTTCTATTAAAAAAATTGTGTACAACTGTCATCTCTGGAACTCTATGACAAACATTTTTCACAGGCTTTTACCTTCTCATCAGAAATATGTATATAACATGATATTGTGGTCATTACAACTATTTAAAACTATTTATTTTGAAACATGCATACTTATGCAATGGAAACAAATTTTATTAGTGTTTTTCAAAAATAATATCCAACCAAAGGTGGTATTTAGGTTGGCTGACATCAAGTATTTGTGTAGTTTTAAAATGATTCTTAATAGCTGTCTTCATCAATGCTGAAGAGAAATTAATATGTTTATTTTTTCTGTAAATACTAAATCTAGACTAGAAATTATCTAAATGTAGATATCTAAATCTAGACTAGAAATTATCTAAATGTAGACTTCCATAAATTTAAATGGTAAACAGAATTTTTCTTCTTAAACCAATGAAATCATTTTCATTTAAACTGGCAGAAGAAAAACAGCTTCCTTTTCAACACACTATGGTATAGGCTCAGATATGGCCATAATATATTTTGTAATAATTATATAATTATTAATAATGGTGTATTAATTATTATGTACCAATGGAGATCCAGTCAGGAAAGCAGAAACTATATCTGTTATTTCAACATAGAGAGCCCAGTATAAAGAATTGCTAAAGGATACGCTAGAGAACTGGAAATATATAAAGGAAATGTTGATGTAACAGAGACAATTTCTGCTGGAAGCAGCCACCACCTCTGGGGCTGGGGAACAATAAAAGGAGCTGGGTAGAGAGCCCCAAGAGCTGGGACTCCAACTTCTGAGGCAAGGGCATGACTCCTTGTCTCTCTGACAGGTCTGGGAGCAGATATAAAAACCAGGCACTGGAATCAACTGCCCCTGCCAGAGTGAAGGGTTATCAGGTCCAGCAAGTAAAGGGGACAGAGCAACGCCCCCACCCCTGGCCGTACAGGCCTTTTCTTGTGATGCTATCAGTGGAACCTATAAGGAAGCAGTTGGCAATGTGGTTTGCAAGGTTTCTACCTCAGTATTGTGGTACAGAAAGATAGGTTTGGAGTTAAGAGAAAGAATAGCTCAATAAACAATACTTATCTTTATTATTGTCATTATTGTGAAATTCTCCTTGAAATCTGAAGATTTAGATTTCATGATATAATATATGCTTTTAAAAATCAAGATTGATGTACATTATTTGTGTATATTTTTATAAATCTTAGTATTTAATGCTTTTTAGTTATAGTAGGGGATTACAGAAAAAGGAAACATCGTATTTTTCCTTAGTACTTCTTAACCCATTCTCAAGTTCCCTCCGGATTTCTTTACTTGAGGGAAAGTGACAGAAGTGTTTCATATCCATGTTCACATCTGTGCTCTTCCCCATCAAGAAGGGCAGGTTGACTGGCCGGGCTGTGCCATTTGTCAAGTTTGTCAAGGAATGGGTGAGCAGTACATTTTGATGTAAGCTACTCCTCTCTTATCCATGAAATAATTTATTTATATATGTGTATTATTATTGGATGACTAATACAAATTAAATGATTGATTTTTCTATTAATATCATGTGCATTGTTTATATTTCCATTAAAAGCATGATACTAATTTTAAAGTACTAATGAAAATGTTTTCTGTCTCACTATTTATATGTGGTAAAACATATCATCAATTGAGCCTTTTCTTTTTCCATTCAGTCAGTACTGGCAATTTCCATGAAATATAAAAAGAAAATAGTTTTACTTTGAAATTTAGAAAATTATAAATAAATTGTGATTAGGAGAGTTACTAAGTTCATACTGAGAGTGGCATTTGTGACAAATTTGAAATTTGAGACTTTCTTTTAGATATAATTGTCCACAACCAGCTGAAAAAAAATGCTAAGTAAGAAATGCTTCAATAAGGGTCTTGAGGGATGCCTGGGTGGCTCAGTGGTTAAGTATCTGCCTTCATCTCGGGTCATGATCCCGGGGTCCTTGGATCGAGCCCCACATCAGGCTCCCTGCTCAGTGGGAAACCTGCTTCTCCCTGTCTCACTACCCCCTGCTTGTGTTCCCTCTCTCGTTGTCTTGCTCTGTCAAATAAATAAATAAAACCTTAAAAAAAAAAAAAATAAGGGTCTTGAGGACAATTACTTCCCAAGGAAAAGAGCAGTCAACTTAATTTATCAATTTCTATTTTGAACATTAGTGAATTTATCTCTTTGTAAGTGGGACCCTTAACCAGAATTCTTAAATATTCTTAAAGCAGTTCACATATCTAAGTAAGGAGGCAAGGAGAAGTTCTTTGGGGTTGTATAGCATCTCAGTTGCATTCCATGAGGATATGAAGCTTGAAGACATTTCTACAACTGTACATTTTTTAATTAAAAAAAATTTATGATAAAAGATTATATATATATATATATATGCAAAGAAGATATACAGTTCAATGAATAACCTCCACCAATGTGAAGAAATTGAACATTAGCATCTATGATAGGCAACCTTGAAGATGGACCAGCAGAATGATACCTCCTTCCTGTTTATTCATGTCCTTGTATGGACTGAGTTAGTGACTTGCTTCTAGCAAATAAAATGAGGCAGACGTGATAGGATGTTACTTCTGAAATTAGGTAATAAAAGAAGTGGCTTCTCTCTTGGCATTAGCTCTCTCGTCCTCCCTTAAATCACTCACACTGACTAAAGCCAGCCTCAAGGTCACGATGTAGCCCTGTGGAGAGGCCCAGCAGATTTCAGAGGACTGCCAAAACCATATCATTGAGCTTAGAATAAGATCCTTCAGCCCCAGCAGAGGCTTGAGATGGCTGTCCTGGCTGATACTTTAATTTCAGCCTTATGAAAGACATTGAGCTAAAAGCACATGTTGTGTTCTGATTCCTGACCCATAGAAACTGGTATGATAAATATTTGTTGTTGTAAGCCACTAAGTTTTGGAGTAATTTGTTATAGAGCAATAGGTAACTAATACTATCACCCAAAAAGCTCTTCTGTGTTCCCTCTTATTTCCCCTTTCCACTCCCCTTCTCCCAAAGTAACCACTATTCCTACTCCTAATACAATATATTTGTTTTCTCTGCTTTTGAACTCTTTATGAGTCCAACAATACAGTTCATACTCGTTGGTGTCTGGCTTGTTTTGCTCCACATTATATCCATGAGATTCATTTTTATTAATGTATAGTTTGGGGCTGTTATGATTACTGTTGTTGTGAAAATTCTTCTGCATGTCTCTTGGAGCTCAGGTTTATGTATTTCTGATTAGTATAAACTTTCAACTAAAATTTCTATATCAAAAAGCACACATGTCTTCAATGTTGGTATAAAATGACAAATTATTTTCTGAAGTGGTTGTACCAATTTATATCCCCAGCAACAATGGCATTAAAGTTCCCATTACCCCAAAATCATTCACCCAAATTTGCTATTTTAGTTTTTAAATATTAGCTCTTCTGTCATGGGAGTAGTGGTATCTCAGTGTGAGTTGAACTTACATCTTTCTGATGACTATTGTGGTTGAGCGTTCTCTGACTTCCTTGCAGAGTCCTTCAAATTACTCTGTGGATTTGCCCTTCTCTTACTGATTTTAGTAGTCCTTTATAAATTCCAGATACAAATCTTCTCTTAGTTGTATGTATTTCAAATCATTTCATCCATTTTGGAGGGCTTGCATTTTTATTCTTCAAATGATGTCTTCTGATAAACAGAATGGTTTTTATTTTAATCTGATTTCTCAGTCTATGCTTTATAGTTAGCACTTTTATAACTAGTATAAAAAGTCTTTCCCTTTCCCAAGGTCAAGATGATTTCCCCCATATTATCTTCTGGAAACTTTATTGCTTTATTTTTTATATTTGTATCTATAATCCACCAGGAATTGATTTTCATGTAATTGTGAGGTGTCAGATTTAATTTTTTCCCATATGGATGTACGGTTGACACAAGATAATTTATTTTTTGAAGAGACCATCTTTGCTCCTTAAAGTTGTGATGTTACCTGTATCATAAATCAGGTAGTATGTTTCTGGACTCTTGACTTGATTTCATTGGCCTGTATTTCTGTCCCTATGCCAATACATACTGTCTTAATTACCATAGCTTTCTAATAGATCTTGAGTTTGGTATCAGTTTAATTTTCCCTAAAAATAAATACTCTTAAGGATTCTGGTTGGGATTGCACTGAATCCTTAAAGAAGCTTAGGGAAAATTGACATTGTCACAATAATTAATCTTCCAATTCAAAAATATAGTATACTCCCTTGTCTTTTAGGCATGTAACCTTTAGTCTTAGTTCTTTGGCCTCTAGCTCTGTGCAGCATTAAAGTTCAGGATATGCATTGGGCAGGAGACCATGTTTGAGCTCCCTGAAACCTCCAGTTATGTCAATCCAGGCTCATGTGACACCCCCCCCCCAAATCTCTGCTGGTCACTCTGTCTCTCTAGTAGCAGCCCTACATGCAGGAAAACTTAGGGGTCTCTGCTTTTGTCTCAAACCTACAACCAACAAATGCCTGCAAGGAAAGCTGCAGATCCTTAGCTCTCTTCCATAAATTTACATCCTTGCTGGAATCCTCTTTTTAGTCTTTGCAGCTTCTGGAGTACTGTGGTGCCTTTAAATCAATGATTTTGTAATTTTTCCAGATTTTCTACTTTCTAATTATTTTGGATCTGTGTTGAAATGCTTCATCTTACTCAGAAGTGAACCTCTCTGAGGATTTATGTTTGATTTAGATAAGAAGCTAGAGGTATTGGGATTATTTATCACCTTAATCCAGTTACTGAGATTAAGATGGTTCAAATTTGGGCTTCAGTCCCTATTAAGGTGAGGATATTTATTTCTTACTTCTGGATTACATTTTCTTTGCAGTGTAGCCCTTTGGAGATTCTAATTCAAATGATAGGGCTTTTCTCATTTGGCCAGCATAGATTTGAATTTCTGCTCCTTGGTATTGCTAATTTATCAAAAGTTCTGCTCAGTTTTTCTCTAATCAATTTATAGGTGCCTCTGAACTTAGGAGAAAAGCAGCCCCAAATATTGGGTTTCTCTCTCTTAGGGTTTCTATCTCTTTCTGGATGTTGGCCCCATAATTCTTCTTGCCTTGTTACAACTCCGTGTCTCAAAGGAATTGTTCTCATATTTTTTTCCTCAGCATTTTAGTTCTCCCAATGAGGAAACCTTAACCAACTGAGCCACCCAGGCGCCCCCAATGAGGAAACCTGATGATATTAGCTAGTCAGTATTTCTTTAACAAAATTCAATATCATAGAAAAACTCATTAACAGTTTTTTCACAATAAGGAAGGTTTCAATTTTTGGAGTAGGCAGGATAAAATAAAGTAGTCTGATTTGATTTGGCAGCACTTCATTTTGTTTGTGTTGTACTTGTTTTAGTTTTTATGCTTTTGGTTACAGTGCCAAAGATCTGCTCTGTAAGTTCAAGTATTTGGAATGAATTTTTTACTTGACAAAAATGGTAGCAATAACACATTAAAACATAGGGCTAACCCGTGTTTTAATTCTTGAGGTTCCATTTAGAGCCTTCATTTGCCTGGTCTTCTGCCAGTTTTTTTTTTAAAAATACTTGAACGTTTTAGCCTTGCACATGCTTTGCATCTACAAAATTGCTTATAAAAATTTATAAAGTGTGCTCTTTAGGGACACAAGAATATTTGTTTTTACTGTCAGCAATACCTTTGTCCAGATAATACAGTTCTGTGTTTTATTGGTGAACATGAATGAACTACATGAATGTACACATACCAGAACCAAAAAAACCATAATCCAAATATTTGTAATCCCTCATTATTTGGGTATCACTATACTCTTATTCACAACATTTGCATCCTCACAACGTGTGCATCAGGTGAAGCTTTGGCAGCTTACTCAGCTTACTCTTGCTTGGGGCATTAGCGTTATGCTTTCAAAATACCACACATGTACCCCGTATTAGTTATCCATTGCTGTATAATAACCTACTACAAAAATTTAGGAGTTTCAATCAACACACCTTTATTACCTAAGTTTCTTAGGTCAGGAATCCAGGCATGGCTAAGATGAGTCCTCTGTTTCAGGGTCTCTTAGAGGCTGCATTCCATGAGTCAGCTGGGATAGAGTCATCTCAAAGCTTAACTAGGGCAAGATCCACTTAGAAGTTCACATGGTTTTTGGCAGGATTCAGTTCCTTGCGAGCTGCTGGACTGAGAGCCTCAGTTTCTCACTGGTGGTGCCGAAGAGAACCCTTAGTTCTTTCAGATGGACCTTTGCAAAGTGCCAGCTTGCTTTATGAAACCATGAAACCTGAGAAGGTAGTACAGAGAGCCAACAATCACAATGGAAGTCAGTCTTCTGGAATCTAATCATAAAGTGACATCCCAGCACTTTTACCATTTCCTACTGGCTAGAATCTAGGCGCTAGATCCAGCCCACACTCAAGGAAAGGGGATTACACAGGAGCTGGAATGCAGAAAAGCCAAGCTATGGAGGGAAGAACTGACCAAAAGTTCATATACAACTGGAACTCATGCTCTACATGATTAGTGGTGCCCTGATCAATCTTCCGGAAGCAGATCTCTGGTGGTATCACTATACTGCCTCATGGAAACAACAAAGATTTTCTTGCCTACAGTTATTTACAATAAGACCTCAGTCTTCATTTCCAACTTTTCTATTTTATTTTTTTTACCACTCTTCATGAATTCCTTGTTCTAGCCAATGCTGTTAGCTTAATTCATAAGGTGCTTGCTCCGCATGTTTGTTCATGTTGTTCCCCTGCCTGAGATAACATGTCCTTCTCTTGTCATAAAGTAAGGGTTTCAGCCTGGAAAAGAGAAGGGGCAGTGGAAGGCACATTATTTTTCACCTCAAATATGTAAAGACATAGCATTAAACAAGCCAATGTGTAGAAGACTAAGAGGGAAGGATTTCAGGAATAATGGAGAATTCCTGACAGCCAACAAGCCTGCCCAACAGTGAAATGAACTGATTCAAAAACAGTGAGTTTTCCACTTTTTATGGGTTCAAATAAAAAGTAAAACCTGTCCATTATGGGGATAAAGGGATTTTAGTGTTCAGTGGGAGTTAAAATGAAAAGACATCTAAGGCACCTTCCAACTCTTAAGATTCCATGAATCCATGAATTCATCTAAAAAAATAAGAAAGCAAACTATTCTCTTTGACATAACAAAGATGAGGGAAAGGGGGACCTGGGTGGCTCAGTTGGTTAAGCGTCTGCCTTCAGCTCAGGTAATGATCTCAGTGTCCTGGGGTCAAGCCCTCCCTTGGGCTCTCTGCTCAGCAGGGAGTCTGCCTCTCCCTCTCCCTCTGTGATGTCTCTCGCTCTTGCTCTCTCTCAAATAAATACAATCTTTAAAAAACAAACAAAGATGAGTGAAAAAATGATTTCCATGATAAAATTTCAAAATAAATTGTACTTGCTATTTAATTTTAAGCTCTGGGTATCGAACAAACTCAGGAAATTCCATTTTTCAATGGTTTCCCTATTTCTAATTCATAATTGTCATAATAAATTATGGAATTACCTAACATTTCAAATTTTAAAATAAATATGTTTGCAATCTATGTGCACAAATGAAAGGTTATATCTGTAAAGAGAAAAGATAGTGCTATTTGAAAACACTTTCCCATCAAGTATGTCCTAAGAATTTTTTTTTTTTTTTAAAGATTTTATTTATTTATTTGAGAGAGAGAATGAGATACAGAGAGCATGAGAGGGGGGAGGGTCAGAGGGAGAAGCAGACTCCCTGCTGAGCAGGGAGCCCGATGCGGGACTCGATCCCGGGACTCCAGGATCATGACCTGAGCCGAAGGCAGTCGCTTAACCAACTGAGCCACCCAGGCGCCCCTGTCCTAAGAATTTCCACAGAAGGAACCTAGTCTATATTTATACATAATCTTTGGTTATTATTCATTTTAGGTTTATGGATGAGGCTGACCTTCAGAAAAATATTTATCTTGCTTTAGAAAAATTCACAGGTGCATTAGCTGTCCAAACTCTTGTTGCTATTTCTCTGGATAAGTTGGAGCAAGTGGGCTATGAATGATGCTATGTATTATCACATGAGTAAAGAGACTTCCAGAAACATGACTTTCAGTGTTTCCAGAGAGACAGAGGGAAGCAGAGATTAAGGGAACCAGTGATGTCCATTCCATATTAGAGCACCTGACTAGCAGTCCCTCCCAGTGGTGTCCCCTAGAAAAGGGCTGATCTGTAGATGGAAACTGGAATACTTTTTAATTTTTTTTAAAGATTTTATTTATTATTTGACAGAGAGAGACACAACAAGAGAGGGAACACAAGCAGGGGGAGTGGGAGAAGGAGAAGCAGGCTTCCCGCTGAGCAGAAAGCCGGATGTGGGGCTTGATTCCAGGACTATGGGATCATGACTTGAGCCGAAGGCAGACACTTAAAGACTAAGCCACCTGGGCACCCCTGGAATACTTTTTTAAAAAGGAGAAATTTGGGGACACCTGGTTGGCTCAGTCGTTAAGCATCTGCCTTCGTCTCAGGTCATGATCCCAGGGTCCTGGGATTGAGCCCCACATCGGGCTCCCTGCTCAGAGGGAAGCCTGCTTCTCCCACTCTCCCCCTGCTTGTGCTCCCTCTCTCTCTGTGTCTCTCTCTATTGAATAAATAAATAAAATCTTAAAAAAATAAAATAAAAATAAAAAGGAGAAATTTTGGTAATTGCTTGTATTTTGATTTATCTAAACTATAAGATGACTGAAGGCAGAGACCCTGTCTAATTTGTTTTAATGGCATGGTTCTGTTCCAACACACTTAGACAGACAAACATCTAAATAAATCAATAATTGAGTGAAGAACACAATGACTGATACATGAGACTCAAACAAGGTGCCAGTGTATTGATGGGCTTTAGAACTTTAGATTCTGCTGAATCGTGTGTGCTACCACAATCTACCCAAGGATTGTATATCACAGAAAGAGGATTTGAGTGAGACTGAACACCAGTATATACTAACTCCCCATGAAAAGTAGAGTTAGGTGCAGGCCCATCTGGCCAGGTTGTTTCTGTCACACACATGATTTTATTCAAGGAAATAAACCAGACATAATAAATTTGACTACTTTGTAAATTTCGTGTTATGGCCATAAGAAGAAACATACTCCTGTAGAGGAGGGTGGCATTTCCTTTAAGGAAAATGGAGACCTCCATCCTGGGAGAAAGTTAGTTCTGGGACCTAGGGAAATGGATTTTAGATTAGGGGAAGAAAATTCATTCTGCTTTCAGTGGAGCCAAGTGTAGGTCAGATGTGAGATGTGGTAAGAGATGAATTGCCCTGGCCACCAAGAAAAGGGTTAAAAAGTAGGAGAGGAAGCAGGTCAATAAAGGAGATTTATGATGGGTTTGGACCTGGGCAGTTGTTGAAAGTACTCAGTAGTGTGTGTGTGTGTGTGTGTGTGTGTTTTAACATACATTTAACATAACATAACATAACATAACATAACATAACATAACATAACATTTTACTTTCCCAAATGATTGGTAAAATTTCATTACAAATTGCTCTGTGGACTCTGCCTTGTGTTTGGGAAGAAATTAACACTTTCCTTAGTGTTCCAGTCATAGTAACAGGGCCAGTACCAGAGTGGTGGCCTGAGGTCAACAGCAACAGAAACGGCCCAGTGGACACATGGTGTAGAAAGCCAGAGAAAAAAGTCCCTGGGAAATGGCTTGAAAATATTCTGGAGACATTTAGAGAGTAGCTATTCGGTAACCAGTTACCTCATCTGTAAAATGGGGCAATAATATTTGTCCCTGCTTCCCTCCAGGGAAGTTATGAAATATAAAATAATTAATGACCTTAATGTGTTTGAACACCTTGGAAGAAATATGATATATAAGCATATGATATCATGATTACCTCCATAATAAAAAAGGAAAGAAAATATTAAAATAACAACAATATGTACATTTTCACCACCTGCAGTTGTATATGAAATATATAACTCTTTTTATTGTTTTCTGTCTAATCCACTGCACCTGCATTAAAAATGTACCCCGATGGCCTAATTTTAAAAAACACATAAAATTTAGACAGGTACTTATTCTTTTATTCACCCCATTGTGCCTAGATCTCACAGAACATATTTTAAATAGTATACTACCACAAAGAGACCCCTTCAATACAAATCTCAATAGTGTGGGTTAGTAAAAATTACTTTTAAAGGCAAACATCTGGCACCTCATAAATATATATCACCTTTCATCAAGAGTTTTTCAAACTCTCCCCATATATATTACACTTATAAGCATTATTAATTCAGCATATTGTACATGGGTTTTAAAGTAGTCCCAGAGCAGAATTACATATGTAAAATATGTACTGCAATATCTAGGCACATGCAGATCATAAAGAACAAGACATTAGCCACAATGCTCAATCCTTTTGATTTAATGTGTTCTGTTAGCTAACAGGGGTGATTTTTAAAGCACAGATACAAGAAAATACTAGTTAAGCGTAAAGGTAGCTATTTATTCTGACTAATTTTTTTCCCTTTCTTGTGACATTTAGCAAATTATTCTAGGCTTACATTTAGCTTGTGTCAAAAATATGTCTAAAATATTTTACTCTGGTTTATTTCTACATCTGAGAGAAATTTTAAGAGATGACTCACCTTTACAAAGGCTGAATCTGTAACCTAACTGGTACTTTTTTTCCAGAGGATATTAAAAAAAAAAAAAAAAAAAAAAAAAGGATATTCTGTAATGCCCTTTGGCAATTTTTCCTTTCATTAATGATCTGACTGTTAAGTTATTTGTTGTGGTTCCGTTTTTATTTTTTTCTACACAAGTAAATGCCAATTCTTCTTGCTGTGTCTTTAATAATGTTGAAGAAAATAGAATCAGTTTTATTGTTATATTTGTATAATGGTGCATATATTTATTTCATAAATCTTACTATTTTGCCAGATTTAGAAACACTGGCTCCTTTAGCTGTTCCTGAAAAGTTTAAGTTAGATGCATTTCCTTGAATTTTCATATTTCTTTCTATCCCTTTAAGAAATGAATACCACAAAATAGGCACGTTTAAAGGTAAAAGGTGTGAAGGTCTGTGGCCTGATCTGACATACACTAAATAGGCTCTTTACCTCACTCATCTCTTACGCCTGGGATTTTGTCTAAAATTATAATTATTCCTTTATTCTACAAATGTATATATTTTAAGTTCCTATTGACTTCCAGGCACTATGTTATAGGCAGTAGAGATAAAACGAGCAAAAGTGAGAGCATTTCTAACCATGAATAACTTTCAAAATAAAAGCAGAGAGAAAAGAATAAGTAAACAAGTAACTAAATAACTTAAAATTACTTAAGTGTCCTGAGGGAAAAATATAGATGGTTATGGCCAAAAATTAAAAGAAAGGACCTTCTTTGGATAAGATGGCCAGAGATACCCTCCCTAAGTATCTCATGCTAAGTATATCATGCAGGTTTCCTGATGAAATAATGAATAGAACGCATACATCTAACTTCTTTCTCAAGTCATATTTAAATTACTATCTAAATATTCAGTATATACAGAGAAAATTCTGTACTAGTATTGCAAAACATGGAAGAATAATAGTTGCATACCAGAAACTTCAAGAAAATTTTCTGTATAAGGAGACTCTGTATAGACGATGGCTTGTTTGGAAAATAAGTGAAGACATCTCAAAAGAACTCACCAGCACCAACAGGTGGAAGGCCAGATTAGACATTAGGACAGCAAGACAGCAATATGTGACCCCATCAGAGTCTCAGCAGGTGCCCAAGTACTGTTTGCCTTGTGTGTCTGGATCCCACAGCAATGGCTCACGGTGTATCCTTGGAACTGCCCCTGCTAAATAAGGGCTGCCATGATAAATGCAAAAAGGTGGTCGGAAGCTCCCTGCTGCAAAGCCTACAGCACTGGATCTCTACCAACATCTGATAATGGAGCTCTAAACTGGCAAAGTAAAATTACAATATATAGGAACTTTATCTTTCTCCCTTCATTTGAGCTTAAAAAACTCAGTCTCACAACCTTTGACAGGTCCCATTTCACACCAAAGCAGAACGATCCTGGGGAGGTCTCTGTAAGGATAAACTAGGGTAGAAAAATCATGGGTATATAAAATTATACAGAAGTTCAAAAGAGAGTAACTCAGAAGTATAGTCAGAAGAGTTAAGTTTTCTTATGAAACCCTAAATATCTTTAAAAATATATAATCGATTTTTTTTAATAGGAATCAAGGCAATAGTCAAGGCAGCTATGAGGCAGACAACCAAGGGGAAAATATAAACCAGAAGAAACTACATAAAGATCAGTATAACCACCAAATTAGAAACTTCAGTAAGGCAGACATTAGCAGATTGAAAGATTAGAAAGTAATCGGTACAAATTTTTACTATGAGCCACACAATCTTTTAGGCACTGTGGACACAGCAATGAAGAGAACAAAGTCTCTGTTTTCACAGAGCTAACAATCCACTGGGGAGAGACAGCCAGACACAAAATGAACAATTAAACATCTGCTATATTGGAAGATGATAAGTGTGATTAAAGTCTATAAAAATGGGAAAGGGAATAGTGATCAAGTTTGGCAGTGAAGTTGCAGTTTATAATTGAGAGGTCAAAGGAGGCCTTACTGAGAAGGTGACACTAGAGGGACTTGATATTGTAAAAGAAGATAGAATGTAACTTCTAAGGCCAGGTTGTAACAGACACTGTAGCTTGTCTTGATTATTTTTTTAATTAGTTTGAGGGTAGAGTTTAGTGATTGATCATTTTCATACAACACCCAGTGCTCATTATATCAAGTGCCCTCCTTAAGGCCCTTCTCCCAATACCCCATCTCCCCACCCACCTCCCCTCCAGCAACCTCAGTTTGTTCCCTACAGTTAAGAGTCTCTTATGGTTTGCCTCTCTCAATGTTTTTATCTTATTTTATTTTTCCTTCCCTTCCCCTATGTTCATCTGTTTTGTTTCTTAAATTCCACATATAAATGAAATCATATGATATTTGTCTTTTTCTAACTGACTTATTTTGCTTAGCATAATACCCTCTAGCTCCATCCACATAGTTGCAAATGGCAAGATTGGCAAGATTTCATTCTTTTTGATGGTTGAGTAATATTCAATTGTACATATATACCACATCTTCTTTATCCATTCATCCATCAATGGACATCTGGACTCTTTCCATATTTTGGCTATTGTGGACATTGCTGCTATAAACATTGAGGTGTATGTACCCCTTCAAATACTATTTTTGTGTCCTTTGGATAAATACCTAGTAGTGCAACTGCTGGGTGGAGGGTAGTTCTATTTTTAACTTTTTGAAGAAACCATTCTATTTTCCAGAGTGGCTGCACCAGTTTGCATTCCCACCAACAGTGTAAGAGGGTTCCCTTTTCTATGCCTCGCCAACATCTGTTGTTTCCTGAGTTATTAATTTTAGCCATTCTGACCTGTGTGAGGTGGTATCTCATTGTGGTTTTGATTTATACTTCCCTGATGATTTTTTAGGCCACTCTCTACGGATAGCCATCTGTCATGTCAAGAGGACACTCAACCAGCCTATGGAGAGGTTATCATGGAGATGAAATGAGGTTTCCTGTCAGTAGCCAATACCAACTTTCCATACATGTGAGTAGCCACTTTGGAAGTGAATCTATCTCCCAGGCCCAAAAAAGACAAGGGATAACTACAGTCCTAGCCAACATCTGACTGAATCCCATGAGAGACAAAAGTTCTCAGATAAGATGCCCCAGAATTTTGGACACAAAGAGTTTGTAAGGGATAATAAATATTTAAAATTTTAAGCTACTATGTTTGGGGTAATCAATTATGCAGGAGATAATCAATACACATGCTGATATCCAGAGGAAGTGCATTCCCAATGGAAAGAACAGCAAGGGCAAGGCTCTGAGGTAAGATATGTTTGATATGTTTCAGGAAGAATGAGGAGGCCAATGTGGCTGCAGCTGAGGGAGTAAGGAAAAGAATGTAAGAATTAGAGTTAAGTAAGGAAACAGAAGCCAGACAAGATAGGACTGAATCAACCCCAGCAACTTCACTACAAGGTATTTATCCAAAGGATATAAACATAGTGATTCGAAGGGGTACTTGCACCCCAATGTTTATAACAGCAATGTCCACAATAGCCAAACTATGGAAAGAGCCCAGATGTCCATCAGGGGATGAATGAATAAAGAAGAAGTGGTATATATATATATATATATACATACATACACAATGGAATATTACTCAGCCATCATAAAGGATGAATACTTACCATTTACATCAATGGGGATGGAACTGGAGGGTATTATGCTAAGCAAAATAAGTCAGAAAAAGACAATTATCATATGATTTGACTCATATGTGGAAATAAGAAACAAAACAGATGAACATAGGGGAAGGGAGGGAAAAATAAAATAAGATGAAAGCAGAGAGGTAGGCAAACCATAAGAGACTCTTAACTATAGGAAACAAACTGAGGGTTGCTGGCGGGGAGGTGGGTGCGGGGGATGGAGTAATTGGGTGACAGGCATTAAAGAGGGCACTTGATGTAATGAGCACTGGGTGTTATATGCAACTGATGAATCACTAAACTCTACCTCTGAAACTAATAATATACTATATGTTAATTGATTTTAAATAAAAATAAAAATAAAAGATAAGAAAATCTAACAAAAATAAAATAAAACAAATAAAAATAAAAATAAATTTTAAAAAACGCCAACATTTTAGCCTTAACAGGTAGTGTAAGAGTTAAATCTGATAGGTATTATAAACTAAATATCTATAGTATTTCATGAGGAAACTGCAAGGTGGTGTGGGAAAAAAAAAAAAGGTAGTTTCAGAAGAGATCAAATTGTGCTTCCACAAATGAAAATTTTAGTTTGAAGTTAAAATTCTCTCCAGAAAAAAAGCAGAAAGAGATGAAAAGAGAGAATTAATGGGTAGGAAAAAAATGAACGTGGCAAAATAATCCAGAATAGCACAAAGAACTAGATAGATAATTTCTCAGAGATAATATGAGAGATAAATTAGGGGATAAGGAGGATAGAATAATAATGTTCAACGTGAATCCAAGGCTGATAGTTCCATAATACCTAGAAAAGTACTTGAAACATAGTAGCTTTCACTAAATATTGACTTTTTTTTAATTGAATTAATAATAGTCCTAGAAGAAAACTGTCCAGAGGATGAGAGAGAAGATTCCAGGCAAGGGATTCCAGGTGAGGGATTCCAGCACCTGGGTGAAGCACAGAAATACAAAAAGATGGATTTGAAGAGGGCAGGAAACATAAATCCACACTACCTTCATCATCCTTCCCCCAAGCCTGGGCAGCCCAGGGCGAACAACGACACTCTCCCCGGGTGGGGGGGCGGGGGGGGAGTGAGTGAAATGAGCACTTGACTTCACCATGGACCCCAGAGCAGGCCTGCCCAGCACCAGATAGACTCCTGTGGCCCTAAATAGCCCCCTAGAGGCTCCCACAAACCCAGGGCACTAACCTATACTGGCGCCTGTCAGCTCCCGTACCCTCAAGTGGCTCCTATGCCCCCAGCATATGCAGCACAAGGCTCCTGTCAGGTTCCCACAAACCTAGAGCCCCAGCTCACCCCCATCCTGCCAGCTCCTACGGCCCTGGGCAGTTCCCAAGGTCCCGGGAGGTTCCCATGACACCAGGGAGTTAACTGTAAAAGAAATGTTTATGAAAAATATCACAAAACTTCACTAAGGAACAATAAATATTTTAAAAGATAAATAAAAGGATGGGGCGCCTGGGTGGCTCAGATGGTTAAGCATCTGCCTTCGGCTCAGGTCATGATCCCAGGGTCCTGGGATCAAGTCCCACATCGGGCTCCTGGCTCAGCGAGGAGCCTGCTTCTCCCTCTCCCTCTGCCTCTCTCCCTGCTCATGCTTCCTCTCTCTCTCTCTCTCTGTATCTCTGTGTCTCAAATGAATAAATAAAATCTTTAAAAAAAAAAAAAAGATAAATAAAAGGAGAGAAACATACCAGACTTCTGGATGAAAAGATAGGATGTTATAAAGGTATCCATTTTCCAAAAATTATCTATAAATATAATGAAATTCTAACCAATATCCCATATTTCAAATTTGACAAAAATAATTCTAAACTATATCTGGAAAAAAGATGGTGCTGTCCTTATAACCTCTCCCCTTAGAGAAGGCCATGCTTGAGGGAGGCATTGGACTATATTTTACACCTCCCTGAAGAAAATATTGCATATAAAGGTGGACAGAAAATTTAGTATGTGACTGCTGTAAGTTAACTTCATATCTTGATAGGTGCCTTATTCCATAGTAATTTCAAGAAGGAAATCCATGTTTCAAAATTGTATGTCCATCAAATAAGATTTTGGTACTTAGATTTACAAATAAAGAGTTGACCAAGCTTCAATTTCTAACTTATTCTTTCATAAATGGGAAGTAAGGTAAACACGGATATTTATTGAGCACTTCTAATTTTCTAGGAATTTTGCATGCATTTTGTCACTCAATCTTAATACAAACACCATAAGATAGATATGCCAGTATTTCCATGAGAAAATTAAAGCTCGCGGAAATTAAACACCCGTTGTTCAACTACTTATTGATAAACTCAGTCAATCCCAGGACTTCAGAGCTCTAAATTCAGGCCCCTTTATTTTGCTGTTATTTTCTTATGGTTTTATTGCTTTTTTAAAAATCTCTTTAATCATTTTTAATATTCTTATTTTAAATGTTATCATGTCTAGTTTGGTCATTCTTCTCCATTGTATCTGCCAATTTGCATTAGTAATTTGCTATGCATTCATGATTTTTGTTTAGTTCAAATTTTATTTATCTATTTTATTTATTATTTTCTATTGGAGGCCCTAAAGTTGTTGAGAAAATGTCACTTCAAAGATGTTTTGGCTTTTTTATTCTGGGTGTTTCAAGGACTTCAATGATCTTGGGCCAATTTTTATGTTGAATATTTGCCATGTAGTTCTCAGTCATGCAAGGTGTGTACATTATCACTCTCTTTCTACTTGTAAGGTAGGCTTGGGATTTCGACTTCTCTTCAGTGACATTTTCCCTCAAGAGATAAGGACAAGAAATTCCCTTAATGCTTTTCAGAGGAGAGGGTGGAGAGAGGAGTGCTAAGTGTTCTATAGGCCCTTTTCTTGTGCAGCCCTGAGGTCAGGCTGCGCATTCTTGCATGTCCTCATAAACTTTAGAGCCCACTTATCCATCCCCCCAGGACCTTCTAGAACCCCAATCTCTCAGTCATTTGGGTATTGTCTTCGACCTACTACTTTTGCACTGATTTTGTAATTGATTTCAAGCAAATGTGGGTTCACTTTTAATTGTTTTTAGGTCAGATATTTGACTTTTTTAAACTAGTATTTCCATATGTTTTTAAAGGAACATTTCCTCATTGCTCCCCCTTCACATAAGCTGTCTTGGAAACTATGCTCTATCTTCCCTCATTTTTTAGCTCTATGGACTGAGAATTGTTTCTCTCTACCCTTGCCTGATTTTTGGGTTTTTTGTTTTGTTTTGTTTTCCTTTAATCCCATATATTTCCTAGTTCCTTATCTCTTCCTTATTTCTTGATTTTTTTCTACCTTCTCCCCTTTTCATGCGGTGCCTTTTCCTCTTTACTTATCCACAATATCAGCCAGACCCTTTCTCCATCATTTTTTCCTACTTTTCATGTAACTTATAATCTACTAGCTATAAATTTTGTTTGGTTGCCTCTTGCTATACAAGGATATAAGTCACAGCTGGAATATTATGCTATATTTTGTGTGCTTCATTGGTTAGCTCGGAATACTACAAGAAATTACAACCAAAATGGGACTTTAGGGATCAAATTATGATGAAAATTAATTAAGTTAATTAACTGCAACTTGGAGTTTGAATGTACAGAACTCTTTCAGGTAATTAGCACTCCTATAGGCTAGGGACTCTATTATTTAGGATGTAACAAAGTGTGAAGTTTAAACTGAAATTAGGTAATTTATGGAAAAACTCTATCTCAACTGTAAGTTCTAAATAAATATCAGGCATTTAATTTTTAAAAGTAAGATCTGTAAATATGTCAAGACAGCTTTCGGATGAAGATATTCTGTTAAGTGTGGTTAATTCTCATTCTAATGTAGAAAGATAGGTAAAAATTACAGCAAACATTTCTTTGATTGAAATAAGGATGGACTATCATTTGGAGGTCACCTCTGAACAGGATTTCTGTATAGTAGAAATAATATTAGCTCACACTGGGTACCTACCATGTGCCGGGGATATATTTAATAATTCATCTCCTTCTAAAATGACCCTAAGACAGAGCTCGTATCATTATTTCATCTTATATATGAAAAACTAAGGCAGAGATAGTTTAAATAACTTGTTCAAGGTGACATAGATGTTGAGTTTTGGAGTTGGGATTTAAAGTTAGGCAAGTTGGCTCCGTTCCGGGCTTTTAAGAATCACTACACTTTAGGAATTATACTCAAAATCTAAAGCAACCACATTATAAGAACCATGGAGTCCTTGGATAATTAATATTAATTGAAACCTATCCATGTATTTTTTCACGTAAGTACATATTAATGTTTTAATTATTTCATAAATATCTATGCATGAAGAATTAACACTTGGAGTGTTCAAAGCTGAAAAGGAATTCCTTAATATGTTGCCATTATGGGTGTATGTTGTGACACTTGAATTTAATTACTTTAGTATTAGCATAAGAAGAGAAGCAGAGATCTTTAGGGTAGTCTATAAAGAGAAGTTAGAGGAAACATTCATCACAGGGGCTGTTTTACCTAGCTTTGGTCCAAGGATTCATAGTAGCCACTTGTGACTTTATTAAGATAAAGACAAATAGAAAATAATCACAAAAAAAGAAAATTATTTTGAAAATCTCTATTGTCAGGTACTAAAATAAAAATAAAAGATTTCATTTTCTTATGCAACATGTTGTAAAATTATTGTACAATTTCTTTTGATTACAAACAATATATAGAAACTGTAGAAAATTTGGAAAGCACAGAAGAGTAAAAAGAGCGGCAAAGAAAAAAGAATCAAAGGAACAAAGGAAGGGAGGAAGAAAGGGAGGAAGAGAAAAAGAAAAAAGAGGGATGAAAGGAAGGAAGGAGGGAGGAGGTATCAAAATACTCTTACAGTAGCTTCCATGTCCACCTGCTTCAGCACTTCAGAATAACTGATAGCCTCCATCATCTCTTCCTTCTTATTCACTTCTTTTCCAAGGAAGAGTTTATTATTGAATTATTAATTCTGTGATCTCCAATTTCTTAAGAAATACTCATTTGACTTGTTCACTCTTCAACTTCCTCAAACATGGTCATATATCTGCAACTCAAATGAGAAACCCCATTGTGACTTATTAACTCACCAAGCTAAAATTAAATTTATGTCAAACATCTCAAAAATGCTTTTATTTTCTCTCTACTCACATTACTCCTTGAATTTTTACAACAAAACTTCATTTTCAAAGTTGCACAGTGATCTACTAATTGCTTAAATCAGTACACTTTCCCTAGTTTTTCACATTTCCTTAACAATATCTCCATTAATAACCACCTTTTCCTACTTGAAATTTTCTCCTCAACTGTCCTTCACGATATAGCACATCCCTGTACCCCTCTTCTCTGGTGCTTTTTTCTTTCCCTCAGTCTGCCTTTTGTGGATCTAAATATGGCACAAGCCTTAAGGCTCAATCCTCAATCAAAAGAAAAAGAGGGGGTAGGAAAATTTAAAGGCAGGATGCAGAGGTATAATACAGAACCAAAAAGAGTGATGGAGAAGAGTAGAAAACTGAGAAGTTCTCAGAACTGAACTACAGAAATCTGGAAAACTTTCCCCGGGGTTTTACTATTAAAGTGTTTCAGTCAGGTGATACCTAACATTCTGGGAGGTTTCACATTCCCAAAAAAGAGGATCTGACTGAGGCATCTTCTGCCTTGACTCAATCATCTTTGGCCCTGTACAAAACTAGGAATAGAGTCATGGTCAGAGGCTGGAAAAAACCTCAGCTGGTATCTACTGAAGATTTTCACTGTAAGTGTCTCCTACGTTCCCACACTGAAGAAAAAATTTCTGGATTTTTTCCCCTATTTCCCATTCCCATTATATCTCATGTATGATAAAGTTTAAAGCAGAAAATAAAAACCTAGCCAGTAAGTACCCAGGGAAGAGTGGCTGGATGAGGATACTCTAAAAAAATATGTCTCAGATAAATAAGAGTCGCAGGGAAAAAAAAGAAACAACAGTTTTCAAATATTTTAAACCTATCATAGTTCAAAATAGTCAACTAATTTCATAGCCCCAGGGAACAGAAATGAATATCACAATGTAAAATATGGGTGATCATATTTCTGAAGCTCAAAGTAAGGAGGAACATTTTTAAATTACAAAGTTTTTCATTAACACTATTATGAGAATTTGAGAACTCAATACATGTTATGAGAAAACTCAAAGTTTCCCCTCACTGGTGATGTTCACATTGAAAACCAATCATCATCTATAAGGCATATTCTGGAGAAATATGCTGGTACTATTTGAAAATTCATAGTAGCCATTGTCCAAGAATATAATTATCTAATATTGGCATTGGGATGGATCTTATGTAATCTAGTCTACTTACATCACTCTATAAATGAACAACTGAGGCTATGAATTATGTGGCAACAATGCTGGTTAGTGACAGAATGACCAGAAACACCATTTATGAAGTGCTCCACAAACCTGGAAGAGAGTACAATACCTACAATGAACGGAGGAACATAATAGGTCACAAGCAGGAATACTGGTTAATCTTAGTTCTTAATGTCAAAAGTTATTCTGACAGGCTAAAGCTATAAAGTTTGCCAGAGCACTCTATTCTTATGTTGGGGAAGTAGTTGAATGCAATAGCATTTTTTTCTCATACTACAGCAATGTTCTGATGTATCTAGGTCTTCAGATTTAACTTGAAAAGATTCTCTAATCACTGGGACACGAGGCTGTGTCTTTCCTCCACACTCATTTTCATCTGTAAGTAACTTAAGGCAGAACAGATTTGTGATTATACTCCAACCTGTATCTTGGCCATGTATCACAAGTTCTCATCATTGGTAATGCTTCTCCCCTCTAGAACAATACATATGGTGCATGACTTTTTTCCCTCAAATAAATACAGCAAATTAATACAAAACATCCCATGTAAACATGCATGTGCACTTAAGGCCGATGTAAGATTCTTGTGTTTTTCTATTTGGAGAAAGGTATCTTTTTCTTTCAGAGCTAAGCATGCATTTTGCTAGAATATTATCTTTTTAAAATTAATTCCTTGTGATAATTGAGCAAGAAATGTTGAAGAATTGTCATTAGGGTGAAAATGAGCACATGAATTATATGAAGGGCTAAGAGAGTTCAGAATAGCAGAAAACGTGAGCATTTAGATTCATATTAGAGAAAGGGAGAAGACAGAATAATATATATATATTTTTTAAGATTTTATTTATTTGCGAGAGAGACAATGAGAGACAGAGAGCATGAGAGGGAGGAGGGTCAGAGGGAGAAGCAGACTCCCTGCCGAGCAGGGAGCCCGATGTGGGACTCGATCCCGGGACTCCAGGATCATGACCTGAGCCGAAGGCAGTCGCTTAACCAACTGAGCCACCCAGGTGCCCAATATTTTTATTTTTAATAATATTTCTGAGCATATTAGAATTCTAAAAACAACTGGAGACAGAAATATCCAACCCTTCATCCTTTATTAAACATCAGCTGTTTGACAATGATCAAATCCTTGGGGAGTCTTAGTTTATCCATCTGTTACTAGTGCCTTAAATGATACAGTTTCCAAGATGCCTTCCTATTCTTCAAATCTAGTCTGTTATTCAATGCCTGCCACCACCACCATCACCATCACCGTCATCTCTAGCAACAATAAATAAAACCACAAGAGTACGTTAGTAAGAATACAAAAGATTATTAAACATGATCCCTGCTGTCAATGAGCGTCCATCTACAGTAATGAAATACAGTTACATCAAAATTATAAATAATGATAATATACAGGTTAAATAGTCTATGTTAACTTAAAAGCTATAAATGATGACCCATTCACCAAACTTTTGATGTCAGAACTTTAAAAAAAATATAGGTCTAGTGATTGGACCATAATATATTATTTATAATTTCTCATCTTTGTTTCCTTGGAGTGAAAGCTTAAAGACTTTTCTGGAGATCTATGTGTGCAAAATCCTTCTAGATTTTTTCCCTTTTCTATTATGGACTTACTTATTTAAACTTAAGGATGTTTTTCTTTAATGACTACATACTGAGCCTTTTCAAAGCATTTGACTTAGTATTCATAGATCCAACTCTTGTCACACTTATATTTTGTTATTTTTACATTATCTAATTACCTTACATAATTACAATTTTATTTAAAAAACTGTTATAAGCAGATCTGAAAACAAATTCATCTTACTCTTGTTAAGCAGAGTATCTGGTGAAAACAGAAGTGCACAGGTATATTGGAGAGCATGCTGTACAAGTAACAAATACTCAGCAGTTAGTGTCATTTATAGAGGGACGGCTGAGTGCCTGTTAATCCAGCAGTTGTGTTCAGTGGAGACTGGGTAAGAGAGCTTTACTGGATCTGGGGATAACACATAAGCATATAAACAAGTGTATAAAAATATAGTAGAAATCACTATCAAACAATGTAGTGAACCATGTAGTGAAATACATACAATAACAATGTCTAATAACTGAAAGGACAGTGTATGGCAACTAATGAGTCCGGAAAAAGCTTTTCAAGGTAAAGAGCATTAGGAGGAAACTGATTCCTGCCCGCCCCCCCCTAAATATTTCCTTTCATGTGACAGTAGATAAAATTAGTGGAATACTCCTATCTCCTCTTGCTTCTTCTCTTTAATCCAGGGAATTACAATGCCTTTTCTCATTGAAAAACTTGAATTTAACATTTCCCTTTTTCTCTTTTGGGAATGACCTGCTTGTCTGGAGTAGGCCTGCACTCCCAAGATTAGGTGCTGCCCCAGGGAGGAGAGGGATCTTGCCCAGCCCAGAGCTGCCTATGGTTTGGGATTTGGTATTAGGAAGCTTGCATGCCTACAGATAGAAGCCACATTCTTCAATACAGACTTTATCAGTAAGAAAGGTATTTTGACTCTACCTGCTTATTATCTATTTTTTCATTTGGTTTATAAATGAGTGAAGAAGATAGCTCTAGGACCGGCTGGCCTCTTCAAAGTATCCAGCAAGGAGCTCAAAGAAGGATCCTTGAAGGATGTGGAACTTCAGGTGAAGACTGAGAGAAATGAAGTCTCTGGTACTCAACCTGTTTCATTGACCTTCCCTTTGAATGGGTCTGTCATTCCCAATTCTTTGCTGATACCTCTTTTGACTCTACTGCCAGAATAATCTTTCTTTGTTTTTTTTTTAAAGATTTTATTTATTTGACAGAGAGAGACACAGTGAGAGAGGGAACACAAGCAGGGGGAGTGGGAGAGGGAGAAGCAGGCTTCCCGCGGAGCAGGGAGCCCGATGCGGGGCTCGATCCCAGGACCCTGGGATCATGACCTGAGCCGAAGGCAGACGCTTAACGACTGAGCCACGCAGGTGCCCCCAGAATAATCTTTCTTAAAAATGTGCTTGTTACTGAATATCTCAATTACTTTCTTAGCATAACATTCAAGGCTCTTTATGACCAGGGTGACCATTTATCCTGTTTTGTTCCATAAAGTTCCAGTTTATATCTGCTGTTTTGGTGTCATTATTTATAGCACCTCCTTTTATTCTCAAAGTGTTCTAATTCCAAAAAGTTTTATTGTCACCATATTTATGATCTACCTGACACCCAACCTTTCAGTCTCTTATCCTGCTACTCTCTCACCGTCACTTTTTGCTCTACCCAGTAAAATCCACTCAGCAATTCCAAACAACGCCTGAGCTTGCCCTATCTGGCCCTTCCTCAAAGCTGCTCCTTTTATATGGAATGCCTTTCCTCCCTTCCCCGTTTGGTAAAAGCCTACTTTTTCTTCGTGGCCCAGATCCAAAGTACTCTTCTGTCATGTCTTCCATGACCTCTCTCCACTCATGCGAATTCACACTTCGTCTGTGTCTGCCACTGGAATGAATTGTACTTTGAGGTTCTAATGCACCAGTATATTTTGATCCATGAATACTATTTAATTTTTGTTAAAGCAGAATATACATAATGTTAAACAGTGTCTAAAGAGTGAACATTGAGATGAGAGTCCTTTATTATGGTTCAGAGCCGGGTACAAGATGCTCTCTGTGAGAGTTAAGCACAGTTTAGTGTTAAGCGGGTGACAGCTAACAAGCTCAGATTAAGCGTGACATGTGAGAATGCTCCCTGGTGAGTATATAACAGCGCTTGTTTAAATGGGCAGTAAACAGTCCAGCTCCAACAGTGGCCTGTGCTAAAGAACCATGGATCTTTTTATAGATACTGTGAGACATTGTTATGCTGTGGTAGTGATTGCATTGTAATTATTGCTGACCTGTTTAGTGGTCTTTTGAGTCTTTTAATCACTTGATTCAAGTGTATTGTCAAAAATTCTAGTATTCACAACTGTGCCGTAATGACCAAAAGAGAGAGAGAGAGCAAAGGTTTTCAAATAAAAGAAGATCTGGGGACATATTTTGTTGCACCCTAAGTATGACCTTAGACAAATTACTTAAACTCTCTAAGTTTCTTCATCATTAAAAGAGGGACAAAAAGGGATGCTTGGGTAGCTCAGTCAGTTAAGTGTCCACCTTCCACTCAGGTCATGATCCCAGGGTCCCGGGATGGAGTCCCGCATGGGTCTCCTTGCTCAGCGGGGAGCCTGCTTCTCCCTCTGCCTGTAGCTCCCCCTGCTTGTGCTCTCTCTCTGACAGATAAAAGCTTAAAAAAAAGAGAGGCAAAAACACCTATCCTATAAGGGTTGTTATGTTGATTACATAAAATCATCCTTGTAAAGGGCATATAGAGTAAGTACTCAGTAAATGTGAGCCACCTCTGCCTAGAAAACATTAATGCACTCAAGTGAATTGTGTAATAATACCGTGGGAACCAGTCCAGTCAACTGGTCTGTGGGGAAAAGTATGCAGAAGTTAAGATATTTAGAACTTGTCTCCTTTAAGCAGCTTTGCAGCCAAGCTGACTCTGAGCCACCCATCCCAGTGTTCATAAACTGGCTCAAGTGGATTGGCCACGGAGGGACTGACAGAGTGGGCAGGACCTCCTATTAGTATACTTCCTTGGGGATAGTTTTCAAACCTGAATACTGTTACATCATTTCTCTCTCTCTCTCTCTAATTCTTGCTCTCTGTGTGTCTCTCTCTTGCTTTCTATCTCTGTCTTTTCTTCCTTTTCTCTTTCCTTTTTAAAGAAATTCAAGTGTTTACCTGGCAAGACTCTGTTTGCATCTGCTTTCCCAACAAAGTTTCTATAGCTGACTACGACAGGAAAGAGAAGAATTTCCTGTCTTCTCCCCTCACTCTATTTCTAAACCAAGTATACAACACATTAAAGATTTTATTATGTCATTGTTATTAATGAATGAAAAAAGAATAAAGAACCTTATTCTACTGCCCTCCTCCTTATCACACTCTATGAAAAATAAAAATCAAGAATAATATTCTTCTATAAGGGCTAATGATAGATTTGGGTACACAAATAGCTGAAATAAGTTCCACCCACTTTTGAGAGGAATATCGTTTTGAGAATATCTGAGCATTTTTTCTCTGCTACCACTGGGAGTCAGCACATGGGAAGGTCTCAAGATAAAGCGCAGAAGAGAGACGGGAGGTAAAGATGGGAAGACATCAGCTATACTTACTTGGAGCACTAGTGGAAGGTTAATGGAATATCAGCTTCAGAGAGTTATTTCTCCTCCTTCTATCCCATTGTTCTCACCCAGATCAATACTAATCTTGCCTCACAAGTTGTTCTTTTGTTTTCTTATGATAATGATAATATTATCAACTTCATCAACTTGTATGAGAATTAAGCATGACAATAAATGCAAAACACTAGAAGTGATACATTGCACATGAAAGAATTCAATGGTATTAGTCATTATTATTTTCATTATTTTAGCTTTTATTGTTGGCCCTACCCGAGAGTGATACTAAAGCAGAATAAAATACCAGATGGATTGTGTGATGCATGTGAGATAGGAAGGAGAGAGGACAATGTTTCCTGTACTATGATAGGGGTGTGCAGATGAATGCAGAACACACACACAAAAAAATGCAAAAGCACTTTACTAAGAGGAAAGGGGAGGTCCCATATCCATAAACCCAGGAATATATATGTTCTGTGTCTGATTCCAGCCTGGGAGTAAAAAATGCACAGACTGTAAAGTGGTGAGCAGGCAAAAAGGGGAATTGTGCCAGGGTGGAAATGGAATTAGTAAGTAGGAAAGTCAGATGGTGGATGGATGGTCATGGAGGATGACCCTGGAAATGGGCACAACTAATTAAGACAGTTCCAAGCCAAGCTCCTAAGATTGGATAGGAGAACTGGGTAAGAACAAATGGTTCTTCTCTGACTGGAATGTTGTGGCAGAGCAGCAACATGAGTGCAAAGCAAAGACAGTGAATTTATCAGAAGAAATTCAGGTCATCCCATGAGACACATCAGAAAATTGAAAGAGATTATGAACAGAAAAGTATTCAGAGTTTTGTCCATTGGAAATGAATCAAGATAAATTAGAGAGAAGAATAACCTCAGTCAAAAGGGGGCTGAGACATCAATATTCTCTAGGACCCAATATGATATGAACTCATAAAAGAATGGGATCAAGTAATTAGCCTAATCTCCCAGGGAGAGTTTTTGACACAGACTGTTGCCACCCAGTCAGGTAGTGAGATATTTCCAAGAACATCTTAAGAGCAAATTAATTAACTAGGCTTTTATCTCCTAAGAAAATGAGTAGGGCATCCTCCACATACTCCAAGGCCCATTTGACACACTTGATTGGGGCAAAGATAGTGCAGGTCTTCTCCCAAGCTGAAGGATTCACATTGATGTAAACCAATTTAGTACAATGCTTGTCTCATTATAAATGCTGAATAAATGTTAACTATATCTAACACAGAGTACATTTGCATTTTAACCATATCTTCTTTTTTTATTATGTTCAGTTAGCCAACATATAGTACGTCATTAGTTTTTGATGTAGTGTTCAACCATATCTTTTAATCCCAGTTAGAGTATTGATGGGGGACTTTCTAGGACATTGGCAGGACTATAGATGGAGGTATTTTGGAGCCAAGAAGACTTTGGCATCTTTTCTTTCTTTCTTTTTTTAAAAATATTTGTTTATTTATTTTAGAGAGAAAGAGCACAAGCGGGGAGAGGAGCAGAGGGAAAGAGAGAATCTTCAAGCAGGCTCCCCACTGAGCACAGAGCCTGATGTGGAGCCTGATGCAGGGCTCGATCCCAGGACGCTGAGATCATAATCTGAGCCAAAATTCAGAGCCGCCACTCAACCAACTGAACCACCCATGCACCCCTGCATCTTTTCAAATCCCCTTGGAAACCCAAAACCTAGAACCAATCTTAACCCAGGCAGTTTTTATAGATGGTCCTTGGGGAAAGTAAGTCAAATCACTTACCATTTGGGCTGAAAACAGTCTGAAGTTGTGAGGTCTTCAGAAAATCACAAAAGTTCTGTCATAGGACCATGTGGGCTGTTAAAATTTTGTGATTTGGGAGCTAGAGGATATATTAAAATTCTTATTACTTAAAATGAGGGTAAAGGAAGCAGGGTACAAAACTATGTTTATGTAGAAATTAAATATATAAGAACTTTAAATTTGTGGAAAGTTTAGAAAATGAAGTTTGGGGTTACCTGAGAATAAGGGGCTAGCTTTATTTTACCCATCACTGTAATGCAGCTATCAATATTTTTTCAAATAACCTCAAGTTCTCTGAAGTCTTCTGGATTTAACTCAGATTTCTAATACCATTTTAACATTTTACACAGTGGTTTAATAATACAGAGTCTTCAGCTCAAAATAAAATTAGGAACAGATGGTGAGAATGGACTCATTCCCATTCCTGATGTGTACTTTATTATACTACTTTCAAAGAGTGACTTAAAGCACATTCCAAAAATGTACAGTAGGTGTATGGATTGTGTCTCTTGAGAAATGACTATTTTGTGCAGTATTCCTTTAACTATTGCTATTCCTAGCTCTGTTTCAGAATGTAATGGGAAAACTTTAGTTATTAAAAACAAAGCAAATATATATCTAGTGGTGAAATGCTCAACACAATTATTTTATAACCCATAAATGAATTTTAATATTTGAGTCTCTTTTTATTTTTTTATTTTTATTTTTTTAAGGATTTTATTTATTTATTTGTCAAAGAGAAAGAGAGAGAACAAGGAGGGGGAGCATCAGGCAGAGGGAGAAGCAGGCTCCCCGCTGAGCAAAGACCCCGATGCGGGACTCGATCCCAAGACCCTGGGATCACGACCTGAGCCAAAGGCAGACACTTAACTGACTGAGCCACCCAGGTGCCCCTTGAGTCTCTTTTTAAAATAAAAAGTCTAGGGGCGCCTGGGTGGCTCAGTCGTTAAGCGTCTGCCTTCGGCTCAGGTCATGATCCCAGGGTCCTGGGATCGAGCCCCGCATCGGGCTCCCTGCTCCGCGGGAAGCCTGCTTCTCCCTCTCCCACTCCCCCTGCTTGTGTTCCCTCTCTCGCTGTGTCTCTCCCTGTCAAATAAATAAATAAAATCTTTAAAAAAAAAAAAATAAAATAAAATAAAAAGTCTATTTTCCAATATTTAAAAAGGATTTTTACAACATTCAGTATCGTATCAAAATAGGGTATTTTTAATATTTTTAATTTGATTTTTAATTAATTTTTGTTGTGTTACAGTTGGTATATAACATTATATTAATTTCAAATGTACAATGTAATGATTCAATATATGTATATAATGCAAAATGATCACCACAATGAGATATTTTTTATACTCCTGATTTCAGAAATTATGCAATGATAAGATAAAAATAATAGTACCAATAGCTAATATCAAGTGATGGGTTATTACTTTCCAGGCATTATATTAAGTGCTGTTCATTTTTAAATCTCACTTTTTGCTCAAGATTACTCCAATTTTTGCAAATACATTTTTAGATACATATTTATCCCCAAATCATAGGTGAGAAAACGGAGATACAAAAAAATTGAGTATTTTGCCTTCCCAAGATTTGTAAATAACATACTCTGTTAGATGGCAATAGTTACATTTGGTCAACAGTACAATAGGAAATATTTAAATGTATACCTACAGAGTAAAAAACTGTTGATTTTTTAGTGTACTTACTACTAGATTACAGTATAATTTGTGTCTATCAGAAATATAGATAGCAATGAGTAAGTTTTCTCCAAGTATACCATTGGCTCAATGTACTCCAACTACATCCCTAAACCCTAGAATTGTGTTTAAAATTTGATATTCTGCTTCATATGTCATAGCTATTTTATTAGAATAATAAACAGAATGCAGAGGTTAGGAGAGGCGGATGCATCTTTACAGTGGTAATATCTTGCTATGAGCACCCTGCTTGGGGGTGAGGGAAGTGCGCGCGCTCTCCCTCTCTTTCTATATATATATATATATATATATATATATATATATATATGGAAAATAATGATCCAGGTCTGATGTCATAATAAACCACAAATACTACCAAAGTGACTGAATAAAATATACTTTGGTGTTCTTGAGTCACACCTTCTTTTAGGAAGATTTTCAAAATGACATCCTGTCTTTGAATAGTATAGATGGCTAATGAAACAAAAGATCCATTTTATCAAGCAACCAAGTGTTGGCTTGCATTTCCCCTGGATTTACAATTTAGGAAGACTACTGATTTAAGCTCAGAATTAGTTCTTGCCAACCTTGTATGCTGTATAAAGCAGTGGTTCTCAAACACTAGTGTGTATCAGAATCACCTGGAGGTTTGTTAAAATTCAGTTTATTTGGGATACCACCCCCAGAGTTTTGGATTCATTAGACCTAGAATGGGGCTAAAGAATTTGTAACTCTAACAAGTTCCCAAGTGATGTTGATACTGCTAGTTGAGAGATCACACTTTGAGAATCACAATGTAGTGCGTGCTATGTGAGTCTTAAAACCAAGCATTGACCATCTTGATTTGCATATGATTTTTAATGACTGTGATTACTCTCTTAGAGTTAATTGATATTATTTAAAATTTTATAGTTAATGTGTATATATATATATATATTTAAATTCCATACCTCCCTTTTGTCAAGGATGGTTGCCCTATACATGCTTCTCTTCTGGGCACATGGATCCTAAATTAAAAAAAAAAATAGAAATGTAAAATTTTGTGAAGGGACATATTCATGTATGTAAATTTCCCTTCCTACATTACCACCAATTTTAGGTGGCGATTTTGCTTAAATGAAAGGATTTTTTAAATCAAAAAAATGGTAATATGCTTCAAGTTGATCTTCCTAAATAGACAATATTACAAAAAATTATCGTCTGCAGCTTTCCAGAGCACATACAGACCATATAATGTAACTGAGGCTTTGTGTTAGATGAGTCCCATTGTTTTCTCTTTTACAGAGAAAATCACTTCTTCTAGTAGGATTAGAATAGTATGAATAAAGTTTTGCCTAGCACAATTCCTATCAGTTTTTTTTTCATATTTAATGTGATTTATTATTTTAATTTTTTTAAATTTTATTTTATTATGTTATGTTAGTCACCATACATTACACCATTAGTTTTAGATGTAGTGTTCCATGATTTATTGTTTGAATATAACACCCAGTGCTCCATTCAATACATGCCCTCTTTAATACCCATCACCGGGCTAACCCATCCCCCCAACCCCCTCCACTCTAGAACCCTCAGTTTGTTTCTCAGAGTCCATAGTCAGGTTTTGAGAATAAATTTCTGGTATTACTTACGTATGCCTTCTCTTTTCAATAAATTTACCCTATAAACATCTTGAAATTAAAGACTGACTAATATTATAAAAAGAAAACATGTTAAAAGTTGGCCAGAAATTATTTTTCTTAAGTAAGTTATTAAATTCCAATTTACAGTCACTCACATTTGTGGCTTAACATGGAATTCATTTTACAGATTGTTGTCATGTTATTTTTAATGGAACCAGTGAGATATTCTCTTTATCTGATAACTCTACACACAACTATGTTATTAAGGTACAGTATTTAAAGACATGCTTACAAACTAAAAAAAAAAAAAAAAAAAAAAGCCTAACATCTGTTTGCAAAGTAATTTTGCAATCACTAAGAGTAAAACTATATTACTATCAGGAGACACAAAAGAAGGCCAGAGGAGTTGTATTTTCTTGACTTGTTTGTATTGTGAAGCACAGTTAAACAAATAGTGTCTCCCTTTCAGGGTTCAGAACCCCAGCCAATAATACAGCTGAGGGCTGAAACTATTTGAAAGGGTGATGTGGCTTTTGTTGGGATCTGGCTGGATGACATTGCTTCGTGGAAAGCAAAAGCACTGTTGCTCTACCACAAATACTTTACAAGGCAAGGAACTTTAGAGAGGGAGACAGCAGAAACTATTAGAAGATTAATGAGGATCCCCACAGCCTGTTCTTTTATGGATTGCCAGGAACTCTTTCATCAACTATATTTACTGAGCAAGTGAATCTACTGCAAAAAATTGTATATATATATATATATATATACACACACACATATATATATGAAAGGATTTCCTGTGAGATTGCTTTAAGATAGGAGATCCTAAATAAAAGGGTTAACAACATTTTATTAACAATGAAAAACTCAAGGGAAAAAAAAAAAGAAGGGGAAAAGCTAGGAAAACTTTCATTGTGCATGCCAATTAGACATTTTGCTCTTTAATGCCAACAAGCTTCTTTGGGGTTTTCTTACAAACGTAAAGAAGGTAATGTAGGATGAAAGTAAAATATATCATACTAACAATGTATTAATGTACATGATAAATCATTTTAAAACTGCTTAACAAATAGTATTTGGTATTTCAACAATAAAATAGAGATTTATGAATTCATGACATAAAATTAACAAGAAAAAATAAGTATTTTTTAATTGCAACAAGTTTGAAATCAAGTTTATATACTGCCCATATAAAACTTATGTTTTTTTTAATAAACAGAGTGAACAGGTTTTAATCTATTAATGATTTAGAGCAGCAGAATAAGTTGAAACTTCAGATTCCAAGTAAAATGTCAGAATAATCCATGCAATTCTGTATTAGTTTTAAAATAAATGCATCTCCAATAAAAACAGCCCCCTTCTTTTGCAGCTCCCACCTTCCCTTCCTTACTCTCTCCCAACAGTGGTAAGCATGTACAGCTCTAGCAGAAAATATGCAAGTCAACCTTAAGAGCACATATGATAACTCTGCTAGGAAAGGGAGCTCTATTCCATTGACAGAGATAATTGCAACAAAGTTAAACTCTTTATTGAAAACTGTTTTTGAATACCAGATTTTATAAAATTTAACATAGGTGTTATGCGGCCTCCATACCATTTTGGGTCACTTTATAACATTCCTAAACAAAATAGGATGCTAAACACAGATGTATATTGACCCAGGATACAATTCATTTAAGGAAAGAAACCAGGGGCACCTGGGTGGCTCCGTTGGTTAAGTGCCTTCAGCTAAGGTCATGATCCCAGGGTCCTGGGATCAAGCTCTGCATTGGGCTCCCTGCTCAGCAGGGAGCCTGCTTCTCCCTCTCCCTCTACCTGCCACTCCCCCCTGCTGTGTTCTCTCTCTCTCTATCAAAATAAATAAATAAATAAATAACTTCTTAAAAAAAAAAAAAAAGAAGAAAGCAAACTAGTTTAATGGAGTCCAAGCACCATCAAAACTCATAAAGTAACCCCAGCCACATATCCATAGTAAAGACTATCATAGTAAGAGGGATGTACTGCAGCATCGTAAGTAGAAGACAATTACAAATGTCAACTGTGTACAACTTAGAACAAAATTAAACACATATTTAAATATGATCTTCTCAAAATATTATATTTCAGAAATACTATTGCTTGCACTGTCATATTACATCCATTTGCCTCTTGTTTAACTGAACCCTAAGACTCTTCCTTTAGGTGAATGAATAGCGTCATTTACCAGATTAATGAAAAGTATAAACCAGCAGATCTGTCCTCTCCCTTTCTGAACCAATCATTTAAAACACAGTAATAAATAAAATGTTAGACTTCCAAGATGTTCCCTGTAAGGCAGCAGGCAGACCACAAAAGTAATCACATTTACAAAGAACAATTGAAAGTAAGGTATATCTCTAAAAAATAAGACTAAAGATAAACTTATTTGTGGAATTAGAGCTATTTTAAGGATACTTTCTAATATTGATTTGGCATTGTAAAATATTTCAATGATATGAAAAATTATTTAAGAAGCCCAAGAATGTACCACCTAGATTTAACAATTATCAGTTTACCACATTTGCCTCAGATGTTCTTCCTTCCTTCCTCCATTTTATTCTTTTGTTAATTAAACAGTATAGTTTAGGGGTGCCTGGGTGGCTCAGTGGGTTAAGCATCTGCCTTCAGCTCAGGTCATGATCCCTGACCTGCAGAATTGATCATTCTGCAACTTGAACATTTTTACCAAATATTATATTTTTGAAATTCAGTCACTTTGGTACATATCTACTGAACTCATTTGTTTTAGCTCTAAATAACATTTTATTATACATATAATATCATTTATTTCCTCATATCTCCCATTGATTAGTGTTCTGGTTGCTTCCACTTTCTTCTAATTTCTACCCTATGAATAATAATAAATTTTGTGCTTGTTTTCTGATAAAATTTATGACATGGTTCAAATTTCAGGTTTCTTTCTCCTCCTATAACTTTCTCCCTTTCCTCTCCTCCTCTTTCTCACCTTTTCTCTTCTTCCCCTCCCTTTCTCCTCCTCCTCCTTCTTCCTCTCCTTTCCTTCTCTCTTTTAACTTTAATTTATTTGTATTCTGATAATGATAAAATCTTCTATTTTCAGAATAGTCAAATTTATCCTCCCATAAAAAGATAACCATTTTGATGAAGGATTTGGAGCCTATGCCATATAAAGAAGAGGTAAAAGTCTCAAAGAGATTTATCTTTGAGAGGAGACTATAAGGAGACATAAAAACACTCCTATTTGTATAGTGTGTTACTGTGTCTATGCTTTATTTCATTGACACTTGAGAATATCATAGGTTAAGTGTTGTTACCCCTTTCTTAGAAATGAGGAAACTTATGTTTCCTGGTCTGTATAACTTGATCAAGGTCATAGAACCAATAAAAAATGAAGCCAGTTTTAGAACTTAAATCCTTCCAAACTTGAACTGTTGCTTGGTCATTGTGTTGTATAATTTTCTGAGACTGCCATAACAAATACGACCAACTGGGGGGCTTAAACAACAGAAATTTATTCATTCACAGCTCTGAAGGCCAAAAGTCCAAAATCAAGGTGTCACACTCCCTTAGAAGGCTCTGAGGGAGAATCAATTCTTCCATGCCTCTTCCAACTCCTGGTGGTTCCACATATTCTTTAGCTTGTGGCTAGATCTTATCTCTGTCTGTCTTCACATAATAATAACATCTCTATCACGTCACACAATGATCCTTCTTTTCAATGGTTGGAATCATTAGTTCTAGTCTTTTAGCAAGTTGAATGATTATAACACAACATTGTTGCCTATATTCATTTTATGGTGCACTAAATCTCTAGGGCTTATTTACTACTCATTGCAAGTTTGTACTCTTAAACAACAACCATCCTATCCCCTCAACCCCATCCCCTGGAGCACCATTTTACTTTCTGTTATTACTAGCTAGCTTTTTTAGATTCCACATATAAGTGATATCATACACTACTTCTCTGTCTGACTTATCTCATTTAGCATATGTTCAAGGTCCACCCATGTTGTTGCAAATGGCAAGATGTCCTTCTATCTCATGACTGAATAATACCACGGAACAAATTCTTAAACAGATGGAGGAAAAAAAATGCCTTCTAAGCTCCCTTTCAACCTTATATTCTATACTTCAAACTTAAACTTAAGTGTTTATAAGTTAGCTCTACTTTTCATGATAGAAGCCATACTAGTTACCATGTCATACAATGTGTGTTGAAATAACACTGGAGGGACGCCTGGGTGGCTCAGTCAGTTAAACATCTGCCTTCGACTCAGGTCATGATCCCAGGGTCCTGGAATCAAGTCCCACATCGGGCTCCCTGCTCGGCGGGAAGCCTGCTTCTCCCTCTCCCTCTGCCTGCCACTCCCCCTCCTTGTGCACTTTCTCTTTCTCTCTCTCTCTGACAAATAAATAAATAAATGAATCTTAAAAAAAAAAAGAAAGAAAAAGAAACAGCACTGAAGCACATGCAAGAATATTCTTTCAGTTGATTTGTGGAAATGGTAGCAAGAGTAGCTTTATCATGGTGTAGTAGATCCATTATGCAAAAACCCAACTGGTTTTAATATTTTCAATTTCTGTTAAATAGGTGGTAGAAATGTAAGTTACAATAATACTAATACCTGGAAGGCAGTGGGTTTTACTGGAAAGAGCATGAAGTTTGAGATCTGATATACCTGAATTTAAATCTTGTGCTTTATCACCACATAAGTTATCTAAGAGATAGTCTTCTCTCATTTTAAAATTTTGAGAAATAATGAGCACTTGACAGTATTGTTGTGAAGATTTTCTGAATTATCAGACCTAAGATCTTAGTATATAACAGTTGCTCAAAAATGTTAAATCTCTTTCTAGTGATTAACTGGTTACACTTAATGGTCTCTTCCATTAAGATGAATAATCCATATTCTAGAGTAATATACCTAAATGGCTACTCAGCCTCTCTATTTAGGGACCCAATTGGCATCTCAAAATTAACAAGTGTAAAACAAAAATCTCGACTCCACCTTAGCCCCAAATACCCTACCCTAAAACTGCTTCTCCTTTTAGATTCCCTCACTCATGGTCAGTGATACCTAGATGATCATACTTCAAATGTAAAAGGTAAAATTGATTAATCTCTTTCATCATCTCCCACATACAATCCAGAGAGATCTAGTCACTATCCCTCTTATGTATATCCCAAATCTGACCATTTCCATTGAACATTGACCACCTTGTTTGTCACCATCTTCTCTCACCTGGAATATTGTAACAGCCTCCTAACCTGTTTCCCAGCTTCCACCACTGGCTTTCCACATGGCTCATTTTCCATATGCTAATCAGGGCAAACTTTCAAAAATGTAAATCAAATCACTCCTCTGATGAAATCTTCCAATGGCTTCTCATTGTAATTAGAATAAAATATCCTTGTCCTTGTACTCCAAAACATTGGTCCGTTCTAATAATTCAGGTCTCAACTCAAATGTTACCTCCTGAAAGAGATGTTCCTTGGTCATCTTATTTGAAGCAGCTGTGTCTTCCTTATCTACCTCAACCACTCCTGATCCCAAATTCCAGTTTTATTATTATAGTACTTTACTATATAAAAATGTCTTGTTTAGCTATCTGGGGATGCGTTTATATCTGTTCTCTCTATTGGAAGGTAATCCCCATCAGAGAAATCACCTCTTTTGTCTTCCCACAGTACCCGGTGTCAAATATTAGATAAGCACCCAATAAAGGCCATTAAATACTTCAAAAAAGCAGATGACCACAGCAAAACAGCAAAAATTTGTGAAGATTGTGGGAATATGCTCAAATGATCACAAATATATTTAAGTGTTCTGAGTGAAATAGAGAAAATAAAGTGAGATAATTACTTTAAAATTCTAAAACAGTGGAAGACATTTAATGTTAGTGTTTTGAAGTATTGATTTAATATCCTTATCTTCCTTCTTAAAATTCTCCTTGCTGCACATTGAAAAATAGTACAGAACCTAATTACTAATAATAAAGATATAATATTAAGCAATAATAATGCAATTATTATGATTTGGTTTATAAAAGAAGAAATATAAGGAAAATAACATCCCCTAATAAAATTTTAACTCACATAAACATTTAAAGATCCAAACAACCATGCAGTAGGCTGATTCATGTGAACAGTATACAGTAATTCCAGCATTAATAAATTAATAATAGTCATTGCCTTTAATGAAGGTAAATCAATTTCCTTCTTCAAGTTAATATAATAATTCTGAAGTTTTATAACTCAAGGAAAAACTATATGGAGCCTTGAAAACTATTCATGTAAGTCATGAATAGCAAAGGTACACTCTACTCTTGGAAATTTTATTAGTGTAAAATGAACATGATTATGATTTGATTTGTGCAGTCTTGTATCTGTGATTACTCTAAGTGTTGCCTATTAATTCTTAGAATTATATTAAATATACTGAAGGAAGATTGGTTAATATCCCTTGAGATTTCCATGAGAAATACATCTTTTTCATTTGGCTAGTCAGGTGGGAAAATATGAACACAAAGTCAATACTAATTTACATAACATACTGTTACTGTTTCCAAAGGCTCAAGAATATGCATTTTCCCTTCCACCTTTATAGTTTGTAAATCACACCACATACATTAATTCATTTGAGTCTTACAGCAATCATGTGAAGTAAGTGTAACAGTGTATTATTTCATTTTTACAAATAAGAAAAAAGAAAAATAAGGATTAGAAATTTAAGTAATTTTTCCAAATTGCATGGGTAGAAAATGGACAACTAAAACAAATATAGCCCAAGGTTGAAATTTCTGTCCCAGCACGCTTTGCATCATACCATCCACCTCTGTTAATTTCCTGACAGGTAGGACATGAAGTAATTAAAGAATGGTGCCTTTAGCTATTGCTACCCAAGGAAGTGTCATGACATCCGTGTTTCCCTGCAACAGCAGGTCCAGCTCTGATTCCAAGCAGCAAGTGAGCTTTAGAAGTAAGGAACTAAAAACCCCTCTTGCATCACCAAAGTAGAAGAGAATACTAATTCTACAAAGAGAGAACTGCACACCAGTAAACACGGAGCTTTCAGGATAGAAGGACAGAAAGCAGCTGGAAACTACTCCAGACAGAAGTTTCCAGAACATATTGAAGTGAAGCACAGCTTTCTGTAGAAATCAATTGATAAAGATCTAGTTCTTAAAGATTATACATTGAGGAAGGAAAATAGGAAAAGACTGAGAATCTTGTAATTAAGGATCCTGGAGCTAGGTCAGACAGACTTGGGCAAGAGAAACTTGAGACAGAGAGATCAGAACCCAGATTGGACATACCATATTGTTAAATAAGTATTACAAGTCTTATGTGAGGGTAATTTGGAAATATCAGAGCTTACATTATGCCCATTATAAATCTTACCTGATTACACTGTACATTTTATAAAGTCTTCCTTTGGTTTATTGACTTAGTTACTCTGGACAAATAAAGTTACTACCTTCATTAAATTCCAATATGAAAGACTTCTCTGAATATCTGTTTATATGAAGATACCTAAACAACACAGATCTTCTTAGAGTTGAAATTCTGGAGCCCAGATTTTACTTAATGAGCCAGTTAACCAAGTTTATACCTTTCTGAATAAAGTTTATTTCTGTCTTAGGTTGACTGTGTCCCTCCACCATGGTCATTGCTTCTCTCAAAGCCATGATTATACATGACTGGGTCCCCCCAGGCTCCCAAAACTTCTTCCTCCACAATTGCCCCTGGACCTAAGTGTGGTAATAATTTGTCTCCTGGTATGCTCTAGATTATCACAATATCCCCTGTGGTTACCGTACACCTACACCTTCATAATTAGTATCTCTGTAAATACATTATTCTAGAATTAACCTAGTGCAAGTGGGCCATCTGTTTCCTGCTGGTGCTCTAACAGATACAGACCCCATGGTACAAGACTGTTACCTAGTTCTCATCCCAGAGGTGACAGATATGAATTTTAGTATTTCCTATTGACACCATGAAACTTGGGCTTGTAGAGTTTAAATAAGTTACCTAATATCACACAGATAGTAATGAGCACCAAAATTTTGATATGTAATAATCTTAGCCAAAACCCCTGATATTACTACTATACTGCATTGACTCTGGAGTTTTTTTATTATATAGATTTCCACATGCCTTATTTCTTTTATTTTTTTATTTTAATTTTATTTTATTATGTTATGTTAGTCACCATACAATACATCATTAGTTTTTGATGTGGTGATCCACGATTCACTGTTTGTGTATAACACCCAGTGCTCCATGCAGTACGTGCCCTCCTTAATACCCATCACCGGGCTAACCCATCCCCCCAACCCCCTCCCCTCTAAAACCCTCAGTTTGTTTCTCGGAGTGCATAGTCTCTCATGGTTCGTCTCCCCCTCTGATTTCCCCCCTTCATTTTTCCTTTCCTTCTCCTAATGTCCTCCATGCTATTCCTTATGTTCCACAAATAAGTGAAACCATATGATAATTGACTTTCTCTGCTTGACTTATTTCACTTAGCATAATCTCCTTCAGTCCCATCCATGTTAATGTAAAAGTTGGGTATTCATCCTTTCTGATGGCTGAGTAATATTCCATTGTATACATGCCTTATTTCTAACAGAGATTGTTATAAGTTCCAGAATGTGTCAAAGAAAAAGATAGTAGAGATAACCTATCTTACCCTTATCTTGAGGTAACAAAATTGGGGAAAATGAACTAATTTGCTCAAATTCACAAAGGTATTGATTGCCAACTAAGAATCCCACTGATGCAGAAAGGTAAAGTGACTTACCAAACATGAAATACTCAAAGGTTGAGATGTTTCTTATCATTCTCAAATACGTGTTATAAGAATTGTAGGGCAGAGTAGATCTCAAAATTCTGCCTAACAGAGAGGAAATTGATAAATTTTTGTTAACTGAATATATCCATCAATTGACTTTTCTGACGATATTATAGTCTTGATTAGAAATAAGAAATCAATTTCTGATGGTAACAGTAATCTGGGGGGACATACTCGATATTTTGAAATGCTATAGTTCTATTCTTATCCTCACATAATTAGAAAATCACTACCTGATCAAATGAGGAATAATTCTGATATTTGAGGCAATTTTGAGTAAACCTTACTACTGGCTTTAAAATATAAAAGTTAGCCAAAGCATAGCTAACTTCATACTAAATATAAAACACTAATAAAATCAGGGTGGGGGCAAGAATCTCCAATAAAACTGCTATAATTTTTAATGCCTTTGGAAGTTCTATCCAATACTACTAATCAAAAATAGTAGTTATAAGTCAGTCAAAAAAAGACAAATTCCATATGATTTCATTCACATGTGGAATTTAAGAAACAAAGCAAATGAACAAAGGGAAAAAGAGAGAGAGAGAGACAAATCAAGAAGCAGACTCAACTATAGAGAACAAACTGATGGTTACTAGAGGGTAGGTAGGGGGAGAATGGATAAAACAGGTGATGGGGATCAAGGAGGGCACTTGTGATGAGTACTGGCTGATGTATAGAATTGTTGAATCACCATATCATACATCTGAATTTAATATAACACTATATGTTAACTACCTGGAATTAAAATAAAAGCTTTAAAAATAGTACTTAAAGAATAAAAGTGAAAATATGGGGAAAGAAACAAAATTATCATTTTTATGGATAATATGTTTATTTAGCTAGGAAATTGAAAAGGATGAAGAGGAACACTATAAAACTAACAAGAAAATTCAATAAGGTAGCTGGAAACAAAATAAACAAACAAAATAACATAGTTTCCTGTATATCAGTATTAAATAATTGAAAGTATAATTTAAAAAAACATATATACTAGTATTAAATATAAGGTACTCAGTAAAAAATGGCCAAGAAATATATGAGATTTATATGAAATAAACTACAAACTTCCTGAAAGCCATAAAATAATATTTGAATAAATTAAGTCATGAGTTATCTGTGGATATGAATGAAAAATATATAAATGTCTAATTGTTTCCAAACTACTTTAAACTTGTAATACTATTTTAATTAAAACTCCAAAGAGGGGCACCTGGTACCTCAGTTGGTTAAGCGACTGCCTTCGGCTCAGGTCATGATCCTGGAGTCCCAGGATCGAGCCCCACATCGGGCTCCCTGCTCAGCAGGGAGTCTGCTTCTCCCTCTGACCCTCCCCCCTCTCATGTGCTCTCTCTCTCTCATTCTCTCTCAAATAAATAAAATCTTAAAAAAAATAAGAATAAAAAAAATAAAAATTAAAAAAAAAAAAAACTCCAAAGAGATCTTACCTTAATTTAAAAAATACAAACATTCATGAACAGGCAAGCAGAAATCAAACAATTTTTTTGGAAATTTACATAAAATGGTTTACATAAAGGAATACATGATAAAGAAAACGTGGAAAACAATTAGAGAAGAATAGATTAATCAACCAGTTGTCTTGAATAAATGGTCAGGTAATAGAAAAATATCAACTAAAATCCTTTCTTTATGTGACATACCAAAATATATTATAGATTAATTAAAAATTTAAATATAAAATATCAAGACATAAAACAAAAAAATATGACTAAACTTTATATATTTAAGGTCATTGGAAAAAAACAGGGAGGATAAAATTAATATATTGGCAACATGAGAATATAAAACTGAATGTTGAGGGTATCATAAACATTATTAAAAGATAAAGTTTGAGACAATATTGAGACAATAGATAAAGAACATAAGAGACAATCTATTGAAAAGGAATTTCATGTAAATGTATAAAATGTATAACTGTATAAAAATGTTGACTATCAAGAGTAATGAAAGACATTTTAATTAAGATAAAAATCAATTCTTCAATAAATAGCTATGCAAAGATTTTTTTTTTAAAGTTAATAATTTTGCACTATGTAAAGAGAAAAAGTCTCAGTCATTGATGGAGTTGTGTCCATAGTACAATGTTTATGGGAAGTAATATGAAAATATGTACAGGGGCGCCTGGGTGGCTCAGATGGTTAAGCGTCTGCCTTCGGCTCAGGTCATGATCCCAGGGTCCTGGGATCGAGCCCCGCATCGAGCTCCCTGCTTGGCGGGGAGCCTGCTTCTCCCTCTCCCTCTATTGTTCCCCCTGCTTGTGCTCTCTCACTCTCTCTATCACATAAATAAATAAAATCTTTAAAAAAAAAAATATGTACAGATATACCCAGTAATTTCATTCTTGGTAATCCAAACCATAACAAAGACATAATCTGAAACAATATTTACACACTAAATTCTTCTACACACTGCATTAGAGTAAAAACAGGATTAAATTGCATATATAATATGATATTAACTATGTTCAACCAGATAGCAAATAGTAGGAAGTTTTGTCAATTGTAGTTCATGTTAATTGATTCTTATATGAATCAAAATACCTGTAATAATTTGCATTTCCCTAATGACTAATGGTGCTGAGCATCATTTCATGTGCTCATTTGACACCAGTATATTTTCTTTAGTGAAATATGTATTCAAACCTTTTCCATATTTTTAAAAATCTTTTCCACATTTTTATTGGGTTGTCTTTTTATTAGTGTAGTTTGAATGTTATATATAGGGAGAGAGAGAGAGAATAATAACTACACAGTGAGGTACTACTCTACATCTATTAGGATAACTGAATATACCAAGTATTGGAAGGTTGTGAAGGAACTGGAACTCTCATATACTGCTGCTGCTAAAATGGTACAACCACTTTGGAAAACAGTTTGACAATTTTTAAAAATATTTGTTATATGATCCAGCCATACCACTGCTAGTACTTACCCAAAATAAATAAAAGAACATGTCTGAACGAAGACTTGAATACAAATGTTCATAGCAACTTTATTTGTAATAGCCCAAAACTGGAAAAAAAAAAATGTCTTCAGTAGATCAACAGATAAACAAATAGTGGTACTTTCATGTAAGAGAATACTATTCTGTCAATAGCAAGAGTGAACTTACTGATACATGCAACAATATGGATAAATTCAAAATACTGTGCTGAGTGAAAAAAGCTACACGCAATGCATGCATATTCTATTATTCCATTTATATAGAATTATAGAAAATGCAAGATAATCTATAGAGAAAGCAGATGAGTGGCACCTAGGGACTGGGAAAGAGTGGGAGGATTGTGGGGAGGGTGGAAAACAGGAATTATAAAGGGTTATGAGATTAGTTTAGGGAATGAAAGGTAAGTTATCTTGTCCTAATGATGGATTCACAGGTGTAGACATAAATTAAAACTTATCAAAATGTACATTTTATATATGTAAAATTTAGTGTATGTCATTTATACCACAATAAAGCTGTTAAAAATTCACAATGACCATGTATTACCTTTTATATTTAATTTACTTTCATTATTCTGTGATTACATAATTTTGTGGCCAGATTAGGACCTTGCACCAGTAACCTAGTGGGTGAAGAATTTCCCTCAAGGGAAAGGTTTATGGAGGGAAGTCACGTAGGACTCTTAGGCAGGGGATGTTACACAGAAGTCTCTCTATAGAATCTACACATAGGAGAGAAGACAGAGAAGCAATAGGAAGGAAACACCAGAGGAATAAGAAAGGTGAACATGGGTTAGTGAGAAGAAATGGGTTTTGAAAGGTCCAGGAGCATACATAGGCCAGGGTCAGTAGTTAAAGACATAAGAAATTTGCTCAGGCTGGTCACCTAACAGGTAAAGTCTAGAATGTCTAATTAGATTTGGAGAGCATAGCATATTTCATTGGACTAGAGTAAGACAAGTGACACATCTATTCTAAGATAAGTAATGAATTTGCTGATTAAATAAAGAGGAGATCTCTCAGTGATGCCCCTTCAAAGGAAGAGAAATCCTCATATTTGAGTAGGAAGAGCATTATGCCCATTGTGTAAAAAAACTCTGTTGATGAAGTTGAATTGTGGCTGGAAAGGAAAGTATGTGAACACTTTCTTTTCCTTCTGTGTATATAAAATAATTGCTCTTTGAAAAAGTAAAATCTCAATTTAGTGATAATGCTTAGGGATTAAGATGTTCTTGTTAATTGAATTTTTTATTTATACAATCATCAATGACAATCATAGAATTTCACAGCTGGAAAGGACCTTGGGGATCATTTAGTCCAACCTCATTTTATAGATTAGGCAACAGAGGACTAAAAGGTTAAGTAAATGGCCCAAGGTGGCAGTCAATTAGTGACAGAACTGGGATTATAAGAGAAATTTAACTAGAACATGCTTTTTTGTTTCAATCTTTGCAATTAAAAAATTTTCTACTCCAGAATGTGTTCATCTATTTAAATGTTTAAAATGAAAATATAGGAACTCTGAACCCATAAAGAGGTTGTGCCCACAATTTCTTCTTTTATTAATTTATTTAAAAATATTTATTGAATACTTACTGGGCACTGATTAAGTTCTGAGAATAAAAAAAAAAAATAGGACAAAGAGCTCATAGGCTAAGGAATTGACACAAAGTATGTGATAAATGCTACGAGAGATGAAAGCCCAGGTCTCTGAAACCACAACAGAGGGGTGTCTGCTGGATGGAAAAGAGTGGTGACAAATATTGCATTAACACACACAATATATTAATTAGGGACACTCATTCACACACATACATGCAAAACCATAAAGAAAAACAAAGACATGATTATCAAAAAATTTAGAATAGCAATTACCTCTAGGATGGAATGAAAGGAGGTAATTACCAGAAGCTTATTCAACTGTATTAGTAATCATCTATTTCTTAACTGGATGGGCACATGTGTGCTCACCGTACCATTTTTTAAATAATTATATACACCTGTTTGTGAATAAAAAATAAAATATTGTAAGCAACTGAGAGGTAAAGAGAATGAGAATGAGTGAAAATTACAGTCCTTCCCCTGGTAAAAGGAAGAAAGGAGATCTGGAAAAGTTCAAGAAGCACCAGGGGCAAAAAAAGGAAATATTTTAGGTTTTCTGGTGACCAAGATGAAATAGATTGAAAATTAAGAGGAGAGGACTATATTAATAAATAGAATTATGGAAACTGGAGAATGTTAAGCTGTGTTAAAGAATGGTGGCAGGCACTTTCTGTTAGACAAAGGGAAAATGGAAAAGAAGTAATGGTGAGAAATATTAGAAGCAAAGACATTGTAGGGAGCACCCTTAGGGTGCCCAGCGTTCTCTTCACAAAGAGGCTTGTTCTTTATTTTCTCTGAGAGTAAAGGCAAGAGGTAGTAAGGGAGGGATGGGGGAGTGGAAGAGATGGGGATGGCAGAAATGTTCTTAGGAGCTGGAAGGAAATGAGTGAGTGTAAAAGAGCTACTAAGGGATACAGAAATTACCATTAAAGTTTATCTGAGGCGTAACAGTGAATCTGCAGTTGATTACATTGGCAATTTTAGGAACTTTTTCTTTTTTTAAGCAATGATAAACAAGCTAGCTGCAGAAGTAGAGAGCTCAGAAAGCTTAGAATACCATAGAATGTGCTGTGGAATTGACTGAGGGAGTGAGGAAGCATAGGGTGTTGGGACATGTTATACATTGTCTGGGGTATGAGATGTGGAGCTCCAATCAGGCAAACAGAAAAGTGGAAAGGATGAAGCCATTTGGACCTTAATCTAAATCCACTGGGACAGAACAGGTGTGGAGATTATGCTTAGGATTCAATAGTTAGATTTATTGTGAGACTAACTACAAAGTGCAGTTGAAAGGGGAGGGAATGTAGGAGGTAGTATGAGCCATGAACAATGTACAAAGAATGTAATAAACTCAATTTGGATTCAGACAAAAGTCAAAAGGGGGTTTGCAAGACCAGGTGTTAGATCCCAGCAGGAAGGCAGAGCACGGCTATAATCTGGTTGATGGCCCAGGAAATTTAGTGAGGGAAAAAAAAAAAAAGGTCACTATTCAGAAACAAGTCTGTAGGTGGAAAATAAAGGGCCCAATTAGTAGGTAGGTGTTTAGAAGCAACACATTTGTACATCTAGAAGGGAGCAGAAGAGGAGACTGGCTTATTTATTAGTCCTTTTTTGGGAACTGGATCCCCTAGGGATAAGAGTGAGAGTGACTCTAAGGTCTACACTCCGGAGCTTCTGGCTAGAAGAGTCACTAAGTCACTCATTATTTTCAGATTGGTGTCTTAGGCTGTTCACCGGTTCAGTAGTTCTTTCCTAAGTCAGATGGTCTAAGAACTGGAGAATACGAAGGGGTACTGGATATAACTGAGGTGGGTCCTGTCAAAGAGAGCATGGTAAAAAATCGTTTAGGTAAAAAAAGATTAATATCAGGCCTCAGAGACTGGCAAAATTTGGGTCTAAGAACCAATGAGATTCTCTAGTTGTGACATTCAAAATGCTGATTGTCAGGGGCGCCTGGGGGCTCAGTCGTTAAGCGTCTGCCTTTGGCTCAGGTCATGATCCCAGGGTCCTGGGATTGAGTCCCGCGTCGGGCTCCCTGCTCAGCGGGGAGCCTGCTTCTCCCTCTCCCACTCCCCCTGCTTGTGTTCCCTCTCTCACTCTTGCTGTCTCTCTTTCAAATAAATAAATAAAATGAAATAAAAAAACAAGCAAACAAAAAAAATAAAATGCTGATTGTCTTCAGTTTTCTATTTGTTCATATCTCTACCCAGACTGTATCAAATGATTTATATTCACCTGTGTTTCTTCTTTTTTTAAAATTAATTAATTAATTAATTAATTTTTTATTATGTTATGTTAATCACCATACATTACATCATTAGTTTGTGATGTAGTGTTCCATGATTCATTGTTTGCATGTAACACCCAGTGCTCCATGCAGTACGTGCCCTCCTTAATACCCATCCCAGGCTAACCCATCTCCCCACCCCCTCCCCTCTACACCCTCAGTTTGTTTCTCAGAGTCCATAGTCTCTTATGGTTTGTCTCCCCCTCAGATTTCCCCCCCTTCGTTTTTCCCTTCCTGCTATCTTCTTCTTCTTCTTCTTCTTCTTTTTTTAACATATAATGTATTATTTGTTTCAGAGGTACAGGTCTGTGATTCAACAGTCTTACACAATTCACAGCACTTACCATAGCACATACCCTCCCCAATGTCTATCACCCAGCCACCCCATTCCTCCCACCCCCACCACTCCAGCAACCCTCAGTTTGTTTCCTAAGATTAAGAATTCCTCGTATCAGTGAGGTCATATGATACATGTCTTTCTCTGATTGACTTATTTCACTCAGCATAATACCTTCCAGTTCCATCCACGTCATTGCAAATGGCAGGACTGCATTCCTTTTGATGGCTGCATAATATTCCATTGTATATATGCACCACATCTTCTTTATCCATTCATCTGTTGATGGACATCTTGGCTCTTTCCATAGTTTGGCTATTATGGACATTGCTGCTATAAACATCGGGGTGCACGTACCCCTTTGGATCACCACATTTGTATCTTTGGGGTAAATACCCAGTAGTGCAATTGCTGGGTCATATGGTAGCTCTATTTTCAACTTTTTGAGGAACCTCCATACTGTTTTCCAGAGTGGCTGCACCAGCTTGCATTCCCACCAACAGTGTAGGAGGGTTCCCCTTTCTCTGCATCCCTGCCAACATCTGTCATTTCCTGACTTGTTAATTTTAGCCATTCTGACTGGTGTGAGGTGGTATCTCATTGAGGTTTTGATTTGGATTTCCCTGATGCCGAGCAATGTTGAGCACAAAAGTGCTCTGTTGTGTCTGTTGGCCATTTGGATGTCTTCTTTGGAAAAATGTCTGTTCATGTCTTCTGCCCATTTCTTGATTGGATCATTTGTTCTTTGAGTGTTGAGTTTAAGAAGTTCTTTATAGATTTTGGATACTAGCCCTTTATCTGATATGTCATTTGCAAATATCTTCTCCCATTCTGTCAGTTGTCTTTTGGTTTTGTTGACTGTTTCTTTTGCTGTGCAAAAGCTTTTTATCTTGATGAAGTCCCAATAGTTCATTTTTGCCTTTGCTTCCCTTGCCTTTGGCGATGTGTCTAGGAAGAAGTTGCTGCGGCTGAGGTCAAAGAGGTTGCTGCCTGTGTTCTCCTTTTTCTCCTTTAGGATTTTGAAGGACTCCTGTCTCACATTTAGGTCTTTCAACCATTTTGAGTCTATTTTTGTGTGTGGTGTAAGGAAATGGTCCAGTTTCATTCTTCTGCATGTGGCTGTCCAATTTTCCCAACACCATTTGTTGAAGAGACTGTCTTTTTTCCATTGGACATTCTTTCCTGCTTTGTCGAAGATTAGTTGACCATAGAGTTGAGGGTCCATTTCTGGGCTCTCTATTCTGTTCCATTGATCTGTGTGTCTGTTTTTGTGCCAGTACCATACTGTCTTGATGATTACAGCTTTGTTTTTTTTTTTTTTAAAGATTTTATTTATTTATTTGACAGAGAGAGACACAGTGAGAGAGGGAACACAAGCAGGGGGAGAGGGAGAGGGTGAAGCAGGCTTCCCGCGGAGCAGGGAGCCCGACGCGGGGCTCGATCCCAAGACCTGGGACCATGACCTGAGCTGAAGGCAGACACTCAACGACTGAGCCACCCAGGCACCCTGATTACAGCTTTGTAATAGAGCTTGAAGTCCGGAATTGTGATGCCACCAGCTTTGCTTTTCCTTTTCAACATTCCTCTGGCTATTTGGGGTCTTTTCTGGTTCCATACAAATTTTAGGATTATTTGTTCCATTTCTTTGAAAAAAGGGGATGGTATTTTGATAGGGATTGCATTGAATGTGTAGATTGCTCTAGGTAGCATTGACATCTTCACAATATTTGTTCTTCCAATCCATGAGCATGGAACGTTTTTCCATTTCTTTGTGTCTTCCTCAATTTCTTTCATGAGTATTTTATAGTTTTCTGAGTACAGATTCTTTGCCTCTTTGGTTAGATTTATTCTTAGGTATCTTATGGTTTTGGGTGCAATTGTAAATGGGATCGACGCCTTAATTTCTCTGTCTTCTGTCTTCCTGTTGGTGTAGAGGAATGCCACTGATTTCTGTGCATTGATTTTACATCCTGCCACTTTACTGAATTCCTGTATGAGTTCTAGAAGTTTTGGGGTGGAGTCTTTAGGGTTTTCCACGTAAAGTATCATATCATCTGCAAAGAGTGAGAGTTTGACTTCTTCTTTGCCGATTCGGATGCCTTTTATTTCTTTTTGTTGTCTGATTGCTGTGGCTAGGACTTCTAATACTATGTTGAATAGCAGTGGTGATAGTGGACATCCCTGCCGTGTTCCTGACCTTAGGGGAAAAGCTCTCTGTCTTTTCCCATTGAGAATGATATTCGCTGTGGGTTTTTCATAGATGGCTTTTATGATATTGAGGTATGTACCCTCTATCCCTATACTCTGAAGAGTGTTGATCAAGAAAGGATGCTGTACTTTGTCAAATGCTTTTTCTGCATTTATTGAGAGGATCATATGGTTCTTGTTCTTTCTTTTATTAATGTATTGTATCACATTGATTTGCGGATGTTGAACCAACCTTGCAGCCCAGGGATAAATCCCACTTGGTCGTCGTGAATAATCCTTTTAATATACCATTGGATCCTATTGGCTAGTATTTTGGTGAGAATTTTTGCATCCATGTTCATCAAGGATATCGGTCTATAATTCTCCTTTTTGATGGGGTCTTATAGATGGACTTCAAGATCACATTCATCAGAATGTCAGATCATGGGTTAGTGTTTTTTCAGACCTGTGTTATTCTTAGAAAGTTTGAAGTATTGCCCAAAACACATGAGCATCAGTGCTGTCAGAACTTCTATAGTATATGAAAGTGCCAACAAACCAGCAAAAACAAAAACAAAACAAAAAACGCACACCTGACCTCATGAACAGTTCAATCAATTTCACCTATAGGCCATACTTTGAAAAATGACAGGTCAGAGTCACCAACCTTGATTATGGAACATGGTCTTTCATTTGGGAAGTTTCAAAAAACGGGGTGGAGGAGTACAAGTTGTGAAAAAAGATATGACATGTGAAAAATAAAAGGCATAAGGCTACAGAAACATAGGAACAAATATTCATATAAAATAGAGAGGTTGAAAGTGTATTTTCACTTAAGAAAATTTTCCTTGTTAAAATGTATTTTAAAGTTATCTTCTTGAGTATGAAGGATTGACCCTTAAACAGCTGTGTGTAGAAACTATGTTGTAGAAGCAACATTCTTCACTATACAACACGTTATAAAAGAAGAAAGTCTATTTGGGCATCATCTGGAGGAAGGGTATTCATTAAAATACCAGGAAGATCTTAAAATGATTTCACTAAAGGCAGCCTCACAACAGGAACCCTGAGTACAGTGTTTTAGCAAAGTTCAGTATATTTTTGTATTTTAACATTTTGTAATAAAAACTACAATTTGCTTAGAAATTAAAACATAGTATACTAAGAATCTATGACAAGAATGCTAAAAAATTTTCTATTTCATTGTCTTAAAATTAATTTATTAATACCTTGTAATTATGGCACTATTGGTGATATCTTTAATTTTCACCTTTTAAAAATATATTAAAATGTTTGAAAATTATTTAAATTATTACTATCTTCCTCACTGTTGATTTTAATTATTATCTATGGAAAGTTTAAAATTAGGTTTTATTGGGGCTCCTGGTGCTCAGTCGTTAAGCATCTGCCTTTGGCTCAGGTCATGATCCCAGGGTCCTGGGATCAAGCCCCATATCGGGCTCCCTACTCCATGGGAAGCCTGCTTCTCCTTCTCCCACTCCCCCTGCTTGTGTTCCCTCTCTCGCTGTGTGTTTCTCTCTGTCAAATAAATAAATAAAATCTTAAAAAAATAAATAAATAAAATTAAGTTTTATTTGTTCTAAGCACAAAACTTTCATGAAGGCTTTTCTTAACCTTACTTACCCTGAGAAATAATCTAAAGTATCTTAACTTGATTTATGCTCTTTAATAAATAATTCCGCTTAGTAAGAAATTTTCCTAAAATGCACATGCTATTCAACTTCAATCTATATAATTTTGAACTACTGTTCTGTAATAAAGATTTTGCTAAAACATGCCATTGTTCATTTTTAAGTTAGTCTTGCACACACATGCAGCTGCCTAAGGGTGAAGAAATTTATGGCTGTATAAAGTAGTAAAATAAAACACACACACACACACACACACACACACACAGAAAATACCATCCTTATTCATTTTGAATTTTGTATATGGAACAAGCAATCATGGAAATAGAAGAGAATTATATCAGTCAGGTTCCCAACAAGAAACAGATGTTACACTCAAATCAGGATAACTCAACAAACCACCCAAATATGGGGCTATTTGCGGAGATGGGGGTGCAGGGCAACACAAAGTACAGCACAGCAATGTGGGCTTAGCAGTAACTGTGTAGCTGCTGCACCTTGACCCAAGGGACAAGAGAGGGAGCAGGTACTGGGCCACTGCAGAAAGAGAGCCAAGAGAATAAATATCTGAGTTCATTCTCTTCCCTCTTTCAGATCTCCCACAGGGTTCCCCAAAGGCCAGACCCAACTAGAACCCTCTGGGCAAAAGAGGTTTATGCCTGTAGGCCAAGTTGTTCAATTTCCTCAGAGAACAGGGTAGAGAGGGAGAACAGAGGATCTAGAGGAGCAAACCAGCAACATCGAAGCCAAAAATACATAGCCATAGAAAAGTTTTTCTCCTAAATTAATATGTAAGGTGTTTAAATTATAATAATTATTGAATAATACTAGTAATTACAACCAAGAAGTACTTGAATTACTTTTGATTTCTATTACTATTATTAATAGAGTTCAAAATCTGGCCTAACACAAATCTCATTACTAAAGGAGTTAGAGGAAATATTTTCTGGGATTTTGTTCACACACACACACACACACACACACACACACAAACACACACAATATATTCAACAGCTAAGTTCATCATCCATTCTTTCAATCATTATCATGCACTCTGCTAGGCACTAGGGATTAAAAAGATCTCTGCTTTCCAGAAATTCACACTAGTGAAAGAGACAAATTTAGCAAGCAATTAGAAGACAATGTAAGTGAAAGTGGTTAAAGACCTCAGAACAGGGAAGTCTTCATAAAAAGCTAACTTTTGACCTGAGACTTGAAGAAAAACTGACTCTAGACAGAGAATAGAGTTTGCATAAAAGCATGAAGTGAGAGGGTCTGGTATGTTTTCAGAATCACAAAAATTCAGAGTGATGTGGACAAAGAGCGAGGGTGAAAGATACAGATGAGATGAATTAGAACTAAATTATTAAGGGCTCATATGCCATGAAAAGTAGCTTAAATTGTATCCTTAAGATAAGTTTTTCAAACTTTTTGCCATAATAATAATACTGAACTTATACACTCACAGGTCTGTTGGCAACATCTGCAGGAGTATTCCACTACAAGTAAAAAAAAAATAAAGTAAGTTTTATACCTTATTGTGAAAATTAATGAGAATTTTGCATTCTACTCTTTTGTTTGTAGTAACATGAAAGCGGTATTTTGACCCACTTACAAATAAGTAAAATGGGTACTATAGTAAGCACAACCATGGTCAGTTTGGGGCTTCTAAAATTCCCATGCTTAATCCGAGAAAGCACCCTCTCCAGGAATTTAAAAAGCAGATTTGAAAACCCCCACAAGGCAGTGGAAAGGCAATGGAGGTATGTATATATATACATATTGGGTGTGAATGGAATATATATACCAGAAGAGAAAATACTTTTATGTTAAGGTGGATTTGTAAATGATTTTGAAAAAGTACAGAGTCATAATACAGTGATAATGGAGAAAAGAGAACTGATTCGAGAAATGCAGGATCTAGAGCCTGGGAACATTGAGAGATAAAGAATGAGGCAAGGTTTCTATCTTGGGTAGTTGGTCTCAATGGTGATGATATTTTTGAAAATCACAAATAAAGAGAGGAACATTTGTGAATAAACATATTTGACCACAGCTTGGGAACATATTGAGTGAGTTTCAAGAGGAAGCCGTACAGATAAGTAGAGCTTTCCAGAGGAATGATATAAAATCAGGTCTAGAGTTCTAAAAATAAAAATTTGGATTAAACATCAAAAATTAGTCACCCTGAAATCAAATCTAGTCTATACAAGTGTTTTGCTTGACATACACAATGTTGAAATATGTTTCTGAACTAACATGAAAACATTTGGAGACTAATTTCAACTCTTCTTGAAATACTACAAGTTTGGAGAGACCTGAACTAAATTACCACATGACAATTCTTCCACTTACTAAGTAAAGGCTGGCCCTTCAGAAGAGGTACCCAACCTCCTTTATTCCACTACTCCTGAAGGAAGCACATACACTTACTTACCTCCATCTGCACTCATTTATATTACCTGTGAGACCCTGATGATTTTGCGGTCTCTGGTCTAGGTCAAAGCTAAAGCTGTTACTTTTAATGAAATCACTTATAGGAGAAAGGAGGAAAGTAACAGAGATGAGAGAGACAACAAATGAAAGGAGAGGGGAGAGGTGGGGAGGAAAGGAAAAGAATGTTTTCTTTGAGCAACAGTTAAAAATTTGGAGAAAGAAGTGCCAAGAAAACAATTGTAAGAATGGTCAAGCCAGTAAGAAAACAGATCTGCTGTCATGAAAGTCAAGGGAAGAACGATTTCCAATAAAGAGATGAGAAATCCCATGCAGTCAAGAGGTTCAGTCCAGGGCACCTGGGTGGCTCAGATGGTTAAGCGTCTGCCTTTGGCTCAGGTCATGATCCCAGCGTCCTCGGATAGAGTCCCGCATCGAGCTCCCTGCTCCTTGGGAGCCTGCTTCTCCCTCTGCCTCTCTCTTTCTCTCTCTCTCTCATGAATAAATAAAATCTTTAAAAAAAAAAAAAGAGGTTCAGTCCAAATGAATTTGGAATTTTGGAGATCATTGTTTCAACAGGGGTTAGATTGCAGTACATGTTAGGGGAATGGAAAGTGAGACAAGAGATACAAGTAGTCTAAAACAGTCTTTTAGTAAGTGATTTTTTTGTGTGTTCTGTGAAAAGTTTAATGCATACAACAGAGCATGAATGCATTCTAAAATGATTTTTTGAATAATTTTATATTTAAAAGTTTGTGAGACAGATTAGAAATTATAAATGAATGAAAGAAACATTAGTGAAAGCATGTATTATGCCCAAGATTTATACAGATTATCCTCTCACCCAAATACTAACAAATACATTTCCAGAACAGAGTAAGTCCATTCACAGCCAGTGATGTGTCCCATAGCCCACCTGTCTCAGCCAGGTTTGGCAGGAAACCAGACATACTCAAAAGGAGTATGTGACTGAAAAGAATTCACAGAAAGGAGTATTTTACAAAGTCTTCAACACAGTGAAAGGAAAACCATAAAGAATGATAGAGCATCCTTGGATGTTCAGGAAAGTGGGAAGAAGGCTCAGTCCCAGGCCTGAGTAACGAGAGAATATTTACTAGAACCCAGGTAAACATGTAACTATAGGAAAAGGAGAACAGTAGCTGTGGCCTTCAAGAGAGCAATAGCTACAACCAACCTGAATTCAGTCTGACAGGAAGGGAGCTGGGGGGTGAATATTTCAAACTCATTGTCCTCCTGATCTCCAGTTTCTGGCTTTGTCTCCCATTCTAAACCTAATCAGAAGATAAGGGAGACCAGTTGATGTGGCCATAAAAGTCAGCCTTTCCTAGCACAAAGCAGAATAGAAAAGTGCCCCCCTCACTAAAAAATATATATATATATATATATATATATATATATATATATCAGAAAGAAAAATAAATGAGTTTTTCTTCAGGAAGTTGCCCAGACCTTGTAATATAATTTTCTTCAAGCAAAAATGAAGTAGAACCCTTATTCCAAGAGTAGCGAAGTTTCATTTTCTCTCTCATTGTTTGGAAGACTCACACATAAGGCTGATACTATACTGTACTGTTTTTCTTTGTTTGCTTTCAACAGCCTCCAACCCCCTTTCTTATTTTGAGGGAATTTGTCACTGTTTATTGTTTCTGTGGGCAAGTTGGGGAGAAGTGCTCCTGCCTTGGACTATGAAAGCTAACCAGACAGACCTTTCCTCTTGCTATTCTTTGACCACTAACACGAGTCTCTGGAGCTAAGAGCATTGAATAAGATGCATCCTCCCAAGATTCTAAATTTGGAGGAAGTAAAATATATTACCTAAGGAATTAGGATGTATTCCAGGCAGAGGAAGATCTGCTCATTTCCTTAGCAGCAGGAATAGCAGCCTGGCCAGGTTATTCTTCCTAACAATACTTGTAGTACCTTCCGTACTTTTACTACTGGAAGCACTTAGTTCAATCCATTCCACTAACCTAGCCTTCCAACTTCTCTGCAATTACATAATCTCCAAAAATTCTTCCAATAAATACTTTTTTTAGTCTTTTTTTTTTTTTAAAGATTTTGTTTATTTATTTGAGAGAGAGAGAGGAAGGAAGGGAGAGTGAGAGGGAGAAGCAGACTCCCCGCCGAGCAGAGAGCCTGACGTGGGACTCAATCCCAGGACCCTGGAATCATGACCTGAGTCAAAGGCAGATGCTTAACCAACTGAGCCACCCAGGTGCCCCTCAATAAATGCTTTTGTTGTCTTCTATTATGAGTGCCCAAGAGCATCTTAAGGTGTATGATTCCTGTTTGCAGTGTCAAGCTGCCAGTTGGATGACACCAGGTTTCCCATGGAACCAGTGGAGTGTATCCTTTGCATCTGTAACCTGGACCTATCTCTATTTGCCCTGTCCTCCTTATTCAGCCACTGAGTCCACTTCTTAGTGTCTTACCAAGTCCTCTCTTTGTGTTGACTCTGTCCTCATCTGGGCCCTTTCTCTTCCCATCTCTACCCATCTTATTAAATTTGTGGTATTTTTTCATCTCAATATCATCTTTGGACATATTGTAATTCCAATATTTGAATTCACTTAGGTGTGTATCACTGATAGAAGCTTCATAAGATAACCAGTAAATTTCCAGATGTCAGAGGCACACAGTTCAGATATTTGGAGAACAGGAAGATCATCCTGTTAGTCTTAAGAAATTTCAGCAGTTAGAATGCTGACCACTCTGCTTAAAAATGTGGATGCAAGGCAACGAGGGAAAATAACATTTTGTACTTGTCCCCTGTCAGCCAACCACACTGTACTTTTAAAAAACATTATCTCCTTTCATTCTTACCATAAGAAAGTTTAAGTAACTTCCCAAGTCACTGCTATCGAGTGGCGCAGCTGGGCTTGGAAACTAAAATGCCCACCCTCAGCTCTTGCCACATTACCACTCTGCCAAAAAATGACAGGTACCTCTTTGAAGATCCTGGCACTCAAATATGAGTATGAGAAAATCAGTGGCAGCAGTCAGTTTAATGACAAAGGTGCGAGAGCCTATATAGCACCTTAAATTTCAAGATGAATTTTCGACAGCACAGGAGGCATTTTATTAAGAAGTCATGAATTTGATTGGGTTATATGTAAAACATCTACTGGAAAACCATTTCTTAAATTGACATTTTATTTTCTATGATATTGATGGAAAGGAAATTGTATAATTTGCTCATATGTCAGAGATAGTCTGCTTGTTTACTGTTAATGATAATCAAAGTATCTGACATGTAATAATGTTCTGGTAACACTTAAATCAACCTGATTATCCTGGAAACCTAGTACACAGTAACTACAGAGTTTTCTAATATGCTTCTGGCTGTTGAAGTATGGCCAATCTGTAAAATATTTGAATTCCAAACTGCAAATGGATGTGTATTCAATAGCGTAATCAAAATAGAGGAAATAAAAACACAGCTTTGATTGACTAGGCTTTTAACATTAAATTTAAAAACAAACCTGAAAATCATAAAAAAATAGACTTCAATTTTGAATGTTAATTTTAGGGAATTAATATTATTTTGTGGCCACGATGAGTTTCTTCCGTGTATTTGCATTCTTTTTGGTAATCAGGTTTCATAGGTGTGACTGGAAGCAGTTGCAAAAGCAAATCCAGTTTGCTCAGAAAGAATATTAATGGCATTCTGAAATTCCTTATTCCCAAGAGGAGAGTAAAACTTTAAGCTGAATACTTGAAAGAATACACATTTTACTTGTTTCTTTTATTAGTGATGAGAGTTGCTTATTAATCAATGTTTAACAATGTAATTACAGCTGTTTTAGTCCCACCAGATAACACAGATTAATAAATGACCTGCAACTAGTGAAGTGTGCAGAAAGGGTAATGAATTCTTTCCATCAGCACGCTAATTTATTAGTAATAAACAAAGACCATGACGAATTAGGAGAATTGTAGAGTTTCTGAATATTGAAATCAAATTTCCAGATGAAAGCATTTAATCATTCAGTTTTCCTTCATTTATTTCTCTTCATGTCTGATAATGGTTTGGGATTTGCCTTTCTGGACTGCATTAAATAGTTCATCTAAAGCTCATCTCTTATACTGTTTGCATGTTTACATTGATTCAACTCTTATTATATATTAGTTTTACCCAACACTGAAAGTAGTATAACTTTGATTTCAAGTAATTGGATTATTAGGTTTAGAAGAGCAGCTTGTTCCAGCTCAACAAAGCACTATTGGACTAGCCTTCCTTTTCCAAAACTGACTTTAACTACACAGAATTATATTTGAAGCTTCCACTTAACTCAAAGGAGAAAGATACAAATGCATGTCACAAGCACATCCAAAACTAGCATTGTACAATGTTTAAGACTCATCTTATAAATATTTTTTTGTTTTAAATCTAGCCTTCTTTGGAACTTCTGTGGCATACAGTTGTTCAAATATGAACTTTACTTTGTGGCACATATTACAGTAAATGTTCCTTCAATTACCACCAATTGGGAGGGTGAGAGAGTGGGGGGAGGGCAATCTAAATCTGACTTAGAAATGCAATGTTGCTTTGAAGAAAAAAGATTAGAAGTATGAGATACTTATTTAAGATTTAAATAAGATATTATTTAAGAAAATTAAGAAATTACTGCGCTTAAAATCTCTCTATATTTTCAGATGGTAGTTACATTTTTGGTGAGCATAGCATAACAATAGACTTGTCGAATCACTGTGTTGTACACCCGAAACTAATGTAACATTGTGTGTTAACTATATCTCAATTTAAAAACTATATATATATATACATATATACACACACATACACATACACACACACACACACACACACATATATATATATATTCAATTGAACTGTATTTTAAGATGTGAATTCTGAAAGGAAGATAAAAATCCCTTTAAGAAACAGGATGAAAGTAAGCTAGAAGTGGGAAGAGTCAAAGAATAAGGATTTGAAGCAAAATAAATTTTTGCACTAACTTCCTGACCTGAATGAAAATAAGTCTAGAAAGAAAATTACTCTTCTGATGAGAAAGGGTAAATCATAGAATTTTTCAAGAACCCTGAGAGGTAATGTCTCCTTCTGTCTATATCCACATACAGTTGGAGGTATCCTCTCTTCTTCTAGTCAAGTCTAGCCTTGTGGAGCAGAATGCTTTTTCCTTCATGCAAAAGAGGCAAGTAAGAAGAGGGAGAATTACTCATGCAGAAGTGGGAGGTACCTAAATGCTTTTAATTTGTAGTACCAGGTTGCCAGGAGATTGGGGCAGAGTGGCACAGATCTGTGTCCATTCTGCAGAAGCATTCAGGAACTGGGGCTCCTCAAACCTACCCCAGATACATGAGGGCTCCAGCATGGCAGAGATCTGTAACTTGTTCCAAGTAAGAGACAGAGGAGACTGGAGAGGATGAGGCACTCAGTAGGAATGTTGGGATGGAGTCAGAGACTGGGCAAAGGAACCGGGACCCATTTAGCAATTTTCTCCATATCAATTAGGTTGCTAAGTAGACCATAAAAAGTTATATATATGTATTTTTTTTTGTTAAAGAATAGTAACAGTGTTTTTGCTTAAAAGATAACTTTTGTAAAATTTGACTGCAAAGCACTGTGTTAAGTGAGTTATATTCATAATTTTGTGTTCTTAAAATTACTCTGGGAGATGCATATTTTCATCTCTGTTAGACAGATGAGAAAACTGATACTCAACAGCTAGAAGAGACCTGCCCCAAATCACAAAGCAAATAAGAATAGGGACTGGGATTTGACCCTAGATGTGCATGTGTGTATCATTATGTATCATTTAACAATGCACCCCAGAGTAAGACTGTAATAACCTTTTTTGATAGTGCTCCCTGGATAGTATTTATTTCCAAGATATATGTCTGGAACTAAGAGCTGGACTTATTACAAAAATCACATTCAATTAGTGAATAGGTACCATCAATTCTTTTCCTTTCATACAATTTTTCTAACAGTGAGGTCTTAGAACTTAGTCAGGCCTGAGTTATTGAAGCTATAGTTATTGAAAACCTTTGAGAAAAATGGATGAAAGCAAATGGTGAGATGGAATAGAGAATTCATTATCAACTTTTGTATGATGGAAACACAGGGAATAGAGCAGGTGCTCAGAAAATTTAATGAGCACTATTTGAGGTTATGTGATGCTAGAACTTCTACCTGAAGAAGAGACAAAAAGATAGCTGTTATATGGAAACCTTTGAATTGAGAAAACCATCACACATAGTACCAAGAAATTTACACTGAAAACATACTTGTTTCCCCAGTCTGTCCATATATAGCACACCTGGTAGATCATGAGTTGCTTTAATAATTCCTTTTCTCCCAAGTAAAAGTATTTTTGTCTTTGAAAGATAATGATATATGGATAGCATTTTGCAACTATATTCACCTGCCCAACTGAGTTCAGACAAGGTTATTAAAAATGACTAATAAACTGTGGAATCTGCAACGTGCAGACAGAATTTGTTTATGGGTAGCTCTTTGGGTTTAAAGAAAAAGTTAACCTATTACAGGCATGTGGAGTGTGTTTCTCTGATCAACTGCATATATATATATATATATATATATATATATATATATATGTACATATATATGCAGTTGTGTTGGGATGGAGTCAGAGACTGGGCAATATATGTATATATACACATATATGTATATGTGTATACACATATGTATATACATGTATGGAGTGAGCATAAGGGAGGAATCAAATATGTATATATATATCAAATCAAATATACATATATATGTGTGTATATACATGTATATACATATGTGTATACACACATGCATGAGACTTCTATCAGGGCATAAGTCTCTGTAATAAGCTAAAAGGATCTCATTCCATCAAGCTCTGACAGGGAACTCTATTGGGAATTTGTCTCATATTCTTCCTTTTAAGATGTTTTCCTTGCAAGGAGCTTCTGCCTTGTTATAGCAGATGCAAAGGGAGTGTGTCAGTGGCATTTGATCATTTTACATCTCAGGAACGACTGAAGTAGGACCTAGGAGTTGGGCTTAATGCAAGTTAAAGCAACAATAGGTTTTCCCTTTTTAATCTACTTTTTCTTTTAGTAGGTTATCTTTTGACCTCTTCTGTTTTTTAGTTTGTTCTACATATTAAAAATAGTGATCAAGTACATGCTATACATAATATAGTCTATTATGAGGATAGTTTGAGCATTAAAGATTAAAGCTAGATTTATATCACTTTCCTTAAACATGTCCCACATTATGGCCTTGAATATGTTCCCATAATTGCTTCATATTAAAAAAAAAATCATTGCTTTTCAGAGGCAGTTCTGGAACTTACTAGAACAACATGACTACCTGCTTTTCAGAAACACTGTATTTCAGGAGCGCCTGGGTGGCTCAGTCGTTAAGCGTCTGCCTTCGGCTCAGGTCATGATCCCAGGGTCCTGGGATCGAGCCCGACATCGGGCTCCCTGCTCCGCGGGAGGCCTGCTTCTCTCCCTCTCCCACTCACCCTGCTTGTGTTCCCTCTCTCGCTGTGTCTCTCTCTCTCAAATAAATAAATAAAATCTTAAAAAAAAAAAAAAAACAGAAACACTGTATTTCAATTTAGAAAAACAAAAAAAATGAAAAAGCCTCAGGCGGGGCGGGGGGGTGGTTGGAGGGTAGTGGGGAATTAAAGACACAGACAGAAAGAGAGCCTGGGAAATTATGGATTCCCTGGCTTCAGTTAGTCCTAAAACCAGCCTGAACTCTTCAATTCCTTACATAAATCAATAAGTTTTCAGCTAGTTTAAGTTATTTTGCCATCACTTTTCAACCCTGTATGTGCCACAATATTGCAATACTCGTCATGAAGTTAACTTCTCAGATTTTGCTTCTATCCTTTCTTCAGACCGTAGGACCAGAAAAACAGAGAATTCTGCCATCATATTTCCATCACCATAAAGTACATGTGCTTACAGTCCATGACCACTTCTCTGTCTTATTCAAATCCTCATTATGCTTGACCTCTTGTCAGTATGTGGCAGAGCCAGCCACTCCTTGGACAACATTTCCATACTGTGTTCTAGTTTAAGTGCTTTCCTTTGCCTTCCTTGATGAGGGATAGAAGCAGAAAAAGGTTCACCTTTCGCGCAGGAGGCTGACCTATAGCCTGCATAGTTTCAATAAGGATCAAATGAGTGTTGATTGCTACATTCTTAAAGGGTCTCATGACTGCCTGTAAATCTCACCAATAGTTAATATCAAACTAAATAATAAGCATCAGAGAAATCTCGTAGTTTTACGAATAGATATTCAAAGAAAACATATATGTTTTCTGCATGTCCCCTCCCCCTTGAGCAGTAAGCACATATAACCACCAGCTTTGTAAAGCAAAGGTGCAGCTCTTTCTGCCCAGGGGTCATGTCCGTGTGCTACTTAAATAAACTTACTAAGTTGCACTGTAAAACATCTCAAGAATTCCTTCTTGACCATTGTACTCAATGATCCTGCAATAGTCCTCACTTTCTCTTCTACTCCTTGACAACCCCTATATGTTGGGATCCTTGTATGTCCTCTTCTCTATCTACATTCTCACTCTATGTGATTTCATCAAGATCTAAGGCTTTAATTACTATATGACAAATGCATGTGTTTGTATCTGACCTTTCCCTTGATCTCCAGATTCGTATGCCCATTTGACTACTTAGCATCTCAACTTGGATATATTGTAAACATCTCAGAATTAACCAAGTACAAAATAGACATGGGATACTTACCACATCACAAATCCATTTTCTGCTAGTTTTACCCATCTTGGTATATTACAACATTATTCAGACAATCTCTCATATCATTGAATTTATCTTTGATTCCTCCCTTATGCTCACTCCATACATCTACTACATGTACAAATTCATAATGTAGTTGGAATCCAAGCACTTCTCTCCATCTCCACTCTTACCCTGGTCCACAACACCATCATCTCTCACTGAGAATTCTCCAAGAGTCCTCTAGCTAGTTTGCCTGTTTTGTTTTGGTTTTCCCACATACAACTTTTCCCACATATTAGTCAAGGTGATCATTTTAAAATGTGGATCACATCACTTCCCTTTTTAGAACCCACCAACACTGACCCATGGAATGACAATAAAATAAGAGCTTCTTACCTCTGCCTAGAAGAAAACATATGAGCTGGACTCTGCCAACCAACTCCAAAGTAAAATCAAACTATCCTCTTCAACTTGAGCCACACTGACCTTCTGTGTCTTCCTCAAAAAGGACTGCTTTCAATGAAAATTTAAGGTCTTTGTTCCAACTGTTCCTTCAACCTGAAAAACCCTTTCCCCAGATTTTAGCCCAACTGCCTCCTTCCATCTCATTAATTCAAGATTCAGCTTAAATATCAATTCTTGCAAAAGGATTTTGCTTACATCTTGATTTACAGCAGTCTTCTAATAAACTTTATTACTGACATTTACTAGTGTCTAAATACTTATTACTCTGAACTTGCATTATTTTTAGTTGTTCACATTGTCTCCTTCATGCAGAGTAAGTTCCATGAAGACTAGTATGATTTGTTCATTGCTACATCCCCAGTATCTGCAACCTAATTTTTCTATGAGAAGGAGAAAGAAGAGGAAAAATGGCAGAGGAATAAAAAGGAAGAGAAGCATATAGGAGGGAAAGAGGGGAAGTGGAGAAGAAAGTGAAGAAATGTATTTATATAAAACTGAACCTCAACTTAGAATACTTGAATTAGCCAAACTCCAGATGTATTAGTAAATTTGGAACCTGAGACACTTGAAACATACTTCTAAATAACTTATAGAATGCACCAGAACAGGGGTGGTAGATGTAAGGGTATTAATCTGCCAGTTTACAATGGTTTTCAGACTTTGCTGGGGAAGTGTTATTAACAAATGGTGTTGGAGCAATTGGAGCATAGGCCCCCAAAATGAACCTTTACCTAAACTTTATACCTAATAATAGAGTATTAAGTCCAAAGGATCCCAGTTTTAAACATAATATGTAAAATTATCAAACTTTTAGTTAAAAAAAAAAACATAAGAGAAAGTCTTAAGTCTCTAGGGCAAGGAAAGAGATTTTAGACTTGACAACAAATATACAATCCATAAAAGAAAAAAAATCAATAGATTGGACCTCACCAAATTTAAAACCTTCTTCCCTGTTAAAGACCTTACGTAAAGAGGATGAGAAAACAAGCTACAGACTGAGAGATAATATATGTAAAGCACATATCCATAAAAAGTTCAGCATCTAGAATATATAAAAATATCTCAAAACTCAACAGTATAAAAAAAGCCCAAACAATATAACTGTAAAATAGGCAAAAGATATAGAGTCATTTCACCAAAGAGGATATATAGTCGGCAAAAGAGCACATGGGAGAATGTTCAGTATCATTAGCCATTAGTAAAATGCAAATTAAAACCACAGCGAGCTATCAATACATATCTCAATGAGTAACTAATTTTTTTTTTTAAAGGTGATAACACCAAATGCTGGCAGTGATATAGAAAAACTGATCACTCATATATGCTAATCAGAATGTAAAATGGTAGAGCTACTCTGAAAAAGGTTATAGCAGTTTCAGTTCCTTATGAAACTTGTGCTTACCATAAGTACCATTCAGTAGTTATACCTTTGGGTATTTATTCTAGAGAAATGGAAACTTATGGTCATACAAAAACCTGTACATTAACATTCATAGCTTTAATTGTAGCGGTCAAAATCTGGAAACAATCCAAATGACCTCCAGTAGATGAATGGGTAAATAAATTGTGGTACATTCATAAAATTGAATGCTACTCATCAAAAAGAGAATGAACCATTGACACATTCAACAACTTGGATGAACCTCACACATACCATGCTGAGTGAAAAGAGCCAATCTCAGAAGGTCCCAGACGGTATGGTTCCATTTGTACAACATTACTGAAATAACAAAATGATGGGGCACCTGGTGTTTCAGTCGTTAAGTGTCTGCCTTCAGCTCAGGTCATGATCCCAGGGTCCTGGAATCGAGCCCCATGTCAGGCTCCCTGCTGGTGGGAAGCCTGCTTCTTCCTCTACCTCTGTCACACCCCTTGCTTGTGCTTGCTCTCTCTCTCTCTCTGTCAAATAAATAAATAAAATCTTAAAAAAAAGAAATAACAATATGATAGAGATGGAGAAGATATTAGTGGTTGCTGTGGTTAGAAATGCTGGGGAGAGGGGGTGACTGTTGACTATAAACGGGAAGCATACAGAACTGTATGTGGATTATAGTGGTGGTTACAGGAATCTACACATGGGATAAAATTGCATAAAACTACACACACACACACACACACACACACATAAATGAGTGTGTGTACAACGGGTGACGCCTGAAGATGCTCCAGGTATTGTAGCAGTGTCAACTGCATGGTTTTAATATCGTACAATTGTTGTGCAAAGTGTTAATATTGAAGGAAACTGGATGAATGGTATACAGTCCCTCTCTCTATACTTTCTGTAACGTCTGTGGAGCTATAGTTATTTGAAAATAGAAAGTTTAAAAAAATCACCTAAGAATCTTTTTAAAACCCAAGCCCAGGCCTCATCTCAGATCAATTAAGTCAGAATCTCTAGGTGTGGAATACAGGTTATGTTAAAAAATGTCCTAAGGGATTCCAATAACAGTCAACATTAAAAACCACTGTTTCAAAGCAGTGGCTTTCATGGTGTGAACCCAAAATCAGAAGCAAAACATTACTTGAAAATTTGTTAGTCACGCAAATTCTCAGGTCCCAGCCTAGACCTACTGGTTCAGAAACTGAGCAAGCTATTTTAATAAAACTTCTAGGTCATTCTGACTTACACTGTCCAATAGGATAGCCACTAGCCACATGTAGCTATCGAGCACTTGAAATGTGGCTAGTGACACATGTTGAAATGATAGTATTTTTGATATATTAGGTGAAATAAAAGGTATTAATAAAATGAATTTCACTGTTTATTTAAAATTCTTCCCAGCTCTATTGAGGTATAACTGACATATAACATTGTATAAGTTTAAGGGATACAACAAGATGATTTGATACACATACTGCAAAATGATTACCATAATAAGTTTAGTTAACATAGCCATCACTTCACAAAATTTCTTTCTTTTTTTTTTTTTTGCTTTGTGTTGAGATCACTTAAGATCTACTCTCTTAACAACTTCCAGGTACACAATACAGTATTGTTAACTATAGTCATTATACTATACATTAGATCCCCAGAACATATTCATCTTATAACTGGAAGTTTATTACCCTTTGAGCAACATCTTCACTAACCTATTTCTTTTTGATACTTTTAATGTGGCTACTACAAAATTTTAAATTACATATGGCTTACATTATATGTCTATTCAACAGCACTGCTCTAAAACCATATTTTTTAGCTCTGAATATACAATAGAATCACCCAAGGAACTTAAAAAAATACTAGTGCCTATACCCTACTACGTAGATTAGATCAAATTGCTTATAATGGAGCCCTGGTGTTGATAATTTTAAAAAAGCTTCCTAGGTGATTTTAATGTGTTGCCAGGTATGAAAATCATTGATCTAAATTTGGCTTCTGATTTTTTTTTTTTTTTTTCAGCTTGGATTCCTTCGACAATTAGATTTGGGAAACTAACTCCACCCCCCCAAGAAAATAAACATTTACACACAATTTGCATATATCTTCAAGGTATTTCTAGTTATCATATAAAGTATTGCTCTACAGCTTTTATATAACTTACATTTAAGAAACTTGTGTTTCAGAGAATAATACTTTTTCATGTCCTTTGTTATCACATTTCATTTCTAAGTAGGTAAACTGGAGCTAGGGTGGGCTCTCCACTAGATCTTGCTGAACTCTCAGAGATGATTTTTTTATATACTAAGCATGTATAAAGAGAGCTTATTTTTGCTTAATTCTGCCTTATTTCCCTAATAATTATTTGCTATATTTTAATAGTTATAGCTCTCTTTAAAAATGAATATATATCCTTTGATATGTTGTTCTCTCTCTTGAATTTTATATATTAGCTACTCTAATGCTCTTCAAAGATTTGAATTGTTATTACCAGTGGCATTGCCAAAAATCTTGCCTCCAAGTAATCTAAACTGCAAGAAATGTCCTCATAAAACATTTCTCTAGAAATAGCTTTATATAACTAATTATAAAACACATAGTCAAACTAACTGAAAACCATTCATTTATTTAACAATTAAGTACCTGACATATGTGTGTAGGCACTGTTCTAGGCACCAGGGAAATAGAATTTAAAAATCCCCTGTCCTTATGAATCCTCATCTAGTTTGGAGAGGACAATGTACAAGGTAAGTAAAGCTATGATATATCGAGACATGATAAAATCTGGGGAAAGGAACAAAGGGGATAGAGAAGCCCAAGGGAAACCTTTGTGAGAAGAGATAATTGAGTAAAACTGTAGGAGGTGAAGGAATGATTTATGTAAATGTCTAGAGGAATTACATACATTCCAGGCAGAAGACATAGGGAATTTGAATGCCCGGATGTTAACGCTTGCCTGGCCTATTAGAAAAGCAAGAAGTCAGTGTCATGGAAAAAGTGAGAAGGGGCGAAAGGGCAAGACAGGGGAATCAGATGGGTCCTAGTTTGGTGGGACTGTTTAGGCCATTAATGAACTTGATTTTTACCACTAAGTGATATGGGAGCCATTGGAGAGTTTCCAGTGGAAGAGTGGTGTGTTCTGATACATGTTTTTAAAAGGATCCCTCAGGGCGCCTGGGTGGCTCAGTTGGTTGAGCGACTGCCTTCGGCTCAGGTCATGATCCTGGAGTCCCTGGATCGAGTCCCGCATCGGGCTCCCTGCTCGGCAGGGAGTCTGCTTCTCCCTCTGACCCTCCCCCCTCTCATGTGCTTGCTCTCTCATTCTCTCTCTCTCAAATAAAAAAAAAAAAAAAAAAAAAAAAAAAAAATCTTAAAAGGATCCCTCAGGGCACCTGGGTGGTTCAGTGGTTAAGGCTCCCACTCTTGGATTTCAGCTGAGGTCATAATCTCAGGGTCATGGGATCGAGCCCTACGGGCATATTCCATGTGGAGTCTCCTTCAGATTCTCTCTCTCCCTCTTTCCCTCCCCCACTCATGCTCTCTCTCTCTAAATAAATAAATAAAATAAAATCTTTAAAATCAATCAAGCAAGCAAGCAATCAATCAATCAATCAACCAATCCACAAACAGTTTTGGGATGGTGGGTCAATTACTTGCCCACCAAAAACAGCCCTGGTCCCAACTCCTTGGTCTCTCCCTGCCCTCGTAGAATCTGCATGAAAGGAGTGAAGTCCTGAAAAGAGTGGCAGGGTTTGGGGGACTATGCTAACTCTACCCCCCAAAACATACACAGGAGCCTTTGATCTCATTAAAGAGAGGTGAACCAGCAATAAGAAATAAACAACAAACAAATAAATAAAATAAAAGAATCCCCCTGGCAGGTGTTGCCTCAGTGAACAGACTGAGGGTATGAGCAATGCCAGAAGCACAGAGCCCAGTTAACAGAATAATACAAAATTTAGGGGACAGGTAATGTATTTTAAACTTAAATGCTGTATTTTATACCTAAATGTCCAAGTTACTTTAATCACTTCATTTACAATCACTTTCAGCCTGTGCTCTGTCCCAGGTTGGATAATGCAGGAAGGGGAAGAACAGGAAGCAGCAGGAATGCATATCTCCTGGATCTTTTTCTCTTTCTCTTGGAAAAAGCTGATGGACATGACTTTAAAAGCTTTTCTATCCTTGCCATGATTCATATTATCATTCATGACACTGCTTACTACTTCCTATCCAGTGAAATGGGAAGACGAGTTTGGGCAGATGAAACATTTGTGGGCTTGTCTAAAGTAATTTCCTTACAAACTTAGCAGGATCTTCTACACATATAGTCATATACTGGATTTATGACCAAAGCTTTATTGCAGTGCAAGGCAGAAGAATGGATCTTCCCAAAATGTTGCTGGGTTCATTGGATAGTCTACAGGAAAAAAAAAAAAAATTCATCTTTATCCCTACCTCCCACCATAAATAAAATCAATTCTAGGTGGATTGAAGATCCAAATGTAAAAGATAAAACAATACTTATTTTAGAGGAAAACAGAAAGAAATATCTTTGTGACCTTGGATTAGGCAAAGATTCTTGAACAAAATGCTAAAATTACTAATCACAGAAGAAAATAATGATTAATTGGACCATATTAAAATGAAGAATTTTGGGGGTTGCCTACTTGGCTCAGTTGGTAGGGTATGTGACTCTTGATTTCGGGGTTGTGAGTTCAAGCCCCACACTGGGTATAGAGCTAACTTAAAAAAAAAGTACTCATCCTTTCTGATGGCTGAGTAATATTCCATTGTATATATGAACCACATCTTTTTTATCCATTCATCTGTTGAAGGACATCTCAGTTCCTTCCACAGTTTGACTATTGTGGACATTGCTGCTATGAACACTGGGGTGCAGGTGCCCTTTCTTTTCACTACATCTGTACCTTTGGGATAAATAGCTAATAGTGCAATTGTTCATATATACAATGGAATATTACTCACCCATCAGAAAGGATGAATACCTACCATTTACATCGACACAGATGGAACTGGAGGGATTATGCTAAGTGAAATAAGTCAAGCAGAGAAAGACAATTATATGGTTTCACTCATATGTGGAACATAAGGAATAGCATGGAGGACCACAGGGAAAGGGAGGGAAAATTGAATGGGAAGAAATCAGGGAGGGAGACAAACCATGAGAGACTCTGGACTCCGGGAAACAAACTGAGGGTTACAGAAGGGAGAGGGATGGGAGGATGGGGTAACCGGGTGATGGGTACTGAGGAGGGCACATATTGTGATGAGCACTGGGTGTTGTACACAACTAATGAATCACTGAACACTACATCAAAACCTAATGATGTACTATATGTTGGCTAACTGAACATAATAAAAATAAAAAGTAAAATGAAGAACTTTTTATCAAAAGATGTGATGAACAGAATGGAAGGCAAACCACAAAGTGTGGTAAGACATATATATCTGACAAAGGATGCCTATCTATATATATGAAAAAATCCTACAATTTCTAACAAAAAGACAACTTAGAATAAAAGGACAGTTTTTAACAGACCCTTCACGAATTATGATATTCTGATGGCCAGTAAACATATAAAGGTGTACTCAACTTCAATAGTCATCAGATAAATGAATATTAAAACCACAGTATGATATCACCACACAGAATGGCTAAAATAAAAATATGGAAAATATTAAGTGTTGGTTAGTATATGGAGCAACTGAACCCTCATACCTAGGTGATCTGATAGATGTATTGAGGAAAGAGAAATTACCTTAGGCATTTTAAGTTGAAGAGATTTAATTTGGAAATTAGGCACCCACAACAATTTGTGAAAGTTCTTGTATTAGTTTTAGATAATTGCATAATAAGTTAGCCCAAAGGTCATCCGCTTACCACAACCAATATTTATTACCCCAGGTCCTAGGGGTCAGGAATCCAGTGCCACGTATTTGAATCCTCTGGCTCGGGGTCTCTCACTGGCTGCAGTCAAAGTGTCAATTCAGGGAGGATGTGCTTCCTAAGTCACACACAAGACTGTTTTTAGGCATCATAAGATCTACTTTCAAGATCATTTAAATCAAATTTCTTCAGCTTAAAATGTCTAGGGTAGTTTCTGTTTCCTCAGAAAACTATAATTTATACACTCCCTGCTCTTTACATATTATCTCTGTTGTGTGAAATTTCCTTTCCCCTATCATCTTTATCCGACCAGGTCTTCTGTGTAACCCCAAATCAATCTAAAATGCCAGTCCCTTCTAGAATGCTCTGCCAGTCTGATTTACTGCTCTGCATACATCTAACAGATCACCTCTGTCATTTAAAAGGCACTGCCTGTTAATTGTGTATATTTCTGTCATGTACCATTAGGGAGACCACTTCCTATTCATTTTTGCATACCAGTACCTAGACAAAGGCTAAATAATAGAATGTGCTTTGTAAAGTGTGATGAATGAAGGGAAGGAACAAATAAAAGAGAGAAGGAACAAAGGGAATAAGAAAGGACAAAAGGGGGAGATGGCAAAAGGAAGAGGTAACCCTAAAACCAGGCTTTAGTCTACTAAGTATAGTCGTTACAGTATAATGTTTCATAATCTGAGGGATAGGACATTCTATGGTATCTCATAATGTGGCAAAGACATTGCAAGCTAAATGTAGAAGAAAATAATAGTAGAAGGAGTCAGAGCTAGAATAAGGTACACCTAGGCTTGCTAAAGAAAATACCTAGATCTGTAGGTGATGAAGGGGTCTAGAAGGGCAGGCGGTATTTATTGGACAATGAATAAATATTTGATGGGAAAAATGGTACTCCATATAAATAGTTGAGATCAGACAGATTCAGAAAACTATAGCAGGTGGCAGGCAAAAAAAAAAAAAAAAAAAAAGGCACTGAAGTGTGGTGAGTAGAAAGGCAGGTAGCAGATAGTTCACATTATGATCATTAAGAAGAAAAGCCTAAGAGGCCTAAGGCATAGGGCTAGGTTCTAGAACAGGAATCATATTGGAAGGATGGATAGTGGAAGTTTACTCAAAGGATTTACATTTAATGGGCCAAGACAGGGATTTGAATACCAGATTTAGAAAACCAGATATAGGCCTTGACTCAATAATGAAACACTGGTTCTCTGAGTATATAACTCATTCTCCTTGAATTCTGCCTTCCTAAGGCTAGGCTTAGTTTGGATAGAGACCAAGGTGAAAGCCTAGTGGCTTCTACCTATATAGAAGTATAGAGAAATATACGAAGTCTGTGAGCCAAGTAGATCTTAGAAATGATACATTATATGTGTATCTGAATAGGTGAATATTTCTGGATCTGTGTTCAGTATTCCAATCAGTTATCTTTAAATAAGTAAATGTGATAGGATAAGCATTTACCTTTAACAATGGGATACATTCCTTATAAAAATAAGCTTTGGAAACATTTTAATTTTGAATAACAGATATTACTAGAGAATATATTTCATGCTAAACTATAAAATATGAGAAAATCAAAATTATATATTGTCACAACTGTACAAAAATATATATCATCATATTCAGATTTCATATATAACTTTAAAGATCTTAATATACATATCTCTAACAGTAAAATTTATATAAAATTTATACTTTCATTATCTGGTCAAAAATGGATCTATTTTTTTAAGTCTTAAACTTTATTAAAGACATTTAAATGGGTGGGGTGCCTGGGTGGTTCAGTCGGTTAAGCATCCAACTCTTTTTTTTTTTTTTTTTTAAAGATTTTATTTATTTATTTGACAGAGAGACAGCGAGAGAGGGAACACAAGCAGGGGGAGTGGGAGAGGGAGAAGCAGGCTTCCCGCGGAGCAGGGAGCCTGATGCGGGGCTCGATCCCAGGACCCTGGGATCATGAACTGAGCCGAAGGCAGACGCTTAACGACTGAGCCACCCAGGCACCCCAGCATCCAACTCTTGATTTCTACTCAGGTCATGATCTCAGGGTTGTGAGATCCAGCCCTGCATTGGGCTCTGCACTGGGTGTGGAGCCTGCTTAAGATTCTCTCTCTTCCTCTCCCTCTACCCCTCCCCAATAATAAATAAGATAAAATAAAATAATAAAATAAAATAAAATATTAAAATAAAATAAAATGAAATAAAATAAAATAAAATACATTTAAATGGGTGAATATAGAGTAAATTTTTTGAAATATTCATTGTATTTTGAGGTATTTGAATACATAGAACTCTAACATCAATCCTAAGCTTGTAACTACATTTTTTTTTTCCTTTTTCATTCAGTATCTTTACTATCCTGTTGTACAGCCTTGGGAACAAGTATAGCCAACTGAGTCATAGCTGTTATTCTGTAAAATGGATACAACTACTTTTTATCCAAAATGTGATAATCTACTTGACAGTTTCCTAAAAGTACCTGGGGACATGCATGTTATTACAGTATATCTTTATTCAAATTTAGAAGGTAATTATTTCCTCAAAAGTTTAATTCAAAAATATATGTAAATATAAATTGTTAAAATAAAAGACAGAGATGTGATAGTATAGAAACATTAAATCCAAATTGAGATCTGAAAGTACTCTCATAAGGGGTCCTGTCCTCTTTATTGGAATGCAGGCTAATTTATTCTGTTCCTGTACTTGTGAGGTAGATAAAGGAGGTTTTGTCTTTTATGGTTCTCATCTATCCTTAAATGAGGCAACCTTCTCCCATGTTTTTCACATCTTTAGTTTTACAGACTTTGCCACCGGAGCTTGCCTGTTAAAAGACTGACAAGAGACTGACTATCAGATATTAAAATACTTAATTAAACTGAGATTGACCTCAGGCATTTCATCAGTCTAAAATCAACTGGAGAATGTGCCAGGTTAACTCTACAGCTTTCGCTAAGCAATGCATCTATAAAACCAAACAATGATAATAATAACCCCATAGAATCTGAGATGGCGTGTACATTTTCATGAAAATTTTCTATCTGATCTGAGTGCAGAGAGGGGAAAATGAAACAACCTTGGATAAGTCAGACGATAAAATCATATTGTACATTGAATCATCTTGTAGTTTATGGTCAATAATGTGATTATGAAGACATCATCACTGTTGACATTGCTGAAACCAACACTGAGAAAAACTGGCTAGTTTTCTATTTCTCTAAACATACGATCTCCTTGATTCTAAAAGGAAATATGAGTCACAAAGGAATCCTGCTGATGATATTTGGTCTCTTGAGTATTGGGCTAAGCTTTATTCACCTTCATATGTTCCTTTGTGCCTTTCTAAATTTTTAATAAATACTTGAAAATCCTATTTTGTTTTAAGTAAGCTGGAGGCCCAACGTGGGCTGAACTCACAACCCTGAGATCAGGAATCCCATGTTCCACCAACTGATCCAGCCAGGTGCCCCCAAATCCTATTTTTTAACTGAGGTTTCTGTTAGTATCCTCTTCTGAGATATTATGCTACTTAGATTATGAATCTGTAATCAGTTTGATCCACATCATTAAGAAGAAATATAGTCACTTATCCCTTTTAAGTTGGCTTGTCCAGCTTAAGAGGAAATCCAGCATCTCCTTCTTGAGGCTTTCTCCTGTCCATAACTGTCTAAGAACTCCTAGAAGTGCATTCAGTCCAAAGGGATAGGATTTTTTTCCAAATGAGTAGTATGTTCAGTACATTTTATTTTCATTACTGCTATACTGTATAACTTTTGAAATCTGGCTTTACAGAGAATTGCTAGTGATGCCTTACTCTCTAGACCCCTTCTCAGCTATGTTATCCCACATTTGAGCTACAGTGGTGTAGCTCTTTTAGTTCGTACTTACATAATTAGAACAAACACCACATCTGGGTTGCTGGGTTCAGAGGACTCCTGAAGGTTAGGCCTATGTCTTCACCTGGCAAATACATTAAGCCTAGAATTCCCTTTCCCTCACAATGAGTCCTCCTTGGAGATAACTCCAGATCGTTTACTTTTTAGTTAGAATCATCCTAATATTTCAGTGCTTCTAATATTGTTGAAACTCAAATGGGATTGCGTTGGGGACTTATGATACCTCTCCTCCCAGGAGGATCGTTGTCTCATATAAATTTGCCCACTTTCTCCACAGAACAACATTATATATCAAGTCAAGGGGTGAGTATAAGGCACCACCTTCGGCAGTGTACAGAATTTCATCCTTGGTCAGTGCAGAGAGTACCCAGTTTTACAATGTTATAGGCTGGGGATACTATTTATGTATTTTTCTCTCTTAACATAAGAACTCTATTTCTAAATTACTTTGAAAAATAGAAATTCCTACTGTTTGACCTTTTCTTAGACCTCCTAGAGAGTAGCCAGGCAAATTTTGATAGAATTTCATTTTTAGTATTAACCATGGCAGAAGGCTATGGTAAGAAATAGTCTCTGAAATTCTCCTCAAGCTAGAGAGTTCTAAGAACTTCACAGGATCCTTAAAACTCAGAACCATCAAGTTTGAGAGAATACTCAATCCCAACCTGGTCCTATTTCCTAGGTAAAAGACTTTTGGGAGTTAAGTGGGTAGAGAATAAGAAAGAGAATATCTGAGGTCTATCTAGAGACTCAGAGTTCCTCAGATGTTAAGTTTTAAAAAACTGGAGCGAGCTTTCTGCAATATAATTCACCTTTTAAGGTACTTTTGGAGCCCCTTCAGTTAACTTGGTCTCTATAGACTGAAAGAGGTCATAGAACATCTCACAAATTTTTACGAAGGCCTTCAGTTGGCTGGCACAGGTACAAAGAGAGTAAGAAACTTAAAAGTGCCAATGGGGCAAATATATATTAATTATATGTATAAAAAGTTATATAGATATAAATACATATAATTATATATTTAATTTCATAATTACCTTGTCTTTATTCAGTGTAGACTTGATTGGCCAGAACACCCAGAGATCCTGGTGCCCCCTGGTGGTCACTGAATCATCACAGATCTCCTCGACTCCTAAAATCCAAGGGTTTAAGAGCTAAAACACTGCAAGATGAGAAACTACGAGAGCATGTAGAAGTACTTTACATAATTTAAGCTAGTTCTTCCTATCAGTGCTGGTGACTTATGGCAAAATGAAATATAGCTAATGGAAAGGAAGAACCTTTGCAGGCAAAATCAAATTAAAAAAAATAAATTCTTTTTAAGAGTATTGTACATGTATTAAGTGATTGTGAGTACAATGTGCCACTTTCTCTGCTATATTTAGCAGTTCTTTTAATATTAGTCAAAAAATAAAAGTTATTTGACTCAACACTTTTGAATATTATAAATGAATAGAATATTTCCAAGTGACACCTTAGCAACATTCAACTGGACTCTTACAATATTGATACAATTTTTTTTATCTGTTAAGAGGTCTTAAATTAACTCAGTAATTGCAGTTGGAGAATTATATTTGTTGTTTTCATAACAGTATCAATTTATCTGACCTTACAAAAATGAATAAACTTTTATAAAGGCACAAAATATAGTCTTGACTTACAATTTGATTCTTGACCTCTGATTTCCTATACAGATTTGGCTAAATCTGAAGCTTAGAAAAACAGGTGAAATTATGACTGTGTGTTTTATGAGCCTAGTTTATGTACATTTTTTATATTGGACTGCAAATAAATATTTTATATACACTACATAAATCATGCTAATGTAAATATGTAAATGATTATCCTGCACAGTGGAAAGATTGTTTACATTTTGACTGAAATCACAAATAGAGAACCCAATTTTCTGTAATATCTATTAACTGAGACATAATGTTTCTTTTCTGTTTATAATCAGTTTCTTCTGCACAGTACCTTTTCTAATTCAGTTTAAATTACCCCTTTTTCTGTGATGAACTTGCATTTTCACATTTACCAGCTGTGAATGCATTTAGACAGTAAGTGCAAAAGTAGTAGGTTCAGAAACAGCCCTTTGATTTCATTGTTGCTGTTAACTATTTAGTTTGGCAGCCTTGGATTTGTAACATACTGAAGTCTCAGATTGTACTTTACCCTCTAAAGGCCTGTTTACTGTACGCACGTGCACACACACAAACACACACATGAAAACGGCTTTTTATTTGAAAATTCATGGCACTTATTCCCTGAGGTCATTATAGTTTACTCTTAAGTTACTGTTTCTTCCTTAAAGTCATAGAATATCTTCCAGAGATAAACAGTGAGGTGAATATTAGTATTGAAGCCTGTTAAAAGGAGGTAACAGCTGTACCCTCATTTGGAATGTGTGTCTTGAATTTGTACATTTGTTTTCATATATGTATAGTTATGTGCGATTATTAGTAATGAGATAAAAATAACATGGTGCAGAAAAATTAGGTATATCTTCTTTGCATCTGAAAATAGGTATTTTTCATCTTTCTACTATACACGTATGATGGATGTTTCAAAAGAGGGGATATAAATGGAAATGTTAAAGTTTATCTCTATTTTTTCCATTTTTTTAAAATTAGCTAAATATATGTAGGCTACTCTATCAACTGCATTGTACAATGAATACATAAAAATTAAAAAAATAGTTTTCGGAATTTCTTCTTTGGCTCACATGTGTTGATTGTATACACCATTTTGTATAGCTCAGGAAAATGATTTTTTTTAAACTCATTTTACATATACACACATCACATTTACTTTTCTAGAATTTTCTATACAGATAATAGCAAAAATCATAGATATGAAGCTAAAATAAACTATTTTTAAAGTGATAGAATGAAATTCACTATTGAATGTTATTTTAAAATATGAAAAGTTCTGTGAACTGATTATTTTTTATTTCAAGGGCTTCATGAAAATAGGTTTATGTGCTTTGCTGTTAGCCAAATGCCTTCTATTAACAATATATATACTAAAATACATGCTGTGTAATGCTGCATGATAAATGTTCTTTTGTTGACTAAGTCATTCACTTTGATTTAAATGTTATGACTTCTTTACCAATATACCTAGATACAAAAGAAAGAAGGTTGGTAAACCTAAAAATGAGTATCATTATGCAATTCTGCAGGGAAAACTGTCAGCAGCCTGGCACATGTGCATTTAATGTGAAGCCTCTTGTCTCTAAAAATAAAAGCAAGGCTGCACATGCCCCTATGTCTGACAGACAGAAGGGACACAATAAGGGGACTCCCTATACCACCTACACTCATCAGAGTGAAGGATGTTACTTCTTTGGTTTCCTGGTTTAATGGAAAGTTATTTGTATTCACATCACTGAGTATTAGTCATTCAATAGATGAAAGGAATATTTTAAACTTTAAAGGCTACCTCGGTGTCATTGTAAGTAGTGGGGATGAGACCCTGGAGAAAGTGCCGAAATCCTGTAGAATTATTTTAACTATTAGAAGTGGTTTAATATTTGTGAGTTTGTGGTTCTGAGATTAATAGTTTTATAGCATATGTGTGGAGATTTATGTTTTTAATTATGTTTTACCTTACAATTTTTACTCTAAAGTATCTGTTTGTGTAAATACCACTTGATTTTCTCTGTAACACATGCACTCTACATTTTTTTGTCTCTTTTCAAGGTTAATCTATTAAGCAGTTTACATTTTCTATGCATCCTTTAAAGGGCACTTAAGATGCTTTTAGATATAATTTCTAAAATATTTAATTGGCATAATGGCTAGGAACAAGTAACATTTAAGAAATAAACTACAGAAGCAAAGAGAGGTTAGAGAAGGAAATTTCATTTCTTTCTTCTTTGTAATTGCATTAAGCAAGTTAAAACTACAAGAGACAATTTACCATAAAATAAACCGTAAAAATCTGGGGATCTGTCATCTCTGAGAAGTCTTTGCTATAAATACCAGAAACAACTCAATTTACTTTATATTTCTATATAGAAAGGATAGGAAAAGTTTGGAGTTTTAGGCGAGATCAAACTTTGTGCCTCTTATAAATAAAGGCAAATCAGGAATGACAGATTTTTTTTTTTTTTTTAAGAGAGAATTATAGGACAAGAAGAACACGGAGCTCATCTTAAACATGTGATCAAGTTACTCTGCGGTGACCTTTGAAATTGGTGATTTGGCAATTAAGGTTTTAAAGTTCTTCCTCTTATTACATTACCCACCTCTTGAATTGCAAAGTGTCCAAAACTGCCTAATGGTAAACGGATTTCTCTACGCAGGCGTCCTTGCTATTTTAGTTGGATGAATTCAACTGGAGATGTTGGTTACACTTTTTATTCTCAGTTTCCCTTGAAAGATTGAATAATAATTATATAATTGAGTAAGTATTGGAATGTATCAATTTGTGAAAGAGGTCTTGCTTTATTAATTTAATGCGTGGTAACATTCTTTAAAATTAAGTGTAATTTATGCAGCGAAATGGGAAACGTTCAAATTGGGGCGATCCAAGGAAAACCTCAAAAAATATTAAAACATGTAAGAAAAGTGATACGGAACCTTCTAAACGTTCTCTCTTCGCGTCCTACTTTACCCAACAAACTATTGTGAGATGATAGGGCGGGGGTGAGGAGGGCACCTAAAACAAAAGACTTCCTTTTTCCACTCCCTTTTCTCTGTTTCTTTTGCCAGAGCTTGTTGCAAACTCTTGGAAACACTGTTTGAACATACTATATTTGGATACTTTTATTCTTCCAGAGACTGTGCTGGGTGGTGCCTAGAGCTGACTGATGTTGATTAACAGAAAAAAAGAAAAGTAGAAACCTTTCAAGAAATGAAAAGAACAGTTACCCGACCCGCGGAGGTTTTGAGTAACAAAAAAGTAAAAGGCACTTTACTTAAAGACACAGCTTATTTCACTTCCCTGGCTCCGTGCTTGATAGCTGAGAGATGGCTTGCATTGCCTCTGGTTTCTAAAAGGCCACGAGGAGTACCGCTATATATATAATACTCTATGTTGGGAGCGTTATTCTCGGATTGATTCTGCTCCACGAAAGCTGCGGTTGCTAAAAGCCGAGTGCCCACAGCAGCACGCACCTCGGCTGCCATCCGTGTCCTCCCTTTCCGAGCATCTAGCGAAAGCTGGGAGCTCAGACCCTGGAGGGAATCCTGGACCCGCAACCTGACTCCGCTCGCAGCCTATTGGCCCGCGCCCCGAAGCCCGCCCCCGAGGCCGGGGCGGCCTTTTCACCGGGACCCGCCCCTCGGCCCTGGGAATCGCCGCCCGGCAGGCCGGCTGCGCCTGCCAGTCAGCCCGAGTGGCGGAGGCTCTCTGCTCGGAGCCCCGCCCCCTCCCCCTAATTGATATTATTGGAGTGTGGAGCAAGCGGCCGGTCTGCAGTCGGAGACTTGCAGGCAGCAAACACGGTGCGAACGAACAGGAGGGGGAAAAAATAAAAAAGCTAAACGTGGAGCAGCCGGCCGGAGGTCGAGCAGGGGAATCGATGCGAAAAGCGCAATAAAAAAGAACCCACTTCGGAGCAAACATCATTTAAAAAGCTACGACTCAACTGAAACCTAAAATAAAACCTGCTCATGCACCATGGTTTTTCAAACTCGGCACCCTTCATGGATTATTTTATGCTACATCTGGCTGCTCCGCTTTGCACATACCGGGGAGGCGCAGGCTGCAAAGGAAGGTAAGGTGATGAGAACGCAAAGTTTGTTCTGACTTATTTATTTAGCGGTCTACCTGCATGAGCCGGCTAGTCCGCGGGGCTGCCGGCCGCGCCTCCCGCGCGGGGCGACCCTCCCCCGCCGGCTCCCCGCCCCCTCACCGGTCCCGCTGCTCCCGGCAGGCGGGCGGCAAGCTGGGCTACTCCGAACCGTCTTCAGCCCGGTGCCCGGGGCCGTCCGCCCGACGGGAGCGGGATTTCTGGCGCGGGCAGTCCGGAGGGCGTGAGCAGCAACGGAGAGCGGCGGGGCGGAGTGGGGTGGTGTGTGTTTGGGGGGGGGGGGGAGAGCGATGACCAGCGAGCTCGTTCTCTAGGATCGTAGGCGGGCCAGATCTCTTCCTCTAGCCCTCTCCTCTTCCTCCTCTCGGTGTTCGCCTCTGGTGGGGTAAGCTGCGGCCGGAGTTAGTCGGAGACTGGGGAGTGCAGCTTCTAGTGTCTTGGCCAGCCCGTCGGCGAGCGGCTGGTGTCCCGAGCCTTCCCACAGGGCCCGTGACTTGCGTGAGCTCCGAACGCTCGGGTTACTAATGAAGTGCTCACTGCGTCGGTGGAGGAGGCGCGGGCCTGCGGTTGGCGCTCAGCCGCCGGCGCGGAACAATAACGCCGCGGAGGTGAAGCGAGGGAGCGGTGCGCGCCCCGCGGCGGGGACGTCTGCGTTCAGCGCGCGCCGCGCGTGGGTCCCGGCGGCCGCGCGGACAGCCCGAGTCCATCCGGCTCGGCCCGCCGGGGAGGCAGGGGGCGGGCTGGGGCTGTGGAACTGATAAGGAGGTGCCGCTTGGGCGACTACAAGTCCCCAAACATCTGCCCGGCAGTTGAGTCCGAGTGGTCAGACCTTGCGAAGGATCTGGATCCTGAGGGCTAGTTCTGGGTGAAGAGAGGTTTCATTTGGGCGGCCAGATACGCCTGTATATGGTTGTTATTATTATTATTATTATTATTATTATTATTATTATTATTATTTCTTCTCCTTTGAACCACTGACAAGGTAAAATACCTTTCGGTGCCTGTAGTTGGAGCTGGGGAAAAATAAATCTTCTCAATGGAAATGTCTTGCTTCTTGAGCAACGTAACAATCTCCACCCCCCCACCCCCGTCTTCCAGACTGTAAATCTAACGTTGATTTCCCGTTATTTAAAAGCAAGATACTAATAATTAATTGTTCCTGAAGTATGGAGAATGGAGGAATCTGTTATCAGATTTAGGTCATGATGGTGGTGTGGGGCGGGGGGGAGGGGTTGTGTTCGATACTGGTTCTCGCTTCACGTAGCCCTGAAAACTTAGTGATTTAGTGCTGCTTTTTTCCATTCTCTTCGTGCACCCCTCGTCTTTCACTCACACCACACCGCCCAACCCAGCGCCATGTCCTACTTCTTGAGCCAGCCTGACCTTCTGACCCCAGTTTCCACATCTGCAACCAGTGTTGACGCTGAACCCATTCAGAGAAATTTTCAGAGAAAACCATGACTCCGAGCTGTCGGTTACGCGTTAGCCCCCAACCGACGTCTGCCAAAAACACACACCCATACACACCAGAATGCACGTTTCTACTCGCATGACACTAGCGATTAGGAACATTCAATTCTGGAACCTTGTACTGATTGCTCCGGAATAGCGGGACCTGAGGAAAAGTTTGCACCGCTGCGGCGAAGCCGGGCGCGCAAGCTCACGGAGACCCGGCAGGAGTTTGAGCTATAAATAACTGCATCACTAGGGGGAGAGGTTCCTGCAGCCAGAATGTCTCGCTCGCTTGCTTTTCTCTTCTGGGTGCAAGATACGTGAAGTGGATTCTGATTCTAGGAGGCTGAATTCTTTAAATGCAGAAGTGAGATGTTTAAAAGGTGGGCGGGAGGGCGAATGCGCCCCGCTTCTCAGTGGCGACGCTCCCAGCGCGCAGCGTCGATCAAGAGCTGCGGTTCTGGGAGCGAGCAAGCCCCGAGGGGCGCCGCGGCACCCAGGGGCGAGCGCTGGGAAGCGCCTCGAGCAGGTGCCAGGCCTCCCAGGTTGGCCGAGGGTGGATGGAGGAAGCTGAGGGACCTCCTTCCTCCACTTTCCTCATACGTGTTCTCTCGGGAGGTCCGTTCCCGCTACTGGGAGGGAATGTATAAGTCAGAATCTGACGCTTGGAGGCGAAGTGCAGCTGCTGTTTTTCCTCTTCGTAAATGCCGCCGCCGCCTCTCCCTCAAAGGAGACGCTTCCCGAAAGCCTCTTTCCTCCTCCCGGCTCCTTCTGGAGCAAGGGCGCCAGTGGCTCCCTGGAGGTCCAGGTCTGGCGGAGGCGTAATGGATGTTCGGCGCGGGGGGCGCGCCAGTCTGGCAGCCCCTGCCCCGCCCCGCGGAGGGCCCCGCCCCGGCCCCGGCCCCCGCCGCCCCCGCTACCCGCGCGGCCCTTGGCTGGCTTGGCCCGGGCGCGCCCTGCATCTTGCCCTTGCCTTTACCCCCGCGCAGCAGGGAACGGAGTCCCGGAGCCCGGGCCTGTGCGCCCCAGGTCCTGGTCGGCCCCGGGGTACGCCTCCGTGGGCGTGAAGGGAGGATGGCGCTCCGCGCTCTGAGCGGGAAGGCAAAAGCGCGCACTTGCGGGTTTACCCAGAGAGCGGACGACGAGGAGACACGCTGGTCCCTTTAGAGCTGCTTCTGATTAAACGCTCAGGGCTGGTTTCTGTTTTGTTTTTATTTGTTAGTTTGTTTCTCTCTTAACTTGTTTGCCATCATCACCCCTCCGCGGTCCCTTGGTTCCCACCCCAGATAGTGCTGAGGGGTAACGGAATGGCAGTAAACAATCATCACATTGCTTGTTTCACTCTCCAAAATGACTCGAAGGTCACCTGGGTTTAAAATCCACTTGTGTCCTGTCAGTGCAGAAGACAAAAATAATAGTAATAATAAATCATCTCAAAAGGAACCTGGAACCCATGTTGTTTCGTTGTGCTAACTCTATTGTTGAGGACAAAACCAAAATAAACTTTAAACGTTATATAAATTCACTAGTCCAACGATTTATTGATGTTCCCAGTGCGAAATACAACTTGGTATTTTGAAAGTGTGCATTCCACCCCCCCCGCCCGAAAGAGAGTCAAGTATTTGTGACCGAGATTTGTGCTTTCATGGTCTTCCCAAGAGTCTTAAGTGTAAAACATTTTTGCAAAAAAAGTGTTTCTTTATCTATGTGTTTTCAGTTGCAGGGAATAACCTTGACTAGAGCGAAGGAGTTGAACACATAATCAGTGTGTTCCTTTGTTTTCTTAACGTAACAAATTTTCATTACCTTTTAAATATACTTTTTTTCCTCTAGTGATTATTTAAAAGCTCATATAAGCATATATTTTAAGTCCAAATTTTAACATTTTTCTGAGGTTGATGTTATGCATATTTACAAGCTTGGAAATATATTCAGTATTATTTCTGGACAAGTTGATACATTTGTTAAAAATGCTGTAGAGTCAGAAATATTTTTAAAGAATAAAAACTCATAACTGAATCAGTTCAAGCAGAGTGAATGCTTTAGGAGAGTAATTGTCTTAAAAAGCAATAAAATATATTGAATTGGAGGTATGATATGTGTCAATGTGTAATATTTGAATACATTATCTTATATTAATACTGCCAAGAGCATTTGTTACATTTATATACATGTAAATGAATTGTTTATACTTTTTGATAATATAAAAGTGGAATACAACTGTTTTTAAAAGTCAAGTCAGGAACAAAGTCAAGTCAGAGTTTAAATATATCATTTTGAAAATTAGCTAATGCTTTGAAATATTTGGAAATTTAAAAAACATAGAAATATTGAAAACAGATGTTTGACTAACCCAGAAATATGTCTTGGAAATAATGGGCAATTTATTTTTCTCATGATGACATTGCTTGATACAGTTTTCTATTGTATTCATTTTGGCTTAAGTGAAGATACCCTGTGGAAAAGTTTTTAAAAAATAAACTCCAATTCTCAAAAGGCACTAGGAAATACTTTTGGCACAATATTACAAATTAATGACTAGCTGAAGATAAATATGGAATTACATTTTATTATGTTCATGTTGTTATATCTGACAAAATTTGGAGTGCTCAATGGCTTATAAAGTTTTTTAAAATATATAGTTACTATAGAATCAATATATCACATGCAATTTTTACCCTGTCATATTTTTAAGTTTTTAAACTTATTTTAATATTTTAATTAAAAAATACCAAATATAGTATAGTATTTTGATATCTTTTCTCTTTAAGAAAGGGGAATATACTTGTATCAGGTGGGTATTCATTTCATCATTCATTTACATAAATAACTGTTAATATATCTTAGATCATAAAGTGATACTTATATAGAAATTAGATTCACATTAATAACTTTTGCAAATGTGTTTACATTTTTCATGTAACATTTGAAAATAAAACTTTGTTTTTCAGTACTACTGCTGGATTCTAAAGCACAACAAACGGAGTTGGAATGGATTTCCTCTCCACCCAATGGGGTAAGTGCTTCTCCTCATAAAATATCACTTTTTATTTTTTAAAGTAAACACAACCTCCCCCTCCCTGTGGAAGTATTCACATTCTTCATATTTAAACTGTTTTAATTCCAAATGTCTCATTCAAAATTTTGTTGTGTTATAATGAGACATTGAGTTCTTTGAGTAAGAGAAGGTATACTTAGTACTTGGGGAAATGGATTTAAAAAAAAATCTTTATAACCATAATCATTTGAGTTCTTATTGTGAGAGGAATCATACCTCAGGTTCCAGGCTATAAATGCTAACTAATTACAGGGAACATTTCCTTCACAAACTCACTTAAACCTCTTTAGTTCCTTTATACTTAATCACTAGGTAGGTTGTATGTAGTTCTTTAAAACAGTATGTGATGTGTTTCTTCTTTTAAAAACAGTTCTAGCATCATTCAGAGTACACTTTAAAAGGTAGCTGACAGTGTAATATGCTCCATATTTTAGCATGGAATTTGCTGTAAAATATTATTTGGATTCTCCAAATTTTTATCATGTGCTATCTGCTGTTATTAGTCAGAAATGATGGCAGAGCATGTATATATTATAGTAAAAATCTGCTACAATAAATAGGAGTAAAAGCCTCCCAATAAAAATCTATGAAAATATAAGTAATTCTGACCATTACATTTCACATGTCAGGATAGGTATATTATTTACTTAATTTTAGTTCAACATCTTTGTCTTTAGGTCTTATTTTAATTGTAAGAGAGGGCACATACTTCATCCCTTAGGAAGAAAGGGGCTGCGAGAAAGGAGAGTATATATCTCATTGTTATTTAAGTAGATCTTCCTTACAGTAAGAAGCATAAGTGAGGATATAAAAAGTGTAACAAATTTTGCAAAGAGAAGAATGAAAATCTGAAAGGGAATTTGAGTATAAGAACAGCATAAAATCAATATGTCATGAACTGGAAGTCAGTTTAGTAATGCAAAATGTGAACAATGCAAATCTCCTTAAAATATTCAGATTTTTTTATTGAATTAATATTTGAAAGATTGCTTAAGATGATATTGTAGTTATCTGTATAGGTCAGATTAAATTATGAAAAAATGACAAGTATTTTACAGATTAACTATAAAAAGCGCACTGAGTTTAAGGTAGGAATATCATACTTTTCTTGTAAGTGGAATAGTTTCCATGAGTGAAAATATACATTTTAGGAAGACATTTACAATAAAACAGAAACACCTTTCTTACCAATGACAGATGTAGCCCATTTTCTACCATCCATCAGTTAAAACAAATAGAGATGGAGGATAGTTTTTATCTCTAAGGAGAAGTAAACTGATACAGGATTGTAGTGATTGTAGTATTTCATCAATGTAATCCACGAAATGATAAATTATGACTGTCTATGTTATCTTTGACTCAAATGGGCATTTTATCAGTCCAAATATCTTAACAGTTAACCCTACATATCTGTAGGAATCAACAGATAATATTAGGAAATGATAATTGACAATATTTTTTTATATATGAAATGGATTGGTTTGCATGCTATTAAATATCTTGCAGGAAATAAAGTGTTATTAAGATACATTTTTAGAAAATATTTTCATAAGTATACTATAAAAGCACAGTATTTGAATTAAGACTTCTTTCCTAATGGTGTCATTTATAGAAGTGATTGCAATCTCTTAGAAAAGTGAAATAATAAAACAAGAGTTGTGTTAAATGCGTTTGTGTAGTCTTACTATTTGTGATCTATACAATCATTGTCTTGAAAATTTCCCCTCAGGAATAAATTTTTAAATAAAAATTAAAATTAACTGGGTTTCAAAAGTAGTGAAATTGATTTTTCATACATAAAACAAAGTAATATGATTGTTCTTGAAGTTAGAAAAAGGAAACCTTGAGATATGCCTTTATAATAATTAGCCTTGGTTTCTTTAGGCTGGGGAATTGTTAAGAGCACATTTATCTTTAGAGCTTTTGATTTCTTGGTAGATATCATTATTAGTTTTACTTTTTTTAATAATTTCAATCTAATTAAGGGACTAAAATCTCCACATCCAAATGCATGAATTTGGGTATATTTGGCTAAGTGCCATTCATACAGATTATAAGCAGCTAACTGAAACAAAGGGAAATATGCACACCATTAACTAGTCACAAACTCAGGTTGTGTTGAATAAAACCTGCACATGATAATGGGTTCTTTGCTGCATTTGAGGAGTTTTGATATGTATAATAAAATTGCAGCAAGTATATAATGTCATACAAAAAAATTCTAAGTTAGAGTATTTTGCTAATTTGTCAGTTTTCTAAAAAACAGTTTTAAAAGTAGATATTAATATTTTAAAGTATTTTAATAAATTAATCCTCTAATCAAGTTTTACAAATAAAACTCATTACCACATGCTTATTAGTTTCTTTACTTTCTGCTTTTCTTGAAAGGATAGTTTAAATATTGCATGCTGTGTGATTTTGGATTTGAATACTAACATATTTTCATATTTGGCATTTTATATTGGGGAAATGAATACAAGTAGATGATGATTTCACTATTAAGGTAGCCTGCATATAAAATGGGAAATTTTTGTGATAATGGTAAGAAAGGACATAATCAACTGTTACGTTAGACTTCTAGGAATATTTTAGGTGAAATGAATTTGCTAATGAGCAGTATAGATATTATTATACATGGCTTTATAATCTTTAGAGTTTTGCCAATTCTGCTAAACGTATTATTTTCCCTTTTCATGAAAATATATGTTTGCTGTAGTATATATTGCATCAGTATATGAATGGACATTTTTAAATGTGTGATATTTTTCCTGTCAAAAAGCTTATTACTGAAATATGATCCAGCATGCTGATTTTCCATGTACATTTGATTGTCTATTGAAAGCAATTTATTTATGAAGATGAATCATGCTTTTATAACTACTTATTTATAGTTATGTGGCTTATGTACAGTATTATATATAACACTGCAATAAATAAATAGCTCTGTAAAATGTTACTCTCTTATATCTTATTTTGGAAAGATTGTAGAAGATTTTGCATTGTGAATATCAACATGTTGTGGGCTGCTTTTACATTTCAGAGCACTCTTGGCATTTTCTTCCCTGTGTTTTTTAGGTGCTCTAAGTTTAACATCAGCACTTAAAATGTCAACTGAGTTATCAGAAATTCTGCCATGTAGCCATATGCATATGCATTAAATGGTAATTTAAATGATTGTGTTATGCGCTTAGTCTATAAAAATTATAATCTCAGTGGAGACTATAGACATAAGCAAACATGTAAAAAGAAACACTAATACACTAGCAAACAGATATTAAACAAAATGAAATATTTATTGTATGTACAAACGATGCAGGCAACCTGAATGATGTTGCGCTACCAGGGTGAAGCTGAGCTAGGAGTCCTGTCTTCTTAGGGTACAGTGTTTGCCAGGGTAGGAATCTCCCTAACTCTTTCACAGTTCATCATGTGTGCTATGCTAACGATGCCTCATGTGCTTTCAAAATGAAAATGTTGTTTTTTTTTGCTGAATGACTTACAGCCTTTTTAAAACATTTTACAGTGGGAAGAGATCAGTGGGTTGGATGAGAACTACACCCCGATCCGAACCTACCAGGTGTGCCAGGTCATGGAGCCCAACCAAAACAACTGGCTGCGGACTAACTGGATTTCGAAAGGCAATGCACAAAGGATTTTTGTAGAATTGAAATTTACCCTGAGGGATTGTAACAGTCTTCCTGGAGTACTGGGAACTTGCAAGGAAACCTTTAATTTGTACTATTATGAAACAGACTACGACACTGGCAGGAATATAAGAGAAAACCTCTATGTAAAAATAGACACCATTGCTGCAGATGAAAGTTTTACCCAAGGTGACCTTGGTGAAAGAAAGATGAAGCTTAACACTGAGGTGAGAGAGATTGGACCTTTGTCCAAAAAGGGATTCTATCTTGCCTTTCAGGATGTAGGGGCTTGCATAGCTTTGGTTTCTGTCAAAGTATACTACAAGAAGTGCTGGTCCATTATTGAGAATTTAGCTATCTTTCCAGATACAGTGACTGGTTCAGAATTTTCCTCTTTAGTCGAGGTTCGAGGGACATGTGTCAGCAGTGCAGAGGAAGAGGCGGAAAACTCCCCCAGGATGCACTGCAGTGCAGAAGGAGAATGGTTAGTGCCCATTGGAAAATGTATCTGCAAAGCAGGCTACCAGCAAAAAGGGGACACTTGTGAACGTAAGTAATATGTGCTATTAAAATTCCACTTTGCATTTTTTTCTATTTCAGTATCAGAGATTTTGAGTAATAATAGTTATTTAAACAAGTGAGTCTGTGCTACACCAGCATTTCCGATTCAGCCGATCTTGAGTGAAGTCACTGTTGAGCTATCAAATGATTCCCCACAGTGATATCTGCACTAATGGTATGCAATAAATATTGGCAATAATGACATTTGTTACTAAGATTTAATTTGCCCTATGTTTGACCTAGAAGTCAATGGTTGCACATTGGTCTATGAGATTTAAGAGAGGAGAGTGAGCAGAGTGAGGTGTGACATTAATCAGGACTCAATGATAGGGGATTCCTCCTGTTGTTAAATCTGTATTGTCTGGACTTGTAAGCAGCAGAAAAAAGGAGGTTAAGGGGCTGCTAACGAGCTCTACTGATAGGGTACATACAAATATATTTCTAAACTTTTAGGATTATTTTTAATAAATAATAAAACTTTGATACAAAAATCATCAAATTTCACTTGATAGATCTTTAAAGTTACTTCTGCCAAAGCCATATTTCCTTTCTGGACTAAATAATAAAACAAATGCTTTTCTGATAAGTCATGTTATAGTGGACCACATTTTTTGTGGAAGTGGGCCAAAGCAAAGCTTTAGTTATTTTAATACACACATCAGTTGGACGTTCTCTATGTTTTGAAACAATAATAGCATACGAATTAGTGAACCTTTTCCTTTGTTTTCTAAAACTGGATTTTCTCTTATATAGTATTTTGTAGTCATTATAATTGGCCAGTATTTTTCTATTTAAAGCTATGTCACATGGATCTTCAAAATTGATATTGTTCTGTTTGTGCATATCCCAAAAAATTCTATAATAAGGTTATATTATTTATATATCTTTTAATTTATAAGTTATAAGACATAATCCATTCTGAAAAATAACTTTTATGTATTCTTTGTACTTCAAAGCCAGCAACATAATTTTAATGACTGCAAATCCTAGTTAATTTAGAAGGGACTAGAGCTAACAGTAGTAACTTACTATATGCAGATACTCTTCCATATGCTTTATATGTACTAGTTCATTTAATGAGGTAGATTTCATTTTCATGTCTATTTTACAGAAAAAAAAATTGGTAGTATCAAGGGTAAATTGCTTGCTTGTAATTACTTCAGGAAGTGATATCTGCCTTAGCTTAGAATCGGATTCAGGACGCACTGATTCCCGAGCCTAGGCTTTTAGCAACAATATTGACCTGGTTTCTGCACAAAGCAAGGAGAATCCTAGCAAATATTATTCTGTTTCATTGCAAATTCAGATGTCTTGATCTTAGTAATTTGCTGTATAAATCATATTACTTCCCCCATAAAATTCTTATTCTAGTAGAATATTTGAAGAAATAATAGTTTAAAAAGTATTTAGATCTTGTTGTCCAACACAGTAACCAGGAGCCACACATGGCTCTTAAGGTCTAAAAATTGGCTATTCTAAATTGAGATGTGCTGTAAGTATGATTTGCACACTGGATTTCAACGGCTTAGTACAAAAAAAAAAAAAAAAGGAATGTAACATATCATTAACAATTTTTTATGCTGCTTACATAGTGAAAGGATCATACTTTAGATATATTGGGTTAAATAAAATAGAATGTTAAAATTAATTTTAATTGTTTCTTTTTATTCTTTTTTAATGTGGCTACTGGAAATTTAAAAATTACATCATAGCTCATACTATATTTCTGTTGGACAAACTATTTAGATGGAGTAACTGAGCAAATATATTTTTCTATCCTGATTGAAGAGTTAAATACTTCATGTGGATGGCTGCTAGCATATAAAATACCGAGGACCCAGCACTCAATTGTCATCTGTGTTATAGCTAATGTTGTAAAGTGAACTCTGGGCAAAATAGATGCTATAGGTTTGGGTTCTATAGACCAGTTTAGCAGCTTCCTTTGACACCCCCCTGAAGGAGTCAAACCTGTCTTACCCATGTTCTCGTTCCCCATCACTTACAGTGGTAGGATTTCTTATTGAAGAGATCATCCTGCAAGTTCCATATATGTGGAAATCAGAAACTGATGAAAATTTATCAGTACTAGTAGGCGGAATGCTATACTACTGGGGATGTGTAGACATATTCTTAGTGAACTAATCAATTCAGTGAAAAGCAGTGTTCTTATTGACTGGAAGTTAACAACTATTACTTGATAATAACTATAATAAGAAAATTTATGAACATATTATTACACTTTAGCTGTAAAAACAGCTGATTTGAGGAGAATGCAGATTTTGGTTGATGTGAAAATGGAATTTAAACTTTTGCACAATTAAAAATGGGAAACATTATAAATAAAGCAGGAGTATTTACAAAAATGCCCAATTAAACCGGCTAAGGAAAGTCTAGGAAATAACATTAAGGTTCCTTCTCTTTCAAGGCTTAAAGATTTTTAAGGAAAATTATTGTATTTTTTGTATCATTTTGTGTAATTTAACCTAAATGATTTCTGCATTTACTTGTTAAAAACAAACAGGAAATGTTTGCTTTTTATACTTACAAGTATAGAACTTAGTAAGAAAAACAGTCTTTAACTGCAGTAAGGACATTTACCATGAAGAAAACACTCCCAATTTCTTCCAAATCAGCAAAATAATCTCATTAAATGTGGTACTATTAAAATTATCCACATTTATTTATTTCAATTTCAAGAATTGGAACCACATTTGAGTACCAAAATTATTGTCACCTGCAAATCACACTCAGGTAGTTAAAAATAAAGTAAAATGACTTCACTGTCTTCTACATGAATCCTGCATTGAAGTAGGTGGAATTAGGTATTAGAAAGAGTTCATTAAAAAACTGTGATTAGTCAGGATGCCTCCTTATGTTCAATTGAAGGAGTATGTGTGCACTGTTTTAAGTCAAGTAAATTGTTTATCACATAACTTTCTTAATTTTTGACCTTGGTGATGTTGACAAAGGAATTAAAGACCTTATACTTAACTTTGGCACTATGTTCATTTGCAAAAACACTTCCCTCCTTGGCATAATTCCAGTGCATTGCTGTGAGAGTACTTGCCTCTGGAATCAATCCAAGCCTGCCTTTATAGTATTTCTCCTGTTTCCTTTCAGGGATCCTGTTAAGAGTTTGAAAACAAATTCCAGTCCCATATTGAGGAAAACTGAAGTGTTTGGGAGAGGATGCTAGTGAGTCCCTAGCCAAATGAGGGTGGTTAGGCACTTAAAGGCATGTCTATCAAGGCACATTGTAGAGTGGAAGTCCACGGTGATATTTGCTAGGGTATAATTTGAAATACGAACAACTGTGAAAACTTACCACAGTTTTGATTAATTGATGTAAGAGCTTTTTTTATTTCTTCATGAGTTTGAAAAAAAACCTCAATTTTGAGACCCAAATGTTTCTCAAGCTTACTAATATATGGAGAACTTCTGTCTAATTCTTTATTATAATGCTTTAAGGAAGACATCTCTTCAGTCATTTAAAAATATGTAATTCCAGTTGGTTAGCAAGCTTTTATTGTCAGAAAGTCATTTTAAAAAAATTAACCATCAGTTGACACAGCTTCTATGCAAACTAGCAGATTATATTTTACATATATAAATATATTCAGAAGACTAATAAAATTGTATTCTGAAATATATTTTGAAATTTTTGGAACTTCTATATAATTAGATTTCATTTAAAAAGCAGAACAGTATTTGTCAAAGTGTGGAGCTTAGTATTATAACGGCTTTGTATGGGCAATTTGCAGTTTACACTAAACATCGTGTTCATTTTATCGATTAGTGCTTACCATATCACTAAGAGAAGAAAATATTTTTTGTGTCTTTTAACATATGAAGAAACTGAGGCTCAGGGATATTTATACATAAGAAAATTGGGTAGGAATCCAGTATCCTGTTTACCAAATCAAATCCTTTTTCCTCACTGCACTACACTGCATCCTAAAATTTGTCCTGGACTTCAACCAATGGATTTTAGTTACTGAAGAAATGGTGAAATTTTATTCTAAGTAAGGTGACCCTATGCCTCATTTGTCTGGGGTAATTGTTCCGTTAACATCTCTCTTTGTTTTCCAAAGTGTTCCGATTTGGATGATAAAATATATGGTCTCCCTAATTGTAAAAAATCCAAGGATATTATGCAGTTTGCATGCATATATATCAGATCTTGGAGATGGGATTTACTTGCATTATTTATATTGCTTAATTTTTATTTTCTGAATTAAAATAAAAATTTAGGAATTTCTTTTTTGATAATTTTAATGTAAAGGGGAACTCCAATAATTTTAGATCTCTAATTTTTGTTATAAGGAATTTCCCTAATAGTTGCTTCTTAATATTTTATATGAACATGTTTACAGGCTTGTCATTATTTTATTAACATATAATTAATGGACATATAACATATATAATTAAATAAAAACATTTATTCAATTTGAAAGCATTGATAATATTAAAACCTGTGTTGATTAGATTTTTGAAAACCATGTGTTTTTTTTTTCTCAAAAAGCATGTAATTTGTACCATCACTTTTTATGAAAACAAATGAGTCTTCATAACATATCTTGTTTATAATCAAATATAAACAGAAAAGTAAGATATACAGGGTTAGTAGCTCAGATGTAGAGTCACAAGAGTTTTCAAATTCTGGCTCTACAACATACCAGGTGTGTAAACTAGGACAATCTTTCTAAGCCTTAATTTCCTTAAGTATAAAATGGGGCTAATAAGAATAGTACCTCCTGCATAGGGTTCTTGTTAGAATCGAATGAAATAATACATGTAAAAACCCTAAGAATAGTATCTGGGACATAGCAAATAATCAATGAATGCTTGCTATTATCTTGTTATTAATCAACAAGGAGTTTGCTAAGTAAAGAAATCTCATGGCAATGAGTGAATGAGGATAGATCTCACAGGCCACAAATAGTTAAATATCCTTTAAGCCAGTAATTTCATCCCTGGTAACTTATGGGAGAAGATATTTCAATGAAAGAAAATAATTTTTTACATAACCTTTTTTTTCTTTCTCCAGCAATGTATACGATTTGAAATACTAGAAATAACCTAAATGTCCAAAATAAAGTGCATCACTTTGATTGAAATTAGTCCTTAAAATATCAGCCATGCGATATAGGAATTTTAAATTACTCCCTATTAATAATTTTGAATGAAAAATAAAGAATTAAAATTTTGCAAACACCGATATTTAGAATATGCAAGATGTACATCGGGAAAAGAAGAGATGCAAGCATAAATAACACAATCGATGTGTCAGTCTGGTGGGATCGTGGGTGATCTTTTGTTCTCTGAGTTTTTAAATTACCTTGAGCATTGACTTCTTTTTTAGCAATTATAAGTTATGTGTAACCTGGTATTTCATGTAACAATAGCTTGAATTGTTTCTTGAATATATGGGGTTTTTAAATTAAGTTTGTATCTGTGTAAAATACAGGGCTCAGGTGATGGAGCAGTAGTAAGTAGAAGACATAGTTTAAAAGGGGGAGATTCAAGGCCTTCAACAAAAACAGGTCATAGATTTGTTTGCTTTCTAGTTATTCATAGATGGCAAGAGCTTGTTTTAAGTATTTTACATGTATTAATTCATTTAGTCTCAAAGAGGGATGTTACTAACTTATTTTATCTAGTAGGTAAGCACTATTATCATTCTGTTTAAAGGACAAAAATTACTCTTACTGAGGTATTACATTCAGTGTAATTACAATGAATTACAATGTAATTCAATAATTACATTATTTACCTATACTAAATTATATATATGAGATGCATATATATACACACGAAATGTATATATACATTTACATATGCATATGATATATAGATGCAAATACACACTAACACACACACACATTATTATGTAAGGAATCCAAAGCACAGCGAGAGGTGGGTTAAGTACCTACTATCACACAGAGTGGTAGACTGCTGTTTAGTCAAGGTGGTCTGGCCAGGACTCTTTGCCCCTAACCAATACAATGCCCACATCTTTACAGATGGGCATTTTATCTATCACAAAGTCTTTTATAAAAAGAAATGTTCTTTCAGGATCTTGAAAGGTGCTACAAATCTGAACATTTTTTAAATTTATAATAATTTCAAAATACTTCTATCTCTGTCTTTCCCCACATCCTAAATATTTCATCTGCTTTGCCATTATCTTTCCTATCCCAATTCTTTTTTTCACATGGCAGTCAGAATGCAGTTTTGTCAAACACAACATAGATAGTATTACTTTATTAATCAGAAAATTTCAGGCTCCTCATTACCAATAAAAAATTCTGTTTTCTAGGCTGGCATTTAAGTCCCTCCAACTTGACCCTAATCTTCTTTTCTAACATTCTGTCACATTATTTATCATACTCAAAGCCTCTGTTCCCCAGCCTGGTACTGATCTGTCATTCTACAGTAAGTGTACCCATAGATATTTTTATGATGCCCTATTACTTAATATTTGGCCCCAAATAAACAGAAAAACGAACAAACATCATGGCCTCTCACGATTACCTCTTGTATCTTTAAAAAAATTTTTTTTATTAATTTTATTTTATTATGTTATTTTAGTCACCATACATTACGTCATTAGTTTTTGATGTAGTGTTCCATGATTCATTGTTTGCGTATAACACCCAGTGCTCCATGCAGAACATGCCCTCCTTAATACCCATCACCAGGCTAACCCATCCCGCCACCCCCTCTCCTCTAAAACCCTCCGTTTGTTTCTCAGAGTCCATCGTCTCTCATCCTGCACATTCCCGAGGTCTTCAGTGAGCTCTCTCTTCCAAATTCTGATGGCAGTCACTGGTAGTAACATTCCCTTGGTACTTACCAAGCCTCACTTTTTTCAACCTGCAGCATCAGCTAGCCTGTGCCAGCTGGTTGAAATTGTGCCTTTCCTTACAATTTCAAGTTAAATGCCTCTCATTCTCTGTTAGAGCATCTTTTCTTGTGGATACTTTGCCCTTTCCCTGTGGGAATCATCACACACAATATGATTATTTTTATTTTTATTTTTTATTTATTTGTCAGAGAGAGAGAGCACAAGCATGGGGAGTGGCAGGCAGAGGGAGAGGGAGAATCAGACTCCCCACTGAGCAGGGAGCCTGATGCGGGACTCTATCCCAGGGCCCTGGGATCATGACCTGAGCCGAAGGCAGATGCTTAACCAACGAGCCACCCAGGCACCCTGCAATCTGATTTTAGTCTTTATTTGTAATTCCTTTTACAGCTTCTAAGCTCCTTAACAACCACACCGTACAGTTTTCTGCTACCGACCATGGTACCCACCTAGCACAGTTCTTGTACCATCTTAATCTGCCAATAAATGTTTTTCAGCTTTCTTAAAGACTTAATCATACACTGCCCACTGCCAAGGCAAATATTTTTGTAATTTCATATTCATATCATGATTTAATTTCTTCTTGTATATGGCTAGCCTCTATGATTAACCTTAAACCTGATGAGAATGAGAAGCCTTTATTATATTTTCTTCTCCTCATAGCATATAGTAAGATGATAGGCTAATCATTAGAAAACCTGGACAGGAATCTGCTCCAGATATGGAATTTATTTCTATGAAAATAATATAACTATATTTATTCATTGTCATATTCCCGTTCTCTGTCTCTGCCTTTGTGTGTGTGTCTTTCTTTCAATTTCTACATCTCCTTCCTCTAATGAAATGAAAGCCATTTCACCTTTGTTACTAATATCTATGTCTTGAGAAAGAGAGAGTTCCAAGAGCCTGGTAACATTTTCTAAAATAAGAAGGTCTTGGGGTGCCTGGCTGGCTCAGTCGGAAGAGCATGCGACTCTTGATCTCAAAGTTGTGAGTTTGAACCCCATGTTGGGTGTAGAGATTACTAAAAGAAAATAAACTCAAAAAAAAAAAGTCTTGACGTATATTTATGTTGATCTTATATGGGAAAGTGATTTTTATAAGGTTATTTTGCTTCCAAATTATATATTGTAAATATTATCTTGAATTGCAATACAAAATCAAATAATAGAAACAAACCTGAGAAATCAGTCCCTAAGCTAATATTCTATTCTATTCTGTAAATCAGAAATTATTTAAATTCAGTATCATGTCCAAATATATTTCTATTTGAGTTATAGCTATATTACAATTTTTTATACTCTTCAATTATTCACTTTCATGAGCTCATAATACTTGTTTAAGGCCTCTTTGCATAGGTAATGTGCGTAGATCTGGAGTCCGTGCCATCCCTACGCTCCTGTGCCACAGGGCCTTTTTATAGTGTAACTACTGTTACCAGTTTCTTATGTCCTTTACAGAGATATTTGCTCATAAGTCTTTAGAAATATGGATAAATGTCATGGTCATAGTTAAATTAGAATCATATTAAAATTTCCTACTAGGACACCGTAGACTTCACTTAAAATTATACTGCTTTTTACTCATCTTCAGTCATCTTTGTATGTGCCCACAGTGCACTGAACGTAACTATTCATGTGGTCAAACTTTTATATTTCCAGTGGCAGTTTAAATTGTCATTAATTTCTGACAGCTAGTGTCATAATACAAATCAATGAAACCTGCAAATTTTGCATTTGGTTTGATTTCTGTATCGAACTTCTAGGCATTTCCTCTAAGATGAAACATTATAATCCACAAAAGATTTGTTTATAATGATATTGTGCATAATATAGTCATTTTATACAAATAACAATATTATTTTCATGGGAGAAATTTGACCTAGCTATACGTTTGATGTTTTCCTCTATGTGTATAAAAATCTGATGCATGATTCAGAGAAGAAAATTTCAGAAAGTCTCTTTAACTCTAATTTTCCTCACATTTAAGAGAATTTAAGTTATCCCATCCTCTGCAAAATATCTTACTAATTAAGTTTATGGAGGCACATCTTTATTAGGATACTCATGTCATGTTATTATGTGAAAAGTAGAAGGTTACATGCATATATAATTTGAGGTTTTAAAAAATCTGGTACCAAAAGCAGGCAGCTTTGAATTTAGGTCAAATTAATGAGTTATAGACATTATTTTTTGCTTTCTACCTATGATACCAGCTTTGTTAAAGAGTATAAAATCTGTGTATATATATCATAGCATTTTCCCCATATAACAGCATTTCACAGGATCACAGAAAAAGATATACCTTAGTTGAAGTAAATGTGTAATATTTCTCTCAAATTCTGTGGTTTTGTGAAGAAGTATGGAACGTTTATTATTCAGTTTACTTTGTTTAGCTTGGGTTCAATGAATGATACAGAAAACCAGGGAAAATACATTCTGGAGTATAGGAATTTGAAATTTGTTTCGAGATTATAATTTTTGTGCTGTGGGTTTTGCGTTTTTTCATTTGAAATGAAAAAATTACTTACTGTTAATGATGATATTATCTCTTGCCTCTAAGAGAAAACCAGGAGGCTTTGAAAGGACACATACTGTGTTTTATGTTTCATGTGTTACCCAACTAATACCTAGTTTAGCTTCTCATATATGGTGACGTTAGCCTCCGACCTACACTGAAGCCATTAAAAGCTGAATTAGAACCTTTTATAGAAAACCTAGGAGCACCATGATGCTTTTATTAGTAAAATAGACTATCAATCAGATATAATTATTACCCGCGTATCTTCCATTTGTCATTTATTAAATGGTTAACTATTATGTTAATATTACCTACTTTACTTTTTAAAAACATTCTTTCTAAAAAAGAGTAAGATAAGAGAGGGATTAAGGATGGGAGTGGTAGGTGTGGAGGGGTAGAATATATCTAAAGAATCACTATATATAATAAAAGCTAATTCTAAGAAAAATAAACTGAATATTAGTGACTTTACTACACTACTCTGTATTTTCCAGTGATTTATATGTTCTATGTTTACTTAATAGTTTACTATTATTAGCTAAACTAGTTCCTATATAGACAATAACATCTAATGGTATTAACTTACCTAATGACATTAATTAATGACCTTAATTTAAATAGTAGATGGCTTAAATAAATAAACTTGATTGATTTTAAAAACATTTCTTCATATCTACTATTTTTAGCAGGCAAAATAACTTATACTACACAGTGTTCCTATTTCAGTTGACCTTTTCTTGTAAAGTAGTCTTATCCTTGAAAAGAGATGTGAGATAGGACAGGCACCTTACCTACTCAAATATATAAATTCATTATAATAAAACTGTTCTGTGGACATTCTTGCACTCCTTGAGGGTATAATCCCTTCCAAGACAATTAGAATCATAAATTCTTGGAGTTTGAGTGTACCTTAAAGATTATCAAAAATAAATTAGAGGGTTTTTTTTTTTTGGTCTTTCTTTTTTTTTTTTTAATAAGTGGGACAACTAAAGACCTCATTTATAGTTCTAACAGTTCATTCATGACAGATCCCAAAGTAAAATCAGAATTTACTCTTTCCAGGTTTTTTTTCCACTTTGACATTACGTACACTATATATATATATACACATATATATATACACACACACACATACACACGTATGTACATACATATATACACACATACATATATATGCACACACACATTCACTACCCACCTCTACCTGCCCCAGGGGTAAAAAAGCATACATCAACATAATGGAACAAAAAATTAAGTTTATTTTTTCCTTGACCCATTTTTAGATTTCTAAATTGCTCTGCACTAATATTTTAATTTGTAAGTGCTGAATAGTTAAGACTTCTTTCTCTGTGCAAATCTCAATTGACTTTTGCAAGGAGCCTGAAAACTCTTATAGGATATTCTTGGATTATTGCATATTTAAAAAAGAAAAAAAAAATAAAAGCTACCTCAGCAATGTCATTAAATTTTCCTTCACAAAGAAAAACGTTATAAACTAACTTTTAATACTTTATTTTCAAGTAGATTGTTTTAGGTTTCTCTGCCATATAAGAAAGTAAAGTTCTTTTTTTCCCCTTCTTTTTCTTAGTTTCTTTCTTTTTTTTTTTTTTTTCTTTTAATTACCAGCTCCTAGGAAGGTAAATTTTAGCAATTAGCATGTTTTGGGTATTGTGGCAATTGTAAATAAATGTGCTTTAAAATGAGGATAGTGGATACCTCTTATGTTATCAGAAACCTAGAATTTGGAAGGGAGCAGCAACTCTGCTGTTTAACCTTGTGATTTCTGACTGGATCTCCTCTGAGAAACCCTTCAGACCTTAGCCCCTCAGACCTGGCAAGGACAGAGGGACAGGAAGGCTTCTGCAAAATCTATTTCTCAAACTGACCTTTAGAATTAACACATTCTAAGCTTAGACATTCGGGTTGTGAGCTGGAGCTGGGAAAACATGTGGCTCCAAGTTTAATATGTTGAGACAGTATCTTAGTTTGCAAAGGAAACCTGATAGGAACTTTTAAGTTTGCCATTTCAACCATGCTTCTTGCTGTTTCTGATGTCTATTCTGCGCAAACATTAGGTACAAGAATACTGTGTTTTTCAAGGCTGAACATAATGGTTTGATCATTTTGCCACTTCTTAACTTTTTCCAGTATAACAATATTGCTATTCACTTCAAATTTCAAATAGCTCTCGTCGATTTTCAAGATTATTCACCAGGCCATCACTGTATGTGTAGCCATCCTTCTTTCTAATATCCTTCACCCTTCAATGTGGTAAAGTGGGTGTTCTCTCCCATCCCTGCTCCCTCTAGTTTCTTCCTTTTTTTCTTCCCCCGCATCTTTTCCTATAGTGTCGCAGACTTTGGCAATAGCTTTTCATTTACTTTTCAGAAAATTCTACGCTATTCCCTGGTTTGAAACTTTTCAGAACATACCTTCCCATCTACTAAGTGGGTTAAAATAGCGAGAGTATATCTTCCTTACCCACTCTGGTTTTCACTTACTGAAATAGGCATATAGTTGGCAACACTATGTCTTTTTGCCTTCCTTACATGACAGTGATTTCACGTATTATAATTTGGTGCTATGCATATCAATTAAAAAAGATTGAACCTTATTAATAACTATTACTCATTATTTTTTGTAAAATTTTGACCTAATGATGGCATATCTTTGTGTTTTGAACTACCCTCCATCCTTTTATGTTTTTGGTAGAAGTCTTAATTAGGTCTAATAGGAAATATAGTTTTTACCTCTTCACATCATTGATAATGTTCATTATTTACAAAAATTTGTAAAATTTAACTTTTAATATTAAATTGAGAAGAGACTTTCATAATGGAAAGCTAATTTAAAATTTAAATTTAGGGCGCCTGGGTGGCTCAGTCGTTAAGCGTCTGCCTTCGGCTCAGGTCATGATCCCAGGGTTCTGGGATCGAGTCCCACATCGGGCTCCCTGCTCGGCGGGAACCCTGCTTCTCCCTCTCCCACTCCCCCTGCATGTGTTCCCTCTCTCACTGTGTCTCTCTCTGTCAAATAAATAAATAAAATCTTTAAAAAAATAAAATAAAATAAAATAAGATTTAAATTTAAAAATAAAAATCACACCTCATAATATGGGGCAAAACTTTTATAATTTGAATTCTAACTTGTTTTTATTGAGCTAAGAAAAAAAAACATACTTTGATCAATGCTGGAGGTTATAGTCCCTTTTGTAACGTTTGGACTATGATCATATAATTCTAGAATTACCAACTGTCAGTCAGTATCATAAAGGAACTTAGTCAAGATGTATATATGAATGCTTAATTACTTAAAGTTCTTAATTCTTACTTTTCAAAATGCTGTAACAGTTTTGTTATGGTATTAGAAGGGCAGATGGATACTTAACAACAAAGGAGAGTGTAGTAATAATGTAAATAGTTTTTATCCATCAGGAAGGCAGATTAAAGGTGAATACAAAAGAGAAGCAAGGTTAGGATACTGCCACAGCTTCTGATCTTTAGTTTTTTAAGGATTTTCTGTCATTGTATACTCTATTGCAGAGACAACAAACTACGTGTTAGGTCTGTAAAAGATAGCATAAATATTCAGGGGCCTATGGATACAGCTCATTTAAGCTTATATGATACAAGCTGAGACAAGGTTGACTTGTTGAAAAACAAAACACTAATGTATACCAGAGTTCACATTAAGCACATCTTTTATTGCAGGCACTTGCTTTTGCTTTTGCTTTTGTATTTTTTTTTTTATCATTTCCTAATGTATGAGATGAAAAACAAACAAACAACCCCCCCCAAAAGAAAAACAAATCTGCTTTTGCATATAGGCTAATCTATACTGACAATAATATACATTGGATTCATATAAATCTAAAGGGCATGCTTATTTATTATTCATTAATGTCAATAGATAACTGACTGTCACTTGCAGTCAGAGTGGGGTCTGACAGAATGCTGACAGTGATTGACGGACATGCTCCTGAGAATCTGCATAGGCAGGATGCTTAGGTCAGTTGAACAGATTGGGCATGAGCAATCTTATTGGTATTTTTATTTTTAAAAAACATTGCATAGTCCTAAGAACTCATTTGATCTTAAGATTAGTTTTAGATCTTTAGTGCCATAATTATCAAATTAAAGTAGTAACTAATTTGATTTTTTTAGAAAAATCAGGTTCCTGATGCCTAGAGGCAGAATGTTGATTTTGTTCACTCTCTCTTATAGGAAAGAGGAATTAAAAAAAAAAAAAAAAAGGTTGATAGTTGCCTTGTACATACATACCTGAAATTATTGGCATTGTATTGAAGGAAATACTATTTAATTTAGAGAATAAAAGTTAAAAGTCATTGATGTACAGTCTATATGATATTAAAAATAGAAGGGAACTAACTGTGTTCTTGAATTTTTCCCTTGAATGGTCTCAGCACTGTATATTTTTAAATGGATTCCTTAGCCTTAATAAATATACTTATTTTAATGAGAGTTGTTAATACTATATCTAGAACAAAATGTTTGGCTATAGAGATTTTAATTAATAGTTATTTTCAACTAAAATTGGCTGATTTTCTCAACTTGGATGAAAGCATTAACACTGAAAAATAATATACAGAATTTCAGAATCTTTTAATAGAGGCTTAATAGTTTTATTTCAGAATACAAGAAAATTATCACATTATATTTTGTCTGTAGTTTAACAAAAGGGTTAACCCGAGTTAGAATTGGTATGTCCTTATCTTCATTTTTATGTAATTTATTTTTATTTTTAGTTCTCTCTTTTTGTATTGAGATCAGTATATTTTCCATACATATATATTTACTAGCTAATGCTGCAATTCCAGATATGCCAATATGTTAAATTGTATTTTGCATGGAATAAATAATGTTGACAGTTATGTATTATAATATTATAGAGCTTCTGAGTTAGAAATCCATACATACTCAAAATAGTCACTTCTCGTAAAATGTGTTACACGTAAATTTGTTTGTAAGAACTTTTCATCATTTGAGCACATGTGTTTTTGAACATTTGAATTTGAGGTTAGGTAATTTCTTTCGGATTATTCAAATATCAATAACAAATCTCCAACAGCTATATTAAAATAGCTCACAGCCAGGATCTCAAAGCAACATGTAATTTATTATATCATTATAGCATCTTTGTTATGTATTAAATATTTTCATGTATTTTTTTTTAGTCAGGGAAGGCCATATTTCACAGTGTCAGCCTACAGTAGTAGAAAGCAAAATGGAAAAAATTATAGAGACTAGAATTATGTGGAATGAAAATTATATAGAATACTTTCAGGTACATTTGTTTTAAAATACGGTTGTCGGAAACTTCTTATATAAAATGAGAAGTACTTTTTTTCCTACCTACTGAATACTTCTGCATAATGTGTTTTACATATATTAGTCATCAAATAGATGTGAGATTTTGACTTTCCATTTAGAAGGATACTATGAGATTATCTAAGGGTTAATTTCTGCAGACAGATGACATACCACTTTCACTAAAATGACATTGGGTAACTGAGATAAATAGTTCACCATTTTCTGTGCTGACATGATGTTTGCCTGTCTGACTGCATCCTTTCCAATAGACAGCAGAGATGCAATTACAAAAAAAGACATCTGTGCCAAGGTTTAGCTAGCCAAAAGGGGCAAGCTCTTGTGTTTAAAAGGTAGAGAATCCAATTGATGAAAATGTCTGGACCTGTTAGCACCAATAAAGCTGAAGGCCACTGGGAAGCTCAGAGAGGGTCTTTTGTTGTGGAGATAGAAAGAGACCCAAACTATGACACTTTAGGGGAGCAGGGTCAGCAGAGAAGATCATCCATCTTCTTCAGTGGCAGCTTTCTGTCAGATTCTAAACCCGCTCAGTAGAGGAACTAAGCCTCTACTGTTGACACCAACTGATTCTCAGCCAAGTGTAAATGAAGCTAATATTCACTGACCTTATGCATAGCAAATGAAACCCTGTGTGTCATTTGAGAAATAATGTTTTCTGACACTTCAAAAAGTGAATGATGGACGGAATGTGTGTGTGTGTGAGTGTATATGTGTGTTGGTCAAGTAAGCAAATACAGATCCCTCAGCCACTCCATATTTTTAGTTGATTTTTCACAATAGCCACAGATTTACCATTTTAGACACCAGTGTAGCTTTGTATTATTTTCCTGTACATGTCATGACATTTTACATGCAGGGCTTGCCTGGGCTGTAGAACAGCTCTCATTTGGCTTCTGTTAGTCTTTATAACAGTGCCTCATCACAGGAAGAGAAGATTGAGTTTTCACTAATAAAAGATGTAAATTTCAAGAAAATTCTGAGTTCCTAGTTTGCATTCAAAACATAATGAAACACTATATTTCTTTGTGATTATAAAAAGTGGAATGGTCTCATTAAAGACAAAGTCAGGAAGGCTATATTTTATTTATCATTTTTACAGCATTGTCTAAAAGCACCTTTTCTTTCTAGTTAGCAATGTATGTTACAACCTAATAACCTCCTTCATCTGTAAATCAAGATTTCACATATTTTGCTTACTGAGGATTACATTTTAAATGTATAGTGTGCATTTTTCACTCTGAAGGATTTTTCATAATACTTAAAAAAAATTCTCACAAAAATGGTTAACATGTTATCAGTGATCATAAATGTCCATTACACCAACAATACTAAGTAGCCTCTGTACTCTGTACGTAAAACATTACCACTGACAAAAAGAGAAAAAATGGCTGCAATAAATATAAAACAATAATTTTTAAAAATTTGTAGCATTTAAGGATTTAGGGAAAAGATAAATCACAGCATTGAATTTTCAAAGAGTTCCATGGAAGGTGATTATCTGACATGGTGGATTCATGAGACTCACCAGGACAGATCTGCATCTAATTGACATCAATCATGTTTGAACTGAAAATAAACAGTTGTAAAATTTTTGGAATCTGTGTATTGATTTTTGTTCACCTCGTCAGTTTTGTTTATTTGTAGTTATTAAAGCAATGAACATGTTTTTTGTTCCACCAAACTTAAAAAGACAGCATCTGATGAGTAAGATATTTTTTTCTTACTTCTTTTTTGACAAGTAACTAAGATCAGATGAGATCATACACAATGTTTTCTCCTGGCAGTGTTCCTGAACCTAATCATGCAAAGACACTAAACATGTGTTTTGTCAATTCTTATTTTTCCCCACATTTGTCTGAATCTAAGCATCCTTCTATGTAAAGTGACGTTCCAACACCAAAGAGAAGTTATTGTGTTGATAGCATCTTATGCTATCTCATCAGTTGGTTATCTTCTGCAGGATTTAACAATGATTTACATATAAAATGCAAGTATTAAAATTATAGCTTTGTCACTTTATTTATGAATTATATGTCATATCTGCACATACAGATGTTAAAATCAGTCAGTGAATCAGTGATTTTCCAAGCAGGAATACTCTGACAAAGAGTAACTTCCTCAGTTATGTTCTTGTGCTTAGTGGTAGTGGTGATGGTGGTGGTGGTGAGGGTGGTGGACTAAACTGGACTGATTTTCACATCTGTTGAATTACATTAGTTTGTACGAAGGGTCTTTGAGATGAATCCGGTGACATAAATACACACAAACATACTCCAGAAATGACAGGAGGCTCCTATCCTGGATATAAGTTTGCTCTTAGTGATCTGTTCAGTCTGTTCTCTTTCATGAAGATTTGTGAAAAGCTGTCTGGAGTACGCATACAATTTTGCTTAAGTTTTTTGTTTTTTGTTTCCATTTGTTGTAGATTTTCTTGATTTCTTCAAAAACAAAGAGCTTCCAAAATAGAAGAAAATAAGGAAGAATTGGTTAAATGGCAGTAGATTTTTGCTTCGTGGAATCCCTGGCAAATGGAGTTAGCCAGGTGTTTGAATCTAAATTGAAAAGGCCAATTGTACTTTATGATCTGCATAAGTCAGTTTGGATTAGTAATGCTGAGGTTTAGAAGCCAGTGTCATTTTATGCTGCTAAGTATCAGCCCCTTTGCCCTTAGAGCTTACAGAGTTCAGTCCAGTTCAGTTCTGCAAGCCCAGGAGAGGGTGTTTTATATGCGGATCAGTGTATAATGGTGTCCTAAAGGTTTCTTTCTGGTAACTTTCCAAAATCATTCCTTGTTGAATCATTTGAACCAGGAGGGTCATCTCGCAGGACTTCTTGGCTTACTCTTAGAGGCATTGTTTTGGATTGGAAATTTTGAGACTAGGCAGTTACTGAACATTTCTCATGGATGTGTATAACAATCACTCATGGAGATATCTCATTCAACATTATACTAGATACTATATTCACATACAATATTGATTTATATTTCAGATTTCTAGGCACCAAACAATGCCTGAAGTAATTGGGCTTCCTAGATTCTGGTCCAAAAGCCATAATAGCTGAGGGCTATGGTTTGAGAAAAGATACCAATAGAAGGTTATTAGTGACACCTAAATAAATCATGGCACATCTGTATGAATTGTGATTTATTAGAGCAGGTCGTAAATGAGTTTCAGAGAGTTTTACGTTCAGTCAATCGGCAGGATCAAAGCATCCTTTTTCCAGAGTTTTGTTTTTTTTTTGTGATTATTGCCGTATATTATTAAATGAAATGAGGTATTTTGTCCTAACTAATGATGTTCTTTAAAGTAAGAGATTGCTATAATTTATTTAATAAGTTCACATGTGTATTAAACAATCATTCCCAACAAAAAAATTTGTTTCTATTTATTTAAAAAAAATTGAAATACTTCAAGTAAAATAGTTTTTTTTAAGATTTTATTTATTCATTAGAGAGAGAGAGAGCCTGAGCTTGCCTGAGCAAGCACAAGTAGCGGGAGGGGTGGAGAAGGGAGAAGCGACTCCCCGCTGAGCAGGTGCTAGATCCCAGGGTCCTGGCATCATGACCTGAGTCAAAGGCAGATGCTTTACTGACTGAGGCACCTAGGCTCCCCTCAAGTAAAATTCTTAATTTTATATTTTATGCTTCATTTTTAAGATCTTGCCTGGGAAATACATGGTATCGAAATAGGCATTATGCTTGTTTTTAAATAATAACTGGTACTTTGTTATGTAAAGGACAGGCTTCACATGCTTATTTTTTTTAAATATGGAAGAAATTACTATGCATTTAAGTGCCCTCCCCCAAAAGTCAGTCAGTCTTTTCCTTTGTAGTAACTTTACGTACTGTGTTACAGTGCACTAAATGTTGCTTTCATATCTTCAAGGAGCAATTTATGGAAAAATCAGGTAAATGGATAGTAGTATTTAGTTTTAAATGCTTTTTTGTTTTTCCTGTTTAAAAATGTAAAGAAAAAATGAGACTGGTTATTTGCAGTCTAATCAATGGAGGAGAATCATCAGGTGAATAGTGACATCTCTAACCGAGAGCCATGGAAGTTGTTTAATTCCTTTGTGTCAATCTGGAAGAAAAAATAAAGTGGCAGTTCTAATACCTGGTCTGACATTTCCCATCTTTTCCTAGTGAGGCAGCCAGGCAAAAGCACACACTACAACTGAAAAGGTAACCATCCCTTTGAGGGCATGGTTGATTTTACTTCTGATTCTTGCTGCGCTATAGGGGTCAAGGATTTCTGGAGAAACATGACCTATGTTTGCTGTCAGGAAAAGTGGGTGATTCTCACTTTCTATACCTGCAGGTCTCTGAAGTTATGTGTAGATTGGAGTTTACTCCACACTGCTTTGTCAGCATAGCTGTGGCCTTTTTTTTTTTTTTTTTTTTTGACAGTTGTAAAAGAATCTTGCGATGGAAGGAATTGAGTCTAAAAATTGCTTTCTTCTGTAAAGCAGGATACTACTGTATAATTTTTTCAAATTTTAGATTGTACCATAATTTTTTTTTTAATTTTAGGTTGTGCCATTTCATATTTAAGTAAATCATGGAGAATGCTGACTGATAGATTACTCCAAAGTATAAACATTATAATGAGATGACATCCAACTATAATTCAGGTTTTCAGTTTTAGATTTTCTTTTCCTAAACCATGAAGAGTTTAACTTTTATTCTATTTTTAAGTAGCTGGAAGTTACATGAAGAAGTGATAGGTTAGAAAAGTCAATTATTTTATTCTGTCCCCTTTATCTTTTAGCTGGTTAACTCCATTCTTTCCTCTCATCCTTCCTCCTTCCTTTCTGTTATTTATATTCATAAATACAATATAATATAGATAGTTCATCCCTATATAGACATATTCATAAGTTTTCTGAGGTCAGCAGGCTCCGCAGTATATCCTTGCTTATCTTCATCTTTTCCTTTGTGACAGGAAATTATTCCTGTTCCTGTTACTTCCCTTAGGCCCTTCTCTGTCCTGTTCCACCAGGGCATAAATATGGACGTGAGGAGGTCAAGTCGCTCTATTTTGTTCTTGATAAAACCATGTAATTATGCTTCATCATTTGTATATTATACAGTGTTTTCTGGTTTTCTTTTCCTCTACTGCCAGTTGTCTGTTTCTGTTTATTTCTTGGACAGTGGCATCATATTAGTAGTTTTTCTAGTGAAGGTGACACTAAAGTTTCCATTTATACTTTTAGACCTGTAATGACCTTTCTTGCCCTCAAGGCAGAGATGTGTGTTTTGGAATCTGTATGAGCCTCTGGAGGGTTAGTATCTGGTATAAAATTCCAGAGAGATTGCTCTCATTAGAGTATACGCATAGCAAGGCTACATATTAAGCTAGATTTAAATATTTGTTGACAATTTTAATTATTGGCAAAATTTAATGCATTTACTGAGAGAAAATTATGAAACTGACAGGCATATAATATACAGGGGGATTAGGGATTCTTCAGGGCTGCATGGCGAGTAAAGATCAAACAAAATGAAAATACTGGAGTTAACAAGAATTCAGTACTAAAAAGACTTTTGGGGAAAGATGTTTGGGATATAAAACCAATTCAGTTTCGTTCAACAAACATTTCTTGAGTGTTTTTGTTTATAGATAACTATGATAAATTTGTCAGGGAGAGATAAAATTACATGAGTTTATAGATTGCCAAAAACACTTAATAATGTTAACAATCCAGTGATGAGTTTAATTCCATCTGAGAAATTTTTCCCTTATAATTTTTTCCCTTTTCAAATGTTTAACTAATAGAAAAGTAGAAAGAATAGCACAATAAACACCCTAGTTGTCTTCAGACTCTCCAGTTTTTAAAATATTGCCACATTTGTGTGTTTACCTCTCCCCACCCTTGTGTGTGTGTGTGTTTGTGTGTGTGATTTTTTTTTCCTGGCTGAATCATTTGAAAATAAGTTGCTGACATCATTACACTTAACTCCTACTAAATTACTCTAGCATATTTCCCCAAAACAAAGACATTCTGCTACATAAACACAATACTATATTTCAAACCCAAGAAATTTAACATTCATTAAAAAGTTTATCTAATAAATAATACATATGCCAATTTTCCAGTTGCCTCAAACGGTTCTTTATAGTTGGTTTTTTTAAATCCATGATCCGATTAAGGATCCTGTATTTCTTTGGTTCCCATATTTCTTTCCTTCTCTTTTAATCTAGAACTTTCCCTTAACTTTTGCTTTGTTTTACTGACCTTTTTTTTTTTTTTTTTTTAAGATCCAAACCAGTTACCTCTTAAATAATGCCACATTCTATATTTGCCTGGCTATCCCCTCATTATTTGATTCAAGTTAAATTTTTGGCGGTGATAACTATCATTGATGTGATTTACTTTCCATTGCATCACATCATGTCACTTCGTCCCCTTATTTGTAACGCTGTTTGATGACTTGGTTAAGCTTATGTATGCCAGATTCTTCTATTGTAAATTTACTGTTTTCTATTTGTAGTTAATTAGTAAATATGCAATGATACCTGGAGGCACTGTAATTTTCCAGTTCCCTGACAGTCGTTCACCCAGTAAACATTGATGATGTCAAATGGAATCATTTATTAACTTTGGTCATTGAAAAATGTTGATTTTTAAATTTTCTTTTTCCTGTTACATTTAGTAGTTTGTTTTATTCTGTAAGAAAGAGTTTCCTTTTTCTAGTCCCAATTTGTTTTGAATAGTACTATAGACTCAGATTCTAATAAAATAGTATTTTAAAAATACTCATATCTACTGAGTTTTTACTTAAAGAGGAATAATTTCTGCTTAAAGAAGAATGAAATTGAATATTAATTATATTTACTTTGAAGTCAGGTTATAATTTTTAGGATTTAAATTCTAGCCCGCATCTTCTAGTGTTTGTTGTACTATTTTTTTACTTTTTTGTTTTTAAGCCTCTGAAGAGAGGTTTAATGCATCTCTATTGTTATGTATCTTTTGTAATGAATGAATAAGTATTTTATTTTCAGGAGACTTTTTGAGACATCTTTCAGATTGGCAGCATTACCTTAATAAAATAATTAAATAATGGTTAAAAATATCTCTTCTGACTACATATACATATGATCAATTAGCTGTGTGCACGGGCAAGCTACTTAATCTCTCTAGGCCTTGGTCCGTTACATTCAAAGTGGGAAATATTAACAGTGTTTAACTGCAGAGGTTGTGTGTGGACCAGATGATCTAATATACAGAAAGCACTTGCACATGGAAAGTGGATAATAAATATGCATAAAAATAGGATGGTGCTTGTAGAGCATTTAGACTACTGTCTAACACATTGTAAGTAATCAATAAATGTTAGCTGCAATTGTTACTATTCTAAGAATTGCTCTCTGTGTTTCTATTTTGGTAAATGTGGCTGGAAAAGATCCAGAAATTCTATTGATTCTACTTCTATAAAATCTCTCCAATATATCCAAACGATTTTCCCCATCTTACTGACACTATCTTGGTTTAAGTCTGTGTCATACCTGCCTTGGAGAATGTCGGTAGCCTGCCAATTTATCTTATTGAGTTTGTTCTTACTCCTTTCCAATATTTTTTTTACTCATCCTCTGGAGTCATTTTTAAAATGCAAATTCTGTCATACTGTGGCTTTCTTTAAAATGTATCATTTCTTCATGTAGCTTCCAAGATATTTTTTTAAATTTTATTTATTTATTTGAGAGAGAGAGAGTGGGAAGAGAGAAAGGGAAAGGCAGGATCCCTACTGAGCAAGGAGCCTTATATGTGGCTAGATCCTAGGACCCTGAGATCATGACCTGAGCTGGAGACAGACCTTTAACCAACTAAGCCACCCAGGCACCCTCCAAGATATATTTTAACATCTTATTCAAATCCTTCTAACTTGCCTCTATTTATCCTTTTGCCCATTACTCAAACATACTGAATAATTTGAAGTATCTTAACTACTTAATTCCCCCGTGATTTTCATATATTATAATTTTCTGCCTAAATTTCCATTCTTTTTTTTTTTTTAGATTTTATTTATTTGAAAGAGTGTGAGAAAATTAGAGAGGTGAGGAGCAGAGGGAGAAGCAGGCTCCCTGCTAAGCAGGGAGCTCAATGCGGGGCTCGATCCTGGGACTCCGGGATCACGACCTGAACTGAAGGCAGCCGCTTAACCGACTGAGCCACCCAGGTGCCCATAAATTTCCATCTTTTTTTGGGAAGACTTCTAATCTCATCATCTTCCCCTCCCATTGCTGCCCCCTGCCCCACAAGGCCACAGCCATGCTGGTCTGGCAAATTTCCAATGTGCATCAGCTTTACTGTAATGGGCTCCATTAGATTATAGGTTACTACAGGACAATGGCATTTCTTTATATACAACTAGCACCCTACATAGCTCACCCTCCCTACCCAGTAAATAGATGAGGCATGATTAACCATATAAATGAAGTTATTTGGTTAACTCCTATAAGGCAAGATACAAAGATTATAAATGTCCAATGTTCAGTTAATTGCCAACAAGTAATTTTGATGATGATAATTATGATAATTGGGATTCTCTTCCAGGGCAAGAAAAAGACCTTTGATTCTTGAAAAGGAGGTACCACCCTAAGTGTCCAAGAGTGGGAGATTAATAGTATAATGAAAATCCATAAGATGAAATGTCATACAGACTCTGAAATCATGTCATTAAATTATGTATGTTTACATGGGAAAATGTTCACAATATTAGGCCAAATAAAAAAGCAGTGCACAAGTAGTGTCATTTAATTTTTAGGAAAAGAGTACAAAAACATACATAAAACTATTGATATGAATCATCCATGGTCAGTGGGATATAGGTTATATTTAGTTTTCTTTGGATTATTCTGTAATCTTTAAGTTTTCTGCTTTGATCATGTATGAGTCTACATGTGTATATATATACATGTACACACATGCTTCTATCTATCTAATCCATCTCTAATTTTACAAAGATGAAAAGGAGTAAAGAAGTAGAACATGACAAAATTAACCCATCCTTGCTTTGTTCTTCACTCTCATGAACACGTGGGGTAGAAGTACTATTTTTGGTTGTTGTTTAAAAATATGGGCTACTATTCTAGTTAACAAATACAGGCTTCCTTATTTTCAGGAATATTTTAGTATTAATTTAAAATACAATCTCGACCAATTTAGTGACTGAACCACTATAAACATAGCAGGAAAACAGGGACTTCATGGAGTTTAAAAAATTATGAAGTGTTTTAATTTTTATGATTTCTTTCTAATTGCTGGATGACACAGACTAGACTATTTAAACACACTGTAATATATAAAATTCATCAAAATGAATTATATTCTATGTATACATACACATACACATTTTTTAAAACTCTTATAGATTGGTAGTCCTTGAGCTATTGCTGTTACTAATAAGCCATTATGCATTTACAGTCAATTGCCTTGTTTTGTGGCAATAAATATCACTTATAGAATAAGCTGCAAATGGGTAGCATGTGTTCTAATAGGTTTTATGTATTAATTCCCCAAAGGTAAATGTATCTTTTTGTGTGAGGAAGAAATTGGCATATAATTGCATATTAACTCTAGAAAAGTAACCAAAATAAAAACTTAACTACCCAGAAGAAGGAATATATTGTAACAATTTTCTTCAATACATATTGAATCTTGCTATATTCTATGTATTACATACACATTTGTATTTGTAGTGCAAGTAATTTTTTATTGTCTGATATACCATATCCAAATTCTCTGGGCTTCTTACTTCTATCAAAAATACAGATTTTTTTTTTAAAAAGATTCATTTTTTTGAGAGAGAGCATGAGCTGTGTAGGGTCAGAGAAATCCTGAAGCAGACTCCCCATTGGGTATGGAGCCTGACGTGGGGCTTGATCACAGGACCCTGAGATCATGACCTGAGCCAAAATCAAGAGTTGGCTGATCAACCAACTGAGCCACCCAGGCACCCCTCAAAAATACAGTTTTTAACTTTCTTTTAAGGAGTTAACACTCACTTTTTTATTAGACTACAGAAAATATTTTAGGGAGCTACAACAGCTGTGAATCATATGATAGAGTATAATTTATTAAGAAGTTTGTTTGTTTGTTTGTTTTTAAGATATATAAACTTATGGCCTCTAGCCCTGCTTAGTCCTATATAATTTTTGGTAGATCACTGCCTTCTCTACTCAAATGTTCAGGAGATAGATATCACTTCAGGATCTCAATCTCAGAAGCTTCTTTAGCACCAGGAACCTTGTGATTAGTAAAGTGGATGGATAGGCTGTCCAGGCTTGTGTTTTCCCATTGTAATAGCTGTTGCGCAGTGTAAGACGTGCATCAGGAAAACCCTGCTGACAATTTCTTCCCAAATTTATCTCCCCATCCATTAGTTGAAAAATAAAGCAAAGCAGAAAAATAAAACAAAATTGTATTGAGCATCTATTCTGTGCACCTTAAGTAGACTTAATATTTTCATCAAGGAATAAATGTTTAACTAACTAATTACAGTATAAGCCAGGAAATACTAATTGCATACAAATTCTGATTAAGTGAGGAAATAAATTTCAACTGGAGAGAAAATAAAGGCTTGCAGGAAATGGTATGCACACTGAGTTTTATTTTATTTTATTTATTTTATTTATTTTTTATTTTTTTTAAAGATTTTATTTATTTATTTGAGAGAGAGAGAATGAGAGACAGAGAGCACGCACGAGAGGGAAGAGGGTCAGAGGGAGAAGCAGACCCCCTGCTGAGCAGGGAGCCCGATGTGGGACTTGATCCCAGGACTCCAGGATCATGACCCGAGCCGAAGGCAGTCGCCCAACCAACTGAGCCACCCAGGCACCCTGCACACTGAGTTTTAATCAATAGATGTGAGATCACGGGACGCCTGGGTGGCTCAGTTGGTTAAGCGACTGCCTTCAGCTCAGGTCATGATCCTGGAGTCCCGGGATCGAGTCCCGCATCAGGCTCCCTGCTCGGCAGGGAGTCTGCTTCTCCCTCTGACCCTCCTCCCTCTCATGCTCTCTGTCTCTCATTCTCTCTCTCTCAAATAAATAAATAAAATCTTTAAAAAAAAAAAAAAAAAAAAAAGATGTGAGATCGTACAAAGGTACTTCAGGCCCAGTGAACGTTATGAGCAAAGATGGGGGATGTGTGAAATTGTAGGTCATATTTGGTGATCAGATAGTTGAGGTTTGTGTGAAAAGGATTACTGTAGTAAAGCTGGAAAAATAGAAGATAAATTGAATGAAATCCTGGGGAAAGGTGGCTTTCTATGTTGTATGAAGGAATTTGTAGTACCTTTTGTAGTTATGAGGAAATCATCAAGAACTTTTAAGAAGGGCAAATAAAGTTGTGCTATGGTAATAACTGCAAGGGAAGTCAGAGACCAGATTAGAGGTGGGAGAAGCTGAAAGCAACAACTCCTTTTGGAGTGACTCTAGGCAAAGACTATGAACTAAGACCCTATTACGGAGACTGGGAAAGAAAGGATGTAGTAGGGACCTATTACAGAAGTAGAACTAATGCTTAGAAAAACATCTAAAGGGTGACACATGACATTAGAATTTTGAGCTTATCTTTTACTACTATCCTTTTAAAAAAAAAAAAAGATTTATTTATTTGAGAGAAAGAGAGAGAGCAGGGGGACTGGCAGAGGGAGAGAGAATCTTTTTTTTTTAATTTATTTTTATTTTTTAGAGAAATAAATAGCGAGAGAATGGTGGTGGGGGAGGGGAGCGGCAGAGGGAGAGCGAGAGAGAATCTTAAGCAGACTCCATGCCCAACATGGAGTCCCCCTGCCCAGTGTGGAGCCACCTGCCAGGCTCGATCTCAGGACCCTGAGCTGATCTGACATAAGCCAAAACCAAAAGTCTGAGGCTTAACCGACTACACCACCCAGGTGCCATTACTACTATCCTTTTAAAGCCCATTTTACTTCAGTCAGACTGATTTGGTTTGTCAGTAGTTTCTTTTTTTTTTTCTTTTAGATTTTATTTATTTATTTGACAGAGAGAGACACAGCAAGAGAGGGAACACAAGCAGAGGGAGTGGGAGAGGGAGAAGCAGGCTTCCCAAGAGCAGGGAGCCCGATGCGGGGCTCGATCCCAGGACCCTAGGATCATGACCTGAGTCGAAAGCAGACGCTTAACGACTGAGCCACCCAGGTGCTCCTTGTTAGTAGCCTCTAAATGTAGCCCTTACTTTTTGGTTTCAATGATTTCTATTGTGCTTGTTTCACTTTCTTGACATGGCTTTTCTTCCATATCCTCACAAAATATTCATATATTGTGTATCCTTCAAAAGCTCAAGTGTTAGTTCCTTCAGGTAACCCTCTCTGATTTTCAAGGTTAAAATTAATCTTCCTTGTTCTAGAAGTGCCAGAATATTTGATTTTTCTATTTCTTATGAAAAATAAGTTATTTCCTAAGATACACATTTTAGTTGGAGTCAAATTTTTATTTTATCTACTAATTGTGACCTTAGGCAAATTACTTAATCTCATATAATCTCAGATTCTTCATTTTAAATTGAGTATCATGATAGAATCTGTGGATTCTGAGTGATATCTGATATTATTATTAACATTAAATTATATAATATGTATGTATTACTGAGTGACATCTCAGGAGCAAAATAAGTGCTTGGTAAATGTTAGTTTAAGTCTTTAGGTGATGTGTGAGATGATGTAAATTACCTTGAAGATTTAAGGCAATGGGGAATGAGACTCTCCTATCAAAGGATGGGCCAGTCGAATTGAACTCTTAAAGGTGGTTTTTTAAATAAGATAAAGACTTTGATTGGGTGCATTGGACAAAGAAGGTGAGAGTAGTTTCAAATACCTGCATTTGCTAGTCTCCTCCTTGGGCAGGTGAGAAAACCTGACAGGGTGGGCTTCTCCCTTTAAAATTAATGTGGCTGGGGGCTCCTGGGTGGTTCAGTCATTAAGCGTCTGCCTTCAGCTCAGGTCATGATCTTAGGGTCCTGGGATCGAGCCCCACATTGGGCTCCCTGCTCCATGGGAAGCCTGCTTCTCCCTCTCCCTCTGCCTCTCCCCCTGCTCATGCTCTCTCTCTCTCTCTGTATTTCTGTGTCTCAAATGAATAAAAAATCTTTAAAAAAAAATGAATGTGGCTGCAGATGGTGGCTGTATGTAGATGGTGGCTTGTCAGGGGTATCTGTGAAAATAGTAGTAGTAGAAAGTAGTGGAGAAAGCTGGGGAGACAAGTTAGATTAAATCCTGGTAGGAGGTTTTTCAGGGGGGTCTCATTCCATCACCTAGACAGTGGTGAGGGCAGAAACCAAATTCATGTGAACCAAGAATGAATGGCAACTTGAGAAAATGGCTGGGATGAGAATAAACAGTTGCCATGAAGAAAAGAGGGCAGTAACAAAGTAAACTTGTAGCAGAGTGGTTAAGAGTTTAATTATTTGGATGATACCCATAAAATGGGATCCGTTCCCATTTGGAGAGTTCATAATAGAAGAAGAAAGCTCTGAGAGGTTGTATTAAAAAAGACTTTTCTGTCCAGAGTTTGCTAAACTTACTTGATTGATAGAATGTGGATAGTTGACTTTAAGTTAAATCCTTTTTTTATGTAGTTCTTAGTAATATTTGGAGCAGTGTTTGCAAACACAGTTGGGGAAATGATCATCTAGGGTCCTTGAAGGAGAAGGGCATAGAAAGCAGGATTACAGTGGGAAAGGAACAAGATTCAAGACTGAGATCAAAGTGAGGCATTTCAGTTTGTTAGTGGGAAATGGAAAAAAAAAACAAAAACGTCTGATTGATGATGATGGCTTAAATATGGCTGGGCTTGTTGACAGATGGGGATGCTATCAATTCATCTCTCCAAAAGATGAAGCTAAAGAATTGGGATGAGAGGATCACGGGGTGTGAGAAAAAGGGGGCGGGGGGGGGAAGAGAGAGGACTCTCATAGAATTCCAGACTGTAATGATTTTTTTATCCTAACTTATTAGCTCATTGGTTCCAACAACCTTTGATACCGTTTTTAAGCTTTTTAGTTTGTGAAATAATTTGTGATTAATTTGATTTAATTTGTGATTAATCTGCTAATGTTTATTAATTATCCAGTTGTTAGAATTACTAACAACATGTATTAATAATCACAATATCAAAAGAAACAGCTCATTTGCCCTACAGAATAAATCAAACAGAAAGGTTCTGGTTTTTAAGGACATAGGTTGAAATGAAAAGGATTTTTTTTTTTTTAACAGAAATCTTTACTTTGGGGCGCCTGGGTGGCTCAGTTGGTTAAGCAACTGCCTTCGGCTCAGGTCATGATCCTGGAGTCCTGGGATCGAGTCCTGCATCGGGCTCCCTGCTCAGCAGGGAGTTTGCTTCTCCCTCTGACCCTCCCCCCTCTCATGCTCTCTCTATCTCATTCTCTCTCTCAAATAAATAAATAAAATCTTAAAAAAAAAAAGAAATCTTTACTTTGTTTCAGGGAAGGTAGTAAAACACAATATGATCTTTTAAAGGCATATTGCATTAGATCTTGTGTTCCCCACCATTTCTCTTCAGTTCTCAATTTATGAAAATATGTATCACTTACCAATCCAATAACTTAAAATAATGGCTTGCTTTTACTGCTTATTTTCCTTTTAACTTCAAATTTATCACCTTAGAATTTTCTCTGTGTGTAATTGTGTTGTCAGGGACATACGTACAGGGAGCACTGAAAGTAGATGAATTTGTTAGCAAATGTGAGCCTTTGAAGTGAATATACCTGATTCTAGAACAGCAAAAATTTTCAGAAAAATCTATTCTGTACTTTTTCTAAAGAAGACTTCATTATTTTTAAAGAAGATGCTCTTTGAAAATGTTCAGGAGGCGCTTTTTTTTTAATGGTAAATGAACAAATGAAAAGCAAATGGAAACAAGGCATTCACCTTCTGCAGAGCTTTTAATAGTGACAGTGAAAAATTAAGGACCACCTGCCATGTTGAATTTTATAAGTATGAATGATATGGAGGTACTTGCCAATACATTCATGACTATGAAAAAGAGGGGTTTTATATAGTAACACAAACCTTCAAATGGAGTTAATAAAAGACAAGGCTTTTCTCTACTGGGTGGAAAGTTATCTGCTATAAAGAAAGGCCTCCTGAATGAAACATTTGTCCTCAAATTCTTTTTAATCTGCTGTGAGGTTCTGCCTGTTACCTCACTTGGAATAATGTGCCAATTTTGTAAGGATAAAGAGAATTTTATCCTTTTTTCATTCCTCTGGCTTCTTGATGCAGCATTTCCTTGAATTTCACGGTACCTGCCTGTTTTTAGCAGCTCTAATTTCAGACTACCACTTTCCTGGACTAACGTGTAAAAACTGATATTCTCATCTCCTTGATGGAGGATATTCAAGAAATGCAATCCCAGTGAGAGTGCTGCTTACTAATGGATATTTCTTTCTCCAGGCGTCTTAAAAAGTTCTGTTTCTGTTTCAACTCCTTGGTGCCTCCCGTTCTGTACAAAAACGGATTAAAATGTCTCCTATCCATGAAGGAATGCTTCTGTGGCAGCATATTGTTTTTGTATTATATATTGTAAGTGGTTCTTGTCACAGCTCAGACCGTAATGGTTCTGAGTTAAAGTATTTTTCTTTGCCACTACCAAAATATTTACTTTTTGTCCTGTGACAGTTTAGAACTGACAGGCAAGAATTGTGAGAGCAATAATAGGGTTTGGTTTGTTTGGTGTTCGTGCTTTACTTTTCAAAGCTAATGGGGTATTGTTCTTATAGAGTTAATAGAGTTAAATGGAAATGATAATAGATTTTTAAAATGCTAGTGGAAATTGATATCTGGTTTGTAACTGTGGCAAGGAACCCAAATTCTAGCACTAAACAGGGTACTTTAGTTAGTGTGGAGAAAGGTTAAAAGCAAACAGCCACAAAACCTCCTCACAGTTTTAAACTCAGTTTTAAGCAAGTTGTTATTGTGAAGTATATTGAATTTAGCTTCTAAAAACATTGGTAGAGGAGCTGGCTGCTAAAATTTCTCAAATCTTCAAATTTCAGAATTTTGGTGTATGTCCAGATTATTTAGTTACTATAGTTGTATACTAAAGTGAATTTTATTCAGGGCCTCATCATCGGAATTTCAGGAACTCTTAGGAAAGCCATTTCCCCTTGTTGTTATCTCATTCTGGTGATTAAGGTGACACTCATTCTGTTGTTATTAATGGCTGTCCTTTCAGTCTTGAAAGGGTCCTGGCTGGGATGATGAATTATATAGTTACCTTCCATATAAAGCATTTGGTGTTCTCTTACCACCCATTTTATACATTTCCAAAATAATCACTTTTTAAATTGTATTCTAGTATGTTTTAGCTTTTTAAAATATAAAGTTGTTACCTCCCGTATCCAAAATAAAATTTATGTATGTGTAACTGGTAGTTATATCCACTAACAAAAGTAATTATTTTACCCTAAAGTTATTAAACTGTGACTCAGGTATTCATATTTCATGATAGCAAATTAATTATAGGTTTCTTTTGGAGTCAAATTTAGAGCTGAAAAGGTAAAGCACCTTATAGGCTTACTTGTCAAATGCAACTCGATGGAAAGAAAAATTATGTTTTGGAGGAAGAGGCAGTTCAACTTTTCTGCTTCTCTGGAATTAATGTGCATTTAGAGTGAACTTTCATAAAGGCAAATTTGATTTTCATAATTCATTAAATATTTATGTTCTGATCATACTGCCAAGTAATCCACGTGAAACATAGTTTTAGCCTGGACAATGCTAATAGGTCTCTTTTTCCTGTATTACTTATATTAATATAAATGTCTATTTATGATTTTATTCATTCAGTTATAATTAATGTAATCAGAGTTTATTCTTTTTTCCCCCTATTTCTTTGTGGAATGGTTACTGAATATACATACACATTAATAAAGTGATTAGAAAATTATACTTGACAGTAATCAGGTGCAAGAGTGCATAGTATACACCAGACAGCCCAGAACTTTGGCAGAGGTGTAGATCCAGAAAAAACACACTACTAGAAACCGAACTGGATTCAGAAACTGCTGGCTGGATTCTAAGCCCATTTTTACCACCTAGTAACATTATAAATTGGTGTCAGTTACTTAACGTCTCTAAGCCTCCACTTTATCTGTTGAACGAGGGAAATTGGCTTGCCTTGCCTTTCATATGATGCTGTGAGGACCCTCTCAGCTCTCGTAAATCAAACTGCATTTTAATTTCCAGTATTTTAAAACCAAAACTGCTGGCGTGAGCTGGATAATTGGAAAATGTAAGGTAGAGCCTGCGGAATATCTAATAAGAATCTCTTGATTCTAGCTCCCAAAGACCTACTGAATGTCCCGCTCTCTGCAGACGAACCCATGTGTCGTGTTCCAGTCCAGCACCATTTCCCACCTGTTATCACACGGCCCCGCCTTTCCCCTGTTCTCCTTTTCTGCCTCCTGCTGATACCTTACAGCTACAGTGATGTTTCTGTGTGAGTCTTATCATAACATTGTCTTCTGAAAACCCGTCCATGGGTTTCTATTCCCCGTAGAATGAAATAAAAACTTGTGAACGCTTACCCCTGCCCCCACTTGCTTCTCTTCCATCCATAGCCTACATTCTAGCACATTGACGTTCTGCCATGGCTTCCGACTGCCATGATCTTTTTCCTCTCTGCTCTTTCTTTGCCTGTGAATAATCTCTTTCTACTCTCTTCCTCATACTTCTTACTTATTCTGCAGGTTTCACTCACTTTTCTGTGTTCCTGAGCTGATCCCCTGTTCATGACACATCATGCTTTTTAGAATTGCTTGTTTCATTCTTGGCCTTCTACTAGACAACTCTGTGAGGACAAGGGCTGTGTCTGTCTCTCTTCCCACAGTGTCTCTAGTTCTTTGCATAGTGAGTACATAAGAAGCATTCATAATATTTCTTGGATGATGAAGAAGTGAATAACTGTACAGGAAGATAGTACAGTCAGTCAGATAAACATTTGTCACAGGGTTACTGTACTGAGAGTGTCAAAAGAATAATGGACGAGAATTAACTTGATATGAGAGGTAGAGGGAAGTAGAACCTCCATGTTTCCCTCCACTGAAGGAATAACAAGTTCAGTTGTTTTTTTGTTTGTTTTGTTTGTTTTTAATTCTAGGTTAGGGTGGATTTTATAACTCTGGGGACATACCTTACATGGAGATGGAAATTTGAAATAAGAAGCATGTTTCTGTCAACTTAAATCTATATAGCATTTTTAAAAAAAATTTTTCAAACCTTTTTTTTAAAGATTTTATTTATTTGTCAGAGAGAGAGAGAGAGAGAGCAAGCACAAGCAGAGGAAGCTGCAGGCAGAAGGAGAAGGAGGCTCCCCGCTGAGCAAGGAGCCCGATGCGGGACTTGATCCCAGGACCTTCAGATCATGACCAGAGCCGAAGACAGACGCTCAACTGACTGAGCCACCCAGGTGTCCCTCAAACCTTTTTTTATGAAGAAATTTCAAGTGAAGTTAATTTCAAAGCAAATTATCTAGAGCTTTAGCTGGAGAAATTTGGAGAAAAACCAAGTTTATAAAAGCTAAAAATAACTTCTGTTACAAAATTATGTTCTATTCTGCTGAATATGAAAAAAATCTAGGGCACCTGGGTGGCTCAGTCTTTAAGCGTCTGCCTTCGGCTCAGGTCATGGTCCCAGGGTCCTGGGATCGAGCCCCACATCAGGCTCCCTGCTATGCGGGAAGCCTGCTTCTCCCTCTCCCACTCCCCCTGCTTGTGTTCCCTCTCATGCTGTCTCTCTCTCTGTCAGATAAATAAATAAAATTAAAAAAAAAAAAAAAAAAAAAAGAAAAAACTCTAGCTGTACTTTGTTTTTCTTCCCTAGTTAGAACAGGGCTTTATTAACAAGGAGATACCTAGGACTCACAAGTAAAACTGACAGATCTGTTTATAGTAAAGTAAGATTTCTCAGCAATAGCACTATTGACATTTGTGCCAGATAATTTTTGTCATGGCAAGTCCTGTAGGATGTTTAGCAGCACCTCTGATGTTTACCTACCAGATGCCAGTAATATCACCCCCGTGAAAATAATCACAAATGTCTGCAGGCATTGCAAAATGTTTCCTGGGGGCAAAATCAACCCCACTTGAGAAGTATTACACTGGAAAATTAAAAATTATATTCCTATGCCATATGGATACGAAAACTTTGTAATATATTGGAGCCTTGTAATTCCCACATAAATTGCTCCTGGATCTGTGTTTGGTGATTATTAGCAAAATGTAAAGGATCAATGTGACTACTTCCAGATTTTGTGAGCAATGTGAAAGTGGTGAGGACTCTGGATAACTTGTCTCAGAAAGCAAAGACATCTAAGGAATAGAATGGATGGTAGAAATGTAAGATAAGAAAGGACAGTGAATTTGTGTTTTGAAGATCTGCCTCAAAGGTATAAAGATTAATTGCATTAGTCTGCCTGGATCTTTGACTTGGGACCCAGGATTGAAGAATTGAAGAAGCCTTACCCAACCCGAAGGCTGGGCTTCAGTTACAGGGTGTGTACTTATGTATATAGTCTTTATTTTTGTTCAAATGCACTTGAATGGAAGACAGTGACTGTTTCTTATAATGGATGGATTTTCCAGAAAATCAACTGCATGTATTCCTGAACGTGGGAGAAACATCATTGGGCTTCTGTTCTCATATATTACGATCAGTTGTTTTCATGTCAGTTGTTTGGCTGTGAACTACCACTGTTGTATTAGTTTGTGAAAATAAAACTGCAAAATGCCACTTGGCCCCTGCTGGTGACGGTATAGCATGCTTTCTGGACTGCGTTCTCTCTCCCTCTCGTCTTCAGACTTGTTATTAATTAGGAGAAGGCCCCACCTCCTGCTGCCTAACTTCTCCTATATCCACATATCATTAATCTCTTATAATGAAGGTTTTGTGGGCATACCTGATAAGAGAAATAATGACAGAAGTCCTAAAATACTGTGATTTTTCTTCTTTAGTTGTCATGAAGAAAGAGAATGGTCACTTTCATTTTTCTTAGTTGTCTTTAGAAAAAAAATTGTCAGACTTTACAGATATGGATGGAAATCAGATTGATATCAAATTGTGTATGGATGCTTACATCACTGTTAAGGGTAGCAAAGAAAACTCATGAACTGACTTGAAAATAAGTTGTATTATCATAGAAATCTATTCTTTCTTCATTACTTTTCCTTCCTTCTCTCTTTTTCTCTCTCTTTCTCCCTCTCTTTTCAGTGAATGTTTTAGCTGTAATAGCTGCTTGCAGTGAACTGGAGCTTTTCTTGACCCTTTCAGTTCTCTGGGTTTTTATCAGTGTGTCTTATGTTGTTTTATTTTGGTGTTACATGGCAACTTACACAGATTGAAACGTGTGTTTGGCATATTTCCTTTCATGGTAGAGTAGAGGGTAAATTTGTACCTCTACCTAAATAATATACTAAACAAAGTAGATTTATCCAGACCAAAACAACAGAAGGGAAAATAGGTTACATTTCAAATGAAGATTTTTTTTCAATGATATTATTTCAAAGAATTCTTTATACATGATTTCTTTAGCTGTTGAAACTATTAAATGAATTCCTAAATTGAAACTTCCAGACATTTAGCTATATAATTTATATAATGATGCAGTTAAACAGATTGCATGTAAAAATGTTGGAGAATATTCCAGAAGGTTTTTTTTTTTTTTTTTTTTTACATTTTAGGGGAAGCAAAATTATCTTAATAAAAGAATAGTGTTCTTTACTGTGTTAACATAATAAAGAATTATAGTATTAATTAACATATATAAGGTGCTTAGTATGTGCTAGGCACTTTTGTAACTTCTTTAGTCCACATGACAATCCTATTTGGAAAAAACTTACTTTTCCTAGGCAGTTTCCTATCTAGTGGTTTAGTGATAAGTCTAGCATTCGAACCTCGGATTTGAACTCGAGGTGTTTGGTTTCATAGCCTGCATTCTTATATACTGTCCTCTACTGATCTATTAACTTTTTCTTAACCATCAATATGTATTCACATGTCCAGGTTTCCTCTATTTTGACAAGTAAAATTATAATCTACATAAATATACATAAAACACTAACACCCTGGGTACTATTAAAGACTTGCTTACTGAGGCATAACACTCAGAAGGAAGACTTCAAAGGAACAAACTCTTGTGCAATACAAAGGAAATATAATTAAAACCTTTACATTTGATTGGAAGAATATGATAACTATCCTGCAAGATTGTAGTGAGAGTGTAATGTACCCTGCACGAGCTAGCTAGCTAGAAAGATAGAGATAGAGATGTAAATCTTAGCTATAGTGTTTAATTATAGGAATGGCAAGAGACAGGAGGGACTTAGTTGTTTAAACCAGAGGTCAGATATGGCTTCACAAGAAGATGTGATTTGGAATTGTAGCAAATGCATTTGTAATGAATCTTCTTCAGAAGGTTTAGCACCACATAGCTTACTTCTTGATATAAATAGCTCTGAATTCGAGCCTGACTCTAAAAAAAATGCTCTAGTTAAATACCTTTTGTGAGACTCTATGTTATTTTAGTGCTTTCTGTTAGTTGGAAATTCAATATTCTACTATTTTCTTATTATTTCTTCTGACATCTGATAAATTTTTCTTTATTTATTATTATGCTGTTTCTCCCTGAAAGTTAATAGGAGTATTTATGAAACACTGAGGTGTACTGTGAAAGGATTTATTCTTTCATATATTAATCAAATACGTAAAATGGGATTGGAAGTACAATTTATTTTTTCCTTTTGCAAGAAAGCATGCAATAGGGCGCCTGGGTGGCTCAGATGGTTAAGCATCTGCCTTCGGCTCAGGTCATGATCTCAGGGTCCTGGGATCGAGTCCCGCATCGGGTTCCCTGCTCAGTGCAGAGCCTGCTTCTCCCTCTCCCTCTGCCACTCCCTCTGCTTGTGCTCTTCTGTCTATCTCTCTGTCAAATAAATAAATAAAATCTTTAAAAAAAAAAAAAGAAAGCATGCAATATATTTATCCATTAGTAAATGGCATGCTTATGTTAAGCTCATGATCCTTCAGAAGCGAATGCATTCGAGGAAAAGAAAGAATAACAAAGATAACATAAATCTTTGTCATTCTAGAGATATAACTTTGGAGATGTTGGTGAATCTTCCCTGAATACTAAAAATACCTCTAATTTCGATACTATAGTCAAACTCACTAATTAAATTATCTCCATAACACAATGTGAAAATCCTATGTGGTAAACAGCCGACAAATCAGTCATATATCACATTCCAGAGAATCAAGAATATATATTGATGGTCAGATTGAAAAACTGTTCCATTGTATTTCCAGAAATTATATTGAATAAAGGAAATACGATTTTAAAATATTTTGCTTGGGCTTCCTGCTCAACCAAAGTATTGATTGAAACAATTTAACTATAGGATTCTCTATTTCTAAAAAATCAGGGCTTCTGTTTCATACTTGATACAAATCTGTGTATCACTTGACCAAATTCTTGAAGAACTAGTTATATGGAGCATTTGGATTTTAAGAAAAGATAAAAATTTTTGCTCATAGAGTTTCCTGCTAAATTTATTTTTGATTTTTGATGTTAAAGCAACAAACTAGAACTTTAGGTTATGTTAATAAAATTAAATGTAATATAAACTATAGAGAAAATGTGATATCTATTGGTCATTCCTAATATAAATTATTATAAGTTTTGATTATGTCGAAATACATAGATCTTCATTGTATTATTATGTAGCACAATTAAATATTTGAATAGAAAATATACAAACTCTTAGCTATTGTGACAATTCTTTTAAGAAATATATAAGTCTGTATACAATAACTTAGAAGACAGTAGTATGTTTTGAGAATTCTCTATTCCCTTTGCAATGTAACTGTTTTCAAAGAATAATAAAAGAGTTAATTTAATAAATTAATGAGTTTGTGATATAGACATTAAGGCAATAGCAATGCATGAACATACTCAACTATCATATTATCCATGTGAAAAGTGGAATGTTTAACTAACCATATTAAATAGCACTAAGGTTGTTAGGTTGTTGTAAGCATTGTACTTTGCAGTTAGGTATTCCACACATTTCATGAATTTAAGTATTTAAGGTTTGGACAAACTGCATGCCTTTTGGAGATATAACTTAGATGGAAAATTTAATAAAGCAGAGATGTAATGAAAGATATAATGAAGATAACAGGTAAAGAGTGGTGCACCTTATCTTGATAAAAAGTTGTTTCCTCCGAATTCTAATTTTGCAAAATATTTTATAGCACACAACACTTGTCTATTTCTTTGATAAAAGAAGGATCTCATTTTGGGAAAATCCAAGAACTTCAAACCTTTACTGACACTGTTGCTAGACATACTCTTTTAACATCTGTAGCTTGAAAAGATTCACTTTTTAGCCTCCTACTTAAAGGACTACTAATTTAAACTACAGAATAATCATATTGAAAAATGGCAAATGGAAAAGAGTGGCAAAAGTCGTATTCTTGCAAAGTTAGGATTCTCTCCTCTTACCATTGTTGGCCTTTGACAAGGATCACCATTAGTCTTGTCTTGCCATAGGTATTGTTTACTGTTTTCATTATGGTGAAATTAAAATTAAAGCATATGAAAATTATCAAGCATCAGATGTCTCATTTTTTCATTTTTTCATTGGTATACATCCACTTACAAAGGGGTTTCACAAATTCTTATACACTGCATGATTATCCCTAGAAGTCGATTATACCGTGGCTTGTAGACAATCTGTTTATTTAGACATACACAACTGGTATTCTAATCACTCTTGTTGAACATTTACAAAAGAGTAATTCAACTTAAATGATGAAAAAAATTACTCTAAAAGTATTGTCTGACCCATTCCAGCTGGTTTCCATCTGTGACTGTGTCTTCACATGCGTTTTCTGCTTTTCTCCTGTATGTTCTTTACCATTAATTTTGCGTGCAATCTTTGAACTGCTTTTTTCCTTCGTTATTATCTGTATTCTGGTATAAATTGATATTTTCAAAACCTTTACGTAGGTTTTGAGATGACTTGAGTCTGATTAATTAGGAATATTTAATGCACTGCCAGCTCTCTGCTATATTATAGCACCATTGGTGTAGACATAGAATGGATCATTATATGCTAGTTTGTCCTTTTCTTTGTAAGAACTTCCAACATATTTTTCATTTGGAAATGTACATTATTATCCTTTACCATGAAAAAACATTATTATCCTTTACCATGAAAAAATAGTATTTCACTTATAAAGTTTTCATTTTTTTCAGAATTAAATATACTTTGTAGTACTTACATTACTTTTTCTGAGTTCATTCTTTATGGTAAGGTATTTTGTTCTTCTCCAGTTTTCCTGTCTTTTAGGTTTCAGTTTTAACTTGAAAAAAAGTAAAATATTATAGGTACGTATAAATAGGCTTTAACCCTTAGTTTTGTCATGCCCCTCCGCATAGGTCGTATACAAAATGAATTCATTTTTATCTTAGATACATCTGAAATTGAATGCATAAACACAAAAGTACAGAAGGATGTGTGGATGGATATATGTGTGTTTATGCTTATAACAGGCCATTGTATTTAAATTAGTTTTTGTGTTACAATAATGGTTTTTTAAAATTTAAAAGAGCCAGTAAGAAATAAATTGAAATCATTTTTCATAATGTAAAGCATCAGTGATATTTCTTTGTTTTCCAATAGAAATGTTAATTACAAGAATTTATGTTAATAGTGGCCTGTCTAGTTCCAGATTACTAACAGAAATGAAAGTATTTGTATTTTCTGGAATATGGCAATTACAGACTATCTACAACTAGAATATTCTTGTTTTTGAGTTTGGATAGGTCATATATTTAAGGAAAATATGGTCTTCTTTTTAAGAATGTGGAGCTATCACTTGATCATTTTGTCTTAGAAAAGACCCTTACACTGACAGTTTTATTATGATTTATAATTCACAACTAATAGTTTTCCCTCTCTTGGAACTTTTCTTTCCCGTGTTCAAAGAAAAATACTCTAATTATATGCTTATAAAATATTTCACATCTCATTCATATACTTATTCATATCACCATGTTAAGAGTGCTCATAGAATCATGTTAGAAATTATCTAAAGCATTAATCTAAACGTGGCTGTGCAATTGTCTTCTTGCACAGCATGACAGGGAACTCCTTAAGAGTGAGGCCACGTAATATCTTTCCTTAACTGATATAGTCAGGACTCTACTACATTCTACTTAAGAATGTGCCATGCTGTTTCCGTTGATCTGATTACTATAAAAAGTTTACTAAGTTGCGTTGGTGATTAGCCTTTGGTAAGTGGGATAGTTATTACCAGATGCGTAATATTGCAAGATGAATAGTGATTCTTTCATTCAGTAAATGCAAGTTAACTTCCTGCTATGTGCTAGATACTGTGCTAGGCCCTGGGATCTACAGATACATATAATCTCTGCCCCTGAGGGTCTCACAGAGAGCTGGAGGAGACACACATGGACATTATGACACTTATGAGGGACAGTATGACACTGTTAATGCCATAATTGTGGTATGTTGTACAAACCGGCTTGTACTGTTCTCCTCAGTAGCTTTAGGAGCAGGTAAAGCTCTTAACTGATTCATGAAAGATGAGTTAGTTATTCATTAAAAACAGGAACTGAACTAGATGTCTTTTTACGTGTCTAATATAGCTACCTTTTCTAAAAATAGTTTTTATTAAAAAACGTATTAAACAATAACCTAGTCATACCTATATTCACTTTTTGCAAAATGCTATGAATGCAAGTGGATCAGATACAGATAGAGCTGTGTCAGATTATTTGCTTTGTGTGAAGATTAAAAATGAACAATTAATTGGTTTTCTGTTATTAAGGAGTAGAAAGTATGGGAATGCAGTTACAGAGTTCTTACTGTTTTATTTCTAACAATTCTGTTTATCTCAGAACTCTATATATACATACATACATATGTGTGTATGTATGTATAAGTCTGTTTGCCTGTGTGTGTGTGTGCGTGTAGTGAGCTCCTTTTTTGGAAAAAAGGATTGAGCTCGACAACATCCTTTGTTGTGAGGATATATTCTGCCTGTTACTTTCTTTTATTTCTAAGAATTAAGGATTGAGTGAATATCCTCATTGTCCTGATGCATCTTTTTAAAATGTCATGCTTCAGGGCAAACTGATTTCTTTATGATCTTCAGAAAATTTTCCACTGACATAACAGAAATGATTATTTATCTCCCCACATGTTCAAACTGCCTTAAACTGCTTTAGGGTTATTTACTTCACAAGACTTAGTATTGATCCATATTATATAACTGACTAAATAAGGAAAAAAACTAGTCTTCACAAAATAGCTAGAAAGATTGTTTTAACTGATGATTTTGTTTTAATCATTTATGAAATTTTTGCTGAAAACTAATGGTAAAAAAGCTCATGTTTTAAAAGACTGCTTGGAATGGAAGGACTGATCTTTGTTTTAAGAAATTAAAATGGAATTATTTCTTTTCATTTTAGCTATGGATCTTGCAAACTTTTTCTACAGATAGTTAGATTTAAGTGTATTGTGGGAGAAAAACCAATTATTGATGAATCACTAATGAGATAGTTTAATTTTCATTCTTTGAATTGAACTAAGTGTTTACTTTATTAAATATGATTAAATTTCAAACATTCGTATTTATATGCATAATCCTTGCCCTGCTATATTTTGTAAACTTGAAGTAATCTGCTTTTATGAAATATTAACTGCCACAAATAACTCTGCAGTTTAAATATAATTGATCAATAATGCCCCTACCCACATTTCCTGCATATCTACCTGTGCCGAGTAGTTTTCTCTCTTCACATTGACGAAATGCTACAGCTCTGGCAGGAAAGGTGACTTTAGAGTCTGTATTCACCACTGAAATAGGAGAGAAACACATGGCAAAAGATACAAATTAAGGCACAATATTTATAATTTTTATATAATAATTTCTTATGAAATATGAGAAATTTCATTAGCTTAAGCACATAAGCAACTGATTATCCATACCATTTGATGCCAGATCAAAGGTAATATGTATTTAGAGATCATCATATTTGCTTTTTGGTGGACATAACTTTGGTCCCCTGTCTAGCACGATGCAAAGAGTAGGCAAACAATAATTATTGAGTCAGGGAAGGAATGAGTAATTTGTGTTTGTCTAAAAATTAATTTGTGTTTTTTGTTTGCATACACATCTGATCGTGGAAAAGTGGTTCATTGTTTATCAGAGGTAGAAGCTAGGGTGAAATCAAAACAGCATGGAAATTGGCATTATGAAATAATCATAATAGCTATTTATTGAGTGCTTATTCTCTACCAGGCACTGTGCTAGATTTTTCACATAAATTATGCACTTTAATTCACAGTAGTCTTATGAGATAGTCTTATTATTAGGTTTCTCTGTTTTAGATAAGGAAAAACTGGGCTCAGAGAACTTAAGCAGATTTGCAAAGGGTTGCACAGCTAGGACAGGCGAGTGGAGAAGCCAATGTCATAATTTATATAAAGGGCATGTTGTATCGCCTTTTCAGGATTTTTGAAATGGGACTTTCTGTGGTGAAATTAACAATATCTGCCATTCAGAATGTGAATTTCATCCTTTAAGAGGTGTTGTTTTAAAAACGATTATGTTAAAACCAGAGTATTGATCTTTCAAAAGATCACTCGTCTATTTTGCATCATTTTTGTCTATAGAGTCAACATTGACCTTTCTTGGTATGTTTTCAAAACTGTGAGGAGTGGCTTAGTATAACGAGAATGAATAATAAAACTGAAATTACAAAACTTAAACAGTGTTATAATAAATATAAGAGAGATATTTGAAAATAAACTTGATGGTGGCCTAAAGGCTGTAGTAAATTGTACCTCTGCCTGAAACCTTCCCAACACCAGTTGCTGTTTAAGAGCACTCCTCTTTGCAGCCTCTTGTTCATAATGGCCATACCCTCAAGAATATCTTTTAGTAAAATAAAATACTGTGTCATAAATAAGCCACTTTTTTTAGTCACTAGGAATAAATAATGTTTCAGTTTGGTTAGCTAGCTTCCCCTAACTTAAGTGTTTTCCGTCCAATAATTACACTGTTTTGCTATAGACTTGAATTAGGGTTAAAATTACTCTGTTTTAGTCCTTTTCCAGTAGGTTACTAAATCATAAGTTTGTGTAGGTAATTCAGTTTTTCTACCTGTAGGTTGATCTCTCAGCATGGACCTATGAGGACAATATTGAGTGAGATCCAGAAGGGTCTGATTTCAGTATGCATCTTTCCTTTTATGGGAGTTGGTTTTTAAGTTATTTATATAATTTAAAAACTCCACTTCTGGATTCTTATCTGCATGACCAAAATGAATGTGCATGTGTGTGGGGACACAGACGGTGTTTGACAACAATGTCACCGTGAGAGCTGGAGGTGCACTGCTAGGCAGATGCAGCTTGACACGCTGCGTGCTGCTGCCCGTCAGGGATGGGATGCAGGGGCAGGCCAGCGCTTTGGAACCGGTCCTCACACTCTTGCCGAGGCACCACTGAAAAACTACGTGGGTGTAAGTTTGTATGTGGGGTTTGGGGCTTTGGTGATGGTGGCTGAAACACGCATGTTTTTAAAGATAACATTTCAACGAAAACAGTTGTAGGGGAGTTTGACAGCTAGATAACTGATTCCTGTGTTATTGTGAAGACAAGTTTTTGTAAATATAAATATAAATATATATATAACTAGTGTATCTTAGCATTTAATAATTAATTACAAGGAAACAAAGGCATTGAAGCCCAGGAATGTGAAGTGACCTTGTCCAAATTATGTGCCATTATTGGTAGAGTAGATTTGAACACAGATTTTTTAGTTAAAATCCAGCTCTCTTTTGCTCTATCATATTACCTGTTTAATATAACCTAATATTTATAAAGTAGAATAAGAAGTCAAAAGAGATCTGAATGTTCTAATTTGATATTTTTTTCTTCTTTTTTATCGTTTTGGTAATGACATCATTATGGCAATTTTCTGGTAAAATAAAGAGTATTTCAATTCCAGACCTCAGCAAAATTCCTAGCGTATTCCAAACTGATAATTTAATAAAGGACAAAAAAACTGTCTTTATATAATATGTTGTTTTCTTTTCTTTTACAGTCTTTTAAAACAGTTTTGAAATAAAAGCTTTTAAAAGGTACTTATTTTACGTGTTTCTTTTCCACTCTACAGTATTAATAAAAACATTAAGCACTCCATTAAATAACAAATAAATAACACATATATATTTGTAATGCCCTGAAATTAATTTTTCCTTTTTTAGTTTTAAAAATCCCCCCATATTTTCAGCACTTGAGCACCCGTTACCACCAACTTTATATTCCACATCATTTCTTCTCTAAACTCTCACAAGTTAGCTGTAGGGTAATATGGATGGTGCCTTGCAAGCTGTAATATCCTCATTACATCATGTTGTTTTTATCCTCTCTGCCCACTGTTCATTCTCAATGTGAAAAATCATAGCGTATCAGTGACAGGAGTCTGGCTTTCAGGCAGACTTTTGTAATTATTCCCACTGAGGCACTGTCAGTAGGATTAAAAAACAGATTCTGGATCTGTCCATCCCAGATGAGGTCAGCACTTGGAGCAGTGGGAGTACTATTTCTATAAGTTGTGCTTTCCCCTTTGCATTATACAGCCTAGACGTTAATATGACACAAATATTTGAAAGATCCTATGGAAACGGACGAGCTTTGCTCTGAATTAGGCTCTGGATTAAGTACAATGTCCATCTGCAATAAATAAAATAACAACAGTCATTTAGAATCCCTAACTATGTATGTGTGTAAATTCTACAATAATATTAAGTCCCAGAAAGTTTCAGTTACAGAACAATCCACTTATAGTTCATAATTAATAAACTCTTTGCAGCTGCATAACTGCAGCCGGAAACATCTGGAAAGCCTCATATTTTACACACAGACACATACACGTAATTCCTTCAGAAAAAGTTCAATTGTGCTTAAAATCGCAGGTCTGGAAACAGAGTAAGACCTGAAGAAGCTGAATCTAGTATTCGGTTAGCTTATGGTAGGAGAAAGGGGGGACTGGGTCTTCCCTTATCTGGAAAAGAGTTGAGTGTTAACTAGATAATGCTTAAAGTCTATTCAGATATTCACACAAAACTAACCTTGTATAATTCAAAATCTCTCCTAATTATAAGTGTGATTTTGATAAGAATCTATTTCTTTTGCTATAAAATTATTCAAATAAAATTACTACTCCTCAGATAAAAGATAAATTATTATTTATGAATCTCTAAAATTAACAAATGGGTAAAACAAATATATTGATTATAGATTATAGTCTAGCTTATAGATTTAAAAATTTCCAATATTTTTTATAATTCATACTTAATTTATTACACCTAACTACAGCTTTAATTTTTTTAAGATTTACTTATTTATTTTAGAGAGAGAGAAAGCGAGAGCCTGCAAGTAGGGGAGGGGCAGAATGAGAGAGAGAGAGAGAGAGAGAGAAGCAGACTCCCCATTGAGCGTGGAGCCCCCTTGGGGGGCTTGATCTCACAGGGCTTGACCAGGACACTGAGATCATGACCTTAGCTGAAATCAAGAATCAGGCACTTAACCAATTGAGCCACCCAGGCACCCCCTAACTATGGCTTTATAAAAATAGATGAATATAGAGTATATGTGTTAGAAAGGCAAACTAGCATATTATTGACAGATGTAATTTGGCATTTTTTCTTAATGTTTGCTTAGTCCTGTGTTCAATTTGAAGTTGTATTACTAATGGATTTCATTATATATACCAACTTTACTGTCACTTTGTCTCTATAGGTTTGTTTATTCTGGACATTTCATATAAGGGAAATATGTTTTTGTGACTGGATTCTTTCACATAGCCTAATGTTTTCAAGGTTCATCCATGTTTGATTGCTGAATAATATTACATTGTGTTTATTCATTTATTAGTTGATGCACATTTGGGTTGTTTCTGCTTTTTTGGCTATTATGAATAATTTCGCTGAGAACATTTATGTATAAGTTTTTGTGTCGATATACATTTTTATTTATCTTGGGTATATATCTAGGAGTGGAGTTGTTGGTTAATCTGGTAACTGTGTTTAACGTTTTGAGAAATTGCCAGTAGCTACATAATTTTACATTCCTAACAGCAAGGTATGAGGCTTCTAACTCCCCCATATTCTTACCAACACTTGTTTTATTTGCCTTTTTTTCTTATAGTCATCCTATAAGTAGTATCTCATTGTGGTTTTGATTTGCATTTCTCTGATGGCTAATCATGTTGATCATTTTTGTGTGTGTTCTTTGGCTGTTGTATGTCTCCCATATGGAAATATCTATTCACATTCCCTGCCTATTTTTGATTGGCTTATTAATGAATTTTTGTTTCTTTCATTTTTATTTTTCCTAAAATTCTAATTTGTTAGATTTCTTGATAATATCTCATTTTACCTCCCTCATCAATTTTATGGTGGATATATCTTGTCATGCATTCTTTAGAAACTTCGATAGTTGGAGAAAAGACCTGGGACTTACAGGAAGATGGTTCTAAACACCTGGAAATCTTTTAAAATATGAAAATGTCCAGGCCCTAATAATGATTCAGTTATTTTGATAAGGCCAAGTCATTAGTGTTTTTTCAAAGTGTCCCTAATGTGCGGTCATGGAGGACAGCTGACCAAGATATAGATTATCAGTGCCTTAAAGTCCAGGATGGTGTCAGATTTGTCTGAGATTAGAAGTGGAGCTTAAGATTTCCAAAAAGTGATTCCATTAAGGACCAGAAAAATCTTTCTTACCTGTAGAAGAACTCTAGAAGTATGTGCATTTTCTGGGATAACTGGTTTGTGGGAAAGGGTCCTTAGAAATATAATCGATAGGATATCCCCCTACCCCAAGCTTACCCTTATAGGTCATAAACCTAAAGAACCAGAGGGAGTCTGAGTGTCTGCACCCTCATTCAGAAGGAAGAGATATTCCATTTCACCTGATTGTTTTACCTACCCGGAAATTTGTCTATGGCTTTTAGGATGACCTTTAGAATTGTTAATCTGTGTCGAACACAGATTTGTTCTACCAGTACCCTGATTGTTCCACAGACTGCATGCGTCATGCAAGTACATGCTCAAAGGCCTGGCACCCTGTTGCTTAAACACTTGACATCCATTGAAGACAAGTATGGAATCTGATTGTGAGGAGAGTTTAACTGAGAAATCAGAATACAAGGCTTTAGTATCAACTCTCATGTATTTAAATGAGAAGCTTGAGTAAAATACTCAAATTTTTGTTGAGAAATTTGTTGCAGTATTATTACTTTTAAGTAATTCATTTATAAATGGGAAACCCTATTGCCTTTTGTGTTCTTTTTTAAGAGACTTGAAATTTCAAACATTATTTGAACCAATGTAGTTACATAAGGACACTGTTCTTATTGAAAAATAGCTGAAATTAAACATAATAAATTATATTTATTTCATCACAATAGATAATATAACAGGTCTTGTAATATAGTATGCTGTAACATAATTTAGTGGATGTATTGCACTATATTTTTAGTGTGTGGTAAACAGAAGTTTCACATGCTTCCTAGATTCCCTTTTTCTTTGATAGCTTTTCATTTAAAGAATGGACTTGGGACGCCTGGGTGGCTCAGTCGTTAAGCGTCTGCCTTAGGCTCAGGTCATGATCTCAGGGTCCTGGGATCGGGTCCTGCATCGGGCTCCCTGCTCAGCGGGGAGCCTGCTTCTCCCTCTCCCTCTGCCTGCCACTCCCCCTGCTTGTGCTCTCTCTGTCAAATAAATAAAATCTTTAAAAAAAAATAAATAAAAAATAAATAATGGACTAAGTGAAAACTTGCTTGGTGTTTGAAGTCTGACAAGATTATGGTTCTCAGCTCTGGGTTAATGAACTTATTTTATTCATTAGGGCCCTAAAGGACTGAAAAAAACAGTCGAAAGAATGAATCCAAGGCCGTTGTGGTAACACTGAAAAAATACTGTTACTCAAATAATAGGTGAAAGATTATTTTTACAGAAATAATTAAACATGGAAAACAAATTTTATACATATTCCCAGTCTTCGTCAACCTAGTGAACATTACCTTAAAATAATGTTCAATTTAAAAAGCAAAAACATCAAAAGGAAGGAAATTAAAATTGTAGGTTTCTTGTTGTAACTAACTTTACCATAGCGCTCGTACTATATTAATTAAAGTTTGCTTTGAGTTCAAATGCTATTGAACAGATTGAGAAATAAAGCAAAGAAGAAAAGTTTTAAAACTGCATTTTCACAATTCCTAGAAAGTTAATTCTTGCATACTTCACAGTTGTGTATAAAGGGAATGTATCTTTAAGGTTTCAGAAGACATTTACCTCTAAAAACTTTTGTACTAGTACTTTTTAGAAAACCAGCTGCATTTGTAGAGAGGAGAAATTGCCTTGATTTCCACGTAGCCTTTTCGGGAGCCATTGCAGAGCTCACCTAGTTCTTCCCTATGTGGCTGACTCTCAGAGACGCCACTTCATCCCAGTTTCTTGCACTGAGTATTTTACTCAAGCTATTTTGTATAGATATCTCATCTAAAATTGTAATTTTAAGAGCATCTGTTACTTCCTTCCCAAACTTTTTACCACCCAGTCGCTAACTATTATCCTAAGAGATGCAGCTGTGCCTTCACATGTTCTTGGCTTTGCTCTTAACACCGTAGCTCCAAAGATTTTGTACTTATTTTTAATAACTCTAAATTAATAGTCTTCCTAGAGATTAAGTGAAAACTGTCTTGTCACAACTTATTATTTTCAATATTAACTGAACTGAAACAGAATATTACTTCAAAGAAAAAATGTTAAGACTTTGATGACCACGTTTTTCCGGTACTGCCTCTGTCATTATCTATTTAATGATAGCCATGCCTGTACTCCACAATTTTGCAGGCATCTTTGGTGCCAGAATTCACAGTGCAATTGAGAAGACCTATTTAGTATCTCTTCTGTGAGGTGTGCTAGGCTATTATTTCATAGTTTTCTAAATTAAAATAATAGCTTTAAATTAGTAAAAGGGTATAATAAAAGACAACAGGGACCCATAGAAAATTAATTTTTAGGGTTGCTAGAGCCCTGGAGACCCATTGAATAAGTGCCAGACTTTGGCTCATTGAGCAGTCAAGGCTGGTGGAATAGCATATGGTTGAGTATCAGTAGTCCTGTGTTCTAAATCCAGTTTTAACCTAGACAAACAGAATTATTTGAAGAACTCAGGTTACTTTTGCTTCAAATCTGCTCTCCCATCTGTTAAAGTGGTAACAGAATTTAATGTAACTTTGAAAGTTGAGTGATAAGGGTTTTAAATTTCTCTGCATTAGGTACCATATATATTCTAGAAACCATGCAAGTTGAGCAAGAAATGTCCCTTCTTATTTGTAAGAAAAATAGGAATACACCTTTATTAGAAGCTTTTATTTGCAATGGGAGAATGAGGACTCTGTGGGATTCTACTAGGTAGTGTGCTGCCTACTAATTCTGGAAGCCTTCCCTAGTAGATGGTAAATTATGTTACCATTGTGCTCCCCATTTCCCTGCTCCCTAACCTCCTCTCCTGGTAAAAACTAATACACACAAGTCATTAAAGACTGTCAGCACATATCTCTTCTCTCTGGCTCTGTCTTTCTTTTCCTTTTTAAATTCTCTGGTCCTTAATGTTATGAAAGTGCAGGTTGTGAGTAAAACATGGTCTTCTCTATCTTATGGATGTCATATGTGACCATTGAATTATAGATAGTACGTAAAGCAAGATACAGTGAATACTTAAAGAGAGGAATTTCTATCCTGAGAAACCCATGCCAGATCTTTTATCTTACCAGTTAACCATTTTTATATGACAAGATCATATCTTCAGAAACATTTTGAAGTGTTATATTTTTGTTATACTATTTTGCAATCAATCTAATTGTTCTCCCTGTGCCTTAGATTTGTAGCAGTTGCTACTGAGAACATGTGAAGTTGTATTAAGCTTCTTTTCGTAAGATGTTTGTGAATGCTTTACTCTTACATGAATTGCCGAAGCCAACTAAAGGCAGAATGGCTTCTGAGGACAGTAGTGGATCATATATTTACAAGGAGATAGTTGTAGTTCTGTTTACACATCTATCACTTATCTATTGCAATATAACTTGCCTTTAAATTTATAAGTTATCTAAAACACTTGTCTCATTTGCGGGAAATAGCCTTATTTTCTTGAAGCTCAAAAGATGATTTTGAGCTCTCAATTGGATCAGAATTATGCATTAAATATTGAACATGTGAACAGAAGTAGAGAATGACTCAGTATACCATCTTGATTAGATAGGATTGTTTATCCCACCGAAGAGTGAAAATGTGATTAAGTTCCTGAGTGATGCCTAAGTTGAGGACATTAAAAAATTTGAATATAGTAAGTTAAAAGTTATAATTGAATTTATGTTAAATATTCACTAATCGGGCGCCTGGGTGGCTCAGTTGGTTAAGCGACTGCCTTCGGCTCAGGTCATGATCCTGGAGTCCCGGGATCGAGTCCCACATCGGGCTCCCTGCTCAGCGGGGGGTCTGCTTCTCCCTCTGCCCTCTTCCCTCTCGTGCTCTCTGTCTCTCATTCTCTCTCTCTCAAATAAATAAATAAAATCTTTAAAAAAAAAAAAATTCACTAATCTTTCTTTATAGATATGATGAATTTCTATTAAATTTGAAGTCACTAAAACTTAAACATATATTCATTTGATAAATATGAAGGGTAAATTAAACATATTTAATATATTCAATGTATAATGCCATTAATAAAAATTTTTGAAATAATGAAAATTTAATTTGCTAAATTTTAATTGAAGATAAATATATAAAATGATCAGTGATAGAAAATGTTTCAATTAGCAGTAATCACGCCTTGGATAAACCTCATTGGCTATGATACTGCCACTGTGCAAAGCTAGAAAATGGTTCAAGACTACTTGATTTAATAGAAAATAGGATCTAGATGAGTAAGAGCAACTTCACAAGGAGGTGATAGAGATTCTTTGTACATGTCTATTCATTGCTGAGAGCAGTTACTGTTGCTGTTTTAGTGTGACTACTCTTAGCCTCTCTCAGCAGAGGAGAAACAGTCCTTATCTGTTTACAGTTGAAGGCTTTCTCCTTATTTCTGGTGGAATGGATTTCTCCTTTTCATAGTGAGATTTTGTTATTTTTAGTAACAAGGAAGTTGACTTAGTGGAAAGCAGCCTGCCTTATAACTTAAAATTGGTTGAAATTATATCTTGAAGTTTTCTGAAAATTTGGGAGGGTATACATTTCTATCATATTCAGATGAAATTTTTTGTATCATTGTTATTTCTAGTCAGGTAATTAAAATTATTTTAATATTTTTCAATATGAACCAAATTAACACATAAGAAGTTAATTTACAGCTACATTATATTAAGAAAACATAACTTTGAAGTATGTCAATATGTATCAACAGATAAGATAATTATATTGAAATTGAACTTACCCTGAATTAAATATCCTGAGTTTTTGTCCAATTAAATTATGCTTTCGTTCAGTTTTGGGCTCTTGATTTTGAACTGATGCCAACTACAGGTGCAAGGTTGCTGTATCATTTGGTTTTTATTATTTAACTTTAAAATGTAGTATTATAAAACTAGGTTATTGATATACACTAAAACAAAATTTTACCATAGAGAGCTTGTTTTTCACAAATTAAATTTCATATTTTATTCTTTGCTAAATATTACTAAAATTAAAAACGTCTATTTGCTCTCATGTTTCTATTTTCACTTTCTTTTGCATACGCAGCCTGTGGCCGTGGGTTCTACAAATCTTCCTCTCAAGATCTTCAGTGCTCTCGTTGTCCAACTCACAGTTTTTCTGATAAAGAAGGCTCCTCAAGATGTGAATGTGAGGATGGGTATTACAGGGCTCCATCTGATCCACCGTATGTTGCCTGCACAAGTAAGTTCATAATAGTAAAGTAGGGAAGGACTTTCTGAATCTTTCCACTCGTTTGTATTATTGTGACATCATTGAGATAGACATCAGGTTTGTGAATGCATTCTTAATTATTATTAAATGCTTACATTTTTTTCATGGACTGTTAAGGCTAAATAATAACAGAAAATAGATACATCTTATGTCATCTTTAGTGAAACTTTCACATCTGCAAAATCAAGATGCATCTTAAGATTTTTCACATGTATCTAATAGGAATCATAAATAAATATAAGAGTTATTTGAGTCTTACTTGGATATGAAATGTGATTAAAAAGTCTGGTTTCCAAATTAAAATTCCATCACTAAACAAAGCAAATCTCACATCTTGGTGCTTCAATTAATGAATATTGGAGAGACCCAAATCCAAAGCCAATCCCAGACTTGCTCTAAATCATTCTTGAGCACAGTAAGAATGAATGGATGTATTCTCTGTTATATGGTTAAAAGGGAGACTATTTTTAAACAACTGCACAACTGTTTTTTTTAGGTGCATTAACTGTTCTTTTTAATTGCTTGGAAGAAAAATAGCTAAAGACTGTGGCAAAAGTACAAAGACAGTTGTTATCCTGTTTTCATTTTGACGTATTAAATGGAAAATAAATAAAGCCTCTTGCCAAGTGAATTCAAGGAGGCTTTTATGCAGCTTCTCTAGGAAAGGTAATGAAATGTTTATGTAAAAGAAAGCATTTCAACTAGTTTTCTCTATGGTAACTGAGCCACTAGCTTAATGGCCCATGCAGATCCTTTCATTCATTTTTTTGGGTTTGATTTTTTCTATTTTTGTTTATTTGTTTGTTTGTTTTTGGTTTCCAAAGGACCCCCATCTGCACCACAGAACCTCATTTTCAACATCAACCAAACCACAGTGAGTTTGGAATGGAGTCCTCCTGCAGACAACGGGGGAAGAAATGACGTGACCTACAGAATACTGTGTAAGCGGTGCAGTTGGGAGCAGGGCGAATGTGTTCCCTGTGGGAGTAACATTGGATACATGCCGCAGCAGACTGGATTAGAAGATAACTATGTCACTGTCATGGACCTGCTAGCCCACGCTAATTATACTTTTGAAGTAGAAGCTGTAAATGGAGTTTCTGCCTTAAGCCGATCCCAGAGGCTCTTTGCGGCTGTCAGTATCACCACTGGTCAAGCAGGTATGTGCTTGTGTTTGTCTTCACTGAGTGAATAATGCAACTACATGAGTGAGGCGTCTCGCTTGGATATTTAGTTAACTTGGCTACACAGAACTCGATTATTCCAGCCTGTTGATTATTCACACCTTTAACTTTTCTTTGTTATTTCTCCTGTTGCCTATTAAACCATTGCTAGACTCGTTAACATCTCCTCCAGAGATCTGGCAGGAGAAATAAAAAGGGATAAATTGTAAAGCAGTTAAGACTGTTCTAAGACAGGGGCGCCTGGGTGGCTCAGTTGGCTAAGAGACTGCCTTCGGCTCAGGTCATGATCCTGGAGTCCCGGGATCGAGTCCCAAATCAGGCTCCCTGCTCGGCGGGGAGTCTGCTTCTCCCTCTGACCCTCCCCCCTCTCATGCTCTCTCTCTCTCTCTAATAAATAAATTAAAAAAAAAAAAAAAGACTGTTCTAAGACAAGCAACTCTGCTGAAAGATCTCAAGGAAGGGAGTGAAAATATTGGACAAAATGAGATTGTAGGCTAATTCTTGCAGTTTTACTTTTTTGTGTGGTATGCACTTATGATCAAAATCTACATGATCATTAGGAATGATGAAAGAGTTGAGTGCACTGTTTCACATCACTTTAGCCAATATTTTACCACATAGAATGTGATATTTGTAATATATGGCAAGTCTGTGTTAAAATTTGCATGAGAGAATTTTAAGTTCATCAGTAGTAGATTTGTGATCATATTACTGTTCATAATATTAGAGCACGTACTTGGGAGATCTCATGAGGATTTCAAAAGAAACGAATTAGGAAATAATAACCATGATGATTGCGAACTTGTAACTTAGCCTAAAAGCAGTTTTCATTTACTTTCTTCTTGGCATTTGAGGTGCCCTACTCAGTCATTCTTTATTATGGTATGTTTTGGAAAATATAAATTGGAATGGAAGTTTCAGAAATTGGAGACTGTCTAGATCTTCAGAAAAATCTTATTACTGAAAGAAGTTTCAGAAATTGAGGGCTTTCTCAACCTCTTGCTGCTGAAAGAAGATTCTATGTAGTAGATGTAGCCAAGTGCCATGTCATCATCATTAATAAAATGGGACCTGTACTGGAGTACTGAGTTGGGTGAGCATCATAATAAGAAGCTTATAACAAAGTCTTCTTGATCTTTGGCTGGCTGTCAGAAACCAGTATTATCCCAAATTTCTGGACATAGATGAATCTATTCTTTACTTCTATGCCAATTTTAACAAAATGTTACCTATTTAAATTGTATCTGCAGAATGAAAACTATTCATATGGTCTCACGCTTACCATTTTGAACAGATTAGTGCGTTCTTATTCTAAAGGTTTCTTTTGATGTTTATTTGAAAAGCTATTGCAAATCAGATCTCCTGTGTAAAAGCAGAAATCTGGAGGGAAAACAACCTAGAAAATTTTTAATTTTCAAAAATTGGACAAAAGAAATAACTAGTTTAACTGATTTGGTTTGATTCATTGCATTTACCCTGATCCTCTTTACTATTCTCTTAAAATCATTTTACTGGATTTTTCCCATGAATTCTTGAATCAAATATCCCACAGTAGTTAGGTAAAGTGGCTTTGGGTGTTGATTCTCTTCTGGTTAAGAGCAAACTAGGTTTGTTTGTTTGTTTGTTTGGAGGGGGAGGTGATTTAAATGTACAAAATTAGGGGCGCCTGGGTGGCTCAGTCGGTTAAGCGGCTGCCTTCGGCTCAGGTCATGATCCTTGGGTCCTGGGATCGAGCCCTGCGTCGGGCTCCCTGCTTGGCGGAGAGCCTGCTTCTCCTTCTACCTCTGCCTGCAGCTCTGCGTACTTGTGCTCTCTCTCTGTCTCTCTGTCAAATAAATAAATAAAATCTTTAAAAAATAAATAAATGTACAAAATTAGATTGTGATGATTGCAGAGCTCTGTACATATAATAAAGAAAATATTGAATTGTACACTGAAAATGAGTAAATTTTATGGTATGTAAATTATACCTCAATAAAGCTATTAAAAATTTTAAAAAGAATAAATATAAGAAAGTTAAAAAGCAAACAGTGTTTATATTTTTATGTTAAAATATTAATTCACAACTGCCTAGTCTCTATTGCATCTCAAATGCTAAAACCCCGTGAATTTAAAGTTAGATTTTTTTTTTTTACTTTCAAAAAGAAATGCATCTAAATAAGACAGCGATCTGTGGTAATTGTAGAAGTTTGTAGAACTTTTCCTTTATTTTTTTAAAGGTTTTACTTATTTGTTTGAGAGAGAGAATGCGGGTGCAAGCTCAAGGGAGCACAAGCGGGTGTGGGGCAGTGTGGAGAGGCAAAGGCAGAGGGAGAAGCAGACTCCCTGCTGATCAGGGAGCCCCAATGCAGGGCAGAAGTTTTCCTTTATTTTTTAACAGAGGAAATTTAGAATATATTAGCGACTGTTCTATTGAATGTGTATACCCACTCCCCGTTGCTCCCCATCACCTGTATTTTTGCTCTTTCTAAAGGAGGAATGATTTGAAATTTTGCCCATGTTCATTACTATCCATGGAAACCTGCAATGATCCTTGAAATTCTCATTCTCTATTAACTAAACAGCATCACCTCCCACCTAGTTTATGCTACAATCATTTCAATGATGAGTTTAAATCTGGATCTCTGGACAGTTATCCCCCTTATCAGCAATCCACCAGTGCCTACTATAAAAAGATTTATTAGGAGAATCTGCATGTGTCTGGATAAGAATAGAGTGAAGATGGAAGATAATCAGCCTGTGTTTGAAAGGTAGTGTGTACACTTTGTAGTTTCTTTTCTATTAAGTTTGGAGTCTGGAGCACAAGACCCCTTTCCCAACCAGTGTTTGTAGAAATTTAAGTACATTGAAGACCCTTTATGCTTTGTTCAGGGTAGGGGTAAAGTTTTTGTGTTAAAGGACCTGTGCTCCAGCCCCTCCCCTGCCACTTAGGAGTTATGTGCTCTTCGCTGGATCACTAAAGTTCTACATGACTAAAGTGGAGATAAAATGTTGGATGATAGATATTAGAAAAAACTTTAAAACTCTTTAGTGTCATAAAAATATTATTGTAGTGAGTAGCAAAATGAATGCTGAGTTAATCCTCTTTTTGTATAACTCTTTCTGAACCTGTCAAGGCAAAAAACTGTAAAATCTTTATCTTTCACAGTGTGGGGGGGAATTCATGGGGGCTTGGAATTGGCAATTATGTTTTATAACATTGGAGGGGGAGGAGATTAATTTTGTTTTGCTTGTGCAAAATGTGACTATTATCTAGTCACAAGTTATCTTAAGACTGAGATTCTACTTTAAACCAATAATTAACTTTAAGATGAAAAGTGTATAGAGAATAATATGTGATATTCATATTTCAGTAATTTTTGTATTTATTTATCCGGAACATATGACCTACAGAAACTGGCTGATATATATATACTTTTCATTGTTGTTTTATTTTGTTAGGAATGATATGACCTATTTAAGGGTGAAGTCACACATATTAAACATATGTATGTCGGAGGTATTTTAAAAATATATAAGTGAGGATTTCGGAAAGCACATGCATTTTATTTATGACATTATGATCCTAACTCTTCCTTACATTGGAAGGTTCTCTTGAACAAAAGTGATCTTAATAATCACATATGTGTTCTTAAGACCTATTTAAATGCTATTTTTTATAACAATTATGATATTAACTCAGCCAACTATACTGAGTCTTGTGAATCAAACACTGTGGAGGATGCTGAGGATAGGAAGGTAAAGTTTGGGCCTACCCTAATGAGGAGCCTGTATTGTAGCAGATAAATTTACTTACACATCTAATATGAGGGAGCACTTGAATATAATGTGATGCGTGTTGTAGACAATTAGGAACAAAATACGGAAACTCCAAGAAGGAAAGATCCATTCTATCTGTGGGAAAAAAGAGGTCCTCACAGAAAAGATACCAGTCAGTGTAGAACATTGGAATGGATTTGATTTTGCCAGGAGGATGAGTGAATCATATTGTAGGCCCTCAAGAGGACCTCCCCCATTGAACATTGTAAGTGCCACTACATCCTTCTCCAGATTAAGTGCATTAACAGAAAAATGGTCTGCAGAAGTATGAAAGTTCCTAAAAACAGGTCACCCTAAAATTATTATCTCTTTTTATAATACCTCAATTCACTGTGGGATCACTTAAACAATTAGACAATTTTTAAAGCATACAAAATTACAATATGTAGTCTTACCCCCAAAGAGACTTAAGGGATTCAGCAATTATTCTTCAGGTCAGTGATTATGTTATGTTCATCTGTACCTTTACCGTGTAACACAGTTCTTTCTGTATGCAAGTTGTACAATGAATGTTGTGCAATTAATTCCAATGAGGAAACTAGTCATACACAAGAAAAGTTAAATGATTTTACAAGAGTGGAAACATTGAGACATGAATGGAAAATGCATTGGATTTGATATTCAATGACATAATTACTTAATTTTAGATAAGTTATTTCAGCTCTTTGAACTTGAATTTTCTCCTGAAATGGTATCATGCTACTTGACTCCTCATATTATAAAAATTGAGCTTTTAGCTTAATACCAGTTACATTTATTAGAAAAGTATGTTATAGTACTATAACAATTATAATAGTAGGAATAATAGAGTGACTAGTGACTGAACTCTTACTATGTTCTTGGTATTTTTTAAATGTAAAATGTACATGAAAAGAGTGTCAAGGGATGCCTGGGTGGCTCAGTCGGTTGGGCGTCTGACTTCGGCTCAGGTCATAATCCCGGAGTCCTGGGATCAAACCCCATGTCGGGCTCTGCTTGGCTGGGAGCCTGCTTCTCCCTCTGCCTGCCACTCCCCCTGCTTGTGCTCTTTCTCTCTCTCTGTCAAATAAATAAACAAAATCTTAAAAAAAAAAAAAAAAAAAGTATGTCAAAATTGAATAGTTTAACTTCTTTGAACTCATTAGCCCTCCTAAGTAAAGGAGAGGTTGGGGACAGAAGACCTCTAAGAGCCCATCTTATGCTCATAGTTAAATGGACAGTTATAATACAATACAAACTATACATTGTGCAGTGCGTTGTTGATTGGAATTATGGAGTAATTTATAGCTGAGTAATACGTGTACAGATACTATAATTTTAATGGGATTGATAATTGTTAGGATGGTGTAGAAAGCATTGTGTAGGAATTAAAGATGAAAACTATAACCTCTTGAAAGAGGATGTAATTTCCCAAGTTGGGCTCTCCAGGAAGCAGACACTTAGATGGGTATTAGGACATGTACTTGGGATCAGTGCCATAGGAAGAGAAGGGAAGGGAGCAAGACTGGAGCAGAGGGGAAGCTGACCTGTGGTGCAATTTCGTTGGAATCCTCAGCCAACTCCATGGGGAGTTCTGCACCTGTAAGGGACCTCCATATTGCCCAGAGGTGAAGAAAGAGTGTCAGGCTTTCATACCTCTGTGCTGTCCAGACATGGGATCAGGAAGGAGCCTAGAAAGGAGCAAGGTGTCATTTTTCAGACAAGGAAATTCTAAAGGGGGGCAGGGAACTGAGTTCTGCTTTTTTAGCAGCCATCTCGGCAGCTGGGCAAATAAATTCTTCAGTCCTTCACTGAGGAGAATGAGGGCAGTCCCTCACAACATCCCAGATTATTGCAGTCAAGTACACTGCTTATCTAGAATTATTCAGTGTTACGTAATCTTATCATGGACTACTGTAATTTAAGAATTTCGCTGTACGATCCTTTACATAGGACTTTGCTGATTGATTCAATGGTCTGGTGATAAATTACTCTTCAATGAAAAAGGGACCTACTAAGAAGTGTTATTTCTGGAGGATATTAATAACAAATAAAATCTCTTGGAGAGAATGTTGGTTACTGTAGCATTTGCCTTCTGGCTATGATTTTAATGCCCGTTTATCAGAAACTTCAAAAGTACCTCTGCATATCTTAATTTGACTAATTTCTCTTATGTTTTCAAATTTCTCTGTCAAAATTAACATTTGCTTCACTGTTATTTTCATTTAGATTTGTAATGTTTATATAATGTCCCAAATGAAATATAACCATAGTGTTACATGATATAACATCATACATAAGCAAATTTACACAAAAAGGAGATAGTAACAAAAGTCATTTCCTGTATTAGTCAGAAATATCTTCACTCACATTTATTAGTGTGATTCAACTGTGACTATTTTTCTCATAAATTAACTCAGATCATCTCTTTTCAATGATTTAAAATAGTAGGCCATCAAGGTATGTGTCCTGTAAGTAAGATAAATTATTCCTATTTAAATTTATATATTTTGATATTTCTTTGGAATTTATAAACTTGATTTATATTTTAAGGGAACAAGATGTTAAGAAAATATATTTTCTTGTTTGAGAGCATTTACTGATTATATCGAGTAATAAGAAACACAGCAATCTCCATAAAGTGAAATGAGATAAATGCAAAAAAAGAAAAAAGAAAAAAAAGAAATCCACCTCCACTACCAGCAAAAAAACATTTTGTAGAAATAGTGTTAGTTTTATTAAAACATATGTACATAAACACACATGTACACTACAGCAGAAAAATCAACTGAATAAGATTCCTTTAACAGTAAGCCATTCAAGATACACATTGCTGTCATGTTTCTAGTTATTTTATAAACCTGATGTATCTGAAAAGCAGAACAGGATTCAGTCATGCTAATTCATGCCTTAGGGCATGATATTTTAGAAATTTATGCATATAGTTTGTTTAGCAAGTAAGAGTCTTAGACTATGTTAGTGAAATTTAATTCTTTAAAGTTTAAGTATTTTTGACACCATTAATTTAAAAATAAACATGTAGATACATTTACAGTTTTTCTTTAGTGGCTATCAGCAATTAAAACATATGTGAAGGAAGATCTTTTTGGATACTGTTTTAATAAAATAGGCAACCATGTTGGCATTGATCCTAACAACTAAGACTTACTGAGTACTTAGTATGTGCTGACCACTTTACATGTAAAGACCCAGATGCCTACACAGTATCTTCACATCCCAAACTTACAATGGAAATTTGGTAGAAAATTACATCTTACAGTAAATATCTCGTGGCTTTTCTTATAACATTTGTGACATATTATTTGTGAAATGTCTGTCTTTCCCATTAGACTTAACAGGGTAAGCAAACAGTGACATCTTTGGTCTTATTCTCTAGTCTCTGTAACCAGATGGGCCCAGGGTACATGCTTAGTAAATTTGTTGAATTAAATACATAAATTCTTTGTATATCATAATATGAAGAGAGACTTTCTAAGATTATCAAGATTAATATAAAGGGTTAGTTTTATTTACATTATGCAGTAAATATATAATAATTTCAAGTATAAAAATTTTGTGATTTGGTCTTGAAACTATAGATATATTTAGAATCTTAAAATGAGTTTTCACTATAACTTGGTATTTAAGCAGAGATTTAGAACAAAAGCTTAAACTTGGTATTTAAGCAGAGATTTAGAACAAAAGCTTAAAGATTTAGAACAAAAGCTTTTATTTCAGAATATTAAGCTACAAATTACCTTTATATTTGAAAACTTTTACAATTCTTCATATTTTGAAAATCTGTTGAAAATAAAATTATTTTTTTCTTTTAATATAACATTGAATGGAGGGGCACCTGGGTGGCTCAGTTGGTTGGGTGTCCGGCTCTTGATCTCAGCTCAGGTCTTGATCTCAGGGTTGTGAGTTCGAACCCAATGTTGGGCTCCGCGCCCAGCTTAAAATATATATATATATTTTTCATAATGTATTTTAATATTTTTCCTTTTTGTAGTTTTGTGACTTGTTAAGACTATATCACATAGCTATTCTATGAATTTTCTCAATTAAAATATATGTAAGGAAATATCCCTAAACAACCTGTGTTCTCAATCCCACATCTTCACCTTCATGCGACCTCCATGTTTTCTAGTTCCAGAGTCTATGTGAGTTGCCACATCCACCCTTTTCTGATTTTATAAATATTTGTGATGAACTATTTTGCTTATGTTGAGGTTAGGTTGAGGTTATTAACAAGTTGATCTGCAGGCTCTTGAATGTTAGGACTCTGTAAACATTTGAAAGAACCCTAGGGCAAGGTGTTTTAAGTAGCCTTTCATATTTTCAATTTAATATATCTTAATCTTTTCTTAAGTTCTTTGATTTCAGCTTTGCTAATTTGTGGAGAATTATATTTAAAGATCTGAGAAGAAGGAGTTAATTTGTGTAATAACTCAGTTATAACATTGCTATGGATTGAATTGGTACCAAAATCATATGTTGAAACCCTGACCCCCAGTGTGACTGTATTTGAAGACAGGGACCATAGGGAGGTAATTAAGGTTAAATGAGATCATGAGGTTGGGGCCCTGATCCTGATAGGCTTAGTGTCCTTACAAGAAGAGACACTAGAGAGCTTGCTTTTTCCCCATGCACATTCACTGAGGAAAGACCCTGTGAGGACACAATGAGAAGGTGGCCATCTGCAAGCCAGGAAGAGTGGTTTTATCAGAATGTGAATCCTGCTGGACCTTGATCTGGGACTTCCAGCTTCCAGAATTACGAGATAATAAATTTCTGGTTTTTCAAGGCACCCAGTCTGTGGTGTTATAGCATTCTGAATGGGCTAATACAAATATCCATCCCTGAGATAATTTAGTTCCATCCTATTATGTTGAAAGAATTTATTTTCCATATGCAAAGGACAGGCATAGACACTTTTGTGGGTGGGGCAAGTGGTGGAAGTTGAAGGAATTTCATGCATTTCTATGATTTGTCCCCCTCAAAAATGTACTAAACTTATTTAGTGCAATGCGTTAGTAAGTGCCAGAAAGACCAATAGTAATATTTTGCGTTTGACATCCAAGGCAGTTTTTTTTTTTTTTTAACAGAGCCAATTTATTATCTCATAAATTATAGAAGGTGCTACTTTGATGGTAGCAGAACATTCTATATAAAGTAAGTTATGTGGTTTGTCTCTGAATTTTCAAGCTTGAGCAAGTTTGTCAAATTCTTGACAATGTTAAACTAGCAATTTCTACATGATTAAGAAATGAATGCTGTTTTAGGATTTTCTAGTGAAAAAGTTTTTGTAACTGTATTTTGGAGATTTAAATTTGTAACTTGTTAAGCTTCCTCTAAATAGGCTCTTCAACAAAATATATGACTGCCCATTAGGATCATTGTCCTGGAATAGTAGATAATGATGGAATTATGTAAAGTAATTCTTATTACATGTCTTGCCCTTAATAGGAGGTCCTTCATTTTGCTACTCTTAAGTTTATTGAGTGGAGATTGTAGTGAATTGAAAATGCATTCACTAGAGTATTATTTATAAAGAAATAGCTACTTTACTTTTAAAGTCAAGAAGTTTGTTCAAGTGAGATATAGAAAATCTGTTTTAATTGAAATGTGACTAACAAGACCACCTACTCTTCAATTTTAGCAGGAAATAATATAAAAAGCAAGTTAACACCAGAGACTTAAATAAAATATGCAAGAATTTTTCAGAGTACAAACCCAGGTCAATATATATTGAATTCAGTCTCTTTTTCTGGAAGTTTTACACAATTATAAATAATAAAAGAACAAAATATATGTATGTAGGAGGATTACTATGCTAAGAATATAAATTAACACATTTGTAAAAGATTGTCAATATAAATTGAATCAGGAGGAGATTTCTGCTTGATTCTTTGTTGATCAAAACTGGTTACCTGATTTACTTGGTGCTGTTGTTCCATGGTACAAAAAGGTTTTCATCTGTGGGTTGTTTGCTTAGTTCTTACAGAGCAAACTATCACAATCATTTCCCCGAAGTATTATTAAAGGAATAGCATTGTGAAGACATACACAGTTTCAGAAAAAAAATCATTTAAGAGCAAGAAATCAATAAGCTGCAGTTTAGAGAATGAAAAGCCAATGGATGGTAATTTCATACATTATTTATATGTAGATGAATACACATAATGTGAATTGGTGATGAGGAGGAGGATGATTATAATGATAAAAATTTGATGATGAAACTAATATAATGTTGTATGTCAATTATACCTCAATTAAAAAAACTCGGGCTCATAAATTTGAAGTACATATTTGGTTCCTCTCAGTTCCATTTCCTCCACTCTGCCACACCCAACCATACATACCATTTTAAGCCCTTGGACAAGCTAAGGGCCACAGCTTTGACAAAGGTAAAAGATAGTTCTTAAATTGACAAGCGTTTAGTTGTTGTTCTATTTTTTGGTACCAGTGTTAAGAGAAAGTAAATGTTGATTATTTTATTCCCTGCTTCATTGGTGATGAATTGAAGCAAATTTGATTCAGACAAGCAATTTGGTGGAATGATGCAGAGCCATCCACAAAAACATCTGTACTAATCATCCAATGCAGTAAATTAGAGCTACAAGCAAAAGACATTGATCCAAGAGGATCATTAACAGTTTTAACCAAATGATCTAAGTAATAGGGTAAAGGAAAGAACACTGTCAAGGTCTTCCTTTTCACATGTGTCGTTTACCACTGCAGAAGCCTGTGGTACTTGTGTCGATCCCGGCTGCTTTATGACTTCGGCTCCTTTATACTATCGTAAGCAAGAAACAAGGATCAGTTAAGAGGTAAAATCTAGGAAAAATTACCGAAATTTCTTGCATTTCATTTACAAAGAGTTGTGTCACATAGGGAGAGATAATTGCTGCAACCGAACAAAATTAATCAGGGAGAAGGCAGAGTAGATGATGGATGTCATCTGACCAAGTACGGGGCAGAGATGTACTTGCAGTCCTATAGCTGCTTGGCTTGTTTAAGACACAAGCAATAGAAAAGATCTGTGAAAAACAATTATCATAGCTTAAACACACATAGTTCTTAATTATCCATAGCATGTTGACATCAGATAATTAGTGTCCCAATTTTTAATAATATTTGATCATTAACTTAAGCATATAGAAAGATGCAGGACATTGTCTGAGCGTAGCATTCATAATGACAGTCATATATGGTAATAAAATGCAGAGACACTGGCTAAGCCATATCGTTATTGTGCAGTTTATTCAAATGTTACTAATACCCTTAAACATAACACCTTTAGCTCCTGTGACATCACATGTGATGTGATGTATTTATGTGTATAGGCATGTATATAGACAGTTTTAACTCTATGTACTTTTTAACCTTATACGTTTTATAAACACATATATTTTCCTAGGAGAATAGGGGTTGAAATGGTAGAGGAGCCTAAATGGTACAGATTTGGGAATCATGAACCTATAGATGACCAGTTAATGAATAGCCTTTTGGGGGGAAGAAGAGGTAGAGCTATAATTCAAAAGTGTGAGAGAGGAGTTTTGAGAATACCAACAGGAGCTGACAGAATATCAAAACAACATGATGAAGAACAGAAAGGAGTACCCAGGCCAGTTGGATAGGCGGGCTATCATAGTAACCAAAGGAAGGGATATTTTCCAAGTCAGTTAATCATAGAATCAAATGTCACAGGAGGTCAATAGCATGAAGACGGAAGAAAGTCTATTGGATGTGACAATTTCGAGCCATGAGAAAAAATTTTGATAGACAACTTGGAGTAGAAAATGTCATAATCATATTTGTCATGGTTGAAAACAAAGCATAACGCCATGGCATATGTTGTGTAAGTGCACAATGTTGGCTGAATTGAATTGTAATAGATTATTTTTATGCTGATTTCATACAACATTTATCAGACTGGTAAAAACTCTAAGATAGATTATGAGTCTGAATTTTGTTTGGAAAAAAATTACTGCCTTTGTTCTTTTCTAATACATTATCATAACCTTGTTTTCTCCTTGTTTTGACATCTCATCCTATTTTTGCACATCTCTGACATCACTACGAACCCAAATTTAGCCTCACATAAATTTCATTGTTGAGAACCTGGTAATCTCAGTAGAGGTCATGAAAGGAAAATGTTAATTCCATAAAGATAAACTATGCATTTATACACTGTGTCCTCTAATATCTTTATTATCATTCTTAATTTGAAATATTGTTATAAAATCAAGTGACTGCACTGATCTCATAAAGACTATGTCTGTTAATATATAATATATATATGGTTATATTTATAGTTGCATTTTATGTTATGCTTCTGTTTTCACATTTCTTTCTCTTCCTAGTTTCTTTTCTTTCTCCCAGACATTTTAAAATATGCCCCCTATCATGTACTCACCTATAGAAAAGTTGGAGACCCTCCTAAAAGTTTGGAAACATTATTCGTGCTGTCTTCAGTCAGTATGTTAATACTGAGACTTTATCTTTTATTTTTAACATTTCCTTTATCTTTAAAAATGACATAAACAAAGAAGAGAAAGCCATAATGCTACTTCAACCAACCTTGGATATTAATATGATTTGTAAGTTACTTCTGGTGCACCTGCTGCATTAAATACTAGTGTTATGTTTGAAAAGATACTAACTGACCTTCTTTAGATTGCTGTCTGACTACTTTGATGTTTCATTATTTTCTTCAATCCAGGGATGAAATGGATGAATGGATCTTAATTATAGTGTCCTGGTGACTCTTTTTTCAGACCATTTTTCTGGACAAGCATCAGCTAATCTGACAAATCATGAACAGTTTACTTTATAGTTTGGCTGGGATTAAGTTACTTACTGGAACCTGCAGGGAACATAAAAAGCACTGTCTTCTGATAAAATATCTTGGGTGTTTGCCATGCCTATTTTCAATTTTAATCAGTGACCTTTAGGAATGGAGAACTATAAACAGATAGTTCTTTGACAGATGTACTTTTTATACATTTACCTAGAGCGCTTCGAACACAAGCAGACTCTGTGTATCAAAATTACATATCTAAAATCTTATTGTGTATTTGCTTATAAATTTTCTTACTTCTGAGTTTTGACCATGTGGAAAGAGCTGCTATATGAAGTTTATTTTTATTGAAACCAATTTTAGAAATATTACTTTATTATAATTAGGTTAGAGTATTTGCGATGAGCCTTTTAATTGCCTGTAGGTAATAGTGCAAAATTAGTTTTTATTATTTTGATTGTCTTTTAATTTGAAGGATTTTTTATGTGATATTGGAATGAATGGATTCTTGAGGGTAATTTCAACTCAAATTTTGTCTTTTTTCAAGTTTAAATAAAATACAAACTGGGAATTTTTTGAAGGTGTGTAGTAATAAATCAGTATCTACATTGTTATTAAAGACTTCCATAGAACAAAGAGTTTTCAGGTTTTATGCTATTATGTTTTTTCTAACAGTGATTGTCCTCTTTTGTGAATTTCATATGCCATCTACTAGATGACATAGTATTCTGTTCAGCATTACATTTATTCTTGCAGACAAGAAAACTGTTACACGGTTTCTTTATACAGGTCAATAAAAGCAAGATATATTCATTAGTTAGAGCAAGAAAATGAGTAACATATAAAGCCATATTTTCCAATAACTATCATTTAATTGGACATTTTGTTTCATCTATCTTCTCTTAGGTGTATAATAAACACATCTAAAAGAACTCAAGGTAGAAATTAGATTTAGTGTCCCTCTGGGTAACTGAAATTACCCTGCTGTTGTTATAAAACACTGTTTTTTATTGTTCTTAGACTGTAAATAAATGTATTGACAGTAAAGAATTAACAGCACATCCAGAAAGACTTTATTTAATAATGATGATGTAAATACTTCTTATGCCATTCAATTTATCTAATTTATAACTCTGTTTGATTACCCCAGCATGCCTTTCATCTGTAAGAATTGTGCCCTGGGGACTAGTCAACTTATTAATTCATCACTTGTTCTTTTATGGTTGCAATCCCCATTATAGTATGAACATAGAGTGATAGTCTCTTCTAAAAGCTGCCAGCCAACTGGTTCCAGTCTAGCTGACCTTTTGTTTGTAACTGTGATCCTAATAGTTTTTCTATTGTCTTCTGTTTCTAATAGGTTACATTACAATCTACATTTTTTGCCTCATGGTATCATGATGAGGATAGGACAGCAAGAGTGAATTCCACACCTGCAATTACAGAGTTTCATAAAGAGGAAAGACCTGCTTCAAGTTAACCTGTAGTCTTTTTTAAAATGCCTTTTGATTTATCTGTCACCTGATCCATCAGCAATGAATAATTTTCATGGAAGGTGCACTTTAATTACATTCCCATTTGACTTGCATTATCAAGCCCTATCTAGGTAATTAATCTCACCAAGTATCCAATTTCGGCCTTTATTGCTGGCAGGCAGGCCTCCTGAATTATGTGTGCTTGAATGGGTCTTGGGTCTTTTTAACCAGGCAGACCCTGAAAAAGATCTGGAGCCTTCCAAATCCTGGAACTGTGTTTCAGAAGTTTTTTTCTTAGATACTGTGATTAAATTATATTTGACATCACAACTACACTCCCATATTCAATGAAGCCTATAGATTATTGTAATCATGAAAGATTTCATTCCTAGGTGTAGCCAATCTGCATGCCATTTTGTTTGTGGGATGTATGTGTTAAATCGTTAACTGGAGCTAACATCTATCTGTATCAGTCTGCTGATACAAATTTGCCACAGTGACCACGTAAACCTAAGCATGTTCCTTTACTTCAGGATTTGTTTGTATGAATTTAGGTGAATGATTGGGTTAAAAGATGGTTAGATCAAAATTAAAATGATAATTATCCTGCTTTGTATTCAGTCATATACTCTGTTTTCTACAATTTCCTTATTCTGCATTAATAGATGACTTGCCTTTTATGTTTTACCTATCTTTTGCTTTTGATGATTCTCATTCCTTAATTACTTACACCGATTAATGCCAAAGTTCAATGATCTTACCAATTTAGTTTACACACATACAGATACAATAATTCTGAAGTATATAATTTGCCTTTTTGTTATAGTCTTAATATAATATCCTAGTGCAAAAATGCATTGTTTTATAATTTTCTAATTTGGAGAAGATGTTTATTATGTATAAGGTGTTTTACTTCTCTTCTCTGAAGACATTTTAAAAAACTCTGGGAGCTCCTTGAAAATCAAGTTGAAATATAATGTAAATAGATTGGCTGTCTGTTTGAAAGTGATCTAAATATCTGACAATATTTTAAGCCATAGATTGCCTGATTAGCAGAAGAGAAGGTGTCCCATCTTTAGTAGACTGAATAGGTCATAATGTTTACACAGTAAACAGTAGATAATTTTGGAAAATTTGGACTGGTATTACTGGGGCGAAGGATGAGTACTTCTCCAGCTTCTGCTATCACCTGTGTACTGTTAACTCTATAAATATGTGCCCCTAACCCTCACCTCACTCACAAATTCCTGCCTTGTATTTTTACAAGACTATAGGTTATGATTGAATTTATAAGTATTTCACCATCAAACCAAACTCTACACAACTAAAATCTAACTCTACTTTTTAAAAAAAAATCTCTTAATGTAACTTTAATTTGACTCTTTGTTTTTATGCAAATAATTGAACACATTTTAATGTAATATGTATTAAAAATGGATTCCTGAAAAATTTGACATTACTTTGTAAAAACTGCATATTTCTTTATCCAAGTATTGGTTTCTCTTGTCATACAGAAATGAATCTTCTATTCATTTTCTTCATAGTGGTTTAATTGCAAGAATATACAGGAATATTTTACGATCCATAATATTTCTCAAATGAAGATGCAATAATTTAATCTAATACTATTTGATTAGATGTGTTCATAATAACTTCTTTTAAGCTATAGTATAGCTTAACTCAGAATTTAAATTGGCCAGGAATATTCATAACTGAGTAGTTCACTATTATGAATTCTTCAGAAAAGTGTGTATGCCCACACATATGTATGTACATACAGGCATGCATTCTCAGACACGTATATTTATGTGGTATGAATATAAATTCATATTTAAAGGAATTCTTTCATCTGTGACTATGCTATTAACATACACTGCCTCTAATAATTAGCTATATTATATCTCTTAAGTAGTTAGATATATTTCCTCTTAAATATTAATAGCCAAACAAAGCCAAAAGAAATAGCCAAACAAAGAGTTTATGGCTTTTTAATATCTATCTTTACATTTATAGTTTCTTTTTGGCATTTCAGAATCATGAGAGTTTATATTTTTCAGTAATTTTTATTGTTTGCTATCATGCCATTTGAATTGTGAATATAACAAATATAATTTGTGTATTTATTTTTTAACAACTATAATTAATTTAAGGTTTGCAGATCAAGGAATTGAGGCTTAAACAAAAAAGACTATTTGTGTAGCATCATATAGTGAGCCAATAGGGTCAAATGGTTTGTTAACCAGAAACATTCCATTTGAGTTATTTTGCTTTTCTCCTATATATTCTTAGACGTGGATCTTTTTCAGTGTGTTGACTTGCCAAAAATATGTATTGCTTAAGCTCTTTACATAGTCAATATGTAGACTGAGCTAAGCAGATTATTTACCTCTATCAAAATAAAATCCGTTTTTATATAATAATGCATGTGTAGAAAGAATAGGCTTCAGAAATATATCAGACAAGTTGGACTCAGAAAACTGGATTTTTTTTTTAATTAATTAATTAATTAATTTTACTTTTTAAATTTAAATTCAAGTTAGTTAACATATAGCAAATTATTAGCTTTAGGGGTAGAATTTACTGATTCATCAGTAGCATATAACACCCAGTGCTCATTATTTCAAGTGCCCTCCTTAATGCCCATCACCCAATTACCCCATCCGCCCACCATCTCCCCTCCAGCAACCCTCAGTTTTTTCCCTGTAATTAAGAGTCTCTTATGGTTTGCCTCTCTCTCTCTGTTTTTTATCTTACTTTATTTTTCCTTCCCTTCCCTTATGTTCATCTGTTTTGTTTCTTAAATTCCACATATGAGTGAAATCATATGGTATTTGTCTTTCTCTGACTGACTTATTTCGCTTAGACTAATACACTCTAGTTCCATCCACATTGTTGCAAATGGCACGATTTTATTCCTTTTGATGGTTCAGTAATACTCTATTGTGTATATATATCTCACATCTTCTTTGTCCATTCATCTGCCGATGGACATCTGGGCTCTTGCCATGTTTTGGCTATTGTGGACATTGCTGCTATAAACATTGGGGTGCATGTGCCCTTTCGAATCACTATTTAGAACACTGGACTTAAAATCAGGATATTTGAATCCAAGTTGAACAGGTTGCTTTTTGACCTTGGGCAATTAATACAATCTTTGTATCTTACTAGTTAATTTTAGTATTACATTAAGCAATACATGAAAAACTGTTCTATAAAATAAAAACACTTCGTTGTTGACTGTTGGTGGTATTGATATACAAGAACACATTTTGAACAGCTGTGCTATAAATTTAGCTGTGGCAAAGCACAATCTTGGAAAAGTTAGCAGAATAATGCTGATTACAATACAACGTAATGTTGACTTCATTCTCACAATATGTAGCCCTCTCAATAGACAGGACTACAAAAGTGATTCTAAAAACTTATTTCTGGGCAAAACCATCGTAATTCAGAGAATTACGGGAATTAGTAAGTTGTGTTAGATATCAATTTCTTAAAGTGAACTTTGAATTCTTAAGACACAAGAAATTTAATAACTTTCTATTGCCAGTTTTCATGCTGTTATACTTTTAGAAAATGATGCTAAGTATTAATGTTATATTTTATCTGTTTTTTTTTAAATTAAGAAAATGAAGTAGTGTCAAAATATTTGGCACCTTATGGTACTATATGTGTAAGTGCATGTATTATATAAAGTTTAATGTTTATTTAATTTAATTTAACATAAAATTTAATTCTCTAGATATATAGATAGATCTTATAACTATATATAATTTTCTTTACTGCTCTATCAAAATACAGAGCCACTTCCACTGTTGGACCCAATTTATATTATATTTTGAGGGTAAGATAGTATAAAGTTGGAAGAGAATGATTTTATACAAACAAATTGAAAAAATTCTAAAGATCAACAATTTTTAATTAAATTTTAAAAGATATTCTGCTATCCATCTTTATTATATAAGAAGGAAAAAAATAAATGACTTTTTAAATTACTATTCAGATATATAACTTTGAAGAAATTTAAATGTTGGAAACATCTACATTTGAAACATAAGCCGACTTTTGGCAAACTGGGAGCAGGAGAAATATGATTTATTGAAATACTAATTTCGAAAGAAAGTTGAATTTCAATGTTTCAGATGTGGTATAGGATCACCCTTTTGTATCTCAGTAAGAGCTTCCTAAGTACCTGAAAATTGTTCTCTCATTTAATATATTTGATTGGTTTCTACTTTTCCATTGGTTCTTTCTCTTGGATAGAAAATGAGTCCTTGAATACACATTCTTGCACACACACCCTGCTTAGATTACTTCAAACTATTGGGGGGAAAAAAAGCAAGGATTAGGAAGCCAAAAGATGTAAAATAGAATTTTAAAAAAAGGAAGGAGGAAGAAGAACATAATTTTGCACATGTATTCTAATTTTGGGTGAAATAATACATGGCAGCCAGACTGACCTCTACCTCAGAAAGTTGTTTTCTTTGCCTTTTACATCTCTTCCCCCAGGGACTGTTGATGGGGATTTTTGGAAACATGACAATATTCTTGGACTTCCTGCCCTAGACCTTTATGCTGTTTTACTTGTCCTCTCTCTTTCTCTCTTCTTTCTTTCTTCTTTACCCTCCTCCCTGCTCCCTTCCTTCCTTTCTTTTAACTTCCTCTCTCCTCCCCTCACCCCTGCATCTCTCTATTTTTCTCTCCTTCCAGCCTTTCTTGCCCTCCCATTTGTTTTGGTGGTGAGCAGCTAGGTACAGGAAAAAGCATGAAACAATAGGAAGGCACTATTACAATGTCACAAGAGTCATGTAAATGGTGAACAAAGAATAGGTTGTTCCCTAAGAATTCATTTCTTTGCCTCCAGGGTGCTGCAGATTTTTACATCCTGTGATATTTACTTCTCTTTGTGAGGTACATCTAACTTGAGAGCTGCAGGTTTGAGATCAGTAGTGAGAATAACAACAGACTTGTCTGAGATGCTGTACTGTTTGATATGGAAAAATATTGGAACATTTTCTTTTTCTGCTAGCTTTCTATAAGATAAATCTTTCAATTTCTACTGAATACATTTATACAAACCAGAATGAGAGTTTTTAAAAAGTAGTTGTTTGAGGCCCTTTGAAAACAGATTTTCTTTCCTTCACATGCTTAAGAATTCTCCTAAATAAAAAGCAGCATTATGACCAAACTGATTTTATATTTGTAAGAGTAGCTTTTTCTAAGGGTAGAATTTGTCAAAGAACTTCCCACAGAAAGGTAGGTCTTATTTCTAATTTGTATTCCAAAGAATAAAAATAGAGTCTTTTGTTAAAGTCTTACTCAACCAGTCTGTAAATACAGTCACTTACTACAAGATCTTGTGATTCTGACCTTTTGGAAATGGTGTGCGGTCACTGGAACCTTGCTTTTGATCACTGGTAATCTTTGACATTATTGAGCAACCTTATCCTTGAGGATCTTTCTCTAGTGTTCTGGGTCAGTCTCCCATGGGAGAAAAGTGAGGTTTTGAATTGTGGAATTGAAAACAAAGCAGCAATACACTCTTCTGTTGTTTAAGGTACTTTCTGTAAAGATTCTCACTGTAGTGAATGTGCCTTTGCCAAATACCCTAAAACAACACCATCAATCACTTTTAATTACTCGTTTATATTTCACTCATGCCTTTTTCCTGACCATTCCCAACCCCCAAAGGATGCCAAACAAGGGAACAGGTTGGAGGATACAAGCTTCTTTGTGTTTTCTTTCTCTTCTACAGTGTTTTTATGAAGGGTATCCAACTTCTATCACTTTAAACATTCTTCCAATTTGTAGTAAAATTGTTAAATTGGAAGAAAGATGCCATTGGAAGCAAGAGGTTACCTTGGCTGCCTGAGCAGTAGCTGCTATTGGAGTTGGTGTTGGGGAAGAACTCTCTGCTTCTGCTCTTATAAGCTGTTTAAAAGGCTTTGTACAGTGGTACATGTGACTGCCTACTAGGCTTTCAAAGCGATGAGCACACTATATCAAAGCAGTTTGTAACATATGGTATATGAATAGAATCTGCAACTTTCATGTATACCATGCACTAGCTTGGTTTACTGATGCTAAACTCATTGAAGAGAGTGTAAAGAATATCCCTCTGGGCAATCTTAAAAATCAAGAACCATGTTATAGATAAAGTTATGCAATGCTTTTATATTATTTTTCTCTTCTATATTAAAAAAACATAGTAATTGAAAAGCTCAAAAGTCTTTGTTACTCAACACACTACATGAACTATTTAACTTTTTTTTCCCTTTTAGGATACTACTTTACGTGTGCTTTTTAAAATTTATAAATTATAATTAAACATTATCCAATTTGTATTGGGTAACAAGGATACTATCTGTGCCTCTTTTCCAGGTTACAGAGGGAAAGATGCATTATCCATCTCTCATATCCTGAATAGGTCTTCAGACTTCAGACCACACTGTTTCTATAGAATATCAAGAGATAAATAAGGGAGTTTCCCCATGAATGATTTGAATCTTAATAATCCTTTTTTCATTATCATATTGCTAAGTCATTTCTCTCTAAGTTTTCACCAAATGCAAAGGAAAATGATGCAATTTGTGGGTTTTTATATGCTAGTAAGAAATTATTGTTATGAGAATTCAGAAACTATACCTTGTTTCCAGGTCTCCATTTTAATTGGTATAGATAGCATGGGATTTAAAAATTAAAAACAAAAACTGTAGATGATTATTGCAGTGTTACCAAATTACAGGTTAATTTAGGGTCCAATAGGTTTTTCCCTCTTGCCTCTTTTTTCTTACTGCTCTAAATCTTTTCTGGTGGTCTTACTCACAAAACGCAGGTGCTTTTTTAAAATATAATTATTCCACTGCTTTAAAAATAAAAAAGTAATTCCTTTTGTCTCTAATGACACCCAGAACTTTAACTAATCCTTTGGAATTATAATGTAAATACCAATGAAGTTGTAAAATTTTAAATAGATTTCATGTCCCAGGTTTGGTCAGGGCAAAAAGCTTATATTACAACCCTAGACAGATAATATAACACATATGTAGATGATTATGCTTTACACTGGATGAAAAGTCCCATTTCATTCTAATTCTAAAAACAGAAGTTGGGAGAATTTTTATATTTCTTGAGCCCCCCCCCCCCCCCCACTATTTGGAAGCAGAAAAAGCAAGACTGGAGTTACATAAAAGATATTTAGGAATTCCTGACTGTTAACACTTTAGTGACTCTCTAGCTATCAAATTCTCAACAATTTTATGAAGAATATGTTATTATCCAGAATGCAGGAAGACGTTAACAAATGGCCCAAGGTGATAAGGCTGTAAAATGGCTGGGTGAGATGACCAGTGATGTCAGTCCCTGTAGCCAATCCTCTTATTTCCTAGGTTATATTATCTCTTTCTGCTCTTGATTTTTATAGTTGTGTTGTCCTTTTTCTGGAGAAAATGTCAATTCTAATAAACTTGTGATGCATACTCATACTGAAAAATTTCTAAATATGGCCAACACATCACAATCTATACTACTTTTGGATTAAGTGTAAAAGTGAAAAATGCAAATATATTCATGGTTATCAGGGAATTAAATGGATTTGCATCACACTTTTAACCTTGATATTTGTGGATTTGATTCAGAATATATCCTAGTTACAATGCATGGAAAAATGCACAAGGCTATAGATTTCCAGAGTAGCAGCCGTGATAACATCTAACATGCTTCTTTGGACATTTTTTCTAACATTACAGGTTAAATTTGCTCTCTAGTAATTGGAAGGTATTTCAAGTTATAGGCATTGATATTCAGGTTAGAGGGCTATTGCTAGAAATATAAAATTAATTTCTATTATTTTGATGATTTGAACCAGCATTTTTCACATTTAAATGAACACTTTGCATAATTTAATTGCTTTAAATGTTTGCCGGATCACGTTGTTGATCATATCACTTTATTTGAAAACTTGAAATTCAAAAATATTCTAAATATTTTTTACTTAATTGTTTTGAATATTTAAGGCATTCTAAAACATCTCTTGCTTTTGCCTTCAGAATTTAAGGTGTATTAATAAGATGTGCACAAAACAATACTGATGTTACTACAAACTTGCTCACTTTTGCCATGAGCAAATATAGTAAAGTGTAGCACAAAAATCAATTAAAGTTATGACTGAGTTCCTATGTAGAAACTGCGTGTAATAAAAATATAAGCCACTTAGCAGAGAGAAATGGAATTTGCAATTTTTATAAAAGTTTATGTCAGATTAAAGATGACAAATATACAAAGCCCACATTCTGTAAGTAACTACTCATTGTTTATAGTGTGTTCTCTTTGGAGTCATTGCCAGAGTTAGCAGAAATGTAACTTGCCAGAGTGAGGGTAAGAGGAGTTACAATTTCCATTATTGTATTTTATGTTATGAATATTATTAATTTATTAATTTTATAAGAAGACTTTTTTTATTTTAATTTTTTGCTTGATTCATTTCCACTCCTCAGCTCCCACTAGGGAGAAGTAGTAAGCAAAACCATGTCTCTCTTGCTCAAGGGCCCATCCTCTTTCCACTATACTAAACAATTGAAGTGAAACCAGGAACAAAGACCAGGCTTGGAAGAGAAGACACTGAACAAGGAAATTACTAGCAATGTAAACTCTCACCTAAAGTAGAACCAGACCTATTATTTTACTCTGGTTAAGATAAACTACATTTTGCGGGGGATGAAGAAAATGTCACAGTCAGTGGGATGAGGGGAGGACATGACTATGGGAAATTGGAATAATCTTTATTATACAATTATTAAACATAGTAACTAAATTCTTTTTCAAAGAGTGCATAAAGTGGTAGTCATAGAATGAAGTGACTCTTTGTCCAAGGTAATCAATAGCATTTTCTCCAAGGACAAAAAATGTTTTATTCTCTCTCTTCATTGTTAGCTTGGGCATCAGCCAAGAAGGCATCTCAAAAGGTGATAAGCATTTATTGGAGTCCTTACTCTGGAACTGATCTTAGGACTTTGCTTTATAGAGAACACACACATTTAACTACAATCTTGAACTCTGAGCATTTCTCAAGTGGCTTTACATTAGAAGATCTGCTGATCAAGTACTTACATACTTTCCATTGGCTATCCCCTTATTTTCAAAAATATACAAAGGACACCTATGCTGGAAAAGTGCTTGCAAAATCAAATATATCAGGATTCATAGTTTGTGGTAATGCACACTTATTCTTCATTAAGTGTGGAGTAAAATTCTTGGAAGAGCTCTTCGACCACATGCTGTTATTGTGTTGTATGCCTAAAAATGACAATTTTATTTCCATTTTTGTGTTAATATTGCTTATGGGCTGGCTTAGATGTTAACTGACAAAAGCTTTCAAACTTTTATGTCTGAAATAAAAACTGCTGATTGTTAGCCATCAAAAATTTTAGTTTTTTCTGCTTAAAGGATAAGGAAATGTTTGGTGGCCATTGTCTCATTCAGAACTTGAGGGACATGTTCTGAAGTCATTTATCTCAGGCATGTATTACTTATATCATTACAATACAGATCTGAAGAAAAAAGATAATTCATTCAGTCTAACTGATGCTAAAATACAAAATTTCTAAAGGAGACAATAGTTAAAAGTGAATGGTAATAAAAAACCGCATTACTTCATTAATGGCAATTCCATGAGGAGTTAGTTAATCGTGTGTGTTAAGATGATGCCACTTTCACAATAATGGTGTCATCATTGCAAGTTGGTTTTGATCATGAAAGACGACTATGGATTTTTAGAATACAGTTTTGGTTAATTTATTCTACAAAATGTGCCCTTTCTTCTCTTTCTTTCTTAAATTAGGAACTTAGACCTTTTGCTTATTTTATTATTTGTTTTATTTTGCTTATTTTATTATTTAGTCAAAGTGTTATTTTGACCATGGTTGTATGTAGTTTGCTTAAGGACGCTATCCCTTCTTTCCCCTGTCATTCCCCCGGCAAATCTTTCTCCTGTTATTTAAGTTGTGTTCTTTGAGGGGTCACATTGATTATGTAGGGCTTCCATGGGAATTCTCTAATGAGAATGTATAATTTCCCAGAGTGAATAGTAATCATATTATGCTTTAAAGTTGCTGTAACTCAGGAACCAATGTCCTAGGAGATATCTTGGTATCCAAAGATAATAAAATTGGGGAAGACCAGCTTACCTCTATTTTGAGTGGGGAAAAAAAAAAATCAATAGAGTGTGACATATGGTGCACTTCTAGGAAGGTATGGATTCTATCACACCAAAACTCTCCCTGGCTGGCTGATACTTGAAAATTCACTAGTGAAATGTTTTTCCTTAAAACTTTCATTCATTTTTTTATCCTTCAAAAATCTTTATTCAGCAGATGATAACTTTCACACTTTGTTCTAGATACTGAGAAAAAACAGTAGACACACACACACACAAACAAATCTGTCCTTAAGAAACTTCTAGTAGGGGGTGCCTGGGTGGCTCAGTCGGTTGAGCATCTGCCTTCGGCTCAGGTCATGATCTCAGGGTCCTGGGATCGAGACCCATGTCAGGCTCCCCAGAGGAGTATGCTTGTCCCTCTCTCCCTGCCCCTGCTCATGTTCTCTCTCTGTCTCCATTTTCAAATAAATAAAATATTAAAAAAAAGAAGCTTCTGGGGCACCTGGGTAGCTCAGTCAGTGAAGCGGCTGCCTTCGGTTCAGGTCATGATCCTGGGGTCCTGGGATCGAGCCCCACGTCCGGCTCCCTGCTCACCGGAGAGCCTGCTTCTCCCTCTCCCTCTGCCTGCCACTCTGCCTACTTGTGCTCTCTCTCTATCTGTCTGTCAAATAAATAAATAAAACCTTAAAAAAAAAAGAAACTTCTAGTAGGAGTGAGGTGCAGGGTGCAACAGACAAAAATATATGAAATGTGGGAAATTTTTAAACATTAGATGATGTCCATATAGTGTAGGAAAAGCATGAACAGAGTAGCAGAAGGGTTGCAGTTTTCAAAATGTTGTCAGGAAAGACTTCATAGTGAAGATGACTTTGAATAAAAGCCTGAGTAAGGTAGGAAAGCAAAACCAAAAGAAGGAAGAATGTTCCAGTCAGAGAGAATAGTCTGTTCAAGGTCCTGAGCAAAAAGCATGCTTGGCATGTTCACCGTGCAGGTGGGCATAGCTGGTGTGGAGAGAGAGAGGAGAGTAGAAGTGGATGTCAGAACATTAATGGGGTTCGAGGATGCTGTATTGGTCCATGCAGGTCATGAAAGTATTCCCTCTCTTATCCATGGTTTCAGTTACCCACAGTCAGCCACCGTCTGGAAGTAGATGATTCTCCTGACATATCGCCAGAAAGTCAATAGTAGCCTAACACTGTGTCACAATGCCTACCTCATTCACCTCACTTCATTTCATCACACAGGCATTGTATCATCCCACATCATCATAAGAAGAATGGTGAGTATAGTACAATAAGATATTTGGCGAGAGAGACCGCATTCACATAACTTTTATTATAGTATATTATAATTTTTTTCTATTTTATTATTATTTTTGTTAACCTCTCACTATACCTAATTTATAAATTAAACTTCATTCTAAGTGTGTTATGTATAGAAAGAAACATAGTATATATAGTTTGGTACAATTTGTGGTTTCAGGCATCCACTGGGAGTCTTAGAACATTACTCCCAGCATATAGGGAGGGGCTACTGTGTAACCACGGGCTTTAGAGATGAATGGAGATGGAAAGCCATTGGGGATTTGAACAGAAGAGAGACATCAATCTACTTCCATTTTAACAATACCATTTCGATGCTGTGTTACGAATAGACAAAAGGGCTTCAAGGGTAGAAGCAGATTAATTTGGGAAGCTATTGCAATCATCTAGAAGACAACTGATGTTGGCTTGGCCTAGACTATTAGCAGTGGAATGGTAAGGAATGATGGTCAGTCTGGATACACTTTGAACATGGAGTCAACAAGATTAGAATGTGGGCTATGAGAGAGTGAGAGAGACCAAGGGAGACTGTGTATTTTAGCCAGAGCAACTGAAAAGATGATACTGCTAGTATCTCAGATGCAGGAGATTATGAAAGGGACAGGTTTGAAGTTTAGGAACTCAGTTTTGTTCATGGTAAGTTTAAGATGCCTGTAGTTGACTTCTAGTTGGATATACAAATCTGGAGTTTTATGTGTGAGATTTGAGTCTGTGATATAAATCTGGAGTTATCAGCATAGATATGGAATTTAAAGTAATGAAACTAAATATGATATTATAGAGAGTGCATATTAATAAAATTTTTTAAAAGTTCAGATCTGAGTGCCAGGGCACTGGATGTTGAAGAACAATTATAAAAGTGGCAGAGAATGAATGGCCAGTGAGATAGGAGGAAAATTCAGAGTTTAGTGCTCTGAAGTGCAAAAAAATGTTTTAAGGAGGAGGCAGTGATCTGTGTCAAATGTTAATAGCCCTGCAAGGTGAGGAGTAAAGACTGAACTTTGGATAAAATCAACTCAGTATGAGCCTAATGGCCATCAGAACATCTTATATGTCTTAGATTGCACTAATCTATAGACTAAGGGTGGCTGACATTCAGCTCTGCTCTCTACTTGTCACCTCCAACTGGGACTGTTGTGTCCAGTTATGAAATGTAAGTCCCAGTTGAAAGAATGGGTTTGTCTAGCTTGCAGAAAACGGAGGAAGATATGACCTTAGATCTTCAAAGAACTATGAAACTTTATGTCTTAGTTCTTACATTTACAATTTGTCTTACATTTATAATTTTTTGCCCTTTCACTCATTTATTCAATAAATATTAAATGCTGATGATGGGTCAAACACTCTGCTATTCACTATAGATCAAGTAGTATGCAAAGAAGACAAGATTCCTGTGTTCATGGAGTACACTGTATGAATTTCAGTCCAAAACTGTGCTATGCCATGATGAGATCCCAGGTCTCTGGATATTCCCACATTAGCAGGAAACTCACCCGCTAAAATGGGTGGAGAAGAAAGGGAGAATATAATTTTACCTTAAAAATTCCAGGGACAAGTAATTTCTGTTTTAAAAATTGCTTTCTGTGCTTGTTTCTGCTTATAATTTTCAGTGAATTACTGGAAATCGTCACATATGGAGGATTTTAGATCACAGGCTACTCAGCCTTTCTTCTAAGTAAGTTCTAGTTATACTTTTCATTAGATATTTAACACTCAAATAATTTTGCTGAGGGCTGGGGACTCAGTGGTGAAAATGTCATAGTGTCTCATGGAACCTAGATTATTGGGGGAGATAGATCTCTTTTCTTTTTGCTTCCACTATCACTATAGTGTTATTCTTTAGTGTTCTTAATGAGATTTTCATGAATGAACATTAGCCTATGGGTAAAATTACCTGCTATAAGGCTAATGTTTGGTGAAGACATCAGACAGTATATAAATCTACAATTATTGTTCTTGAATCTTTGATGGAACTCACTGATGGAAAAGATGGGATGTTATGTCATTGTTTTCAGTAAGCGTAAGCATCAGCACTACAAGTGTCTTGAGCCAGCAAAGAAAACAGATAATTATTTAATCTCATGTTTGATGATAACCATTTTTTCTTGGCAAATGCTTGAATTAAGCAAGTTTTCTTCATTGATATTTCTATGATTCAAAGTCCTTTTTTCAGCCAATTAAATATATTCAGATTCTGCAAAGTGTGTCTGAGTAAATATAAAATATTAAGCATACCAGTGTGTTCAAAACATTTTTTTTACTGCAATCAATGTTGGTTAAGTGTTTACACCTGTCTTCAATATTAAGAAAAGTAGCAGTTCATTTTGTTGGAATACTTTTTAAGTTCCCTTTCTTATTTTATCTTTTATTTTTCACCTGGGTGCCCTAGGTGGATATATTTTGGCAAGATCAGGAGTAGGTGTGGAGGGTGGGAAGCAGGGTAGTACAGTAGGATGTTATATCCTAACTTTTACCATTTTAAACAAAGCTTGCAATTATGGGGAATTTTAGACAATAGATCTTAGCAGATGTTTATTTTGAGTCAGTTACCCATCTCTGGTTTGGCGGTGTTATCATGCAACTGAAAGGCTTGACATTTGTTTTGATGAAGGGGAATATTATCTCTTCTAGAAGGTTAAAGTGAAGAGGTTTTTTACCTAAAGAGTTTTGGTTATTAAGAGAATATGGAAGAAGTGAGATAATGTTGAAATTTCTATGAAATAAAAATCATTTAGAACCAATTCTTTCTAAATTCATCGGTCTCTTGCTTTGAATTTAGCATTAGCATTGAGCTGTATTTTTACAAGTATTTCCCTCTGTACATGTATTATTCTTTGCATTTATAATTTTTTTCTGCTGGTAGACTCTTAACCGACTGCGCCACCCAGGTGCCCCTCTGCTGGTAGACTCTTAAAAGAAATTTTGGCCTCCCCCATAGGTGTTTTTATGCATTGTGATTTGGATCTTTCCTTTGTCTCTCTGGAGGAAGTGCAGAGTTGAAGGCTGAAAGGTGCTTTTTTTATAAGATACTTACCTGAACAAAACCTCTCTATATGTATTCCCTTCCTCTCAAATCACCCTCCTCCCATCCACACCCATTTTTTATAATATATAACCTCCATCCTGGAAGAGGTATATTTACCTGAAATAATGCTTTTTTTCTGGATTGTTATTAATAAGTAGAGAATCGAATAGTGGATGGAAAACCCATGGATAAAAGGCTTATGCACACCCCTCTCCCTCTTAGAAAATGAACCTCTCTTACTTCTATTCTTGCTATGAACACACAAACATTTCCCTCTGCTTCCTGGCCAAGGACTTGATGTGTAAGAAATTGCAAAGTTCTGAATGCTTCATGTTTCTTTGCCAAGGTGCTAAGAAATGCAGATTTGTGTTTCTCTGTATATATCTTTAAGTTATCATTAATTCTTTGCTTTCTTGACTATGGTTTTCAAATCTGAAAGAATGGACTCCTCCTACTTGCCGCAACATACTTGCACACATATTTTTTAAAGCATGACTATCAGTATTCTCTAAAGGTAATGTACACAGTTCTGAGAGTATGTAGTTTCCTGTTTCCAAACTTTTCCTATTCAGTAATATGTTGTATGAGTTCTATGACCCCATTTTTGCCCCAATGGCAATACCACTATATTTTTGTACTTCATGCCTTTCATCTACTCTTGGGTTTCCTAAAATCTAATAATCTTTTGTAGATGATTCTTCCCCAAGCTAGAAAATCTAATAGCCACTGAGGCTTATGGAGTATTCTTTAGAACCATTTGAATTTAATTTATTAGTTTTTCAGGTAGAAACGCTTAAAAATTACTTGAGATTTTATTGGCCATTTTGTATAATGGAAGCCTAATTAAAAAGACTTTGATAACTATTATAAGGATTTAATTATAAACATATTTATTGATAATTAATAAATTCATATGTAGGCAAAGAAAGTTATCTTAAGACAAACTTAATGCATATTTGTAAAAAATCATCCTGTCCATAAATATTAATTTTGCAGTTTATTTTTTCTAAGCAAACACATCAAAAGATGACAGCAAAACTTCTGTGAAAAATCTCAAAAATATTTCTTGTGCTCAGAAGTCTGTCTGCCCCTTCATGGTTGGTTTAAGATAACTTTTGACAATAGAGAGCAAGCATACCACCGATAATACTTGGAGGTAGTTTTATATTCGTGCTTAAATGCATGTGAAATATGTAAGTGGAAGGACTCCTGGAGTTAAGATTTTAATATTTCAGTTGTAGATAACTGTCTTTGAAAACATAGCTTTTTATACAGATTTGGTGTGAAAATGTTTAGTTGAGCAGATGGAGATCCAGCTGGTAGAGTGTATGTTTGTCAGGGTATCTGGCATTTAGCTACATCCAAAAATGATATCAAGCTGAAAGATGCTAAGGAGCAGCACTGTGTGAAAGCCAGTAGGATCAGTTAGGGGTGGCGTTCTTTCATTTCTGATTTCCTAACCTTGTAGGGGTATATTTTAATCCAGATGGAATTTTCAATTTCAAAAATAAAATCTGAGAAAATGTAAATAAAATTGTCAAACAGCTGCCTTTCCCAAATCTTGATTACAGTAGGCCAGGAAACACATGCTACTTCGTGTATTGAAATTTAGTACCTAATGGATAGTGTATATCTGTAGGCATAGAAAATCATGCACATTTCCCAGAACTTTATATCCTATATACTTTAAATCATTATTTTGGTTTCAGGAGCCAAACTGTAAGAAATGGCAGGGGATAATGAGTGGGATTGTGAGAGAAAGAAGGAGAGCATTTGGGGAAGAATGACAGGAGTCCTAAATATGTTTGAAGACATTTTATCCTATTGGAGCCCACAATAAGGGGGCAAAAGGCCAGTTTAGGAAGGAAGAATAATACATTTAGCCCTAAGTTTTAAAGCACATATATTTGGCTGATTAATATAGTCTACCTAATCATTTATCTACTAGAGAGATGAATATTTAGAAATAAACTGTTAAAATACTTAAATACATGTACTCAAAAAGTTCTGTATTACACATTTGAAATTGTTCATTTGAATTGAGAGCAATGAATAAAAGCTATAATTGCAGTTAATAAAAAATTTCACATCATATGTTCTGTTTGGCTTCCCCTTTGGATACTGTATTAATAAATTCTGATTTCAAACATAAAATTAATTTCATTGAAAATGACCAATTTGATTGACTACTATTTTTATGAGCCACAAAGAGCATTAATTCATATATTTATTCATATAACTGTTAAAACTCTCACACACGCACACATACGTGCACACACATACATGCACACACAGAGTAGGGGATAGATTGTCCCTCTAAGTACTTGGAACTGCTTATTATAGTGAGTAAAAGTATCTGCAGATGCCTTTTAGAAGTCTTGCCTTAGAGATTTATGTGAACCACTGAAACCAAAGATAATTTTTTATACTAATTTGATCCAATGACCTCATGAATTTGGGACGTAAGGTTTACAGGTATAAAGTCAGGATATGATAGTCACTAATATGCCTCCCTGACTCAGTCAGTGATAGAACCATAGCTAACTACACTGCTTTATCCTCTTACCAAAAACTTGGGCTGGAAAAAGCATGATTCTTAGCATGAACTAGTGAGTTCAAATTCAGAAACTGTTTAAGGAAGAGTATCTATCTACAAAAGTCTATCAGAAAAGCATCCCTCTATGAAAGAAAAATCTTTTTCCTTCTCCAGGGAGCTTCATGGTTTTATAAGACAAGACAAAAAAATAATTTTTATGCAAAGACTGTAAAAGATACTTGCTTCTGATATCCATATAATTTTTTATTAGAATATTTTTCCTGAATTTTGAAAAGAATGTTAATAAATACTTTATTTCCTTTCTTCAAATATCCATCTTAAATTTACTTGTTTATTTCACTTTCCTACAGTATAAAATTATAAGGTATTATAGATATATAAATTGCATAGAGTATAAATTATATATATGTGTGTGTATATATATGTACTATATATATAAAATGTGTGAGTGTATGTAACTGTGTGGTGTGAAAAACTGATGGCTTAATTTACTTTATGCTGAGTTCTGTATTAGATTCTTTGCATTCATTATTTCAATGAACCCTCACAACACTCTCTAATGTAAGTGATGTTAATTTCCCCATCTTACAGATAAGGAAATAAAGGTGTAGAGGGTTTGAGTAAGCCAAGGCTGCACAGAGGCAGAAATCAAACCCCAAGTCATGCTCTTATTCATTATGCCTTATGGCTTTTCCTAATTTTCTAGAGCTTTTAAAAGCCAAGGTTAAATCTTAAAGGGTGGAATTTAGATATTTACTTGAGTAACTGACCAATTCATTTAAACAAATTCCTAAACAATTGACCTATTGATGTTGAAGCCAATGTGGAGTTGTGTGGACTAAAGGGACAAAGAGAGGGAATGACTCTTCTCAAGGGAAACAGTGGCCTCCCAGTTCTCGCTGAAGATGCATGCAGTGGGGCCGGATATGTCAATTCAAGAAATCTAGATTTTTCAGTGAAATCTTCAGATTGTACAATTTTTGTCTAACAATTCAATTTTAAAGCAAACAATGCCTTCATTGTGTCAAACAAAACAGATTTATAGGAAAGAACTAGAAGAGCATTAATTTGTAAGCTCAGCTATAGCCAGGCATTGTCGGTTGAATTCCAAGGTTAAACACTCTGAGACAGAGATGTATGCAGGAAATTTATTGGGGACTGCTCTTGAGATTAAAACCTATGGGTACAATGGGAGCAGGATTGGGCAGAGGAAATCCTTGAGCTAAGATGCATCCACAATGGTTTTAGTAATCCCATGGAGTGCTTTGGATCTGGGAGGGCGCTCGGCAGTTGTCCTGATTGGGGTAAGGAGCCAGGCCTTTATGCCGTTAAGTAGTCATTGGATATGCCTCTGCCCAAGGGTGTGAACCTGGGCCAGGTTGCTCTTAGCCTAGAACTGTTGTGAAAGGGATACTCAACCATAAGCTGTCAGTCCCCAAAATACTTAGTTCCAAAGAGGAGGTACTAGGAGATCTGGTTGGTACAACCGCTTGATATCCACAGTCTAACCCAAATCACTTTTGCCACCTAAATCATACCACCTACTAACTGTTTTCTGACAATTCCCTAATAATCCAGTCCCCTCACCAGAAATGCCTTCCTCCTGCTTCTGTGCATTCAAATTCCATCCATCCTTAAAGATCTGCTGCAGTCTCCCTTTTATACTGATCTTTATAGACCATATTCTCAGCCATTGTGATATATATATATAGACCATCAATTAATAATGTACTACCATTGCCCATTCTTTGATTCTCAAAATTGTATGTTCCCAAAATTCATGTCATATGCATGTTACAAATGCAGATACGGGGACCCACAGTCAAGAAGTCCTGATTCTGTACATAACTGAGGTGGAGCCCAGTTCTGTGCATTGTTTATATGTTTGCAGGTGATTCTTGTGATTTTAATACTGATACCAAATGTTTACATAGCCCTTTGCTATATACTGATTTAAAAGAGATACATAAAAGTACAAATTCATCTATCTTCTTCAGGGCATGGGGTTGTGTACTGCAGACCTTTTTTTTTTAAACCTTCCTCATAGCACTTACAGTAAGTAAAACACTACTATTTTTATTTAGCAGTTGTACATGAAAACAAAATATATAAAAATATACAGAATCTTGAGTAAACCATGTGACATTTTATAAGTGAAATTATATTTTAACTAATCAAAATTATTTTGGAAAACCTCTGACTTGAGAAGCTCCTACAATCTCGTATTTCAGCATTTTAATGCTGCCTCAGGATTTGGCTAATTGTGTTGGGCCATCTTGTCTCTAAAGCATTAAATACTAGTAAAGCTGTGTAAGCTTTAAATATAATTTTCTAAATTATATTTTCTGACTAATGCTTATGAAATTTCAAAATGCAATATATTTCTTTATTATAAAATAGATCTATTTTCCTCAGTTTTAATTGTACATCTGACCTGTCTAATGGCATCTTTTTTAAAACCAAGCGAGAGAAAAGTAAGCATTATACTTCCACAGAACCTCGTTTTTCTAGCCCCATTTTTTTTCTAGCTACATTCTTAAATATATTTACTAAATATGAAAGGGAATTGTTTTCCTCCCAATTGAAATAAAATTGCACTACAAATCATTTTGTGCTAATGATTGTATTTTTTTAAAATAGCCAAGCATATTCAGTGTCTAATCACTCTGCCTATCACTGTAATATAATGTTAATTTTAAAGAATTCTCTTTTGGAATGAAAGAATTAATATGCTGAATCTTTATTTGAATTTTACTTATATATCAAAATGCTTTGCTAAGCTTTTGTTAAACCTGTAGAAGACTCCAACATACTGCAGCTTCTTAGTATTAAAATATGACATTTATTAAAGCACTTCTGAATTTAAAAAAAAAGAGGCATGAAAATATAATATTGGTTAAAATTTCTACAGTTTCCAAAGGAGGTCAATTAATCAGTGAAATGGATCAGTGATTTCTCCTCCTTAAATGAGTAGCCCACTAATAACAGCACACAATGCTTGCCACAGATTTTACCCCTGAGTCACAGCTGTCATTATCTACCATACTTTCTTATGGCAACATTGTACCTGATTTAATACATAGTCCATCATCAATATCTAGTAAATATATATAGTAGTAAGAGGGATCTTCAGCTTAGAAAATTTATCTTTTGGCTTCCTACAGAAATGATAAAAAACCTATAATGAACTATGTCATTAACTTATAGGTATTATTTTCCATTGAGTTTATAATTATCCCTTACTGGTTACTAAGTAAAGATGACTATAATACTTGATGTTAATATATGCAGTCTCTCAGGAAATTCTGTTGACTCTACTCTCAACATTTATATATTTATAAAATAGAGAGAGAGAGGATCTGACTACTTTTCCATGTCCATGGCTGTCTGGCTGTTCCAGGCCACCATCATTTTTTACCTGGATGACTGCAAAACTTTAGGGTAGGTTTCTGTTTTCCTATACTTGTCCCCTTACAGTCTGTTCTCAACACAGCAACTAGAAGCTTTTTAAAGTATAGACCACTTTATTCCTTTGCTCAGAAGGCTGCTAGGGTCCCTCCTGTCACTCAGAGGAAGAGTAAAAGTCCACCAGGCCTTAAGTGCTCTGACTTCTGCCCCACTTCCTTAACCCCTCTGGCCTCATCGCCTACCATTGTCCCCTGCGCTCGTTTATTCCAACCAGATCAGTCTCTTACACGGTCCCAAAAATACATCAGAAATGTGCCTACCTTTGCACCTTTGTTCTGGCTAGTCTTGCTACCTTAGAATTATCTTCATCTGGATATCTCTTTGGCTAACTCATCTCCTTCAAATCATCCTTCAACCCCTCTGTTTTCAATTAGGTCTATCTTGACAATCAACTTAATAAGACAGCTTGTAACTTCTCAACATCTTGACACCCTGACCCTGCCTGCTCTACTGTTTCTTTTTTTCCAGATCACTTTTCACTTTCCATACCATACAGTTTTCTTAGTTGTTAGGTTTATTGTCTGTCTTCCTTCTGGAGAATGTAGGCTTCATTAGAATAGAGATCTTTCTTTTCCTTGATCTTATTTCCTAAACACTTTGCAAGAATAGTGTGAACATAGTAAACCCCTATTATATACATACTATTTATAATTCAGAATTTAAATTAAATTTAAATAACAGCAAAGATTGAAAAGTTGAAACACCAGAAAAAATAGTTATACTTATCAGAAAAGACCTCCATATTTTTTTTTTTCTGTCAGCCACAACAATAATTTTCTGATTCTAGAATTTTAGGCTATTTTAAAATAAAATTTAAAATAAAGAAAGCCTGACAAATGAGGAAAACTGCATGAAGCTTTTACAACTAATCCCATTATGATACTGCCATGAGGGTAGTAACAGAGCCAGCAAAGCAAAAAAACCCAAATGACAATACACTTTTATCTCCACTATTTCATAAAAGCAGTTGTTGTTTAAAAACTGTATGCGCAGAAAATAAAATTGCATGAGTAAGGACATCTTAAAAGTTAAATACATTCACCTTTATTAAATAGGCACTGATTTATAGCCTTATCTCTTTTTCTCCTTTCTAGTGAAAACCACATTAAGGAATCGCACTAGTCCACAAACCTGCACTGAGATACCATAAATTAGTGAACTCATTGGCTTCAAAATGCCGGATTCCAAGTAGTTTCTTTCCACGCATTTCTTTCACTTTCGCACCAAGCAGATGGCAGCATCGTGGCAAGCTATGGAGACATGCAGGCCAATTTATTCTGCCATGCACTGAAAACTGTGCGAGAACTTGTAGGCAAAATAAAGGCAAGAGAAAGAAACTCACAGTTTTGAGAGCCATATTATATACCAAGCACTGTGTTAGTGTTTTCATCTATATTATTTCATTTAAGAAATCCATGAATTAGCAAGTGAGAGATGTTCACACATAGGAATACAGTATGTCTTATAAGTACAACATTTTTCTTCTGAGGATAATGCCATAATTGGATTAGCTCTTCAAGCTTCATGCAGTATAGTATTTTGATCAAAAAGAAATGATAGAGTGTTCCAGATACAGAAAATGATACTGAAGAAGATACGGGGGTGAGAATGAGAGCTATGATTATTGGATGGCTGACTTGAAGGAAGATGAAGAGTTCCAGCTCATATTGTAACCTCATTAGATAAGCTATTTCATCTCGTTCTGTAGCTAATGACTCTCCAAGGGATTCTTAAACCAGCTGTGATGGCTGCAGGCGCCAGTTTCACATATTGTAGGTGCTAGACAAGGTCAAGGATTCTGCTTTTATAACAGCCGAAGGGATTGGGGATGGGTAAGATTTATGTGGGGGAGTATACAACTGAGCTGTTCTTATTCCGGTAAAATTGGTTCGGCCCAAGCAGTTAATATTTAAACTTGTAATTTTGTATAACTCTGTGATCAAGTATAAATGCTGCTTAAGACTAAATCTTCATTGGGCAAGGCCTTATTACAAGAAAGTTCACAGTTGGATTAATCACTTTGCTAATCTTAAAATGGAATACCCTGAAAAATGTGTCAGAGAATCAATTATGGCCCATAATTCACATATAAAGGACCAAAAGCAGCACAAAACTGGGTCTTACATAAATGTGTCTCCCAAATTTTAGTACCTTTCTCTTCTGAACTTTGTTTCCAAGCTAACCTCTATTGTGGTTCATACTGTGCATTCTTAGGACACACTTCCACCTATCATGCAGGAGCATGTGAATTTATTTTCACATTAGCTTATTTGAAACATAATTAAAATAGTAAATCTTTAAAATTCCTCCAATAAATTCCAAAGCCAGAAGGTTATGGGGTTTCTGCAACATTGCTTTGTATCTACCCAGGCAAACATACAACATACACAGTAGAGAGTAAAGCCCTCAAGAGCATCTGCCCTTAAGCTTCCTTTCATCCTAGCAGAGAGAAGAGAGGAAATCCAAAGTGTCCAGCGTGTTATTATTTGTTTGTCAAAGAGCAGCTAGGGAGGAATGACCCTAGTAAACACAGCAGGTAGCTTTACTAAATGTGCAATATGAAATTACTACATTCCATCTTAAGGCTGTGGTTCAGTTTTCTTTTGTCAAGGCTAATTGTTATTTTCCATCCAACTTCTAAGTGTTTTCAATATTTGTTTTTATAGCTACATCACATACATTTAGAAGCCATACATATAGGATATATATCCAGAGAATCTTGAAATGAACTCGTTTAATTTATGTAATATAGAAACTCAATAATCAACAGGAAGTTCTTGAAAATATATCATTCTTCTCTAATCTAATCAGACATAATAAAAATTTGTGCCTTAGGTTTACTTAGTCATTTTTAGCAACTGGTATAGAAAGTAATTACTTTATTCAGTTGATATTTTATGTGTAAATGATTAATTACGTATCAAATAAGCAACTTGAGACCTGATCGGTAGTAATTTAGAAGAGCAAATATTGCCTAAAAAGTGTAGATGTTTGCAATGAAGTTGTATTATAAACAACCTAGAAATTCTATAAATGTAGTATATAATCAAATACAAACTATATTAAAACAAAAGCTTTCAAGATCTCTAAAAATATCTGTAGCTCCAGAGGAAGAAACCTTAATATTTTCAGGTTGATTCTGTAAGAGTAAATCCCAATGTTATAAGCTGCTTGACATGTTCAGTTCAGCAAATGACAAACTTCTAAGGATTTAATTTTCAACATCAAATTATTTAGGAAGTTGGAAAGGGGATGTCATGCTCTCATTCTTAAACATAGATAATCTGCTACATATTCATTGTTAAATAGGAAAAAAAAAATTAGAAATCAATTCCTGCCTGTGTTACCAGTTGTGGTTTGAGAGAGTAAAGTAGGCTCATCTAATTATCTGTTGGCTTCACTCTATTATTATCATGACTATGGCAGTGCAGAGCCTTCCTATGATAGCATAAATAAATCACATGCTTCCTTTTATTTATTTTTTTTTATTTTTATTATTTTTTTTAAGATTTTATTTATTTATTTGAGACAGAGAGAATGAGAGAGAGAGAGAGCACATGAGAGGGGGGAGGGTCAGAGGGAGAAGCAGGCTCCCTGCCGAGCAGGGAGCCCGATGCGGGACTCGATCCAGGGACTCCAGGATCATGACCTGAGCCGAAGGCAGTCGCTTAACCAACTGAGCCACCCAGGCGCCCACATGCTTCCTTTTAAATCGTGTGTTCTCATCGTACCCTCTAACCATTTTCAAAAAAGGTAGGGGCTTTAGCTCAGCCATATCTTCTTTGACCCTGACGAACTTTAAGTTCTATAAAAGGACCAATGAAATTTACTTTTTCATAAACCATTAAAGGTCTATTTAGGGTACCCATTCCAGGAGGCCTACTCCTGCAATAGGGCTCTCATAAAACAAACGGTTTCTCTAAGGAGAGGATCAGAACTGAGAGTGAATTATTAGCACTTTAATCATGAGCAAAAGAACACATTGTGAAAAGCTTAAACGGCTTCCCAGGCCATGAAACTGGTAAGACAAAAACATGGAACACCATAGGTAAAAAGTTGAACAAGGAAAGGCTGGCAGGTAGTGGAGGTGTTTATTTTAGAGTTCAAAGATTGGCATGTGTGTTCCTCAGAATAATGTCCACTAATGTGGTTTTCAGGCTGTGGTTCTAGTAGTTAGTCACGGTTGTGGGTCATATACGTAAGGTATACTTGCTATTCTGTTGGTTAAACTAAGGTCTCCGTCAATGCTCAGTGGATGGATGTTCTCATTAATGATGGTGAAGCAGGTTAGGAGCTATGTGGGGGCAGGAGCGGGTCTGGGAAAGTGCCCCTTTGCAGTTGGATGTTCTTATGGTATTTTGTTAAATGCTCACGCAGTGTAAACTTCTTTATCTCTGAAATTGGAATCACAATAATAGTTATTAGATTGATTACTATGCCAGTTAAATAATAGATAATTAATATCAGATGATGCGAGTAGTGGTAATGGGTAGATTATGTAGGATTATTTTTTCATATAACACTTCTTTAAAAACGAGCAATTTAACCAAAATGAAGCTTCTCAAAATTTATTTTCTGATGTAATTTATTTTGACATGTTGTATTTTTAAAAACAAATTACTTTAGATATTTTCCTGAATAAAGAGCAATATTTCCTATGGAATTTGCTTGTGTAGCCACAAGGGGAAAGATGTGAACACAATTAAGATGGTTTCAATATGACTATTTTTCAAAACATTCTAAATAGCCTGTATCATGCATGTTGAGACCACCGTTGCTAAATAGAACTAAGATCTTATAGAAACCAGACAATGGAATAAATGGATAAAGAGAGGGATAAGGCAGTTGATGGAATAGACAAGGGAGAAAAAAGTGTAAACTATAACCCAAAAGTAGAAGGATTGAAAAGAGAGAAATGAGATGTTAGGAGTGAGAATATAAAGTAAGAATGTTTTACTGTACGAGGGTCTCTTACATTTATTTATTGTTTTCAGCTATAAAATAAATGTGCTTGTTATAAAATAGGAAATCCAGATATGTACAATGTACAAACAAGGAAGAAGATAATCAACAACTGTTAAAATCTTCCCAAATTTTTGTTAATAACATATATTTGATTCTACATGTTACTTTTTTTCTCAGTATCATATAGTATCATTTTTCTCATGGATGAAGTATTTCTTGAAAATGTTATTTACATCACTTTCAGTGGTTTTATAATATTAACACGTAGGATATTTACATTGTTTTCCATTCTCCACCCTTATTTATAATCCCTTCCTATTTCTCTAAAGATAGACCTTTTAGAATCTATTTGGGGAAAGATGTGAACATCTTTACATTTACAGAAATAGAATTACCCAGTCAAAGACTTGGTGCTTATTGTTAAATTCCTTTTAAACGGGTTATCTCAGTTTACACTGTATCTAACAGTATAGAGAGAACTTGCTGTGAGTTTTGTTTTGTTTTGAACTTTTATGAGAATATAAAGTGAAACACAATGTACAAAAAAATTGATGTCCTCTATTTGGGGGATTTTCCATTGCTAATTTTCACTCAATTTTCAATGTCTTCCCACAATGAAACTGAAAAATTATGTGGGGATTGGGGGTTACAACTTTCTCCACAGAGGCCATAACCAAAATTTATATGAACTTGACTCATGTCATAGGCCAAGTAATTTATTCCAAAACTCAGCACCATGAAAATGTAAATGAATTATGATTCATCTTTATTGAAGACTGTTCAAAAACATACCCCCCCTTTTAGTCTTTTTAAATGCACTTGTTAGATGCCTGATAAAGCTGTAAAGCTGTCAAGGAATTAAGGACTGTGAACCAAATATAAAGTGACTGAAGTGGTTAAAATCCACCTCTTAAAAATTTATTCTCCACACCCTGATCTCACTTTTCTGGTTTGCCTTTTATAAAGCAAAAACTGGAAAATGTTATTTTCTGACGTTAGTGAGATTAACAGAACATTTATCTACATTGTTCATTTAATTGTGCAACTACTCACGTCCACTAATATGAGAAGCTATGTTAATGCTTTTAATTGCTAATCTCCACATGAACATTTATTTTGTTCTTTACTTAAATTGAACTGAAGGATAAAATGTCTTATGATAAAATATTTTAATAGCATTAAAATATTTAGGTAGGTATGTATTCATTTTTTCATATACTTATGTTTAATTATATAAATTATATATGACTATAATTTATGAAATTTGAAAAATAGATTTCATTTGAATGGCGTATATAATAAAGATATCTTTGATTAGCCATATTGGGCACCAGGGATTTTTTGCATTATTTCAATTAAAGTGATAATTGCTTTATGAGCCATTATTTTTTTAATCAAGATCAGCTTTTCAATTAAAATATTATTTTGGTGAATGCTGGAAAAAATGTGTGTCTTGAAAAAATGTAGAACTTTGGTAACTACAGTGATTTCTTACTATCAGCATTTCCTGTGGTAAAGTATTTAATACAGAACATTTTTAAAGTAGCTATCATATCATGAAGAATTTCGAAAATTAAGATTACTATATATACCTTTTCGAGGGAAAGAGATCTCTGAAATTTATTTATTAAAAATATTTGAATTGCTCATAAAAATTATCACACAGAATTTGCATACAAAGATTCAACTCTGAACTTTTAACTATTATCAGAACTAATAGTGCATTGATTCTACTAATTATAACAACAGAGATAATAGAATATTCTTTCCTTTTGTGTATTAATCTGTTGCATGGCAGCTGGAGCAGGTAGGTATGGAAGGGCCTGTGTGCTCAGGTCAGTGAGCCCCAGAAAAAAGTTTTAGTATCCCGAGCAAGAGGGAAAGGTGATGGCTAGAGCCTGAGAAGAGTTTGAGTTCTCATATAGCATATCACTCAATAGTGATTAAACCTCAAAAGATTAAAAACAGTTGGCATTTCATGAGATAACAAAGAATATGCTTTCTGTTTGGACAGTGTCAGGTTTCTGTGACTGATACTGTTCGTCTGCTACCGTTGGCTTATTCTGTTCACCCACATCTCTCCCACCCTACACCCTTCACCAGGAGCACTGCGAATGGAAGAATTCAGGATAATGTTCCTCCTTTATTCTGATAGTGATGACATCTGAACAAAAATGTCCACATCCATATTCATTGTAAAGAAATATCGATATTTAAGAACTAAGTAGAAATTGTTTACTACTTTCACTAGTTTCACGTAACCATACAAGGTACTTTTGTTGTTAGTAAATCTTCCTGGCTTCATCCAGGCTGAGTGCTTTCCCCAGAATGAAAAGGACAGGATATGGTCACACAATTGTCAGGGGATAACGATTGGTCTATATTAATACGTATCATAAGTGCATACGTATTTTAACATAATTGTTCTTATTTTTCCACCATGTGCCAACGGCATGATCATGAAATTCAATTTGTATTAATCAGCCTAAGGGGACTATAAATAAACTTGACTTGAAAATTGTATACTCTCCAGTATAAAATTTAAAATAAAAATAATATATATATATATATATATATTTTATTGAATAGATAATGCATTGAATATATAGCTTTGATTGAATAGATTCAGTGCCCTGGAAGTCTTCTATGTTAGACGGAAAAAGGTAGTGAGGATAAATAATCTTCTTTTCCATAATACGTATTGCTGAGGTCTTGTGGGTGTAATTTAATCCAGAGAAAGCTGAAGATTATAGCAAAAAAGGTTATTCAAAATGTGTTATCAGAGTCAAAACAACTCAGTTCATTAGCTGAATAGATTTAAAAGTTTATCTTTGATTTATTTCTGCTATATGGTATACACAATATCTTCTCAACTAGAATTTTATGTCTGTCATCATGGTGAATTTTTTTTATACCGCATATTGTCACACTGGTTGGTTTCCTAACACAGAAAATACAGGGAACCTAATATTTAGTTGATACAATGATGGCAACATTAAGCATTTCCTTTGTAAACAGATGCAATTTATTTAGATAAGCTTGATAATTTACTGCTGATTTCATTTTATTCGCAGTTATGTTTTCAAATAAAATATTATTCATAATTATACTTCTTTTATACAGTAGTATCCTATTAAGATTGAATTGAGATAGGAATAATTCTAAGTGTGCCTATCCACTATAGTATTTTCTGTTAAAATAAATAATTTCTACTAAAACAACTAAATTACTTGGGTTTATCTTCATGGAGAGATTTCTCTCTCTCTCAAAAAAGAGTTGATTTCTCTCATCTGACAAGCCAAAAGCTATTGCTTCCACTGTAGGTTATAGAATTCAGTTCAAATTTTAACCTAGTTGGAAATAAACTGAGGACTGGTGGTCTTGTGCCGTAGAAAATTTAGTTAGGTTATCTGTAAAGAGTCTATATTATTAACATATTTCATAAATATATAAATTAATTTGAGTTGCACATGGAATTTAGCTTAGAAATTAGGGAAAGAAAAACAACCTATTTACCGTGAGTTAAACATTGGAACTGATTTCGCATTTTAAAAAAGCCTGTGTTTAGTTGAGTATAACAGGCTATGTAAAATACTACCTAGTTTTAGGTCTTTATTTTCCTCTAATTCTTCAGATTTTAGAATTTTTAAGTCCATAGTACTGTGTCATGGACACATTTAAGGGGTTGGCTATATCAACAGAAATTACTGATTAATTAAATCCATTTGAGTAGTTTAGAAATATATTCGTACAACTTTTTGGTACTTCTTAGGAACCTGATACTTGACAAACTCCCTGAGGGCATTCTTTATATTTTCATTCCCACAGAAGCTAACATTATGGTTCCCTTATCCCATTAAATGAGATAAGGTGGAAAGTTCTCGATATAATCTCTGGCACATCAGCCAAATAAAGAGTCATCCATCTGGGATTGCTGGGAGGCTTTATGAGAGAAGAAATTGTAGGCTGCTTCCCCAATTCTCCAGTCAAATCATATTTTTTTAAAAGTTCTTTTCAAGTTAGAGACATGTTTGGACTTACTTAGTTCAAATAAGTATGATTCTAGTATAAATAGAGATTTTCACACTAGTTTTGCTTTAATGTAAAAATATTAGCAAGTATTTCCACTTCCTAGACTAAAATAGATTTTATTATGATATTTTATTGTGGCACTCATTATACAGATTGATTTATTTTAAAGCAAAAAAGTTCTGGGTATTAACTGAATATCTGTAAATGAGTGACTATATTAAATACGGTATTTAATGCTCAATCTGTGTGAGCATTCAAGAGTATATGGCAGCAATTTTTTTTTAATTTTTCTGCAAGTTTGCAAAGATGGCACTAATGGAAGTATTGACAACAGAAAGAAAAAAAAATTACTCAGTTCCTAGTATCTATTCCCATAGGTAATACAATAAATTAAACACTGCAATTTTCATTTCAAATATTAGAGAGATGAGGGACATAACCAACAAAATAAATTAGTAAGCTATGTGGTTTTTAGAAAGCAATAAAGAAGAATAGGGGGTAGGAATGGAGAGGTAAAGCAGGGGCTGACTGACAATTTTAACAGTGAGAGGGTGACATTAATAACAGGGAGGAAGAAAGGGAGTAACCATGTGCATGTCTAAGGGAAGACTATTCCAGACAGATGGGACACCATATGTGAAGCAGCCATTGGGCTGGACTGCCTGGTGAGCTGTGGTAATATGGCAAGACTATCACTAAAATGCAAGGGGAAGATGGTAGTAGGCAGTGAAGTCAGGTAGCCACTCTAAGGACTTAGGCTTTTTAACTGAGGTACTTGGGAAGCCATTAGAGAGTGTCAGCAGAAGAGTGACATAATCTGACTCAGGGTTGTAAAGACTCCTCCTGTAAATCCATGGCATTCTTTAAAGCGTATGTCTTATTTTCTGCACTTACACCTTACTTTCTTAACCTGATTATAGCCTCCTTTAAGTCAAGGACGTAAGGTATAATCAATCATCTTACATCCCCTAGAGCATCGAGAATAAAATAGGTGGTGTAGTGGCATTCAGTAAATAACCATTGATTTGGTTTGGGAGGCTGGAGCAGCACAGATAAAGCAAGCATTGCTACCAGCATTAGCAATCCCAGACATCTTTTCTACACCAGATCCATTAGTTTGCCTTGTAAACACAAGCAATCCAATAGACACTGCTTTTCTGTCTTCAATCTAGAACCAAGAATAAATTCCAAACCATCCGGGTGCCTTTTTATTGCCTTTCAAGACACGTAGTTTGAGCAAGTATCCAAAATTAAGAACTTAAGCATTAAATGTCCCTCTGTCCTAATATGCCTATTAGTCCTTTATACTTTTTTTTTAGCGGATCCTGTGATTTAACCAGAAAAATTTCCAATGTTCTCTTCGTTTGAGAGCAGTGACGGCTGTCTTTAACAACAGATGCAAAATCATCTTTCTCCTATTCATTTCTCAGACATTTATGTCTTGCAGCATGTGAGAAGCATATTAAGTGGCAGTTAGGTAATAGTAGAAAGGTTTCCACAGATAATGCTTGACAATTCAATCAAAGAAAATCAGGAGGAACAATCCATGGAAAAAGGTGACTGAGAAAAGATCGGTGAGGTTCCTGTGGACATTCATAGGATAAAAAGAGTGGTCCTTTGCCTTGCTTCTTCTACTTCAAAAATACAACGTCACCTCCCATTTTTACAGAATCCTAAATCACCTATCTACTGATGAAATTATAAAATTAAAAATCTCCAGTAAAAACCTATTTAATTTAATTTAAAAATGCAGAGTAGATACTATGCATGCTTTTGTCTCCATTTATTTCCATTTTATATCTCAAAAAGGAATATATAGTAAGGTTGTACTACTTAAGGTGATCTGTATGCTCGATCTAAAATTGCACCCATCAACCATATTTCCTATCTCTCTCCCCTGCCTTATTTTTCCTCGTTAGTACTTCTCACTATTAGCGTAGTATTTATTCTACTAATTCATGTTACTTGCTATATATCACCTTCCTACTCCTATTAGGATGTAAACTCCTTAGAATCAGATACGTATTTTTTAATCTATTTTACACATTGTTCAGCTCAGAACTTGAAAGAGTGCTTAGGACATGTTAGGCACTAAATAAATATGTGTTAATTGAGTGAATAAAACAAATAAGATACATCTCAAATTATATATGTACAAATGTTTCCAGTTTGTTGTGTTTTAATTTTATATATGCTACCCCGTGACACAGAGAAGTTTAAATTTTTTTGTCTATCATTTGCTTAATGGTTTGTGAGATAGGAAGAAACTTTGAAACTTTGAAAAACCTTATCCATAACAATGTTATAAAAATACTTATTCATATGTTCTTTTATTTAGTGGCTTAGGTCTTATGTTAAAATTATATTTAATCAAGAATATATTTTACATACAGCATGAAAGTGTTTCTATTTCCACTAATCTTCTCAGTTGCTTTGACATTATTTACTGTAAAATATATCCTTCTCACAGTATTTTAAAATGCTTAAATTGTCTACCAACGCCATGTAGAGACTGGAGCCTCTTTCTGGACTTTCTAATCTTAATTCTTCATTGTTTATTTTTTTGCCTAATATGAGATTTTAAATTAATATAGATTTAGATTTTCATATTTTGTAATTTATACCACTTAATTATAATTATCATTCTTAATTTTATTGATTCTTCTCAAGTATTTACTTGCCCAGCTAAATTATAGTATCTTTTTGTTGAGTTTTAAAAAAAAATCCTCTTGAAGTTCTCAAAGAGTTGTCATTTTTTTGTTAACTTATGTAATAATTGGAATTGGGGTGCCTGGGTGGCTCAGTTGGTTAAGCGACTGCCTTCGGCTCAGGTCATGATCCTGGAGTCTCGGGATGGAGTCCCGCATCGGACTCCCTGCTCAGCAGGGAGTCTGCTTCTCCCTCTGATCCTCCCCCCTCTCATGTTCTCTCTCTCTGTCTCATTCTCTCTCTCAAATAAATAAATAAAATCTTTAAAAATAATAATAATAATTTGAATAAAGTAGATATCTGTCCAACATTGTCTTCCTATCTCAGAAAACATTCTATACCATTTTAAATTACATTTGTCTCTCTGTAGCTGATTGTTGATTTCTTAGGTTTATTCCTAGGTGATTATTCTTAAAGAGTTTTTATATCTGAAGGAAAATAAAGTAACTGTTGACTTTAAGAGCTGTAAGACCAAGTCTATATAGTAAGAAAACCAACTTTTCAATTCATAAAATTTACAAATACGTGTTGTATTTTGAAGGTCATAAAATAGTTCACTATGAATAATTGATCATGTACTCTTTCTCAGCCAATTTACTCAACTGAGAATTTCTTCAAAGTGCTTCACACCATGCTCAGCGGTCCAACTCTTTCAACTCTCTAACAAAAAGACACCCATAAATGGGAATATTTTTTGTTTCTGTTCTTTGTACTTCTAATACATGGATCAGAAAAGAGTTGTCTTGTGGCTGTCCAGTTAGGGGCAATTTGAAATACTGGAAAACCCACTGACCATAATACAAGTAAAACTGAATTCTAACCCAATCTCCTACTAAGTAAACATTTACCTTTGACAAGTCACTTCGTTTTTTGAAGTCTCAGTGTCCTAGCTATAAAATTCAAGATACTGAATTGGAAAGATAGTTTATTTCTGTTCTCACTGTGTTCCTAATAGTGTTCTCCTTTGCTGAATATATGACAGTGAATAAGGCAAAGTCCCTCTCCTCATGGAAATCAGATTCTAGTGCACCAAGAACCCTTCTGGTTCTAACATTCTCTGTGCCTATTGCAAATTGTGATGAAGTGTGGGGGAGAACTAACCCTTAGGTTATAATCGAGGAAGTTATTAAGGTCAATTCAAATAATTCAAATAATATAAGGTCAATTCAATAACAGTAATTTGGTGAGTAATACCCAAATGAAAACCTCAGATAATAGTATCATGTAATATTCTAGGCTTTGTAACCTGAGTACTTTTAATTAAATTCAGTTCAGCCAGTTTCTTCATGTGTCTGTGGACATGCTTTGCCTTTTCGAACTTCAAAATGCTCATGTGTACAAAGACTTTAATAATAGCTACCTTACTGGTTTATTTTGTGGAGTGAATGAGATGATATATGTGAAGATTCTAATATAGAGCCTTAAAAAAAACCATGCTCAATAAATGTTAATTTTTAGCCCTGTTCAACATCCCCTATGATATAGTCCTAAAATTGGAACTTTTCTTCACCTGTGAGTTATATTAGGTTGAGGTCAATCAACATAAAGATCACAATAGGTCGGAAAGCAAGGAAGCCTAAGACACAGCGGCAGCCTCTCCGTCTAACAGGATACTGATCTACCAAAGACCTCCTGGAAAGGCCATCTCTGAAATGCCACATATCTAAAGGTAGAGCTTGTTTAGTTGAAGGCTAATTTTGTTCCCATCCAAACTAAGGATAACTCCAACTCTAATCAGTGGGGAATTACATATGAAATATCATAATGGAAATAGTGGTGACCTGGGGTATTTTGGGCAGAGAGATATGCTGAAGTAGAAACTTTAGCGGCTTAAAAAGCATTTAGCTCAAGCCTTTGTAGTATGTTTTGGTGCAAGCTTACACAGACAGTATATGGGAGCCTCAATTACTGAGTTCCTGTTTTTAGTAAATAGCTGCCCTGTAGGTCACTAAGTGCTATTGCTGACAAGGTTGTATATGAGAAAGCTTTTATTTTAATAACCAGTGGCAACTTGCACTTACAAAGAACCTTGCATTTCTCAAAGTCCTTCTTTGGTTCAGAATGGCTACCCAGAATTGCAGCCACCTCTGGAATAGTGATCCTAAACCAATTATTAACACAGGACTAAATGGGAGACGAAGAAAAGGAGATTTTGGAGTAGAGACAGACCTTATTCTTACAAAATGTGGTTAGGGGTGTAATGGCCACATTCAACAAAGAGAACTTTGGTTAAAAAAATGTTTTTCTTAAGATTCATATGCAATAACATGCAAATAATTAAGCTCACTTTCCTCAAAAAGAAAAATAAGTTAGGCCTATCCCATGCAGACTCTATATTGTACTTGTCAGCTCTTAGTGTTGTAGGTTTAGTGACCTTGGGAAAGTTATATAAATTTTTTTAATCTGTTTCCTATCAATAAAATTATGAAAACATCCTCTCCAAGGATTGTTTTGATGATTAAATGAGGTGCTTATATAGGGCATCTTCTGCAGTGTGCAGCATATGGTGTTGGAAAATGAATGGTGTCCAAAGAGAAAACACAGTTTTAAAAATGCAGTTGGCAGTTGTAAAAATAAACAGACAAAAATCTTTAAGGGGCAATATGCATGATTTTATATAGAAAACTATGAAATATTCTCAAATGACATAATGAAAACCTCAAAATATAGAAAGGTAGACAATACTTATTGCTTGGAATTCTTCATACCATAAATACATCAAACCTTCTTAAATGGATTTATATATTCAATGTGATTGAAATCAGATTTCTAATACAGTGTGCGCATGTGTGTAAAACTCCATTCCTAAACTGAATGAAAAGGGAAAATGGCTAGGAATAGCTAAAACAATTTTGGAAAAAAAAATGGTAGGAAGATGTAGTATAAAGCTATGTAATTAAGAAAATATGCTAATAGCAAAAAACAGGTAAGTACCCTCTTACAGGGGCATCTGGGTGGCTCAGTCGTTAAGCGTCTGCCTTAGGCTCGGGTCATGATCCTGGGGTCCTGGGATCGAGCCCCACATCGGGCTCCCTGCTCCGCGGGAAGCCTGCTTCTCCCACTCCCGCTCCCCCTGCTTGTGTTCCCTCTCTCGCTGTCTCTCTCTGTCAAATAAATAAATAAAATCTTTAAAAAAAAAAAGTACCCTCTTACAAAAAAGACAAATATCTTAAACATATATGGAAATATAATCTATGACAGAGGTGACATAATTAAGTAAATAGTACTACAATACTATTTATTGTACTGCACATAATAAATAACTACTAATTCCATAGAATCAAGACAGTTGTAAAGAGAAAAATTATAACTTAAACAATTTTGAAGAAAATCTAGAAGGTTGTCTTTATGGCCTTTGATAAGAAAAGAAATTTCCAGGAAACGCTGTCCATAAAGAAAAGATTGATAAAACTTACTGTGAAAGTGAAAACATAAGCTACATGATGGGCAGTAGATGTTATATATATTTGATAAAGTAGCATCTGGTAGTTTATATTAAAAAAAAATACTAAGAAAAAGAAAACCTGATATATGAAACTGAAGAAACAGGAATGGGTAATAAATCAATAAATAGGGAAATGCAAAAATGAACAGCAATGAAAAACCACTTAACACATAAGAGAGTAAAACATTAATTAAAAATATAACAGAATATCCAGTGTTGTCTTGAATGCATAAAAATAGAAAATTTTATAAATTCCTGATCAAACTGAGAATTTATAAAACTGCTTAATGTGGCAATATCTGTTAAACTGAAAAGAATATTACTAATTAAACTAGTACACACATAGTCACAGTGATTCACTGTATTTTCTGTAATCAATTCTTTACAAATAAAAATGAAGATTAACTTAAATGTCTATTAAGACAATGGCTGCTGGATAACAATTTTCTTTCTATGTTTAGAATATGTAGGGATTTTTTTTTTTTATTTCTTAACCTAATTTTGTCCAAAATTCCCTCCCTCTCTCCCTCCTTCTTTCTCTCTTTCTCTTTTTCCCTATCTCTCAATTTCAAAAGTAATCACACTTCGTAAGATTTGGAAGATTTTTTCAGAAAAAAATTTAATTCAAAACTGTTAAATCTGAAACTTTGAGAAGACTATCAAACAAGCCAATCTATTTTAAAATAGAAGTGTCACATATTTCAAGTGAATTCAGTAAAATATGAATAAGCAAAACAAAGGTATTAGTTGTATCTACTTTCTGTAGACTTCCCAAACTTTGACTTAATGTCGGTGCCCCATGTGAATCTTTGCCTATGAACAGATACATTGAAAATGTTGGGTTTAAACTAAGCATGAAGAAATAATAATTAAGTGAGGTATAGATGTTTTTGAGAGCTGGTAAACTGCAATTAATGTAACTATAGTTTCCTATGATGGTATATATTATATTCATATGTTCTTTGGTACAAAGCAACATTTAACAAATGTGAAAAGTGTTTGATGTTTAATGAAGTTGTAACACCTTAATCTTTGTTTATGTTTATGTTGGAATACATTCACCTTAAAAAGGATCACACTAGTTACCCATCAAAAAATGTGCATTTCTCCAACACGTATTCTTCTTCAATTTTAGTATATGAGTAGTTATATATAAACCAATTTTTTGATACATCAGAATGGAGTTTATTTTCTTAACAGTCCTTGTCACTGAACTTAAAGTTAGACTACCTTGACACATTTTCCCTGATGCACGCCTATTGCAGGGGTAAGGAAAATCCTTATTACATGAAAAAAAAAATTGAGTTCGGTATATTCTATTCAGAGTCCAGGGTTAAAACCTAGGCTATATTGTCATCTCCACATTCAAAATCATAGTGTATTAAGACTTTTTCCACAGCTAACATCCTTGAGGTTGACATCTTCTTGTGACTGAGTAGATAGCAGCAAGAAATTCAATTACAGCAAGCCGGCTCTGTCATTGCACCTGTCTGCTTGCGCAGGAAATGATTTGTAAATTGGGCTTTATCTTTCCCATCTCATAAATCTCCTGTCCATAATTGACACTTGTCACCACAGATGAATAGTGGGAGAAAGAAAACAGAAAGTAAATGAGTAGCCCACCTGGGAAAACGATGTCTTGTTGCCTTTGGGAGTCATTTACAAACAGCGGTACCTACGAGCCAGAGTTTTTATCCATGAGCAGGTGGCAGACGTTTTGCTATTGAAAAATACGGTGCCGGAGCAGGATCGCAACAAACACTAGACAATTGAGTGATAATTAATATATAATATTTTCCAGGGAACAAAAACATGTCTTCCAAAGAAATAGAAGCTTTTCTTTGCTATTTTTGAAGCCTTCTTATTGCCATTGCACATTTGTAAGTATCAGATTGGTGTCTCACCTGTCAAATGCATTCATGAGGCAAGCATTTTGCCTGTTTTGGGAGTTGATATTGTCACTTGTTACACAACTCAACATCAGTTCAAAGTTGTTTAATACCGGTGTCGACAGATTGGTTTAAAAAAGACATAAGAATGACGATGTTTTCTTTCAAATGTCAAAGAAAGGAACAAGGGATTTCATAAAGATGATCTTGGGAGCAAGCACTAACCATAAACACATGACAGATAAACCTTCATATCTAATTCTCCTAAATGACTTATTTAATTTTATATTTCTTTCTGAAGTGTATCTCACATTATGAGACATGTATATTTTAAAACAAGAAAATATTTCAGAATGTATTAATAATCTCTTGATAACGAAATATCAAAGTATTCTGAAAAATCCTTCTTAAGTTACGCCAAAATTTTGATTGTTTTAAATAAAAAAATAACCGTATGTGCAAATAAATTTAAAAACAGATCAAATATTTTACAAACTAAATTATGAATAACAAAAGTCATTGTGTGTGCATCATGTATGGCTTTGCATAGTATTTTCTACGTATTGTTTTTCAGTAATTTAATTCTTAAGTGTGTCTATTTTATCAATATTTTTAATAATCTCCAACTTATTAGGAAAAAACAATTTATCATTCCTTTGCAGTTTTGCAAGATCCAGAATTATTCTTTCACCTGTATGACTTACAAATAATTCTAACCAAAAGGGTAACATCTTCGTCACTCTCTTTGCTCCCATAGATCAGCAAATTGTAAAGAGCTGATATATATCCTAAAATGGGAGCAGATGATTAGAAATGGAGCATCGGCAAGAGCGTAGGTTTGACTTCAATACCTCTACCCTATTTACCGCTTCTGCACCTGGAGTTCCATGGGCTGTTTGCCTATCTACCTAGCGTTTGCAGAAGTTGTAAGCATTCTGTTAGTTTTATACTACAGAATGAAAGTTTGTCTGAGGAAGTTGTTACTTCTCTGTAGATTATTGTTAGTGTAAAATAAATGATTTATTTATGCCCACTTTAGTATGCTGGGCTTGTAAACACAGCGGGGAATTTCTGGGATATTGATCTAAAGCAATAAGCATTTATAGCATAATACAGTGGTACTCCATAACCCTTTATCAGGGTCAGCTTTGTCATTTGGCAACTTAACTGAAGAACAAAGAAAAACCTTTCAGTACAAACAAGAGTCCTGCATTTTTTTCCCTGCCTTTTCTTAAAGCCGCAGTTTTCAATAGCAAGTATATCTGCTATTGTTATCTAATGAGTATGTTCAGTCTAGACATAGATATTTAAAATGCTCAGGTGATATCAACAATAGCAGGCAGCATTGAAAATAGAGATGTGAATATTGTTGTATTCACATGACAAATTGATTTAGAGCTTCTTTAAGTAGATGCATTACTTGTCCAAATGTGAAAAAAACCTTTCAGTTTTTTCCACAAACATGTATGAAGTGTGTCCTTTTTGTCTGGTACTCTACAGTGTCAGGGATGTCCCTACCCCAGGGGAGCTCATATTCTGTAAGGGAGGAAGGCATATGAACAGGTCATTACCCTAGATGAAGTATACACCAAGTACTGAGAAGCTGAGCCTTTGGTTGTCTTGAAGTTGTGAGCAGGAGGTTGCCAGCAGGCTAGCATATAAGGATTTCCATGTAGAGGAAATCAGGCAGCCATAACTATGGAGGAATGAAATAGCAGGAACTGTTCAAAAGAGAGAGAGAGAGATTTTCCTTTTAAAGAAACTTGGAGGTATTTTGCAATCCTGACATATAGGTATGAGAAGGAAATGATGGGTAATGGTGCTGGAGGAGTAAACAGAGGCCAGCCATGACAGACCTTGGATGCTGTACTAGTATTATGGCAGCTACCGTCTACTCTATACTTAGATATGTCAAGCACTTCCCGTCTTTTCTCATTTTATGTTTTCAGCAACTCAATATTATCTTAAAGCTCAATATTATCTCCATTTAAGAGGTGAGAAAACTGAGTCATAATGGAAATGAAATTGTCCAGAGTCACACAGCTTACGGTACCCAACATTGTGACTCTTAATTGGGATTTATTAAAAGCACTTCAAAGTATCAAAATAACATATCAAGGTATGTTTTAAAAGGTTATAATAATGTTATTAAGAAGTGTTAAGGTCATACTTCCAAATCAGTTAAATTAACAAACCAACATATTAGCAAAGAAAATTCCCTATAATCAGAAAATATTACAGTTTATAGTTAATATCCCGAGTTTAACATATAATACTTCATATAGTAAATGTCATCCTTACATTAGAATATATTTGCATGGATGATTTCAAATTTTGTAGAGCATTTACCAAGTCATGTTCAAAATAAAAGTAAATTATGTAGGACATAATAATTGAATAAGACAGTCCAGCTCTTCACTTTAGCAGATGCCTAAATATGGTATATCCTTGTGGACTTAAAATGTTCAGCGCTCCTAATATATTGCATTTAAAATATTTGTTAAATTTTAAAATGCCAGTTTACATTTAAACAAATGCAAATAATGTAAATGAACTGAGTAAAAAATATTTCTTGATGTCATTTGACATGTTTATTTCTCCTTTAATTTCTTTCCTAATAATACTAACATTTATCGAAAGATTGCTAATTCCTAAGTACTGCACCAAGTGACTTATATTCATTGTCTTTCTAAATCCTTGCAACACTTTTTATTCCCATTTTGCAAATGAAAACTGTGTGACTCAGAGCAGTTTAGCAACTTGAGCAAGATGGTATAACTAGGAAGTAGCAGAGCTGGGATGGAATCTTTTCTGTGTGAAATCAAAACTTGTGAAGTTGGAGGTGGCATCATTAGCAATGCATTTTCTTTCTGTTTACTATAATTACCCAAATATACATATAAAAAATAACCAATCATAGTTTTGGTGGTGGTGGTTAATTTCAAGCATGGGAAGTCAAATTTAACCTAGACTGATCTGAAAATAATTTTTCTTCTAACTCTGGGACATAATGGAGTTATATATTTTTGCATGCGTGTGCACACAGGGGTGTGTGTATGTGTGTATGTGCGGGCATGTGTGTGTGTCCTCACCACCAACTGTCTCACAGTCAGGTGTCCTTTTGCACCTTATCAAAGGAATAATGTTCAGTTTTCCAAAAGGATAGTAGGCAGAAGCTAACTAATGTAATAGTTCTTATTTCTTCAACACATAACCTGGTAATCTGGCACCAGAAAATTATTATTTGTCTGTTACATAATGGTGGAATATCAATCTCTTTTGCAACTTTTAGCAAATATTTTATTTGGCTTGTGTGGCTAGATGCTTAATGATAATTCTCTCTTTTCTGTTTGACTAAAAAACAAAAAACAAAAAAGCAAAAAAACTCCCAAACCATAAAAATACTAGACTTCTGTTCAATTCAAAAGGTTTTATTTTATTTTTATTTTTTTAAGTTTTTACTTAAATTCCAATTAGTTAACATACAGTGTAAAATTAGTTTCAGGTGTACAGTGTACAACAACCATACAAGTACAGTATTCAACACTTCCATACAACACCCTCTGCTCATCACAGCGACTGCCCTCCTTAATCCCCATCACCTATTTCATGCACCCATCCTCCTACCCACCTCCCCTCTGGTAACCAGTAAGTTTGTTCTCTGTAGAGAGGCCAATCAAAAGTTCTTATTTTAAAATACTATGGGAGGAAACTTCTATTCAAAGTAAATTCTTAGTAAGTACAAACCATACAGAATCTGCTTTTCATTTTTCATTGATAGGTAGCACAAAATATGTTACACAATTGCTTCTGTTTGCCATCCAAGGCAATTTAGAACAAAAAAAAGTAATGAGTTCAGAAATTTGATGGAGTTTTCCAGAGAAGTGTACCACTGGACAAATTTTATTAGTGGACAAAATAGTAAATGTACACATTTTAAAAAGGAATTAAACACTTGTCCAGTGAATTGCAAATATTAAGTGAACATCAGCAGGGTACTATTTGCAAAAAAGACAATTGTGATATATTTCAATGTTGTAGCCCTTGCCTGCAGTTGTATTTTTTGTTTCATATTGTTTAATGATGAAGATGAATCAAATTTCTATTAACCAGGAAGTAGAATTATCTTTAATGAATCATTCGGGTAACTTTCTGCCAGGACTCTAATCGTAAAATGCCTGGACAGTGGGGATCCTGAGGAGCTTTGCTGAAGCACTGAGTGAGATAAGACTGTCATGTGAACATGTAGTGGAAAGTGCTCAAACCCCTTCACTGCTTCACTTCTCAAGAACAAAAGTAGTTTGTGAATAGTCTACTGATTTAAGACGAAAGAGATAAAAAATGAGTAATTGACGTAAAAATAAAACTAAGAGGGGAGAGAGAGGGTAGAAGAGGAGGAGGAGAAGGAGAAGGAGGAGAAGAAGAAAAGAAGAAGAAGAAAAGAAGAGGAAGAAGAAGAAGAAGGAGGAGGGGGAGGGGGAGGAGGAGGAGGAAGAAGAAGAAGAAGAAGAAAAGAAGAAGAAGAAGTAGAAGTAGAGGAGGAGGAGGAAGAGGAGGAGGAAGAAATTCTTTCTATTCCAGAGGAAAATTTTAGATCAGAATTTTATAAGAAAAAAGAACCATGGTAACAATGGTCCCTTAAAATTAAACCTGGCAAATTGACCCACAGAATTGAGGAACATCTAATGCTATGTCTCATATATTAACTCTTGTTTGAACAGGGAATTGAAGTGTTATCAATTCCATACCTTTATTAAATACGGAGTTTATTTTTAGAAGATCTCAGCCAATAAAATTTCTGAGAATGTCTTACACAAATGAGAAATATCTTTAAGAATGTATAAATCTTTTATTTCACAATACCTTTCTGTAGTCACCACATGAAGGAAATTAGCCATAGTATTTTGTTGGTAATAAATTGCTAACTACAAATATGAAGAAATGTTTATATAAATATCACTATGTATATATATATATATATTTGTATATGTTCATATATATAACTTATATTTATAAGTCATTTTTATGACTTTATGGTTAGAAACTATAAATGAAGGACTATAAGTATTCTATTACATGAAAAGTTACTTAGAATAAATATTAAGATAGGTTTTATAAAAAAAAAGTATATATAATTTTTTATAAAAAATAAGAGGATAGGGGGGCGCCTGGGTGGCTCAGTCGTTAAGCGTCTGCCCTTGGCTCAGGTCATGATCCCAGGGTCCTGGGATCGAGCCCCGCATCGGGCTCCTTGCTCAGCGGGAAGCTTGCTTCTCCTTCTCCCACTCCCCCTGCTTGTGTTCCCTCTCTCACTGTGTCTCTCTCTGTCAAATAAAAAAATAAAAAATCTTTAATAAAAAAAAAAAAATAAGAGGATAGGTATAAACTAAAATCCATCATTATAATAACCATTTAAATAAAAATTCAGGGAATTGAAACTAGCGTTTTTTCCTTATTACTATTTTTTTAAGATTTTATTTATTTATTTATTTGAGAGAGAAGAGAGAGTGGGGGGGAGGGGCAGAGGGAAAGGAAGAGAGAATCTCAAGCAGGCTCCCCCTGAACATTTGGCACTTGACCTCAGGACCCTGAAATCATGACCTGGGCCAAAATCAAGAGTCAGATGCTTAACTGACTGAGCCACCCAGGTGCCCCTTATTACTAATTTTTTAATTGACATATAGTTGACACACAATGTTATGTTAGTTTCATTTTGATGGGCTTTATTTTATTAACAAGTATATTATATACCAATGATTTTATGTCCTACTTGATCTCCAAAGTCCTGTGCAGCACGTAGAACAAGATAAAAGAGAGAACTTGGTTGCATGTGGAAAATTTTTTTAATAAAATAAAATAAAGCCCCAGAATACCATAAGCAAAATTGTGCTAGGTACTTTTAAAAGCTATTAGTTTAAAAACTACTTTAATTAATAATTTGAATTCATTGGTATCAAAATTTGTCTTAGTGATATACTGAAAATTACTAAAAATTAATTGCTGACTTTCAAGTTATCCTAATAAACATAGATTGGTATCACTAATTTATTCCTTTTTTTAAATCATTTGAAATTTTGTGATTTCTCCCTTAAAGAATTGCAATACACATTGCAAGCAGTAGTCAAAAAATGAAGTCTGATCTTAAGGTATACATACTACACCACAAAGTCCTATGAGATATTTTAGCACAGTAATTTGAAAGAAGAACTAAACTGGAAGTTAAAAAACAAACAAACAAACACACATTTGCTTCCTAGAGGAAAATTTTAGATAATTTAGAGTTATCATTTATTCATTAAGCCAGAATTTAATGAGTACCTAAAGACTGGGATAAATAGTGGGGACATACTGGCTAGCAAAACCAAACATGACCTCCCAACCTTACGGATCTTACAGTCTAATGGGGGAAACAGACATTCATCAAATAATCCTACAAACACATGTCAGTTTCCAGCTCTAAAGTGCTGTAATGGGGGATTTCCTAATTCCAGGAGAACACATAATAGATTGGGTTGTATCAGAGAGGAGAAGAGAAGTTGGGAAAGATACTCTAAGAGGAACTGTCAGAATGATGTTTTAACTCAGTGCAAAAAGGAGCCTGACACAGCCGAGGAATAAAATTGAGTACCAGACGCAGAGAATGAGGGGAGATTAAACATGGTGAGGCTGCAAAAATAGATGGAGAGTAAGTCATGTTAAGAAGTTTGGTTCTTATTCTAGAAGTCATGAAAAGCCAATTTTTAACAGCTTTCATTAGATAAAATTTGCATACAATAAAATTCACATGCTTCAACTGTATAATTCAGTGATTTTTAGTAAATTTACAGAGGTGTGTAACCATCACCATAATCCATAAAACATTTCTGTTACCCCCAGTAAGAGCCACCATGCCCATTTATAGTCACTCTTCATTCCTACCCTGTAGACCCAGCCAAATACTAATCTATTTTGTGTCTATATAAGATCATCTTTCTAAACATTTCATGTAATAGAATCATACAATGTGGGTCTTACACATCTGGAATTTTTCATTAGCATAATGTTTTTTGCGGTTCATCCATGTTGTCCCATTTGGCAGGACCATTCATTTTTACAGATTAATACCATTCCCTTGTATATATTCTATTTTATCTGTTCATCAGTTGATGGACCTTTAGGTTGTTTCCATTTTTTTTGCTATATGAATAATGCTGTTGTGGACAGTCAGGTTTAAGAATTCATGTAGACCTTTGTTTTCTCCTGAGTAGACAGATAAGAGTGGAATTACTGGGCCATATGGTAACTTTATATTTAACTCTTTAAAAATTACCAAACTGCTTTTCCAAAGTAGCTGCTCCATTTTACATTTCCACCAACAATGTATAAGAGTTAGTTTTTCCACATCCTTGTCAACACTTGTTATCATCCGCCTTTTGATTGTAGCCATTCTCGTGGGTATCAAGTGATATCTTAATGTGGTCCTAATTTGCATTTCCTTAATGACTAATGAAAATGAGCTTCATCTTATGCAACCTTGAGGAAATTTGACTTTTTTTGAGGAGAAGAGGCTTGCAAAGGACAAATAAAAGAATTAGCCACACAGAAAAGCTAGAAGAGTATGTCATGGAAGCCGAGGAGAAAAGGAGAGAAAGATTAGTAATATTATTGTTACCAAGAATCCAAGAAAGATGAGGACTGAGAACAGTACTATAGTGTGGATAGATGAGGGCATTGGTGGCCTTATTGGCAGGCAGCTCACTGGATAGAATGAGGTGGACTGAAACGAGACTGGAGAAGGCTGGTGCATGAATGGAAGTTGAAGAAATGGAGAAAGAGAACCTAGACAACTTTTTTTGACATATTTGTGTGTAATGGGGAGAAGTCTCTCTTCCATCTGCTGAGGAAAGGGAACGTAAGCTTGAGAAATAATTTTATCTTCATGGGAGAAAGTTGAGTTGATGTAAAATCTGCCAGGAAAAATCTCATGTGAGGAAGAGGTTGGTTATATAAAAAAGAGTGGGTCATTTGTAGCATAATAAATTTATTCATTTACTTAGCATACTAAACGCCTAAAATATGGATGGCGGTTCCTTGCTAGTACTATGAGTCAATGTGAGCCCCTCTTTTTCACATAGGAATTTCTCAAGTTTAAAATGGTTAAATGAAATAATGTCATTGAAAGATATTCTTGTAAAAAGTTCTGTATTTATGTTAGCTAACATAAATATTCATGCTGTCTAGTAAATGTTTAAATCACCTGATACAACCTTTTCAGACCTGCTGTTGCCCTGCTCATGTTTCCTACAACTCTCTGTCTACAGGGAAAAACTTTACCTGAAAATCACTCCCTGATGCAGCCAAACAATTTCCCACCTTACTCTTCTCCGTGACGGATAAAAACCTAGTGGTGTCATAAATATCTCGCCAAGTCCTCGTTTACGTAACTTTACTCGTTACACAAATTTACGTGAGCTAGTGCCTTCGTTTAGGGATCTGAATGACTTCCTTTTGTCCTTACTGTTCTATGGTCAGAAGAGACATTCATTGAGGAGGTTGGGGAGAGGGGTGGGAATCAAGGGAATAATCTCCCTCTCCTCTGCTATGGGGAAGATGAGGGTGGCAGACACTGCACTTTCCTCTTTAAAATCAACTTCTTTCTTTTCATTATTGTTATTTTTTAGGGCAGCAGGACACCCAGCTTAAATTCTAAAAAAAAAATCCATTTCCAGTCTAGGGAATGGGATGAATGAGACATAAACAGAAGATTGCTAGAGCTTGCTGGGGAAGTTTGGCTTTCCTTATTTAGATCATGAGCATTCCACACTGCCTTTTAATTGTGTGCCAGCACTGTGGATGTGAGAGCTGTAGGAACAGCAACAGCGTCCTACTGCAGCCATGAGGAAAAGGACACAAGTATCATCTTTAAATCCTGGAGCCACTGAACAAAATACAGCAAACTGCCCATCTGCAGAATACATTTTTTTTTTTTTTTTCCTACTTGCAGCCAAACAGACTCCAAGTCAGGGGTACACAAACTTTTTCTGAAAAGTCCTGGATAGATAATAAGTATTTTACATTTTACAGGCCATATTTTCTCTGTTGCAATTCCTCATCTTTGATATTTTAGCACAAGAACAGCCAGAGACTATATATAAACAGATAGATGCATCTATGTTCCAATTATTTATTTGTAAAAACAGTTGACTAGCCAGATTTGGCTCATGGCCACTGACCCCCTGCTCTAATTGATAAAAGGTAAAAGTGAAGATGTTTACGTAATTGTATTTATGTTCTAGTTAGTTACTGACATGGTTATTTCTTGGTGGCTGGATACTGTGTAGGAATAAAGTAAAAACTCCGTAGGTGGCAAGAGGAGGAGAGAAGCAGAAGGCAAGCAGAAGTTGATCAGTCTCTATCTCTGGCTAAGAGACCTCAGAATTTTAGGAGGATTTGGGAAGATCTTAATTCTCGTATGGAGCTCCTTGTTCAGTAGTAATTACAAACACATTGTATTCATTTTATTGGTTTTTCTGTTTAATACTAGCTCCTAGTATTAAAACTGGATTGTTTAACTCCTTTTCTGAACCAGTGTACAATATTTGGGGTCAAATATGTGTTTGTGTGCTAACTTGGCAGCCAAAATGCTATGTATAATATTGTATCTATGAAAAATGAAGTCCAAATTACAAACAACTAAACCTCAAATTAACTTTTGGAACCAAACATTCATGAATCTGTAACTCTCCCTGCATAGAACTATTCATTATAAGCTAGATTTTCCCAGTGCAAAGAAGTGACTCCTTGGGTATAAATTGGCCACCGGGGTAAACTCCATTAATTTTCTCTTGAAACTAAAATATTATTTAGTAAATTAATGCCACATTGCACCATTGGCATCATACAGGTTTAGGGAATTTAATGAAGTTTTCATTTATGCCTAACTTCCTAGGCAGTAGCTTATACACTGTGAAACAGCGACTTGAAAATACAAGCTGCAATGCTAGTTGAAATGTAGTTAGCAGATTCCATTAAACGAAGTGCTTCGGTTATAATAAATTCCTGAAGTCAACTAATAAATCACGACTGGTATTGAGAACTTATTATCAAGCAATATGAATTTGTTAAGTTTATGCACATTGGAGAGAAAATCTGTTCAGAATACCTAGAGAAATTGAGATGATAACATTTTACACTTAACACAATTTAAATGAAGTAGTTTCAGTGAGTTTTGGCATACTTCAGGTTTATTCTTTTTCTTCTCCTCTTCCTTATCCTGAGCTTCTTCCTTCCTTTCCTTTCCCTTCTTTCTTTCCTTCTTGAATAATTTAACTTATAATAGAATGGGATTAAAATTAAAATCAAAATTAATTGTGAGTAACACCACCAGAGTGATGATATGGGGGAAAAATGTAAAAATAAATAAATAAATAAAATGAACAAAACCACAAATGGGGAACAACTTCTGCAAAAAATAAAATGGTTAGATAATATTTTAGAAAGTAGGATGGTTTGGATACATACGAATTTTAAGCCTAGAGAAAAATAGAGTCAAAAACAATTCATACCAGAGTAGAAGATACAGAGGAGAGAGAATAAAAAGAAAAAAGTAAAAAAGTATGAAATCGATAGCAGCCAGAGTATAATGGAATTGGTCATTCTCTTCAATCATTATCAAGAACACTGAGATAGAGTAAAAGAATGGCATAATATGGAACTGTCAATCTTATATTTGCTGCCTTAGGCTTTGTATTGTATGACTTTAAACACACGTATATCATTCTATAAGTGGATTCACCCTCAATTATGTATCATATAATGAAGTGGCTTTCAGAATAAGTTTAATATATTTATTAATAGTAATTTACAGAGGCATACTGTATATCTTTACTTTGGTACATTCATACATACATACAAACACTCGCATGTAAAACATTTTTATGAAACTATCATCATATGCAATGAACACTCAATTGTTACTCTCTTTTATTAATTTTTTAAAAATTTTGGTAGCAATACATTGTATTGATTTTACAATAATGAAAAATAGTGGTATCCTGGAAGAGGATTTGGGGGAGGAACTAATGAGCTCTGAATGCAGTGGAGTCACATAGCAAAAGCACACAGTGGCAGTCAGGAATGAAAGTTTTATTCTAATGGAAAATATGATGTTTTCTGAAAGTATATAACAAACACACTGCTTTAAGGCAAAACTCATGTCTCCTCTTTCTTTAATATTCTTCTTATTGACAATGTTCCTCTTAGTAAACAACCTACATGTTTAAATACATGCATTACTTCTCCTGAAAAATAATCTGTGTATTTCCAGAATATTGTTATGATATACTGAACAATATTTTAAGCATTGTGTAGATATTTAGGGGAGGAATTAATGAGCTTGCTTAGCCACAAATTTGCACCTATGTAAACGTGTATAAAATATTAGTATATATTATTACATAACTTAAGAATATTCATGTGATTTCATGATATATGTAATAGTGTATAAATTAAACTTATCTAAATAAGCGATTATAGTCATGTACATATTGTAAGGCAATATAGAGTAATCAAATACAAAAATCAAATAAAATAATTTAAACAGTCTATTTAAAATCAATTAATAAGATATTCATGTTATAAAGAATGTAGATAGTTATGAATATTATAATTAAAGATATTCACAACATAAGCATTTGGACTAAATTAACATTTCAAAAATTGTCAACTGGTATTACAATATTGTTGTGATTGAAATACAACACAATTCTCTCTTCATTTATAATAAAACATGTTCTAAGACCAATGAAAATGTACACAACTGGAAATGTTATTTTGATGACATGTAAGGGAGGTTTTGGTCATTAACAAATGTGTGTGTGTATATATATTTATACACCCACACATATCTCTTATTCTATTTAAGGGTTCATTTTAATTATTAAAAAAGGTCTGGTTGTGGGCCGTAGTCACATTGTTGGCCTTATAAATAACATAGTCTTTAAGATGTTGACAGAAAAATAAGTTAGTTTGGATTTGGAGAGGTAAATATTTACATGTTTGAGGCAGATGTAAATAGAAAGAATTTAGACAGGGAAAGAATTTCAGTGTAGATAAAGAAAAAGATGAATAAAAGCTCTGCACTGTAATGTGAGAGCAACATATTTTCAAACCAGAATAGACTGATTTTGAATCTTAATTCTGCTACTTACTATGGCATCCTAGGGAATTTGTTTAAACTGTCCCAGCCTAAACTTCCTCAACTACAAAATGGGAAAATAATACGCACTTTGCATAGCTATTGTAAAGTAAATATGACATATAAGTATGACAGTAAGTATGCAAATAAAGTGATTATTTGAATGTCTGATAAATAAATAAATAAATAAATAACGTAGTCTTTAGCTATCTATGGATTCCTGGAAAATTAGAGATGGAGCCAGATTACCTGATAGAACGTGTGATGGTGGTTTTTAAAAACTATCCTTCAAAATATTTGCTTTCTTACCACCCAAAATAGAGAAGAGGTTTGCTTCATCTGTATTTTGCTCTCAATTCAATATATATTACAATATTTTTTAAAAAATGCTTATTGTTGTTCTCTTTCCTGGTTTGATAGTTATTTCATTTTTTTAAGGATATATCCCTTCCAAATGACTTAACATTAATGTCTTTCTGTCTAGCTGGTACATATAAAATAGTATAAATTATAGAAATTGGTCATTTCTAAATTTTAGAGATTGAATAAAAATTCTCAATATAATATTTAAAAATGTAACTGTTGTCAGCATTTATTATGGAGAGCACTGGAACCCCACCTTGAAATGACAATTTATGTTCCTCCCAAAGCTGCAAAAGAATTGTTCTCAAACTCAGCTGTACATTAGCTTCATCTGAGAAGCCTTTGAAAAATACTGATGCCCGACTCTGACCTTAGAGTATTCTGAAATGAGTCCCGGGCATCCATAAATCCAATACAGACAAAAAGTATAGGATAATAATACATAATATTTTGTTTTGAGTTCTTAGCATGTGCCAGGAATGGTCTTAAGTATTTAGTATGTATCTGTATACGAAATTTCTAGAACAATTCTATTTCTGAAGTACGCAATCTAATTATAGCTATTTGCAAGCTGAGAAAGCTGAGGCACAGGGAGGCTCAGTTCCTTGCTCAAGGTTGCACAATTTGCAAATAAACAATGGAACCCATGAACAAATCCAGTAGACTAGTTCACGGGGGCCATGCCCTTCACTCCTACACTCTACTGCTTCTCTAAGTTTCCTGCCTCCAAGGAACATCAGAGTAGCAGGGGAGATTTTCAAAAACTACAAAATAACTAAATGTTACATCGTGTAGTACTGTCAACAAGGTAAATGTATTTTAGGGGAAAAGAGTAATAATTCTGTATTAGCTGAAGCAGAGGAAGAATGATTCAGTAAGTTGTGACTTATTGGTGGAGGCCACTAGAGAGAATCATAGGCTCAGTCTTGAATCTGGCTCTGTTGTTATTTAGTTAATATAACGTTATCTCTTGCAGATTATAGACTTGATGGCAACATTCTTGATAATTAGTTTAATATGTAGTTATACCAAGTAGTGAATTAGAAATGATTTCTTTTTTTTTTTTTTGAAACAGAGAAAGTTTTGTGTGGCTTGCTCTTAACTGCCTCCCAAGAATTTACTGGCACTTGATTCACATCTCATCTAGGCTATTATATTTACTTGTGCATTCAAAATGTACATATTCACATTTTAACTCATTTTCTACATTTAAATCTCCTTGAAAGTGACAACTTTGGCCTCATCATCTTTGTGGCCCATTCAATTATTTGTTTATACTATATGCAGTCATGAAAAATTTTATGTTGAATTTATAAATGAATGAAACTCTCATCAGAAATCAATAACAATGTTGTTAGAGTGATTTTACCTTCTGGGCATTTTAGTGTAACAGTGAAGGATACTTAAGACTAATGCTAGAATACTTTTAAAAGACACTGCTACTCAGAATGCTAATATATAAGTGGCTTGCCCCAGAAAGAAAATCACCAAGGAGCCTGCAAAGAAAAAGAAATGCTTCTTTCATCAGGAAAGTTTTGCTAAGTAAAAGATGTCAGCTGAGCAATAACAAAAAAGTACTTGCTGCCATAGATGTACATTTGACACAAATTCCTCACCTCCGCATAGGCCACTGACTTGCAGCTGCACTTGGAGTAGCCAGTGTGCACTTAGAGTGGTACCGTCTTAAACATTTAAGTGATAATAAATTTATTTATTACTCATTTCCTTTTATGAAGCAATGACTCTAAATGAGTTTTAACAATGGCCACATTTTGCCTATTCAGTCCAAATAACTTCACCCACCTTTTTTCCCTGGCAAGCACTAGACTGCTCTGAAATATTATATTCTCCTTAGAAGATTCATATTAAATACTGTTTTACCAGCAGTTTCATTGTGTCATAATATAAAAGAGAAGAAAATGGGAAAGGCCCATGCTTATTGATAAAGGCCTGGTCAAGTACATCATAGTATAATAAACACAGCTGATGAAAGAGCTATGCAGATCTGCATGTGTTTAATAATGCAATTTTTTAAATGAAGTATAAGAGAAAACATCAAGGGTTTGAACTGTGCTATGAGAATAATGCCATTCGTGTAAAAAGTGCATATACTTGTACACACCTAGACTATTTCTGGAAAGATTTCAAAGAAACTGGTAAGAGTGGTTGCTTTAGAGAAGGGTGACTTTGTGACATGGGACCAGACGAGGAGGGAGTCTTACACCTTTTGAATTTTGTAACATATACCCGAATTTGCCCTTTTGAAAAAAAAGTAATTAAAAAAATCTCTACTCAGTTTGACCTCTTCTGGTATCTGCAGGTTCTAGGACTATTGTATTGAGCAGATCCCTCAGGGTCTCTTCATCATTATGGCACATCGGGAATTCTTAACAAATGTTAAATGAATGAATGACTGTTCAGCTTTCCTCCTTCTAGTGTCTGCTCTCGCCTGGAATTATCATGCTGTAGTTGAAAACAGATGGGAAGTAGAACTTAAAAACATGGGATTCAATCTAAAATCTGCCCCCTGAGCAGATGCCACTTAATTTCTGTAACCCTCAGCTTCTTCACCAATAAAATGGAACAGTACCTACTTCACAGGGCTGTAGTACAGAAGGAAAAAGATCATATACATATATATTATTATATAAAGAAGATTATATATATGAATATTGCCAACTGTAAGGATTTATAGAAATGCCACAGTGCCCCGCATGTAATAAATGCCAAACACATATATGTTAAATAGAACGTGGTCCCCAGTTTGCAATGGGTTCGACTTACAATTTTTTGACTTATGATTGTTTAACTTTACAAGGGCGCAACTGTGATACATATTTACTAGAAACGGTACTTCGAATTCTGAATTTTGATCTGTTCCTGGGCTAGTGATATGTGGTATGATCCTCTCTTGTGATACTGCTCAGCAGCCCTGAGCTGCAGCTCCCATTCAGCCACACAATCCAAGGGTGAACTGCTGATACGCTTACAACCGTTCTGTTTTTCACTTTTGGTACAGTATTAAATAAATTAGATGAGATACTCAGTACCTTATTATAGAATAGGCTTTGTGTTACATGATTTTGCTCAAGTGTAGTCTAATCTAAGTGTTCTGAGCATGTTTAAGGTGGCCTAGGCTAAGCTATGATGTTTGGTAGGTTAGATGTATTTAATGCATTTTCAACTTAGAATATTTTCAACTTAGATGGGTTTATCTGGCCATAACCCCATCGTAAGTTGAGGGAAGATCTGTAGTAAAAAGTAGCATAACCTATTGATTAAAAAGATAGATGAAATGTATGACTTAATATCAAGGGTCCCTTAACCTCTCTGAATTGTTATATTAGGTGATCATTTAGTTACTTCTTTGTAGGTATGACTGGCTTGAATAGTATAGCTAGTTCTGGGAAGCTGCCTATTTTATACCTCCTGGTTATATAATATTTCATTTTATTTACATTGAGAATTACAATTACATTGTAATTATATGAAAATTACAAATTAACTGCTCATCAGTTAACATTTTGGAAGTTAGCAGGAGTTCCAATATATATTTAGGACCAATAGCCACAGTAGCTTTCTCCACAACCCTTACCTCCTTGCACTTATGGCATTTTACATAGAGATTCTGCCAGGAAGTGCTAACTCCTATGGTAATTAATTAAACATGCAAACAATTGGTTCTTAATCATCAGATGATAACAGAGAAGAAAATTTGGTTCTCAGCAAAATGTTTTGTCAGATCATTTTTACAAAGATGTTGTGACTATTGCTTTAAAGAAAAAAGCCATTCTTAGTTATTCAAAGAGTGGAGAAGTGACTTTTGTTGTTCCGGTCATGTATTCTATCACTCTACTGGAAATGTATCGACATGACTTACATATATACTTGACTTGGATTACAATCCGGGGTGCTTTCTTTTCCTGCGCTGTTAGGTTCAACATCATATTCACTTTTTCAGAGAACTTTCAGATCTTATTTTTAGCTCTTACTGAAGTTGTCTTTTTAATAATTGTTTTTAAATTTATTTAGAAATCTCTTCTGTGATATATCTTATTATATTGTATATCTTACATTTTGAGTAAAACATCATCATCCTAATGGGTGTGTTAAATAGGTAGCAATGCAAAGTATGTAATTTAATTTTGAAAAAGATCAATTCTTTTTCCACTGATTTTTTTCAACTACTTACAGAATGAGACTTGTCTGTTTTAGGCACAGATCATGCTTCTATCCAACCAAAAATAATTTGACAGACACCTGTTGCAAATGAATTGTTCATAATTACTGCAGACTCAATTGCCCTTAGTCCCTGCACTTTTTCTTTCATATAAAATTTTGTATTTATTGCTCATAATATTATTAGTGACCCTGTTTTTTTCATACCCAGGAAGTTAAAGTTAGTGAAATCACGTGTTAGAACTTTTTAAAAAGATTTATTTATTTATTTGAGAGAGATAGAGCACATGCATGAGTGGGGGGAGGGGCAGAGGGAGAACATCCTAAAGTGGACATCCCGCTGAGCGTGGAGCCCCACAGGGGCACTCAATTTCAGGACCCTGAGATCATGATCTGAGCCAAAACCAAGAGTCGGATGCTTAACCGACTGAGCCACCCAGGTGCCTCACATGTTAGAATTTTTATGTATTCTAACATACCCTAAAAATGAAATTGATAAGTTACATGATACTCAACTGGATCATGTCTACTTATGGCCTAGTGTTTGTTCTTGAAGTAAATTTCTATATATTTTTATACATTTGTTCTGTAGTGTAAAAATGAAACATCTGTGGGGAAGAGTAAGAAAGCTAAAAGTTGCATTATAAAATGCTAAGCTCCTAAGAATACACATATTTGTTATTTCACGGATTGTTAAAAATGCATTCCAGGGATGCCTGGGTGGCTCAGTTGGTTAAGTGTCTGCCTTCGGCTCAGGTCATGACCCCAGAGTCCTGGGATCGAGCCCCACATCGGGCTCCCTGCTCAGCAGGAAGCCTGCTTCTCCCTCTCCCGCTGCCTGCAACTCTGCCTGCTTGTTCTCTCTCTCTCTCTCTCTCTCTCCCTCTCAAATAAATAAATAAAATCTTTAAAAAAAAATGAATTCCATACTGGATAGCAAATAAAGCATTAAGTAAAGACTATTATTCTATTATTGTCAGATTTGCATTTAACTGTGTTCTAAAAATTTCATTTTTACTTTTTGTATTTACTTAATGGAAATCTAACAACTGTCAATAGATTTAACAATTTGAAATGCATGGTGAAAGGTCATTTCATGCTTGTTGACTCATCTTACCTCATTGTATTGTTTAGAAATACAAATACTATTTTTTCACTCACCATTCTTTATTGAAATTCAGTGAGAACACTTAACTGTAGTAAAAATAATGACTAGTATAAATAAATTACTTTTTAAATCCAAAATCAAATTCATGAGCTTCATTGAAGTTCTATTACAAACACACACACACATCTTTCTTCCAAATGTGTATTGGAGATTTTTTTCCTATAAGATATTGCATTCTGAGTCCTAATTAAGATCAAAATTCCTTGACTCCATGCTATTTCAACGTAAAGTCTGACAGATCACACTATTAAACTATCCTATTTTATCTATTTTTTTCATAGACTTCATTAAAATGCCAGTAAGTCTATTTTTGTTTTTTGTTTTTTGTTTTTTTACTATGTGTATTAACTTTCTCTTGCTACCATAAAAAAAAACTACCACAAAAAGCTTAAAGCAACACCCATTTATTATCTTCGAGTTCTATGGGTCAGAAGTCTGAGTGCAGTGGGGCTGGCCTCTTATCTCGAGGCTCTGGGGAAGCATGTCCAAGTCCATTCATGTTGTCAGAATTTGGGGCTTTTGTACTTGCAGAACTGTGGCCTCCATTTCCCTTCCTCTGTCAACCAGGGCCAGTCTCTGATCCTAAAATCTACGATCCTAAAAGCCCTATATCTTCTCATGTATCCCATGTGGCCCCTCCAGCAATGGCAGGTTGATTTCCTCTCATGTTTCAGATCTCCCTGGCTCCTCCTTCTATAGCATTTTTCTGACCCTGGCTGGAGAAATTTCTCTGCTCCTAAGGGCTGACATGATTAGATTGGACCCACTGGCAAAGATCCAGGATAATATCTTTATTGTAAAGTCTATAACCTTAATTATATCTGCAGTGTCCCTTTTGCCATGTAATGTTGCATATTCACATGTTCCAGAAATTAGAGTATGGACATCTTTAGAGGGCCATTCACCTATTAATGCAATGTTTTTAAATTGTCTTTTTCCTCCACTTCATGCTGGGAAATTTTTCCATACCTGTAGGTAAATTTAATATTTTAGTGGGAAAAAAATGGAGATTTATGAATATTTTCCATCTTGTAATTTAAATATATCTGCTATACTTGGATTTTAATTAGAAATTGATTAAGGGGCGCCTGGGTGGCTCAGTCGTTAAGCGTCTGCCTTCGGCTCAGGTCATGATCCCAGAGTCCTGGGATCGAGCCCCACATCGGGCTCCCTGCTCAGCGGGAAGCCTGCTTCTTCCTCTCCCACTCCCCTGCTTGTGTTCCCTCTCTCTCTTCGTCTCTCTCTGTCAAATAAATAAAATCTTAAAAAAAATCTTAAAAAAAAAAAGAAATTGATTAAGATCAAAAATCTTACACCAGTGCTTGAAGCTCAAAATCTGTAAATTGTTGATTGGTTCAAGTCTGTACATAAACCCACCATTCTTACTGATTATTTTTAAATTCAAAGCCTTTTACTAATAATTGCAGCCCACAGATTTTACCTTTTGGTCTGTTACTAGATTTCTGATTTCCTTTTGCATCAACTTCATCAACTTTGTTCTTATGCTGTTAAGATTTTCCACTTGAACCACAGAAACCATTTTCTGAATTTTCTAAGATTGTCTTTCACTGTCAATTGCAGAGACTCTGTATATGTCCCTGATAAGTCGTGAGAATCTTCCATGTGTTTCTTCCGTTGAAATTAATTCTTATATTTGAATATCGCTAGAAACTTAGGTGAGAAATGAATCTGTTAATCATTTGTTAGAAACCTATTAAAGGGGCACCTGTGTGGCTCAGTTGTTAAGCATCTGCCTTCGGCTCAGGTCATGATTCCAGGGTCTTGGGATCGAGCCCCGAGTCAGGCTCCCTGCTCAGTGGGAAGCCTGCTTCTCCCTCTCCCACTCCCCTTGCTTGTGTTCCCTCTCTCACTGTGTCTCTGTCAAATAAAATCTTTAAAAAAAAAAACAAACAAACCTTTAAAATTTTATACTTAAAAGCTCCTCTCTATGTGGTATTTGTTTTCCTACATTTTCCAATTTAGGAAATTTATTATTGTTGGTTACTATTTATTAGCTTCACATCAATTCCCATTACAGTAGATTTTGTATGACTTTGCTAATTACAAAAATTATAATTTAAATATCACAACACCTAATTGGGTTTTAAGTATGTATATAATTTACTTGTAGACATTTCTTTTCAAAATTAACTTCAGATTGTAGTTAATTGGGTATTTTGGTGTAACAGTGAGTGTATTGGTGAAATTGTTACAATATGATTAATTTAAATCAACTATATTAAGCATAGAAATCATTATGTCTTAAGATTAAAGAACCTTATGCCACTTCAGTTTTACTTTTACATAGAAGTTTATCTGAAAATAATGACTCTGTTAGAATCCACTTGCTTAGAGATGTTTTTGTTTATAAGGTATATATCCTTATGCCTAAGATATTGAAACTCAAGGGAAAATATTATCAATTCTCCTGTACCAAAATGTTGCATTTGAAGGACATAAGACAAAGATATTTCCTATCTTGCATTTTGCCTATTCTCAAGGGCGATGTGTTAGTACTTCTAGCTCTGACCCTCTTAAATGTGTGAGTCTATATTGTATCAGCAGGGGACGCATTTTTAAAAAGGAAATATCCAGAAAATCAGGAGTATAGTCATTTATAGATGTGGCTCCTTGTACAAAAGAGGGAAAAGTCACTATTAGTGGTGTGATATGGGTTTTAAAATGCCATATATTACAAATGTATTTTTTGACATCTTTTTCCCCCAACCCCCAAATTACCATAATTTTATTGGTAAAAGTTCTTTTCCAGGATGAAATAATGAATATAATTTTAGTGTGTAACTTGCAGAAATCAAATCTCGTTCTATACTTAGATTTTGCTGCGACGTGTCAGAAACTAAATGAGGTACATCTATACCCCACGTCTCCTCCATACCCTGGAGAATTCAGTGTCTCTTCACCTTACTTTTTAGGATAAAGACTAAGCAAAGTGTCGTATAGTTTGCTTTACACTGAAAATCACATTAAGCTAGGTGTGTTGTTTGAAAGAGACCTAGCTGGCACCTCCTAGCTCTCTACCTGTTTCCAGCAAATGTATTTCCAAATGGCACACATATCATAAACCCTGATCAGAGACCAGCAGCCTCACTGAGTAATTCAGTGTATTAGCTACTGCAGTATTCTTATCTGTGCTGCATTCTATTTTTTTACTAAAGTTTAAATACAGATTTTTCTGAATGATTTTAAGCCAATTAGACTATTGGAAATTATTTGCTAAGTAGAAGCTCACCTCAAAATTCGTTGGGGTTTCTGTTTCCCCAGGCTATGACTTGAGGACGCAGCCTCTTGAACATCTCCGGCGACTGAAATATGCTAAGCATGTTCTGGATGGAGAGACAAATCACTTTAGAAACAAATTCTTCTCCGCTGCATAGATTCAGGTTTTAAAAGTCATGGCAAAAATAGGATTTCTTATTAGAAATTTGTTTCATTGAAAACATATCAGAAACGCATTTAGTCTGTAAACACAGTCTGCTGAGTACTTCAGCTGCAATCCCCCTAAAGGGAAAGTTGTTCCACTTAATCTGCCCTAGTTACGCTTCTATTAGTAATCTGAGAGGAAATGGGAATCATGCATCTTCCATGTCCTTCCCTCAAAATCACCACGCCAGAAAGAAGTGAAAAATGTTTTTCCTAGACATTGATACAAGCAAATATTAAGAAGTAGAAGTAAAAAAATAAAGTCAAAGAGATAAACATCAGAAGCTTGCTTAAACAGCTTTGGCCCCATATAATTGCTTTTCTGTCAGCAGGATTATTAACAGTTTTGGACATCTGAAAATTAAATTAACAGCCTGAAAATATTTTACAGAATGAGATAGAGCATGATACATGAAACATAATGACCCCACTGAAATTCAGCCAAGCCAGTGCAGCTACTCATTTAGACAGAGAAGACAACTAGTTAATCATCACCGAGCAAATTAGACAGAGCAAATTAGTTTGCTACATTCCACAGTCTTAGCTACCAAAAAGAATATATGCCACTAATGAGAATGAAAGGACTCTAAGCATATTATTATCTATATAGAAAGAGCAAAATTGTAGCTTGAATTGCTTCTATCAAAGCTTGAAACCTAGGTTACATAGACAGAAATTACATGTGCAAGAGTCTGTATGTGTGTGTGTGTGCGTGTGTGTGTGTGTGTGTGTGTTCACACACATTTAAGTAGCGGCAGCTTTAGCGTTCTCTTGCATCTTGACCTAATGAAGTGTAAAAAATTTTTCCCAAGGTTAATTGGAATTCTTTGGTAATACACACACACACACACACGCGCACACACACACACACACACACAGTTAAAACCTAAAAATATTTTTAAAAAGTGTGATCCCTTTAATTGAAGACTAAAGTAGCCATTTCATATAATTTTTTCTTACACAGTATTAAACTATTTTTTCTTTTAAAAAGTGTATTGCCACTGCATGTGAAGTAAATATTTGGACTTAGTTTATCACTGGAGATTAATCTGAAATCATATTTTGTAGCCTTAATTAGCATTCATTTGCTTAATTGTCATTCTCAGCCCCATCATTTCCATTTTTCACTAACTTGAACAATGCTATCTTCTGCTGTTTGCACTTTAATTTAAATTTCTATTAAGGTTTATGAACAGTAATAAGGTCCTGTTTGAATATTCATTAGCTTCTGAATTGTGAGCTATGAAAAGGTGCTTTCTTTTACCTTAATGAAACTGGCACAGCATGGGACTGATCAGTTGTGACATTTGATTTGAGGCATCCAGTGAATTTTCTCATTGTTTATTGACATGTCTTGTCCAAACAGCTCCCTCGCAAGTGAGCGGAGTGATGAAGGAGAGGGTGCTGCAGCGGAGTGTCGAGCTTTCCTGGCAGGAACCAGAGCATCCCAATGGAGTCATCACCGAATATGAAATCAAGTATTACGAGAAAGTAAGTGCTATGAACAGCTGAAATGTGCAGCCGATGTATCTCATGTCATCCTACTGCACTGTAGACTAAACTTGGTCATTATGCCAACTATTTGGAGCTGTTTTGAAATTCAGAGTTAATTTTAGCCATTTTTAATAACCGTCCTCTTGCATCTCAGGCTCATCATTATAATTATGATTTCTGTGTATTAAGTTTCTGGGTTACACAAAGGAGAATATCCCATTAGTAGTATATTTTTTCAATTTTTGATATAATAATTAGATGTAGAATGTGTTAGTACCATAGGACCACGCAGCCCAACGCACTTTTTGAAAAATGGTTCTTTTAGGATCTCTGCTTGGGCCCTTAATGATGTCTTTTATTTATGTGGTTTCATTGATAATGATGGTGGCCTCAAATAATTTAGTAATTTGAACAAATAAAAATATTTTCCGTAATAAATAATATAGTTTCTCCAAATTTCAGAATCAAATGATGATATCCCGCTCCTTTAAATTCCTCCTGAAATTTATTCTACCTATGTCATACTAATCATATCTACCACTTCTTCACATTCCTTTCTCCATGAAAAATAGGATGGCTAAAACCCAAGTGCTGCCCTTTAGTTCCTTCATAATGGCTGAATTTTAGTAAATAGTGATATAATTGAATGTATGAGTGCCTTTATTTCTGACCCATCTGGAGGGGGGTGGGGACCCTGTTTACAAATTATTATATAGGCTCCACTTCACAGAAAGACCTGGTTCAAGGTTTGAAACACAGAAACCATTACTATTACTAATATTAATATTAGTAATTAATATTAATGTTATTAATACAGGGTTACTTAATTGACTTCAGTAAGTTAGCTAAAGTGCTGTAATATATATACATAGCCATTTTAACCATTTAGACAGAATTTCAAAATAGGAGCCAAGCTTTGGAAAATCTTGGAGGCTGAATTGACTTGATTGATTAATTTAAATGCATACAGCGTATTGGCAGTAGATATATTTTTTCCCTTTGAAGAAAAAAACAGTTTAAGATTAGTTTCAATGTTCAGATTAAGTTTACAATATTTTTGCTTATTATTTTCATCATGAATTCATGACTTCCATGGCCAAAGTTATATTTTAAATACCTTATTTTTGTACCAGGAAATACATTTCTTGCCCCATCAAATGTGTTTCTGTGGGAATCCTTATTTTTACTGTTGGTTTTGTTATGTCTGTTTTCCAGTGAGCTCTAAGAGTTTATAGTCAGTCCCTTCTGAAATTTCATCAGATTTCAAAAGCAATGAAATACATTTTAAAAATATGGTAGGGGGTAAATGAGAGTAAAGTTTCTCACAGTGCAAGGAAATATTTTGCACATCCATAGTCTGGATTAAATTTGTTCAAATAGTTTCTTTTCTATTTTGCATGACAAAAACAGAATGTATCCACATTTGCTGAACTTACAAATTAGGCAATTATTAGAACAGAATAATATATTGCATTGTAACATATGTAAGCATGTGATCTCTAGATATTATGTCATCTAATATCAGTTATGCCTTGTTCTTTTATTTGAGATAAGTATATATTTATAATATCAACAATCATTTTTATAAATGATTATAATTAAGACAATCACAAATCAGCTTCGCTAAATACAGTTTAAGTATAGATTTATTTAAACTTTTGCAAATACCGGTGTGAAGGCAAATCAAACAACCAGACTGACATTTTCAGATTTTAATGAATAGTTTTATTGTCATAGTTGAGCAGCGCTATTTATTATAGAACAAATAAGAAACTATCTAAAATTGTATATTTTGATGGGTAGTTTTTATAGCTTTTTTAATAAAAAGCCCATTAGAGTCATATCAATTAAGCTTTAAGTTTTTATTCATTTGGATATTGTTTTGATGGAGGTTTTTATATTCTTGAATTTTTATAATTATTTCATACTTAGTTGTATCATATATAATATGATAAACACATTTTTAAACTCTGCAAGCCTCAGTTTTCATGAAAAATGAGGAAAATTGAACTAAGAGATGTTTAAAATATTGCCAAACCATAAATTATACAGCACTTTAACTTTTATATTGATAGTTTTAATTTAAAATATTCTATTAAATACTGTTTTGTAAAAGTGGTTTTATCCTGTGAGAAATGTAGTTTTTAATGAAAGCAATTGATATGTCAGTATGGTAGTGGTATTAGCTAAATTTCTTGATTTAATACCTTTCTTCATTTTTCGCATGTGGCCTTTTGCTTGCTGAATAACATTCAGGAAAAGTATTAAAAGACTACATTATGAAGGGAAGACTTCTACTAAACCATAGATTTTACAAGCGTACCCGGGTTTTGGTCAATAGGACATTTGATTATATTTATGGCTAAATAGTTCTTGCCACTGTGCCCCTACCAACAAAGAAAAGCTCAAAACATATAAATGGTTTAACAAAATTATTTCTCTTTGAAATTTATAGAACAAAGGCATGTGTTCGCATTTCCATTTTATATTATCTTAGAAACAACTCAATGTTACAATATTCCACGGGGTACAATGTAGACCTTTATAAAAACAATGCAGCAAATTGAAATAAATTGCAAGAATTGGCTGTCAGATTGCCTGGTTGCAATTACAATTAAATATTCCCTGAATATATTGTTTCCAGGATCAAAGGGAACGGACCTATTCGACAGTAAAAACCAAGTCCACTTCAGCTTCCATTAATAACCTGAAGCCAGGAACAGTGTATGTTTTCCAGATTCGGGCTTTTACTGCTGCTGGTTATGGAAATTACAGCCCCAGACTTGATGTTGCTACCCTAGAGGAAGCTACAGGTAAAATGTTTGAAGGTAATTACCGCCTCTGGTTTGGATTCTTATTCTCTATAACTGTCATATTATTTCCAATATTGAGGGCGATAATTTGGTTCAAGATTATTTTTATATTTAAAGGTGAATATATATGCATAATTATGTACTTTGTAAAGGTTATACAGAATAACAATTTAAAATTCGCTGTTTTGTTTCTCAGTGTTAGAATCTCGTCATTTATATCAGTCTCTTTAATTCACACTGGGTTTTTGTTTTTTGGTTTTTGGTGGTTTTTTTTTGGAAAAGATGAAGCCAGAAATAGAAACAGGATTTGTTCAATTGTATACTGACACAAGCTGTTTTTGTAGAACCCAAAGCAATATTACTCTGGTTGTGTCCATCAAAGGTGCTCCTTCACAGAAACCCCAAAATGAAGCCAGGATATATACACAGGGTGGGCCAGGGAATGATGATCTATAAAAATCTGTGTTAATTTAAGCTACTTGATTTTTTAGCAATGATTTCAAAAATTGTAGTTCATAAAGAAGATCTTAAAAGTTGTATTTATTTTTATCATCCCTTTTCATCTTTTATAAAATATTTCAAGCATCCTAGAGAATATATTCAAAGTATATGTGAAATATTAAGAATAATAATTAAATGATTATCTCTGTATCAACCATTCAGCCTAAAAATTGAACATCACCAGTATCTTGAATCCCCTTTATCATTTTGTTTGTTTTGTAATTCCACAGAACATAACAACAACGCATGTCTCTATAGTGAACCACAAATAAGCAGATGTATGTGTGTCCCAGCTTGAGTGCTATGCTGGTTGTTCTTCCATTAGCTGAGGAATCAGGGTGTGTTTCTGCATTTTGGAGTTCTTGATTTCTCCTAATGTTACTGCCCAGGCACAGGGTTCACCCCGCTGTTACCCTGTCCTCGTGCCAGTGTAGTCTTCCCACATAATTCTAAACAAAGATGGATTAAAAGATATTATGTGATTTTTCTTTCCTCAATTTTTAATAAAAAGTTTTTAAGTAAACTAAATCAGTACAATTTTTATTGGTTATTTTGACTTCAGAAAAATATTTTTATAGCTCTTTTAAAATGAGCAAATATTCTTTGATCCGCAAATGCTCGTTAAGTTTGCTAACCGTATTCTTCTTTCAAAATATTTTGCTGTGTTTTTAAATTAAGCAGTAACTCTCAGAACCTCAAATAATAAAACATACATTGAAATAAATTTGAAATATAAATCATTTATATAGAATTATAGACACAGAGACATCAATTGAAAAGATTTCACATAATTTTGTGTGATAAACTTAACACAATTATTATTATCTTTTTAAAATGGAGTATCTAAGATTAAAAATGAGAACATCTAAGATCAATGGCCACAAAAAATTAAAGTGTTTTACATTAAGATTTCAACATTTGAACATTTGAGTGGTCTTGAATCAGATGTGTCCTAGTAGTTTTCAATTTAGACTGATCTCATGATATTACTTTGTGATTTCTCATATAATAAAACACCTTAAATGATGTTTTATCATATTCTAATGAATAGCTTAAACTTGTTTTACACATTAATTAGTTATCTCACATTTACCTAATCATTTTTATCAGTTAAACCTCTAAGTTTGAAAACTTTCAAAATGAATTTGTGCATTGTGCTGACTTCGTAAATTGAGAATATTGGGCCAAACTATTTTTTATTGATTCCTGAGATTCATAGATGTAATTTTCATTATTTAAAAAATTAAGCAACTAAGATTCAAAGAGAGTAAGATGCAGTAGTAAACCCAAATGATCACATGAAGTGCATGTTAAAACTAGATTTTTGCATTAGAAAGAATTAGCGATTTTTATCATCACACTATTCTTTTCCACTGGATTGTAAAGTTGATGAAGGAACGATCCATATGTCTTCCTTGCTATTGTCTCGCCAGTTCCTACTATCAGTGCTTGACACATAGAAGGCACTCAGTAAATAAGCAGGGAATGAAGACCTCACAGTCATCAACATGGAACAGATTGCCACTATCAGTCAGTGCTAGGAGACATATTCCCGGTTTCACATCTCAGTTCTTCCATATCCAGTTGTGAGACTTTGCATGAGCTCATGTACCCTAATTGCTAGCATAGTCGTATCTAACTCAATGGTATTCTTAGTATTACCTATGTTAATGTACACAGAGTACACACAGAAAGTCTCAAGTCAGCTTTTATTATTTAGCACAGCCATTCTCAAGCTTTTGTTCTATTAAAAAAATCCTGAGGATCTCCAAAGAGATTTTGATTATTTGGATTATATCTATCAATATTCACCATTAGAAATTAAAACTGAGAAAACTTTAAAACACACAAACACACATTTCATTAGCCATCAGAGTAATGATGTTTTCACATGTCATGTAACTTCTGGAAAAACTCAACTATGCACCTGTGAGCATATGAGAGTGAGAAAAGGCAAATAACATCATATCATAGAAAATAGTTTTGACCCTGCAGATCCCCTGGAAAGCTCTTGAGGGACCCTCAGGTTTCCAGACCACCCTTTGAGAACTGCTGACTTAGCACAAGGTACTGCGCTAAGAATTAGGGTTGCGGAGAGACACACAACACAATTACGCTCTGTTTAAAGTACAGTGAAGGAGAGAGACTTGTATACAAATTCTGCCATACAATTAAGCATTGGAGTGCATGACCCAATCCTATCAGAGTGTCAGGAAACAGTGATTCACTGTGCTTGGAAGGAGGGAAAAAATGAACATGCCACCAAAGAGAGGTCCTTTGAGCAGTGTTTGAAAAGGGAAATTAAACAGATTATTCCATTGCACATATATCCTAAAATCCCCATCTCTTCAGAGTCAATACTACTGTTTTTACAATTTTAAAACCATGATGTGATGATTATGGCACTTACAAATTACTTTTAAAATTTATTACCCATGAAAGAGATGAAAATATTAACCATAAAGGTTGACTGTGGAAAGATTAAAGTGTGACCCTGACTATATATAAAAACATATAAATATTCACAAATTCTAATCATCATTCACCTGAGTTCAGTTTTCTCACTGGAGTTCTGTTTCTGATGCTAAGGCAGAACTGAGCCTAAGACAAGCAAAGAATTAGACCCATGGGACACATCGATTGAATGGAAACAATTTCTACACATATGTGTATAATTTTTTCCTCCCTTATGAACAGAACTACTCTGTTCTTTTTTCTCTCTCTCGATATCTAGATATATATGTAGAAATATATATAGACAGAAATATATATATATATAGAGAGAGATTTTATATATATATATATAAAGACAGATAAAAATTTAAAATAATCAAACCAAACCCCCCAAAAAAAAATACTTGAAATCTTTTTTTGTTGTCGAATAATAATAGGCTGCAATTCAGAAATTGAAGCCTAAAAGATTTCTTTTTCCCACCCTCCCCCCGTTGTGTAATTCCCTCAGGGAGCAAATCAGCAGGTGCTGAATTAGGGAGTGTATATACCTTTGTTCAGAAACTATTGCACTGGAGCTACTTCACTGTTTTTCGATATAAGCTCTATCTACAGTTAGTTTAGCATAGGTATACAAAATTAAGAAATGAGTTGTCAAGAGGAAAACATAGATAAATAGAGAAGGGCCCAATCAGAAAAAACTCTCTGCTGGCTATTATAGCAAGACATACTCTGCCTACGTATAATATACTGCCCTGGAGACCCAGTCCCTTGCCACCACCAAGGAGTAGTATTTTCCATCCTGCCTTATATTAAAGATTACACCTGTTGATTGTTTCAGCAATAAGCAAACTATATTAGTTTGACATTGTATATTAAATGATATTTGCAACCAGATCATTTATTGGACTACACATTCTCACTGTTTTTACACTCCTTTGATTGTTTTATGAAATCTGTACTGGTATTGAAAATATAATACTCTGGGGAAAATATGACAATTATGAATTATCATATAAATAGAACTTTACTAATTTGGAAAAATGGAAGTGAGAAGGCCATGTGACTTGATGAAGAATCGGAATCAGGGCCTGCTTTAAAGGACATATAAGCACATACTGCTCCCAAAGAGACTCTCAGAAAGGTCCAACTGGGCTTGTCCTAATAAGCATAGAAGAATCACTTAGCCTTCTACAGGAAGTATCTGCAATTAGATAATGCTAAAATGTTTTTTTAAAGTACTTGCAGGAAGTTTGCTCTTTTGTAAATAGCCCACCTCCTCTGTAATCTTAAACTCTCAAATATGTGTATAGCATACTTTGTCAAACTAGTACAAATACTTCTGCTCATCTTTTTCCTGAATTATGGTGCATTACAAAATCAGGATGATTTACTATGATTCCATGATGATTTTTACTTTATATTGATAATATGCCAGATAAAGCACTTAAGAGGCTTTGAAAAATACAGAGTATATGTTTTGTTTCCTTTTTCACATATCAGAAAAAGAGACACAGATTGGGGCGCCTGGGTGGCTCAGTCGTTAAGCGTCTGCCTTCGGCTCAGGTCATGATCCCAGGGTCCTGGGATCGAGTCCCACATCGGGCTCCCGGCTCGGCGGGAAGCCTGCTTCTCCCTCTCCCACTCCCCCTGCTTGTGTTCCCTCTCTCGCTGTGTCTCTCTCTGTCAAATAAATAAATAAAATCTTTAAAAAAAAAAAAAAAAGAAAAAGAGACACAGAGATCGAATACCTTGCTGGGGAAAAAAATGAAGATCTAATAACGATTATAGATCAAAGATTTCTGTCTGTTGTTTCATAACTAAGTTTTCAACAACTAAGCAGGGGATAGCCATTCGATAAGGCATTTTACAAGTGTCTTTTATAGCTGAGGAATATAAAATAGATGAAAGCATTGTCCTTACCATGCCCTTAAAATGCAAAAAATAAGCATTTAATATATTATATTATATTAATTATATTATTACAATATAATACATTTATTTAAAATTAGAGGTGAATTAAAAAGCATAGATATCTCTTATTCATAAGATTTTGTTTACCCTCTCAAGTTCTTACATGGTGTTGAGTGTTTCTGAGCCTGTTTTCTCTCTTTCCAGCGACAGCCGTCTCCAGTGAACAGAATCCTGTTATTATAATTGCTGTGGTGGCTGTGGCAGGGACCATCATTTTGGTGTTCATGGTCTTTGGCTTCATCATTGGAAGAAGGTAGAACACAAATTTGTTCTAATCTTTAACACAGAATGTGTTGATTTTACAGAATTATGTCAGCCTATTACTTACTATTTAGTGTATTAGAATGTTAGAAAGTAAATGCAAACACCCTTTGTCTGATATGAAATATTAAAGGTCAATAAATTTACCTTCTCCCAAGGTCAAAATACAGTGTGAGCTTAATCATTCACTGCCTTTAGTTTAAGAGCAATGAGTGTTGTAATTTCTATTGGGTGTATTTTTATTGGTTACTTTTAGTTAGGTTTTCATCATAAATATAGGAGATAGCTGGGGAAAGATGTACGCATTTAGTTACTGGTCAGTGGAGACCATTTAGAATCCATTGTTGTCGCTGTTGTTTTTCAGAGGAAGAAAAAAATAAGCAAATATTCACTCACTGATAAATCTAAATCTATGAAGTATGTTCCTTCTACCTTATCTCACACAAAGACTTTATATTCTATCCATTTTTTAATCATATGAGTTACTACATTACTATCAATGAGTTCGTAACCATGGACAGGAATATTTTGTATTTTGTTTATTGCTCTAACTAGCATGTTGTCAAAGAATTAAGGTATGTTATATTGAATTTTAAATATATAAAGTAAGATCATTGATTGAGATCATCACAAATCTGATTTTTTTCTAGGCATTGTGGTTATAGCAAAGCTGACCAAGAAGGGGATGAAGAGCTTTACTTTCATTGTAAGTGTTTGGCTTTTCTTTATTATTATGTACCCCAATTAATACAGACACCTGGTTGTTAGCATTGGCATGAATAAATTCCTAATGTCTCATGCTTGAAAGTACGTAATGAGGTCAAAATGTTGCTTTAAAGCATTTGAACAAGATATTTAGAATGAAAATCATATGATGTGAATTTTAAAAACAAAATAGATTGAAAAATGTAATCTCTCACAAGAAATTTTAATACTACTGCAGGGTATTTAGCTGCCTTTATGTCATGATTTTTCCTTTTGCAAACTTTGCCCCAGTGTTTCATACCATTCTAACAAAAATCCATTACAAGTTGCATGGCCTGTATTCTAGCTAAGGAATTCATTTAGAAGTAGAAGGGCAGAGCCTTGTTTTCCCACCCAATGAGTGATGCTACCATGAAAGACAAAGCTATGGAGCCTCTTTCCCTTCAGCTACTATACATTGTCTGTCGGATAGATAGTTCCCCTGATATCAATTTCCTAATAATAGGATTCAACCCTCCACTGTTTTTCTGTGGATTTGGGTTACCTGATTCTTAAAAGTTGATTTTAGAAATCATATTCAGAAGAGATCTTTGGAAACCAAAGAAAATAGATGCCCCTCTGCATTAATCTTATTCCTGTTGCAATGTGGATGGCCAGGAAAAAAATTGAGAGCTATGCAAATAAATGTTATTACTTCATGCAGCCAAAGTAAAAACCTCACGATCATATGATTTGAGTTCGGACAATTAATGATGTTCTTATCCAAACCCATTGTTTTTATTGTTAATCCTTGCAAATATTAAGAGACAATTGTATTTATTATTTTTCTTGGTAGCATAATCTTTGCTAAAATTTCTCATGGATAGATAGATTTCCTAATTCACCTAAGAATTACATCGATCATTGTGTTATTTATCAAATTACTTTGTCAGTATCTAAGAAGATGTTGTCATGTACCCATCCGAAAGTCACAAAAATGTATAAACATCAATCAAGAAAATGTGTGGTTTAAAGACACAAATTGTGAGCACTGTTATTATCATTACTATTATTATCAGTGATGAGATACACAGAAAAAATGGAGGTTACATTTTTTTCTCTTTCACAACATGAGAGAATATTTGTAACACTTTCCCAACGGGAAGGAGCAAATCGAAACGTGAATGCCTAAACTTTTATATCTAGTTTAAAATGTATCTAGACAAGTAACCTCTAGTTCCTAAAATGCCCAATTCTACCCATTTTGTGAATAATTTGATGACAGAATCTTTTACCTTCATCAGTATGTCACTTTTCTTTCCTTTACTGAGTATATCTGAGACATCCCCAAATTATCAAATACGTTTTAGCTTATTTGCTTTTAGCTTTCAGGTTAATGCAGAAGGTAAATTGAAACATGGCTTATCTAAAACATGTTGTATAGCCTTATGCTAAATTGTCATCACTCAGTTTTAATATTTTGATGCCATTTGCTTTTTTTACATTTGACATCAATTTTGTAATCAGAGAAAAATAGAGCTGCATGTCTTACTTGCTGACATAGACAAGATAAACTTGATATATAAAAACAGTTTTCATCTCCAGAACAAAATATCAATGGTGGTTTTAAGATATTTAACACTCATGAGAAATGTAAATGAGATATTAAAACACAAAAAAGCTCGTACTCTTAAATTAAGAGAAGCAACAAACCAGACTATTCAGAAATTATGTTAATGTTTTCCTTATTTTAAAACATCCATTTTTAAATGGATAATGAAAAACTAAAGTGCACTTAACAATATCCTATCGTGGTAAATGCTTGACATTTTCGAATCACCTTTTTTACAGAGATATCTTTTCTTGTCATTTGATGAGTACCAGGCATTTTATTTGATTTTTATACCTGTATCTACAATACGTAAAGTACAAAGCTATGGTCACCAGCTATTTACAAGTTGGTGTCCTTTTATTTTGTTAGCATACAGACAATTTTCTTAGGTGCTAAGACACCAGATTGAATTTTTACAGAAACATGAAAGCAACCATTTAACTAGCTTTTAGAGCACTGCATTTAATAGAATGTCCAGTCATTTGTATCATGCGCCCTCAATTCTCCATGGCCCCAAGTGCTACATTTAAAGACATAAACACAATAGAGAAGTTTAGTGAAGCAATTCCAATTTACATTTTGTTTCCTCCTACCATTTCTTCTAACAATGTCTTTGAATCCAAGCTGGGCAGTATTTCACGTTTTTATGCCAAAATTGCTCTGGCCTGTCAAAATGTTTTATGACAGCTTGAATAAAGAACCATCAGAGACCCATTTGAGATGCAGAAGGTTACCTCCAATCTAGCTCCCTTATCACAAAACAAAACCAAAAAAACAAAGAAAGAAAGAAAGAAAGAATAAACAGGGAGAAGATGGCTCATTCTCCATCTGCCTGCCAATCTAGGAGGTTAACCTATTGTTTTCTTCCCTTCTCTCTTTTTCTCTTCCCCCCCTCTTCCCTGTACTCCTTCTTCTCTCTTTTCTCTTTCTATCCCCTCTCTCTTTTCTTGTGTTTTTTTTTTCATGTTCAGCTTTAGTAACAAATGAGCATCTGTCAGTTTTATAAACTGCAACAATAATTGTTTAAGACAATCAATTTTGGATAAACAATCAACTACAGCAGAATAAATCAAGATTTTTTAATCCCATTTTCTTTAGACATTCTGATTCTTTTTGTTTGTTATGTGTTTATTTTTTAAATATAATTTTAACTTAATGTGATGACATAAGCACAGTTAGGCTGCAGTGTAATACATAAAGAAATATATTGTTCTCAAAATAGTAAGATTTAATGAAAAGATTGTTCAGTGGCTTTGTTAAAAACAATAAAGTTTTTTTGAGGATATAGTGTAATTCTTTTATTGCATTAATATAACCAAATATATGCCTATCTATCTTATCTTTGTCTTTAACCAAATGATTAGATTTGGAATACATTATTGTAATTGAATTTGATTTAAAGTTGACTTAGCATTATCTGTTACCTGCATGCTTCTGGGTGCATTTTAAGAAGATTTTAACTTTTAAGATGATTCTATGTTGTTTGAATTTTGACTACCTTTTCTGAGGCATATTGGCTACCTCCTTCCAGAGCCTTATAATTGAAAGTTCATATAAACCATTCCTCTTTCAAATTGCTGTCATACATGGTTAGCAGATCCCAGGAATATTGTAAATTTTCTAACTTTACTCTGCATTTTGTACATCTGGCCTCTACTGCCCTTCAAGGTGAAGATGAAACTGTGTCTTTAGTAAATTTCTCTCTGATTCTGTGATAGCGGTCCCTCACATCTTGTACTAATTTTATGTATATGTCAACGGTGGTTGGTCTTTAAGAAAATAAATCAAAAGAATAAGTAAGATGTCTAAATGTTTTTAATATTGCTGTCAGTGTAGTAGACTACCTGTAAATGAAATGTCTTCTTTTCCCAGTGTATTAATTTGATTGATTGACTGACTGATAGATTTACAAATGTGTTTCGAAGTCCATTACAAACCTCAATATGGCTTGAACTATGCCACGATAGCAGTGAATTTAATTAAACCTCCAGTCTGATAAGAGTCATGTCAGAGAATTTTGGTGATGTCTTTTGTTGATTTACTGGAAAAGCAATTCAGTTAGTAACCTATGAGCTGGATCCTATGTTACCTATAGAAGCTTGCAGATAATACCTATACGCCAACAGACTGAAGTAGTCTGTTAAAACTGCTGTGACTCAGGTGATGTGGAAGCAAGTTCACTGTTCCAAGGAGCACTCTGCATAATGAAATTCCTGGGCTGACTGCACAATAAGTGCTTTGCTTCATCACAGTCATGCTTTCTTACATCATTACAGTTAAATTTCCAGGCACCAAAACCTACATTGACCCTGAAACCTATGAGGACCCAAATAGAGCTGTCCATCAATTCGCCAAGGAGCTAGATGCCTCCTGTATTAAAATTGAGCGTGTGATTGGCGCAGGTAAGGCTGTTGTAGCTTCCTTGTTCAGCTGTTCCATTTAGCCAGGATCGAAAGTCATACATCATAATGACAGGCAAATAATTATACCTCAAGTATAGAACTTTTGCATTTACCTGAACTGTTGGAAGCAATGAGGCTGTACTTGTTTATGAGAGCTCAAAAAAAAAAAAAAAAAAAGTGAAAAAGAAGCAAATGGCACAGAAAACCTGTGTATCTTTTGTCTTCTGTTGGATTTTTTTTTTTTTTTTAAAGATTTTTTATTTATTTATTTGAGAGAGAGAGAATGAGAGAGAGCACATGAGAGGGGGGAGGGTCAGAGGGAGAAGCAGACTCCCTGCCGAGCAGGGAGCCCGATGCGGGACTCGATCCCGGGACTCCAGGATCATGACCTGAGCCGAAGGCAGTCGCTTAACCAACTGAGCCACCCAGGCGCCCTTCTGTTGGATTTTTAAGATATCGTTCTACTGGAAGCTACTTCATGATAGTTCTGGCCTGTTGTTTAGGAAATGACTTAGTAATTTTTTTTTTAATTAGAATGTTCCAGAATTTTGCTGGAATATACATTTCCTCTTACTTGATTTACCATCTTCTTGCTGGGCTTTCATTTTTATCTTTTTCTCATGTATTTGTAGGTATCGGTTAGCTGTTTCATTCCATGCAGAAAACTAATATGTGTTACTTATTTAAAAGGAATATTATTTCCTACGTATACAACATATTTTCATAGTAATTATACATGTTGGATCCAACTCCCTTATGTTTACCAGTCGGGGTGTATTCGAATTCCAGACTTTTAAATCTTTAAAAAATATTTGCTTCTCAAACAGTAAAAACAATAGCAATATTCAGAATTTGCAACTGTGCCCTTCTGCTTTAATCACCAGTGTACATTATATACTGTACTTCAAATCTAAATGCTTTTTTCTTAAAAAGTTTGCGTTAATCCAGTTAAAAAATAGTGGTTGGTATAACAGATAGTTTAGCAAAGCCTAACGGTATTTTTAGAATTATGCATTTACTTTGCAAGAAGAAATATTTTTGAAATTAAAATACACTTGCCTGTTCTATTACTTCAGGAGAATTTGGAGAAGTCTGCAGTGGTCGTTTGAAACTTCCAGGGAAAAGAGATGTTGCAGTAGCCATAAAAACCCTCAAAGTTGGTTACACAGAAAAACAAAGGAGAGACTTTTTATGTGAAGCAAGCATCATGGGGCAGTTTGACCACCCAAATGTTGTCCATTTGGAAGGGGTGGTTACAAGAGGTAGATATTGATATATTTCATTTGTCACGTGGACTGTCAGAAATTAGTGTTATTTTGTACCTAAACAAAAAAACAAGTCATGAATATATTGCATATTCTAAACAAATGTTTTTTCTTGGTATATAATGGACTACTTCTTCTTTTATGTTACTACTGCTGAAAGAAATCAGGATAAATGAAGACAGGATGAGAATTAAAGAATAAATCTGATAGACAGATGGAGTGACTGATACTTTCATTCAGCTTCAATAGCCATAAAAGTGATACGCTTTAGTCTTTACACTTTATATCAAGTGTCATTTTTTCTGAGTTTCGTTCAGAGATCAGGACTCAGAAGAACACACTGACTTTGTTCTTTAATTTTGTGAATCATAACCGTCTTCCAAACAGACTTCCAAACAGACTCTGAGTTTAGCGGCAGCACTGGGGACATTAGAAACACTCACAGCTCACCCATTCAGCCTTTCAGAAGAGCACCACATATTTTATCAAGGGTGAGAATGGGAATAAGCCTGAAGTTTAGGTTATGGTTCCTGAAGCAATGCTTTTTTTCTTATATAAATATATATATGTATATGTATGTGTGTGTGTATTTTTTTTTTTTAATTTTAGGGAAACCAGTCATGATAGTAATAGAATTCATGGAAAATGGAGCCCTTGATGCATTTCTCAGGGTAAGTAACAAAATTATCCTCTCGTTCTAAATATACTATCCATACTACCACTATAATAATTTGATTTTTTTACAGTATAAAATGTAAACATTATAAACTTTAACAAATCAGAAAATTGTCTTTAAAAAGGCAGATTAGATTAAAGATCAGAGTCCTAGTCTGGATTGAACTAGAATCCTTTAGAGCACTTAAGTGATACATTGTGATTTAAACAATAGTACTCATTAATACAGTCTCTCAAGTACAAAGGATACCTACAAGAAGCCCTTCAATTTGAGTACATGTTGTAGAGTAACATTTTACTTTTCAGTACAAAGAGGTAATACAGAGAAGACTACAAAGTGAGATAACCATTCAATATCAGCATGACGATCCCAATTCTGCTCTGTGGAACCATTTCTATCATATTTCTATGTGAACACTGAACGTAAAAGATAGAATTACTAACATTTTGCAAATTAATAATATGTGATTATTTTTGTAATAAATTCTAAATATATAAACATACATATTTTTGCTCTGAGACTTTTCACCTAAGAATATAAACACATGTTAACATTTTTCCAAATGGCGAGGAGAAAATAGTCTAAAGAATAAGAGAACATGAGGTTTTATCATATGTAATCTGTAATGATACATTCAACTTAAATTATAAACAGAAGATTTAGAGAAATTTTTATTTCTGTATCTTTATGATATGCATAACTATCAATTCTTTGGAATAAAGCATCACCTAGCCAAGTTTATCAACTCAAACCAATATCCTCATGCAACATATTTACAATTCAGTTGGAGAAATCTGTGAATTAAAAATGGCTTGGAGGAGTTTCTGGGTGGCTCAGTTGGTTAAGCATTAGCCTTCGGCTTGGGTCATGATCCCAGGGTCCTGGGATCCAGCCCCACATCGGGCTCTCTGCTCATCGGGGAGCCTGCTTCTCCCTCTCCCTCTCCCTCTGCCTGCCACTCTGCCTACTTGTGCTCTCTTTCTCTGTCAAATAAATAAATAAAATCTTAAAAAATAAATGGCTTAGAAATAGATGGTGGTCAGTCTGGTTGCAAAGAGCTCTCAATCCCATTTGCTAGTGCATCTGTTTTAGAGAATCTTTTTTGCAAGTAATGTTCCCACCAACAGCAAGACAAGGAAAAATACAAAATGAGAACAAAGTCACCCAGGATAACCATTTTCTACTTCTTAGTTTTTCTTCATCTTCAATCAAAAACTTTCTCCTTTCCCTTTTTTATCATCTGGAGAAAAAAATCTTAATATATGTGTCTCTATCCCTTTATATATTTCTAGATTATTTATATAATTTTTAGCAGGTGGAAAAAAACACATAGTTGTCTAACTTTGACTCAAAAATCAGTGTATACTTTTGGATCTGCATAACCTGACACTATTTTTAATCCATACAGATAACATATCAATCTAAATCACTAAATGATTACCAAAACTCTATTTTGTATTATTTGAAGGTCAGTTGAATCAGCACCTGTTTTGTTTTTCACAAATGTCCGTATTATATAGAAAATTAGTTAATAATTCCTATTATACTATAGCAAATGACTAGTGTGCAGAGAGTTTTCATGGCAGTTTTTTCCCCTTTGAAAGTACAGTAAAGGACTTTTATTCTTGTCTTCCTGTAGAAACACGATGGGCAATTTACCGTCATTCAGTTAGTAGGAATGCTGAGAGGAATTGCTGCTGGAATGAGATATTTGGCCGATATGGGATACGTTCACAGGGACCTTGCAGCTCGCAATATTCTTGTCAACAGCAATCTTGTTTGTAAAGTGTCAGATTTTGGCCTGTCCCGGGTTATAGAGGACGATCCAGAAGCTGTCTATACGACAACTGTAAGAAAAAGTCTCTTACCGTACCTCTTTGTCTTCCTAAGGTTTTCCTACCAAGAAAGCAAGACTTAATATGAAACTAAACAGTAGAAAAGAGGCAAATTGATCTCAGACTTTTGTTGCTGTTTTTTCCTTTTAGAAGAATCATTGCTGCTTTTCCACTCTAGGTATAGACTAAGAGAAGAAGTAAGATAAAAATGGCAACATGCTTGTCTTCTATCAGGGTGTTCATATACATTTTATACAGTTTTATACAATAACATCTAGTTGCAAGCTCTCGTAATTGTAGCAGAGAAATATAATCCCACTTTAAATAAAGATTTTAAAAGAATATTAACTATGCTAATTCTTACAACTTTTGTGAGATTAGAAAAAAAGGAAAATATATGAGGATTTAGTTAAATACCACATATTTCATTCCATTTTCATGGTTATGTTGCCTAATTTGTCATTGTCTTTTGACTAGACTCTTGCCCTAAGACCACCTAAGGGCCCATTAAATTTAGTTGCCTTAAAAATGAAAACTTGTAATGGCATTTTAAAAACAGATTAGTAGGTTTAAATACACTTAGAGAGATTCAAGATGGATAGATGGGATACTGCTGAATTGTTAACCAAATATACAAGTGTTTAACTGTAGCTTTATAGTTCTGCTATAAATGATTTATAAGTTATTATGCATATTTAAAATTCCTATTTCTTTTTATAACAGGGTGGAAAAATCCCAGTAAGGTGGACAGCACCTGAAGCCATCCAATACCGGAAATTCACATCAGCCAGTGATGTATGGAGCTACGGAATAGTCATGTGGGAAGTTATGTCTTATGGAGAAAGACCTTATTGGGACATGTCAAATCAAGATGTAGGTGTTATGCTAGTTAAACAAAAAGGATTTCATATATTAATACTCATTGTTATTGGAACATGTAGGTAATGGCTCATAAGAAATTTTATAGAATTAGAAAAATATGATTGCTGAGTTTTCACAGTTATTCCCACAAAAATTACCATAAATTAGTGGTTCAATTAATTTCATTTTGAAGAATTGCTTTTTTTTTTTTCTCTCAAATCCTCTCGATGTAATAGAAGCGTACAAAAGATATGTCCTCCTAGTAAAGATAATGATGCAATGATGCTATGCTTGCACCACTATAGTGGGAAAGTCACATGAGTAAAAGAATCATTTGCAGAGAGGAGGGGAAGGAAGGCTGTGTTTTGTCTTCGAAGCTTATCTTTCTTTTTCTTTTAATGTCCTGAGAAAACGGATTTAAATTATCTATTGTTGGTTGATTTGATTAAATTTTAATTTCATGAGACAAACTAGATGTTATGATCAGTATTGGTAAGGGTTTTGTAGTGGTATTTTAGAATGTAATCACAATGGGAGTATGTTTGGAAACTCCTAAAAAATTAGCACTTAATTAAATATGCATCTTGATACACACTAAGGCATAAAACATGCTGTTAGCCTTTGAGAAAAGAAGTTGACGGCAGTTCTTGGGAGCATACATCTCACACCAAGAGACCACTTATGAAATAATATAGCATAAGTGCAAGTGAATATTTGCTTCTGTTAGGTTGAATTTTATGAAATTGGCATTCGTGTAGGTCAGAAACTTTCAAATACTGGCAGATTCATATAGTTCAACTTATTGAAAATGTAAGTGAAATTTAGATAAAAGTAGAGCAAGTGTAAAACCTAGGAAAGTATCCTGGATTTGAACTGGAAATCTGAGAAGATTTTGGTTCATAACTAATGAGAAAATTTTCCAAGGGGGCACATTGAACAGTCCAGAAGCAAAACCTTAGCCAAGTGTGTAGAGATGAACCAAATAGACTCCCTATCCTAGAACAGAGATGTGCACATTGGTAGTAATTTGATATGCAGATTAAGTTGGGGCAAATTGATGAAAGGCTTTATGAAGGAGTTTGGAAATGGTACAAATGCATGTTCTTGACGAGTAAAGAAGTAAGTGGTGCTTGAGGAAAGTCTGTATTGCCATTTAAAAGAATATGACCAGCAAACTGGAATACTGAATTCTTGAAGTATTATAAACATGGACAGCAATAGAAGCTGACTAAAGTTAAAAATTGAGTTATTTTTCAAAAAGAGGTCACAAACATTGTTATATCAAATCAGTATTGGGGGTTTATTTTTAGAATTTACCGTATCAAATTCCTAAAACTTGTAAATAGTTATTTTTTGACAACTAAAGTCAGATCGTTTGTTGGTAAGGTTGAACAAGTTTCTGAATTAGTTGAAAAGCTCAGAGCCTCAAGAGGTGGAGCTTTTAAGTCATCTAAATGTTTTGGTGCTTTGAACTGAGAGATGACATGAAACTCTTTTGTTTTTTTGGTTTGAGTTTTTTGTTTTTCAAAGATAAAAGTCTAAATGATGCATCCGTTTGGCAGAGGCAAAGTTGTTAATATTTGACAGGACTCAGTGTCAAGGATTCCATGGACCGTCAAAATGTGGGCAAACAAATCCTTGGGGCAGAGAAAGAGAAATATTTACATTCCCTAGATACTCGCTGGAGTTTCATTTCTTTTGACACCTTCCTTCTGTACTAGATTCAAACATAAAGGGAATGACAGGAATATAAGATGACTTAAATTCAAAGTTCACTGAACTTCCAAAAAACAAGTAATAGAAATGGTTAAGAAGAAAAAAAAATCTTCAATTTTAATTTTTAGAATTCCTTAGATATTGTTTTTCCTGAAAATGAAATGTCAAAAATATATAATTAGCGTATCAAGAATTAATAAATATTTTTACTGATCAAATGAAATTATGTCTACAAGGACGTTTACTTCTGACCTAGAACATTTAGCACTATCTTTCTTCTTTTTTGTAATTTTGAAGGTCTGAATTATAAATTCAGACACAAGTTTCTATAATGGTAAGAGATTACCCACACAGTTGTTTTTATGGTGAAATTTATATTAATATTCTTCTTATAGAATAATACTTATTATTTTATACTTATGTTGTTAAAGTGCTATTTGAGCAATTACATGTTTAAGTTTCAAAATGCAAATGGTGAAAAAAATGAATAATTCAAAATAATGAATTTCATTCTGGCGAAAAATTCTCTAGATAAAAGCTTCTTTACTTGAAGTCTCTGGTAGGAGTTCATGGAGAGACTTAAGAGATCTGACAACCTCCAGTGCATATGGAAATCTTGTGCATGTGCGAATAGATTGTGTTTTCTGGCAAGTTTGCTTTCAACAGATCTAACCAGATATTATTATTTTTAATTAGTTTAGATTGACTTATTAAGTGAATTAATTAACTTTACGTTGTTCAGATTTAGTTGCTAGGAATTTGTCAGGGATTTTAGAAAGCCTTCACATTTCAAGTGCCTTGGATTTTAAGACTTTTCATAAGACACCGTGAGAAACATGTAAATTGATGGTTATGTTGGTAAGCAAGTCCACAAAATTCCAGGCTGATGCTGAATAAAGGGAGGTTTCTGTGATCACTCTGAACAGACCAGGAGTATTATAGAAGTCAGTAAGGTAGATAGTTTCCAGAAGGCTTTATTTGCATGCTAGGCAGGGCGGTGAGCAAGAAAAACTTGGGGGGCATCTGGGTGGCTCAGTCGTTAAGCGTCTGCCTTCGGCTCAGGTCATGATCCCAGGGTCCTGGGATCGAGCCCCACATCGGGCTTCCTGCTCCGCGGGAAGCCTGCTTCTCCCTCTCCTACTCCCCCTGCTTGTGTTCCCTCTCTCGCTGTCTCTCTCTCTCTGTCAAATAAATAAATCTTAAAAAAAAAAAAAAAAGAAAAACTTGGGAAAAGATAGTATGCGTGTGTCTGATGATACCCACATCCAAACAGGTTATCGCTTAATTAACACTTGAACGGATTCTTACTGTATTTTCATGTATGTATAACTTTCTTGAATTTTCACTGCAATGGGAGCAGTTAGAATTTAGTTATTTGCTATTAAAATTGAGGGTGAGCTTCCCAAATAAATTTCTAATTTTCTTTCTTCTTTTTTTTTTTTTCTTAAAAATCTGCAGATGTTTGGCCCTTTCTGTAATGGCCTTTCAAAGAAAAATCTTTATGTATGTAAATTCAGTCAAACATAATAAATATTACAGAAATTGAAAATACTCTTAGTTAGCATTCACAGTAGCTATTTTTAATTAAATGTGTGTCTTAATTAGTTCAAATAAAACTTTTACCCTCAAATTTTGAAATTTTGAAATTCTTTATATAGATTATATTTTTTCTGTTTATAGTACTCAACAAAGTCATTTCTTCTCACTTTAAGCTAGACCAATAAATTGTTAGTTAAACTGGCAGGTAGTCATAAGGATGATAAAAACAAATTTCCATAAAGTTAAATTATTAAAATGTTTCACTAAAGGACATTTTAAGAGCTTCAAAAATATAATACACTTTAACTAAATTTAACCTCAGTTAAATTGTGAGCCCTGGTTTTTTTCCTTTTAAAAACCACCACTGGTTTATGACTTTGTATTTTTTATATTATGATAGAAACAAAATTGTGATTTTTTGGGGGGGGGTAAAACTTTGCCATAATCCCATATATGTGGTCCAAAATATTTAATTGCATAAAATGTGGGTAATATATTATTGTGAGGTTAATGCAATGGAAATGAGCATGAGCAAAAAGCAGAAGTCAATCATGTTAGATCCCATTTTGAGTTATTACAAGCCCATTATCATGGGGTCTTTCTGTATTCCTTTTTCTCTTAATTACAATGATCATACTATAATAATACTCAAACACTTTGCAGCAAGCAACTCTTGTTTTTATTTCTAAGTATTTCTTTACAGTATATACCAAAGAAGTGCCTCCTATATAAATGTCATTTACCAAAGTCACTTCCTATTAATCTGGGACCTATCTAGAATTAGAAATTGCTTAACGTTTTTCTGTTTTCTTTGACTTTTATTAGAATATTAAGGCTAGATCTGGAGGGTCAAATCCCTGTCCAAGGGGCTTCTGGTAATTTCAAAGAAGGTGTCTTAAATGAATTTTGTGAATAATTACATAATGCTCTAAGTAAAGTGTAGGTTCAACTGTTTTACCTGTGTGCCTTGTTGTTTCCAAGAATGTATAACTATTTTCAGAAAGTACTTTTTACATTCCAACTGGAAATGAAATGCAGCTAACCAAATAAAAACTGTAGAACCTCTAGATTCAGTTTGTGCCTGAATCATCCCCCATCGGCAGGTTTACCCTCAGAGGGTCTGTATACCTTGGATTATGCCGACCTGTGCTCTATAGAAGCTGAAGTTTCCCCGCAATTCTCTCTAGTGCTCCTAGAGGTAGGTGCATGATTCCTAATGGGAAATTTAGGGTCCCAAAGTCCATTCCCAATCCAGAGAATCTCTTATTTTAAATGCTGTCCTTAGCTGCTCTTCCTTAAAAAGTTTGTAAACCACTGTATCTTTGAAAGTCAGAAGTTTAATTTTGTGCTGAGATAAATGTTTCCCTGCTGTAATAATAGGAATCATGAAATTCCTATAATGTAATAGGAGAAACCGCAGAGGGTTCATTAACTCATTCCTATGAGTCATTTAATGGTACTATGTTCATTGGCACAAAGACTTAAGAATATATTGTGTTCAGTGATGAAGAATTCTAAATATTTTTATGAAGGCTTGGAGAGCTGCTGAAGAGTACTAATGTCAGGAGGATCAGGATAAGATTTAGATTTACATTTTATTATTTTTTATTTTAATTTTTAAGTAATTGCTATACCTAATGTGGGGCTCGAATTTACAACTCCAAGATCAAGAGTCTCATGCTCCACCGATTGAGCCATCCAGGCACCCCTAGATTTGCATTTTTTTTTAATATTTTATTTATTTATTTGACAGAGAGAGAGGCAGCGAGAGAGGGAACACAAGCAAGGGGAGTGTGAGAGGGAGAAGCAGGCTTCCCGTGGAGCGGGGAGCCCGATGTAGGGCTTGATCCCAGGAGCCTGGGATCATGACCTGAGCCGAAGGCAGACGCTTAACGACTGAGCCACCCAGGCACCCCTAGATTTGCATTTTTAAAGATTATTTACAGGGCCAGAAAAATGGAAAGATCACTCTACGTGCCTTGTTCCTTTCTGGACATCTGAAGACAAACTACAAACAGGGAGATTGGTTAGAAGGTGGTTCAAAATAATAAGGACTGCACTAATGTTATGAGGATGGGAGTGGAGTCCTGTCAAATCAGAAAGATACTGCTTATGTTCAAATACAAGCAACCTCAAATATAAGGAAAGCTACTCTTTTCCCAGTTAAAAAAAAATGTTTTTTTTTTATTGTTTATTGGTCATTTTGAATATATAAATTTTTAGAAGTTGTTGATTTACTTATTCACAACTTAAGCCACTGTTTAAGTAACTTAACCTAGCTTTCCAAAGTACAAGTAAACGATGTGTAGGACGTACAATGTAGTAATCAGGGGGGAATTTCAGCTGAGGATTTTCTCTTACAGTACTTTTCAAAAATTATTATAATTAAGTTAATCTATTTACCTTTTAAATTTTATCAATTTGCATACGTAGATTTTCCTTAAAGTGTACTTTTTTTCTTTTCTTATATGAAGAATTTTCTGTAAAAATTGTTGATGCCAGCTACTTTATTCATCCCAATCGGCAACCTTTTACATTTCAATGTGCTATTCTTGAATGTCAACAAGCATCTTAGGGATATGTTTCCCTACAAATATTAAGTTAATCAACATTTCTTAAAGCCAGCATTTTGTCTGCCTACATTTGGCTTTATTTTCTTCAAAAATTCAAGGTTACCTTTGTTTTTTTCCAGAGTCATTTTTTTTTGTTTTGCATTTCTACTGCCATTATGTCACAAGTCAGTATCAAAAAGGATTTGTTAATCCCCCTTGATGTTAATGTTTTACAAGTTCTTATTTGTGTTGCTTGCCTTCTCAATTATTTTCCTGTGCTTCTCCAATTGTAGCAATTTCTGATTTTTAAGATCTATTTTTGCTTTCCATATAAATAAAAAGAAACAAGTCTGAATAAGTAGCTTTCAGACTTTTTGACTGCCATGTACCCATGTCTTTGGGGACTTATTTTTCATGAACATTTAAAGCTACTGATGCAGTGTCTCAGGCTGCTATTAGATGTAAATACAAAGTGAGGTGCTGCTAAAACTTGAACAACCAGCACTCTGAGTGGGAAAGCCCTAATTTCTAACCTTTCCCAATTACCGGGTGTAACCCTTTCCATGGCCCCTTCCCAAGGCTGATTTCAGTCTGCCAGTGTGAGGTCACTAAACTTGGAGTTGGAAAGTGGTACAGTCACCTTCATGTATATTACTCGTTCCAGCACACCACTATATATTATAATCCTATACATTTCCTAAGTAGGTAGGCTCCATATTATTTAAAATAATAGTGTGCTTGGTAATATTTTCTATCATAGCACATTCACATATTTTGAGATTTTGTTGGAAAGTGTCATTTGAGCCCCACAAAAAGTGACACTTGGTGGGGGGCAGTTCTGGGTAACTCAGACCTTCCTCTTACAACTAGTAGAATTCATACATCCCTAGACAAATATGTACATGTACAGCCATATGCAAGTAAAATGGTTTCATAACATATTCCTTTTCAAAACCTCTGGGATGACATGAAAATTTTTCCATCTCTTGCACCCTGGGTGACCTTAATCGCTGCTCCTAATTACTGAATCAACTAAGAACTGTCATGATATCGTGCTCTTCATGCACCCCTTAATAACACATTGAATGTTCATGGGTGTTCAGGAAAACAATAAGCAAGTCTTTTGCAAAGCTTCAAAGGACGCTTCACTCTTATCTAATCACTTTGCCTACTAGACAATGCATGTTATTATAATTGAACCTCAATCAGTAATATTTTTAATGTCCCTTTGGCTATTAGGTTATAAAAGCAATAGAAGAAGGTTATCGTTTACCAGCACCCATGGACTGCCCGCCTGGTCTTCATCAATTGATGCTGGATTGTTGGCAAAAGGAACGTGCGGAAAGGCCAAAGTTTGAACAGATAGTTGGAATTCTAGACAAAATGATTCGAAACCCAAATAGTCTGAAAACGCCCCTGGGAACTTGTAGTAGGTAAGAAATACCAAGGGAATGGAATCTAGGGGACATTCAAATACTCATTTGAGCCATTTATCTCCTCAGTCCTAACCCAATGGCAAGTTGACATTTGTGTTAAACTATAAACCGATGTGAAATTTATTGTGTTCACAGAAGTTTTTGTTTTCTTTTCAGATGGCTTACCTTAATTAAATTAGTGTTTAACGAGAGCTGTTATTATTGCCTTTTGGTTTTCTTCAAAGTTATGGCAGCTTCACTGGCTGGCATTTTTAGAAGACTTTCCAAACTGGAATTTAGTGATTAGGTGGCATTTCACATTTTCAAGTCAGTATTATTGTTATGTGGGTCTTTATCACTATATTACTTTATCACTTTATTATTTTTGCATGCCGTTATTTTCTTTGCTTTGAGTCATTTAGTAAAATGACTCTGTGAAGTTAAGGTTTTTGACGGTAGCTCAGTATGTGATGAAAGAAGCTTACCCATTAAAAGGAGTCCAAAACACTCCATCCATTCTCTGCCCGGGGCTTGCCCTGTTATGAGGCTTACTAGAAATCCTTCCGCTCCAGCGGCCAGGTACACCTGACGCTCGCTGGGCCCCGGTGGAGGTGTCTGAGCTCACTAGGCTCTAGCCAGGCAGCCAGGTGCACCTGACGCTCGCTGGGCCCCGGCGGAGGTGTCTGAGCTCACTAGGCTCTAGCCAGGCAGCCAGGTACACCTGACGCTCGCTGGGCCCCGGTGGAGGTGTCTGAGCTCACTAGGCTCTAGCCAGGCAGCCAGGTGCACCTGACGCTCGCTGGGCCCCGGCGGAGGTGTCTGAGCTCACTAGGCTCTAGCAGGAAGCCGGGTGCACCTGACGCTCGCTGGGCCCCGGCGGAGGTGTCTGAGCTTACTAGGCTCTAGCAGGAAGCCGGGTACACCTGACGCTCACTGGGCCCCGGCGGAGGTGTCTGAGCTCACTAGGCTCTAGCAGGTAGCCAGGTACACCTGACGCTCGCTGGGCCCCGGCGGAGGTGTCTGAGCTGACTGGGCGCTAGCCAGGAAGCCAGGTACACCTGACGCTCGCTGGGCCCCGGCGGAGGTGTCTGAGCTCACTAGGCGCTAGCCAGGAAGCCGGATGCACCTGACGCTCGCTGGGCCCCGGCGGAGGTGTCTGAGCTCACTAGGCTCTAGCAGGAAGCCGGGTACACCTGACGCTCGCTGGGCCCCGGCGGAGGTGTCTGAGCTCACTAGGCGCTAGCCAGGAAGCCAGGTGCACCTGACGCTCGCTGGGCCCCGGCGGAGGTGTCTGAGCTCACTAGGCGCTAGCAGGAAGCCAGGTGCACCTGACGCTCGCTGGGCCCCGGCGGAGGTGTCTGAGCTCACTGGGCGCTAGCCAGGCTGCCGTCAGTACGGCGAAGGCTCTGCGTTCTCAACAGCATCACGTAGTCGGAACGAGTTAGTCCACAGTTAAATGTGCTTCCTTTATTCCCAGTTGCTCTTGGTGAAGCAAATGAACAAATACATATGGACTGATTCCAAATACTGTTGGCTGTACTTTTTAAAAATGTGTGGAAGACACATCTGGTGGTCGTCAAATCTAAATACAGTATAAATTTTGGAGTTTGTAGTTCCCGGGCAACCTTTAGATCTGTATAGATTTGTCTGTTTATCTGTTACTGTAACACCCATTAGAATATGTCATTTTATTCTTTGTACCCTTATTTTTGTATGGGCCAAGACATTCTTTCTTTAAGTAGTTCATGAAAAAAAAAATTTTGCTTTTCTGTTTTCATTTGTATCTAGGCCAATAAGTCCTCTTTTGGATCAAAACACTCCTGACTTCACTACCTTCTGTTCAGTTGGAGAATGGCTACAAGCTATTAAGATGGAAAGGTATAAAGATAACTTCACAGCAGCTGGCTACAACTCCCTTGAATCAGTGGCCAGGATGACTATTGAGTAAGTTGAAACTCTCAAAATTCTATTTAAGCCTATGTTATGTACAATCCAAGCTTTATATCTGCCATGTATTAAAGAAAAGTAAACCACAGAATCAAGGAGAAAATCATCTCTTTAGTAAGCGCCTACTATGTGCCAGGTGTTGTGCTGAATAGACCTTTGGACTTACAGTAAATTTTTAAACTCTCACAGCAATAATTTTAAGTCAGTAGTTTTATACACAACAAAGCACAGGCTCAGAGAATGTAAGTATTTTCCCAAAACTGACTCAACTAGTAAGTGGTAGCTCATTTGTCTCCATTGCCAGTGTACTAAACACCATGCCATGAACCTTCTTTTCTTAACCCTGTATCATTTAGGTGCCTATTCATTAAAGAAATCCTCTCCATTGCAAAGGAGGATTTCTTTCCCCATGTTTGTATGACATTAAAAACTCAGAGCTTCATGCCCAATGCCAAATGCATTATGACATCCAATAGGATTACTTTCTGAAGAGGTCCAAGGCAGCTTAATTCAATTAACTGTAACTAAGAGTTTAGCTTATGTTTTGGAAGGTGTGTGATTGACTCATTTTTTTTTGTTTTAACCTGAAGAATGACCTCATAAAACAACTTTGGAAATTGCCATGAACTGGAAGTGAAAAGAACTAAATTTTCCTTTCTGGCTCCCTCACTGATTATGTGGTCTTAGGAAATCCACTTAGTATCTCCGAACATCAGCTTCTTTGGCTGCAACATATGTCTCACGGGCAATGAAGTTCCTCTGGGTCAATGTGTTTGAAAATGGGAAACAGTTTTCAAGGTTCTATTAGCAGATCCAGCTTAGGTACTGTTGTGCAAAGGGTTTCACATTTCTCAGCTGAGAAGGCCGGCAGTCAGCTTCCCTCTCCTGGCACGTCAGGAGGTGCCATCTTGTTTGGTTTCCTTCTAGTCACCACATGGGAGAGCTAGCATAAGTATACCTCATCTCTCCAAAGCAATCTACTTCCCTGAAAAACTAGGATCCTCAAAGTCTTATTAGACCATGATTATGAAATACTACGCTATGGTACTGTTGCTATATTTTAGCCTCTTGCAAATACCTAAGCTCAATTTTCCTGGCTATTAGGAAAAGTAAAAGTACATACACAGACACAGTTAGTTGATGTCACATTTAAGCTATTAAACATAGTATTGCACATTTTAGAAAGTGATTTTTTTTTTTCTAAAATGTAGTCAAATGATCAAACTGAACCGGAGTTGAGTATACAACCAATAATATGCTCAGGATTACCACATAATAATGAAACTCAGTATAAATCTTTTGGTGATGGTCGAAGATTCTTGATTTACTAGAACCCAAAATGCTTACATTTGTACTGTATCTATTGTAACCATTAAAAATTTTAAACTTCACTTAAGTTCAAGAATACCTTTCAAATAACATTTCCTGATCTTACCTTAAGTTAAGAATAATTTTAAGACTTTGATTAATTTTGTATACAAAATTTCGTATCAGTTTAAAAATAACTTATGGCAAATTGAGAGCCTGAGCGGTTAGGTTCTTGGGAAGGAGCGCACTGATGAAGTTTGCCAGTCTGACCCACTGCAAGAATGTGATCATTAATACCCAAACCACTAAGATAAGATCTATTTGCCTAAGATAAACAGATGATTTAATTAAAGAGCTGATGACAGTTGAGTGCCAAATAAATCCTTTGTAAGGTAACTACCAAAATTTGTCTTTTTCAGAGATGTGATGAGTTTAGGGATCACACTGGTTGGCCATCAGAAGAAAATCATGAGCAGCATTCAGACTATGAGAGCACAAATGCTACATTTACATGGAACTGGCATCCAAGTGTGATAAGCATTTCTCCCTCATGAGGGAGATTATGGACTGCAAGAGAACAGTACTGGCCTTCGGTATATGCATAAGAATGCTGCTAGAAGACAGTTGATGTCCTGGGTCCTTCCTACAGTGAAGAGAAGATTTAAGAAGCACCTATAGACTTGAACTCCTAAGTGCCACCAGAATCTATAAAAAGGGAATTTAGGATCCACCACTGGTGGCCAGGAAAACAGCAGTGACAATAAACAAAGTACTACCTGAAAACATCCAAACACCTTGAGCTCTCTAACCTCCTTTTTATCTTATAGACTTTTTAAAATGTACATAAAGAATTTAAGAAAGAATATATTTGTCAAATAAAATCATGATCTTATTGTTAAAATCAATGAAATATTTTCCTTAAATATGTGATTTCAGATGATTCCTTTTTAAAATCATTTGTGTTTATTCTTCATAAGGACTTCGTTTTAGAAAGTTGTTTATAGCTTTGGACCTTTTTAGTGTTAATCTATGACACATTACTACACTGGGTACCTTTGAAAGAATCTCAAATTAAAAAAAAAAAAAAAAAACCACATAGCATGATTGAAGATATATCTCTGTCAGAACATTGGTATCCTTTTTGTGCTATTTTATTTTGTTTAATCAGTGCTGTTTTGATATTGTTTGCTAATTGGCAGGTAGTCAAGAAAATGCAAGTTGCCAAGAGCTCTGGTATTTTTTAAAAAGAAATTTTTTTGTAAAGATCAGACAACACACTATCTTTTCAATGAAAAAAGCAATAATGATCCATAAATACTATAAGGCACTTTTAACAGATTGTTTATAGAGTGATTTTACTAGACAGAATTTAATTAAAAAAAACGCAAATTGTAGGTTTATGACTATAAAAAAAAATTGAGGCACTTCATCTAAAGAGTGTTGGTGAAGGCAAGTCTCTGAGAGCAAGAACTATCCAGTGTTATCTAAAATTTAATCCGAGCACATCGAGGTTTTTTCCAATATTGAGACATTAGGAAATTTAGGAGAAATAGTTGACGTATATTTTATATCCTATTCTGTTTAATGCAGTCCAAAAGCTAAAAGAAAGAAGTAAGTTTTATATTAGAACTCTGAAGCAGGAGAAAAGGGGCAGTTCACATTTTCACCTTTCAAAAACAAATCGGCTGCACAGAATATCACCACTGCAGTTTTTAAAAAGTCTTTTATTTGTGAACGCTGATGTCAAAAGCTTATTAAATGAAAGAACTCTTTTTACTGTGTAAGGAAGAGGTGAAGGATCTGGCTTTTTTTTTTTAAGCTTTATTTATTAAACCATATTATTTGATTACTGTGTTAGAATTTCATAAGCAATAATTAAATGTGTCTTTATAGATATTTCAGGAATGTATACATATTGTGAGTAATGCTTTCAAAGTTACGAAAATCATGAACTACCCCAGAATTGAACTGTTGTACTTCCAAAGAGAATTGGGCTGTTTATAATGATTTTAATAGAGAAAGATCCCAGGGATCGGTCATAATTGGTCTTGTTTGATAATGTGGGCATCCACAAACAAACAAATAACAGAAACAAAAACCTGTAAATGTTCCTTTGTAAAACTTGTAAATTTTATTTATACTGTCTTGTTTTGTACACACATTTCTCTGTAGTGGGCTCTGAATACATTGAAAATGCACTATATTTTTCTATTTTACTTGCAGAGCATCACAAAAGAACAGGTATTTTCAGTGCTACATAATGTGTTTTCCCACATTTAGGACCAAAGATGGCTATAGAAAAACTCAAATGGATTGCTTCCCAAACCCCTCCCCACCCTTTTTTTTTCTTTTAAATCACTGTACAGTGTTATTTGATATTTTAATTTATTTTTCGATTGACTAGAAAAATCACTTTAATTTCACTAAAATGTTTTTTGTCCCTAAGGAAAAATAATCTGTAAGATAATTTTAATTAGCATAATACAGTCACCTAGACACTTCCATTTGTAATCTTTGTAATAGACTGTAAATATATTTTTGGAACTATAACACAATGTGCTTGAGGGTTATTTTTCAGTGTCTGCAGTGTATACAAGTGTTTATACTAAGTACAGCACTTTACAATCCTAATCAGTAGCATTGGCCTTTGAGAGAATGAGTGAAAGAGTTTGAGTGAGTGTTCCTAATTCCGTTTGGATTCTAAACTCACTAATAATGAAGTTCTTTTCCTGTTCATAGCTTAAGGTGCTTATTTTTTCTATTAAAATTAAATTAACAAAAAGCCATTCTAGAAATAGAAGACATAGTATGGTACATGCAAGTGGTGTCTTTCCTGCTTTTTTCTAGCACTAGATTTATAGTTGAGTAGTCTTTCTTGAGTAGAAGGGCAGAATAAAAGTTTTTTTGAGTTTTTTTTCAAAAATAACTTTTTTCTTCAGCAATATACCTCATCTGCCTTAAATTTTTTACAGCTCTTTACAGGGAAAGGGGAGTAGGGATGGGAAAGACACACAGCACAATAGGAAGTGTATGAATACATCACTCTCTCGTTCGTAGGTTTCTTTTCCCAACCAACATTATGATTTTGGAATACATGTATGTGAAACAAATATTCAGAGAAAAAGAATTAACATTGTAATGCTGATTGTATTACTCTCTTCCAGAAAGAGATGAAATGGTACAACGATAAGAATGTACAACGTGCACCTTGAAATCATTTTTTGATAAATTAGTGCTCAGGGGAGGAAAGGTAAAAAAAGCGAACGTCAAAAATAGAAGTCAAAAATTATAAAAATGCAAAAGGAAATGGCCTCCTTGCTTTAACAGAGCCACCTTTTTTAGAATGCTGTCTTCACACTTGACTTGTGTTTTGCATTCAGTACTGAAATAAAAGTAACTTTTATTACATCTGAATCTAACATTTTCTCAGCAATCGATCTGGGCCTTGTTTACTCGAACTGGTGGTTTATGCTTGTCAGAGCACTATTAGTTGAATCATATTGTATACTTATGTAATCTACATTAGCTAGTACTATTTAGGACTATATTTTAATTGCTCCTCTTATCCGTGTTTTTAAGACAATTAAAATGGTGTAATACACCTCTTTTTTTTTTTTTTATTTTTTTTATTTTAGGTAATGCTGATACTCTCCCTTTTGTTTCCTGAGTGGCCAGAACAGTGCTACTCGCTGATGTGCATGTTCAAATAAATTACTGATGTGTATTTTTTTTGCTCTATGTGGAGAAATCATGGGGAACTTGGGGCGAGATGTGCTTTTTGTTGGTTGAATTTGTCCCTCCTTGCCTAAGAATTACTACAGGGGTCATCCTTTTATAAGGACAAACTGCTTTTGAACAGTGTCTTCAATGTATCAAGCACAAATAACTCTTTCTTCAACACGAATCATAAGTCTCTTTTTACCAGCTTAAAATAATAAACGAGTCTATTAGACAATGTAAAGAAAATCCTGTCTCCAATCATTGGCGGGTTCCTTTATGTCCCTTACTCATTTATTTTCTTACACAATATCATGAAAGGAGATGTCTAGAGTAAAGGTTTCATTGAAATATTTCAGTGGACCAATCAGAATACAAAGAAAATTAATAGCCACTGATTCCCTTCATCCTTTTGCAAAGTGACTTAATTCCACTCTAATTATTACAGAATAACAAGTTAAGACTGTATCTTCAAAGAGCCCTACTATCAAACATTTTAGTTAAAACCTTCATTGTTCTTTTTTTTTTTTTGAAACTGCAACTACATGGTACTAACAAGGATATTTGCGTGTGAAAGGAAATACTTTGTCATCAGACCCTGACAAATACTTTAGACATTTGATATAAAATGGCAACTTGGGGAGTTTTGAAATTTAAGATGCTGCAGGATGCAAATAGAGGATCCAGAGCAAATGGAAAAGGTGATAAACTGGTGGTCTGATTGGGTCGTTTGCCATTGACCCTTACTCAGTGATCATTCCAACTTGTCCCTACAACACGGAGAACAAAACGCTCCCTATTCTGCAGCATCGCCTTTTTAAGCTCTACAAACTCTTAACAAACATCTAAACATGTTTTCAAAAATGAGAATAGATTAAGACCAAATGAGGTGCTATCACTGCTTATCCCTTGTGATGCCAAGGCTCAGGCTAAGCTGAGCCAAAACACAAAGTTTAATCTTGAAGTCTTAGCTATCCCTGGCTATTCTACAGGCAATGCTCTTGTGAAGTTCACACGGTGACAATTACATAGCTCAAAACACTGATGAGCAGTGACATGATCTCTTAAAGGACTGGATTCGTAAGCAGTACAAAAATATGCTATCCTACGAGCACGCGTTTCCCTGCAAAATTGTAAAGCTATTAAAGACACACAAGTTCCATCACTAGGTAAGAAATAGATTTGAAACTCATGGTGATCGTCAGTAACAATTTTTTTGTTGTTGTTGAAACACTTTTAACTCCTCCTTTTACCATTTGTTTTACATCATTAGCTGCAATGAAAACTCAGTCTCAGTTTTGAGGAAAGCTGCTGAAAGGAAGACGCGTAAAGCAAAAAGGTGATCAAATTCCTGAATGCAAAAGATCATTAACTAACTCCTGATACTAACAAATGAAAAAAGACAGTGCATGGTGACTGGCAAAGTTCCAAGCTGCCCTGAGGGGAACGCCATCCTCTTGGCTTATTGTCAGTGTCCCCTCAATACCCCTTACCTCGCTGCTCTTCCTGCTCTGGCTAGTACATCTCAGCTTGAAGAATACGGGCAGGAGAATATATTTCAACAGGAATGCTTCTGTGAGCCTCATCAGAGTTAAGTGCTGTAAGGGGATATTTTTTTCAAGTTCAGTGATTGAATGTAATTAAATCTATAATTAAACAATAAAAGACATCTTCTGATTGACCTTGAGGTTAAAATAAATTTAATTAATTGATCTAATTTAATTGGACCTATTGCACAAAGTTTGGTAGGTAGCAATAAGTAGCTCTAGTGTTCTGTAGGTATGTAACAGCACTAGGAATTCTTTATGTGTGTAACAGTAGTAAGGATTTCCAAATTTCCAGCATTTGATGATTTGGAGATAGTAGCAAGTGAGGTGTTGTCTATTTGAAGCCTCCATAAATAGCAAATAAAGCTCAATCAGATATAACCTGCAATATATATATCATCATTTCAAATATCCCAGGTTTCTACTGCTGAAAATAATTCTTGTTTCCCTTTTGAAATTCACAGCCTTTAATTAAGTATATTTGTGGATTTTATATCTAAATGAAGAATGCACAATATATTTTTAAATGGGTGGTTATTCATAGATCTTAATTAAAGATGCTCATGCACACATTTGTTTTTTAAGTAATGTTGGGTCTAGCATAGTAGAGAACAAACCTATACCATTCAAATCTCACCATTCCACTATGTAACCAAAGCTAATTAAAGACAATGACTGGGCAACAAACTCTAGTAAAACAAATAGAGAAAACTAGACTATATATGTAGAACGAGTGTTCAGATAAGTCACATGCTCTTAAAAATATTTTGCAATGCATAGCAATGAGGCAAACAACTCAAGAATGCTTTTTAAGGGGCGCCTGGGTGGCTCAGTTAAGCGCCTGCCTTTGGCTCAGGTCATGATCCCAGGGTCCTGCTCGGGAACCTGCTTCTCCCTCTCCCTCTGCCTGCCACTCCCCTTGCTTGTGCTCTTTCCCTCTCTCTCTCGCTCTCTGTAAAGTAAATAAATAAAGTCTTAAAAAAAGAGAGAGAGAGAGAATGCTTTTTAAAAGTGAAGTGAATTTGCAGACACTTCCTACATTGCTAGGATAGACTCTGAGGCAAATGAAAAAAGAAAGTCGTAAATTTAACCTGATATCCCTCTGTCAATTTGCTAGAGAGGCGCACACTGCTAACATTAAAACCCGGACAGAATAGGAGGCTAAAATGTGCTCTTTCCAGAGGGAAGAGACCCACACGTTTCTTCAGCTCTGACGTTTGCACAAGTGTTTTCAAGGCTCTACTGGGCAGGGGATCTGCTGGTCATGCATTATTGTAATTCTATGTTTTCACTAGATCTTTGTTAGTCGCACACTGAGCTCCATGTGTATTCACCAGAACCCAACTTAACAGAAAAAACAACAGCAACAAAAAACAACAGGACCTGATGCCACAAACAGACCTGCTGAGCTCTACCTGACCAACGCACTGGAGTTAACGCATGGGCTGTTACTGCTCGTTCAATGACAGCACTCCTCTAAAAAAAGTGCCACCTGTTAGGTCAGGTCTGGTGTGGGGCCAGCCGAACACAGAGCACCTAAATCTCCTCTGATCTCCTAACAAAACAAAGCCAGCAAACACCGAATAACACTATCCTTCAGATTTTGAAGTGTATATTAAAGGCAGGGATAAATTACAGGAAACGGAGAGAGTCAGACAGGAGAAGCTGAGTTTAATGAGAGCGACAATGCAGAGCTATCGGCATTTCTGACCAGAAAAAGGCTGTGGTGGGAATGCAGTTTGAGGGACCACAGCCCCACAGTGGTGCCTGACATACGAATTAATTACTCTTTATTTCTGGATCAGAGCCACAGAATATACTCTATGCCTCCATACCTGCGCTCTTCGTTTTCACATTCCCTCTTACTTTTCTAAATGGGGGAAATTCCACTCTTCAAGACACATCTCAAAAGTTCCTTGCTCCAAGTCTTCCCTTCCTGACACCCAGGAGCCAGAATCCTCGTCCCTGTGCTTTCCTTACGCTGCTGTGCTGTGGTTCTCCCCCTGTGCTCTGTCACATTGTTTGCACGGGTGTCTCTCTCTCCCACTGGACCAAGTACTCTTGGAGGGCAGAAGCCAAATGGAAATCTTTGTTTTACGCCCTTGGGGGCTTAGCAGTTTCGGGCACTCAGTAGACACTCTATAAATATTTTAGAATCCTCGAAGTGCAAATTAATTCAAATGGGTTTCTTCTTAAAAGATATTGAGGATCAGGTGCTCTGAAGGATGAATGGGGTGCAGTGAAGGTGGTAGTAACCCGGGTGTTGAGGGAGAAAACTAATTTCAGAGCACGGATGGCTGCCCCTGTGATAGGCTGGGGCAGCAGGGACCGCCCGAGGGACCCCGCAGAGGAGCACGGAGACGGAGACATGGACCCGTGTGAGAAAGGGAGGTGGAAGGAGCTGGTTAGTAAGCAAGACAAGGATGCACGAAACTCAGGATCTTCCAGCTGTTGGAAAGGAGGAGGTATCCCTGGTGGTAAAACGCAGAACAAGATTAAAGAGGAACTTGAAATCAAGCAGAAGAAATTGGACTTGATGAGAGAAACAATGAAGGGCGATTTACCAATATCTTGTTTGATGAGACAAAGGCATGGCAAAAATGTTTTCTTAAGGAACAGTAATCTGCAAAAATAAATGAGATGTGATTGTTACTAATTCAACATCAGGTTTCGACAAAAGAAGAGTGTTTTTCTTCTTCTATAATGAAAACACCCTTCACCCCAGCTCTCAAACTCAAGACAGTGTCAGTAATTCTATAGTTTAGTAAATATATTATAAAGTTGACTTTTGTGAGCCAGCCTGTAAGTCTTCTTCCCATTTACATCATGAAGAGGCAGCAGTGGTAGGTGACAGCAGAGGGTTGGGAGACAGACCACCCCATTCTTGTCACGACAGGTGCAACATGGGGCAAATGATTTAATTTCTCTGTTTCCTTCTTCCTATCTTACCTGTAAAATAGACGTAAGTAGTACCTACTTTAAGAGTTGTCGAATTTGTTAATTGATACTTGGAAAGTACTTACACAATAAGTACTCAATACATGTTAGCTCTTATCATTTCTTTGGGAAATATTTTTGTCTATGTTTCTAATTATCTGTTTAACAAACACTTATGAACACACTTTTGTGAATTCTGACCTAACACACAAATGTATTTTAAAATATAAATTATATGTTTTGGTCCCAAATTTCATCCTTATCCTTTCCTCAGTTTTTTTTTTTTTTGTTTTTGTTTTTTAATCACCATTAACCATATCTCTTAAGTCAGTACCCAAAGAGTCAAACTTCACTCATCTGGCCATAAACAATCCTTCACTACATCCAACTGATTTTACCTCTTTGATATTTCTGGAATCTACCACCATTCTCCCAACCACTGACCTAAATTAGGTTTTCCTCACCCCTCACCTAGACTAATGTCACATCCTCTACTCTGTTTCTCTTCCTCTAATCCTTTTTAATTACAACTTTCAGAGTCATTTCTCTAACACGTGCCTGATCATGTTTTCCCCCAGTTTAAAAGACTTTAATCGCTCCTCACTAATTGGAGAATCGCATTCAATTATGTAACATATAATCATCAACTGGGATCATGCCTGTGTGATCTCCACATTGTCACCCCCTGCTGGACTGAACAATTTGTGTCTTTGGCATACAAAATTCTTTCACACGCCCTTGTCATTATGAGTTTTCTGAGGAGGGCAAGTGAATGTCTTATTCCTCCTAGTACCTACTGAGCCCAACACAGTTTTAAAGAACAAAATAGTTTCTATTCCTATACCTCAAAACAAGAATATGTAATTACCTTTAAAACAAATACTGGAAAAAAAGTTAAGTTTGAGGAAAAACACATAATCCCCCTCAATTTATAATTGATATCAAAATGTCATTTTTTCCACTTTTTATGCATCTCCTTCAATGACTTAAATACACCTCTGGAAACTATAAGACAAAACAGATTATTTGGTTAATAAACATTGCCTTCTGAGCTTTAGTAGAAGATTATATCTATATGTTTACATGCTAATTTACATGTTCTTTCATCTAAACAGACATTTAAAATTTTGTCTTTGACTGCTGTTTGTTGAAGAAGGGGTGGGTAGATTCCTGCACGGCTTTATCCTACCATCTTGTCTGGAAGTTGGAAAACCTTCTCCAGGGCTCCTGGGTGGCTCAGTTGGTTAAGAGTCTGCCTTCGGCTCAGGTCATGATCTCAGGGTCCTGGGATCAAGCCCCGCATTGGGCTCTCCTTTCAGCGGGGAGTCTGCTTCTCCCTCTCCCTCTGTGCTCTCTTTCTCGCTTTCGCTCTCTCTTAAATAAATTTTAAAAATCATTAAAAAAAAGAGAAAGAAACACTTTATTGAAGAAGAGGTGGGTAGATTTCTGCACGGCTTTATCCTACCATCTTGTCTGGAAGTTGGAAAACCTTCTCCAGGGCGCCTGGGTGGCTCAGTTGGTTAAGCATCTGCCTTTGGCTCAGGTCATGATCCCAGGGTCCTGGGATAGAGTCCTGAGTCTGGCTCCCTGCTCAGCGAGGAGCCTGCTTCTCCCTCTGCTCCTCCTCCCCCACCCCGCTCATGCTCGCTCTCTCTCTCAAAAATAAATAAATAAGATCTTTTCTAAAAAAAGGAAAACCTTCTCTAATTTTTCTTTACCCAGTTATATTATATAGTATTTTACATTGTTCCTTTATCTGTCAATTATGTTGCCTCACAGACAGGAAGTAGAACATTTGTCCAGCTCACATTTCTATTTCAAAGCCTGGCACAGTACCCAGCACCTTGCAGATTGTTAAGAGGTGTGTGTTGAGTGATTGAGAGTCATGTGACCCTCAAGCCAGGGGCTCTGATACTCTAGGAGTTGGTCCTAACCTAATGCATAAAGACCAATCTCCAGAACTGAGTCCCTTAATCACTCTCATCCTACTAAAATGTATCTCTTTTCAATGTCACAGAAGTTTCCCAGATGCTGCCCTGTGCCATTCCTCACATATCTCTCATCTTTACTGACCTTAAAGCTATCTATAACCCTATCAGGAGCCCCAGACCACAGTATCACAATGATCTATACACTTTGTACCAACACATGATCCGAATGAAATCAGCGGTTGAGGGTCACTTCTTAATTTTGGATTCGATAAAGCATCATATTTATATCTAATTAACTGCTCACAAACTTTTTTGTTTGGGAAACAAATATGCAATTATAACTTCATCATTTCAAAGCACCATTCTGACTAGTTAAAATATGACAACTGCCATAACTTCTATATATTTCTTCTATCCATCTTTTACCGAAGAATCAACCACTTCACGTATTTTCCTAGCCTTCCAGCTACTTCTTTTCCTTAGCAAGAGGTCTGTGTGGCCTTAGCACAAAGCAATATCACACTCAGTATTTAGCTTGTTTTCTTGACTTTAATATTCTTAAAATGCATACCTTCATGCTTTATCACTTATGTATGTATGTAAGTCGAGTTAAATAGGCTAAACCTGTGCTTCTGTAATTCTTACTCTATCTCTGTTATCTGCTCCCAATGCAGCAGCCGACCCTGCTACTTGCCCAAGCGGTATGTTTGGGAAGAGGGCTGAAGCGTCTTTGCATCTGCTGCCTTTATGCATTTAATGCACTGATAAGAACCAAAATCTGCTACTAGAGACATGCATTTAATTACATGCTTTGCCATCTTTCAGGAGTAAATATATTATCATGTTTTTTATTTTCTTTCTTTCTTTTATAAATAGAGACTTAAATTTACTATTATAGTAGTGCAAATTTTCTCTGTGCATGAGCTGTGGCCCTGGAGATACTGCAAGGGAGCCTCCTTCCCATATATTTCCCTAGCATTGCGTAGAGGCTGAATAAATAGTGTTTGCACATGGTAGGTACTAATCAATAATTTTGACTAAATGAACAATGATGTAGTTGCCATTGGGGCTAAAAAAAATACATTTCAAGTTCAACTGAAATACAATCTTTTACTTGCTTGATAGTATCTCAATTTTGACTCCTAAGTTTTAACTACCATCATGTGTAACTCTATATAAATGTAGTATCAACGAAGAATCTTCACACTTGGAGAGGACAAATAGGAACCAAGTTGGAGGGAAAATTGAGAAGCTCTCATTTGTAGAAATATTAGCCCTGGTTTCACCATTTACTGATTCTTTGACCTTCACAGAACAATTCAAGTCTATGAAACTCAGTTTTCTCATTTGTCAGAATGGATATATCTGCCTTCCTTTTTTCTTAACAGCAATTTTATGAAGAACATATAAAATTAAGCAGACAAATGAACTTTAAATAATATAGAGTAAGTTTTAAATTCAAATTATAGTGATTTTATTTTTTTTTGAGTTGAATTTGAGATGCTATCGTCTTGCCAATTGCTTCTTTACAATTTCCAGTTAGCCTGGCAAGTTCTAAATATATGTGCGTGGGAAAAGACATTGATGGTTTCTTATTTAGTCATGATTTTGGTATATTTTCTTCTGATCTGAGTTGGTATTTCCTAACGTCATCATGGCTTTTCAAGTGTCCTGACTTGGACATTATGTCATCTAAGAATTCCTCCATTTTGCCTTCATTTCGTGGCTTCCAGTCAAGTGAAGGCTCAAATTCAAGGTGTTTTCTTGTTTTTTGTTTTTTAGCTTCTATAGCTTCTTGCAATCTTGCAGCATGTAACCTACAAGGTCTCCTAATCCCATAAACTCTAAATCACATCCCCTACTCTCCAAACTACATACAATTTATCTGTTCATACAGCCCACCTGGAGTTTCTCCGTCGTCATGAATTCTGTGTGTTGGCCCCTGGGTTATGGGACCTGGGTGTTACTCAGAACACATGTAAGCTGCCTAAATTTAACAACTGTAACTTCTGCATGAATAAGGGATGTTTGTTTGTTCAGCAGTGCTCCGGGGTACAGTAAATTTTGATTTCTCTATTTTAATCTTCTTGGTACGCATGTCTAATTATGCTTGTTGGTTTAGCACTGTGTGGAGAGTGTTAGGTAATGTTATGATCTAGAGTTTGCTCATCCTTAAATGTCAGCCACAGGACTAGAGCCGAAGATCTAGAGTTGAAACAACATGGACTAAGGTTGGGTCAACACTGCCTCTAGGCTCTGTATAATTTTAGAGATTTATAACTTGGATATAAATATTCACACTGAACTTTCCACCATGGCAGGCCTTTTCTGGCCCTTCTCGCTATGTTTCAGATGATCTCAAAATCAGGTAAGAAGATGATTGGTATTTGGGGGACCATTTTTTGTTTTGTTTTGTTTCTGGTTACTCTTTGGGTTTTCAAATGGCTCATTCCATTTAAAATAAAATAGACTGCATTGCTGCTTTTTTATTTTAATATATTTTGGACAGGTAGCAATGTGTGTGCATGTGTATAAATAGCAATCCTTTAAAGCTAACCGTTTCAAGACTATTGTGACTAGATGAGTGAATCCATAAATGCTATTGAGACTAAAGAAATACATTTCAAAGAGTTACTGAAGTAAACTCTGATTTACTTGGTAGTTTCTCCATCTTTGACTATAAAATTATAATTATTATCATGTGCAGATCCATATAATTTTTATAATATATGGCATATTATGTCTTGATTTGCATTTTGCAGTTTCCTAAAACTCGCCTGCAATTCTGTTTCTCAAAACTCACACCTTTGGCTATCAAGTGTGCAGCATCTTTCTCTCAATTTAACTTTTCGGCATCTGATGTCAAAAGGTGACAGTAGTCCCTGTTTGCATTTCTGAAAGATGTGTGAAAGCGCTACCTTCCTGGGATTCCAAGACATGACAATTAAGTCTCTTCTGTTCTCAAATTATAACAAGTCTGAGCAAGGTAGGCACCCGCACATACTTGCACTTGGCTGGAAGAAAAGGTTAGTACTGTTTGTGACTGAAGAAGGTAAAAAACTCTATTGCTGGGGCGCCTGGGTGGCTCAGTCGTTAAGCGTCTGCCTTCGGCTCAGGTCATGATCGCAGGGTCCTGGGGTCGAGCCCCGCATCGGGCTCCCTGCTCAGCGGGAAGCCTGCTTCTCCCTTTCCCACTCCCCCTGCTTGTGTTCCCTCTCTCGCTGTGTCTCTCTCTGTCAAATAAATAAATAAATTCTTAAAAAAAAAAACCAACAACTCTTTTGTTTCTTCTTTCAAATCAAGGTTCTATCCACTAATGGTGATGTGACCTTCAGCTGGTTACATAATCACGATTTGGCTCATTTTCTTTTCTGTTAAAATGACAATGATAAATAATACCTGTTTCATAAAGCTGCTCCTAAAATTAAATAAATTAATGTATGTGAAGATCTTAGAAGCATGCCTGGTGGTTACTATTTTAGTCCTTAAGCTTTGTGCCTAAAGATCCTTCAGTATCTGTAAATTAAGGGGCAGGAACCCATCAGAGGATGGTTTGCCACATTTTAAATATCCAGAAGGGTTCTCTGAAAGCCACTTAAATGTTAAACATTCCGTGAGGCCTCAGAGCCCTATGATTATGGAAGAGTTAATGATAAAAGATGTAGAGAATGCAGACAGTAGCTATAGAGAACTTTCAAAAGAAGGATCTATACCTGAATATGCAGATTTCTGGAGTCAAGCATAAACTTTTGGGAGAAAACCTGCTTAGGCACTGCCTTGGGGTACAAATGTGAACTGTGGATTTCTTAAACCTCTTCCTAATCAGTTGCAAATGAGACAGTTGCACAGATATTGGAGCAAGACACACTTTGCTCACGGTACAGACTTGGCCACTCACTCACTGTGATTTTGAGGAATCCCCTCAAACTATTTGAACCTGTGTCATCACCAGCCAAGTAAAGCTAAAATATCTGCTTGAAAGTGCAGCTTTGAGGAAAAGAGAGGGGAAGGAGGAAGGTGGGGAGGGAGATAGAACACAGCACCCTGCCTGTAACACAGTGCTTCCATTCCTCTCCTTAACTGCCCCAAGCACTCAACAGGACACGCTGAGGCCGAATGCGCCTTTTCCCTGGTCTACCAGGTTCTGTCCCCAGAGCTGGAAATGCTGCAGCTCGGCAGGTGTAGCGGTTACCGGGCTCCACTGTAGACAAGAATACCTGGGCTGGGCTCTTTCTGCCAAGGAAGCTGAGGGAGCAAATTTCTCCAGTTTATCTCCACCCAAAATTCTCTTCCTAGTAAGGAGCAATCAAGGTATGACACAGCCTCAGTCCCTTAGATTAGCACCCCTAGTTTTTGTTATGAACAGCTACAGCGTTTCTGGTGGGAAGCAAAAAAGGGCGCACCTGGGTGGCTCAGTGGGTTAAGCATCTGCCTTTGGCTCAGGTCTTGATCCCAGGGTCCTGGGATGGAGCCCCGCATCGGGCTCCCTGCTCAGTGGGGAGCTTGCTTCTCCCTCTCCCTCTGCCTGCTGCTTATCCTGCTTGTGTACTCTCGCTCTCTCTCTTAAATAAATAAATAAAATCTTAAAAAAAGAGAGAAAAAAGAAAAAGAAACACCCAATCTGCACCAGTAGCCCCCATGATCAAAATATAATCAGGATTGGGATGCCTGGGTGGCTCAGTCGGTTAAGCGTCTGCCTTCGGCTCAGGTCATGATCGGAGGGTCCTGGAATCGAGTCCCGCATCAGGCTCCTTGATCAGCCAGGAGTCTGCTTCTCCCTCTGCCTGCCACTCTCCCTGCTTGTGCTCTCTCTCTGTCTCTCTCTCTCTCTCTGTGGAAATAAATAAATTTTTTTAAAAATTAAAAAATATATAATCAGGATACCAAATTTTTAACAATATAGCAAAAATATTTGAATTACTCTGAATTGGCATTTTCCAAAATTCAGCTAACATCACAGATGTACAGAATCTAAGTAGAAAAAGAGGGGGGAAAAAGTCAAGGTGAAAGAGATTAAAAGCCAATTATTTGTGGAAGCACAGGTATATTGATGCAATACACACAAGCACACACCCACACAGAAGAAATAAGTTCATTGAACAGGGTGTTTGTGAGTACATAGGATAACCTGGTATGTATAATGCAATCCAATGCCTCTGGTAGTGTGGATAATAGTTTAATTCTCTATCAGAACTTGATATTAATAGTGATGAAATGTAAGGCAAAGAACAAGAAATGCCTAATTATTATTTTTATAACTTAATGTCCCCTTTTGCCCAAATTCCCTTTCCTTTTACTACTATTGAAAACGACCTATTGAAAGTTAATTTTCAAGGAATTATAGCAACAGCCTGCCTTTCTAAAACTGCATAGGTTTACAAAACCCATTTCTTTCCTATTTTCTCAATAGCTATAGGCAGAATCATGAAAATTATAGAAAAACACAATCTTCCTCTACTTTATCTTGATATGCATTCTATAGTGTGTCAGCGGTAGGAAAAATAATATCTTGCCTTCATGCACAGTTCAGCATATAAAACGTAATCTATTTGAATAACTATGCAAAGAGCTTCAGCTAAGCAATAAAATGCAAGTCAAGAAAGTATCTATACCTCATCCTTCTATGGATGTTTTAAAATGGGAGCATGTAAACTTCTAGTTGGATGGCAGGCGGTGATCAAACTTACAGTTCTGGCCAGGCTAATGTTGTACTGGACAAAATCTACATTTGAAATATTGGGAAAAGCTTAAAAAAAAAAAAAAGTTTCCAATAGTTGGACTTCTCTGCTTTTCTTCAAAAATACGAATCAAAGTATTGTCAAGATTTCTATATTGGAGAATTCCAGTGGTGAATTCCTGCGTTTTTGGTAGCATTTCCACCTATTTATCAAGCTTTTGGTGTTGAATGTTTTCTAATTTCTTTCTTTCACCTGGAGGGTGGTAGTTGAGGCTTGCTTGAACTAATTTATTGTTTAAAACTTTCAATGGTCTTAACTATTTCTGAGGGAAAAGCCATGCAAATTTATTTGTAGGGATCTTAAAGAAGAAAAAGAAAGCAGAGTTGGCCTTTGGCCTTATTTTTTAAATAACCAAAAATAATCACGTAAGCAAATAAATTACATGGTATTAGGTCACCTAAGATCATCTTGACAGAAGTACAATTTCCATGTTTACCTCACGTAATTTTCATAGCACTACCAAGAAGCATTTGCCAATTGCTTAACTGTCTTTAGAGATAAATAGAAGCACAACTGGTCAAAGCTCTTCTGATAACTAGCACGTCTCACACCATCACCGGATTGGGAATCATTTGTCAAAAACCTTGAGGGACCCTGGAATTTAAAAAAATAATTTTACTTCAAAAAAGTGTAGGAGAATAGCCTTCTTGTTTATAGTTGGAATTAGAGTTCCCATTGCTTAAGAAGCGATAAATTAAATGTTTCCCATGATTATCTAAACCCAAGCATTCTAATTCTCTTTCCAGGCTCATAACAGCTAGCACCCCATTCATGCCCTCTATAGCAGCCCTGATTATGTTGCTCACACAGTTTGAAATCTTGCCAGATAGAAATTTCTTAATTTTTTTTTAATTTCCCACTTTATTTGGGTATTACTTCAAACAAAAGCCAAAATTCATAGTCAGGAGGCAACCCCAAATAATTTAGCCTAAATGTCTATGCTTGAGTGTGAAAAACTTTAGTTTGCAAGCTGATGTTACATATAAGAAGAGAGAGCAGAGCCCAGGGCTGAGGTCTCCAAGCTCACATTTAAGCCAGTGATTCCCAAACTTGGACACACAGAAGAATCCCCTGGGGGTCTTTTAAAAATATTGATGTCTTGCTCCCACCAGCGGTATTTTGATATAATTTGTCAGAGGTGCAATCTACACATGGGGATTTTTATTTTTTTAAATCCAGGTGATTTTATTCTGCAGCAAAGTTTGGGAACCGCTGATGTGGAATGTGGATTTACAGGCTTTGGGATGGACCAGAATAGCACTCTCTCAGCTCCTTCCTTACTTAAAAGAAATCTTACAAATGATGATTGTTTGCAAGTTTCCTTTCCATTCCCACCCCTCATAACCTCAGGGAAAATGAAACAGTGCCTCTGTCCCGTGATTTTTCATAAAGCTTTAGACATATCTACAATGGGGGAATGTACGGGGAAGGATATTCATCTTAATTATGTTAATCCTCCTTAGCCAAGAAATGGGAAGTTGAGATCATCCCTCTGGATCAACAGAAATATGTTTATCATTGTCATAAAATTGTTTGGGGGCAATTTAAATACATCCTTCAGGTTTGTAAAAGATTCACGAAATAGCACTATATTTCCCTGTGGGTCATTCTATACCATGTAGAATACCAAAGGCTAAGACTTTTTAAAAAAAAAATTTCCCTATGTTATTATTTCAGAATTCTAAGTGATTCTGTATGAGTACGCCAATTTAACTCTATAGTAGTCATCATGATTTTGCCTCTTCATGGAAAATATTTTCAGCTCTAGCTCATCATCGGGATTTTCAAATAAATGGCAAGTTTCAGACACGTAATAATAGGGCTTTGTAACATCTTTACAAAATACAGAAATGCTTACAAAGTTTGTCTGATTTTTATTAGACACTTGAGGTAAATATGCTTTTAGAACCATTTTAGATGGACTGAAAACGAGACAAAAGGTATTTCCATAGATTTCATAGTACTGAAATTGTTTTGTGATTTCTGATATTTTAAATATTAGAAGTGTTCTTTAGATATTTATAATTAATAGTACAAATTTTTTTCACAGTCTCTAAAACTTTTATTTTCATTTATTTATTTGAATATAGTTGACACACAATGCTACATTAGTTTCAAGTGTATAACATAGTGATTCAACATCTCTCTACATAATGCTGTGCTCACAAGTCTGGCTACCGTGTGTCACCATACAACACAGTTACTATATCATTGGCTAGAATCCCTCTGCTGTGGCTTTTATTCCTGTCTTATATCACTCCTTAACTGGAACCCTGTATCTCCTCTTCTCCTTCACCCATTTTACTCATCCCCCACCCTCCTTCCCTCTGGCAAATTTAATTTATTGACTATAAATTAGGAGCTCTGGAGCTTATCTGTTTTCTTTCTTTTCGTAACTAGTATTAACTAAGCGTAGTTTCCAAATATATTTAAATAATCAGTAATAAAAATAATAATGGTTAAAATTCTATTAATAGTAATAGTAGTTAACATTTAGCCAGGAATATGGTACACGAATTATTTCCATTATGTCTTCTGAAGTTCAGTAAGGAAAGAATTTTTATTATCCCCGCTTCCTAGAAGTGGAAATAAGATTAGAGAGATTAAATGATTTTCCTTAGTTACACACAGAATAAACCACAGGAGCCAGGATTCAAACCTAGGTAAGTTATTCCCAGAATCCATGCTCACTGTAACATAATACAATTAACACAGAGCTTAAGTAAATGTGTAACATCTAAACATCCTGAAGGAAAGCTTAAAAGCCAGTCACTATTTATTGGCCAATGTGATATGCTGTTCAGATATTTAGAAACATGAGTATATATGGATTTTATTTCTGACCAAATACTTGCTATCACTTACATGCGGTCTTTGTTTTTACATAAATGGATTGATAATTAACAAAATCCAAAAGGTTTTTCTTTTTCTTTTTTTCCAGAATAAACACATATACATTTTAAATACTAAAGACTCTGTGAATTATCACCATCTGGATATACATTAGTGAGGCTCTTAAAAAATACAAACTTATACATTAAATAGAAGAATATTTATTTCCCATTTAGGGTGTAAACCTCACATCCCTCCTTTCACCCTCTTATTATCTGACAATCACAGGGGCATCAGGGGCCAGGCTCTTTACAACATCAAACTCAAACAGCTTAATCCATAACTGGTTTCTTTCAAGGACTTCCAATTAAAAAAAACAAAAACCTGAGCAATGTTAAGTTTTTCTTGTAGCTACATTCACAAGGTGATATGTGTTCTGATGTGCTAAGACAATGCCTAGAATTCAACAGTTCCTCTTGTAAATTACTGTCATTCCATAATTGCAGATAGAAATTGGCATACATTTTAGATGGAATGTCTAATAAGCTAATTGTCTATAAATTCTAAAAAGAAGAGTTACCATTTAAAAATGAATTCACTACATTTTGGATGCAGATTGAAAAACCATATCAGAAGTAGTGATAAACATAAACAGAATTGCAAGAATAAAAATTGTTCTTAATTCAGAGATGATGCTGGGGTAGTCGAGGCTGCTGAAAATACACACACACACTTTCATACATATTAGGAACACGTAGGGTTATGTAGTCTCTTGATGAGAGAATAAAGAGGCATATAAATCTAATAATTAAACGTTGATGGGTATTTGTGGTTGACATCATTACATCATAGCCACCCGTACGGGAGTACATTGCTAGACTCAATATGGTGGCCTCTTTTTATTTATCATAATTCTATGAGACAGGTACTATCACCATTCTCAGTCCACAAATGGGAAAGCCAAGTTCTAGAGCAGTTAAGTAACATATCCAGGATCCGATAGCCTTGATAGCTATATTTGACTCCGAAACATCACGCTCTTTGCTGTATACCACAATAACTTAAATTATTTGTTTTTTGTCTGCTTTCCTGTTTCTAAATGGGCTCTTGCTGAGCAGGAGAAATACAGGTGTATAACCCTGGAATTTTGTCATAAAAGTTTTTAAGAACCGTGGAATGTAAATTTCTTACACGCTCCATTAAATGATCAAAAAATGTAAATCAAGAAATGTTTTTACTAAAAATCATCTTTATTTCAGGCTTGTTTAGTGACGGGTTTAGTCTTTCAAATAATTTCCAATTAGAAACATAACAGAATTTGATATCCTGAAGTTCCCAAATTAGAAGTATGGTTTTAAAATATTGAAAGAAATACTTTAATAAACTTCAATAGGCAATATGAAAACATTTTGAAAACTGAATAATCAACAAAAATGACTCCATCCTCCCAATAGATGCTGGAAAAAACCTAGACCTAGTCTTCAGGTGCTTGGGAGGCCTGATGATTTTTGCTATTTGGAGAAAAAAAAGGAGCATAAGTGGCATAAAATATGAGAAAATATCTAAGCAACTTAAAACTGAAACAGCAGGAAAGACTATAGCAATTTTAGAATCTTTAATTACAAACACCTAAAATTAATGTTACTAGTGCCCTAAAGTTGTAGCAGAATGCCGGGTGTCTGCTAATGATTCAAGACTGAAATCCTCAAGAAAAACACGATCCTGCCACCGTGGTTCTGCTTCTTCGCTTCTACCCTGCAGACCTCTTTACTTCCCAGTTCTCATGGCTATTCTTTAAAGCAAATGATTACTTAATTCGTAACTCAAGTTCAAAATCTAAGCAAGCGCTTAGGTATGAAAAGAACAAATAGCACCAGCAAAAGAAACTTGGTTTCTAATCTCACTTTGCCCGAAATAATGACTCTGGTAACCTGTCTGAGCCTCCATTCCCCCTTCGGTGCACTCTACCCAGAGCTTCTGATTCTTTGGCTTTCAGGTCAGGTGGGCGAATTTACATGTCTAACAAGTCCCCGAATGATGCTGATGCTGCTAGGTTAGGGAACACACTTTGAGAGTGACTGAATTAGGCCATCTAAGGTCCCTATTGGGCCTATCATTCTGATCTTTCTATGTGAAGATTTCAAAATATCTGTCCAATTTTTCCCCCAACAATATTGTTAATACTGGCCTTTTCACATTTTTATTACACAAAGAATAGAATAACTATATCCTTATACTGGATAGTATATGTACAGACAGGCATTAGTATTTTCTGGCATCTTTTTAGGAGAATAAAACTTATACTATACCTAGCCAATTGTCTTTGGTCTGTTATTCTTATTATTCACATTAACAGATATGAAGACAGAGGAGTTAACTTCCTCAGAAAATTGCTAGTTAAAAAAAAAAAAAAAAAGCAAGTTTGACTCAAGCTTTTCTCTCCTGGGTCACTAAATCATGCTTTAGCTCAATCTTGCTTTAGAGAGAAGTGCCTGACATCATACCTTCCACTGAGGAAAGATTTTGAAATTATTTTGGTATCTCTATATGCTCTAGACATGAATAGATTCAAATCTGAATCAACACAACAATCTCAAGGTGCAATTTTTCTGGGTAGTAGTGTGAACACAATGATATCAACAGTCAGAATAATTATTATCACAGCCCAGTATAGTAGTTTGAATGTGTATCGGATGTGTCAGCTTTGATATGAGTTCTGGGTATAAATATCAGTTCCATAGTGCTTTCCTCCCCTGCCCCCTTTCAAAGAGACAAGTTCAACAAGAGCTCTTTAGCAGTCATGAGGCTGGGACAAGTTTATATAGTTGCCCGGTATCTCAGGCGCTCTCCTGCCACCCAGCTGTTCCTGCCATTCTTGGCAAAGAATTGTCTGCAAAGAGCCCGAGGCAGAATCCAAGGGCAGACTCATATCCCAACAGGGCTATTCTTTCATAACAGCTGTGGGGCTTGGGATGTTTTGGTCAGTTTCCTCACAGCAGACCCAAATTAGTTTTTCCACGCATATTGGTTGATAGGAAAAAATTGCATTGCCTTTTACCCCTTTTGTACTCAATCCACACAACTTATTGGTATCTGGATTTAGACCATGTCTTCTCTACATGGAAAACACAGGTGTAATTTAAGACACCTTCTTATCAGGGCAAGAGTCTTTTTTATCTCCTAACATCCTGAGGTAGTTGCAGACTTTCACTGGTCTGGTCTTGAATCCTGGGCTGGCCAGCTCATTAGGGCTGAGTGGTGAGGTGCGTCACCCACCCCGCAAGTCAGAGAGGAAGAAAGCCCTGTTTGGCCAGCCAGTCTTCATGTTCTTGTACTGGATTTGACAATTCTGAACTCTAGAGTGGCTCCTGAGTACCAACTGGGACATTCATTCTTACGGTTTGGTATCCAAGGTTTTTCATCTGGACTTTGCCATAAATTTTCTGCTCTGGGCAATTTAGTATAATTCCTTGTTGTAAATAATGTTATAAGAAATAATGAAAAAATAAAAGTAAGAATTGTGTGATTGCTGGTCATTTCAGACACTGGGATAAAGTCTGAAAGAGGAGACATATGGGTCTTTAAATGTTCCCCAATTACCAATAGGTTCCGAGCTGTGTACCGTGGCACAAATAGCAAGAACCAAGACTAACGACAGTTCTACTCATGTTGCTGAGTGTCAGAATATACTCCCATTAGAGTATCATCACATGAGTAAAAACACTAATTGCCTGGTATGGAGAAAATGTTCAATAGGTTGCCATGATTAGCAAATTAGGTATATAAACTTGCTTGTGATGAAAATCCTTTACAATCAGGCTAGATATCACTTTGATGCACAGCTCATGCTTTAGGCAGCCATGTTTCCTTCAAAAAGCCCTCAGACTAGAATGCTAACATTTCCTCAGTGTTTGTCACATGCATCCTGCATACTCTGGTCCTACAAATCCTACTTCTTACCTGGACATCCCTCTTCCTCCTGTGAAGATCCCGTTATATTTTGTTCTTTTCTTACAAGTATTTAAATGATGTTTTTGGAGTTGAACAGTTAAAATATCAACTCTACCATTAACTAGCTATGACTTTGGGAGATTATTTAGCACCCCGAGTCAAAGTTGTCTCATTTAGAACAAGGGATAATAATAACTGCCTCACAAAATTGTTGAGAGAAATAAAAATTAAAATTAAGATTTGTAAATATCTGCACAAAGCACAATAAGCAGATTTTTTGTTATTAAAGAAACACTGTAAGGTTTGATTATAAAGGTTGCCATAAAAATGTTAATTCTAAATAGAGTGAATCTTCTAATTTAAAACTTTTTCAGATTCCCCTTAATGTCTAGACTGGACTAGAAAATTACCATACATGTTAGTCAATCATATATATCAAAAGGTAAGTCTAGTCACATATGTACATGTATGTGTACATACATATGGTGCTTTAAATAATTTTTACTGTGCTGAGAAAAAAAAATCTATATCAAAAAATTCTGCCTCCCATAATTTTGTGAGTACTCTTACATTTAATTTAAGAGAGTAGAGACAATCAGTTTACAACTTTAAATAAGGTTATGATTCCAAGCACTTTGGGGAACGTAAAACATTGAGTTAACAAGCACAAATGTATTATGGCTTATTATTAGAACCCTCCCCTGAGCAGCTTTTCACAGAGAGATGGCACAGGGTGACAGCATGGGGACACAGACAATAGGCAGGCTTGGAGCAAGGAGGTATGAGTGTCCAACATCAGCACACATCAGGTTTTGTCTTGAGGAACACTTGACAATATGCCGCCACGGTGAGCATTTGTCAATTCCCTTCCCATCATTCATTGCTTCATCCTCCTGGCACTCTATATCCAAGAGGAGGGCCCTATGTAACGAAACTTTTTAATTTAGTTTTCTTATTTGAACTTTCGGTATACAGTTTTGATTAATGATCTTTGACTCCTGATGCACTTATTTCACTGGTCTAAACCTGGCCCACTTTTATATATTTATTTAGTTCGTTAAATAGTGAGTTTAACATTCTACTAAGAACACATGGACCCGACATCTCAAAGGTCTAACTATGAAATTGTTATATCGATCATTATTACTTGTACTGATTTTGTTAAAGATCAAATAAATAGAGGTATTACACTCTGACCATCTGACAAAATAGGTAATAGTGGACAAGTGGTTTTTGTTTTCTCACTGTCCACAACCTTGCTTCATACGATTCTAGTCGTCTGCCAGTGCAAAGACCCTAACTAGCCACAGGATGGTTATGTGGTCCAGGCCTGATCAGTCATGACAAAGCACCACCTGACTACTGTGAAGAGACCAAGGATGGATATCTCACCAAAGAGAGACGATCAGATTGTGGCACACCAATGCTGAGAGATGGAGACGTTCTCCTATCTCAGGATTTGCTAAACGAGGATTTTAGGACCCATGCACTGTTGCCAATCTCCCCTCACCTGCTATCTTGTGACGAAAATCTATCTGAAAAAAAGAAAACTAAACAAAATAAACAAACAAAACAAAAAAAGAAAGGAAAGGAAATGTGCTCAGAAAAGCAGAGATTATATAGGGAGTAGGAAAGTCCTAAAGATAAAATTTGAGTCCCTTGAGTCACTGAGACCAGTTCTATCCCAGTAAAACGTGACAATAAATTCCTTTTGAGCTGTAAACTAATTTGGCTTTGATTTCTGTTACTAGAAAATGAGATCTCAATTGTTAACATCACTAACTGAGGAGAGTTAATAAGTTCTGGTATTTAAGAGCATAAAACCTAAACTAGATTATTTGGATATCCTATGTATGTCACTTAGTAATTCCAAAACTTTGCACACTCAGTTTATCTGTTTCCTCCTCTGTAAAATGGGATGATAATGGCACCTGTCTCCATGGGCTTTTGTAAGAATGAAATGAGTTAATTTATGTAAATAACTTAGAATGTTCTTGGAACATATGTAGTGATCAATAAGTCTAACAATTAATTCTTCCCTTCAAACCATCATTATAAAAGGTTTTGGTATAACCCATGTTTCCATCTGGTGGAATTAAGTACAATAATGGTTAGAGTCACTATTTGCATTTATTCAACACCTACTTTCTGAAAGCTTACTGTATGCAAGAAAGCACTGTTTTAGGCTGGGTTATAGCAGTGAATGAAAGTCCACAGAAACTTAAATACTTCACATTCTAGTCTCTAAAAAGGTAACGAACAAACAAAATGATTAAGTAAAATACATTGTTTGTTAGATGTTGATAATGCTATGAAGAGAAATATAGTCAAAAGGGGGCAAAGGACCGTAGGCTTTGTTGAAGCCCCAGGTCTGTGTGGACCTCAGGAAGAGGGCATGATTTAAGTACTCTTAATGCAAATGAAGAAGCCAGAACATTCCGGGTGGAGGAATTCCAGGAAGAGCAAGTGCAAAGCTCTGAGGTAGAAAAAAGCTGGATAAATTTGAGGAACAGTAAAAAATAAGCAAGAGAAGACTAACAGGAAATCTGAAAGGTAATAAGGAGCAGAGATTATGTAGAAGCTTCTGGACCATTGTAACAGTTCCAGCTTTCATTTTGAGTGAAATAGTGAGACACTGGACGGTTTAAACAGAGAAGTGTTATGCTCTGATGTACCGTTTTAGGATTATTCCAGCTACTTTGTGGAGAACAGGATCCGGGGAGAAGCCCACCAAGAGTATTGTGAGGGAAGGATCCTAGCACAGCTGATGCCTTCCTTCTGTTCCCAAGAAGAACCTTGTGCTTTATACCGGATGAACTGGCAAGCTCACAATCACACTGCATGCAAAGAGCTCAGAGCAGAGTCAGGACATCCCGGTTCCCACAGATCAGACACATAGAGACTTTCCTTGGCTATGCCCATGTCAATGGCCCTCAGACATGCTCCCAGCTTTCTGTATCTTAGACCTCATTGGTTCAGGGTTGAGGTCCTTTTACTATAAATTGGAGTGCATGCCCACCTCAGCTGGAGAATGCATCCTCTGGCCATAGGAGACCAACACATTGCAAGGGGCTGGATCATGTGTCCTCTCTCTCTCTCCTCTTGCTGTACCACTTGGGCCTGGTGTGCATGTTGTTTGTCTTGGCGACCTCAAGTCATACTTGGGTCTCTTCCCTGTGTGATACTTGTCTGTCTTTTGACCTTGGTTGCATCCATGTTATATTCTATCCTGTGACACAGCCTGACCACCTAATGAAGCAATATCCAGGAGAGAGATGATGGTAGCTTGGAGCTGGTGGCAGTGGTGGAGTTGGTAAGAAAAATTAGACTGTGGATCTATTTTGAGGGTGGAGGCAAATTGACACTGATCAGAGGTAAGATGGGGGCTAAAGGAGCAGAGCAGTAAAGGGTTACTCGAAGGACTAAACAACTGAAGAAGATAAAGGCAGATGAGTGTCCTGGAAGAAAAGTCTGTTTGAAGCTAGGTAGTAATTAGTTTGTTTTTGTAGATGTTGATTTGGAGCAGGGGCTATTGGATAAAGAAGTGGAGGTGGTGAGCAGTAGTTTGACAAGAGGGTCTGTGTTTTAGAGTAGACACTGAAGTGCATGTCGATGGCAAGGAAAACCATGAAACTGGATGAGATCATCAGGAATGAATGCAGATAGAGAAGTGGGCCAAGGACAAATCTGGGACACTCCCAAGGCCAGGGAGGGGAAGAGAAACCAGCAAAAGAGATGAAGGAGAAAGGAAGAAACCCAGAAAAGAGTGTTATTCGAGGAGATGGGAAAGAGGGCCTCATGCAGGAAGGAGGGATCAACTCTGTCAAATGTCACAGATGAATCAAATAAAACGCACACTGAATACCGACCCAGGGTGACCTTTACAACAGCGGTGTTTGCAGAGTGGTGGGGCGAAATGTTTACTGGAGTCCTTTCTAGGGAGAATGAGAGAAGAGAAATTGAAGATTGGGAGTACTGACGTTAGGCTTCCCCCTTGGAGTTTATATCTTAATCTTTTGGAAAGATTTACTTGCTATTAGACATTTTACTAATGTAAAACTTACATGGCAATTAATTTAATAAATTCCTTCTTAACGTCTAATAAAACATCTGTGCCTTTTTGTCCACTGTGATGATTGAGATGTATGGCATGCAATAAAATTATTAATAATGTTATCCTTTTGAATGAGAATCTACTCTTTGATTCACACCATTAAATAACCTTTTAATCTGTGAGCCAAAATGTCAACCTGTACCTTGGACTCGTTCCTAGGGATATTAGTGGGTAAAAAAGAACATTCCTTAGCCAGTTTATTTTTCTTTATTATTAGTGCAGTTTGGCTCATCTGAATGTCTGTAGTAAATTGCTTTTTACCCAGGAATTTGTAAATAATTAAGTTGGAGCATTTCTAACCACGTGTGTGTGTGTGTGTGTGTGTGTGTATGTATTTCTTATTAAATTCTGGCTAGAATCCATCATTTCTGGAATTGTATTGTTTTACAGATTTTTGTGACTGGTTTGTCACAAAAAGTAGAAAAAAACCCAATCTTTTTCTTTGTTTCTGGATAGCATTTTCATTTGGCAGTGGTGGTATTTCAACAGCATCTACTAGATGCCTGATATTGGGTCATGGCAGAGGCTGAGACACTGTTGAGTGTTTTTGGTAATGCATATTCATAGTCCTGAGCTCAGTGTATCACCAGACAGACCACAAAAGGTTGGCTCTTTTGAGCAATGTGTTCCTAGCAATCTACTTGGTTTCAACTTCAGTACAAACAGATGGATTTCAATAACATACACAAATCCCTTGCAATTTGGGGAAGAATATTTATTTTTCCCCTAAACCATTCCATTTGAGCATTGAATTTTTCCACTTAGAATAATTAGTAAGAATAGACAAATTTATAATTACATAAATTACAAGAATTTCAACACAGATATACATACACACACACATACACACACACACACTCACATATATATATAGTGATCTCAGACTATATGATAATTACTATTTATTTCTGGAGATTTCTAGATGAAGGCATAGGTAATTTAAATGGATGTATCATTCATATGGTATAATAATTTTAAAATATCAGATTTTAAATATCTATAAGCACACTTACGGGCATAAAAAAAAGGAATACTTGAATACTAACTGGGAAAGAGTAAGGACAAATTTATGTAGAATTTTACAGAAATCTGTATCATCTCAGGACACCTGGCAGGTTCAGTTGGTAGACATGCAACTCCTGATCTCAGGGTTGTGAGCTAGAGCCCTACGTTGGGGATGGAGCTTACTTTAAAAAATTTTAAAAAGAAATATTTATCATCTCTTGTATTAGTTTTCTATGGCTACTAAGGCAAACACCATAGACTGGGTGGCTTAAACAACAGAAATTGATTTCCTTACAGTCCTGGAGGCTAGAGAAGTCTGCCATCAAGATGTTGACAGGGTTGGTTTCTTCTGTCTCTCTCCTTGGATGGATAGCTGTCTTTTTCCTGTGTCTTCAGATAGTCTTTTCTGTGTCTCTCTGTGTCCGAATTTTCTCTTTTTAGAAGGACACCAGTCATACTGGATTTGGCTCATGCTAGTGACCTTATTTTAACTTACTTACCTCTTTAAGACTGTATGTCTTCTCCAAGTACGGTCACATTCTTAAGTACTGGGGTTAAGAATTCAGCGTAACAATTTGAGGATGTGGGGCACAATTTAGCTATAACATTTTCTATCATATTAAACAATTTAAAACTCATTCCTAGAGCAGTGGTTATCAACTGTATTTGAGTGTATATTCTATTTAAAAAATATTTGTAATGCATACCCACAATATTTATACGTTTATTTACTTATAAATTGGAGTGTCTAAAACATACACAAACGTGGACAGTCTAAAGAATGACCTGAAGAGGGAACATATTAAATGTTTTCTTTTCATCATAGCTTCACACTATTATCTAATTTTTAAGGAGCAATGTGCATTTAAGAAGAGGTCTGTCATATCACTAATGAATACAGTTTGACATTTCAAATAATTTCCTTGTTTATTTAATTTTAAGGGGAACAACTTCTAGTCACATTGTCATTGTTTTTTACCTCTTCATGTGGTTGGAGAAGAGCTCTGATAATTGGGGATCTGGACAAAGTCCCTGGCTTCATGGAGCTTGCCTGGCTTCAAGAGGATTGCCTTCTACTGGGGAAAATAGCTAAAGCGATAAACAACTATAGACTCTAAAGCAAGCAGGACAAGGAAGAAATAGTCATCAAGACAAAGGGAAAATACTATTTGAGTTGAAAAGTCCATAGAAGGCCTCTATCAGGTGACATTAGAGCAGAGACCAGAATAAAATGAGGGACAAAGCCTTGGGTAAGTTTGAGCAGTCTCCAGACGGGGTTGGTTTGCTCAGCACCTGTCTCTCTCCCTCAGGACAATATAAATGCCACAAGTGCAGAATCTTGGCTGTTAGCTACCTTTGGTTCTTCAGCCGTGCCTGGTACAGAGTAAAAACTCAATACATCTCTTATTAATTCATTGTAAAATTCCTTACCTTTTTGAAAAATTAGTTTGGTGGTAAGTTAGGGGAGAATTGTAAAAATGCAGTGGACAAATGTGTTTTAATAACAAAACTGCCAAGATTCTATGTGAACGATGATGTGAAAACAAATCCGATATAAGCAATGTGAGATATACTGAAAATTGTGAGTGAAATGTTGATTATTAAAGGTACAAGGAAACAAAGTAGACAACTGAATAAGCAAAAGAAGAGGCAAATAATATCATATTAATTCACTTTCTGTGGGAACCCAATTTCCAGGTCCCAAGTTTCAGTTATTAAACATTTTCTGATTCCCTGTGTCATTTAGGTTCTCTAGGAAGTGAGGCTGAGATGCTAGTCCAAGAGTTTTGTTGGGTAGAATAAGAATGAAGCCAGACAGGAAAGAAAGCCTTCAGACTGCAAGGCAGCAGGGCTGACTTGCACGAGAGGGAGGGCAGAGCTGGGGGACAGAAGTGAGGAGGAGCAGGAGTGGACAGGGAAAGCCTCTGACGGAGTTGGAGATCTGACAATGTCTCCACCACGTGCCAACAGGGAGCTCTAGAGCAGAGATGGCGCGGGACGAGTCCTACATGGGGCAGAAATGGCCAGGCCCCCCCTCCCCCCGGCTCAGTCATTGCTGGGTGGGGTGACAGGGTAGAACAGAAACAGAGGATACAGCATGAATGCCCAGAGGCTGTCAGATGACTGTTCTTTGCAACCCCCCACCCAACAACCTCTTTCTCCATGGAAGATCAGAGAGGGGCACCCCATGCCTGTCCTTCTCACAAAAGAAGTGGCCACATGTGGATGCCTGTCCAGGGAACAAACATTAGAGATTTCCTTGTCATTCTGTCTCTTCTCTTGTGCTGGCATTATTTGTCTTATCAACAGCCAGACTTACTTGGTGAAAATCTTCTTAAGCCCCCCCATCTATTTTGTGAGTGTTGATTTCACTAAACTTAAAAACTCATGCATTTAGCCACAGGTAAACCGTAAGCACTAATTGCTAAAAGCTAATGGAACAGTCAGGGTCCCATCATACCTTACCGCTTTCTCAAAGAATCTCCATCCTGTGTGGTTGTCCCAGAGTGACAGGGCCAGCTCAAGCATCTATTAATATTAGTGAAGATGAATTTCTTTATCTTTGCCTTATTTATGAAGAAGCACACACAGATGACTAGAAATTCTACTTCCTCCTGGTGCCCATTTGGAGAGTGGGAACATTCTATGACATGATGACATCTATGAGCAATGAGGACATTGTGCATAAGGGCATGAACAGGTCTGCAGGCCTTCTGGAGGCAAGATTCTGTGAGGGACTTTGCTTACCGCCCCTGCTGACTGCTGGTATCAGGGGCAATCCCCACAGCCCAGTCCGCTTCAACATGAGCCCAGGTGGCTTTTCACATGGCTACTTAACTACAATTTTTTGAGGGCTTAACATATGTTAAGAGGTGTCTTATCTATTTTTTTTGGCCTGTGGAGTAATAAGATTTCCTCTATTTTGTAGATGGTAAAATTGAGACAGAATAAGTGATTAAATATCTCACTCAAAATCACACAGCTGGAATGTGGTAGAGCTGAGATTCAAATCTAGGTCTGATTCCAAATTTCAAATTCTAACCACTAATTATTTCTCAGAATGAGAACTTACATGACTCACTAAAATACTATTTAAAAAATTAGAAAGAAGAGTATCACTTCTGGCCCATGTATAATATGAGGATACATGCATTTATGTTTCTTTATTTAGTGATTTGTTTCTCCCTCATTACTTTAGATCTTGCTTCTTATGGGCAGCTATCCTTCCTATGCCCTATTTTTATTTCAAAAACTCTCTTTTGCTGTGATATTGAGAACAGGTTTCTCATTAGTATTCAGGTGACAATGAGAGGAAGCTACCAAACAATGCACATGAAGGAGGCAAGGCTGTCATTATAAACTGAGCTTATGAGAAATGCCAGTCAATGCTGGTTGCTCATAGGCTTTTCTTTCTTTTCTTTCATTGTCTTTTTTTTAAACAAGGGAATCATTTAGAAGCAGCCTCTGCCTGCGTGGTAACATGCCGAGAGCAATGGTAGTGTCTGGGTGGGTTGGAACCAGAGCAGAGAGCTTAAAAGAGATTTAGGAAGCATGCCAGGTCCACAGAATGAGCCTCTGAATCAGGTGGGGGCATAGTTGACCTTTCGTAGAGGGCAACAAGCTTTGCTCTCTTTGTTCTTGACAAAATTACTCAGCCATTGCCATGTTCATGTTCCTGCTCCATGTTCAAAAATTCCTGGGGCAGGTTCTGCTTTGACACCCTAATAAGAGCAGCCATCTATAACTGGCTCAGCGTTCATTAGTTGGCAGAACCCAGGGCAGCGGTCGCTCCCCGCCAGGTGTTGAGGACCCTCTGTGCTGAGATGTGTGTGACTTCCCAATGCTGTGCAGTGAGAGCTCTCGTGGAGAGGCCTTCCTTGGTTGGATTCCACTGGCTTCTCAGTTTGGTGCTGCCATAGTGAGTGAGGATTCCAAGGCCATCCCTTTGGACGCTGCTGGGTGATCATCTCCAGACAGAACAAAAGCAGGTAAGATGGCCCCCTGAATGGGGGGGGGGGGTGTGGGGTTGGGGGGAGATGGGGGAGAAATATGTCCCAGCCTCAGAAGAACTCTCTCTGCTCACCCTCCAGGATCTGTGTAACCCCAGTGGGGCTGGTGATAGGCATTGGGTTAAGTACTTCTGTTCTAGAACATAAGTTCTCTGAAAGGAACAAATGGGTCTGTGTCCATATGTCTACATCCCGAGCACCCTGGCACTGAGTTCATCATAAGCAGTTAATGAGTACTTATTTTTTATAAATAGATGGGTTGAAAGAAAAGCCTTCTCTTTGCATTGGCTATTTGATTGGTGTTACCCATCCAAAAGAGTACCTCCAGACCTGCCGAGGTGACCACTCACTTGGCTTTCATGGCCCTCCTGGTCGGTTCCGTTGCTGGCTCCTCCTTGTCCACCTATGACTGGTTCTCTGTCACTATGTATGTCTCCTCTAGCTCTGGCTGACTCTCCAGGCTCTGGCTTCATGCTTTCTCTAACTTCTCAATGCTGCCTGTCTACTAACAACCCAATGTCTGTTTCCATGATCTTCACTCTCCAGGGCCTCCCAAGCCTTTCCATGACACATCATGACTTTAAAGCTCAGTGATCAAACCAATCTTTCTCTCAAACAACCACCCTCCTGTCACATCTCCTTCTCTAACCTTCATTTGTGTTCTTTAGGTGGGACTATGTCATGAACACGGGGGATTTTCTTTGAAAATAATGATGCGTGCTAATGTGAAATGCTTCTCTGGGAACAGAGTCTACGGTGAGCACAGCTAAAGAACCCTTGCCCAGGGTAGAAATGAAATGCAGTGTGGTTTTCCATTCCCTGTACTTTGAAGATATGCTCTCGTTCAGCAGGTATCTGAGCAGCTATTTTGAGCATGTCGCCAGGCCAGGTTCTGGGAGGAATACAAAAAATCAGGTTCCTCACCATTCAGTGGCTTGCAGGAAGAGCATTGTAGTCAGGCCTACAAGACTAATACTGGGAAAGATAAAGGGATGTGAGGCGTATGTGAGCACTGCTGATATGGCAGGGGTTTGAGGAGCAAGAGGATTGCTAAGAATCCCAAAGACCAAAAATAAATGCTTTACCTCAGGCTGGTTTGGTTCACTCCTAAAGAAGTGTAATCATCTTGGGAGAGTTCTCATATGTTGGAAACATCCAGTGGGACAGATTCTAAAACCTTTTATCTATCATATTTCAAAAAGAGATAATGGAAAATGTTTCTTTTAAAATGTGTGCATTAACATATTTGCCCTTCCAACAAATTATACTAAAAATGTTTTCCCCATATGTTTTCCGTACATATCTCACTTTCAAATAAAATCAAGGAAGGTGACCTTAAATTATATTATTGTTATTTTTAGAAGTACTGAGTATGCAAACATTTGTACAACCCGGATCATAAGTCATGTGCAAATTTTACAATTTTTCTTTTCTTTTTTGGCAACTGGAGAGAGTGTTATCCTCCACACTGCAAGGGATTTGGCTCCTTAATCAATGATGTCTAGCAAAGGAAGTGCAGGAATGCAGGGTAATCTGTAGGGTCTGTTACAATTTGACATATGGACATGTTTCAACTGAAGTAACATCACTAAAGTAACAATTCCTTTCTTCTGGCTAAATACAAGCCTTTTGTATAGGTTATCTACTGTTGTGTAACAAACTATCCCAAACCTCACAGTTTAAAACAACAATTTATTCTCATCTCTCACTCAGTGTCTCTCATGTTGGAGGCAGATGGTACGTGAAGCTGGAGTCCTGTGAGGTTCAAACTGGCCTGAACATCCAAGATGGCTCGCTCACGTGACTGGCGATTCAGACCGGCCCTTGGCTGAGGGCGCCTCGGGTTGTTGACTGGAACACACAATGTGGTGGTTGAGCTTTCAACAGCATGGCTCCTAGGTTTGAGAGGGATTATAACAACCATTAGGTATTATATAGATATATGATACATAATGTATTACATCATATATAATGAAATATATATTATACATGTATAATTGTATTATATTAATACAGTATATATTGTGTTATTATATATTCCATATTTGATACAATATATTATAACAACCATTTTACTTGGCTCACAACTTTGTACGTTGGGAACTTGGGAAGAACTTGGTCGGGAGGTTTGTCTCTGATCCACGTGATGTCTTATGGGACATATTCCAAGAAACTCAAGTTAGAACTGAAAGGCTGCTTATGATTTAGCCTCAGGAGTCCCAGACTGTCATTTCCACTATATTTCACGGGTCAGTTAAGCCACTGGGATTAGTCTATAATATTCAAAGAGAAGACATTAGAGTCCACTTCTTAATATGAGAGGTTGCATGTATTTAGAGAACAAGACGGTTTGTCAGTCTGCCTCTGGCCATTACAATGGACTATTCTGCCATATGCAAAATACACTCAGTCCCATTTCAAGGCCTTCATGTTCTCATTTCAGTATGACATTAGCTCAAAGTCCAGGAGCTCACTACCTAAACAAGGTCCAGCTATGGCAGAGGTTTCTCAAGTGTAATTACTCTCAATCTGAGACCTGTGAACTGAGGAGACAAGTTATCTGTCTCCCACACATCGAGCATACAATGCTGATTGAAGAATGGGGCATTGTAAGAATTGGCCCAATACCCAAAGCAGAGAGAGTAAAATGGGATGTATGTAACAGTCACTGATAAAAAGCATTTCTGAAATCTAGCCAGGCGCATGTTGCCTTTTCCTTGAAACAGGCCCTGATTCTGTTTGAGAATCACTCCTTGGGAGTGATTCTCTATGGATTTAGGCTCTGTGCTCTGAGCTTTGAGCTTTGGTCTATGTATGAAGTTGCAGATCTTGCCCAGCCTGCCTCCAGCCCCAGAAGATTGGGGGCCCGGAGGACTTTTTTTCATTTTGAACTATCTCTGTCTTTTTCAATCCAAGCTAGCAAGTAAAATTTTCTTACAAACTTCATGAGTTTCTTATAAATCAGTCTATTAGGCAAAAGCCAGGTATGTTGATCTCTTAGATACAGGTTCTTCTACTCTGAAAGTCAAGATGGCTGTGGGACAACACCCTTAGGATCCATAAACATCCTTTTATCTAGCTAAGTATCTAAATGGCATATCTTCATGATTCTTAGAAGTCTCATTCTTTTATTCTTAGAGAGTCTTTGATCATAGCCTTAAATCTTTTTGAGTTCTCAACAAAGGATCTTAGCATTGTATCCTTGACTTTATCTTCACCCTGAGACCATTTCTTACTTTGAGAAACTTTTCTTTAGATGGAAAAACTGTCTCAGATGCTCTATAATTCCATTTTGAACTTGTTTCTCTCTCTCTTTACCATGCCACTAAAAAAAGTTGTCACTTTCATCATTCTGCCTGGAAGTCTCCTTAGCAAAATGCGCCAGGTAGGTACATTCTATTTTCCATGTTATCATGGGTGACAGTGTTAACAAACTTTCCTCCATAACAAAGTGTCTCTTTAGCTCCAATCACAATATCCTCATTCTTCACTAATGGTCTTCCCAAGACTTCTTTAGGTTCCATCTGCCTTCTAGCTCTAAAGCAAATGCTTTTTGTTTCAGGTTTTTGTTACAGCAGGATGTAATCTCAAGATACAGTTTCTGTTCCAGTTATTTATTCTGGGGGAAAAAAAAAACATTGCTACAAAGTTTAGTGGCTTATATCAACCATGTTACTTTGCACAGTTTTGTGTGTCAGGAACTTGGGAAGAACTTGGTTGGGAGGCTTGTCTCTGATTCATGTGATATCACCCGGGGCAGCTGGGATTGAAGATGCACTTTCAGGATGGCTTCTTCACTCACAGGTCTAGTATCTCAATGCTCATTGGCTTCTTTGTCCCTCTCCACATGGTTTCTCATCCTTCAGGGTCTCACCACCTGACTGGGACTTTTTATAGCATGGTACTCTCTGGTAGAGCCACTTAACTATGTAGCATATGGCTTCCAAGAGGAAGGAAGCAGAAGCTCTCAGGCCAGATAAAATTGAAGCCTGGAACTGGCATGGTACTATTTCTGTGCTTATTTCTATTTGCACAAGAAGACACAGGGTCCACCAAGTTCTATGAAGTGGAGAAATAAATTCTACTTTTCGAGGGGGAATGTCAAGAAGTCATTGCAGAAGGGCATGTAGGTTGGTCAATAGAGTTGTGAGCATCCCTGAACCGAACGTACAGTCTGCCACTCTTTCTTTCATCTTCCTGCCAAAACTTTCACTCCATAGACCTCAGGGCCATATCCTCCTGTCTGTCTGCCCCACTCAATGCCATGCTGAAAAATTGACGCTGTCTTACCCCAGTGAACATGAAAATTGGCGCTTAATGTCAAACACTTTATTGTACTTAGAATTTTAAGAATAAAGTTTAGATGTTAAAAGGAGGCTCTGTACTCCATCAATTACTTGATTATCTGTAATTCTTCCCAAATATGATGAAACATTAGGACAGCACAAGGATCATCAGGTGAAATGAGATGAGTTCAGGTCTTCCCTAGGCCTTCAGTGTATACAGTATTATTGTGAGATTTAAAACAATATTTACAAACTTCTGTATGAAAAAAGAAATGCACAAATTCTTTGATAAAATTTAGCCATCTGCATTTATTTCTGAAGAAACTTTAACAATCAGAAGATTGCCAAGTAATCTGTGAAATGCACAGTATTCTGCATATATCTCCATATATTATTGTAACTTCACATCATGGTTTTTAATTTTTCTCAACTTGTGATTTTAAGAATAATTTTTTTAAAACAATGATATAAACTTGCCATAGAAACAAAACACAATTTTGGGTTTAAAGAAGATGTTACTATGAAATGGACACAAATAAGCTAACACTTCCCTCTGTTTAAATGATAATATTTTGATAACATTTTATAGCAACCAAAGAATTAAAGAAAATGTGTTTAAGCTTTTGTCTTTTGTCCATTGATTAAGATTCATTTATACTTGCCCTGATGTCTAAATAGTATATGCTGTTTTCCATCGTGGTTGGAAAAGATGCTTGATATGATTTCAATCCTCTTAAATTTATTGACTTGCTTTGTAGCCTAACATATGATCTATCTTGGTGAATGTTCCATGTGCACTTGAGAAGAATATGCATCTGGTTGCTTTTGAATGAAATGTTCTATAAATATCTGTTAAATCCATTTGGTCTAATGTGTCATTTAAGGCCAATATTTCCTTATTGATTTTCTATCTGGATGATTTATCCATTGATGTAAGTGGGGTATTAAAGTCTGCTAGTATTATTATATTGCTGTCTATTTCTCCCTTTGGGTTTGTTAATATTTGTTTTATTGGTTAAGGTGCTCCTATGTTTGGTTCATAAATATTTACAAATATCATATCTTCTCATTGGATTGATTCCTTTATTATTACATAACACCTTTCTTTGTCTATTATTATAGTCTTTGTTTTAAAGTCTATTTTGTCTGATATAAGTATACCCACTTCAACTTTCTTTTGGTTTCCATTTGCAGGAAACGTCCTTTTCCATCACCTTCACTCTCAGTCTGTGTGTCCTTAAAATTAAAGTGAGTCTTTTGTAGGCAGCATACAGATGAGTCTTTTTTTTTTTCCATTCAACCACTCTGTCTTTTGATTAGAGAATGTAGTCCATTTACATTTAAAGTAATTCTTGATAGGTATGTGCATATTGCCATTTTCTTAATTATTTTCTGGCTGTTATTGTAGTTCCTCTCAGTTCCTTTCCTCTCTTCCTCTCTTCCTTTTTGATTTCATAACTTTCTTTTGCAATATACTTATATTCCTTTCTCTTTATTTTTCTGTATTTACTACAGGTTTTGCTTTGTGGTTACCTACACATACAACTTATATTGCTAACAGTCTATTTTAAGTTGATACCAGGTGAGGTGTCCCAGGTGGCTCTTGGGTGGGCTTCCTGATGGAGTCTACAGAGCAGGCAGTAGAATCTGTGTCCCCTTGATGCTTCCTGAGAGCCCTGGCAGCTGTTTTCCCAACCCCTTTCCATCCTAGTTCAGCAGCACACCTTAGTATTCTGGATGGGATGAGAAAAAATGGGCCTCTCTGGCAGCATGTCTCAAAACTGGGGAAGGCTGGAGAAGTCAAGCACTCACTCAGGCACTGTTACCTTCTCTGTAGGAGAAATCACTGGCTGAGACAGTCTCTCTTGGCGCTGAGGTGTGCTGTCTTGGGGGAGGGGAGAGGTGGATAAAGTGAAACTGATCCCTTCACTGCACCTTATCTCCTTTTTTTTTCCCCCTCCCACAGTGTTGGAACTTTTCTGGACTCCTGGACAAGATACTCTTGTCTGTGAGTGATTATCAAAATCAATGTTTTTTTTTGTTTGTTTGTTTTTGTTTTTTTTAAAGATTTTATTTATTTATTTGACAGAGAGAGACACAGCAAGAGAGGGAATACAAGCAGGGGGAGTGGGAAGGGAGAAGCAGGCTTCCCGCTGAGCAGGGAGCCCGATGCGGGGCTCGATCCCAGGACTCTGGGATCATGACCTGAGCCGAAGGCAGACACTTAACGACTGAGCCACCCAGGCGCCCCAAAATCAATGTTTTTTTGAAAGAAGATGTAGAAAACTCCTATTCCACTATTTTGTTGATATCTTTTCTAATCAATATTTTTGTATTTTTATAAATATTTTTGAGCTTTGTTCTGGGACACAATAAGTTACTTGGAAATAGTTCAATCCTTTCAGACATTGGTTTTAAGTTTTGATAAGAGGGACTGGGTCTGCATTTGATCTAGGTCTATATTTTCCCTACTACTGAAGCATAACCTTTCTGAACACTGTACCCAATGCCCCATGAATTATGAGGATTTCCATTCTGATCGATAGAGGCAGACTCTCTTCCTGTATGTATGAGTACTGGGTACTGTTCTCTCTAATCTTCTCAAGTGTTTTTTTCCCCTGGAATTAGGTAAGTTCCTTCCTCTGATCTGCTAATTAACACTATGCTGAATAATCAAGAAGGACTCTCTTGAGATCCTCAGAGTTTTCTCACTGTGCAACACTCACTTATTCAGTACTCTGTTCTACAAAGTCTAGCACCTTGATGTCCCCAGACTCTCAGCTTTGTCTCTGCAACTCAGAGAGTCTGCCATACCATGCTCCGTCTGGGCCCCCCTCTCCGAACTGCAACCTGGAAAATTTCTAAAGAGGAAACTGGAGCAACTGTAAGTTCACCTGATAGGCTTCCTTTCCCTCAGAGATCACTGTCCAGACTCTGGAAGTCCATTGCTTCATATATATTTTTTCGTTTATTTGGTCAGCTTCAATAGAAACACAAATTTGTTCTCTGTTGTTCCATTTTGGTCGGAAGTGGAAACCTTAACTTCTTCCTCTATATGTTAGAATACAACACCCACCTCTATCCAATTTAGGCAAAGTGTCATTTATCTGTTTTAGATTAAGAAAGCAAACAAATATAAACTTAAATGTTATCCAGTGTTTAAAAGAGAATTTAAAACCATTTTGAGCATTCTACAGAGAGACATGGGAGGTACCAGACAAAAAATTCCATTCATGCCATCCTTCCAGAATCTCCCTTCTTCAGCTCAGCCAGACCCCCAACGACTCAGCACTAATTCTGCCCAGAAACCCTTCCCAGACCAAGCCTGAGTAGGAGTTTTTCTTTCTCTGCCCTCCTATATCGTTTCTTGTGTCTGCCTTTCTAATGTAAATCAATACAGACTTTCCAGTCTTCTTTCAAATCCTTTTCTACCCATCTCCTCGATTAAAAAGGCTTGACTTCAAAAGAGGTAAAAAACGGAAACCTTCCGACAAAGTGGTCTGTGTTTGGGTCTGTGTGCGTGAGAGAGGGGTTATGAACATATATCGTCTAATTTTTCTTTTGTATTTGTCACATCATACCTTAAGCTTAGGAAAGCAATAGGCTGAATTAATCACTCTTATAATTAGACAAATCACGTATGTGTCTGTTCCTAGCTGATTGTTAAGATCTTTTCCAGCTTTAAAAAATTTATGAATCCTCCTGGATTGGATGATTTCCAATCCTTCTGGGTGGTTCTGAAGGCATTTTTAGGGGACTGAAACCCTGGAGTGACAGAGAGTATCCCTGTGTCGCATGAAAGGAAGGCAGGGATCCTGAAGGACCTCTGCCTATTCGCCCCTGGGATCAGCTTACCTGGGAGAGGTGCCCCTGTGCTCACGGCCGCCATCGCCCTCTAATTTAAAGGTAAGACAAGAGTCAGTAGGGCACTTTAACTTTTCACTTTCCTGACAGTCTGTGAAATGAACAGCCCTGACCTGGTCTCTGACACTGACCTCAGAAGGCATAAAAGCCTACTTCGAATAAACAATCCCATGTGGCTGTGGAGCTGAGAGCCTTTCCCGAGAGGAGCACATGGGGAGGCAAACAGGGCTGTCATCCTGGAAGCGCTCTCACATGATTTCATCTCGTCTCCATATCTGTGTCAAGTCTTTTCTGCAAAAGAGGGTCACCAAACGAGAAATGGGAACAACAGACAGTGTTAAGTGTGAATTTAGATTCAGAAGAGGAAAAAGAGAATATTATGCATGATAGTAATATGGCAATTAGATATTTTAAATTCACGTCTTTAGGCAGAAACAAATGAAAACCCCGTTCAAGCTAACATTTCCTTCATTGATTCAGTAAATATTTATTGAGAGCCTACCAAGTGCCAGTACTGTTCTCAGTATATGCTCGTGCAGCATGGAAAAAAGAAGGTAAAGATCCTGTCCTCGAAGTGCTTTGATTTGTAACTGTGATTGCAAAGGTGTTATCGCCACTCTGTGAAATGTCATAGGGAATGGGAAAGTGCCAGATGACAGGGGATGCCAAATCCCTTCTTCGTGTTCAAAGGAAACAGCAGAAGGAGAATTCAGAAACTCTGTGCCATTGACATCCTTGGGTAAAATTACAGAACGGATTTGAATCCTTAACCCAAGAAAAAGAACTCCCGCCTGCCCCTTTACGCTAAGTATTGTGAACAGCTTCGCTTTGCTTTGTGATTGTTTAATCAGACAGGGAAGTCAGGAGAGCTCTGTGTGCACAGCACATCTTGATTTCAGCAAGACATTTCATCACTTTGAGGATTGGTTTGAAGGGTTTGGACTGGCTGAATAAACACTCTGAGAATCTAGATTCAGTGGATTGATACCAAGTTAGAAGGAGACTTAAAATATCAGCTGATAGAAATATGCTTTCCTCTAATATAACAGAGGCTCTTGACAAAAAGAAAAAAAAAATTAATTGTGAACCAAAGGCACAGGTAAAAAGTAAAATAAAAACATCTACCTCATAAAATTTATATGAAGATTATGACTTCACCTGCTTGCTACATACTAGGAACTCGGTAAATATCACTCTGACCCCTTGCTCCTTGGCTCAAAACATAAAGTTTACTTTTCATTCTATTCCTGGAGATATGCTTAAATATCACTATTACTAAAAGAAAATATTTGCGTACTATGATTCAAACAAGAGTTTGCATTTAAATGTTTGGTATAAACTTAAAAGAAAGAACTTAGTAACATTTAATAATTAATATTTATGCTTTTTAATAAGAGTTAAAAATATATAAAAATTCACCCTTTTAAATGCCTACATTTTCTCATGAAAGGAAAATGGAAAACATACTTAACCATGTTCTCAACATAATCTATATCTTTGGTTTGTCTTTACTGTGAGTGTTAACAGCTGAATGACAGCCTCATAAAGATAAATGTACAAGCATATTCTTTGCAGCATTATTTGAAATTGGAAAAACAAAATTGTGCCTTTAGGGGAGTGGTCATGTAAGTTATAGTACATCTATACAATGGAATTGTATGCAACAAAAAAATGATAAGGAGGTGGGCCTATAAATAATGACATGGAAAGACCTCAAGAAAACTAAGAAAAAATGAAGTCTTAGAACTACGCAGTATATTTCCAATAGTATAACCAGCCAAAGGACAAAGGATGTGTGTGTGTGTGTGTGTGTGTGTGTGTGTGTGTGTGTATGTGTAAGAGAGAATTCATAAGAATAGACCCGAGAAGATGATACTTAATCTCTGATAGTGGTTACCTCTGATGAAGGAAAAGGGAAACAGTACAGGAAAAGTGAATGGGACATTTATATTTTGTTGGTGTTACTTCTATATTGATCAAGTCTTCTAAACAAAAATGCATGCATGCATATTTTTTTAACTTAAAGTAAAATATTGACAAATGCTCAGAATTATTGGTCAAGAGAATTCTTCTTCTTTAAGCTATCTCTCAAAGAGCACACTGGTACTAGGAGAAAAATTAAGATCTCAAACCCAAACTGTGATTTATTTGTTTAAATAGAAAAGTGAAATAATATTCTCATGATTAAATTTTTATTTAAAAAAGTCTAATTTGCCTATACAAAGAAGCAATTTTACCATTTGCAATTAGTGTTCTTTAAACAATAAAAGCAAATATAATTACCATATTTTCTTTTTTGCAGTCATTACATGAAAAGATCTAAACCAACAATATAAGACGGAGATTCATTAACTAGATTTTATTTTATATTTTCATTTTTTTTTTTTTTTTTAAAGATTTTTTATTTATTTATCTGACAGAGAGAGACACAGTGAGAGAGGGAACACAAGCAGGGGGAGTGGGAGAGGGAGAAGCAGGCTTCCTGCTGAGCAGGGAGCCCGATGTGGGACTCGATCCCAGGACCCTGGGATCATGACCTGAGCTGAAGGCAGACGCTTAACGACTGAGCCACCCAGGCGCCCTATATTTTCATTTTAATTAATTTGTCCAGATTGACCCCCAAATGGAGTAAGAGCTCATTTTCCACTTTTGATAATCACAAAAGGGACGCAGACTCTAACATGGATTGTGATCATGGTGCTCTCCTCCTTCCCCCTCCTGCTGCTCTTCTTTTTCCTTTCTTTTCCTCCTTCTCTTCCTCTCCCTCTACTTCCTCCTGCTTTTCTTTCTACTCCTTCCTCTTCAAATGGCACTTCTTTTGTTCATTTAGTTACCAGATCAGAATACAACAAATGGAATTGCCTGTTATCTATATTCACTGAATCAACATCAATAAAAACATTTCTAAACATTTTTCTCAAGGCAATCTTTGGAGAGACCATCTTCAAACTCAGTGTTCCCAGCAGTACCGCAACCACATTTTCTGACCTTTGCTTTTTCCCATTTTTGACCCATAAAATTGCAGTGACTGCTGGGTATAAAATAAAAGTTCCAATGCCAATCAATCATCCCATTTGAATTTAGACATGTTCCAGAGAACTAATTGGTCTTCTCGTAGGGCAATGCCTTTGATGTTGCTGAGGTCAAAAATGTCATCCCCTCCTGCTAGAGACCTGTATCCTTCTGAACAGGTCATAGCTTTTCTGTCTATCTTGGCAAGTTATATCTGCTTTTAAAGAGGCTCTCAGTTTGGTCATAGGTCATTTAAAGCACTTATTTTGTAAATTGCACGTGTTTTATTCTCTCAGAGGTGTCAGAGCACTTTGTTCTTATTCCTTTCTAAATTTTGCCATGAAGAAAAAGAGCTGTCATGAATCACCTTCTTTGACTTTCTCTGGGGCGGGACTGTATCCTTCAGCTTCAAGAAACGGTTACTACCACACAGCTTTCTTTGTCCTGTCCATTATAAAGAAATAGACAAATTAAAAAAAAAAAAAAAATCCTATGTAACCATTTGTGTGGTTGGCAAGCCCAGAATGGTTCAGTCATTGCGTGGCCATCCATGCCAATCTACAAGGAGATGGCCACTTTGTTCCTACAGAACTTCTCTGTTTTCAACATTCCATTCATGCAGTCTCCACCAATGTTCTCAGTCTGTTTGCAACACTCTTTCCAGGAACACAGAAGTAGAGAGGAAGGAGAAATTTTCTAGTTTTAGAGCTTGACAAGTATGTGTCTGTAATTGAGCTTCATTGTGAACACGTGCATGTCTAAATTGTTTTCTTATGTTGGTTGAGCAAAACAAACAGACAAACAAATAACATTCCTTGGATCAGCATAGATCAGCATAGATCATTGTGTCCTTTGACACAAATCCAGTGAACAAAAAGTGCTAACCATGACTGAGTCTAAATTTTCAGCCATCCCATTTGAAATCAGAATTTAGGTGGAGTTACAGAAAATAAAGTGATGCTTTATTCACTCAACAAGTACTTATTGAGTATTTCCTCTGTTCTAAGCACTGTTTGAGGGGCTGGGAGCAGAGCTGAAGGAAAAACAGGAAAAAATCTTCTACCGGAGGAGGCAGATACTCTGGTGCACACCTATGACTGCGGACTGAGGAACAACCTGTTATATTTTGGGACTGCTTGGAGTTTGCTAGCAATCCTCCTTGACTGTGTAGTTTTGCTAAAGTCCAATTATTAGCCCTGGACACTGGCTGTGATTGTCCCAAGACTCACAGGGCAAAGATAACAGTGGACTGTCAGAAATAATTATGGATTTTGGAAATACAATGATTCTAATGAGGACAGGCATGAATATGAAAGTGCACAAAATGCCTTAAAACACTTGGACATATAAAGTGTGGTAATATGACTGAATAGAGACTTTTTAGAATTTTGCAAGACTCTTTCCTTGTTCCTGAAGTACACCCAAAAAAGTGTGGCATGCAAATCAATGTAAGCCCCATAGTTCAGACTCAAAATTCCTCTGAAAAGCTATATTGAAAATCTGGAATGTTACATGATAATGTTGCCAGAGTTCTATGAAATATAAACATCCCTATTGTCTGGACCCACACTCTGAGGCTTTCATCTGAGCTAAGGACTTGGGATAGGCTAATACTATAATGGGAATGACGAAACTTTGGAAATATATATACAATTTGGAAATAGAGGCTGTATTCTGAAAGTGAACCTCGTGCCATAAAAAAGAGATATTTGGAAGTTAGTAAGCATTTTAGGGATGCTGCAGCAAAGCAAATATGTGAAGTTTTCCCATATATTGAAATATGACCTGGGCAGTAGAGGCTTAATGAATGGGCTCATAAAATAAGTAACAATTTAGTGATTGTGGATCAATAGCTTCACAATTTAAGATAATTTTGAGTATATCAAAAACAAAATAATTGTCTAGAAAAAATTTCAGAAAACTTACCATGACACTGATTAAGGACAAAAATTAATAAGGTGCCTACATTCTTATGGAGGTTAGAAACTGGTCCAGAGGCCATATGCTTATACCAGATAATCTGGTTCTATTGATCTCTAACAGTTTTGACAGGGTCTTGGTCAAGTCCCATTCTGTTCTCAAGTTTTTCCTGACTATATACAAGGACTTCCATCCTCAACTTCTTCTAACTATGGAAGCCATTAAAGGAAGGCGAGGAGATATAATAGCTCATGTCTACACGTCAATGGCTCCAAGCTAAGGCTCTCTGATAAGCGGCACCTTGGGCCATGCCGGGCAAGGCAGAATAACATCTTCCATAGCAAGTCAAGTCCCTGCCTGGGGACTAGAGGCATTTGAGGAACCAGATAAAAGCACTTTCTGCAGGGTTCCTAAAAACTATCTGTCAGAGCAAAGGAACTCCAGTATTCTAGAAAATGGGTATGCCATTTACGTTTTGGCCAAAGGCCAGGATAGGATAATGCTGTTGCAGAACGTTAGCCCATAACCAAGAATCATCAGCCTCACAAAGAAGGTCAATATCATGAAAAAAGACATTAAAAATTCCATGGAATGCCCCAAGAAGCAGAGTTAATATGCTAAGCACCTCATAAAACAGACTTAATAGACCAAATATTGAATAAAAGAGAGAAATAACCTTAAGGGAAATACGTATACAAAACAAAGAATGTTGTGTACATTTACACATCAATAAACTTGAAAATATGGATAAATTTTGGGGAAACAAGAAAAATGCCCAAATTGGTGCAAGAAAAGATAACAAATGTGAACAGACTGATAACCAATAAAGAAATAGGAATGCAATAAACAGGCATTCTCTTCAAATAGTTCTAGACCTAGAGAATATTACAAGTAAATACTATCAGAATGTCAATGAACAGGTTGTATTTCTCTTTCTCAATATGTTTCCACAAATTAAATCCATATATTAAGTTAGGCGAAATGTCCAATTAATTTAATTATCTAAGTGTAAGTGATACTAAATTATCTAAGAAAACAAAATTATAGACAAATTTCAAATGAATATAGACATAAAAATTCTAAATTAATGTTAGCTGATCAAAAAGAGCAAGATATCAACCGAATGATACATTATAATTGAGTAGATTTTATCCTGGAAATGCAAGGGGTGTTAAATAGCTGAGTATCTCCCAATATTTGCCACCACATTAATGGGGGAAAAAATCACATACTTTTTTATACATGCAGAAAATCATTTGAGAAATTTCAGCACTTACTTACGATAAAGGCTTATAGAAAGCATGAACAGACAAGAAATTCCTTAACCTGATAAAGGCTATTTTCCAAAAACCCAAAGCAAATGGACAAGGAATGTTAGGAATATTATTTTCAAGGTTTGGAAGGAAACAGGGATTCTTGGTATTGCCCCTATTGTACAATATATTATGGAAGGTCCTGGAAAAGGGAGTATGAAAAGCTGTATGGAATAGAAAATATAATGTAGTCATTATTTCTGGATAATTTGGTAATTTACCTAGAAACCAAAGGGGGTGGGGGGAAACAGAAAAGCTATTAAAACCAATAAAAGACTTAAGCAAGATTGTTGGATTAAAAAAGTAGCCGAAGTCATCAGCATCCCCCTGCACCAGCAAGAACCAAAAAGATAATATAATAGAAAGCATACAATAAATATGTGAGAGTTAATCTAACAAAATTCTATTAAAAGACACAATATAAGGCCTGAATAAATGGAGATTTACATTTTGTTTGTAAACTGGCCAATGTAACATCATGAAGAAGTGAATTTTCTTGGGAAGATAAGGCTTTTTAAAACAAGCCACAAGAGTACCAGCAATGAAAAATCTGCATTTATTTTATAACACCACACAAGATGCCCCACTTAAAATAAAACTCTAGGAGTGCCTGTCTGCCTCAGTCAGTGGAGCATGAGACTCCTGATCACAAGGTTGTGAGTTCGAGTCCCATGTTGAGTGTAGAGACTACTTAAAAATAAAATCTTTGAAAAAATAAAAATGAAGTAAAACTCTGAAGATCAGTGACAGCCAGGAAACATTTGTAAAACAGATAATAAGAAGACTCAATATCAACAAAATATAAAATGTCTAATAAATCAGTAAGAGAAAGCAACCCATTAGAAATATAGTCAATCAAGAACTATCAAGAGGTAATCACAGGGGCACCTGGGTGGCTCAGTCGGTTAAGCAACTGCCTTCAGCTCAGGTCATGATCCCAGAGTCCTGGGATCGAGTCCCACATCGGGCTCCTTGCTCCACATGGAGCCTGCTTCTCCCTCTCCCACTCCCCCTGCTTGTGTTCCCTCTCTCTCTCGCTGTGTCTCTCTCTGTCAAATAAATAAATAAAATCTTTAAAAAAAAAAAAAAAGAGGTAATCACAGAGGACAGCATTAGAAAGCCAACAAACAAAGGAAACTGTGGTCAACCTCACCAGTAATTAGAGATATCATTTTAGAAACACCAGTGGAATACCATTTCCCCCCTATCAGAGCCACAAAAAAATATAAATTCTGACATTATAAATGCGTTAATAGCAAGGGCTATGGGGCACTGATTCCCAAATTGCATCAGAATCGCCTCAGTGATAGTAGTGGTGGTGGTGTTTGGCGGGGGTGGGTGGCTAGAAAGTTCTCATGCCTGACTACCGCCCCAGTCTTCTGATTTATTTGATATGGACTTTCAAAACCATGCCTACGATGTAGCCTTATAGAGAGAACTATCATGTGAGATGTGCTGTATAATTTCAGATATTCTAAGGGATGTCATGTCCAAGATGAGATTGCCTAATGTGAATCTAATGAGGAGAACAAGTACTAATAAACGGAAGTTGTAGAACATTAGAATAACTTGTAGTAATAGTTTCCAAAGAAACGAGGACTTGCTTTATGAGATGGAAAGCTGCCTGTTGGAATAGATTGGTAGATGGAGTAGATGACCTTAAAATGACCTGTAAAAATGTGATACTAGTAACAGTCTAACCTGAATCTTTCTTTCCACCTTTTTTTTTTTCCTTTTTGCCTCCAAGAATTCCTGATTCAAGCTTCTTTTTCCTAGGAGAGAGGCATAACCCAGAAGGTGGTTGTGCATTCTCAACTCTTGTTCCTATGTGGCTTTTTTGTTTGTTTCTTTTTGGTTTTTGTCCTTTTCTTTTCTTCCTTCTTTCTTTCTTTCTTTCTTTCTTCTTTCTTTCTTTCTTTCTTTCTTTCTTTCTTTCTTTCTTTCTTTCTTTCTTTTTCTTTCTTTCTTTCTTTCCTTTCTTTCTTCTTTCTTTTTTTTTTTTTTTTTCTAATTAGGGAGCAAGATGGAGCACAGGAATCTCAGAACTCTCACGGTACATTTAACAAAATATTTCCCACCTTGGAAGAGAATGGGGATTTTTCTTCACCTTTGTGGATGTTAATGGGCTCCTGCTTCAGAGATCAGGTTTATGGTGATCACTCCATTGTTCAGAAGCTAGGGAATATTAGAGCACATCCTTATACAGGACCTGAGGTTTAGCAATATGGAGCTAAAAAAGCCCCAATTTCTATGCTGCAGTTGCTTACTAAGAACAAAGCCGACTAAATTCTCTGATCCTATATACTGAAACTTTTACTTGGGGTCTGGTGAAAATAGAGTTTTCAAGGCAAATAATCATATATCACCATTCAAACAACCCCTTTGTATGATATATCCATTATTATATAAATAGTGATTTTTCTTACTAAGGAGATGAAAAATTCCTTATATTTAGTAAAAAAAAAAAATAAGCCACACTTAATCCACATTTATGTATGTATATTACCATATGTATAATAAACTATACATATATATTTCCTTCTGACAATTTACTCCAGGAGACTGTAAATATAATTCTGGGCAGAAGAAGAGAATAAGGTATCTGTTACTACCAAATGAAAAGTACTCAAGCTTTTGAAAGAGGTTATTAGGGGTACCTGGGTGGCTCAGTCCGTTAAGTGCCTGCCTTCGGCTCTGGTCATGATCCCAGAGTCTCAGGATCGAGCCCCACATCGAGCCCCACATCGAGCCCCACATTGGGCTCTGAGCTCAGCGGGGAGTCTGCTTCTCCTTCTGCCCCTTACCCTGCTCATGCTGTCTCGCGCATGCGCTCTCTCTCTCTCTCAGATAAATAAATAAAATCTTTTTTTTTTTTAAAGAAAGAAGCTATTAATCAGTAGAATAGACAGTGAAATTGAGTTGATTTGTTACTTAGACTACAGTCTTGACTTCCTCATCTATTTAATCACTCTTAAGAACTAGATTTCTTAAATTCTCTGGTATCCTCATTTTTAAGGAAATTTCCCTCAAGTTCTTGGCTGGGCAAAGATGAGAAGGGGTGCTGATTGGAGAGGTAGCATTCGGTGTGGTTAGGGTGTGGTGGGCATCGTGCAAAATGCTTCACACAAATGGCTTTACTGGAGTCTCACATCTCTATCAGGCATAACTATTAGCTTCCTTTTGCATGGGACAAAATGAAACTTTGATTAAATCATTTTCCCAGGGTCACACAGTGTGTGGCAGAATGGTGACTTGAACCCAGTGCATCTGACTTTGTCCGTGGTGTATTAGTCTGTGCGAAGTTCTTAAACATTGGAAGGAGAGGACTTTATAAAAATCCCATATTACAAGACAAAACAAAACAGAATCCCGTATTACATATAAAGAGAGATTGGAGCAGGTATTCATTAAATCAATTCAGCTTTATGTGAAAATACTTTATAAAGGAGTTTTTATTTAATTTTTATAAAACTCAGCAGTGATATAAACCTGCAATCAAATGCTGAAAGACATCATTGATTTATAATACTTTAATTCAGACTTTGTGATTAATTATACCTGAACTAGATAAAATCTACCTGTGCACGTTTTTAAGAAAAGAGCATTGTTTGTAAAATTACCACAAGTGATATTTTTAACACAGTTAAAAATAAACTATTACTGCGTGTTTTAACACACTCATTCTTTGCGACCAGATGACATGACTAAATTCAGTGCATCCTATTAAATTTAGACCTGACATGATCTCCTTTAAGAAATATGTAACAGCTAGCTCAAATTAGGTTAAGTACTTTAAAGTAATAAAATATAGTTCATTTAAAATATTTAATAGTTCAGATATTTCTCAAAATCAAATGAAACTTCCATCCAGTAATTTCAGATGAATGAAATTTTACCATGTCTATTTGAATCAATGCCTCTAATTCCCATTACTTTCGAAGAGATACGGGAGTTTGTTAAGACGTTTCAGTTGTAGGATGCGATAAATGTTCATTTTCCTTTTAATAAGCATTTGCTTTTATTAGCTGAAGCTAATGCTACCGTATTTCTTCCTTTTGGGTTTTATATTCAAATTGGTTTTAAGTCCAAGCCCCTGAGACCGAAGCTTCTTAGTATTCTTAAACCCTAAATGATAGAGAAGTTTCTAAATTTGGAATGCATTGTTCTTCCTTCCCAATTTGGGGATTCTGCTTTATAGATAAGTAATAACTGGCCACAGCCCTTGAACAAAATTACTAATGCCATTTCTGATGCTGTTTTTATTATGCTATACCCCTGGCACCGAAAGCAATAGTCAGGGCTCCAGCACAGCAAAGGTGCTTGTTCTCAGCCTGATCAGACAAGCTTCATGATGACCTCCAGATCAAGGCACTGCCGGTAAGCCACTGAGTTGTCACCGGTGAGGCCGAGTCCCCATTACCGTCTGATGATAAATCACAGCTACAACAGCAGAGCAGTCAAGAGCTCACACAGCCAATCCTTCGGAGGTTTTGGATGGGCTGGTTCTCCTACTGTTTTGCATCTATTGACGGTGCACTCAGAACCCCCAAATGGCCTCTGCTTATCTCCAGCTTTAGATAATTTATGCTTTTTGCCGCGTTGCCTCACGGCTGAAGCTGTTATCAGGAACAAGGAGGTTTAGGAAATCGGATCCACTGAAATGCTAATCCTCCTGCCAATTAGGACACAAAAACAAGTTTTCTTCACTGATTTGCTTTTGTTTATTTGATACTGCCAATGTGGATTTTATGATTACAGTTTAGGACAATTGTTTAGCTCCAAAACAAAATAAGCATTTAATTTGACTAGCTTCCTCTTTTCACAAGAGCGGTTGGGCAATTTGCACTGATTCAAATGGCCAGATGGTTTCCTCTCTGTTTGTCACTGACTAAATAGATGTGTAAATATTTTTATTTTCACAGAGGGCTGGTCTTGAGAAGAGAATTTGTTGAAACCCCTCTCAATGGTGGGCTTCGGCTCCAAGATGCACTCATCCTAATTTAGATTCTTCGATGTAAAGTGTCTTCTCTGTGAACTATTTCACGTAGAAATATGATGCTTATCTTGGAATTTCATTATGATGAAATTTTTTTCATCCCTTGCTGCTGTCCAAGTTTTATGAAATCTTATCTCTGAGAATTTTATGAGGTTGTTTGACTAGTCATTAAATGTATTACTTTCAGTGATATGAAACATTCCTAAATGAGTAACTACCAAGCCCATAAAATTCTCATGTGCTTATTAGCATAGTATAATGAAAATTGGAAATGCAAGGTTAGACTGTACTTTCAAACAGGCGAATTAAACTCATACCTAACTGTAGCTATGTTTTTCTATTTACTATTTCTAAACAAGATCTCTAAGGTTTTCAGGTTGGGGAAGGATGAGGTCACCCAATTGTCATGATTGATCACCAATTATTCAAGTCTTCTTGTGTTGACTGTTGATGCCAGTTATTGAGATAGTAATCTTTGGAGTGATAAGGGAAGCTACAAAATTAATTCAACCTTGAGATTCCATTACACTTAATGTCACCTAATAGAACATTTGATATTTTTAATCCTAGTTAAAGGCTTTCTCCCTAAGCTATTGCTGATGGCAGAAATGATGGAAAAGAAAAATATCTGACTTTATAACTTCTGCAATTCTTTTTCCTCTGGGGATATTTCAGTGTATAGCATTTATGTAGGTGGCTTCTCAAATGGCTCCTTGATTCTTTTATGGAAATGTAAGGTAGGTGTCTGTATTTTAAGTTGAAAATGAAATGATCATATTCCCTCGTATATAAAAGCTGCTTCTCTTAAAGGACTTGTTTCTGCAAGGTATTCTAAAGGTGAATTTAGAAAACTTTCTTAACTTTTTCTTCTAAGGGATCACAATTTTTTAAAAATCTGAATTAGTAAAACCCATGCCATTCCAGAAACTACTTAGAATTGAATTTTAGGTGAGATCTAACCTATTAGCATATACCTTGAAGATAAATATTAAGTCATTAGCCAAGTAATATACTTCATTGTTTGTTCTGAATTTATCGGTGGGCACATTATTTTTGAAATTGTATTTTTGTTTTATTTTGTTTATTTCTCTCCCATTTAACCATATTTTTGGATATTGATTTCTTTTCTTTTTTTATTAAAACTTTTTTTTTTAAGATTTTATTTATTTATTTGACAGAGAGAGACACAGCGAGAGAGGGAACACAAGCAGGGGGAGTGGGAGAGGGAGAAGCAGGCTTCCCAAAGAGCAGGGAGCCCGACGCGGGGCTCGATCCCAGGACCCTGGGATCATGACCTGAGCCGAAGGCAAAGGCTTAACAACTGAGCCACCCAGGCGCCCCTGGATATTGATTTCAAATTCCTCAGGTTCCAACAGACTCTACTATGAACCTTCACACTTGTTTTACTTGTATCCAGGTCTATGTTAATAAAACTCACTGCAAAGCCACCAAATTGTTTGCTTCTCTATCTGTGGAATGAGGTTTTCAAAAAGGAGAGTGAAAACATTATTTGTTTTATGCCACATATAAATTGTGCTGTGAACAGGAAGTCGGTAGCAGTTTGAATTTAGAAATAACCACGTCTGCCACCTTATTTGGCTTTAATGCCCCCAAATCAGAAATTAAGTAACATTAAGGAATGTGTGTGTGTGTGTGTATGTGTGTGTGTGTGTGTTTATTCATCTCAATCTATTCAACTTTTCTCTAATATTACAAATGACGCAGTTAGTAAGCTCATGCGTCATGGAGTCCTGGTGGATAGAATGTCCTTCACTGAATATAGAAACCAAAAAAAGGCAAACAAAATACAAAGTAAACAAATGAAAACAGAATAATTTGCCTGCTTGCTGGTGATGATTATTTTTTTACAGGAATGGAAAATAAATATGATAAAATTAAGCATGAAGGAGCGATAAAGTCGCATTTGGTGCAACTTAGGAGATGGTCTTAAATTGTATTAGTCTATCTGTTTTGAAATGATAGTTCTCCTGTACTCCCTCTACTCTCAGTCACCATCTTTTCTCTCCTCTGCTTCTTCTCTTTTCTCTAAGAGAAGTCTAGCCTCTTTTGGCATAAACTTTCTTACTCTGCTATTGGAGAGCTCTTTTTGGAGGGTACACATTTTCTTCTAATCTAAAACCTTTGTTTTCTCTTTGATACCATTTCCCTGCCTTCCTATTCTCAGATATCTTGCTGCTTGGTTAACATTTTACACATGGTCCTCACAGTAGTGACACCTCAAATGATTTTACTATGAAATTTGTCTCTGTGATAGTAAAGCCTTAAGTAAATGAAAGAAAACTTCTGACCTTAATATGAGAAACATTAAGCATTTAAGGTTTTAAAATTATTTTTCTGAAAAAATGTGCTATCCTTATGAATCAACCTAGCAAAGTTCAGGGAAATGTGCTTAGGCAAATCTCTGTCAGCTGAGAGAATGTGAAAGAGAGAGAGAGAGAGGTGGAGAGAGAAAGGGAGAGGAGCAGAGGGAGAAGAGAGGAAAAGAGAAGATGTGGTATATATATACAATGGAATATTATGCAGCCATCAAAAGAAATGAAATCTTGCCATTTGCAATGATGTGGATGGAACTAGAGGGTATTATGCTGAGCGAAATAAGTCAATCAGAGAAAGACATGTATCATATGACCTCACTGATATGAGGAATTCTTAATCTCAGGAAACAAACTGAGGGTTGCTGGAGTGGGGGGTGGGCTGGGAGGGATGGGGTGACTGGGTGATAGACACTGGGGAGGGTATGTGCTCTGGTAAGTGCTGTGAATTGTGCAAGACTGTTGAATCTCAGATCTGTACCTCTGAAACAAATAATGCAATATATGTTAAGAAAAAAAGAAGAAGAAGATAGCAGGAGGGGAAGAGTGAAGGGGGGGAAATCAGAGGGGGAGACGAACCACGAGAGACTATGGACTCTGAGAAACAAACAGGTTTCTAGAGGTGAGGGGGTTGGGGGGTGGGTTAGCCTGGGGATGGGTGTTAAAGAGGGCATGTACTGCATGGAGCACTGGGTGTTATACGCAAACAATGAATCATGGAACACTACATCAGAAACTAATGATGTAATGTATGGTGATTATAAAAAAAAATCTAAGATTCTAAAGGATTAAAAAAATAATAAATAAAAATAAAATAAATAAATCTTTAAAAAAAAAAAAAAGAAAAAGAAAAGAGAAGAGATTGGTCTGTAAAGGAAACCACAGGATTTGAATTTCTATTTCCCAAGACCTAAATGGGTTAGTCAGGAAGGATACCATCAGATCACACACACAACTACTGACACTCCCATTTTTTTCTACAAGCTTAGGTTTCTTAGGTTCAGCGAGAAGACTATTAAAGGCTTTTTTATTGATCTGTCGCTCTTCCAAATTCTTAACATATTCATTTTCTGAATTACATAATTTGGGACTCGGCTTTAAATTATCTTGTACCAGTCTTTAGTTGTCCCATATATGTAAATTTTATCTTCCCAAACAGATTCTGATTTCCTTGAGAGTAGAAATGCCTCTTCTTAATCTTTGATGTCTTCTTAGCACTGAGATGTGTGGCCCATAGACATTGGCTATCAGTACATTTGGAGATGGATTGAGATGGAGAGATTATAGCTGATGATCATTGGGCAGCTGCTCAAAGGTGGTATCCATAAGACCCTGAGGGCTTGGGCTCAAGAATGATGCATGTTTGCAAGCAGACTTTGAAAGAGATGGCAATAAACAGCATAAACCCCAATTTTTCTGAGAAGTCAAGAGACTACACAGCCTGGTAGTTGGAAAGCCACTGTAGAATTGTTTAGGATACATAGTTCCTTCTGTAGCCTGCACAATTTAAGCCAGCTGCCACGGATACCTGAGATCATACAAAGAATTCACTTGGACACATTCTTAGTATTTCTCCATAGGTATTTTTGGCAATTCGATATAGTTCTGTTTTGTGTTATGCAAAAATACGTAACTATTAGAGTAGGGATCCTTAAAACTATATTTAGACCAAGAGGAATGAGAACAACAATCTCGGCATTGGCTACAGAGAGTGAGGATTTTTGTTATAAGTGTTTATACCCAGTTCTATAGAGTTGCAATAATCATAAAGCCAAACAAAACCAAATGACCACATGTTGTGGTTTGAGTTAAGCAAACAACTAAGGAAACATGGAAATCACTGGATATCTATGTAAACTTGCAGTTTGTTCCCTGGTTTATGCACGTGTATTCATGTGAGGTGCTGACTCTGTTTTATGAAAGCGCGCTGAGAAAAAATATTGGCTTTAGGATTTTATTAGATTCTTTTTTTAGAGGAGAGAAGTCCAAACCTTTTATAAATCTTGCCAGCCTCTCTAAATCTGTGAAAAATATTAGAGTCCTCTAGAGCAAAGGTGAAAGTACTTGTGTTTATTTTTTTTTCTCTTGTTTTTCTACAGGGAAATCTCAAAGGCAAAGACATTTCTTTATATCTCACATTAGTGTTTGGTGCACTGGTATGGAGACAGGGCTGTTTCTCTGGAGATTCTGGTTCCCTTTTCCAATCTCTCCCATGTTTATTTGCAGGAGATATCAAGTTAAAGAGCAACCTTGAATGGAAAAAAGGACAGAAAAAAGACACTGAAGCTCAAGGGGCAACCAGGGAGAAATGGGGTCAGGAAGATGCAGCCACCTTGATTGAAGGCTGGAGCTGAAAAGGCCTTTAGAAATCTGATACCTTGATTCTACAGCTAAAGAAATCGAGGTCCAGAGGCTATAAGTAACTTAAACATACACAAGTAATCAATTAGTAGCCAAAAGGGAACTGGATCTCCTTTTCCTACTCCTACTTCTAAGCTTTTCCCCCAAATCAAATTGTCTTTCTTGCTGCAAGTGAATTGTGAGGGAGAGAAGTCACACAGTTTGAGCATCTTCTCCTCTTTGAAACTATTTGCTGTCAGAAACCTGAGCTTTGCCTTTTCTTGTCACTGTTGAGGACAAATCTCCAGCTCGATGGTCACGTCCCATACTTCATTATAACCTGAAGAACCACAGGCTACCAAGCTAAATATGGAATATTTGTAACTGATTGAGTGACTGTACATTGCCTTGGAAAGTAAACTAATGTTTGTTCATCCCTAATGAAATAGAAAACAGACTACGTTGTGTTGTGTAAATAGCTCTATAGTGGCCTTGCGTATTGTTCCCGACTGGTGAGCAGGTGTTTAGACCTGTTTTTGAGGTAGCCAAGGGAAAGCATTGGGCTGGGGGGGGCGGGGGGAGGGTTGTTGGCAGCGAAGGCCTGGCTGAGATCAAGAGCATAGTGAGTTGAATGAGCTGGATTCACATGCTTTTGTATTCTAAAAGCTCATGGCAATGAACTGAAAAGAAATTTGAGCTAGAGAGCACAGAGAACGTATAAAAAAATTGCCCTGACAAGGTTGTGTGATCGCTGGGGGAAGGAAGCATGCGGTAAACTCTTTGCACAGCATGCCTAGTCAACTTTGGAAGAGATGGGATGTTATAATGAGGATTCATCCCCTCTCTGAACTGAGGGGCGGATAGCTGACTGTGTCTCCAATATTTTAAACATTGACTGTCTAAGGTGCCTGGTCTCAAAGGTAATAGAAAGCGGAAAGCTCATAATCACTCATCTCTGCACCATTAATGAACAATGTTGCCATGCACCTCTTTTTGATCTTTAAAGCAAATGGAGAGGAATGTGCAAAGCAGAGCTGCCTTTCCTTGCCTCTGTGAGAACTTGGGCTGCGAGGACATGGTTCCCGCTGCGCAGCGTTGTCAGCTATCGGCCTGCAAGTCCTGGCTGTACCGTAACCAAATAAACTAGCACACAGCAGAAGGAAACACCAGTACTCTTAACATGCTGGGTTTTTTGTTTTTGGTTTTTGGCCTTGGTTTTAAGTTTGCAAAAGATATGGTTAACTATCAATATGGAGGAAGCCTAAATAGATCTAACTATCAATATGGAGGAAGCCTAAATGAGAGAACATCATGAAAAGGAGTGTTTTCTTTTAGCATCTGCCTAACACAATTTTCAGACTGGTAGAAATTAAACATAGAAGCTACATAGGACCAAGAAAGCATTTACTCTGTCACGCATTCATTTATTCATCTGTTTACTATTTATTTGATGGCCCATACATTAGATCTTATTCTAAAATGAGATCTGTTAGGAGTCTAATATCAGTATTTAGAGATGTGTAAAATGAGTTCATATGCTTTCTGTTTCTTTTAAAAAAAAAGATACGTAAAATAATGGGGTTATATGTTATTTTTCATATCAAGAGCACATTTACTCTATCTTTCTAAAACGGATCCCCTAATCATTGTTTCATGATGTGTCACTGAAAATGACAATGCAGGAGCATTAAGTGAGCATCTTATATTGGATTCTGACTCCATTTTTGATATTTCCTTTCCTTGCCTCACTTCTGGGAAAATCAGGAAGAAGACCCTGGAGCTCCATATCTTGTGCCAGTGGGAAGGAAATTCAAACAACTGAACTACCCTACCTGCTGGTGCCTGGGAACCCTCACTCCAGACCTGCCCTCAAAATACAATCCCCAAGTCGATTGCTCCTCCTTGCTCTCTCAAGTCATTTTCAAACTTGCTTGGGAGCCACCTTTACCCCTCATTGTATGAGTAATGAACATTTTCCACACCTTCTTGGTCCATGCAGGGTGTCATCTGTTTCAATATCTGAACAAAATATTGGAAGAGTTGGTCCTGTCACCCCTGTGGGGTAACCACATAGTAATATTTAATATGTAGGGATTTTACATAAACTGTCAAATGTAATTTTAACATAAACCAATGAAGTAGGTAAATCACTAATGAAAAAGCAGACTTAATGTGATTAAATACATTGCAGAATATCCATTTACATCTGACCCTAAAGTCCGTATTTTTTTTTTACAGCACGTGTTAGAGAGATTGTTTTTAGCTTCAAATCCATACAAATGTTCAAATAATCAACAGATAATTCACAAAAGAAGGGTAAAACCAAAATTGATAAATTCATGAAGTACTTGCTGGAGACACAATGATATCTAATGAATATCTAATGAACAAGAGGGACATTTCTCATCCTGAATCTATTTTGATCAATAAGAAAAACTTCCAGAAGCCACTGAACAAATTTCCTCCCCTAGGACTAGATTCACATGGGCAAGCCTCAACCGGACACTGGCAAAGGGATCGACACCACCTTGACTAGCCTATATTGGTTGTGCTTCATCCTGGGAGGAGGGAGGTTTGCTAGCTGAACATATAAAAGGATGATCGTTGAGAAAATTAGGGGCTTTGGCCCCAAGAAGGAGAAGAGTTGATGCCTCTCGAGCAAGCAACTATTCTGTCTTGTTCTGCCTTATATGTGCCATGATCACATGAACCCTAATACTGCAGTTTATTATATATTTAATACATTTTTGGCTTACTTTACATAGTAGTGTTTACTAGCTCATCATCCCCAAATCAAACAATAACAACAACAAAGCAACCTAGAGGCCACCCCACACCCCCCTCCACCTTTCCTCCTGCTCTCAATTGCAAGCAGTTTGTCATTCTGAGTCTGGTAGCTACCAAGACTTGTAAATGACCCGGGGTGGCTGGATTCCTGGCTGGGGTCCCTCTCATGTAGGCTACTCAGTTGACTAAAGAATGGCATCAAAGCCCAGAGGAGTGGACAAGGTGCGTAACAGGTCTTAGAAAGATCTCCATGTTTGGGAATGTGTGCACTCTATCACCAAAGGAGGTTTATGACCACTTCTTCGAAGTGACCCTGGTCAAATGACTTCCCTAAAGGCCAGAACTAGTTTTGGCTGATTCTTTCCTGATCCTACATCTGTGGAAATGCAAGGAAAGCAGAAAACAGAGAGGCCACTTTGGCTGTGTCTGGAAGAGGCAGATAACCTGCCTTGAAGACATGAGAAGATAAAAAAGAAAGAAAGAAGATAACTCTTGAACCTTTTATCCTGTAGAGAATCCTTGCCCCGCATACATTTCAGCCCCCAGAACTGAGCTTTGGTTAGCTCCTTGAGAGAATAACTGCCTGTTTAAGGGGTCATGACAGCCATAGAGATGAGGGTCAGGGTGAGATACTGAATATACATCAAGTGATATATGAGCAGATTGACAACTGAATTTAAAAAAAAAAAATAAGGAAGTGTGCCTGGGTGGCTTAGTCGGTTAAGCGTCCACCTTCAGCTCAGGTCATGATCCCGGGGTCCTGGGATCGAGCCCCACATCGGGCTCCCTGCTCAGCGGGAAGCCTGCTTCTCCCTCTGCCTCTGCCTCTCTTTTTCTGTCTCTCATGAATAAATAAGTAAAATCTTAAAAAAAATAAATAAGGAAAAGGAAGAAGGAAGAAAGAAGAAGGGAAGGAAGGAAGCATTGAAACACAAATGCAACACACACACGCACACCCCAAATTCCTGATTTGGGGACTAAAAAATTAAACATAAAATGAAAGGGGAGAATAGTTACTATTAAGAATGGATGATCTAAGTAAAAGAAATATCTCAAACTACAGGAAAAAATGATAAAGAGAAATCACAAAGAAAAAAGAAATTGTGAGAATAGCTTAAACAACAAAAAAGCAATGATTTGGAAGGAGGAAAGAGGAATGGATGGGAGTGAGGTAATTACTACACACCTAGAAATAAATTTTCCTGAACTGAGAGAAGATCTGAGTCTAGAAATTGAAAAGGCAGACTAAGTTCCAGGATGATTTAATAAGAAGAGATACACAACCTGGTAAATTCTTGGCAAAGTGTGTGAACTCCAAGGATAAAGAAAAATAAGGTATGTTTACAACTTAAGAGAACAAGTTACCAAAAAAAGGAAAAATAATAATAACAAGACATAGGCCTTATTATTTGATATCAGAAGCTAATAGACAACAGGAGATTATTTAGTACTCTCAGAAGAACAAACAAGAACAACGACAACAAACCAGCATTGCAAAGAATCCTATACTTAGTTTTCCTGCAAATGTAAAAACTCAGTTTTCCATGCAAGTACACTATCAAAGGAAAATACTTGAGAAAAGACCATAAGCAAAGATAATCATTAGACAAAAGACAGAACCCAGAATGTAGGAAGAGGAGGTAGTGGTGAGCAATGAACTTAAAATACGTAAATTCAGTAAATGAAGACATGAGGACTTTTAAAACTTAAGGGATTTAATGCAAAAACAATTAGAATAATCACTGAATTATTCTGGCAAAACCTAAGGGTTGGGAGTGGGTGTGAGTGAGAGAAGAGAGGTTGAAGTCATTCTCATGGTCTTGCTGGGGGGCAGGGGAAAGAATCAGAGAAGAGGGAGAGAAGTAAATGTATTCTAAGGGTCTTGTCCTATGAGGGTTAGGGAAAGGAAGTGAAAATAAAAAGTAAAGGATTGAGGGAGGAAGGAAAGAATACATTTTGGAACAACTAGCAGTAGCGTCATAGGGGGAGAAATACGAGTTGTAAGATAGAGTACAGGGGCTGGAAGGACCGTATTCTGCTCTTTCTAGGGGTTGAGGTCCATTGAAATTTCGTATACCCCCAGCGACATGCAGGCAATCTAAAGAGCTACTGTTTGGCTCCCATGCATCTAGCCTGGTTACTGCCAGTCTCACGGACAAATCCAACGAGGTGATTGAGTGACAGAGTAGCAGAGACCGGGGGAGATGGGTCCTGGAACAATGTGGAGAGTTCCCAAGAGTACTGTGTGTGAGCATAGTGAATGGCAGCACACAGTGTGTAGGGACATGCTTCTGCTTCAGCAAAGGCTGTGAAAAAGACAGGAAATGAGTCCTAAAAGTCCAGCAGGACTCTTGTGCCAGACATGCCCATCATTCACTGATATTTGGATCTATACCCCTTCGGACCACTAGGAAAGATTGTATTTTGAAGTTAAGCATGGCAATTGGCTCTGTTTGGCCAGTGAACGGTGACAATTGATAATATGTGTCACTGTGGAGGAAGCATTTATTGCTAGTGTGTGTGAATCTCTTCCCTACCATGGCAGTTGTGGAAACGTGTTTAAATGTCACCATCATAAGATGATGGAGCCTCCATCAACCTAGGGCATTAAGAGACAAAGTTAGTGGTAAGACACTTGGGCAAAGCCATCTGTTGACCCACTTTGATCACGTAACATGAAAAAAAAGAAAATTCTGTTGTTTTAAGCGTGAGATTTTGGACTGGCAGTATTATCTCATCTATTTTGATTGATTTATCCAGCAATCAAAGGGCAAGGCCATATTGTGGTTCTCAGACAAGACTGTTGTCTCCTGATGCCAGGCCAAAACAAAGTCCTGGTAAATTAGATCATCTCAATGAACAAGGGAAAAAAAAGAAAGGGAGAAGAATCTGAAAGCAAACACATCTTAAAAGACTAGAGACAGAGTGTTAAACTCGAGGCAACTGTGTTCATGAATTAGCAAGATTAAACTTATCAAAATCAGCAGAAATAGAGACAAAATTCATTCAATTAGGGGAAAAAAGGTCATCTTCATATACACTATTTTAGGGATGAATGTGGCCATTAAAATTATAAGGTACAGAAAATCATAATTTAATGATATAATAAATTTAATTCAAGTACCTATGCTGGTGAATAAGTCTGGTGAATTCTTAAGAACACAGTATTATAGAGTGATATTGTGGTATCATGACAGCACCGTGTTACTATCTGTCTTTAGATGATTTTTTTTAAACAAAGAAACAATCTTTCAGTTGGGGTCTCTTATTCATACTCAGATTATTATGCCCAGGAATAGAAACTTTAAAACAAAAGAGTATATAAAGGATGGGGGGGGGAAGCTACCCATTTTTTTTTTTAAAATGAACGAATACAGAGGTCTAAGTTTTATAGATGTTGTCATTGGTTTAAAATGTTTTGAAAATGGTGAATAGTCAGCAATGGGCTTACAGTAAGGAACTACACCTACAGTGGGTTGGCATAGAACTCCAGTGACTGTTCAAAGAACTCTGAATATCCATATTTGTGGAAAGTCCCAAGGCCACTAATCACGCTCCTCTTGTCATCCTTTACCAAGTAAGTAGGCACACTGTGGCCAGAATTACTAGCCTCAGTGGCTATATAGAATTTGGTCTGTCATTTTAAATTATAAATGCAAACCATCATTTTATAAAATTATTCATTATAACAATATATGAATTTATAACATAATGTAATTAATACATACCAATAAAATGCAACATGCTCTTTATTATAGCTTATAACTAAACTATACTTGATAATTCTAATTTTACATTATAGGTAAGCTGAATGCTTTTTCATTTGAAACTGACTTTACCATATACACATTAAAATTTTCAAGACGCATTTAAGTGACAAAGAAAAAATCTGAAAGCATGAACACTCCAAAAAGAAGGAAATCCTGCCATTTGTGACAACATGCATAGAATTTGAGGGCATTATGCTAAGTGAAATAAGTCAGACAGATTGTATAACCTCACTTGTATGCACAGTGTACGAAGGCCGAACTCACAGAAACAGAGAGTAGAATGGTGGTGGCCAGGAACTGGAGGGTGGGGGAAATGGGGAGATGGCAATCAAAGAACATAAGCTTCCAGTGATAAGAGGAATGGGGACTATAGTTAACAATACTGTATCACATCCTTAGAAGTTGCTGAGAGTAGATCTTAAACCTTCTCACTACACACACAAAAAGATAATTATGAGTTAATAGACGGGTTAACTAACCTTATTGTGGTTATCAGTTCACAACATATATGTCTCAAATCATCACCTTGCATGCCTTCATCTTACACAATATTATATGGCAATGATATATCAAAAAAGCTGGAAAAGATTTTGAAGTACATATACACACACACTCATACGTACACACACACACAGGAAATGAATACTTCAAAACTGAATTGTCAAAGCCATGGAGGGTGAAAACGTGAAGGTAGTAGAACCTGCCTTTAGTTTAATAAAAGCCTTATTGCTCACAGTCCTTGAATATTCACAACTGTGCAGTTTACTTGTTGCTTTGGATTGCAAGTGTCCCAAAGTTATCTGTCTTAATTTCCTCAACCTAGGACTCCATACTGCACTGATATACTTATGTTCAGAGATTGAGCAAATTCATTTTAATAGTTAACTTTGGTATAAAAGTATTCATTAGGAGTGCTTGGGTGGCTCGTTTGGTTGGGCGCCCGACTCTTGATTTCGGCTGGGGTCATGATCTTAGGGTCGTGATATCGAGCCCCACATCAGACTTGGTGCTGGGCATGGAGCCTGCTGAAGAGTCTCTCTCTCCCTCTCCCTCTACACCTCCCCCCTCCCTCTCTAAAAAAATAAAAAATATAAATAAATAAATATACTCATTATGTGACGAGTACTATAATGTTATTAATTTTAAAGATTTATTCATTTTTACATAATTTTGAATGAAAGCTAAGTGTCTCTACCTGCATGTATGTGTGTTAGTTAACAATATGGAAAAGGAAGAAAACATTTGCTGTGGGAGGTCAGCTGTCTTTATTGTCTATTTCAGTGCTACTCAAATTGTGGTCTATGAACTGCAGACCCCTCATTGCTGGTGAAAGAGTTACAAAAATTGAGAGTGAGAGTTTAGAAACTTTCACGACAATTTGGCATTGCTCATGACACACAAACAAAAGCAGAGGACTTGTCTCATTGACCAAGGAATAGATAAGTTTCTATTTTGTTTAACTTCTGTGTGAGGCACTTGTGGTTCGAGCTGCTGAGTTAGATGGTCTAAGAGACTGGAGAAAAAATAAAATAAAATAAAAGCTGATTCTTTACCACGGCTCATTTGAGAAGGACTGGTCTGTATCACGTAAGATGGATGGTAATCTTAGGTCAAGGTAGTTTACTTTTTGGCTTTTGTTATTAGCATTTGTTTAAATGATTCTCTAAATTAAACTGCAGCTGATTATTAATCAGAGTAAGTAGCTATATAAAATGCTATCTATTTTCCTGGTAAATAATTTGCATATACTTAAATATAGTTATCAGTGAATTTATGAAGTTACACATGAATGGATTTAATAACTAATAATAATAAATATAAAATAGCTAGCGATTATGCAGTACTTATGACATGCCAGGTTAAACACTTTAAAATCATTATGTCCTTTACTCTTCACAATAACCTTAGAAGTAAAGTACTGTATTATCCCCTAATTATTTAGGAAGTCGAAGCACAGAACAGTTAAGTAAATTACCCAAGGTCAAATATTTAGGAAGTGGTATTCCAGGAATTTGAATTTTGGCTCAATAATATTTAGGCTCTCTACCTCATATTAGTGCTTCTTTAACTTTAGCAGAGCTTGTTAAAGAGATTCCTAGTCCAACAAGTCTGGGAATGGCTGAAGAATTTGCATTTCTAAGAAGCTCCCCGGAGATGCTTGACGCTGCCCATAACACACTGAGAAGAACTCATCATTCAGTCAGAGAGCATGACAGGGTGTTCTGCTATAAAGAAACTGGGCACTCAAGGGGCCTTTCTCTTCTGACCATGTATGCTATTCCTTGTCAAAAGATGATGACACCATTGCACAATACCTAAAATAAAAAACACAAAGCTGAATTTATTGGAGAGCTGTACTGGTCAACATGGTCTCTCTGGGCGGAGCAGAGGACTGATTCCATATGGGTTTTGGGGAAGGGTAGAGTACAAGCATTGACAAATATTCAGAAATGCAAGTGGGTTGACATCATCCATAGATGCTAGTGGCTCCCTGTTACCATGGCTACAGAACAATCCGTCCTTCCTGAAAGTTGTGGAAACCTTTTTATTCTCACCCCCCAAACCTGTATTTGTGTGTTACAAATATACTGCAACCAGATTCAATCATGATCTTCTTCATATCACTGTCCCCAAATTTTGCAAATGTATTTGATAACTGAGTCTAGGTGAGCACTTAGCTAATTGACAAAGTCTTTATCCATCTGTTTTTAGAGAGTTCCTCTTGGATTTGTAGTAGACGCTCAATGCATGTTTGTTGAAATCATAAATGTGGTAGAGGTTTTGAAATAAAGTAGGATTCCTGAGGATCAAATAGCAGGAATAAAAGAAACATCCATGGGGGCGCCTGGATGACTCAGTCAGTCAAACATCCGACTCTTGATTTCAGCTTAGGTCATGATCTCAGTGTCTTGAGATAGAGCCCCAAGTGGGGCTCTGGGCTCAGCTCCTTGAGATTCTCTCTCCTTCTGCCCTCTTCTGCACATGCATGCTCTCTCTCTCTCGAATAAATAAATAAAATAAATCTTTTGAAAAAAATAAAGAAATATCCATGGGCATACTTAGCAGATGTGGGAGAAGAAAGGCTCCTTCAGAAGCTCTTATTTATATATATCACAATTCTATATATGGGATGAATAATTTTAAACATTTTTAGTCTTCTATTTTTTACCAACATAATCATCAATGTACTCATTCAGGAAACTGTGTCTGTGTGCACATGTGTGTATGTACATAAATATATGTATATCCATGCATATGTATGGATACATGTGTATACATGTAAAAATATATAAAACGATGGAGAACAACTTACCTTTTTTTCCAGCGTATGCTGTTTTTATTCTTCTTGAAGTTAGACACTGAGAACTATGAATGAATTAGCTCATTACTGAATACTTAAGTACTAACTGAAATACTAACAACAGCACAGAAATTCTGTGTACCATGAAGTCCAGGTTAATAAATAACATCACTGATTTGTTTTAGTTTTTCTTATGGGTCTAACTGTATAATGGGACTCACTTTTAGAAATGTAACACCAATGTTTAAAGGTGACAAATAAGTTAACTCACAATTTATTTAAATACTTGTTTTGCCCTAGAACTAATAATTTGCTCTATGAAATATAATTTTGCAATTATTTTCTTATTAAGTGTTCTGTGACTGATTAAATGTTTTTATGCTTCTTCTCCAGGGATTACCCTGGAAATAGATATCCAGAGAAAAAGATTATTCTAAGTAATACTAATACTAAGTAAGTAAAATACTAATTTATCAAAGGCCATTTAGGTAATACCACCATTTCACCCATTCTGAAGAGGTAAAGAACAAAAGTTTAATGTAAAATGCAGACCATCAATATGTAATTATTGGATGCAGAGCCCCACTATTTGTTTAAATTATTCTGCTTCACCAAAGAATTAACAAGATGAAGCATCAAAATTTTCTGTAGAAATAATGTGCTTCATTTTCTCAAGGACACTAGGATTTAAAACAAGGGAGCCATAGAGAAGAGCCTAGAAGAGTGTCTGGTATACAGTAAGTGCCCGTATCTTGATTGAGTTAATGAATGCACTTAGAAGTAGTCTTCAGTGAGAACCTAAGCCACCGACCCAATAAACACAAAAGCAGGTCCATTATGGAGGTACCAGCATGAGGTTGTATTGTCTAGTGTTTCTCAGACTTTAATGTGACTTGTAAATAACCTGGTGAGATTGTTATAATGCAGATTTTCAGTTAGTAGGTCTGGGCCAGGCCTGAGATTCTGCATATCTAACAAGCTCTCAGCTGAGTGCAATGTTGCTGGAACCAGAGCGATAATTCAAATAGTGAAGGTTTAGTGACTTCTGCTTGAAATTGGCCCTAACCTTTTCTTATACAGTAACTGTGGCAACTAATCACATTATAAAAAAAGGGCAAACAAATTCTAAGTTGGGGATATTAAAGTAAATAAAGTACTATGCCATGTTATTGTTCATAGTTCTCTTTGTAAATTTACTTGGTAGAACTTTGTATTCTTAAGTGATTATAAAGCCATGGAGAAAGTACGCTTTTTCTTTTAACAAAAGCATCTAAGTCTTCAATGGGAAACACACTGAAGTTGCTGTCAGTTAAGTTAATTGATGGTTCCTGCTGGAACCTGTGAATTTCCTCAGGTGAGCTCAGTGAAAAAGTCACTTTGTTTTAGTAAACCTAGTTGGTTCATGCTTTAGGTCCTCACTCACTCTTCCTTCCCAAACATTAAAAAGTTTGTTTTTACACGGCTTTTTCCCTTTATTTCTTTGAATAAGATTTCCCTATTGAGGGAGTTTGTAGAAAGTGTAGAAAGTTGACAGAGTTGGCCACAATTTCTTTTGGATGAATGTAGAAAGTGAATGCTTTGTGTTGGCAGAACTGTAACCCGTTCCAAACTTATGGAACAGACAAGAGGTATAAAATAGAGTCATCTGGAATAAAGTAATCATTCTCAGGATATAATGTACCAAAGAAAGAAGAATCTTTGAGCCTGTTCTGTGACATGTTTGATCATCCTAAAAACAGTATATGAAAACAACTCTATAACATCCTGTTGCTTTTAAAGTCTGGGTGGCTTGACAATACAGAGTTTATTGAACAATACACCAGATAATCCTCAAGCTACCTCTTTTTCAAGGTCAACTAGCAATTACAGTGTTTGTTGAAATCATTTGAATGGCAGGTATAAAGGCTGCCATTTAACCAAACTGGTTGATCGGGTGACTTTGTGAACTTTGCTTCTGACTTTTGCTTTAAAAGAATCACTTGTGTGGAAAGAAAAACAAGTCACTGGCCTACCCAATTAACTGTAAAGCTAACAGTGACTTGTATATAAACCTATCAAGCATTCTTACAGAATTAAATAAAATCCATTCACATTTAATTGAATACAATCTCTAGATTATCACTATATTGAGAGCCCAAGATTTGGGAAGAGAAATGGTCATTGGTGTTCTTTTTGTGATTGTATTCACTAAAATAAGAACCGGTGAGAACAATCTCAATACATGTGATTAGATTTTTAAATTTAGGGACAGGTGGGGGTTTTTGTGTGTGGGTTTGGGCCTCTAAGTCCCGATAGCTTCTCATTTTTACCCTCTGCCACTTTTGGATACCTGTATCTATTAGATGATTTAGGAGCAAAACTCATCCTGAATAGCACCTGGCATAAACAAAAAAATATATTTTTTGGAACCTTCTACTTTTTCTGCACAAAGCAAGTATGCTTGGAAGAATAACATTTTAATGGTGACCTAAAATGGGGAAAACAAATCTTTCAAATAAACTTGAAGTGTATTGTGAGTTACCATACTTATTTTAAGTTAATTTATTATAGAAACTATAAAATAGGCTTTGATTATCAATATTATCACAGATTATCATTTGATTGGGTAGATTTCATACGATAGTTATAAATATTCATCCATTACTGAAGTAAATATTTATTCTGAGTGTCAACTGCTTATTACATGCTTGGTTAATATCAAAGATACTAAATTTTCCTTGGGATAACCAAAAGATACTGTGTTTGTGGGGTGCCTGGGTGGCTCAGTCAGTTAAGCATCTGCCTTCAGCTCGAGTCATGATCCTGAGGTCCTGGGATGGAGCCCTGAGTTGGGCTCCCTGCTCGGTGGGGAGTCTGCTTCTCCACCCCCGTCTCTCAAATACATAAAATCTTTTAAAAAAAGATATTGTGTATATGAAAGCAAGTTGTAAATTAGTGTTTATACTATTGTTACAGAACCTGGACAGGATCACCCGACAGAAGAACCAAGAGGCACTTGGAGATCTTGGAGGATAGGAGGTTTATTTAACGCCAGTGGACTCAGAGGAAAATGATCTCCAAAGGTCTGAGCCCCGAGCAAAAAGGGGGCAATTTATACACTTCTACTTCCACATACTGGGCACTCTTGGCATGTGCGCAAAGCAGGGCAGGGAGAGGAACCTGGATTGGCACTCTCAGGAAGGAGAGCAGAGAGAAGAACCTGGAAGAGCCCCGGGGCAAGGACTGGGACTCTCTCGGCCATCTTAGGACACAGATTTTTCCTTATCATTCCCCGCTTTGATGGCCCTTTAAACACCTAGTTTAGAAGGCATCATTTTCATTCTCTAAGGGGTGATAGTGAGTAAGGAGCACCTGGAGTCTGATCTTAGCAATTGAGCAGTGATAAACCTAGTAAGGGCATTAAGAATACAAGGACCAAATGCTGCTGTGAGGAGCAGTAGGAGGGGGCCGATGAGGGGTGCGACCCAAGGGAACCATTGTGAGAGGGAATCCCACTAAGTCGTCCACTGGAGTGCTTCTCACTGGTGATTTACTCGTTCCTGTAATTGGGTCAGAGTTTCTTGGACCACCCCCGACTCATTAGCACAGAAACAACATTCCTCCTGTAAGAAGAGGCAGAGTCCCCCTTGTGCAGCTGTGAGCAAGTTGAGCCCATGCCTGTTTTGGAGGACCACTGAGGCCAGTGAATCGAGTTGGCACTGCAGGGCCAGGGTTGATTGAGTCAAGGCGGAAAAATCTGCCGTGAGTTGTTGAGTTAGCCCCTGGTACTTAACTTGAGACATCCTGACGCCGGTGGCACCAAGGGCAATACCTGACACAGCCAACAGGCTCACAATAAGAGGGATGGCCACAGGGGAGCCTCGGGGATGGCTAGGAGGTCCCCATATAAGTGGGGCATCGCTTCTGGGGAGGACTGAAAGATGGGGTAAGAGATTGACAAATGTGCATGATTGATTGTGCGGGGTGATGCAGATATATACACCTTGATCACAAGCCAGAAAAGTGTTGTTAGGCGCACAGACCTGGCTGTGACCCATGATGGGAGAAGAAGAGTTTCCATACAGCAGTACCGGAGCCAGAAAGGGATAATCTGAGGTCCCCAGTGTCGAGGTGGGAGGTGACATGGTGGACTGGTTGAGGATGACACCTAGGTATTGGATGGGACCGGGCTTCATACGGATCCAGCAGTCAGATGCTAGGGGTGGATTTGAGTGGTTAAGCGTTTGGTGGGAGACGTTAATCATACCTAACAGTTGCACTATAGACACTTGCTCTGTGGGATGGGGGACCCAGGGATACACCAGGGCGAGTTATTTTCTGTCTGACTCTGAGGGTTGACTGCAAGGCTTGGGGCGAACACAGACTTAATCATAAACTTGGCCATGGGGTCGGCCCCTATAGAGTGATATTGGCCCAACAGGAGAGTGATTCCTGTGGCCCATGATGTGGCATTGGGTTCTAGGACTGAGAGAGTGAGTGGTATACAGTGATTGTTAGGGCAAGAGGATGGGGTGGCATTGCGTGACAAGGAAATCCGTATGTCACTGTGCTGTTTGAGGTTCCACCACCCATTAGACCATTGTTCCATTCCCAGCCAAGTCACCAGCCATGACTCGCATTCCCCAGGCTTGTGAGCAGAACTGGGGGCAGGTGTTTGGCTGTTGAGGCGTAGGGTCCCCACAGATGGATATCTACCAGCCGGTAACCTGAGTGAGGGCCATGGTAGGAACACTGTCTATGAGGTTCCCAGGAGGTACCAAGAAGTTGGCATCCATCAAAGTGGAGGTCAACTTTGGTGTGTGTCCATCCCAGGTGGAAGAAGTCAGTGGGGGCGCTGGTGCCCTTTCCATAAGATGGAAAGTCCATTTGCCAGTAATGGTGATTTGGCCTCGGGGTCAAATGGAGTGTATGTCCTATGGCTTCACATAGTCCCCCAGGTGAAACCAATGACGGCAGAGTGTCTGGAGCTGAAGGGCCTGGTGTAGATGGTCTTGGGAGTGTGTACAGTGGGGGCAGGATCGGTTCATCCTCAGGATCTCCGGCTAGGATTTGTGGAGACTGGGGCTTTTGCTGATTTTCTTTAGGTTGCTTGGTTGAGGTGATTAAGACCCTGACCTGTCCCTGCTTATTGCAAGCAAATCTCACCCAGGGCGGAAGGGTCTGGGCAATTCTTAGCCAGGAGTCAATGTACAGGAACTGGTCAGGGTGTCCCGGTTCTCCTGTTACGACTCGCCATACTCGACGAATCGTTGGGACATCCAATGTCCCTTCTGAAGGTCACCCAACATCAAAGGTGGGCCATTCCAATTCACATAGGGTTCTCAACTTGCTGGGGTTCATCCTGACTCAGTAGTCTCCCAAAAACCCCTTCTTAAAATTTTTGATCATGGTCTCTAGAACCATAGGTTTACTCAGCCCCGACCCCATGGTGATGTTCCCGTGTGCAGTGGCGCAGAACCAGACAAAGGCGGGGGTGCCTCCTGAGGTGAGGAGACCAATCGGATGCCCGTCTGGCTGTGTCTCAAAGGAGCTTAGGTGAGGCTTAGCCGTAGTGATCTCAGCATTGTGACTTACAATCAGAAACTATTCCGATGCCACCATAGACTGTATGCTGTTCACCACGGAATCACAGACGGGCCCACTCAGACTCCATAGGCTTCTAGGGACTTTAAGGGTGCCGGCCAGTGGAGTCACAGAATCAGTCTGCTTGAGCAAACCAGGTCAGACTGCACTTTCACTCACACATTCACTCCAGAAGCTATTACATTCTTTCCCTGGGAATCCCTACCTGTGAGACCTCTAAGAGGTCTGTTGGAGGTGATCAGGCTCCTTTTCCACCCCAACAGTTGGGCCTATCTGGGTCCTGGGGCCCCAGGCCTTACCATAATCCGACGTCGGGACCAGGTCCTCACCTGCCAAGTCTCCTCAAGTCCAGCGGAAACAGTGGAGCGGGGCCAACTGGAGGAGACCGGGGCGGGAGACTGCCAAAAATTAGGCAGGGTGCGCCTTCTCCGTTATGATCTCTTGTTCCGTCACCGCCCTGCCATTTCCCCCAAACCGGTGGCAACAATGGGCCAGCATGGTTGGGTTTCCCGGTCAGGGAACCAAAAATGTTACAGAACCTGGACAGGATTGCCCGACAGAAGAACAAAGCAGCACTCAGAGATCTTGGAGGATAGGAGGTTTATTTAATGCCCACGGGCTCAAAGGAGAGTGATCTCCAAAGGTCTGAGCCCCGAGCACAAACAAAGGGGGCAATTTATACACTTCTACTTCCACGTACTGGTCACTCTTGGCACATGCACAAAGTGGGGCAGGGAGAGGAACCCTGATTGGCACATGCAGGAAGTGGAGCAGAGAGAAGAACCCGGAAGAGCCCTGGGGCAGGGCCTGGGACTCCCTTGCTGGCTCGGTGAGCCATCTTAGGACACAGATTTTTCCTTATCACTATCATCTCAATTTTGAATAAATGAAAGTGAAAGTATTTCTACATACTCTTGTTTATCTCTCTTTATGTATGTTTATATGCATAGGTATATTAGGATAGGAAAGGTTTTTCTGTGGTAATCTACAATCTTTAAGTCTCTGTGATTTAAAGCAATAAGAATTGATGGCTTACTGTTATGAGTTCATTGCAGGTGTGGCCAACTTTACAGGGTAGCTGTCCCCTCCAGTGACTCAGTGATCTCGACCCTTCAATCCTCTACTCTGCTGCCTGAACCAAAGTGTGGTTGGTTGATCCAGCAGGAGAAGAAGGGCAATTGGAGAACTGGGCGTTCTCCACACTGTCTTTGCTTGGAAGGGACTTATATCCTTTCTATTCAAATGTTATAGACATAATTACTGAATGGGACTTGCCTACCTGCAAGGAGGTTGAGAAATATAGGGGAGTACACAGGATATTTGGTATCCTATATTTCCACAATAGGAAGTGGCTAAAAGGAGATATGCCTAATCATTAAGAGTAGAGCATTTGGGTGAGTGGAAGAGAAGTGGCGAGGAACAGTCAGTTTTTATTTTATTCAAATCTAAATTATTTGTTTTTTTCAACAATACTGTATTTTGTTTAAAATTAAAATATATTTTAAATTTTATAAACTCTGGTAATCACTCCTGTGGAAGCAGGGGAATCCTTTTTGGCTTAATTTGTGTAGAAAGGTCATGACTAGTTCAGCATCTTACATGACATTTAGACTCTTTTTCACTCATAATTGTCCTTTTTGGGTTTTTTTCCTAGTTAACAGTTTTGTGATGTTATCAATTCTCTTTTTACAGCGAAAATGTTCTGGGCTTTGTTTCTGTAGGTCAATGACTTTTATTATCAAATTTGCTCCCAAGTCCTTAATAAAATAACTAGAAGGTGGACTTGTCTAGTAAGTCCTCATGAATCTCAGTGGAGTTCCATCAGAGAAAGAGTGACCTGTAACCATGGGAGAGTGTTTCCAATAATAAAAACTTCAGATATATTTTACATGTAATGTTATCGAAAAAGTCAGAATCTAAAATTTTGTAAGTTGGATAAAGCCCTAGGAAGTCACAGGCTTTTACCACTCACAGTAGGAAAGGGAAAGCTGTTTAGTGAGTTTGCTTGGGAAATGACTTCAGGGAAATCCCAATTTGTCTTTGGTTAGCTAATTTAAGAGTGTGTGACCTTTTCTAGGCTTTTATGTTCCCCTAGCTCACTTTGAAGGTATATAATTTGTTATTCTTTTAGACACATATTATATATTCTTTAGATGTGAATAGTGTCATATGAATGTAATATTTAACAAGTGCTACATAACTTTGGTTATTTTAGGTATAATAGAATTATTAAACAATTGCCACTCCCAAGTTGTAAAAAATGTATATAAAGTCAGGCAAGATAGGATAGACTGAAGGTAAAAAGAAATCATGAAGGAAATTTGAGAAGTTAATATTCTTCAAAGGGTTATTTGCATGAACAAAAGAAATATTAAGTTGAGATAATCATAGGAAGAAATGTAGGATTAGTTCAAAAGAAAGTTGAGACCTGGGCGCCTGGGTAGCTCAGTCTTGGTTAAGCATCTGCCTTCAGCTCAGGTCATGATCCCGGAGTCCCGGGATTGAGCCCCACATCCAAATCCCTGCTTAGTGGGGAGTCTTCACCCTCTTCCTCTGCTCCTCCCCCTGTTCATGCTCATATGATCTTGCTGATATGTAGAATTTAAGAAACAAAACAGAGAATCATAGGGGAAGAGAGGAAAAAATAAAACAAGAGGAAATCAGAGAGGGAGACAAACCATAAAAGACTCTTAATCATAGGAAACAAACTGAGGGTTGCTGGGGGGGGTGGAGGGATGGGGTAACTAGGTGATGGACATTAAGGAGGGCATGTGATGTAAGGAGCACTGGGTGTTATATAAGACTGATGAATCACTGACCTCTACATCTGGAACAAAGAATACATTATATGTTAATTGAATTTAAATAAAAATAAATAATTTTTTAAAAAAGGATCCTCTGGAAAAAAAAAAAGAAAGAAAGAAAGAAAGAAAGAAAGAAAGAAAGAAAGAAAGAAAGAAAGAAAGAAAGAAAAAATTGTGACCTAAAAGTGCAACAACATGCAGGCCAAAGCCTGAAATACCAATAAATCTGACTTAAAGTCAGAGGTCTATCTGATCAGTGGATAATATTTTCAGGGACAAATTCCCATGTGAGAACCATATTAGTTGGACAAAACAAACTTCAGTGTAGCTAATATAAGAAAAAAAGGGCTATGTAGTTCATAGACTCTTTAGAAGACTCATTGAATTGGGTTAAGACACCATTATAGCTCAAAGCTACACAGAAGAAAACACAGGAAAAATGTCTAACAACCTAACTATTGCCACTTAAGTTGTAGGCTAGGCACCAGCTGCCAATCCGCATCCGTTCCTAGTCTGGGATGAGAAAAAGTGCTTGTACCAGATTGCAAATGAACTATGTTGCTAGGCACACTACTCAGTTCAGTTGACAATTATTTTCACAGTGCAATTTTCTCAATAAGGAAGAGGTGTGGTAATTTACATTCAGGTGGGGGCGAAGATGGGCACATTAAGCAGAACTCTTGGAGGGTGCCACCACTGCCTTCCCTACCTGCCACTTGACACCTACGATTCTGCAAGTGGAGACCAGAACAACTCTGCCACAGCAACCCCAGAAGAACCAAATGACTCCATCACCAACTCACTAGAAGATTCAATGTGCTTCTGAGCTACAGATGCTCCCCAGGCTTCCATCTGCTTCCAGGTCTTCTATGTGGGTCCGTCGTCTTGGGAGAATTGGATGAGTTCCCAGCCCCTGATCTGCAATGGAGTCTGGGAAATTTGGTTTTCAAGCTGTTCAGCACCTATAACATGACAACAAGTTAAAAAGAGGTTGGAAGTGTGTAGGACCCTAACACACACTACCTATGACAGTGAATCCTCTAAGGCAGGGGGATATTTGAAAAAGAGAGATATCAGTGAATATTGCTGATGTCTCAAATGTGAGAAAGGGAAGAGATGTGTGAAGGAACCAGTAAAGGCTACATGATGGACAAATAAATGAACATATGGAGTCTCAACCCAGGATGGGCTCATTTCATTGAAAAAGCATATGGTATTATTTTTCTTAGATTTTGTTAGGAGCACATTTGTGATTTATTTGAGTTATAGTTTTTGTTTTTTTTTTAATAAAAAGTCTGAATTATTCACATGAATCAAGAAGTTAAATTATTACCATATTGGAAGGGACTTTTGAGGCCAGCTAGGTCAGCCTTCTTCCTTAAAATATTTTTTGAAACAGAAAATGATAATGTTTACCAAAATATATAGTAACCACTAACTAACAACACATTGTCAAATAAATTTCTTTGTGGCATGTCTTAATAAATAGTATGAGATGTAATTAACACATCTTTTTATATGAATAGTGATTCTTGAAAATTAGTTGGCTTATTTAAATGGAATAGGCATTTACTTTGAAAGTTATGATTGCTTAGTAGGTCAAGTGACATTATGACTGAATATCACTTTCAAAAATTGGTGTCAAATTAATTAATTTTATTGTATTTATGAAATGCAAATTAAGTTGTGTTACTCATATGCTCTTAGCATTGGACACTAGTTTTACCTACAAGCTGATGGCAAATAAATAATAGTAAAAAATAAAGTGTACTGTTTAATCAAATATTTTGAGTAATGAAAAGCTATCATCTAGAACATTGCTTCATAACCTTTTTCAGGTCATAAATTATTTTGAGACTATGATAAAAGCCATGGATGCTATTCCTGGCAAATTGCACATACACATAATTGTACATGGACTCATAGAAGATTTATGGACATTTTGAAGGCTATCCTTAGACTTTAGGTTAAAAAATCCTGATCCAAAGTAAAGCAGAAGTAACCAATTTTACCAATAATTTGATTTTAATATATAACTCTATATTTTTCATAAAATGATATTTCAGTTTGGAGCTGAAAATTGCAATTTGATTTATAACTCTTACTGGCAATATGATCTGGGCATAGAAACTCTCCAAATCTCAATGATCTCACTTGTAAATTGGAGATGATAATCATTATGTCACAAGATTACTGTATTTCCTTTGATTTATATCCAGCATAGTACCTGTCACAAAGATATTTAAGAAATGTTCACCTATTCATTCATTCATTTATTCATTTTCTTGATGTATTAAAAAGATGGCTCAAAATCTCTTGATTACTTTGTGGTTATGCAATTATGTTCAACAGAAATTTATGGAATGTTCACTTTGTACTAGGAGTTATGCTAAATGCACACATAGATGATTAAGGACGAATCCCTCCTCCAGAGCTCTGTACATATAGTACAGTGGCACGTCAGGGGGAAATTTCAACGTGTTATACGAGATATAAGAAATGGGCATAAGTTCGTTAGGGATCCCATATGATAAAAAGAGCAGTGTAATGGATACCAAGGATTTGTGGAAGGATCCATGGTGGAGATAATACTTAAGTGAGACCAATAATATTAGTAAAATAAACTTTCTAATTACTTACTCTATGTTGATTATTTTTCTAAATACCATATGTGCTATCTAATTTGATACTTAAAAAATCTCCATGAAGTATATATCCATTTCCTTCTTAAAGCTACCCACTTAGCGGATGGGGCTACCAGGCTGAAATAGAATGAACAAAATTTCAAGTGACATACGGTAAATCAGTCACTGAGTTTGAATTAGCTTTGATTTCACCCCTGAGTTCCTTAACAATTAGTTGAAGAAAATTGGAAGAGCATTTCAGTTAGGGGAAGTGTCTCCAACAAGTGCATAGAGTCATAGAATGACTTGTATAAGGAGAACTACACAGAATAACATTAATAACAATTATAAACACAAATTTTAATAAATTGCAAAACATGAACAAGAGGTAATACCACATAATATCAGGATGGATTAGTTGTTTTTAAAAAAAGGAAAAGAAAAAGAGCAAGAAGTTATAAATGAATTACAAATGCCTAATTTGTGTGTTATAGGTCTAATGGGACAGGAGCTAGTTTAGGTGTGGGAAGATGATGCATCCAGGGTAGGATAAGTTAGGACGTCCAGGAGGCATCAGTCCAGAGTTACAGTCTAAACTAGAGATAAACTATGGTTAACATTAGCTTAAAGATAGCAGCAAAAATCATTAGAGTATATAAAAACACCCAGGCATATAGAAGGAACATGGCATTGAACTATGTTTATTTTGACCAAAAAACACCTATACTCTAAAAGATATACCTTTATAAATTAATAAATTTATAAATTAATTAAAAATTATTTTATATTGCCTGTTTGCAAGCAAAATGTGGTAAAAATAGAATTTTTAGCTAAAGAAAATAAAAAATAAATCTTTGGTTCAAGGTAAAATTAACAAATTAACATGTTTAGTCAGTGAGACTATGTTCAATAGATGAGTTCACTGAAGTTCATATTAGAGTAAGTACTAACTAAAATAAATAAAACAAAACTAACAACAACAAAAAAAACCTCCCTGTGTTTTTTAAATGTTTTTATTCGAGTACAGTTGACACACACGTTACACTAAGTTTGAGGTATACAACATAGTGACTCAACTTCTCTGTATGTTATGCTCTGCTCACCACAAAAGTAGCTACCATCTGTCATCATACACTATTACAATACCATTGATTGTATTCCCTCTGCTGTGCCCTTTATTCCCGTGACTTACTCACTCCATAACCGGAAGTCTGTATCTCCCTCTCCCCTTCACCCATTTTGCCCATCCCCATTCCCCTTCCTTCTGGCAATTGTCAGTTTGTTCTCTGTGTTTATAGGTCTGATTCTGCTTTTTATGTGTTTGTTTATTCATTTCCTTTGTTTTTTTAGATTCCACGAATGAAACTCTCTGTATTTTTTTTGTTGGGAATTTAAACTAAGCTGGGGAGAGATGATTGGCAGCTTTTTTTTTGTTTTTTGATCACTTGTGCCCAAATTTCTCCAAATGATCCCATTGGTATTCTCATTTATAAGTCTCTTATGATATTTTCTAAGTTCTAACTTATTTTTCAGAAAATCTGAAGGTAATATCCGGAGGCTGAAAGAGATTTGGACTCTTTCCTAAAAATATAGTTCCTTAGTAGAATGTTCTATTACATGACAGTTTTGTTAACAAGACTGCAATTCCCATCTTGATATTTTAATTAAAGGTTAAAGGAGATCATGTGAATAGACAGTTTTGATTTTCCCATTGCATTTATTTTCAAACAATCCTAATATTATAGCAGTCAACATCATCGAAACACAGAGACAGATGACTTATAAAAAAGACATTTTCTGTAATTACATGGTTAGCCTCATTCAGACTTACTGATCATTTCAGATACATGTGTAGGTCCATTGATCACAAACTTGCTGCACTGGTAAATGAACAGATGTACAGTTATTAATCTTGGATAGGATCCACATGTAATTTCAATCGAGATCAGATAAGGCAATGAGAACGTGACACGGCATCCTGTGTTTAAGACTTCAGAAATGTCAGGGCAAGAGAGATGCATGCCTACAAGTATGAGGAAGGGAAATCTGTATAATCAATTTTTTCTTTTCCATTAATTTTTGAGTTCTTAAAGCAAAATTCTCATCTGATAAGTAGTTCAAATATATGTGTACTGCCTGGACCCTTGCATGTTTGTGAATGTATGATTTGCATGTCTTCAAATGCATGATTCTTCTAAGGCCTCTCAAAATTTTACCTTCCAACTTTCAAGTTTTCCTATGGTTTTCATTGTTTAAACACAGGGAATGGAGGCGGGGAGAGAAACGTGGGGAAAGACGGTTATTCCATTAGTGCATAAGAGAAGGAAGTCCAAAACCAGGTTAGAGAGATACTAAGCAAAGGCCAAGTGGAACTATTCATGAGGTTATTAAAAAGGATAAATAAAAAATGAAGACCACAACAACAGGAATAAAGACACTCTTATGAGAGATTAATATTTCAAATATGAGGTTGGCTGCAGAGGTAGTGTGGTAAGTACAATGCTATGTGCCCAGAAAACCCCAAATGCTAACTTATTGAAAACATGTTGGGTGTGCGTTTATAATAGAAATAAAATCAGCAATGTGGTTATGGGCAATATTAAATATTTGAACTTGGAAACACTTTTAATAATGACACTCATTATCTTCTTGAGTCTTAATAGAGCTAAGAGCTGGTCATATGTTTTAATTATGAGCAAATAACCTATAGAATGTAACTTACTTGCAGCTTTGATTTTTGGCTTTTCAACAACCTGATTACAGCACAGTAAATTTGTGGTGAGACGAATGGCAAAAACTGGAAGAAATTTGACGTTTAAAAAAAAAAAAATGATTTGATGCTTTAGACACAAAGCTAATTCCACCTTTAATCATTTCTTTCATTTATGTGTTTTTAATCTTTCTGCTAAAATAGTCCCCACTGAGATTCATGATTAGTGGAATCTAATTCTAAGGGAAGAGCTTGGGGAGATAAATTTGTGTGGGACCATCTCCCTGGGGATCTCAGTGGCAGAAATTCCAAGTTGAGAGGTAAGTTGTTTATCCCCAAAGACCAAATGTTCTATTTCAGCTTTTTGGCTACTTAATAGGAAAGGGGCTGTGCATAAAAAGAAGGAGCCAACATATGTTATGTGTGTGAATGGATAGATAGGTGACTATAATTTGATATAAATTAATAGAGCTTGGCCATCTAATGGGAAAGTTAATAATTTGGGCGCCTGGGTGGCTCAGTTGATTAAGCGACTGCCTTCGGCTCAGGTCATGATCCTGGAGTCCCTGGATCGAGTCCCGCATCGGGCTCCCTGCTCCGCAGGAAGTCTGCTTCTCCCTCTGACCCTCCCCCCTCTCATGCGCTCTCTCTCATTCTCTCTCTCGCAAATAAATAAATAAAATCTTTAAAAAAAAAAAAAGTTAATAATTTGATAACTATTGCTCTCTACCTGAGACTCTGAAAATCTGCTAAGAAAATAAGATGTGAAAGTCTCCAAAGTTTCTTAATAATAGACAATGAGCAGTAACTGTGAGAAGCTTTATTAGAAAGCTTTATTTACGCTTATATGTAAGAAATGTAAGAATGACAAATAATCAACAATATATATGAATAATAATATTCTGTTTGTGTAAAGGTGCCAATTGGTGTTTAGAGCTAGCTAGCATTGTGTGAACACACCTATTCTCTCCCCCCAACTACCTCCCCCACCCCAGCCCCCAAAAGGAAGGGGATAATAACTAAAGGTTTTCACATGTTAAGTGTAGAGTTTCTTTTGAAGAAACATAGAGACAAGTTTACTGAGTTTGGCTGATAAAGGATAAGGTTATAGATTGGGAGGATATTAGTAAACTAGCTAACTAGCACAGTTTTATATATTACATTCTCTCCTTATTAGTAATTAATAGACATTGTTTTGTCTCTTTGATGTGTAATCACTATATTTCATCCAGTAAAAGATGCTTTTGCCCTCTATAATTGCACATTATAAAGCATTCCTATGAAATTCACTGGTGTATAAATAGAACTTAATTCTTTCAGACTTAAACTTTGGTATTTATATATTCAGATCAACAGATTTCCAATACTCTAGGTGATATTTAATGTACTAAATATCTATGGAAGAGCATTTCTTCAGCATCCAGATCCATTAATTTTTTTTAATTTAAAAATTTTTTTTAAAGATTTTATTTATTTATTTGAGAGAGAGAGTGAGAGACAGAGAGCACAAGAGGGAAGAGGGTCAGAGAGAGAAGCAGACCCCCCGCCGAGCCGGGAGCCCGATGTGGGACTCGATCCCAGGACTCCAGGATCGTGACCTGAGCCAAAGGCAGTCGCTTAACCAACTGAGCCACCCAGGCGCCCTTTTAATTTATAATTTTAAGACTTTTCAGGCAAGACTAGTTCCTTATCTTTTATAACTTTTTTTTTTTTTTTTTAGATTTTATTTATTTATTTGACAGAGGAGACACAGCGAGAGAGGGAACACAAGCTGGGGGAGTGGGGGAGGGGGAAGCAGGCTTCCCGCTGAGCGGAGAGCCCAATGCAGGGCTCGATCCCAGTACCCTGGGATCATGACCTGAGCTGAAGGCAGACGCTTAACGACTGAGCCACCCAGGTGCCCCTCTTTTATAACTTCTTTAAAGAAAAAAAAAAAATCCTCAATGGTTTCAACTCCCATTTTTATCAGCAAGTTCTGTTTCTTATCTTTCCTCCATGTTCAGGGGCTCCTGGTCATGAAGGTACTGCTTAAAGAAGTCTGAGCCCTGGTCCTGATCTCAGGGTCGTGAGATGGAGCCCCACGTGGGGCTTCATGCTGAGCATGGAGTCTGCTTGAGATTCTCTCTCTCCCTCTGCTCCTCCCTGCCTCTCACTTTCTCTCTCTTTAAAAAATAAATAAATAAAATCTTAAAAATAAAAAAAAAAAAAGGAAGTCTGAGACCTGAACTGTCTACAAGTAGAAAAGCTCCCAAAGGCAAGAACAGCAACGCTCTCACCTATTCAACTGGCAGAGAAGACAGTACATACTCAATAAACACTGCAAAAAGAAAACAAAAAGGATATTCTCCATTTGTTTCATTTGAAATTCCACTCAGCAAACCGTACAATTATAAAATTAAAAATTAAAAAAGGAAAATTGCAATTAAGACTCCACAAACAGCTGACTAATGTAAATATTTTAGGCAGAATGACTCCCAGAGATCCATTGGAGCACATCAATTGCGTTGAATGGTGGTTTATTTGTAGTTTGTTTTCATTCAGCCTCTTAACTGAAAAATTGAAATGCCTAGTTTGACAGTAGAGAGACTCATGTAAAATTTGGTATATACTTGGATGTTACAAAATCAAGATATGAATTTGTGTTGTTAATTTTGTTAAGACATGGGGTCTCATTACTCTTACACTGAGTCTCATTTATACAGACATAGTCAAAATGGGTACAATCTTCTATTTTTATAGCTATGTAGTCCTGTACTTCAGCTTTCTGTATAAACATATATAAACATGTGGCTACATAAACGTATGGCTCTGTAACACTCAGCAATGTTTTCATCTAGCGGGACTCCTTCGACAATTGTAAAGAACTTTAAAGTTAAATACGTATAAGAATGTTAGGTCATAAGGTTTGGAGATTCCAGTCTCCCATTGTTAGGATAGACTGTTGGGTTTTACTGAAACCATATTTCTCTAAAAATAGTAAGGAGAGTTTAAGTTTAATTGAAATAATGTGTTAGTACCCAGTAAATGTTACAAATAAACTTTTAGGAGAATTTCTCCTTATATTACCCCTTACCTCTGTAAAAATCTTAATTTTTCAAAATTATGTTTATTGTTCTTCCCTTGATTTTTTTTCTCTCTAAATTTATCAATTTTACAGTAAGAGAGTCATTTCAGTGGGAGTGAAATTTCTGCCTTCTTTTCAAAGGAGATTTAATTAGGAGAAAAGAAACAAGAGTGCAAAAGAAGCATGTCTGGTTATCTTCTGTTTGACTCATGCTATTGGCTAGCATGGGGATGAGGCCAGTCAGTAATCATTATGCTCCTTAGAGCAGACCATGGCAATTGATTTCCATTATCTAGTGGGGCATCTGTGCCCGTGCACACTTCTCAGATTTTAGAGGACACAGGCTTTTAGGCTGAAAACTCTAAATTTTAAATAAATCACAAACACCAATTAAAAGATGCAGAATCTGAATGATTTCAAATCTCAAAAATATAATCTTTCATGTTTATATTTAATTAAATTTAATTTAAATTTAAATTTAACTCCTATCTAGTTTTTATGTGTTTTAAAATTATCAGTCAAAATCATTGATTGTAGATCTTTCTTACCATAATATCATGATTTAAATCCTTACATTTTGTACATACCTAATGATAATATTACCCACTAACCTAAATTAGAATGTTTTAAACCTATTAATATATTCTTCACCTACTTGGTCTTTTCACTTTTATGGGATTAATTTTGTTTGCCTAGTCTTAAAACATATCATGGTTTTTGAGATAAAAGCACTATATTTCGATGGTAATCATATTGCAATACACAAATGTATCAAATCTACATGCCCTACACCTTAAAAAAACCTATATTTAGCCCTTTAGTTGAAAGACGTGGATGAAACTGGAGGGTATTATGCTAAGTGAAATAAGTCAGTCAGAGACAAACAATGATCATATGGTTTCACTCACATGTGGAATATAGGAAACAGCGTGGAAGATCATAGAGGAAGGGAGTAAAACTGAGTGGGAAGTCATCAGAGAGGGAGACAAACCGTGAGAGACTCTTAACTCTAGGAAACAAACTGAGGGTTGCTGGAGGGGAGGTGGGTGGGGGGATGGGGTAACTGGGTGACAGGCATTAAGGAGGGCACGTGATGTAATGAGCACTGGGTGGTATATACAACTGATGAATTATTGAACACTACATCCAAAACTAATGATTTACTATATGTAGGCTAACTGAATTTAAATAATAATTAAAAAAAAAGAATTTAAATAATAATTTAAAAAAAGAAACTTTAAAAAAAGTACAGATCATGTACTACTTTTTAAAGAACTTGGACCTTGTTCATACTGTGGGAACGAGAAAGTTGCATAGGATGCAGTTAGTACTACCATAGAGGAACTTTGGAACAGAATGGAAAGGAAAACTCTTTGATATTGTTAATTGTAAATTGTAAGTGTAGGTCTGTAATTTTTCCTTAGCAAAAAACTAAGATATTGAGATGGCATCCTGAAAAATCCTTTGGGACTACACAGCAAAATCCTTGGTTCTTAATATGATGTCCCATGTGCAAGTCCGCTCTGCTTTAAGTTTAGAAAAATACATCTAAATGACTTAAAGCTTATAAATGCACATTTCGCTTTAATGTTAATGATACCATTCTGATGAAGGAGGTGGGTAATGAATATGGATGCTTCCATTACATATCGCATATGTACAAAGTAAACACGAATACAGGAGTGAAGTTGTTAAGAATTCCCCCCACACCCTGATAAATTCTGTTTTAAGTGGCTTTGTTCGACTGCCTACAAACTTATTTCATTCTGTCATCACCTCTATGTTCTTTCATCCTGCCTGACTGACATGCTAACGCTTGGAGAATGGTGGAGATATTTCAAATGGAGAAAAATGTACAGTTTGATTTTTAAAAAGGCGTTTAAAACGTACGCATTTTCTTGACCCATTATTATCTTTCAAAACATTATCTTTCATTAAAAATGGATGTCTAGTTTTGTATATTTATGGTACCTAGTGAATAATAAAAAGCTATGACTCATTTACTAGACATCACGCTAGACAATTTCAAATTCAAACCCCTGCAACACTCCGTGTAGGATAAGGCATGATGGAAGCAGAAAGGTTCAAATTCTTCCCTACGCCTCTGGTAGCTGCTGGCAATTGAGGCCCTGCGGAAGTGCCGAGAGATCATCTGGCTGGCTACATTGAGGAGGAGGCTGACCTGGACTATCGGCTACCCAAGCAGCTTCTTGAACTTATAGCTGAGCTCATTCACTTCGTCTCTCTTAGGCAAAAAACGTGTGGGGCCAGATAGGCAGTATCAGTATGACTGTTCTATGTTAACTATTCTATTCTAAAGCACATAGCATGACTAGCTAGTTATTCTTCCTCCAGGAGGAACTTTAGAGCCAATGTCCTGGCACAATGCAATGTATGATATTCTTTTTTTTTTTTTTTTTTTAAGATTTTATTTATTTATTTGACAGAGAGAGACACAGCAAGAGTCAAAACAATCAGGGGAAGTGGGAGAGGAAGAAGCAGGCTTCCGGTAGAGCAGGGAGCCCAATGCAGGGCTGGATCCCAGGACCCTGGGATCACGACCTGAGCCGAAGGCAGATGCATAATGACTGAGCCACCCAGGCGCCCCAATGTATGATATTCTGATACGGGTGCTCCTTCTCTCTGGATATGAGGCCAGTTGTGAAGGAAGTTACCTCCCTGGCTGGCATCATGCGTGAGTCCTGCAGGTTACCTGCAGTACCCACTCCTTCCGGGAGGCTGGTACAGAGAGGCTACTGATGCCCCCTACCTGTTTGATGCCACATGAAGCAGGAAGATAGGGTGTGAAAGAAATGATTTCACAGGAAGAATATGAATTTCTCATCAAACAAACTTAATTATTGGCAGGGGGACCAATAATTTGCACAATTGAACTCAACGTCCGGGATTCTAATTTTCTTTGGGGAATGTCAGTACTCTAAACTTTTTTTTTTTTTTTAAGTCCAAAGGTGCTTATATCCTCCCCAGATTTCCCATACTATTATTTAGCGGATCAGCAATAATATGTACTGTAAGACATCATGGTCCAACATACTTATTTTAATTGAACTGACTTTTTAAAAGTCCTTTTCCACTCTCCTTTTCTTATTCTACTTTGTCCTCTTTCCGACACCAGGTGATTTATACTTTCGTTATCTGATCAGGCCTGACTTTCTGTGGAAAGAATGAAGGTTAACGGCATTTTCTCTCTGTCTTTTCTGTATCCTCTGTTACCAAATTTCATCTATCGGTGGATGACACGTTGACTTTTTGACTAATAAAATGTTAAATGTAGAATCACTGACTCTTCTATAATAACATATGTTGTCTTGTTGTTTTGGGGAAACATGAGAAAGAATTCATGGAATAAATGAATATGAATTTTGAATGTTTATGGAAAAAAAAAACTCTGAAGATGTGGGAAAATGACTAAAGAAGGAAAATATGAGAGGCCCAGTTGGCTTGGAAAGGTAGAAGAAGTGATCTTGAAAAACAATTTGGATTTGATGTAAGGAACCATAATTTTCCAGCTGGTGCAGAAAGCATTATTCTAAGTAATCAAAGACAAAAATATTTTGCCAAAGGGATCAGGGCAAACACATTGTATATTGAAAGAATGGGAAGAAGTGAGCGTTAATAAGAGTGGATGGCTAGATCCGAAGTTGAGATGTCTCTTTTTTTTTCTTAAAGATTTTTATTTATTTATTTCTTTATTTGAGAGAGAGAGAGAATGAGTGAGAGAGAGCATGAGAGGGGGGAGGGTCAGAGGGAGAAGCAGACTCCCCGCTGAGCAGGGAGCCCGATGTGGGACTCGATCCTGGGACTCCAGGATCATGACCTGAACCTAAGGCAGTCACTTAGCCAACTGAGCCACCCAGGCGCCCCGGTGAGATGTCTCTTAATCCTTGACTGGTGTCAGCTCAGACTAGTGTCTGAGCTGGCTTAAACTTCCACTTTTATTCAGGGACTGAGTCACAACAACCCTGGTGATGACCAACCATATGCTCTATTCTGGACCCTTCAATGTAGTTGTCAAATTATTAAACATAAATAAGTACAAATTTAGAGCTGTCATTAAAAAGTACCTTAGAGATCAACAGGTTCATATTTTATGGACAAGAAATGGGGATACAGAGGGTTGAATGATTTGCCCAAAGCCACCTAGATGTAATTTTAATATCTAACACTTTCGTGCAGTTTTATGCCTTACTACTCATTGGTAACTACAGACTCTTGTGAGATCTATATCCACCCTTGTGAAATATTACCTGTTCTTTATGAGCAAACACCTTTTGAGATGTCACTAGACAGGTTTACGGGCCAGAGTTGGATCATGGCAGAACAGGGTCTAGCATAGCCCCAGTTATTTTTACCACATTGTGTTTCCTCCCACATCTACAGCTTGAAGATAGCAGTGAGAAAGGCCTGGCAGGAACAGATATACTACTGCTCTTAGTATAAGGTGAGAGTAACTAAAGTATTTTTTTTAATGTAGCAATCATCTAACATTATTATATGTGCTGTCCAATGGCAATATCAAGGATTTAACTCATTTGTTTAACAGAAATATTTTCAGCAGAAGTATGAAAAATAGGCTACAACTGAAATGAAAAGTTTACTGCCAAATTATGTTACCCAAAATACCTATGTGGCCCTGTGTGTCCATCTCTCCCCAAATACCAGCAGCTCTATAGAGTACGAAAGGGTAAGTAAAACACAAGATTGATCTCTGCTATCTAGAAAAGACAGGCTTCTCAATATATGAGATAATAGAGAGCCCAGAGCGGGGAGTGATTCGATGGAAAAAGTTTAGTTATAAAACATCTCCCATACTTCTAGAAATTTAGTAGGTCTTCAGGGGCCAGCAGCGTTCCAGGTTTCTTCTGAGAATCTAATCAAGCTTATTTCAGGACTTCCAAAGGGGTTGAGTGAGAGCATATATCAGCATCCCCTTGATTTTTTTTTTCCCTTTGCAATAGGCTAAGAAGATCTCAGGTTATGGGGCCCCTGGGTGGCTCAGTCAGTTAAGCGTCTGCCTTTGGCTAGGGTCATGAACCCAGGGTCCTGGGATCCAGCCCTGCATCGGGCTCCCTGCTCTGCGGGAAGCCTGCTTCTCCCTCTCCTATTCCCCCTGCTTGTGTTCCCTCTCTTGCTATGTCTCTCTCTGTCAAGTAAATAAATAAAATCTTAAAAAAAAAAAAAAGATCTCAGGTTACAAATTCAAGATCTCAACTGTATGTTTCAGAATCCTTTGACTCTTATAGTCTATAAATTCAATTAAACATTTTCAGGTAAAATGCATGATACATTGGCTTGACGTTAACCCCAACTCTAAGGGTAAACTCCAAATATTAAGGAAGGTTTTATGTGTTAGTCAATTTAATTTGTCTCCTCTCCATTCCTTGTTACAGCTCTTCCAGATGATCGCTCCCAGTTGAAACTTCATATTTCTATTGTTATAGATATGAATCATAATGTACAATATTCTTATGTTTTAAAAACAAAACAAGCAAAGAGAATGACAATATAGTTTCCAGTCTACTTAGTTTTGCTCATCAAGCTTTGTCTGAAAACCAGTTTCAAATTCCAGATGAGCTCACCAGAAACCACTGATGAAAGGATATGTATGTGTCCAGTTAAGAAAAAACAAACACACAAACTGTAAAATGATATAGGCGTTCGAACGAAATGAATGGATAACATGCTGAGTCCTATCTTGACTGTGTGACTTTATCTGTTTCTGTCTGTATGTGCGTGTGATTCTCAAGGGCAAAAGAAGGAATAGAAAAGGAGGAAAAGAAAAGGATCAGAGCTGTAGGTCACAGTGAAATCACAATGCTCCTCTTAGTATGGAGATCAATTATAGACATCTGAAACCATGTAAATGATATTATAGAAACATTAGCATGTTGAAAATGCTGGCAAGAAACTAAAGGTCTAGTCTGTATTTGTACTTCTCTATGCGTGTTTGTGTGTTAAATATTCGGAGGAAATAAATTATTTAAATCTAACTCTATCTGGCTACTTTTTTTTCCCCCTCTGACTTTTTGGCAATAAAGGGATTCAAATGAATGTAGCTAGTTGTTCTAAGTACTTTAAAGCAGATATTTAAAGTCTAAAAAAAGTCTTTCAATTACTGTTTTAAAAGCTGAGAGCATTTTCTTAAAAAGGAATAATGATTGAATACATTTCTCATCAAAGTGAAGGATTAATAGCAGCGAATAAAAGTTTCTACAAAGTTTTACACAATGTGCTGCAAAAATTCATTTCCCTCTTTTTTTTCTCTCTGATGTTTGGCTCCTTGCCCTTTATACAGCTAACACATTTAGTTTTGTCATGTTGGGGAAAGCACAGGAGATCATTTTATACGTGAACTAATATTTGTGGAAAAGTATGTGCTCTTATTGTCCCACAGTAAGAGTTGTATATGGTCCTTTGTTTTTGTTTTTGTTTTTTTTTTTTTCAAAATGATGGATCTAAATTGCACATAATTTATATTTATTTTTTATGTGATTGGTAGAATTTCATCAGTGAGCTGAAAATTTTCCGTCTCATTAAAATATTTAAACATTCCCTGAGAAATTTAGACAAGCTCACTGGACACTTTAAAGACTTTTATATGGTCTCTGTGATTTACTAGCCTCAGATAATTACTTTTAATTAAAAGCAGATGGACTTTCAATACAATGGATGGGAAAGACATTTAGCTAGAAAAAATCTGAAGAAGTAGTACTTCTTAACTATACAAAGTTTTACATCTATGCATTTAAAAATATGACTGTATTATTCAAGTTTTTGTACATAAAATTCCTATGTGAGAGAAAATAATAATTTATTTCACTGGCTGTGCAATTAAAAGCTTTCTTACAGTGAGACAAAACTTCTTTCTGATTAAAGATGTACCAATTTAGAAGAGATGATTTTTAAGACTACTTTGGTGTTTCCAAAGATTCTATTGTTTAATCTGCCAAGAAATTCTGCTCCTACATCAGTAGACATTTTAAAACTCCAACATGACCATACTATTTCCTCAATAATAGCAAGGGAATTAACTTTAATGCAGTAAATTCATAAGAAACTCCTCTGATAAAAAGATGCTTCTCAGTCCTATTATTTAATTGATCTTTTTGGAACAGTTCATTTGTACTCCAGAAAAAAAATAATTAGATGGGTTATTAAGTTCTTTCAAGTGTATGAAAACAATGGTGACTAATACCCAGATATCTTTTTATGAAAGGCTTTTGTATTTGAACCGTCTAAATTTTAATCTCTAATAGGTGGTTCTAGGCTTACTGTTATTATTATTTTAAGCCTTAAACTTCCTTAGTAGCATTGAAATAAATTTGATTTAAATTCCTTTTATTCATTTAAGATTGTATGAAATGGATTTTACTTGAACAATGTGAAATATGTTAAATTTCAAAGCATATACTTTACTCTTCATTTCCTGTCCAGTCATTTAGAGAAAGCCACACTGTGTGGCAGAAAAAACACCGATTGAGTAGTCAGGAGACACGGGCTCTAGCTATTTGACCTTGAATTAAACTTCAATTAACTTCTTTGTGCCCCAGGGTCTGTATCTGTTACATGAAGGACTTGTCAGAGGCTGCAAATCGGCCGTCCCAGCTAGATTCAGCCCGCAGATACGTTTTGCTTGACCTACATTTTAAAAAAAAATATGAATGAAAATGGTTGTATCAACTTCCATCCATCAGCAGTGCCCATGAGTCATACTTGCTCTATATCCTTCCCAATACATGATATTGTCAACCTTTTTTATTCTAGATATTGGTGTGTTTGTAGTCCTATTTCATTATGGATTTAATTTACGTTTTCCTGATGACTAATAAAGTGAAGCGTTTTTTTCATATGTTTCTCAGCAGTTTGGATCGCTCCTTTTGTGAGGTGCCTGTTTGATTTTTTTGTCTTTTTTTTTGGTTGTTGTTAAGTTGGATTGTCTGTTTTTTTTTCTTATTGATGTGTTAATGAGTTCTTTAGATATTCTGGATATGAGTCTTTTGTTGGATAAATGAATTCAAAATGTGTTCTCCCATGCCTTTTCAATTTTTTTTTTTTTTTTTTTTAAAGATTTTATTCATTTATTTGACAGAGAGAGACACAGCGAGAGAGGGAACACAAGCAGGGGGAGTGGGAGTGGGAGAGGCAGGCCTCCCGCCCAGCAGGGAGCCCGATGCGGGGCTCGATCCCAGGACCCTGGGAACATGACCTGAGCTGAAGGCAGACGCTTAACAACTGAGCCACCCAGGCGCCCCTTTGCCTTTTCAATCTTAAAGGTGACTTTAGATAAACTGAAATTCGTAATTGTGGTGAAGGTCAGCTTTTCAAACTTTACCTTGTAGTTAGTGGTTTATTTAAAACGTTTTAAAAATATTTGCTTCCCTTAAGTTTATAAAAATATGTTCCTTTGTTAACTTCTAGAAACTTCATCTATAAAACATCTTAATTGGGCACCTGGGTGGCTCAGTTAGTTAAGCGCCTTCGGCTCAGGTCATGATCCTGGGGTCCTGGAATCTAGTCCCACATCGGGCTCCCTGTTCAACAGGGAGTCTGCTTCTCCCCCTCCCTCTGCTTCTCTCTCTCTCTCACTCTCTGTCAAATAAATAAATAAAATCTTTAAAAATAAATAAATAAATAAATAAAAATAAAACATTTTAATTGATTTAGTACATGCTCTGATATAGGTAATTTGATTTCAAGGTATGTACCTGGGAAAAGTGCATACACTTGTGTACCAAATAATATGGGCCAGAATGTTTATAGAGTCATTTTATTCATAGTGGCCAAAAATTGGAAGCACTTATTGATCAATTGTAAAATGGATTGGGATATATTCATACAGTGGAATAGTATACAGCAAGGAGAAAGAATGAACTCTTCTTACATCCATCAGTATGGGTGAATCTTACAGATAGAAAGTGAAAGAACCATGCACGAAAGAGCAAATGCTGTGTGATTTTATTTATATAAAATTCAATACTAAGCAAAACAATTATGATGAATGGTCACTGAATAGTGATTACCTTTTAGAACAGGGAAGGTTAATGCTGGGGGAGTAGTTCAAGGGAGGCACCAAAAAGATACCTGGGTGGCAGAGAATATTTTAAATTTGGATCTGGGTAGTGTGTGTACAGGTCTGTACTCTTGGTAAAATCCACCAAGTTGTACACACGAGATCTGCCTTTCTAGTCATTATTAAATACTAAGGAAGAAAATGCTTGCCAGGGCTAATATTTTAGGCATATATACAGATTATAATATCACTGATATGTGGAATAGAACTAGAATACTAGTTCAGAGTAATCTCTACTATCTATGTCAACATTTCCATAAGGTTTCTAACCAGTCTCACTTCGAATTTTCCTGCACGATAAAAGCAGATTAATCTTAACAAAATACCTGCTTTCAAACGTATAACCTGCGTGTTTAGAAGTCTTTAATGATTTCCCTCCATCTAGACAATAAACTGCACATCTTAAACATGTGAAGTATCTGTAACCTGATGCCGGGTGTGTGTGGGAGCTCACCAACACATACTGGGAACTGATGACCTATCAGGTGCATTAAACTGGTTACTTAGTGGATTTAACCCTTCCATCAAACCTTTAAGTTAAATAGCATTATGTCATATTTCAGGTTAAAGATACCGAGTTTCTACACAGTTGGAATTTAGGTATTAGGCAGCAGCACCAGGATAAAAATATAGTTCTCTATGACTCCAAAACAAATACTATTTTTATTACACCATGTTGCCTTACAGTCACATATTAAGTCCCCAATCTACTTTATCCAATTTCTCATCTTCCTAAACTCTTTATTCCGAACAAACTTAGTTCAAAATATGCCTCCCTCAATCAATCTTTTTTTTTGCATTTCTTTTTTTTAATTATGTTATGTTAATCACCATACATTACATCGTTCGTTTTTGATATAGTGTTCCATGATTCATTATTTGTGCATAACACCCAGTGCTCCATTCAGTACGTGCCCTCTTTAACATCCATCACCAGGCTAACCCATCCCCACACCCCCCCTCCTTGAACCCTCGGTTTGTTTCTCAGAGTCCATAGTCTCTCATGGTTCATCTCCCCCTCCGATTCCCCCCTTCATTTTTTCCCTTCCTGCTATCTTCTTCTTCTTCTTCTTCTTTTTTTTAAACATATAATGTATTATTTGTTTCAGAGGTACAGGTCTGTGATTCGACAGTCTTACACAATTCACAGCGCTCACCATAGCACATACCCTCCCCAATGTCTATCACCCAGCCACCCCATCGCTCCCACCCCCCCACCACTCCAGCAACCCTCAGTTTGTTTCCTAAGATTAAGAATTCCTCATATCAGTGAGGTCATATGATACATGTCTTTCTCTGATGGAACTAGAGGGTATTATGCTGAAAGAAATAAGTCAATCCCTCAATCAATCTTATACTTTCTGATCTCTTAATTTTCCCTAATCCTGATTTCTTCCTTAAAGATGTGGAGTATTTTTTAAAACATTTGCTATCTGCATCTGTGTTATCCATTCTTTCAGATCACTTTGAAAGTCTACCTTTATTCTAAAGCTTTGCTTAACCACCACAATCTGAATACTCTTTCTCTCCTCAGAAACCTTAACTCTAATTATTGCTGGGTACAAATCATACATTATGTATAACATTGTGATATTCCTTTCATATTTCCTTGAAATGTTATTTAAATTCAGGTTTCTTTTTTCTTTATTTGATGATTGTCTTATTTCCTTAATTATGCTGAAAGCTCCTGAGTACAGAGAAAATGTTTATATTTTTTTATCTCCTCCTTCAGAAGTATTCAAGAATAATGGAGATTGAGTATGGTCTAGAAAAAGTACTGTAGCAGTTTGAATTTTACAGATTTAGGGTAAAAATATACTTCATGGGGATCAATTTTATATGAATACAATTATTTAGATAGATAAATACACGGAATATACATGATAAGTAGATCAATAGCTTAGAGATTTTTCTAATGTATTAAAAAGCAATTCTTCTTTATGTCCTATTTACTCTTTCCAATTCACCCCCATATGTCTTTGACTCCTTCCCTCCCCCACCACAGTAATTGGATTGCTCTTCTCAAGATCAACAGCAAATCACTGGCCTCATCTTACTGGGCCTCTTCCTAATTTTCCCATCTGACTACTCTTCCTTTTGGAACACTATTCTCTAATTTCTTTTGGGAAATACTCTTGATTTTTTTCCCACTTCACTTACTACTCCATCATAGTCTCCTTCCTCCTATACCTTAACTCTTAATGTTGGAGTTCATTCAATCATTTATTTATTCTTTTATTAAAACATCCTTATTGAGCATCTACAGTGTGTTAGTCATATAGGCACTGGACACCCAACAATGAACGATTTTTTTCAATATCCCGCTTTCGTGGAATTTTGATGGAGGGAGATAACCAAACAATAAAATGCAATGGGTGAGAAGTGGAGAAAAATAAATCAAGGTAAAAAAGATGAGAAGATTAAAGCTGGTGGTTACAGGGCTAGCTAGATAATTTCTGGGGCCCAGGGCAAAATAAAAATGCAGGACACTTTGTTTAAATGTTAAGAATTTTAAGAGAGCAGTAGCAGAGCATTAAACCAAGTAATGGGCCCTTTTAATATTGGGATCCTCTGCAACTATACACATCACATGCCCATAAAGATAATCCTGAGTGGTTGCAGAAATCACTGAGGTAATATTTGAGTGAAAACTTGAAAGAGGTAAGGAATTGAAGCATATACATCTATAGGAAAAGAGCATTCCAGACAGGAGCAATATTAAGAGCCAAGATAGGAGGCAGGAGCACATCTGGTGGATTCAAGCAATGGTGAAGAAAGCAATATGGCTGGCTAGAGAAGGGGGGGAGATTAAATCCAAGATCTAAATGGGGGCCAGATCAGCTAGGGTCTCACTGGTCACCACAAGATCCCTTTTTTAATCTGAGGAGCGTTTAAAACACAACTTAATTTTCCCCAGGATCATTTCACTTCTATGTTAAAAACTAGATTGTAGGAGGCAAGAGTTAAAATAGGTGGGAGATGATGGTAGTTTGAAAGAATCCAGGTGAGAAATGATTGCAGGAGCAAAGATTAGGTAGGGAGAAGTGGCTGGATTTGGCATATAGTTTGAAGAACTTTGGTATTTTGTTCTAGGACTTCCTTTCTTCTCTATCTCTACATAATGTTACCCCAGTCTCATGGCCTTATATGATATTTAACAGCTGATGGTCTCCATGAATATCTCCAGTGCAAGCCAGACATGTCAAGTCCTGCCTGACATCTTCGTGCAGATTTCTCACAGACATTTCAAATGTAACACATCCAATAAATAATCTAATAAATGATTTCCTCTTCCTAATTTGTTTCACTTCAATCTTCCCTTTATCAGAAAATGGTATCAGCATTCATTCAGTTGTTAAGCTAGAAACCTTGATTCTTCTTCTTACCTAAGCCCTCACATCTAATTAATCAAAGGTCCTATCACTTCAACCCAGAATAAAGATCTTAAATCCATCCACCCCATCCATCTTTCCTGCCATTTCACTCATCCAAGCCACAGGCTTCCTGCTCCTAACTGTTCTTTCCACTTCTGCTCATGCTGTTAGTAGCAGCTCAGTATTCATTTTAAGATGCAGATAAGATTGTATCTTTCTTCTGCTTTAAAACCCTTTAGTAGTTTCCCATTGTATTTTGAATATAAGTAAAACTGCTTGCCATGTTCAACAAGGTCCTGTATGATCTGGTCTTGTCCAAGCTCTCTTGTTCTGCCTCGTGCTCCTCCCCATTAGCTCACTCCCTCTCCATTACCCACACTGCTCTCTGGACAACTTCTACACAAATATTAACTCTGTAGCAATAATAGTAATTGATAGCAGGTAAAAACTAAGAGGAATGAGTTTTCACAGATATGTGGCCACGTATTTAACCATTTAAAATACTTAATGGAGGGGCGCCTGGGTGGCTCAGTCATTAAGCGTCTGCCTTCGGCTCAGGTCATGATCCCAGAGTCCTGGGATCGAGCCCCGCATCAGGCTCCCTGCTCCGCGGGAAGCCTGCTTCTCCCTTTCCCACTCCCCCTGCTTGGGTTTCCTCTCTCGCTGTGTCTGTCTCTGTCAAATAAATAAATAAAATATTTAAAAAAATAAAAAATAAAATACTTAATGGTAAGAAGAAGGCTCTCTTGGTCACCATTATATCACTAGCCAGATTAAAGCGAGTACCACATTGTAGGTATACTACAATATGCATGACTGAATAAATACATGAAAAACAAGTGCTTGTTAATTCAAGTTCTAGTTCTTTCTGAGGCAGTAAATGTTCTATTAAGTGGAAGTAATAAACTTATTTTATGTCTAAGACTTTAAGTAGTTTGTGATACATTTTTCAAACACATAGTAGTGTAGAAACTGATAATTTTCTTTTCTTTTTAACCTCATGAATGTCTAATAATCTCCTTAAGCCATAGAAAATGTTTGCCATAGCTACAGTTTTCATTTCTGAACTTGAGAATAGTTCAAATGGCAAATTTGTACATAAAATATTTTAAAATAACTTTTTTTTCAGTTCAGTAATTCTGGGACGCAAATAATACCTCTGAGGTTCTATGATATAGCAATAAAGTTATATAATGAAGAACTAGGGAAAAGATTGTCCTAAACACTTCAGAGCAGCCATATATTTAATAATGTAGTATTGTAGTTTGGGAAATAATTTTGCATTTGTTTTGCAAAATTTTCCTCTCCATTTAGGTTCTTAGATACAAAAGAATACTAAAAGGGAAAATTTGGAAGTAAAACTGGGATAACATTAACATTGGTTTTCTCACGGTGGCGGGGAACAACGACCTATTGACCTTCAGTCTTTACCTCCACCTCTATTAACATATACATCAAAACATTGGAAAGAGTCATAGGGCAACAAGACATTGGGTAAACCTAGGAAGAAATCATAGGGCAAAGACAATGTGAAATGAAAGTCACACATTTAGTTGTTGTCCATGATTATCTTATTGGATGGTGACTATAGTTTCTGGCCTTTTCATGTCGCCAGATGTTCTGAAAGAACCTGATACATTGAACAGTAGAATATGGCCAGTCTCCACCTCTCAGAGATTCTAAAAGACTCATTAGCAAACTGGGGTGATTTTGTGGACATGAATGCACTTGTGGGCCAGGATTGAAGACTTCCAGGAAAGTTTTATGTTCAGCAAATTTTACCATGCCAACAGTACCAAAAGAACCTGAGAGTTATAATGGTTATAATTCTAGTGCCCTTGAGGAATTCACAATCTAATAGAAGATGTGATAAGCACACATACGATGCGAATATTGTTTAGTAAGTAGGATGTAAGATAGAAGAGCATCTAACCTAGTCTGGCAATAGTATCTTGAGGTCAAGAAAGTCTCTGTGATGAGATAATAATGATAAAAAAAAAAAAAAGTATGAAGATAAAGAACAAAGACAAAGACAAGCGGAGGAGGAGCAGTGTATTCCAAACAGTGACAAACAACTTGCTCGATGGTGCCTTGGGTTGAGAGAACGTGACATGTTTGGGAAAGCCCATTTTCATGACAGGCTAGAATGTGTTGATATTATAAGATGGAAAAGAGGTTCCAAAAGATAAGGTCTCATGATCAAGCCACCTACGCCTTATCTGAACATTGTTTTTTTTAGTTCAGGCCTAAGACACCATCTTAAGAATATTTCTATTTTGGCTTTCTTAGAATGAGGGTGTTCTGAGCAATACCCTTGCCTCCAACTCCCTACTTTGGAGAGTGGGTAGAATTCAAGCTACCGCAGTGTCTATAGGTCTTCATTATTTCCCTATAACTCTGATAGTTTAAGTATTTCTTCCTACAGTGTCTCTATTCAAATACTAACAAGTCAGAACATACACTAAAAAGGATACTTTACTGTTGCAAAGTTGTAATAATAAGATTACACATTTCAACACCTAAATATGACACCTTTGAGAAAGAATTTCAATCTGTCTTTATTAAAGAATCACATGAGGGAAAAAAAAGAAATCTGAACTCCTTCTCCTTTTAGGTTTCTCATGCATTTTGGAAAGTATGCTGCACTTTCATTGAAAATTATCCTTTGATCTTCAGTGAGTACAGATATTCTGTATCTCATTTACGCTTAAGACAATGCAACATGTTTGTTTTGTCATTAATACTAATCCTGCTTTGATTTCTTTGAACTGTTGGGAACAGGTAATTCAACTAAAGTCTTTTCTAGACAGATTTTGTTCTTTGTTGGATGATGAAATTTCTCTGGTGTTAACACCTAAAAAGACTGTCTACTTTCCCTTTCCTCTTCTAATTATTGGATATATTGTTAGACTGCATCCCAGAAACCAATTTAGCATTTGAATTGAGGAAGAACATATTAATTTAAGCAGCTTCTAACCTGTCTTAAAAAGAAAAGTTCAAAAGACAATCAAAAAGTAAATCTAAAACTTCTAGGATTAAAAAAAAATAAAGCATTGTTAGCAAATGGCTGGGTATGGATCATTCTCATTCATATGTCTTTTTCTTTATTTTATATGTAATACTGTTGTGCTGTAGACATACCGGAAACTTCCAGTATAAAATATATTGCAAATTAATTGGGTTCCTTGTTCAAATATCAATGATTTGGCAAAAATGAACAACAGTGAACATAGATAAATATGCTTTTCAATTTTTCTAAACTAGTCCTATTTACCAAAATAAAATTTTAATCAATTTCAAAATGAAATCTCATTTATTCCTAAAATTTTCCAGGCAATATATATTTGCAAAAACACTTGGCAAATTTCTAGATATCACATCTGGTAGGTGTGGATGAAATTCATTAAACTAAGTCTTCTAAGCATATACGTTTGCCAAAGCTTTGATATGACAAGCACTTATTCCCGATGGCAGTCATTTATTCTTTGCCAGTTCATAAGTGCTTCCTTCTAGCAGTGGATTGCATTTCCGCTGGCATTTGAAACTTTGGCGACCATGTCACTGTATATTAGAATCCATGTGCAGAGAGATTACTATCAATCCAAAACAGCAGAATGGAAGTTGCCTTTTTTCAGAAGTGGTTGAGCTGAAAGTCAACAGAGGACTCTTGGCTTTAGAGAGAGAATTCTAACAAGGGAAGGAAGTACATGTATATGACTCAAGGGCGACTCTTGAGTATTTGATTACAGACAAAAATAGGCTTACTTAAAAGGTCTTTTATTAGGGGGAAGATAGGAGTTAGACAGTCTGATAACAGAAAAACTTCTGTTTTCTGCTTTCAGGTCTCCCTATAAGCAACTGGAAAATGTTGCGCATTCGTCTTCAAGTGGACATGTAAGCAAATGGTTATCACGGAAGCTATTTGCAGATATGACTTAAGTGCTAGGAAGAAGGGTTGACAAGGAAATGATTCGCTTTAAAGTGATCCTAAACAATGAATACAAGATGCCCATTGTTAACTTGTCTTTCTTTCTCAGCATGTTTTGAAGAGATTGAACCTCTAAGACTAAAGTAATAGATGCTTATAGAATTCTTTATTTGTAAGAACATTGTGATGAAACCTACAGCAGATGGGAACAGAGACTATGTATGTGTGTGTATGTATGCATATGTGTATGTGTATTATGTATATGAGTATATGAATTCTGATGCTAAACTGTAAAAAAAAAATATTTCTATCACTAGCCAGCTGATAAAAATAATTAAATTTTAGAATATATACCATCAGTGACCAAGTTCGACCCAGTCATTTTTTTATTCCAGAATGTACCCTGAAAGAGCATAAAACCAATTTGTCTCCATTTTTGTAAATAATGTCATCTTTTGTGTTCACTCTTTAAATTATCCCAGAAAAAAAAAAAAAAAAAAAGCTCTTTGGGCCTCTACGCAGTTTGGTTACTTAGAAAAGTCATTACAAAAGCCTTTGTGGGCGCCTGGGTGGCTCAGTTGGTTAAGCGACTGCCTTCGGCTCAGGTCATGATCCTGGAGTGCCTGGATCGAGTCCCGCATCAGGCTCCCTGCTCGGCAGGGAGTCTGCTTCTCCCTCTGACCCTCCCCCCTCTCATGTGCTCTTTCTCTCATTCTCTCTCTCTCAAATAAATAAATAAAAAATCTTAAAAAAAAAAAAAAGCCTTTGTGATGCTGGTATACCTATGGGTGTGCTTATTTGTTTGTATTCGATAGCTATGGTTATTTATAGATTTTATTTATTTATTTGTCAGAGAGAGAGAAAGAGAGAGAGAGACTGAGAGCACAAGCAGGGGGAGTGGCAGGCAGAGGGAAAAGCAGACTCCCTGCTGAGCAAGGAGCCAGATGCGGGACTCAATCCCAGGACCCTGAGATCATGACCTGAGCCGAATGCAGACGCTTAACCGACTGAGCCACCCAGGCGTCCCAGCTATGGTTATTTTAAAATTAAAGGATGAGGAGGTTTTATGTGTGGCACACTGCTGAATTTTAACAAGTTAGTAATGCCTACTGTTGTCACTAGATGTGAAAAAGCTAGTTAAATAAGATTTGGCTTGACACATGAAGTACAATGCTATCATAAATTATGTTGGACTCCCTAGAGAGATTTTGCTTATATCCAATGCCAAAATAACCAGTCATGTAAGTAAAGCAACTGTCAATTTAGTGAAAATGTCAGTAAAATTTGATGTTTGCCTCAAATTATCTAGCATATTAAATAAAAACATAACCAAATTGAATTTGGTTACATATTGATGATGTACAGATCAGCACCCTCACAAATTAATACAAGCATATAAATTGGCTGCTATGATGAAAATCACAAAGGTCCTAGAAATTTATATTTACAATCTAGTCCTTCAAGAAATAAGTTATCAAACCTGCCTCCACACTGGCTGGGTCAGCTTTGCCCAGGAATAGCTGTGTCATGTACCCATTTCTTAAGGGTCCAAGGAAATTATAGAGAACCACACAAGGATTTTTAAGCACCAGAGGTCATGTAGATACTGTATTAGTTACAAAATAGAAGAAAGACTTACACAAAAGTCAGAATTTTGTTTGGTGGGAAATTTCATTGAATGAATCGTAGATGCCGATCATTATTCGTTAGTAAGTCAGAAAGAACCATTTCAGATTTCTATCTCAGTTTTCAACTGAATCTCATTCTGGAATACATTTTACAGGGCAAAAAACAAAACCATAATAAACCATCTTGGATCTAGGATCCTAATACTAAATAACAGAATAGTTCAAAAAGTAAAAATTCTGAGAGAAATGTGATTTATCTAATTTCTTAAAATTAGCTAGGATTCTAATATGAAGTACCCCCCATAAAGATAATGGGACCTGAATCATTTGCCTAGAGCTTTTCAATACTTATTTCATTGACTAAAAATCATTTTCAGTTTCTGTCTTCGAGCATCCCCAATTCCCTGCACTACAAAAATAAAACTTAATTGACAGGTTGTGGGGAGGAGTACCTTCGATTTCAGGAGGTCCTTCTAATCCTTTAATTGGAAGGTACACATTGCTGGGAGCTGCGGTCTCCTGTGATGGAGTATCTGTGCTGTGGGGTTGTGGCTCCCTTCCTCTGGCTGCTCACACTGAATATAGTTAAAGTCCCACTGTGTAAGAAGTCATACTCTAGCCCCTCTCGGAACATAAATTTACCTCCAATTCTTCCAAGAAAATTAAGGACATGTGATTTGAACTAAAATAATTTTCTTACTCTCATAGCTATCAATTCTTCAAAATCTATTTTGTTCTCTGTTCTCTTCCAGTTTCAGATGAAGAAATCTTTCATTTCCCCTTAAAAGCTCGTACCTCTACCTGCATTTTGACTCAGTCTTCCAACAGTTTTCTCCGTTCCAGGAGTTAAGCCCTAGTTTTCCAGTTTTTGACATTTAACCCTGTATTTGCTACTTGCCCTAACATTATAAATGATCTGTTTTGTTTGTTTTACCTCGAATGACAACATTAAGCAAAACAAGAACCATTACCACAGAAAAGAATAACAATGACACCAAAATTCGGACACTCAAATTCTGAAGGGTATTTTGAGAATTAAATGACTTAATAAAAACAAAGCCTAAAGGTCTATGTTTAGCATATAGACAGTACTATATAAGAATTGTCTATATTGGGGCATCTGGGCGGCTCAGTAGGTTAAGTGTCTGCCTTTGGCTCAGCTCATGATCTCAGGGTCTTTGGAAGGAAACTTCTATTGGGCTCCTGGCTCAGCTGGGAGCCTGCTTCTCCCTCTTCCTCCTCCCCTCCCCCTGCTCATGCTCTCTCTCTCTTTCTCTCTAATAAATAAATAAAATCTTAAAAAAAAAAAGAACTGTCTATATGGTTATAAGAATATGACACTTATTTTCTCTTTTAATTTAGTTAATCATGCAAATATTTTTTTTCACTATTACTAGTCTGCAGTAATGTAACTTAATACAGAATAAATTAGTTTGATGAGTGAATCTTAAGCATTCTAAGAATACAATTAATATTGATTAGAAATAATTTTCATCCCGTCTTTATGTGTTTTCTTTCTTTCTTCTTTTAATTATTAAAACAAAGAAATAGAGTTGAGCTAACAGGGGAAAAGTTAACTAGAGAAATTTTGGAGAGAAGCAGGATCTTGATGACACAAAAAGAAAATGACCTTTTTTCATGATCAATTGAGGTGGTCAGGAAGCCTGGTCAGAGTCAAAGCACAGGACAAGTCTCTCAGGGAAACTTTGAAGATCAAATTAGTTTAGCAAGGAAGAGCCAAAACCACTCAGCAAAGTTACAGAAATAAGGTCCTAGATGAATAAAGTTAAAAATTATAGGGCAGCAGCAGTGCATTGCGCAGAGGGGGCCAAGATGAAGGCTCGAGACCTTCGCGCAAGAAGGAGGAGCTGCTTCACCAGCTGAAAAAACTGAAGGTGGAGCTGTCCCCGCTGCGTGTCCCCAAAGCTCTCCAAGATGCCAGATGTTGGCAAATCCGTCACCTGTGTTGCCCCCGTCATCAGCCAGATGCAGAAAGAGAACCTCAGGAAATTCTACCAGGGTAAGAAGTACAAGCCCCTGGAAGACACGTGCCATGCACCATGGGCAGAACAAGCTCGAGGAAAAGCTAAAGACCAAGAAGCAGCAGCAGAACGAGAGGCTGTACCAGCTCCGGAAGTACCCGGTCAAAGCCTGAGCACAAACAAACTGGGAAAAAAAAAAAAAAAATTATGGAGAAGCTACATATATATGTTGGCATGCATGTGTATATATAGATTACATAATCTAACTAGGCTCTTCAGACTTGTTTTGGTGTTTTCCTCCTAAGGAACAAATTTTTAGACACTGGTAAATATTACACACGAGGTTCTGCATAGTAGGAGTTGGTACCTAGCTAAAGTATTTAAAATACTTCCCACTGATTAGTTTACACAGCTAAGTAAACGGATCCTCAAGGTTATAAATGAATATATTGTAAATGGTGAAACATGTCATACATATCCACTAACCAATATAAATTGTGAACTCTTGTTTCTGCCCTGTTTACATTTGCCTTTTCGAAAAAGAATTGGGATGGTTTACACAGGCCTGTGGCAGATTAACTATGACCTTGCATTGAAGTGTGGGAAAGGAATAAACCCAGTAACTATGTTCTTTTCTTTTAGTTGAAAGATAGTTATCTGCTTTCTCTTGTTTCTACTCATAGAAAAGTTCTTAGGAAGAAAACTCACAGATACCTTGTAGTCCAAGATAGATGACTTCAAAATTATTTCGCATATTATTAAATACCTTAAGTTCTTAATTGCTGAAATACACCCACACACTGGATGATATGCTGCTGTGAAATGTTCAATAGAGAAAAATCCTACCGAGATAAGTTCAGCAGAGAATTTACTAGTTCAGTTCCTGGTAGGCACCCAGTTGATAGAGTTTAAAGGAGCCACAGAACACAGATCAAGACTTAACTTGGATGCATACTGAAAATTTAGCCATCAGATGAAATCGAGCTGGAACACACACCAACCTTCTTAACCTATGGGTGGCATTTTGAGATTGAAAATGGCATGTAAAATTAACTGTTCAGGAAGTATCTTTTAAATATCATAGTTGATTACAAGCATAAGGCTTGGGAAAACTGTCAACTGAAATCTAACCGGATTATTCTTTTGAAGTTTTTTGGTACATTAATTAACTGATCATCGGGAAATGAAATTTAACAAAGTTTGCTCAGGCATAGAATGTGTTGGATGGAAGTTCTAGGATATTCACTACTATATTCTTTCTGATAATGACCGAGGACAAGAAGGGAAGCGTATTCAGGAGCAAAGCTTTCAGTGATAGATTTGTGAGCTCAGGGAGGATCTCATTCCAGGGCTTCCACACGGAGTTGCCTAGGACTGGAATGCTCATAACACAAATATGGCTTTTGTGCCTATGTGTAGGAGGCATGAAATTATTGAGAAAGCAGTATCTTGTCTAGGCCCAGTTTCTCACTGGGCTTAGTAGGAATATGGGACACAAGGATTTCACTACAGAATTTATTTCAGTACAACAAATATGTTTTATCACTTACTATGTACAAGGCAAGTGATGTACTAACAACCTGATCTTCAGCCATTAAGGCTTTTGACTCATATCATTTCTGTTCATACCAAAGAAATATACCATACATACCATATTTGGGGAATGCATCTTCCATATTAAAAGACATTTTGCAGAAGTAAACAAAACAAAACAAACAAACAAACAAAAACCTTGCCTAGTAAATATTCATGGCTTGGCAGTTAGTCCTGGCAATCTAAACAACTATAAACTAGAAAAGTAAGAAGTCAGAGAGTAGAAGCACAGCAACCTGGAATACGTGTAAACAAGTGGGACATCATTTGAATACTGGTTTGTTTTGTGAAAAGAGCAGAACGGAAGAGAAATCATTTGCTCCTGGTTTAGTACTTCTGAGTACAGCAATACTTCTTGAGCACAGCAAAGATAGACCACAATAAACCATACCTCCTGGTATTTATGCCCTTTTATTGTCTCCATCCCTTGAACCTCCGGTGGACCTGTGACTAGCTTTAACTAGTAGAATAAGGAGAAAGCAACACCATCTCAGTTCTGGGCCATGCCCTAATAAAGCCTGGCAGCTTTTACTTTTGTACTTTTGGGAGTCCTAAGCCACTATGTAAGGAGTCTGGCTATTTTGATTAAGAGAGTGAAAAGACCACATGGTGAGAGTCCTTGAGACTATGTTGAGATGGAGAGAGGCCCAGCCATTTAGCATCCCAGGCAAATGTCCAGATGACTTCATCCTCAGCTGACATCTGAATGCCGCACCATTATTCCAACTAGAACAGCAGAAAACTGCCAAGGTGAACCCAGTCAACTCACAGAACTGTAGGAGTTAACAATGTTTCTATTTTAAAATACTAAGTTTTAGAGTTATATCTTTTTCAGCAATCTATAACTAAAACAATAGCATTCAGTTATAAGGAATAGTCAGAACAGTAACATGCTAATTAGATATAACTTTTATCCATATATCCTATTTCTACTGAACCACTTTCAAGTGGGATTGGAGTTGGTTTACTAAGAAAATATATATAAACATAAAGCAATGCATCTTTAGAAGGGCAAAAAAAAAAAAAAGACAAATTCATTTAGAGGTATGCATTTTTTCTTTTTCTCTTTTTATTTGTACTTTTTAAGCTTTGAATCATATTTTCTTATGATCATTTATACCAAGGCCAAAAGAAAGACACATGAAAAGTTGACCTGCTTTGATGAAATGATAGTGTAGCCTGCCCACATGTCCACTCTTCCCTCTCCATAGAACCACTAAGACTCTATAGAACACAAATTAAAACCACAGATTTGGAGGGTAGAAATAAATATTTACACTGGGAACTTGGGGTTAACTCATCTAGACCTAAATTAGACAACAAATATTCGTTACCAGAATCTCCCTCTCCACTGAAAGAGAGAAAGCACAATATGTTACAAATCATTGACTGATGAAAAGAAGATTCTAAATTTGTCTGGAAGAACGAGGTTGAGCTGGATCGAATTATTTAATTATGGGAGGATTTTGTAACAAACCTCCTTTTGCAAGGACTGTATGTTAGTTGTGTCTAACTTGACAATGAAAAGGGATTTTTGTTGCAAGTAGATAAGTTATGTCATTAGTCAAAACCCAAATCTCTTACAAATAAACTACAAAGAAGAACAAAGAAAATGACAGAAATGCCTTCAGCATCATCAGAAGGCATAAAAACAAAAGACTTCAAATTATTTAAGTAAAAAAAAAAAAGCAATTTCCAGCAAAGCTAACTCTTGAGCTCCTGTTGCCAACCCTTCTGGATTGCTAAGGTGGTGTGGGAAAGCTGTGTGGGAGAGAGAAGACTACCGTGAGTAAAATGCTCTCTAGAAGAAAGGCAAACCTAAGTGTGAAAATACTAAAAAGCCAGAGTAAACCAGAGGTCTGACCATATGGAAGGGACTTAAATCTTCTTTGGGATTCAGTAAGTTAATCTTGATAAGACAATGCTTCTGATGAAGAAGATAAAATGAAAGGAACAGGAAAATTTGCAGACCAGTTAATGAGAAAAAAAGTTAGTATTCTCCTAAAGGATACAAAATTAACTTGAAAGATAGCCCTTGTTTCAAACAAAATGACCCAACAGCATAAAGATGTCACATCATCTTAATTTATGAATTTAAGACATTTCTAATTTAAAACAAAACAAAACAAAATGAAACGACTAGCTTCTTAAGTAGCCATAGTTGAGACTACAGTTCATATGGAAAATAAACAGTCAAGGGTAGCTGGGGAAAGAGTGAAAAGAAAAGCCATGAGGGCACACTGCTTCTAGTAGATGTTAAACCATATTGTGAAGACTCCACAATTGAAACAGTGTTGTGATGATGCAAGTGGAGACGCAGTTTAGGGAATTATTTTAAAAAAATGTGCAGAAATAAATCCAAGTACATAGAGACATTTTGAGGTGATTGAAATATTGCCATGATTAAGGTGACATTTAAAATCACCGAGGAGGGCTGCCTGGGTGGTTCAGTTGGTTAAGTTAAGCGTCCGTCTCTTGATCTCAGCTCAGGTCTTGATCTCAGGGTCGTTGAGTTCAAGCACCACGATGGGCTCTGCACAGGGCATGGAGCCTGCCAAAAAAAAAAAAAAAAAAGAAGGAAGAAAGAAAGAAAAAGAAAAAGAAAAAGATCACTGAGGGAAAGGATGACCTGTTTAATAAATGGTACTGGGACAGTTGAGTGGTTTTCAGAAAAAAATATTAAATTAGACCCAAACCACAGACTATGCCAAAAAATAAACTGCAAATAATCCAGATATTTAAGCATAAAAATTAAATCATCATGCAAGTATTAAAAAAAGGGTGAATTCCTATATGACCTGAGTACAAGGAAAGTTTTTCTAACAAGGACTGAAAATTCAAATACAATAAAAATACATTCAACTACCAAAAACCCTATCTTTGCACTGTATAAACAAAAGAAAAGAAAAGAAAAACAATCTAAACAAAGGAAAACTGAAAGACAAATAACAGAGATAAAATATCTGCATTGTATACACAAATATTGAGCTAATGTCCATAGTACACAAAGAATTCTTAAAGCTTAAGGGAAACAAAATAAAATAAAAATTTGATACAAAAATAGGCAGAAAAACATGAGCATGTTACAAAAAATATAAAAATAGTCTTTAAGTTTATGAGAATACAACTACCCTGTGATATAATTTCTCCCCTACCACATTGGTAAAAATGTTAAGAATTTGTCAACACTGTCTGTTGGCTGGGCTATGGGGAAATAGGCATGCGCACTGCTGGTGGAAAGAAAATTGGTACAAGCTTTATGGAGAGGAATCTGGCAATATGTAACACATGGTATGTACATTTTCCTTCTTAATTCAGCAATTTAATTTTTCGGAATTTGTCTTGATGTTCCATACTCAACAATTCAAAAGTCTAGGCAGGCAGTTATTTATGGTAGTATTATTTAGAATTGCAAAATTTGGGCAAAAATCTAAATACTGATATACAGAAGAGTGACTGAATAAGCTATAATAGAAAGGAACGCTATGTAATCATAAAACAAAATAAGGGGAATATGTAGGAACATATATGGCATAGTTCTCAGGATATAGTAAATAGAAAAGAGCAAAATGAAAAAAAGTACCCATAGTAACAAATTTTGTGTAAGAATGGAGGGAACATATAAAATTCTATCAGTGGCTTGAAATGTGGTATAAGCAATGCGGAGTGAAAACCAAGCAGAAGGGAATTGAGAATAAGAAAGGGGGGATGTGAGGGATGGAAGAAACTTTCCTGAGCACACCTTATAGTAAGTGTAATGGATTTTGGACCCATTTTAATGTTTTACATACTAACTACCACCACCAACAACAATAATATATCAACCAAGGTGGAGAAAATTCTAATATTAAATACTAACAGAAAGGAGTAAATCTAACTCAGTTTGAAATGAAAATATAACCACAGTGAAGAGGTAAAGCAAGAGCCAAACTAAGCTAAGTAATATTGAAAAAGCATTTTGATTTATATCCTTAGGGTAAAGACAGAAAGAATTACAAGCAAATATTGAACTCTAGTCAGTAGGTTTGAATTTGCAGCGAGAAAGGCTGGTAGTTTTGACACTACTTTCAGTGTATTCTAGAATTGAGCAAACAAGTAAATATATTGAGGATAATGGGAGCCTGATTTCACTGTCAAGAGATGGGAGAAATGTATATGGAAAGAGAGAAGGCTAGAATAAACTCTCTGACGTTGGGTTGGCATTGCGGTATCGGCATGCAGTCAAGGCACAGATAGATACAAAGATGAAGTAGAAATAATAGATATACATGTGTTGGAGAGAGAGAAAGAGAAGTATAGAACTGTTAGCTCTCTGCTGAAAGATCCTGTAGTCAATGTCTCTCCAGTAACATCAGGCATACCTACCACTCCCATGGTGGTTTCTGCACCATTCTCCACTGCAAGAAACCAAGACCACTTGGAGAGATGGCTGACTCCAGGCTGGCACAAGTAAAGGAAAAAACGGGCCTGGAATATCCTGGAATATAAAGATCTACTCAAAAAATGATGCAGGCATATCAAAAAGGCCCAAGGGTCTGCTTGAAGGGGATTCTGCTGGCCAAAGCTGGAACCATTTGAATTCCCAGATAGTGATAATAATGGATATAACTCATTCAAGAAAATAAAAATCTGTAACTCCATACTGATATAAATGAAAATACGGTGAGAAAGAAAAGCTCTTCCTTATAAATAATAACAATAATACTAAATAATAATAAAATAAGTAACAAACAATAAAAAATAGTTATTATTTGCAAAGGGAAGAATAGCAACTTTATAGTGGAAAAATGTAGCAGGTACCACCTTAGCAAGTAATCAAAATTAACAGCTTCCTCTTCATCAATAGGTCAAATCTGTAGGAGTGATGTCTTTCTTGGGTGCACAAAGAAAGACACATCTCTTCCGTATTACTGTCCAAATAAGCATAGCTCTATGTAATTATGAGGAAGATCAGACTTGCTCAAACTGAGGAACATTTACAAAATAATTGCTCTGCATTATTCATATTTGTCCAAGTTATGGAAATCAAAGAAAATCTGTGAACTGCTCTGTTTTAAAGGAGCCTAAAGATTGAACAATTAAATTCAATGTGTGATATTGGACTGGATCCTGGACCAGAATTGTTTTTCTTTCATAAAAATACATTATTGGGGTGCCTGGGTGGCTCAGTAAGTTAAGCGTCTGCCTTTGGCTCAGGTCATGATCCCAGGGTCCTGAGATCCAGCCCCACATGCGGCTCCCTGCTCAGCTGGGAGTCTGCTTCTCCCTCTCCCTCTGCTCCTTCCCCCTAACTCACGCACTCAAGCACATGCTCTCTCTCTCAAATAAATAAAATCTTTAAAATAAATAAAAATGAAAAACATTATTGTGATAATTGGAAAAATTTGAATAAATTCTTAAGTTAGATAGTAGTACTACACTAATGCTAACTTTCTGATTTTGAAAGTTTAAGTTTGTGCAGTTTTGTAGTTAAGAGAATATCCTTGTCTTTATGAAATGTACATGGAAGCATTTAGAGTTCAAGGGGCATTATGTGACCTTTCAACCACTAAAGAGTGTGAAGAATATTAATGTCACTAAACCTATCTCAAAAGAATAAGATGCTAAAAATTGGGATGCAATTAAACACTTAAATCAGAATAATTTCTTCATATAAATTAAAGAAAAAAACGCAGCAGAAGATACTTTCAAGAGGCTCAGCAAAATATCAGTCCTTCTTTACAATATCACTAAATTGAATAGTAAATAACTTATGAAAAATATATGAATTTTAAAACGTTATACCAACATTCAATTCTGGAAAGTATGAGATTAATACAGGTGATATATTCACCTTTTTTCACTAGGGCCAAAAACATCTATTTTGACACCTATGTTAATAGCTTTCCTCTGCTTCCTCATGCAGTGCCTTTCTGTTATGTTAACTGAGATTTTCTTGTTAAGATTTAATTTAAACTTCACAAAGCTATGCTCACAGAAGAAAATCTTAGGACATAAGGAATATTTTCCTGTTAGGTGGCAAATGGAAAGTTGGAAGATGCCTGTCATCTCATGTCATGGTGGAAAACTCCTACTACTTTTTCCTAACCACTTAGCAAAACTTTATCCTTTAAAGGTAACCATGTAAGCTTATTTATTTATTTATTCATGCATTCAACAAATATTATTGATCTGTTGTAAACCGGAACAAGTAATCAAACTAAGGAGAAACCCAATCGGCAATGAGTCTCAAGATTCTTCTGCAAAAGGAGCTATTACAGGGTGAAATCCACAAAACTACTCCCTATTAAATGCTACTAAAAGACCAGAATACTAAACCCAATGCATCTAATGCAACCTGCTCTATGGATGGGTGCTGTGAACAGTTACTATGACAACCACAATATATTTTTTTAAACATTTTTGGCACTCATATGAAAACAAACTCAAAATCTCTTAATCAGGGAAGGTTTAAGAGTCCTTATTCTGAAGTTCTAAGTATGGAGAAATACACTGCCCATGAGATTTCAATTAATTAATTTAGCATATCGTTGAAATGAGAAACAAATAATAATAATAAAGAACTTAAAAGTAGAAGAAATCAACAATTGCCTTGGATTTCAGTTAGTAAAGCCCGTCCTGGAGTAGGTGACTGGGATTTATGTGATGAGAACAGTATCTTGGGCCTGGAACCTAAGCCAGAAGAGTCAGCTAACACAGCAAAGCAAAAGCCATCTATTTATATTACAAATGCTATGGATTCTGATAAATTGTATCAGATAGATCAAAGGCTAAACTACTTTAACAAACAGATTTAAAAATGAAATGTCCTAAATATGGTTAAAGTTTACTTCTCTTATACATAAATCTAAAGGTGATTGGTCCAGCTCAGTAGGGTACCATGTTCCCTCAAGAATGCAGATTTCTTCTGTTTTATTGATCCAACTTTTCCTAAGGCTGTTCTTCCTTTTGCATGGCCAAAGTAAGATAGCAGCCACATAAGACCAGGAAAAAAAAAAAAAATCAGGTCCAGATATTTCATTGCATCTCTCGCTTCCACCCACATCCCCTTGTTCTGAACTTAATCACATCGCCACATCTCATTGCAAAGGAGACCCAGAAAAGTACTTTTAATCCTCACAGATGAGTCCAGGAGATCCTATTGCCAAAGGGAGAGGGGAAAGGAGAAAGGGAAAATCAGTAATGGGGACAGTTTGTAATGTCGGTCTCACATATTATTCCATGAGATAGAATCTTGATTAGAAATGTTAGTTCAGGGCGCCTGGGTGGCTCAGTTGATTAAGCGACTGCCTTCGGCTCAGGTCATGATCCTGGAGTCCCTGGATCGAGTCCCGCATCAGGCTCCCTGCTCGGCAGGGAGTCTGCTTCTCCCTCTGACCCTCCCCCCTCTCATGTGCTCTCTCTCTCAAATAAATAAATAAAATCTTAAAAAAAAAAAAAAAAGAAATGTTATTTCAAAAAACTCAAAGTGGGAGAGAAAGTAAATCCAACAATTTACTTCCAGGCTTCAAAAGGAATTTAAATCCGGGAATCAGACAGAGGGGGAAAAAAGAATAAAGATATGAAACAAACATTAGAAAGCTTGAAAATTCCTTCAGCACATAATTATTTGGTAGAATGACTTACTGAAATTTAGGTATCTTAAGATTACTCCTTCAAAGACTTTTTTTAAATTTTTCCTGCTTCACTTTAATTAAGCTTCTCACTAGCTCCTAAATTCCAAAATGTTTTTAAAAATTTTGTACGGGGAAAAAAAATCAAGCACTCCCACCTGGTGAATCAGCTCCATAAAACTCGTAACACTTGGTATCATTCAGATTGAGTTCACATTAACATGTATTTCTATATGTATCATGCTGATCATGTAAATGTAGATAGCATTCTGGAAAAAAGAAACAAGAAACCACGCAAATTGTAACTGATTAGATGCTACTGCAATCATACAGAACTAGTCTTTTTTGGGGGGGAAGGGAGGATTGCATATCACTTCTATATGAATATAAATAAACTTCACTTTAATCTGAGATTATTTTGTCCTTATGAAGGAGAATGATTGAAAATGTAGAGAGGAGGTTTTGTGTTTTGCACTGTGAGTCTTCTGTTTGAGTAGGGATGGAAATGCTGCAAGTCATCTGTCTGGTCCCGAGTACATTCTGTTCAATTTAATAAATATTTATTTAACTCCTCTTCTGGACATGGCATCTAAAAATGAGAAACTCTGGGGCGCCTGGGTGGCTCAGTCGTTAAACGTCTGCCTTCGGCTCAGGTCATGGTCCCGGGGTCCTGGGATCGAGCCCTGCATCAGGCTCCCTGCTCCGCCGGAAGCCTGCTTCTCCCTCTCCCACTCCCCCTGCTTGTGTTCCCTCTCTCGCTGTCTCTCTCACTCTCAAATAAATAAATAAATCTTAAAATAAATAATTAAATAAAAATTAAAATTAAAAACTCAGATTTCCACCTGTGCAAGGAAAACCCTGCTTCTTCCCTACTGTGTGTTTCTTCCCTGTGAGTCTCCTTTACTGCTCACATAAAACAATGTCTGACACTTCTGGTCACCAAATGTGTAGAGATTTCCCCCACACACACAACTCTGACACTATCTAGGGTTTTAGGAGCTCCGTGTCAGGAACAGAGGTTAAAGGCTAATATTAGAACAAGAGAGGCTCCAAGCATTCTTATCACTTAGGAAATGACAAGGGCTTAGGAGCTCCGTGCCAGGAGTGGAGGGCAGAGACGAACAGATATTTTCTATTCTCTCACAGCCCACCCTCCAGTCTCTGGCCATGGACTCTTTATAGCAAAATAATATATCACTCAAAAGATATTGGCACATTACTAAAATCCTGTGCAGACATCAATCATCATTCCGGTCCATCATCACATCATATGAAAAACGTCTCCCTGGGCCAGGCCACTCAGGTTTGTGGACTTCCATTCCATCTTGTCAGATTCTGAGAGCAGGAGTGATCTAGGCAAACCTATGGCTTTATCCTTCCAGGCATCTAATATAATTGAGCTAAGAGAGAGTATCATCTCTTACTCAAAGCCTCTTCTGAGGTGTTAATGTGCTATTGGATTCCCCTTATTATAAAACTTATTTATTCATTCATTACTTTACCCTTGGCTACTTTTCCTCCTTCTCTCCATTATAGCCAAACTCTTCTACGTTTGGAGAAGATTTCAAGTCTGGCCTCTGTGCTGATCTAGATTTCTGGCAGTGATGCTAATAGGGCCAGGGCTTTCCCCTCAGGCCGCTGCTGTTCACGTAGAGTAAGGTTACCCAGGTTCAGAACTAGTGAGCTGTCTTTGCTACCAGGCAAGGTGTTAGCCCCAGTCTGGCCAGCTGCGGTGAAGGCATATCTTGCCCCACCAGGCCCTTATGCATTCTGACAAAAGGTTTAAAGCTCAGTTGTAATTTCTCATTTGGAATCATCCCTGTTCCAGCTCTTGTAGTTGCAGCCCTGGTCCTATGACTGCTGCAGTAGGGAGAAAAAATTGAGGTGATGTGGTGAAGAGAGTATACAGGCATCTTTCCCACCTTCTCTTCCTTAGACCCACTGGGAAAACAGGAATCTATCTTGGGAGGTGTGTGTGTGTGTGTGTGCATTTTTTAAGTCATGCTCATGTTGAGTGTTAGTGCACACTCATAAAGGTGTATGAACCAGCCCTTCATGCCTTTATCTCCTCCTTTTTACATAACTAATGTTCCCATTGGCTGTTCCAATTCTCTATACAACTTCTCTGAGGAGGATATCTCTCTGACTTTTGTTGGATATAATAAACCATAAAATGTGTTCGTTGGTGTAAAGAAATAATGGTCAGCAATCCAAATTGATGCAGTATCTTCTGCTCAGCTTCTTTTATAGGATTCTCAGTATTAACATCTACCACAACGTAAGCAAAACCCAATATAGAGTCAATGTCTATTCCCATCAGGGCCTATTTGTAGTCTCTAGGGCCACCAGCATTAGTCTCACTTGCCAGCTATGGTCAGGGCCTCCCCGCCAGAGAATCTGCCACATGGTCATCTGCAGTGACAGTCCCTTTTGCTGGGGGACACTTCTTACTGGCACCTTTTGCACAGAGGGTGCAAAAGGATGCTGCACTATTGCAGTACTCACACATCTATTCATTTCGTGGACCCAGGTGGCCACCTTAGATGAGCACACAGGGATATCTGCTTGTTGACTTCAATCGTCTTCTAAACCTAGGAGAATCTTATGATGGGCATTGTCATGTCTGACTCTAATGTGCCCCTCAGATTCCCAGAGTGATTTCCATAGGGCTGGGCCTCGTATGACTATCCCTTTAATTGGCCAGGTTTCCATTGCCCTCCTGCCAGAACATTCGGCCAGGCCATTGGACACTGCCCAGTCATCAGTACAAGCCCAAACATAGAGGCTTTTTTCAGTGCATTCTTCCATCACTACTAGGAAAACAGCATATAATTCAGCCCACTGAGCTGATTTGTTTCTGCCTTCTTCATTCAGAATGGTGGCCTTGCCAACAGGATGTTGTCCATTCACGGTGGAATTGCCATCTACAAACCAAGCAGCTCTGTGTTGGTCAGTTGAGAGCTGTTTGTAGAGCACTAAGTGACAGGAGAATCCAGTGGTTCCTCACACAGTTCCAGAGTCAGTTCTGGGGGGAAAGTGACTCCCTGCTCATGAGTATCTCCTCCCTGCATTTCCCAGGCAGCATGATCCTGTATAAGTGATTTTTATTGATGGAAGTCTTCTGGGCATTGCCATCCCCCTCTGATGTCACTCTCAACATTATGGATATTTTAGGCTTTAAGATCATTTTATATCCTTCATTCATCAGGGTAGCATCCACTAATATCTGATAGCAGGGTAGTAAATACCCTTCAAATGGAAATTCTCCAGTCCAAAGTTCCATTAGCCTTTGCTGGGAGTTGCCCACAGGCTTTTACCATAAGCCCCGCACAGAGGGTTATCACACAGAGAATTTGTCCCTACCTGAACTCCAGCTCCGATTCCACACTGTGTGGGCTCAGGCAATATTACTGGTTCCCATTTAGCATGTCCAATTAATATTGCTTGAAGAGTGAATTTACATGCCTTCTGTTTTACATTAGGTATGGGAAACGTTCTACAGTCAGGTGCAGTGTCTATCCCCAAAATACAATCAGGCAATCAAGCCTGTTCAAACATACCAATTCTCCCACAAACTTTCATGGTAACTCCATCAACTCTTATGTTCCTTACTGTAGCCTCTATTAGGATTTCGTCAACAGGTTTTGCTTTCACCATGCTAGGTAAGGGGAGTGTTCCCCAGCAGGACATGATATCCATTCTCATAAGACATTCAGGTAAAAGAGACACAACCACTTCACATAAAGCCTGTTTGAACATTCCAACTTTCATTGTCTTACCGGCTTTCACATTTTTATGTTCTCTCAGTCTAACTGTAGCCCATGTCAGGGCTTCACCAGTGGGTTACAGTACCACAGCACATGGGCGGCTGTACCAAGGAGTGCTGGAAAAGTCTCTTTTGCACCCCTGACCATGTTACTCACTCTGTGAAAAAGACTTTGCATCCCCAGTGAGGGGTTAAGTCAATGGACCCTGGCCTTTTGTCAATCTTGAACTTGAGGAATCTGCTTGCCACAAGTATAAGCAGTTGTTGGTCAGGTTTCCCATAACTTTTCTGTCTCAGGCTTTTAAAATTTTTCTGAGCTGTGAGACGTAGAATGGACTTATTTGGGGCACTTTAATATTGGGGTGCCAACAGGGAGTCCCTTTGTCCACCTACCTTTTGGTAGTGTTGTACTAAAAACCTTTGTTCCAATCCCGTCAATGTCCATTTTATTCACCCCATTTCTTTTTTTTTTTTTTTTAAGATTTTATTTATTTACTTGAGAGAGAGAGAGAGCAGGGAAGAGGCAGAGGGAGAAACAGATTCTCTGTTGAGCAGGGAGCACGATGTGGGGCTTGATCTCAGGACCCTGGGATCATGACCTGAGCTGAGGGCAGATGCTTAACCGACTGAGCCACCCAAGTGCCCCTTATTCATCCCATTTCTTAATAACTACCTAAAAGTTTTCCCCTCCTGAGGAGAATCTCATGACTCTCTTCTTCCTTTCTCACCTTTGTTTCATTTCTATCACTATTTGCTTTATTTACCTTATTCTTTAATAACTGTTTAAAAATTCCCAGTCTGCTATGACCAGTGTCTTAATTCTCTACTCTGTCTTTCCTCATTCTCCTGCTCATTAACCTAAGGTTTTGTTAGCATCTCTAAGACCCATGAGGGGAAGCAGAAACAGCAAATTCTATAAGGCTTTGCCAACTGTCCTTTGGTTTTGCAACAGTGAGGTTATATCGGGTGTCCACTTGAATGGAACCCCCTTAACTATAGCATTTGCCATGAGATGGATAATGGACATATTCAGTGGATGAATATCCCACTCATCATAAAGCCAGTCCCACATGACTTATAAACAAAGTATATCAGTTGCTTCCTCTTGGTTATTCTACTTCACATTCATAGGTAGAAATGAACGGCCCTCTTTCTGAGATTAAACAGACCTTACGGTGACTTTTAACCCGTCCACCAAACTGGTTGTTCCCTCAGGAATAACCTCCCATGTGTCTAGATCACATATAGACATCTGTGATTATTCAGTAGTGAGAGGTGGGTCTTATATCAACCCAAATATGCTCTTCCACGCTGCAGCATTTAAAACCAAACTCACAGCCCCCAAATTTGTCACTATCACAATCCACTTCAGTGAAGGTTCCTCAGGAAGCTGATGATACTGATTCATAAAATGAAATACCTCTTTCATATTATACTCTGGTTCCAATAGTTTCTTGGTTTGTCCTCTCCAACCCCAACCTTGAATACCATCTTGGTGACCAGAGATCTCAGAAGTACTTTCTATTGTCCCTGCACAAGTTTTACCTTTGGAGTGACTTTTGAGCCTAGTGACTGAAGCTCAGACTCACTGAAATCTGAGTTTGTCTAGCATCAAGATCCAACTCAGCATGTTCTTTTACTTTTGGCTATTATAGATAACAGTAACTAAAGGAGAGACTATTTTGTCTTTTTCTTTAGTCTGTATTTCCTTATGCATCAAGTGAACCAACTTCCCAGGTGTTATCTATATCTAAATTCCATTTGATAACTTCTACCTTTAGTAACTGACTGAAGCACAGCTGCTGCTCCCTATCATGGGTAACAGAGAAAAACTCAGGTTTTTTCCTTCCTACATAAGGAAAAACCCAGTTTTTACCTATTATGGATCTTTATCCTCAGAGTCTCCTTTACTACTCATACAGAACCCTTCACTTCTGACACTCTCGTCCAAATATCTGGAGCTTTTTCCTCATGTCAAGCAATTTTTGTGACACTAGCTGGGTGTCCTACAATTCAACTGAATTCTGACACTATCTACCTGGAAATAGTGTCAGATTCCATAGGTTAAGTGTTCAGTTCCCCAAGACTAACTTCACCTCACTTCGGATGGCAATCATAAGCCCAGCCTGTTACCTATGCTTCTGACCCATCAGTTATAACTCAGAGGTTCCCATACCTCTCTCCTTGGGTTCACTTAATTTGCTGGAGTGGCTCACAGAACACAGCAAAACACTTATATTTACCAGTTTATTATTAAAGGGTATGATAAAGAGTATAGATGAACATCCACATGGAAGAGATATGTAGAGCAAGGTATGAGGAAAGAGGTAGAGGACTTCCATGCCCTGTCCAGGCATGGCACTGTCCCCACTCCTCCCACTGTTCACCAACGTGGAAGCTCTCCAAACTTCCTATTTTGGGGATTTTATGGAGGCTTCATCAGGGAGGTGTGATTAGTCATCTTTAGCCCTTCTCCCTTCCGAAGAAATTGTGAGGCGGGCTGAAAATTCCCAGCTCCTGATGATAGCTTGGTCTTTCCCATGATTATCTCTCATCCAGGAGCCATCCAGGAATCCAGCCAGAATTGCCTCACTAGCACAAAAGACATTCTTATAACCTGGGAAACTACAAGGGTTTTAGGAGCTCTGTGTCAGGAACAAAGGTCAAAGACCAGTATTAGAACAAGAGATGCTCCTAGCATTCTTATCACTTAAGAAGTTATAAAGGTCTTAGGAGCTCTGTGCCAGGAACTGGGGGCTGAGAACAGTACATATTTTCTATTATCTCATGGTGTTGTTAACGTGCATTGGCTTTTAACTAAATAAAAAGAATGATGTGAACACCTTTCAGTCTCAAGAGAAACTAATTTTCCAGATTCAGACATAAAACTAAATAGCTTCTTTCTCTTTAGGTGAAGCAACTTTTCACATAGTGTCACAGACTCAGGATATGAATTAGAACAAAGCTAACATTCATGTCACCTCCTGTTGCTCCCAAGAGCAGTAGACATGAGAAAGGGGAACTCCTGGCCAAAGAAAGGTTTTGGAAGTTAGTGATCTCCCTCACTCCAAGGAGATTAACATTCACACAGGTGGCTAGGAATGACTGGTGTGTTGCCCTCAGAAAGTAGAATCCTTTGTTCACAGGACAAAGGAAAGAAAGAAATCCCATCAATGGTTTCTAACATGAGCAGGAGTTGCACGGTGAGCATTCATCCAGTTGTGCATCCTGACCCAGAAAGAATCCACCCACATGTCCCTGCCTGTCCTGGCCCAGTTCCCTTACAGGACCTGTTGGGTTTGGTATGACTCTTAATGAAAGAGTCCATACTAGGAGTTGGCTGGACTGCTGATGACCAGGTGTGTAGTGTTCAGGCCGCACTTACCTTACACTATTATTACAAACACAACGTTTGTATCTAAATACAATAGTAATATAAGAAGTCTGCATTAATTGACTTTATATCTGATGCTTACAGGTTTTAAGTAGTAGGAGGGAGATCTGGGAATCAGATACAAAAAGTCTCATTACACAATGGCATTTACCTGGAAGTTCTTGAGTTCCAGAGGTGATAGTCTCTGGAACTCTCTTACTAGAATCTAGCTGAAATCAATCAGAGAGACTATTTTATATAATATTTCATCCCTATATTCAGACATCTTGTGTTAAGTGAGCTACAAATATAAAAACCCTTATTGGGAGGGTGAAGGGAAAAAAAAAAACAACAAAAAACCCTTATTCCCTAAACTTGCAAGGAACAGCAAAATATTTGCAAGATGTAATTGAGCTAACAAAAATAGCATTTGAGTTTATATTTTGACTTAATGTAATCTTAAATGAATCTTAATCTTAAATTAAAAATACTTAAAAATACTCCACAAAATTGAAAAAGCATCTCCCATCCTCCCAGACCCCTCCCAGGAAGCACAGAGAGTTATATTGAACCTCAAGTATATTGAGACTAGCCTTGGCTCTGTCCTACATCTGGAAGAAACATCACTTGCCCTTGATCTTTGCTCTTTGATTTTGCACTTCAGGAAAGACAAAGAAAAAATAACAGAGAAACAAAATTTGTTGGAAATAGCACCAGCACCCTAGTACCTATAGTGTAGGCAGAGGACAAGTGGAATCTGGGACTATGAAGGAGCCCTTTTCTGAGCAGAAAGAAAAGAAGTCTCTGGAGAACTATGAGAACATATGTCAAGTGGTCTGAAAGAGCACTAGACAAAGAGGAAAATAAGGTACAAGGAAATGAGAGAAATCTGAGAGTACTAGAGACAGTCGTTTTGGTGAGGGAGATTAGGCACCATCATGAAGAAAACTAGCAGGAAATAACACACGTTGATGAAGGAGGTGGTAGTCAGGAAAAGAGAAGACAGAATAATTTTTTTCCCTAGGAGTCAGAGACCATTTGTAAACTGATTATTACAACAGTCTGAAACACTGTTTGAAGCACGTCTACTGAGAGTAGTGTTTTTGTGTGTATGCGTGTGTGTGTGTAGACAGGGAGTACGAGATGGAAGGTCATTTCCAGTGGCCTCAATTGTTCAGTAAGACATCAGTGTCCTGTGCTGATGGGGCACCTGGGTGGCTAGTCGGTTGAGTGTCTGACTCTTGATTTCAACTAAGGTCATGATCTCAGGGTCCTGGGATGGAGCCCTATGTCAGGCTCTGCACTCAGCGGGGAGTCTGCTTGAGGTTCTCTCTCTTCCTCTGGCCCCTCCCTACTCTGCTCCTGTGTGCATGTGCACTCTCTCTCTCTCTCTAAAATAAATACATCCTAAAAAAAAGACATCAATGTCCTGTACTGAAAGCAGGCCTATCAATAGAATTCACCATTCTGGGTGAGATATTTGTTTATATACTTTTAGATCTTCTGTTCTGAGGACTAAACAGGTCAAAAAATATTTTGATTTTAACAGACAGTTATAAGGATACGTGGATGTATATGAATTCCAATCTCCTAATGAAAATCATCCCATACAATTATGATCTCTACTAACTTACACAGTGAAAATAATTATCTATGTGACTTGAAATGGACAAGCACAGTTGGATTCATCTACACTGAGTGATACCAGTATTTAGGAGGAAAAAGCACTTACCAAAGTTATTTGAAAGCCCTGAGTCATTTAATGAAGTAACCGAAGTAAATTAGCACCAAGTAATGTGACTTCTTCAAAAGACTGCACAGATTAGAGTTTTTGGGGGCACTTATTTCAAGTTCAATGAAAAACCGCTATTAAGAAAGGAAAGGAGAGAAAAACCAAGGCAGGCCAAATTAACAAGTAAATATAATTGGCTGAGGCTTATGTGCTTTTGGAAAAGTGTTTCATACCAAGAATGAAACAGTTAGGTATCTCTAGTAAAAATAGCAATTAAGCACAATCTAGCCCAGGGATGGTTTACCATACTAATGAAGTCAGTCTATTTTCCTGTTATTTATCGGCTACTTCTAAGGAATAGGTGTCAACTAATTTGCTGCAGGCTTAAGGCTTTTAAAGTGTAAAAAGTATTTGCTTCCATAAAATAAAATCTTTCAAGTGCCAAAATTTCACCATCAACTATGTACCTCGGAATGAACTAATGGAGATTAGTAAAAATATCCAATTTCGGAAACCCATCCTCTCTCACTTGCATGCAGAATGTGACTCCAGAGATGTGAGACAGAGCCCAAGATTCCATATTTTTATATGCGACACAGGTAATTCTGATGAGAACATCCAAAAGATGATATCCACGGTGTTTGCAAAGGGGTCATTTATAAAAATGTGGCTGATATAGGGCAAGTTCATGCATAGTTGCACAATCCCCCCCCTTTTTCCTTGTTTAAAAATCTGAAGTGTTCCACAATCATTTTATACTTGTGGTAAATTGTTATTTTAGAATTCTGAACTCAGCTGAACCTTGCTAATGTATTCTGGTGCAAATGTCATATAGGTGAACATGTATTATAAACTGCAAAGTGATGTATAAGCGCTGTGATTGTTATTCCATTACACACAACTGTGATGCACAATCTGAGAAAGTAGGGTTAGTGTCTGGAAATGCTGGGTTTCAGACATCCTGCACCCAGCTCATCTGGAATTATGGTGTTATCTGGAATACGATATAAGGGGAAAGCAATGATTTCATAATGCTTCACATTTTGCTTAACATTAAAGATGCATTTTTAAATATTGCCTATAGGAAATACTCAAAAAGACAGAGAGCTTGAAGAAGACTGTGACCTGTGTCCTAAGAGCAGGTATGTCACCTACAAGCGATAGATACTAGATGTTCAGGAAGTGGAGTGAGTCCTCACCAAAGTCCCTGGCATGAAATTGTAGAAGATGAAGAGTAACTCTGTGTATATTACTGATACAAATAATTTTGAAAGAATAAGTGAGCAATACATCAATGAGATTGAGATAACTCAATCTTGGAATGGTGGTGTAACAGTCAAGGGACACAACTATGGTAATTAGGAAGATTTTCCAGATATGGAGAGATCCATTTGGAAGAAGATTATTTCAGCTTATGTTTCACTAATTCTGAAAAATTTAGCCACATTTCTTTGTTGGGAGCAATGCAGCTGCAGTGCATTTACTACCTTTCTTTTTAAAAAAGAAAAAAAGGCAAATGACTCAAAGTCTAGCTAATATGAATGACTTAATGAAATGTCTGTGGTTACTGCTGCATTTCCCATCTAGTCCCATGTCTCCTACTGTTTTAATTTGCATCTGCAACCTTATCTCTGGGGCGTACTGATAACTGATCATTGTGACCTGATGTTCACTTAAAAATACTAAGTTATGGTTGATGTTCTAAAGTGCTTAACTAAGATAATTCTTTTTTTAAATATTTTATTTATTAGAGAGAGAGAGAGAAAGCATGAGAGAGAGAGAGAGAGCACAAGCAGGGGGGAGGGGTAGAGGGAGAGTGAGAAGCAGACTCCCCACTGAGCAGGGAGCCCGATGTAGGGCTCAATCCCAGGAACCTGGGATCATGACCTGAGCTGAAGGCAGACGCTTAACGACTGAGCCACCCAGGTGCCCTTAACTAAGACAATTCTGTGTCCTGATCCTTGTCTTGTATTGATCCTTGTCAATATTTTTATTTAATTATTACTTCTACATATTTTCACACAATTTCAGTTTTGCCAATATACGACAATTTTTATTAAAATCTTTTTCTTGCTTCTAATGGCTTTTGATATAAAAGGCTGATACCAAGCCTAACAATGATCACATATGTTTTTCAAATCATCTAGATGAAGCTTATTTATGTGGTCAAAATAAGAGACTGGAAAATAAAAGTAGTAATTTCACTTTTCAAATGGCTCTAAGGTGAATGCTGTTGAAGTTGTTAACAGGGGCTTAATTAAGCATGGGCATAAATTTGGGCTTAATTTATTAATATATGACTTCCATAAATATTTATTAAGTACTTATTATGTGCACAGCACTAGGCTATTTTTCTACTCTTAATATTATAGTCAAGGCACTGACCCAACAGGGTCAGCTCTATATTACTAGTCTCTGAATTCCTGTGCTCTTCACTGGTCCCACTCCTTGCTTGTTCACTTAGTAGATGTTAACAACCATCATTTCTACTCATCTCATCAATAAATCATTAAGTGTTTTGATAGATATTTGAACTAGGTGGAAGAGAATGAAACGGATGTTCTGATTTCAAGGCGTCATTAATCTTGAAGAAAGAAGGAATAAAAGGAGATGGTATATAATTAAATGTTAAATTCTATAGGTGACAAAAATTTAGAAATAGGATTGAACAGTGTACATTGAAAATATCAGTGAAGGCTTCAGAGCACCAATGACATTTGAGCAAGAATTTAAAGGATGGATAGTATTTTGACAGGAAGAGAAAGATTGAGAGCGCATTTCAGATGGAGCCAACACATGCAATTAAGAAGAACTGAACCAAAGTGCTGTGAATTGTGTAAGACTGATCAATCACAGACCTGTACCTCTGAAACAAATAATACATTTTATGTTAAAAAAAAAAAAAAAGAAGATAGTAGGAAGGGAAAAATGAAGAGGGGGGAAATCGGAGGGGGAGACAAACCATGAGAGACTATGGACTCTGAGAAACAAACTGAGGGTTCTGGAGGGGAGGGGGGTGGGGGGATGGGTCAGCCTGGTGATGGGTATTAAAGAGGGCATGTATTGAATGGAGCACTGGGTGTTATATGCAAACAATGAATCGTGGAACACTACATCAAAAACTAATGATGTAATAATGTATGGTGATTAACATAACATAATAAAATTAAATTTAAAAAAAAAGAAGAACTGAACAAAAGAGTTAGAGTAGCACAGAGTGCTGAGAAAATAACTTGCACAGAGAAGTGATTTCTCATAAAGGCATAGTGACTTTTCTAATTTATTCATCAATAGAGAAATTTGTCTTGAGGAACTATTGTGAACAAGGTGGTGTACAAGCATCTTAAGATAAAGTAACATTCTAACAAAGGAAAAACCAATTAAAGAATTACTGAAAATTAAGTAGGATTGGTGGGAAAAGATTTGCCTAAATATGTAAGATAAGGACAGATTATAAAACCCATTGGTCTGCTACTCCCTTAGTGTGATTATGTAAGATATAATAATTTTTGAATACAGATTTAAGTCTTTGACCACTTTCTAAGTTTATTTTTTATTTTTCTTTCCATCTTTTTTTTCCCCCAAAAAAACATTTGCTTAAAAGACACAGATGAGGTTTTGTTTTAAGTTTGGGGTTGCTTTAAGTTTCTATTCATCCAGAATTCCTTTAGGTTGAAGGGACATTTTTTTTTTTTTTTTAAGATTTTATTTATTTATTTGAGAGAGAGATAGAGAACATGGGCGGGGGAGGGGGGAAGATCGGAGGGTGAGGGAAAAGCAGACTCCCCACTGAGCAAGGAGCCTACACTGGGCTCAATTCCAGGATCCTGAGATCATGACCTGAGCCGAAGGCAGATGCTTAACCTACTGAGCCACCCGGGTGACCCAAAGGGACATTGTTTTTTAGAGTTTCCTCCTTTTTTACTCAGAAATAAAGAGGCCTCTGGTGGAGAAGGTGAGGCATCTGGACTTGAATTAGATCACTCACTGTATTTCTGCAACTTAAGGCCCACCTACCTCTTCACTCAATATTTTCTTACATGAACCTCAATGTTTACATTTGTTAAAAATAAATAATAACTAGATAAATAAAATGTGAATGAGATAACATTTGAGATAATATTTTTTAATCTATAATTTAATTTTTAATCTATAAGAATTATGTAAATGTAGGAGCTGACCTTTCTATCCAAGACACTCTCTGTTTTGAATTCTTTTCTACTTATGCTCATATGATTAAGACTTCTCTGCTCCTCTCCTTTCTCTGTGACTTTTCTTCACCTATTACTGAGCTCTGGTCAAATGTAGGAGTTAAAGGACCAGGGAACCCATTGGTAAAATGGAAAGAAGTCCATTCACTGCTGACTCCAGGCAGGATCCTGAGATCATGATATAACATGTGATTTGTGCATGGCATCAACCTTAGAGAGTTGGGGGTCGGGAGGAGGAGTGGGGGGAGGGGCGGAGCAGAGCTCAGGTCTGGCCCCATTTGTTGAAAAGTTTAGATTGAGAGTTAGGGGCAGACTATTAGACAAACATTCTTGAGAGAATTGTGAAATATGCCTAATTTTACTAGGTGCAAAGTAATATTAATTAACTAGATTATAAAGATAGATAATTTTCTATTTTGATACTGTTATTGGCTGAAAATTATTCTTTAGTGATACAAGGATCATAAGTGAAATTAAAGACAATTACACTATGGCTCTGAACTTTCATAGCCCCTATCACTGCAAAGTAAAATAGATGTTTGAGATGAAAAAATAGGGCTCATTCAGTTTATTATTACTAACAAAAACCTAGAATTTTCTCCCCAAAGAATACTCAAAGTAACATTCATTACTTCAAAGAATTTTTAGTAGTCCAGATTCAGGTTGCCATCTTTAGCTATAAACAAACAAACAAATTAATACACAAGGTTAAATTTGAGAAGATGGTTTGATTTGATTTGATTTGACATAAACACCACACACACACACACATTCAATATGCATGGGACATATTTATACTAAATATACATACACATTATATATTTTATATAAATATATATACATAAATATATAAAATATATTATAAATACATATATAATATGTAGTATATAAATAGATATGTTTAGTATAAATATGTCTCATGCAATATTTGGATATATGTATGTGTATACATCTAATGTATATATTATATTGTGTATATATAGTATGCATAAAATATATACATATATATATATACACATATATTTATATGTACTTGTATATTTAGTATAAATATGTCCTATGCAATATTTGGGATATACTTAAATTCTATTCCTTATTTATCTGAAATACAAATATATCTGTGTATCTTGCATTTTATCCGACAACCCTAGTTCAGGGTCTGGTCCTCAGTTCTCTAGACTAACAATCAGAATGTTGTTGGCACATTGAGAGCAAATCAAGTCCTTTAGGGGGATGCCTCACATAAAGGAGCCCCCAATATTGATGCATTCAGGTACAATGCAGATTTCTACTTGTATAGTGACAAAAATAGCAGTAACAGGAATCCCAAGATTTTTGTTAGCATTTCCTCTGCAATCTAACAATACCTCCACAGCCACCACCCTGGTTCAAGCCACCATAATTTCTTACTTAGACTATTGAGAGAGTCTCCTGCTCTTTGCCTCTACCTTTCATTTATTTATATATTCAGTCAACAAGTATTTATCAAGTTCCTGCCAAACGCTTGGTGCTATCATAGGCTGTGAGGATATGACAATGAATGAAAGGAAAGCCCTTTTTATTCATGGAACATATGTTTTTTTAATTTTTATTTTTTCATTTTCTTTAAAGATTTTATTTACTTATTTGAGAGAGAGAGAGAGAAAGCAGGAAGGAGGGGCAGAGAGAGAGAATCTTGAGCAGTCTCTGGACTGAGCATGAAGCTGATGTGGGTCTCAATCCCAGGAAACTGAGGTCATGATCTGAGCTGAAATCAAGCTTTGGATGCTTAACTGACTGAGCCACCCAGGCGCCCCTCATGGAATCTATTTTTAAGAGGAAAGAGACAGGTAAGAAGATATATAGTATGGCAGATGGTGAAAAATAAAGTAGAAAACGGGAAGAGGGGTGCCTGGGTGGCTCGGTCGTTAAGCGTCTGCCTTTAGCTCAGGTCATGATCCCAGGGACCTGGGATCGAGTCCCACATTGGGCTTTGGTGGGAAGCCTGCTTCTCCCTCTCCCACTCCCCCAGCTTGTGTTCCTGCTCCCGCTATCTCTCTCTCTGTCAAATGAATAAATAAAATCTTACAAAAGAAAAAAAAGAGAAAGAAAGAAGACAGGGAAAGTTGGAGGAGTGAGGAGTGTGCATTTCAGATGGTGATCAGTGAAGGCTTTCCTGAGAAGGTGGCATTTGAACAGAGCCTTAAAGGAAGAAAAGGAATGAGCCATGTGGCAATCTGGGAGAAGAATATTCCAGGCTGGGGAAACAATAAAGCTAAAATTCTGCACTAAGACAGTTTTAGGAACATCATGGAGTCTAGCAAGAAGGAGGATAAGCAAGAGAAAGTGGAAGGTGTTCTTATAAGCCATGGCAAGGAATTTAGACTTTGACTAAGAAGGGAAGACACTCTGGGTTGTGAATAGAGGTGTGATATTTTCTGACTTTCTTATATTATCTAACTTATCTCAATTATTTAATACAGACCAATCCTACTATAGTGTTAGAGGACTATTGTAATAATCCAGGTGGGATGAGTTGATGTTACTTAGATCAGATAGTAATAATAGTGGTGATGAAAAGTGGTATGTTTCTGAATACATTTTTTTTTTTTTTTTTTTAGAGAGGGAGACAGAAAGAGAGAGAAAAAGGGGAGGAGGGAGAGAGAATCTCAAGCTGACTCCCCACTGAAGGTGGAGCCCAACGTGGAGCCTGACCTCATAACCCTGAGATCATGACCTGAGCCAAAATCAAGAGTTGGACACTTAACCAACTGAGTCACCCACGTGCCCCAATTTCTGAATACATTTTGAAGATAGAACCAAATGATTTGTTGACCAATTTGGACTTTGTGAGTGAGAGAAATCAATGATGGCTTCAAAGGTTTTGGCTGTACCACTGCAAGGACAGAGATATTATTTACTGAAATAATGAAGAATAAGAGAGGAGGAGGAGTTTTGGGGGGGAATATCAGGAGTTGGGCTTTGGATCAATAATTTTGAATTATGTGCTTTTCTTCCAAGTGGAGTAGTTAAGCCTGGAAATCAAAAGAGGACTGGGCTGGAGGTGTGAAGTTGGGAGTCATCAATGGATATGTGGTATTTACAGCCTGTGAACCGACAGGTGAACCAGGAAGTGAGTATAGACAAAAATGACTAGCGGTTCAGGGAATTATAACTGGTGTGTTCTAACGTTGGAGTTGAAGTTCTGAGAGATAAAGAGGAGCCAGCAATATTGTCAGGTAGGATGGAAAGCAGGAAAATATGGTGTCCTAGATATCAAGTGAAGAAATGTTTCATGAAGAAAAGAGGGAAACTGGACTAAATGCTGAGGCTAGACTGAGAGAATGAGAAATGGCATAAGATTGATCAGTCTGGACCCCATGAGTGGCCTTGACAAGGCAGTTATAGGCGGACTCGGGTTAAAGGATGGCTAAAGTGTATCTAAGATAAAAGGAGAGGTATGGAATTGAAGAAAGCCATTATGGACAACTCTAAGGAGAAGTTTTGCTAAAAAGGGGAGCAAAGAGTTGACGCAGTAACTGAGGGAAAAGTAGATCAAGAGATTGTTAGTAAGTCAAGAGATGATTATTAAACAAAAGATGTGAATATTAGCACATTTTTGTTTCCTTTATTTGCAAATTTGAGGAGCTGTTTTACTGAAGCAAACAAGTGTTGACACACAATGTTCGTATGATAGCAATATCAGAGACAGAACATTGGGCTGCACAGATTACCAGTTCAGCTAATAGCAACAAACTTCTACCATTCTTACATAATTAATGAGTTTATGTTAGAGCATTTTAAATTTTTAATTATTTTTTAAAGAATAAACATCTTTTTAAATTCAAAATGATTGGGGTGCCTGGGTGGTTCAGTTGGTTGAACGCCAGACTCTTGATTTTGGCTCTGGTCCTGATCTCGGTGTAATGGGATCAAGCCCTGGGTAGGGCTCCACGCTTAGTGTGGAGTCTGCTTGTCCTTCTCCTTCCTCTTCTTCCCCTCCCCTCGTGCATGCTCTCTCTCCCTCTCAAAAGAAATAAAATCTTCAAAAAAATTATCTTAGTTGGTTAATAATACCCCTTTAAGGCTGTAGTCTTGATCTTTGTTTAAAATACACGAGCTCAACCCTATTTCCATGAGGTCTGGGGTTATATTATGTTCTCATGATGGGATTTTGATAAGATGGAGATGTGCCTTTGCTATCATTCTCCAGTATAACACCCAGCTCTATTCTGGCCCTACTCCTAAGATCCCTGGTGGCTAGCCACTTCGGAACAAAGTGCAGGAGCTAAATTTAGACTTGTTTCAGTAGAAAGGGAATTTAAGCCAGGCCTGACAGCAGTGGGATCATGACTAAGAGTGGTCACTCACCTCTGCCAAGCCTTCGATTTCCCCAAGAATAATAATAGCCGGACCAAAGACTCAACAAATGGAAAGTGGCTGGTGAAGAGGATAAGAGAGAAAGACATGGAGGGAGATGGTTGGAAGGGTCCAAAAGATAAATGTTGCCTTGTCCTTACAGCCTTAAAGATCTAATTATATATTTCTATCTAAATTTAGAATCTTACCTTTGCAAGTTTTCCCTAGAACTACAGCTTGATCAGTTCTCTTTCTAAAGCCTGGGAGGAAGACCCTGGTTATCATAATCTTGTACCCATTCTTCCCAAGCAGAATTAATTCCCCTGCCTAGCAGGAATCCTGCTGATAAATGAACATAGCAAGTGGGTCTGGCTGTATTAGTGAGCCCCAGGACAGAATTGTACCACAATCATAGCATTGGAATACTAACACATATCTTGGGTGCATTTTATCATGTGTATGCTTTTTTTTTTTTTTTTTTTAAAGATTTTATTTATTTATTTGAGACAGAGAGAATGAGAGCACATGAGAGGGGGGAGGGTCAGAGGGAGAAGCAGGCTCCCCGCTGAGCAGGGAGCCCGATGCGGGACTCGATCCAGGGACTCCAGGATCATGACCTGAGCCGAAGGCAGTCGCCTAACCAACTGAGCCACCCAGGCGCCCTATCATGTGTATGCTTTAAAGGCTACTAAAAAATACACACAGCAATTTGTCCAAATACTAGTATGTGAATTAGGCGTTTTATTGGTTTTGGTTTTGTTTTTAAATAAAATGAAGAGAAATTTGCTTGGGTTGCGTAATGTGGGAAAGGACACCTGAAAACATAAGAAGCAAGTGTAGGATTAGCCTCACAACTGGGCCCCACAGTTCACTGCACAACTAAAATAATCAAAAATAGGGTAGCGAGTAAGTGAATTTTCTTATCTGCACATGATGCAGCAATTTGAAATGGTACTCTAGGAAGGAAAGGACAACATAGGAAATAACATATTAAGGGAAAATGATAAAGTGTAACATTTCACATTGCTTTATCTTTAAATAATATGCAAGTCGTTAAATGAAAATACTCTAAAATGACCTATTAGTTATGTGGAAAATTAGGATGAAGCATTTTCTTTTCTTTACCGTTCAAATCACTGTAACATAAAAGTACATGCTCTAACATAAACTTTTTAAAAATGGAAATATATCTAGGAAATAGACTGAGTGGGTTCTGCAAATCTTTTTCTTGAGAACTGACTTTATCACTAAAATTCTCTTGTCTTCTCTAACTTTGAGTAACAGAGCTAACTTATAGTCAACTAATACTTAATGCTCCTCAGCTCCAAACAAACAAAAATGACCCATGCTGCATGCAGGTTTTATGGAGCTGAGCAGATGTCTGAAGCAGCTGACAAGACAGAAAGTGCCTTCTAGCAGATAACAATACCAGAGCACACTGTTTAGAAATGTCTTGTCTCACTTTGCTCCGCCAGCAAGTTCAGGGAGTTAACAATCAAAACTGCCTCATGTATTTAAACTTTGTGCAGTGGGTCATATAAACATTCTTTGAGTTAAATGGTGTAATAGATCTAAAAATCTCATACCCGCTTTCTCTCTTCTCTGAGATTTATCATGCTGTGATATAAATACCCACAGTATTTTACAAGACAATGAACTTGGCTTTTTCTAAGGCCAGTAATTTTTGCTGAGTAGTGGAAATCTCGAGAGCTGTAAAATGGCTGTCTGACACAATTTGGGGGCTTTTAGAAGTGCATCTTTAGAATATATTTGAAATTACAATAAGATCATATTTCTAAAACCAAAAATATCGGGATATACAAAAACAGTCGTATAAAGGACAAAGCAGGACAAAATCCTACATCTGAAAAAACTGCTGAATCCTCACAGCTAGCCAACCCAGAAAACTTGTAATAATTATTTGCATCTCTCGATTTCCCATTTCCCACCCTTCTGGGGGATGGGTCAATTGGACAAAAGTTGGAGATGATGGCTTAAAAGTTTAGGTAATTTCTCCATTCTTGCCTAATGTCACATGTCACATATCTGTCTGCTGCACTTTTGGCCTTCTGGGGAATTTCATGGTTTCAGGGACTTTTTTCCTTTTCCCCTCCTTGCACTGGTTTTCATTACAGAACACGTGATGTCATCATAGCTCTCTTAGCTCTACCAGGACAAGAAAAGCACATTATCATAATGGAAGTGCTCCAGTGCTCATTACCAGGGAAGTGACTTGGTTTAGGAGTTGCCTTTTCTCTATGTAGACTTCCCCTGTATGCCAGGTCTCTCTTAGAGGAGTCTTGGAAAATGAAGACATCAAACACTGTTGAGATCCAATGGCATTCCTCTCTTCAGTCTTCACAGAGTGGGCCTGAAAAGCAAGTCTCCACTTATTTTGGTCCTAACAAAGACTGAACAATGGGTGGCTGTGTGCAAAACCTTTTTTTCCTATCCAATCTGTAGGCATTATCCAAAGGATCTCCATTCACATGAAGATAATGCCCAAGGCCTCTCTTCTTGTTTAAACTACAGCTCACTCTATCTTAGGCCTCCTCTCATTTTCTTTTTGGCATTTTAATCCTTAGACTCAAAGAGTTACTCAAGAATTAAACTAAATTAGAAGAAAATGTTGATGTCTCCAAGTCATGGAATCCTAAGATAAAGGTATCTTTGTTTTTTCCCTTCCAGACGCTAACTGTATTTGTGTTAAGCATCTTCAATAGGGATACTGAGAATGATCTTCATTCTGAATCTTGGGAGCAAAGCTGGGAAGTAATCACCCTCCTTTAGAGTCAAATTTGATCTGCTGGATATTATCTAAAACGTTTTATTTTTTAATAAAAATCTCATCTGGCAACAGTCCCCTTTGGGGGCAAAGAAAGTTTACTTTTAGAACTAAAAAAGTAAACTTTGCTCCAGCAAAACATGAGATGACATTTTCAAGAAAGCTCTTATTATATATTTGATTTTTAAAAATTGGCTTATTGGACACGGAATTTACTGAGAGAAATAAGTGCATGCATTTTGGTGGTTTGTGAAGAACATGAAACAAAAGTTGCAGCTTTTTGGATCAACCTCCAAGCCATTGTTACATTTATAAAATAACTAACTCATATGTAAAAAGAATTTCAAGTAGGTGCTGAATAGTTGAACTGAGAAGGTAAGCTATCTACCATATGATACAATAAATAAATAATTCTAAATTGTAGTAAACTGAAGATTGAGAATAATAATAGCAATCCAGAGTTCGGCTAAGAATCTACTACTAATTTAATTTTAACTCAGTTTCTCTTAAAATGTTTTCTGGGCTCTTGATTGTTAATATGATAAATTCTTAATCATTCCAAACAAATTATAAAATCTATGGACTCAGTGAACCCTGGGTATGTCTTCCTTCTATGGTCATACCAAGGTTTGGTCTTTCAGCAAAGAATGACTTTATACGTATGGTAAATTATAAATACATAACTTACACATGAGGTAGACAGGATAAGGTCCACCACTTAGATATATATTTAACATCTAAACTTTGGAATTTCTATAAAAATATTTAGGACAGAGAATGAAAGTAGTTGATTTTAATGTAGATTAGGAATTTTATGATGGATATAAATTTATTTTAATAATGTTGTTTTCTACTTACATGGATGGTTGAAAGTTAGCTCTGAGAAGAATCAGAATAAGTCATTAATAAATTTTAATTTCTAAAACAGTGCTGATTTTTGTAATGCAAAATCTTACTTGTTTCTCAAAGAAGTTCTGGGGAAAAAAAAAGCAAAAGAAATGTCATTAGCTTGGCATGCCTCAGTTTTTACATGTAGAAATGAATAAATCTCTAAAAGACTCTTTGTTTTGGTTCTTGAAAAAATTCTATCTGTATTAGTTGCATGAAAGAAGTTCAATTCAAAGTCGTTTTACCAAAAAAGAAGAAGGAGGAGGAAAAGTAAGGGTAGAGGAGGAAGGGGAAGAAGAGGAGAAAGTCAGGGGAGAAGAAAAGGAATTTATCAACTCAACTAACTGAAGCTCTAGGGTGAAGTTTATTTTAGTGGAGGCTGGTATAGGACCTCAAAGCCTGCCTTCCACCTTTCAGCAGTCCTTCCGCTGGGTATTGTCTTCATGGTCTCCTACTATAACATGATCTGCAATCAGGGAAGATGGAAATTGGCAGTTGCAGGTTTACAAAACCCCAATTTGTAACCTCAGAGAAAGAGAATTTATTCCTCTTGACTCAAGGTATCAAAATATCACTAGCAGAAAGGCATTTGATTGGGCCACATCACATGATCAAAGAGCATGTGGTTCTACTACTAAACAAGGTTGGATCATGTGGACCTCCCGCTTGTATAGAAAGATAGTTTTAACACAGTGAGAAGATGGGGAAAACAATATGCTGGGCAGCCAAATCCAAGAGAGTATCTTCTAATAACTGATATTATGAATCTAAATCATTAATTGTCAAAAATTACAAAGATTATTTACTTTTAAATTACTTCCCCTTCTGAATTATTTGCCATAGGACATGCAGAATAAGATATATATTTAGCATCCCAAACCTAACATGTCCCAAACTGAGATCTCCCAAATCCACCCCTCGTGCAATCTCCATTTTAGCAGATGCCTACTGCATTTTCCTCAGCTATTTACACCAAAAACCTTATGGCCATCCTTAACTCTTTTTTCTTTTTCTTTTGTTTTTCCTCATAGCCAACACATCAGCAAAATCTATGGGCTCTATGGGTGAAATATATCCAGACTCCAATCATCTCTCACCATCTGTAGCAGTACCACTCTAAACTAAGGTGTCATTAGTTTATGTCGGGATCATTGTAATAACCTCTTAACTAGACCCCTTGCTCCTTCTCATGGCCCCTTTCAATCTTTGTCCTCCACACCACAGCCAGAATGAACCTTTAAAATCCAACTTCAGTCTCGTAACTCCTCTGTACAAGACTCTCCAGTGACATCCCATCTCATCCAGAATAAAAGCCAAAGTTCTTCAATCACCTACCAAGGCCTTTTAGGAACTTGCTTTCAGGTACCTTTCTGATCGCATCTCCTATTATATTCCCTAAGCTGCCTCTCCTCCAGTCCACAGGCCCCCTTGTTCTTGAACAATACCAGCTCTGCTCCTGCCCCCTGGCCTTTGCATTTACTGGACTCTCTGACTGGCATGCTTGCCCCCAATTTCTCCACTTCTTCACCTCTGCCAGGTCTTTAACTTTACCTTCTTACCCATGTTTTCCTTGGCTACCCTATCTAAAATTGCATCTCATCAGTTTCTGACCTCTTCTTTACCTAATTTTTCTCCACTGCACTAACTGGTATCTAACGCGCCATGCCTTTTACTTAATGACCTTGTCTTTCTTCTATAGTAGCTCCTACCACACAGGGGGTCTCAATAAATGTTTGCAGAATAAGTGGGTGAAAAAATGAACAGACAGCCAAAGGAGAGGTGTTGAAGACTATTAAAATCAGAAGGGGTCAGGCCACTAGAACAGTGAATTCCCCTCACAATAGACCACATGGTTCAGGCGCCACAGCTCGTGATGCGGTGATGGAACGGATCCACTTACAGTGGAAGGTAAGAGGCATATACAGATAGGACCATGTGCATGCTGCCTTTTCTTTTTCTTCGCCTATTATTGGTGTTTCTCAGTGATATTTGACGAAGAAAACTTTCTGCTCTGACCTGGTTTTGTTCGTATTCATTTACTGTCGCAAATAGGCACTCATATCATTTATTGTTGGAGGAGGCTATGAACAAATACGAATGGAGAAAGTAAATTTGGTAAAACTTTTTGCCATTTGTAAAGGATTTAGGTTACGATGTTGTTTGTAAGGCTGATCTAACTGGTCTATCACCCTTGTTTAAACAGGAAGTAGAGTCATATCATTACAATAGCTGTTCCGCATCTACACCTCTCAAAGGAATTTTCCAGTGTTCACAGGTAACATATGCCTAAAATCAGGGCAATTTTAAAAACTAATGAAATGGTTTTAAAATGGATCATCTTTCTTAATTTTCATTCATTATTGCGCTTTCCTTCTGGTAGATATTGTTCCCATAGTTAACAGAGAACTGAGAATCTTGTGCACCCATGTAATTACTATAATTTGTTACAGCTAACTGACCATTTCCCTGTGTGGATTAGTTTGAGAGTTGCATGTGGCATATGTTAATCTGCAGCAGCCTTTCCAAGTATGTTGAATTATGAGCTTTGCAGAACTCTTTTGATGCCTAATTTCATCCAGCCTCACAATTTGCCAAGTTATATTCTTTTCTTCTTGCAGCAAGTGAATAGTCTACTAGCTCTTGCCCCTCAACCCTGAACCCCCATGCTTTTAAGATTATCCCTTGGTCTTTGTTTTCCAAAGTTTTACTATGATGTACCTAATGTGATTTTCCTTATATTTATCCTAGTCGGGTTGGTAGGATTCTTGCCTTTGAGGTCTGATATCTTTTGACAGTTTTGGAAAATTCTCAGCCAGTGACTGTTCAAATATGATTACTGCCTGTTGTCTTTCTCCTCTTCTTCCAGGACTCCACTGGTACTTCTTATTGGAACATTTATCGAGACCCATATGTCTCTTACCTTCTTTTGCATATTTTCCATCATATTTGCTCTCTGAGTAAGCCTGATATTTTCCATTGACCTATTTTAGAGCTCATGAAGCCTATCTCCTGCTATTAAATCCATCTATTGAGTTTTTTTTAATTTCTGTAATTCCATTTTTGGTTCTAAAGTTTCCATTTGATTCTTAATTTCTATATCTGTCATCTATTTTCTTAAGCCTGTTAATTAGAGACCATATCTGATAACTTTACTAACTGGGTTATCTCAGTCCGTTTGGGCTGCTAGAAGAAAATACCACAGACTGGGTAGTTTATAAATAACAAAAATTTATTTCTCACAGTTCTGGAGGCCAAAAAGACCACCTGACATAGTCAGGTGTTTGGTGAGGGCCCACTTCCTAAAGGGCACCTTTTCACTGTGTCTTTTTTTTTTTTAGATAGATAGATAGATAGATAGATAGATAGATAGATGATAGATAAAAGCACTAATCCCATTCCCAACGGTTCTGCCCTCATGATCCAATCATCTTCAAAAATCCCACCTTCTAACACCATTACTTAGGGGTTAGATGTCAACATATGAATTTTGGGGGAACACATTCAGACCATAGCATGGGTCATTTGTAGGTCTGTTGGTTAATTTTTCCCCACTTTGGGTTCTGTTTCTTCAAGTGCTTAGTAATTTTTAATCAAATAGCTAACTTTGTGTATGAAAAAATGTAGCAGTTCTAAGTGGTACTATCTCCAGAGAGTTCACACCCACCTGGCAGATTTATAAAATGGGGGCTCTACCTCCCAAGACTGGGTTAAGTTTTCATAAGACTCTATCACACTCTGATTCTCCTCAATAGGGTTTGGTCGTCCAGGGGTCCCAGTTGGGAGCCTGGAGTCTTTATTATGGCAATGCCTCCTTAACATCTCCTAAAAGCCCAATTTTAATTCCTTAGAATCATAAAACAGCCAACGACTTCCCTTCTACTTTTTAGACACTGTTTGCTTAACTTCTTAGTCTTTAGCCTTGAACAGTTTAAAAAATTTGGCAAATATCTGAAGTGGAAATTCACTAGTGTTGGTTCACGCCTTTGTTGTTTCTTCCTCTCCAAAATCTTCGACCTCAAATCCTAGCTGCTTGAAAGTCCTAAACCCCAATTTTTGTCTTTCCACCCCCTGAGGGCTGTCAGAAACTTTGCTGGTCTCCCAGGAAAGGCCAGTGGATTCTCTAACTCTTATTTCAGTTTACGTCTCTGCAATGGCTTTCCTCGTAGGCATCTGCTCTCAAGTATGGATTGCTTCAGTAGTTCTCTGATGTCTTCAAACAGTTTTGGTGGGGGCAAGTAATAAATCTGGTTTCCATGGTTGTTCTTAACAAGAGAAATACTCCATGACACATAGAAATGGAATTTTGGAATTAAATTTTTCTTCTAAATTTTTATTTTAAAATTCCAGTTAATGTGTGTGTGTGTGTTTTTAATACCTTCAGTGTTTCCCTTTTATCAGTTTAAAGCAGCACTATTCAATAGAAATAAATGAAAACCACAAATGCAAGACAGATATGTACTTTTCAATTTTCTAGTGGTCATATTTAAAAAAAAAAGAAAAACAGGTGAAATTAATTTTATGGTACATTTTATTTAACCCAAACAAAATATTGTCAACATAGCAATTTAAAAATTATTAATGATCTATTTTACATTCTTTCTTTCAAACTAAGTCTGTGAAATATAGTGTATATTTTACTCTTGGATCTCAATTTGTACTAGCCATATTTCAAACTTTTGTAGCCACATATGGTTAAGTGGCTGCTACATATGACCATGCAGATCTAGACAAGAATGAACAGATTTAATCAACAATGGGGGATTAAAAAGTAGGCTAATTGTATTTTGAAAGAAAGTTGTCACTTTGGGTGGATATTTTGGTAAAATACCTTTTTGATTTTTCTTTTCTCTATATCTCTTAGAAAGCTAGAGAAAAGGGGAGGTAGAATTTAATTGAAATCCACTCTATAGAATAAAACAGGATGTGAAAAATTTAAATAAAGGAGCACAAATTAAAAATCTTCTGTTGTCAGACGTTGAATTAAAAAAAAAATACCAGTCCTCATTCTTAATGCTTTGATGTCTGCTTTACATTCCTGGGAGTGTTTGGACCAGGCAGGCTGTCCGTGTAGGTGGAATTAGTAAAGTAGGAGTATCTTCTCTGTGATATGAAATCACACCTTTGGGCCTGAAATACTTTTTCAAGTCATTCTGAGCTGCTGCCGTATCTGTGACAGATGGCAAATGTTTAATTGCACAATTAGAGGGGGAAAAACCCTCAAGACTTAAAGAGCACTGACAAGGTAACACACTGACTTAAATATTAAGAGAAGAATAGAGTCTTTCTTGACCTTTCTTCCTTACAAGTGTGGAGGGTGATACAGCATAACCGAGCATTTAAGCAATGGAGAACGGAAGGTGTGTTGGAGACCGGGCCTGGTGAAGGCAAATTGTCCCGCAATATTTGCTAGTATTTATTGGGCACCTGTTATGCCTCAGATTTTGTTCTAAGATTTGACATTGACTAAGGCTTATTGCTTCATAACAATCTCTAAGGCAGGTGTTATAATTATTCTCAACCATTCTGCAGATGAGGAAATCAGGGCACAGAAAGGGTACCTGTTTAAAGTTCCACAGACAGTTAAGGATGAAAGTGGAATTTTAACTGACATTGACTCATGCTCAAGTCTGATATCTGAATTACTACCCTCTGCTGTTTTCTACATATGCCATACAATTTTACCTTGACCTGGAGCTCCCGTTAAAAACTGGCTTTTAATATTCTATGTAATGCATTGCATAGAAATGTCAGAATGAATTTAGATCACCAATAAATACCCATTAGGTATTATTCAAATCGTTATATTTTATCTTTGTAATTTTAGGGAGTATTTCAATTTCACCAGTCTTAAAACAACAACAACAACAACAAAAACAGAGACAAAGGGTGTCAATTTCCTCGGTTTTGATTAGATAACCGCAAAGTTTCTCCTATAATTGAGGGCTTTCTGACAGCTAAATCAATATTAAAAATATTAGGGTTAATATTCGTTTGCCTGTTATGCTCAACGGGGCATTATGTAGTAAATTATTCTGCATTCATACTTCAAGATATTCTGTTATCAGACAAGTTCAATTTTAGCCATCATTTCCTTAAGATGTATCAGCTTTAAAGATAACCACACACTGGACCGCACAGTGTGAGAAGTGAGGTGCGTATTCCGTTTTTTGTTAACTTCGTTCATGTGCCTGGGTCGTATACTTCATTTTAACGTATCATAAGTCACTCCAGTATTAGGAATGAGCCTTCTCAACAGCATGTCACTTCCATTTTCCACACTGTGCTGCATCCTGTATCTTTAGAAGTCTCCTCTCTCTAGATTAGTGCTACACACAATCGCTATCTAATGAAGATCCTTCTCAATCTCTGATTTTTGTGTGGATTTTGTGCTTGTGAAAGGTGCCAGACTGACAGATGACACTGATCTCTTTGTCACAAGAGAGGATAGAAGAGGAGGCAACCCTCTATGTGGCAGCCTGCCAACATGGCTGCTTCCGGCCAGAAAGGAGAGACGCTCCGTTGTAGCCTCTTTGCCAACCGTATTGTGGCAAATGCCAACTGTAATTATGTGTCTGCTAGTCTCAAGCTCCAGGACTAATACAGAAGGAATAAACTAATAAACAAAAGGCCTCCCTGGACTCCCGTCGAACTATCTTTATGTCCTCGCAACCCTTTTCAGAAACATCGCCAATTCCACAGCTGGTCGTCTGCTGTTTCACACCGGTCTTTCCAGAGGAACAGATACCTTGTAAGAGGACAGTGCTGGTTCTGAGTGCTGACTTCTAAGCTGAAGAGATGAAAAAAGAAACCACACTACTTATCATCAGTGAGGACTTCTTTATTTTGTCTCTTTGTGAACTGGAAGAAGTGATTAAATACCAAGAGATTTGAGGTCAGCTTGTTTCTGAATGAAATAACAATAAAGAACTTGAACTATGAGTTGTGGGCTCACTAGAGCAAAGTAGTGGTTGCAAAATAATTTAGTACTGAGATATGTTACACAATGCAGTCCCACAATGGGAGAACTTGAAGTACAGTATTATAAGCTCAGATTCTCTTTCTATCTCTTATTTAACTCTGTAAGTGAATAAGTAAAATGAAATTCAATAGGGTAATCTCAGGAAGATAGTAGTCCCTTCAGTAAGTAGCCTCAGAACATATATTCTATGGTCAATTAAACCTAATTAAATACACTAGGATATGTTTTATTCAATTCTCTACAAGAAGAAAAGGTTTGGGATTGAAAAAGAAAAAAAAAATATTTTTTTTCCCAACAAGGGGAAATCTTTATTTAAAAATGAGGGGGTGGGAAACATCCCATACATTTTACACAGCAATCCCACCTTCAGGAAACTATCCTATAAATGTTATATGACACATAAGGATATGTAAACAAAAACTTTCACTATAGTGGCATTTTAAGTAGGGGGAAAAGGGAACGTTCTCAATATTCAATAGGAAAATTGTTGAACAAATTATTGTATACCCAGTATAGAATATGTTGCAGTGTAGATATCCAATGACTTACAGTAGATACAAGTTGTTAATTTAGAAAAGGAAGTTGTAAGGAATAAAATACATGATCCCATTTTGATAAATAAAATGACTTTTAAAAAACCAACCTTACATCCATAATCTTTTTCGATGTGCAATTAATGTCCTTGTATGAGCATGGAGAAAGACATGAAAGGATACAATCCAGAGTATAGAAAAAGGCAACACAAAAAAGGAAGTGAAGAGAACTTAGGTGAAATTATTAAATAAAAAAACAAACAAAAAGATAACTTAGGCCTTCAACTCTGTCAGAAGGCCATTTGCATGCTGGTATTATAGAATCACTTAAATACCTCATCCACTGCCTGTCATAGTTTCTTAATTTTCCACAATAAGAATAATTCTGGTGATTTTGTGAATCTATACATGCATCTATCTATAAATAAAGTCACTAAGAGCAATCTATTTTTATCACAGAGATTTGTCATGTGAGGTAAATGAGACTGAGAATATCTTCAACATGAGGTATTCCTGGGAGGTCAGTCCTAGAAACACAGAGAGCTGAAGCAGATTCAGGCATCTCCAACTCACATAAGGACTTCTAAAATAGGATGAATACTTGGTTGGCATATCCTTTTAGAAGAAAAATTTTCCCAGCACATGCTCCTAACATCTCATTGGTCTGGTTTGTATCACACCCAACACTAAACTAGAATTGTCAAGTGGAATGGAATTTTCCTAATTGGCTTAGGTTGATTAACATCCTACCCCTGGATTTGGGGAGGGGCCCAGGAAACAGATAACTGCCCACTATCTGAACAAAATGAGAGTCCTTCAAAAGAAACAATGTGATATAAGCCTGGAGTGTTTTCCAGTATCACCATGCAATTCTCCAAGTCTCAGTGGACACAGACTGGGCCTCTTATAAATTTAACTGAATTGTGACATCAGTTACCTGGAGAGGGCAGCAGATTTGACAGGCTAAGGGCTCAGCCCTGTAAGACTGCCCCCACTTCTGAAACCAATCGCCAAATCTAGGTTGTTACTTGTACTTCTGATCTATCAGCTATAAATTGGGTTCTCATGACTCCCTTCTTAGGTTTGATAATTTGCTAGAATGGCTCACAAAGATCAGGGAAACATTTACTTATGTTTTCCAGTTTATTATAAAGACATTATAAGGGATACAAATAAATAGCCAAGTGAAGGGGTACATAAGGCAAAATTTCAAAGGGTCCAGGAGTACAGGAGTTTCTGTCTCTATGAAACTGGATGTGTCATCCTACCCTCCTGTAGATGCATTCACTAGCCTGGGAGCTCATCAAATCTCATGGTTCCAGAGTTTTTATAGTGCTTAATCTCTAGCTTCCTTTCCCTGTCCCTGAAGTTGGTGGGTGGAGCTGAAAGTTCCAACCTACAAATCACTTGGTTTTTCTGGTGACCAACCCCATCCTGAAGCTATCTAAGGGCCCCACCTTAAGTTACTTCATTAGTATAAACTTCAGTGTACTCAAAGGGGCTCCTTATGAATAACAAAAAACATTCCCATCACTTAGAAAATTCTAAGGGTTTAAGGAGATCTGTGCCAGCAACTGGGGACAAAGACCAAATCTATTTCTTATTACACCACAGTAAGACACAACGGCCAGAGAATAGGCTTATCAACATTGGCTGCCAAAGTTTTATTTTATATATTTCACTGAGGCAGGTTTGCTTGAATGACTGTCTTCCTACTAAACTAAAAACCCCTTGATAATAGCCCTGGGTTTGTTCTTTATCATATCCCTTGCATTTAGCCCTTAAAGAATAGAATGTAAGTGAAACTTCATTTATAGGATACTCGACAATTTTGCTGTATACAATTTTTCTTTTACCCCATTGTGAAACAAAGTTATTCTCAGGTGTTTGGCAGCTCACTTACCAGCACAGACACTAAAAATGCAGAAAAGTAGATGTGCCATGGTCTCTGTAGATTCTTTATGAGGTTATGCATGGCTGCATGACTGATTCATTAGTTAGTTGAAGATAGTAGGAAAGTTGACCTTTAATTGTTTTTAACTATATAGAGGATTGTGAGTCAAAAAGCTAAATTTTTAGGTACTCCATTAAAAAACTAATGATATCATATGTAATACAATAGTATAATCTCTTTTGTAAAATGGATCATAGCATTTTTGAATACAATTTTGAATACAACAAAATGTTGTTGCCAACATTTATTTACTTGCTCCGAGTGACTTGAGAGAGAGAAAATAAGCCCATTTTTTTTTTTTACTTCTCTTTTCTTGCACAAATTCACAGATCTACATTGACCTTTTTCCTTAGATTTTCCCCCCAATTTCCCTCCCTTTTGTGAAAGATTAAAAAAACAAGATTACATTAACAAGTATTCTTTTTTTCCCTCTGTTTTATTGAGAGACAATAGATATATATTACCATATTGTTTAAGGTGTACAGCATGATGGTTTAGTTTACATATATTGTGAAATAATTATCAAAATAGGTTCAGCTAACATTCATCATCTCATATAGATACAATATAAAGAAAAGAAAGAAGAAAAAATTTAAAAAGAAACTTTACTCTTCCCCCTGTACATTTTAGGTTATTGTACAATTTAAATATTTTTTGTATTGTGTAACTATTAACAGATTATTGTAGCTATGGCTATTTTACTATGTTCTTTTTTTAACTTTTAAGCTAGAGTTGTAAGTGCATTATGCATCATTAATCCATTACCAAATTACAGAATCAAACTTAATCTATATATTTATAATTAATAGTGAATTTATGCTACCTTTTTATGTTTTTATGATGTTAATTTATGTCTTTTACTTCCACTCAATGACTCCCTTTAGCATTTCTTGTCAGGCAGATCTAGTGGTAATAAAGTTCCTCAGGTTTAATTTGGGAAAGTCTTTAGCTCTCCTTTATTTCTGAAGGACAGCTGTACTGGGTATAGTATTCTTGGTTGATAGTTTTTCTTTCAAAAATTTGAATATATTACCCCATTATTTCCTGGCCTAAAATGTTTCTGTTAAGAAATCAGCCTATAGTCTAATGGGAGGGTCCCCTTGTATGTAACTTCTCTCTTTTCTCTTGCTGCTTTCAAAATTCTTTTTTTGTCTTTGACTTCTGGCAATTTAATTTTAATGTGTCTTGGTGTAGTCCTATTCAGATTCAACCTATTTGGGATATTTTGGACCTCATGGATCTAGATATCCATTTCTTTCTCCAAGTTCAGAAAATTTTCAGTTGTTACTGCTTTAAATATACTTTCCATCCCTTTCTCTTTCTCTTCTGCTGCTAGAATTCTTATTCTTTTTCATTGTGTCCTATATTTTCCATAGGCTTTTTAAATTCTTTTTCATTCTTTTTTCTTCCTTTTTGCTCTTCTGACTAATTTCCTACATCTTATCCTCCAGATTGCTGATTCTTTTTCTGCCTGGTCAAGTCTGCTTTTGAAACTCCTTATTGAGTCCTTTGGTTCAGTTAACTGTATTTTTCAACTCTAGGATTTTTTTTTTTTTTAATGTTCTCTATTGCTCTCTTTTTATATTTTTCATGATTTTTTCCTAATTTTGTTTTGTTGTCTGTGCCTTGTTAGTTCATTAAATTCCTTTAAGGGGGTTATTCGGAATTCTTTGTCTGACAGCTAATAGATCTCCATTTCTTTAAGATCAATTATTAGAGCTTTATTAGTTTCCTTTGGTAATGTCACATTTACCTGGTTTTTCATGATCCCTCATTCCATAGGTTGGTATCTGCAAATTTGAGTAATAGGGCTCCTCTTCTAGACTTTACGGGTTTACTTTGGCAGAGACAGATCTACAACAGTCAGCTCCGTTTGGGTTTCTGAATGTGTCTACTGGTAATGTCCTTAGGCAGGTGGGAGCTACCGTGATAGTCTATTTTTGGAGAAGGCAACTGTTCGAGATCTGAGATTAGGGATGGAGGGTTGTGCCATTGGCTGAGAACAGTTGAATGACTCCTGGCTTGGTTCCCTACTCAAGTAAGGCCACAGAATAGGCTGTCATTGCCTAGATTCTCTGGTTAGGCTACCCAGATGATTGGGAATGGGTACTATATTAAATTATAGATGGGGCTACGAATTAGTATCAGAACAGAGAAGCAAGAGGGAACCCAGGGCCTGTCTGGCTTTTGTTTGGGGACCTGAATTAGGCAAGAGTGAGCATGAAATTCCCTGGTCAGGTGAGGCCAACATTCTAACCTGCAGAGAGGGAAAGCCACCAGTTATGCTTTCTTTTCAAATGCCACTGTAAGCAGGGCTGTTGGGTGAGCTGTGCTGTTTTTCATATGCTTTGGTTGGGTTCCCTGATCAGGCAGGTGGAGGCTGTATTCAGTAATGAGTGGAGCTATGAATTAGTTTCCTTGCCTGGACACAGTGAGAGAAGCAGCTCTAAGGCCAATAAAGCTCTTTGTTGTCTTAACTCAAGCCTCAGCCCAAGTTCCCTGGCTGAACAGATCCACTGGCTCTGCCCTGCAAACTCTCAGCTCTGCTTGCCCTCCTTTTGGCTCACGTGTCACTGTGTCACACAGCTTCCAGGTGTCCTCACTAATCCTTCTGGTTAGATGGGGCTGGGAGCCACAGCAGGTAGGTGGAGCTATATCTCAGTTCCCTTGCTTGGACAGGAAGGTGAGGGTCTACTCCAGGCAACTCTCAATTTTCCAGACAGGCTTTCTGGTTAGGAAGGGCTGGAAACTACCCTTAGCCTTGGCTATGAATTAATTCCCCTGCTTGTGCATACCATGGGACTTCTCCACCCCGGTATAGGCTTTGCTCTGCGGGTAATCAGCTTTGCCACCCTGATTCTCTGCTCAAGCACCACTGGGCTGCACAGCCTCCTGGAGTTCCCTCCAGTGCCTCTGGTCAGATGTGGCAGGGAGACACTCCCCACAGCAAGTGAGACTGGGACTCAGCTTCTTGCTTGGGTGCAGGTAAGCTAGGCTCTAGGGTTGGCAAGCCTTTTTGTTTAAGGTTTAGAATCAAGCAGATCTGTACCCTGCCACATTCCCTGATCTGAGTGCATCACCGACTTGGTTTCACAGATAAGCAAAACCCACCAGTTGGGATTACTATTTGGATGCTGCATGTATGAACTTGGTCTATCAAGATCCATGTACTGGTTGTTGCAAGCTCCTCCCCACTTCTCCATCATAGTCAGATTCCTAGTGGCTGGGCTGTACAGATTCCCCCTGAAATCCCTATGGTGGAGATCAGAGTAGTGGCTCCCACAAAAGGAACCACACTGCTGCTTGGGGGTGGGGAGGGAGTGGGTTGGGGGGAGGGGAGTTGTCCTCTCTGTATTCTCCTTTTCCTGTGGAAGAACAGAAGGCTCAATGGTGTCTTGTTCTTGAGTAGTTGTTAGTTGTTCTTCTTGTGAAGGGAAGCTAAGTCAGAAATAACCTATGTTGCCATCTTGGTAGTGCTGCTACCTAGCAAGTACTCTTTTTTCAAGGTTATATGTGAGCATTTACATTATTTACCACACTCATTCTTGTAATTTTCCAGGACTCTGTAACTTCCAAGAAGGGTCTTTGTATTAGTTCTGACTTCTAATTTAAAATATTGGATAGCTAACGAGTTCTAATAACAAAACAAATACTGGATTAAGCTTTAGATAAATGGTTTTCAGAGAAATCAAATAGTTATCTGTGCAGAGCTTATATCATATTTACTTTTGACATAAATTTTAAATCAATATTTATTGCATTTAAGTTATGCTAATCTTGGGGCGCCTGGGTGGCTCAGTTGGTTAAAGCGACTGCCTTCGGCTCAGGTCATGATCCTGGAGTCCCGGGATCGAGTCCCGCATCGGGCTCCCTGCTCAGCGGGGAGTCTGCTTCTCCCTCTGACCCTCCTCCCTCTCATGCTCTCTGTCTCTCATTCTCTCTCAAATAAATAAATAAATAAATAAATAAATAAATAAATAAAAAAAAATGTCAACAGGGTGAATTTCAAAAAAAAAAAAAAAAAAAAGTTATGCTAATCTTTATTTTGAAAGCCAAAAAATAAAAATAAAAATATCTGACAAAAGTTCATTTTATTTAAATAAAGTGTGGTGGGTAAAAAATTGTTTCAAACATGCTTCAGACTATGAAAGGCAAAAATATGGGTTTTCATGTATATATTTTATGACACAAATTTCATTTGCAAATATTACAAAAATTTTTATTCAAATACTTGTTATTCATGTGCTAAAGTAGCATAGGTATCAAACTGTCTTCTGATCTCTCTTGTTTTGTTTTTTTTTTAAGAGTTTATTTTTAAGTAAACTTTACACCCAACATGGGGCTCAAACTCACAACCCTGAGATCAACAGTCTTACACTCTACTGACTGAGCCAGCCAGAGACCCCTAATCTCTTTTCTATGAAAACCATATTATGTTTTACCTCTCTCTTTGTCTCTGTCTCTTTGTATTTATTGGTAATTTTTTAAATGGTAAACTTGAAGTTGGACAATGGGGAAACCCTTCGTTTTCTAGACTGTATCTACCTATAATAAAACAAAGATAGGATCAAATCTTGATAAACCATAAGAAACTGTACCATACTGCAACACAAACTAGCTATAGTCTAAATTCTTTTTAAAGTATATTCAGTGCTTTCCAGTATCTAACAAAACTCAGCTAAAAGAAATAATATTGATGAAGGATCATTCTAAAGATATATAGTATATCCATTGTTTTACAGAGTAAACAATATACTCCTAAATTCATCTGTGACATTCCAAAGCCTGCTAGCCCACTTGTAGGATGGCATTTTCTGAATTGGGTCTTGGTAGGAAGCCATGGGAAGACAAGTATGACAAATAAATCTATGTAGTTCTTAGGGCTGCTTATCAAGTGGTAAATGCCACTGTTTATTCCTTAATATTACAGTGTCCTTCTTGTAAGTATCCTTGAAAGAAATTTCTTTCTCATTCTATGATTAAGGATGTTTGTGCTTCCCTCAGCGTTTGGTTTCACACTTTCTTAAAAACATTGAGAATCTAATCATAAACAATCAACCTCTTTTCATCCTGTTTAACGTCCGTTCACAGCCAACTTTTAGAAATTGTACTGGATAATGGCATATATTTTATGAGATTCTCATTTCTAGTTCTTGTTCTTTTCCTTGGCTTAATCTTGTTATGTACTTGTAATTTATTTTATTTTTCCTTATTTTGTATATATTTTAAGTTTCCTTAAATCTATTTTGGATCAAGATCCAGATGTACAGTTTAAGAAAAGAGAATAGGAGACTGAGCGAACGTTGCTTTGTACTCCTCCTTGCATGAGGCATGGTACCTTGAAACAGAGGGGATAGTAGAAATAGAATTGGTAGTTTCCCCTCTACTGTACAATAAGCATATATTTTTTTTAACCTATGGAAACTTTAAGAATTTCTGTCGATTTTTTAAATGATACTCAGATTAACTTTCAAGAAAGCTATGGAATTGGATCAAAATAGTTTGAGTTTCAGATCAAAACAAAACTTGGAGGCTTTAGTGGTCAATGAATAAGTTTTATTAACTATGAGTCTGGACAGGCTAACTTTAGGAATTAAAATTAGGTGTTAATTAGACTAAATTTATGCACTTAAGCAATATCTGGATTATTTTCAGTTACATATTCTACCCTCTCTTTCTGTCCATGATTTTGGGTTTTTCATTGAAACCCAGTACCATACTGGAAAAAATTCCTTTAAGAAATTGTTGAAGTATATGACCTTTTAACAAGATCTAAGACCAGCGACTTTATTAGGTAATTGTTAGCATGAACCTTATTGATAACTAAGTTTCAAAAAAGACAAATGGTTTTGTTTGGGTGGGATCAAATGCATTTCATGCAGTTTATATTATTATTCCCCCAAGATTGGAAAACCTTGGCCCGATTCCAGAACTATGAAAAAGAATCAACTTCAGTGTTCAATGCTAAAGCATTCATGAAAGAGATGCAGTCACTCGATTAAGTTGAGTTCAAAAACAGGAGAAAATGAAAAACACAGCCTCTCAGACCACTCCCTCCTTCCACCTTCTCATATTGCAAATACAATATTTCCATTATCAGAAGATCCATTTTCAAGTAAGAGCTGCTGCTAAAACAGCCTAACTGGGGGAAAAAAAAAAAAATGGTAAAACGGTAAAAGAAATGCTTTGTAAATCATCCTTCAAAAGCTGTCCTGGGAGGAATCTTAAGTGTTTAGCAAATAATTTCAGCTGTGCATTCTAAATGTAGCTCTCCCTCCTTTACCTAATTACCGAAATATGTGCTGCAGTTTGCAGAACTTCGCCACTGTCATAACTTTTCTTGAAGTTCAGCCAACCAATGATAATAAAGCTGTCACGAGATTAAAGGGGGCTGCAAGTCATTGCCTCTGACATTTATATGTAACATGGGAAATGCAAACAAGTATGTGGAGTTATTAGTAATATTATGGGCTTTGAATCCTTAAAATAGAGTGCTTAAGACATCTGCCTCGGCAAGGAGGGTGAGAATGAGGTAAATCCAAATCGCCGTCCTCCTTTTGTTTAGACCAGGCAAGAGCCTAAAAAAGCACAGGGAGCAGCTTATTTCATTTTCTTTTGGATTGCGTTAGTATGAAGCATATGCCTCAGATGCCCACCCTCAGAAGGGATAAGCTTGACTGTGGAGAGAAGAAAATTGTCAAACTTTTCATACGACCCTGGGGCCCCTTCCTGGCCTGGCCTGTAGATTTCAGCGCCAGCTCTGGGCGCAGGGCGGCTCAAGGCAGTGTGGGGGAAGCAGCAAAAGTCTCCTTGGAGGTTTTGCTGCTATGTCCAATTTTCTTCCATTTGTTTTTGTTTAGTGAAGGATACCAAATGACGAAAGAGGGTTTAGAGAAAAAAATATTGTGCTGTTTTAAAAACTGTTGGGGAATCTCCCATTGTATCCTTGAATTTATCCCCACTTTTTATCTTAAATCTTGTCTCCTCAATGGGTTTGAGGTGTATCAAGAAGAGAATCGTTGAAGGTCTGGACCATGTTTGTCTTTTAGTCCAATATGTAGAAGAGACAATGCATTTTGCTATCTTTGACGATGAGGACAGATGGCCCAAATCTATCTGATTAGACTGATTTGGAGCTTTACGGCATCAAACACAAGAACACTTCAACTTTTTAAATTGTTATGTGCGTGCTGATATTCAGGTACATTTTGGCCTCTGGCAATAAGTCAGGAAGAGAAGAAAAATAATGGCTATTTGTAGCTGATACTCTAAATAATTTGACACCAGGGCCTTTTCAGGGAAGTCTATGACAATACTGCACACAAGCCCTCCTGATTTGTTCATCCCTTTCCTGTTCTTGGAAACAGCAATTTGAGTGTGATTAGTGCAAGCATGATAAATTGCATAGGACAAGGTGCTGGAGGTTTATAAGGGGAAATAGGATATGGGGAAAGGGACTGGGAGCCCTGGAACATTTGGTCTAGATCCAATTCTGCTAATAACTATAATTATCACCAAATGAGCACCTACTATATCCAAGGCACTCCTGTTAGGTGCTTCCACAAATGGAATTGCATTTAATTAAGACAATTTTTATCTGCCATTATCTTATTTAAGAAAGCAGTGACTTTTTTCTTCAAATGATTAAACATTGCTGAGAGTAAGTTTTGCTTTAAATTTAAGTTCAGGACTAACTATTTCCATTTAGGAGATTAAAACAAATCTGAGTAATTGCTCATGTTTGTTTTATAATTACCTATTGTGAAGATGAATGAACTAAAATGGACTTGAGTCTATCAGTGATCAAGGAGAAAACTGCTTAGTTGTAAAAGTCCATGAATGGTTCTCTTTGTTAGTACATTATTTTTAGTTAACTCAATGTTGTATTGTGTCATCAATATAAATTAGCATGTGTCTATCTAGAAGAAATCATTGAGCTTAAAATAGATGAGACTAAAGAAATGTCGTAATTTTCATAATACATTGAACATATCCCTTAAGAAGGTTATGTTATTATCACTGGTTTGGTATGTAAGATTAAAATTTTCCTGTGGTCCAATAAAATCTGGAAGGTGATATATAGAAAGGAACTATTGGGAAGGTCTCATTAGTGATGGGCTTGTCAAATCGCCTCCTACAAACACACCCCTCTCCTACCGTAGATTTTCCTCTCTCTCTCTCTGTATGAAATGATTACTTGTCTACACTGGAGCCTATAAGCATTTAAAATCATCTTACACGGTTTTTTAAAAGTGATTGGAAATCCACAGGAGTGTTATTATCTGAAGAAACTACTGTCAATTGCAAAATTTCAGAGAAACTGAATTGTAATTTTGAATTCAAATTCTGTTTTAATTAGGAACAAGATAGTTCAACAAGGTATACAAATGAACTCACAACTATCGAATATTAATTATTAAAAAAGAATTGATAGTTATGTTTTTGTATCAATTTAAATGAATTCAGAGGGTTGTAAGGTATTCAAAGAAACCTTGACATGTGAGATTTCAAACTTCTAGAGCAAAAGCCTTCTGAGCCTTCAACCTAGCAAGCCCTGACTTTCTCTGGCATGCTTGATGTGCATTTTCACATGACCTTTTCAGGGTTAGAACTAAGACTAAGAAGTTTTACCAATAAGGGAGAAGAAAAGAGTCAGGCAGAGGAGCAAAGCAGAAGTGTAAATAGTGAATACGGTTTGGAATGAAGATATTTGAATCTGAATAGTGAGTTAATGATTCAATTAGTTTTTCACTTTGTTAAACTACATTAATCCTTCTTTACCAGGTCCCCACATTGAAGCCCTTTGAAAAGAAAAATGCAAAGGATCTTAAGAAAAATTCTAAGAGCCAGAGCCTTTTACAATCATTAATGCTTCCCAAATACATGCTGCCTATTGCAAACGATGTAAATGCGGGCTAGATGTTGTTTTAGAGATCCCAAGACTTGAATAGGGGTCGTTGCAGTGGTCATACTGTAGTGGGGAAGTGGTTCCTAGCGGAAGGAGACATGGAAAACATGCGCTCTGTTTTTAAATCATGGAAGGAGACAATTATTTTGAGTTAAAACAACAACAACAACAACAAACTGAGGAATAGGGGATTTGAAAATCAAGGATGACATCTATAATCAGAATACTTCAAAAATAAATAATTCCTAAGTTGGAAAGGCAAAGGTGACAGTGTTGAGAATTTTTTTTGTTGTGTTGTTTCACATTTTTGTTTCCCATTTAAATCTTCAATCGCCTCTTTAAGTTAAAAAATAAATCCAGAGATTTAAAACTTCAAACTTAGATTATCACTGTCATTTTTGTCATCCTTATAATCATCACATCAAGTATTGTATTAAACATTCAGGCATAACTGATGCTAGTCTAAAAAGTAAAACGGAAGACCCTATCTTGAATACTTACAGTTTAACAGATGTTGATTTGCCAACTGTGTTAAGGGTATGAACAGAAATGGAAAATTACTAAGGAAAATTAACCCATAGGAGAGTGAAACACAACCAAGACAGTCTAATTATAGGGGGTCAAATTGCCAGTTGGAATTAATTAAGATTCTGAATTTTTAACAGAAATGGGTTTTATTTCAAATTCAAATCTGAAACTCCAACTTTGTTAACAAAGCTATGGTAATGGTCTGTTGGAAGTCACTTTAGCTTGGTTACTTTAAAACTATGCTATAATTGCCTCTATGCTTATGTGTGGATTTGTACATTAGACAAACATTTGTTTTCTTTTAGTGTGCTAAGCATTTTTCAGGGAAAGACTGTTTATATCACTATTTCCTAAGTTATTATTTCAGTTAACTGGCCTCTAGGTCAGACTAGTCCACTTCTAGATGATTGTAAAAGTTGGACAATGATGGTTTTTGATAATGTGGAGCTGGCAAATGAATTTAGTGAATAGAGATGAAAGAAAGAAGGAAGAAAGAAAGAAAGAAAGGAAAAAGGAAGAAAACCATGAAAGTGGCATGTTTCGAATAATAAGAAAGTAAATCTCTTATGAAAGGAAGGTTTTTTCTTTTAGCTTTTTTTTAAATCTATTTGGAATATCAGAGGCTCCTTTTAATGGAGTCATTTTGTTTTAAAGATTGTATTCATTTATTTGAGAGAGAGTGAGAGAGCACACACGTGCAGGAGTGTGGGGAGGGGCAGAGAGAGAAGCAGACTCCCCATTGAGCACAGAGCCTGTAGGGACTGATCCCAGGACCCAGAGATCACAACCCAGGCCTAAGTCAGACACTTAACCGACTGAGCCACTGAAGCACCCCGGAGGCATTTTTATGGTGCTTTTCAGTATAATTTCCACATATACTATCTGATTTGAGCAAGAAAGTATTTCGTGTTCCATGAGGGTACCAAGATCTGAAATGACGCTTCATAGATGTGAAGGTAGAGCCAGGGAGGAAGATCAGACATGCAAATGAAGAAACTGAGTGAAAGGAGAATCAATTTAGGTGAAATTGGATCCACAAGTGATTCATAATTGACACACACACACAAAAGAAAGGATGCCTCTGAGTTTACAAAACTGGGGATTACAGTCAAAAACATGGACTCTGAAGTCTGCCATCTTGGTGAATACTGAGCAAGTCATTTAAACTGTCTGTGACTCAGTTTCCTCATTTGAGATGTGAGGATAATTATAATTCTACTTTTTAGACCTGTTCTGAGTATAGAGGGAGATTAGGAACACAAAACACTTAAGTCAGTGTCAACAACTTACCAACTGTGTGATAAATTTCAGCTATTACTATTATCTAGATCTTCTTGGGCTAAATATACCATGTAAATTTCTCAGTTTAGGGTTGAAAATTATGACTCTAATAGACATGCATTGGAAGAGTGGGAGGCAATTATTTGAGAGAATTCAGTGGAAAGTCTCAGTCTTTTTTAAATATATAAAGATAGTGGGTATAAGCTTTCAAGTAGATATGAAGAAATTCTGTTTACTTCATTTGCTAAGTTTTAGGAAATAAATTATTCCACTTCTCTCGACATTTTAAGAACTCTTTTCACATCATGTTTTTCATCAGGTGTTTTTTGGTTTTTTCAAATTTCACTTTATATATACAAGCAAATGGGTAAATGAGTGATTTTAGAAGTCCAGATATTTGCAAAACTCTAATCCAAACAAAAGCCTTTCTTCTTTAATGGTTAAGTTTGGGGAAAGAAGGTTAATCTAAAACTCTGCCAATACACGTGATTTTTTTAAAATACTTAAGAAAAAACTACTTCCCAGCATGTCTTTATATACCCACTGACTGTAATTGCCAAGTTAACTATGAGTTACAATCATTTTTTCCCCTACTGATCATATATTTCCTATATCACCCATTATATAAAACTGCCTAGGAATCTATGCTCCCCCTTTCTCCTGGCTCAAATAGGGATTATTGCACTCCATTTTGCCTCATAACAGCTTTTTTTTTTTGGATCAAGCTACTTTTCTTTCTGATCCCAAAACGTAGCGTAAGATGAGTAAGCAACATGTCTTTGATCCCTACAGAGCAATTAGGCTGAAAAACACTGGATCCTGTTATTCTATCAATGCAGGGTGTAGAGCATAGTTTATAACACATGGTTCCAACAAATCTTACCGAAGTATTCCCCAGAAACTCCAGTGCCAAACATTTACAACTTTCACCAAATTAATAATCCCGAGCTTCTTTGAGAAAACAATTAGAAATGTGGAACTGATTAACTTGCAATAGGTTTTTATCAAAGTGACTTTAACAAAGGCTGAATACTTTCTCTTGTATGGAAAATTAAAAAAAAAAGATACTGGAAACAAAACAAAGGATATAGAAATCTATAATTGTGAGTGTTCTTTGAAACACTGTAATACTTCATCAAAAGTTAACTTTTGTTAGGACTGCCATTTGCTAAACATTAAATCATTGCTGAAGAGTTTTACAAACAATGTGAATGTTGAATATTTGTTTTTTTTTGCCCAAGGCAAGCACTTTATATCCCAGGCTAACCTATCCCAGATTAAAACAGTTAAAAAAGAAAACACAGGCCCATCCCTCTTTTTCAAAAAGGAGAACCACATTCTTTTATCACTGCTAAGCATTCATCTCAGATTTAAGGGAAGAGTGCCAAGAAAATACAAAAGTGGATGACTTCAGATGGGACCTCAGAAATTTTCCTTTCTTCAGGTCCTTGCAATCACAGCGCTGGTTGCAAACGTAACGGAGCACCAGTCACACCTGTAAATAGCGGAAGCCCTCCAGTCTAACCCTGGTGTCATCGTTTATGCAAAAGCATCCCGCATACATAAACTCTGCCATTCCTTTCTCGTTGTCCTCTCCATTGGCCCCTGGAAGAAGGCTCCCCTTTGCTGACAAGGTTGTCATCCCTTCTTCAGTGCTTAACGGATGAAAATCTGTAATTGTGACTTTTCATAACAAAAACAAAACCTGCTTGGATTTTAGGAATGCTGTTTCAGCATTTCTTTATAACCACGTCTGGTTTCCGCTTCTTCCTGTTCAGCTAGTTAGTTGATTTGAGTATATATGTCCAAGGCTGATCCTTCCTGGGTAGCCACTGGGAATGAATTTTCCCTCATGAATAGTCCTTTCGAGGAAGACACTGATGAAGAACAATAGGCATTCCTACAGATGGAGTTTATGCCTCATTTCTTTTAAACATGTTGTCTTCACAAATAATACTTCCTTTTTTTTTTTAAAGATTTTATTTATTTATTTGACAGAGAGAGACACAGCGAGAGAGGGAAGACAAGCAGGGGGAGTGGGAGAGGGAGAAGCAGGCTTCCTGCTGAGCAGGGAGCCCGATGCGGGGCTCGATCCCAGGACCCTGGGACCATGACCTGAGCCGAAGGCAGATGCTTAACGACTGAGCCACCCAGGCCCCCCTTCACAAATGATATTTTCTGGTATTAACCTATTCTACACTCTGTTAACTAGTTGGTTGAATTCTTTTCTTCCTCGTCTTAAAAATCTACATTGGCTTTTCAGTTATCTCCTGGCATCGAGAAGTTTGGGCCCCGGCGTAGTTACTCACTTACCTGGCAATAGAGCCCCACGTGTTCGAGCAGTGTGGGCATGTTTGCTTTACTTTAAAGACTCGAAGCGGGGGTGCATGGAGAGGTGAGTAAAGCAAGATGTGTTTCAAAGGCATTCTTGAATTCCACTCGGAATGCATATTATTTCTTATTAATTTTGAACCTCAAGGCACATGTTCATCCTTACCACCAGATAAGACTGAACCCAAAGGGTAGTCGTCATCAATGACTGCATTTTATAAAAATCCAAAGGTCATTTGAAGTTAAAGATCCCTCAGAGTTCTTGAGACAGGCAAGGTGGGCAGGAGGAGGTTACTAATGCCTACAAAGCACTTAAGAGATGAAAAGCCCTGAGTGTTAACAATGATGATGATAAGTATAATAAAACACTCTCTTAAACATTTCACTAGTTACCTCCTCCACCACATTTTTGGGTTGTGGGATAAAGTGGTTTTGGTTAAAAAAAATAAAAAGGTGGCACATTACCTAAAGAAAAACTAACTGTGCTTAAGTCATTAATAGGTACCAAGCCAAAGTCTCAAGGACCCTTAATGTTCAGCTTCAAAGAAGTGAGTGAGATAAGCAAGATAAGCATGGCCAGTCCCGGATAAAGGGTAAGTACAGCAACCACAGTGCTACCCACTCCATCGAAGTTATGAGGAATGAGGGAAACATTTGTCATATTTTGTCTATAAGAGTATTTTTTAGTTGTTATGGCTGAACATGGATTTCTTTCTACAGATGACTGTCCGATCATTTATAACTAAAAAGAGAAGGCATGTGCTTTTTATCACTTATTAATTTTAGCCATCTACAAAACTTTCCTTTGTAGCATTAGCCTCCAGGATTATTACTGACCCCATTACTGGTAGGATCATATCCATTGTAAGATTGCTGCAGGATTGAAACATCAATTACATATATGAAAAGGAAAACCTGTTATTATTAAGTTCAAACGTATGACTTAAAATAAAAGTTAATAAAACTCTCTTAAGTGAATGAGTTAAACATTTTTAAATTGGGTATTTAGCTTAGTAAACTTAAAACAACTTAGTTTTTAAACTCATAATTATGGTGTTGAATTTTAATAAAAATTTAATTTTTCATGATAATAATACTGATTTTACTTCTGAATTAAGTGTTTTGAGTGTGTGAATATATCCTATGGGCCAATTTACAACTACAGTGATTTCTGTGAGTCTGTTTTAAAACATATAAACACATTTTTGGGAAGGAGAGGGAATGATCCTTCCCTGGTCCTGACAATTTCACAAAGAGGGTCATTGGTCAGTGAAACATTCATGGTGCCTCACCTCCCCGTTACTTACCTCTGAAAGGTAAGCAGAGTATTGTGGGACTGAGAAACTTGGATTGGATTACATAGTCTCAGCAAAAGAGCTAAAGTCCACACAGAAGACTTTATCATACATGTTTCTATGGCTTGATCTTAAACTTAATGGATGCTGGCATCCTAAAATATGTGTGCAGGCTCTTCAGGAATCTTTGAGGGCCAGGTATACTACGGAGGCCCCAATAAATTGTGAGGCAAGGATCTATAGGTGAAAGGGCCCTTTTCTCAACAGGTCTTTATGCATTGGTGGATGGTACAGAATTTATTAATTTTAAACCACACAGATGCTGCGTTCTATATTGAAGCAGAGCACAGATGAGGTTCTAGAATGAAGTTGTTAGTGTCAAGCATAGGCAGGCAGAAAGAAGGAGAGATGGAAACCAAGGGCTTCTTGATATACTGGTGGAGAAAGGCACCTCAAAAAGAACCAGTCATCGTTGCAAATTTATAAACATTGCAAGATGTTTTCAATATCTCAAATACTACTCTCAGAGAGAGGAGACATGCTCGGATGGAATTTTCCCCAAACAAGGGAACAGCCATAGTGCAAAAATTAACATCTTGCTCAGAGAATTCTCCCAGTTAAATAAATTCACAGGCAATTAGCAAAGACTGACTGGCATCCTCATGAGGCTATAACCAGGAAGGTTTATATTTGTCCTATTTCACTCAAACACTTCTGAGTCATTGCTACATCTTTGGGAGCTTATTTACTGTCTTCTAGGAATATAATTGCATCTTGGATAATCACTGTGGAGGCCAGGAATGGCTTCCTTTGAGGCCAGTGTTATGATCACCTTGCAAATTACATGAACTTATTGGAGTTTCTAAGAAGTATTAGCGCCACCTAAGCATCACGAATCCCTATGATTGAGGGGCACCTGGGTGGCTTAGTTGTTTAAGCATCCGACTCTTGGTTTCGGCTCAGGTCACGATCTCAGGGTTGTGAGATGGAGCCCCACGTGGGGCTCCACACTCAGCGCAGAATCTGCTTGAGATTCTCTCCCTCTCCCTCTGCCCCTCCCCCAGCTTGTGCATGCGCACACTCTCTCTCTCAAATAAATAAATAAGATCTTCCAAAAAAAAAAAGAATCCCTGTGGTTGAAACACGATAATAATGAAGTATATGTGTGTGTGTGTGTGTGTGTGAGAGTCGGGTGGGGGGATAGGTATTTTGGACTTGTAGCTCAGAAAAGAAAAATATTTTGTATATTAATTTCCTTTGGCCTTCAAACTTGGTTTTACAAGTGGTTTTTAAACTTAACCTGAGAATGTGGTAAAGAAAGGTGTTTTATTGACATGTGGGGCTTCTTTCTGATATTATAATATTAGAATTTGTTTATTCATGTAATTATTAAAATACCTCTATGATATTATTAAACATTATGTTGCAGAATTTCTGGTGAGATCTAATGGGAATTGTAAAGAGACATAATTTGGGATAGGAAATAGAGAAGACAATGCACAGAGTACGTTGGTTCCTTGGGTACAGAGTAGTCTTCCAGTTGATTTAATGTAGTGTTTAAAACTATAACCCGGGGGCGCCTGGGTGGCTCAGTTGTTAAACGTCTGCCTTCCGCTCAGGTCATGATCCCGGGGTCCTGGGATCAAGCCCTGCGTCGGGCTCCATGCTTGGCAGGAAGCCTGCTTCTCCCTCTCCCACTCCCCCTGCTTGTGTTCCCTCTCTCGCTGTGTCTCACTCTGTCAAATAAATAAATAAAATCTTAAAAAATAAATAAATAAATAAATAAATAAATAAAACTATAACCCGTTTTTGGGCAAAATCTTATTATTATTTTTGTTTTACTACATAGTCCCCAAGAAAATACCCAGAAAAATAGTGGTTTGCATGGACCCAGGAAGATGCCCAGAAGCCTGTCTTGATAGCTTGTTCTTCATTTGATTCCCCAGGGCAATAGCCACTCTCTGGTAGTTAATAGGCTAAGTGAGACAACAGCCTAGTCAATGGGTTAAATTGGGAAATCTTAGTGAGGGTTACATTTAATTCCCCTTCCTAACAGTTCCTTACACTTAGAGACATATGTTAACATAACACTCCTGGTCTCCTTCCAACCCCTCCGGCATTCTTTCCCTCGGGAGGAGGAGAGATCTACTAGATCTGGGTGTAAACTAAGGGAGAGAAAATACCCGTATCTCTCCTCTCCTTCTTTCTGGAGTGCGCTGCTCACAAAGCCCTTGGTCTGCTACACCACACACTAGGCCTCTTCAGAGGGGGACAATGTAGAGGGGTGGGGGCATTCAAGGTCCAGGGAGGACTGGGGAAGCAAGCCTAACTCTGATCGTCAGTACTAGGAGGCTCAATGATCCTGCATGTATGTCACATTCTCTAATCTCAGCCTTACCACTAATGGAGAATTTTTTTTCTGCATCTTCCTTATTTTCTTGCTCTATTTCTCAGTTTGCTTTGAGTTCAGGTAGAGAATAGGAGTGCTATTATTGGGGCCCCCAAACCTTCAACATTATATATGTCATATTGAAGATGTTACCAATCTTACATGCATATTCAGTAACAAAGCTAAGGTAGGAAGCCTGTTTCTTGGGTTTGTACATTAATTTATGGTTTCTCCTGCCAAATCTATGAAATGGAACAATGCCAAATTTAGAAATTTATCTGTTACAAAGAAAGGAAGACTACTTAGTAATTGGGAATAAAATGGCAATATTATTAGCAGCAAGGAAGCTGAATGCCTTCCTCAGATCATATTTCATTTAATGGCTTTCTTTCCAATATATGGAAAAGAGATTAAGAAATTGGTCCCCTACATTGAGTTTTTCAAAGAAAGCCTAAAAAGCAGAAAACTTAATGGAGTATTTTGGCACTGTATACTGACATTCCCCCCATTCCGTTTCCTCCCCTGACTCTTCCTGCACACAATCCCCTCCCCCCCCCAAGTATTAATATTAGCTAATACTTATTGTGTTCTGATACAGTTCAGGACAGCATGCTAAGTTGTCATACACCCATCATCTCACTAATTATCACAATTCTTCAAGTAGGTATCATTTGTTTTTCAGATGAGACACCTGAGGCTTTGAAAGGTTAAATAAATTGTAGTCACCAACGCCGTAACTGACAGAGCCAAAATTCAAAACCAGGTTTGCCTGAAGTGAAAGCCCAGATACGATGCTGACTTTTGGATTCTGTTACCAATGAAATTAACATGTGCCATGGCTACAGCTGAGATTTCTTGCACCACCTGTGATGTTATTTTCTCAATTAAAAAATAATATCATCTGCATAATACGTTACTGCAGAGAGAGTTCAGCCTCTTTTGATAAAAGTATAAATAATCACAGTATATCTCAAGTCTCATTTCTTCTTGACTCATGAAGGTTAAGGTATCACAAATTCTATCTCATGGATGTTATTTTTTTAAAGCTAGAAGAAAACAGACTGGCAGTCTGTGAGAGTTTATACCTTCCGTGTCTCTTTTCTAAAATAAATCAAAGACAATTGTCTTGACTAGTTTGACACAAGATCTGTTCACAAGGAAATAACTATGTAAAATGATTATACAAGAATATCTCCCGAAAAAAAATAGAAGTGATTCTACAAAACAAACCTTTCTAAGATTATTATAAAGAAAAGTAAAATAAAATCAGGCAAAACCAGCATAACACAGGCAATTTGGGATCTCTCCCATTTGTTCCACAGCCAAATTTAATAGAAGACTAGGGCTTACATTAAAAATTTAACTTCACATGTTTCATTCTTTCTTGAAGATGCATTTGCTCATCATATGCAGACTAATGGTTTACATGAAAAATGCAGTTTATAATGCATTATAGAATACCACTAAATGCTTTCCACTCTTAAAAATGTTTCCTTTTAATAACACAATTCAGCATACGTCATTTAAGTTCAATGCCTATGCTAAGTGTGTACAGTTAATTTTGATTTAGGTTTGTCACCTCACAGAGGACACAAGACATTCTGATTTTGAATCAAAGATGATTAAAAAAATCTGTTATGATAGGTGGTGCACATTTCATTTTGTGCAGCGTTTGGGGGTGATACTCTATTTAGTGCCTACATTGCATATCATAAGTGAGAAACCAGTTGTCATTAAAAATTCCCAGCAACATTTTGAGGCACGTCTTATTTATCCCAATTTATAGGAAATAGAAATTTTACCCCAGAGAGGTTACATAAAATGAGCAATGTCACACAGCTAGTTAGCATCCAAGAAGACCCAAGAAGTACAAATCTGGCAGCACGGCCTATGCTTTTATTCACAAGGTTATTTTGCCTCCCAGTCTGCTAAGGATTGAATCTCATTAACCTTTTCTTGATAGTCTACTGTTGCTACGTCCTTCAGTTTTTAATTGCAGAGTTTCAATTCTTATGAGGTTTTTCTTTTAAGTGTAATTTCTTTTTCAGCTTTATAATCTTCCAGTTCTATCCCCAGAATTCTTGTAACTGCTAAACTGGATTAAAGACTGGAATTTAGATGAGATTAAAGATTAAGAAACTTGAGGATAACAAGATAAACATTTAATAAGTTTTGTCTTCAGAGTAGAAATATGTAAAGCTTAAGCATGCAGAGAGATGGACAACAGCCATATGACAACTGCTTTGGGTCTGTTATGAGTGTAGGGCAATTTCAGTATCATAACAATTAAGCTATTTTCTCAGGCTGCAACTCAATCTCTTCGAATTCCATAGATCTCTACACACCCCTAGGGTCAGTGAACTTAATCTCCTCAAGATAAAGGAATGATGGCCCCTTAGAAATGATTTTTAATTGTCTTAATCCTGTAAGACAGTACTATAGGTATGAAAACATTTCTCCTATTATTATCAGTGAGTTTTCTTTTCCTTTCTTTAATTGCTGTCTACTTAAAAGAAAGATTCAATTATAGAGTCAGCTGATAAGAGAGTTTTGCTTTAAATTTAGGAGGTGCTTGTATGAGAACCTTGGGATCAAATTCTTTTTCCTGAGCTTTTAATTAAAAAATATACAATTTAATATCCATACATTCTCATGGAAAAATAACTAAATGACTACAGTGGATTATTTTAGTGTTTCCATGTAATTGTAGCAAAGTTTAAAAATAACGGCATTTTTGTTCTTTTTGTTTCTTTATTTCCGTTGTTCAGAATTGTTGTATTATTTTCGTATAACGTTAGCTAGACCTTCCAGGGCAATGCTTACTAGTAATGGTGAGGGCAGGTATCCTTGACTTATTTCTAACTTTTATTTCCAGCTTCCTAAGAGAATATTTCTCTTTCTTTAAAATTAGAAATGAATGTCAAATCTTATCCACTATATCATCAACATCTATTAAGATAATCATTCTTTCACCTTAAATCTCATAATATAGCCAAAAGCTATATTAAATGTTATTTAATATGCTATTTCTCGGGTGAACCAACCCTGGCCATGATGTAATAAACTTTTAGTCTTTTCCAGAATTCAAACTGCTAATATTTCACTTATAATTTTTTCCCACATTTAGTCACATATAAGTTTGAGGTGGAGGTGTGTGTGTGTGAGAGTGTGTGTGCACATGTGATGTATTCACTACCTTTGTTAGGTTTTCACAGCAGAGTAATGTTAGAACAAGTTGAAAAATTAAATAATTTTTTATGGTATGGAATAACTGAGATGGTAATAATTAACTATTCCATGAAGTTTTGATAGACCTCACCTATAAATCTGCTTTGATCTGATGCCTTTTTTAGTAGACCCTTGGCTACATTTTTACATTTCTTCTGTGTTCATTGGTCTATTTTTATATTTAAGTTTTTTTTGTTTGTTTTTTTAAGATTTTATTTATTTATTTGACAGAGAGAGACACAGCGAGAGAGGGAACACAAGCAGGGGGAGTGGGAGAGGGAGAAGCAGGCTTTCCCCTGAGCAGGGAGCCTGATGCGGGGCTCGATCCCAGGACCCTGAGATCATTATCCGAGCCGAAGGCAGACGCGCTTAACGACTGAGCCACCCAGGCACCCCTTTATATTTAAGTTTTATATTTTTATTTTCTTGGACCAAGTTTGATCATTCATATTTTCATGGAAAATTTTCTAATTCATTTGTTTTTCAAATATATTGAAATAAAAGTATCCCTATTAGTCACAGAATTTTTTAATCCATTTATCTCCAACTTTGTCCCTGTTCCTCTTCTTAATGTTATGCCTATTTGTTTTTTAATTATGTGGTCTGAATAGCAAGACGGAAAAAGATCAGCTTTTAAAAATTTTTCTATTTTATGAATTTGTATATGTAATTAATCTAATGAATTTGAGGCTTTCATTTATTTTTTCCTAGTTTTTTGAATTATATACTTAGGTCATTACTTTTTCATCTTTCTTGTTTTCTACTGTGAATATAATATGTCATTTTCCTGCTCTTCTGTCAGTTGACTAAATTTCATGCTTACCTCATCTGGAATTTTAATTCCAATTTATTATATACTTTTTATATAGTGAATCAACAAACTTTATACTAATTGTGTTAGTTTATCTTCTTTGATTCTTTTATTTTGTTATATTTTCCACACCATTGTTTCTTGTAATCCATGCTTTTCTTTTCTTTGGATTCATATTTAAATTTTAATTTGTTTTGTTTTGTTACTCTTTCAGAATTGTGTATTTATAAGAAACATAATAAATTATTTCATTCAAAAAAATGCTTACAATTTATCCTTGCACTTGAATGCTGATTTGGCTTTACATGGAACTTGGGATTCAAAATCATTTTCTCTAGTAGCCATTGTTCCCTATGGCCTCTTATAGCATTTGTCATAGCCTCTAGTCAGTGAGAAACCTAATATTAGTCTGATTATTAATCTTAGGAGATAGTCTTTACATTTTTTATATCAATGCTAAGCTATTAGTACATTCTTTTTCTATTGTTCATTTTAAAATACCACTCATATTTTAGTATCATTTTTTTTTTAAAGATTTTATTTATTTATTTGAGAGAGAGAGAGTGAGAGAGAGAGCCCAAGAGGGGGGAGGGTCAGAGGGAGAAGCAGACTCCCTGCTGAGCAGGGAGCCCGACGTGGGACTCGATCCCAGGACTCCGGGATCATGACCTGAGCCGAAGGCAGTCGCTTAACCAACTGAGCCACCCAGGCACCCAGTATCATTTTTTTTATAGAAATTGGTGAGCCCTTTTGATCTTTATCTTTTCAACTCTAGGAAATTTTTTGACAATATTCATTTTTTCTATTATTTCACTTTTTACTTTCTTCCCTACATTATCTTTATGCTTTCCTTCCAGAAATTTTACTGTATGGATGTCAAATCTTCCAAATTTATCTTCTGAATCTCTTGAATTTTCATATATTTTTCAACCCTTTATCTTTTTATGGTTTATTGTGGAAGATCATCTTTTACCTCACTAACTAGCTCTTTTGTTGTGACCATTCTATTTTTAAACTTGTCTCTTTTTCATACTCATTTTGCTAATCAAATAATTTAATTTCCAATATCACTAATTATTTCTTTTATAATATGTCTGTATGTATTATGGATGGAATATCTCTAAGGATAACCTTTTTTTTCCCTTTTAAAATTTCTCTTTTCAAAAAATACTTTTCAGTTTTATGCCTCTTTGTCATGATGCTGGCTTTCCTTAAATGTTTTCTGATGCTTGGTTGTCTGCTAGTATTTTGTTATAAAAGACTTTTTGCCTATCTTTGGATGCCGGTTACAATTAGAGGAATTTATCTTGACTGGAGAGAAAACACAGACATGTTTGTGGTGGCAGGAACTGATTGTGGGTGTTCTGTGTTTTTGTAATTCCGGGAGAGTCCATGGCTACTTGGGCATGTTTATTGAAAGTTCTATTATCTTTACAATAAAAATTAAGGTAATTTGTATGTATTTAGTCAAAATATCCATTGAAGATAATTCAATGAATCAGAATACAAACATAATTTAGGATTTACTTTTGTACTATAATCAAGTGTTAAAGCAGAATTTATTATACAGTATAGTAGGTAGACAGTCTCCAGGCTTTAGAATTGAAAATAATTAAGTCTTGGGGCACCTGGGTGGCTCAGTCGGTTAAGCGGCTGCCTTCGGCTCAGGTCATGATCCCAGGGTCCTGGGATCGAGGCCTGCATCGGGCTCCCTGCTCTGTGGGGAGCCTGCTTCTCCCTCTCCCTCTGCCTGCTTCTCTGCCTACTTGTGTTCTCTCTCTATCTCTCTGTCAAATAAATAAATAAAATCTTTAAAAAAAAAAAAAAAAAGAAAATAATTAAGTCTGAATCCTAAGTACTAATTCTTTCTATATTTCTAGCCCTGAGAATTTGAGCAAATTACTTAACTTTTCTGGGTCGTTTTCTTACTGGCAAAATGTGATTATAATAGTAATTAGTCAATATTTTGTGTAAACATGAAAAGCTATTAATAAATGTTATATCCAGAACAAGGCATAAACTATATTTGGTGCTCAATGTTAGTTACTATACATTTAGGTGACGAAAATAGCATAATCTATATAAGAAAGTGGATCTTGGTCAGTTTGGTGAATAGGAACAGCTTTCCTATTATGAATTTATTAAACTCATAGATATGTCTGTTATTATATGGACAAAAGGGCTTAATTCTTTAACATTTATGACTGGATTATTGAAAAGAACAAAAAGAATAGCTATATAATTACCTGTCAAAACCTGGCTGTCAATTTATAAAAGCTAGTTTCTAGATATTAGAGTTATTCAGCATATATTTAGTGAATGACTATTATGTTCCAGGCACTGTTCTGAATTCTGGAAGGGTGGAGTATTAGTGTGTGTTCTCCTTGATTTAAATAAGATATTGTTTGGAAAAGATAAAAAGTAGATTCCAAGTCTGCCGTTATTCCTATAAATAGTACATGATCAGCTATCCAGTATCATACGAGGGATACTGGAAATGCCCCCTTCCCTAAAATATTATCCCATATTGTACATAGATATTCACCAAATATTTATGTTTTATAAATACTGTGAATTCATACTGTTGTGTTAAGGCTCGCCGTTGCATGCTCACATTTATAAAATGTAAATATTTAGTGAAATGCTGAAACATATAGTAATCACAGGTTAATGCTAATTGATTTGCCATTTAATTATCTTTCCTTATGTCAGTGGAGACCTAGGGAAGCCTGAAGGCATTAAATTTTGGAGGAAAAAAAGCTGAAAATCTGCAATGAAATGAACAAAGGAGACACAGCATGGCCCTATGATGGTTGCAAGGATTGTATTGAATACAGACTTTACCCAATTCATAATTACTTTACTGAATTGTTTCGGAGGCCGAGTCCATGTAGGGCTCATACACGGGTCTCCTTTCCATACTTCTGCCTGGCCACCAAGGGGTTAGAAGCTCCCATCCTGATTTTTGACCTTTTATCCTCTTTCAAAGCACATGGGTTTATTTACCCCTTTAGAGTTCGCCAAAACAAAAGTAACAACCCTACTCCTAGCCCTAAAACAAGGGATTCATTAGATTTATTAGAAAGGATACCATGCAACAGAGATAAAATATGTGGTTAACTGCAGGCAAAGCAATTCCAGATGCTGTCAGATTGGCCATTTGGCCTCCTTTAAGGGTCATTCATCGGTTTCTGCCCCAGTTGTCATGGCTCTGCCACCATTCCATGGAGTCTTGCGAAGCGCAGTCAGAGGGCTCAGAGGGCAACACTGCAGATCTAATTCCTGACTTGGGTAGGTTCTCCATATGCTCTCTCTGGGGTGGGGTCTCAGGAAGCAAAATTGTCCTTGCCTCCCCTCTTCTCCTCCCACCACTGTCATGTGCTTCGCTAAGTATGCGTTGCAGTCATTCTCCAAATCAATAATGTGTGAGAACTGGGGTAAAAAGACCATTATTTCTGGGTTTTCAAAACATAAGAAAGCTGTGATCAGTTACCTTCTACCCAAGCAGCGGCTTCTCAAATAGGTTGTAGATGTAGGGAGGTGCTAGGAAGCTGAGATTGCACAATTTATCCAAGGAACACAAGATCCAGGAGGACAATAAATCATTGTTCCCATAATCTCTTCAGACTAAAACCAGAGCATTTCTCTGTTTACAAAGGGAGACTTATTTGGTAAGGGCAGGAGGATGTCGCATAGTGAATGTTTTGAAGAAAAATGTCAGAGTGCGTGTTTGGTAAGTATTTAAAGTAGGCCTCTTGGACAACTTCACATGTATGGTTTACCATCTCTCCTTGTCTAGAAGGAAGAGTATATCAAGGACTTTCCTTTCTAAAGAAGAGTGATACAAAGGACCTAGGAATAAATATCTGTTGGTCCAACCTCCTTAAAACATTTCTTTTCACCTTGTTTATAATTTTGATTTGAATATTCTAAGATATCCCACGGATTTAAAGTACTTACAGGAATGATGATGACTCACTTTTCTTGATTGCTCTTAATATTTTTTTCTTGTAAAAATGTTGTTCACTTGTTATGTGAGTCACAATAGGCCAGGTTATGCTGCATAACTGAAATGGCAATGAATTAGCACACAACAACTCAATGTAAACTCTGCAGTATATCCAAAGGTTCCCAGGGTGGCTCCCCTGTGATGAATCAGGAATCCAGATTACCCTCATCTTTGGCTCCACGATTTTAGCATGTGGCTTCCAGGTCACCACAGCAGGAGCAAAGAGTGAGTATAGACTCACCACTTCTCTTAAATGTCTGAACTCATAAGTGACACACATTATTTCTCTACACAGTAAAGATCACATAACTCCACCTAACTGAAAGGGACAGGGAAATGTGGGGCAGCATATAGGTATTTGCTAAGTAATAAATGTCTCTACCTTACTTGGGAAAGATGTTTCTTGTTCCTTTGCTCCCCAACCTTTATCATATCTTTAAACCATTTTTCTATGTTAGTCTCCTTATTATTTATATGGGGAAGGATAATAAGTTGAGAAACTTGCCCATTCTATCTCTTTATAGAACCAATCTTTACTAGTGATAATTAGTAATGGGATAATTTAGAAAAAAAAAAACTTTTCCATGTGAGTCTATCCTATAAGATATATGCTTCCAAATAACAGAGATGAATGATGATCACAAAGAACATCTGGAAATTTATTTTGAATATTGAAGATTAAGAGGATAGACCCCAAGAAATAAGTCTCCATTGCTCTCTTAAAAAAAAAAAAAAGAAAGAATCAAATTCATCCAGCTTTAAAATTCTCTTATTTGTGGAAGTCTGAGCAACTTTCTTTCTTTCTTTCTTTTTTTTTTAAAGATTTTATTTATTTATTTGAGAGAGAATGAGAGACAGAGAGCATGAGAGGGAGGAGGGTCAGAGGGAGAAGCAGACTCCCCGCTGAGCAGGGAGCCTGATGCGGGACTCGATCCCGGGACGCCAGGATCATGACCTGAGCTGAAGGCAGTCACTTAAGCAACTGAGCCACCCAGGCGCCCAAGAGCAACTTTCTTTTACTCATCATTCTTGATGACTCACATTTATATAGATGATATCTTGGCTTTCCAGTTCCTTATTATCTTATTGTCAATGATTCTTTGCTTCAGCCAAATTATGAACACATTTCTATGGTCTCATTCGGTGGATTGTCAACACCAGAATATATACTAATTTAGAGTTCATAAATTTAATATTCTTAAGGTACTCATATAACTTATTCAAACTCAGAACATTTTGAGAATGAAAGGACATGCTGCTATTCATCATTTTACCAATCATATGCTGGAACAGCAAGTGGAAATAGCCTACATATTTGACTCTTCAGCCACATCTTTCTAACTCTTTCAGTTTAAGTGCTGACTGCTATACTCTTAGACCTCATCATTGAGTCTTTTAAGAAATTAGCTCTACTTCCTTTCTATTCTTCAGCTCCTTCTGCCCTTAATTCTCTCATTACTCTTAGATTCATTGCAATTATACTATGGAAAATACATTCATCTCCCTGATCCTTATTTTCCTCTATTAGACTTGGGGAGAATAATCCCAACTCTATCTTTTCAACATCTACCTTCTATGGGTATGGTCAACACTACTGAAGAAAATAACACATATGACCATCATTTCATGATCTCTAACCTTAAATGGGCCTTAACAGATTACCCAGCAGTCCTACTTTTCATTTCTTTTCTAAGCATCTAAATGACCTCCATGTCTACTAAATCCAGTGGACATTTTCCCTCATGATCCTTCTTATCTTCTCTTTTTCTCCCAATAGCTGACAACTCCATAGGGTCACTACAATTTCAGAGGTCTCTGTGGAAGACATTCATTGAGAGAAAATCAACCCAATTTCTCCTTCTGCCAATCTCGCCCCCTCCCTTTCATTGTACAATGCTGACCTTCCAGATGCTCATCTCCATCTCAATCTGCTTTCCAGAGAATGTGCTCTGTGACACTGGCTTAACTTCATTTTTCAGGCCTCAGCTTAATGTTCTTTCCAATGACAGCACTTTCCTGTTTGTCCATTCTCACATATATTCCAACCCCTCCCCACAGAAATGTTCTCACATGGCAATCTATTGTATCTATTTATAATTCTTATCACACTTTGTTACGATTTATTTACATTTCTTATTTATTACCTATTTCTTTGCCTTCTGAGGAACAGGGAAGGAGCAATGTTTGCTTTATTTTCCAGCATATCTGTCCTCAGTTCCTAGCACAGGCTTTAAATATTTGGGAGAATGATTGCCTTACCAGCGTTGATTGCTGGCACCCAACATATCTTCTGGGCATGAAATATTCTGAAATAGGAGTTAGGAGGGAGAGGAAATAGGAGGTAATTGGGAGGAGGAGAGAATGAGGTCTAGTTGTTTATCTCAGAACTACTTTGCACATAATACCCATTAAAATCTTGTCTTTGTAGTATAATTTAAGCAGCACTGAGTTGAATCTCAAAGTGTGTGTTATATTAGAATACTCAGACAATGGACATGACTATCATCCCTTTTGAAGGATTACGTCTATATTGTTTCTGAGTAAAGGTAATATTTCCCATATGTGCTTTATGTTGGAAAAAAATTACAACCAGCAACGTGCATTAGTGATTAATTGGATCTTTTTGAGTAATCATTTATTTATATTAAGTAATGTACAAAATTCCATGTAACAATGGCAATAAGCTTCACAGTTTGGACAAAACAGATTTTAATGAAGTAATTCATATCTTGTCCTTGACTGATTAGATAGTAAATGACACAAGAAGTTTTAGATAATTTGTGCAGTAGGGGTGGAAAATAAAACATTCCTGATAGATCCAAATCACAATAATGAATAATTGTGTTTAGTGCTTTTCATTACATGATGAGCTTCTCGAAGGTGTTATAGAGACTTCACTCATTGTTGAATCTCTGAATAAGCCTGATAGCTGGCCCATAGTTGGCATGTACTTAATGTTTATTGAGTGAACCAAGTAAACATTGAGTGTACAGATTTCAATTCCTGGTTTAGTCCTCATTCAAATGCAGCATGGGTTAATGAGCAGTAACTATGTGCCAGGAAATGTGCTCTGCATCAGACTATGATGTTAAGCAAAGCCAGACTCTACTCTTATGCTCATGAATCAGGTAAGGGAGGTAGAGAATAAAAGTGAAATAAAAAAATATAAATGTGATAAGTGTAATGAAGAAAAGGTACATGGGAGCTTTGTGATATAGGCAAGACACAACCCCAAGGTGGCAGTTACAGGGTGCACAGAAAGGGGTGTTTGAGCTGATATATTAGAAGGTGATGGATTTTGGTTTTTTGTTTGTTTTGTTTGTTTTGTTTTGTTTTAAAGATTTTATTTATTCATTTGAGACACAGAGACGGAGAGAGAGAGAACATGAGCAGGGGGAGAGGCAGAGGCAAAGGGAGAAGCAGGCTTCCCGCTGAGCCAGGAGCCCAATGTTGGGCTCGATCCCAGGACCCTGGGATCATGCCCTGAGCTGAAGGCACACGCTTAACCATCTGAGCCACCCAGGCGCCCCAAAGGTGATGGATTTTGAATGGGGAAGTGACATGACAGTGTTTGTATCTTGAAAATGTTATCCTAAATGCAATCTGGAAGACAGACAGAAGGCCAGCAAGTGGGAATGTGGAGAAGAGTGTGGTGGTTATTTCAGTGGTAACTGAGACATGCAGATGAAGCTATGCAAATTAATGATAGTCACTGAATGATTGAATGATTTCCACAGGATGCCCTGACATACTAATACTAAGATCTACTGCACAATCTGGTTTAGGCTCTTTTCCACTACTGAGTGATTATAATTTTATTATTATTATTAATAAATGCCATAAGGTAATATGAGTAATATACTAAAAAATTCTCACGTAAATCCAGAAGGCATTGAATCACAATTTCCTTGATGGGGAGGCAGAATGTTTAATCAGTGTTGTTTGCAACAGAATTTTCAGAATAAAGGGATTGAGTACTAGTGTAAATTCAATTTTCCATAACACCAAATAACTTTTAATAAAGTTGTATTTCCCAAATTTATTTGCAGTTATTCATCTTCAAATTTCTAAATAAGAATTGTGTTATGTGTATATAAAACTTGAAGTTTACTTTTTCTTTTTTCTGCTATTAAATCTGATATTTTACTGAGTTACCGTAGAAATCTACTTCCCAAAAGATGATTTTCCATTGGATCAGCCTTTCATTTCTCGAGAGAATTTTTTCCCACTGAAGCAGAAAGCAGATTGGCTCATTGTTGTTGTTAGTGAACATATTGTAAACCTTCACACTAATCATAGAAGAATTATGTCAATATTTCGCTATCTAAAAAACAAAAAAAAAACCATTGTAGTATTTTGGGTCAAAAGCTTTCTTATTAAAAAGTGCCAAAATATGAGACTCCACAATTAGAGAGTAATAGCTGCAGTTCAGCTTTTTCAGGCTAATGGATAAATAATCTGTTGTCAAAATTAGTTCTTACATAGCATATGTATTTAGATGATAGACCAAAGTGACTTTGAAGAATCGTCATGGTCTACTGGATAATTAATGCATTTAAAAATAGGCACGATATGCAAAATCACGTATATCTAAATGGCTAGAAATATGCTTTAATTCTGGTTAATTTGGTACATATTAATATATTTATTGAAACTTGGTCTTGTCATTAGGCTATGCAGACTTGTAGAAAGATAAAAAAAAAAAAAAACACCTTTCTGTCAAAGTGGATTTTAAATGTGAAATATATTAATTGAGTTGCATAAGATCAAGATGGCAACAGAAATGAAATATAACCAAGATCAATAAATCAATCAGCAAATTTTTGTTGATTGACAATTCTGTGCACAGGAGTGTCGTTACTCACTGTTAGGTACCATTTCTAGAACTAGAGACAAAATAGAAAGTACCAAAAATAGTCGGGTTGTAATGTAATAAAATATATGTGTTTGTAGCTCAGTACTGACAAACTTGATTCAATGTAAATCATATTCTGCTGGGAGTTTATAAGAAGAGCTTGAAAATATTTTATAGGAAGGATTACTGTAACTATCAAAAGAGATATTTATGCTAAAGAGCTTTGAATAGAAACTACATACAAATATAAGACATTTTATATTAGGAAAAAATGCATGTTATATCGAAACTTAGTTCCTCCTCATATGTCATTAGTATGATTTGGCCCTTTTATTCCTTAAATGACTGTGTTTCTGCACATTTTTGTTTTTGAGTTAGACCTTTGCTTTTAAGTGTTCATTTCCCACTGCTCATCATAGTGCTATATTAAAGGGTTCTATGTTAACATTTTCTCACTTTCCTCAAGAAAAATGAATAAAACATTCCTAGTTTCCTCTAGAAAATAAGAATTAATTTTTCACTGATGATGGATTAAACACTTCAAGAAATACTTAGGTTTCTGTGATGTGCCCAACACTGCAAGTTCTCAAGCACACAAAGATGGAAAAGCATCTCTTTTCTTGAGGGTGTCTAGTGGAGAGAAATTCTACTGTGAAACTAATCTTTCTATATAGTTCAGGTCTTAGATTTATCTTTTTTCATAGTAACAATGGCTCCAAAATGTATATTTTTCTCTTGGCCACCAGTTTATGTCAACACTTGGAAAGAGTCGGGGACTCACACTGATGTTCCTGTGGCCCTTAAAGCCCTCTACTTTTCCACCCTCCAACTTTCACCGTCTTTATAAACACACTTCCTGCTCATTGTTCAGAATGTAACATCATCACCTCTATTATGAACTCCCAGAGCTTACTGCATGTTTCCTGGCATTTTAAAATTGGTAACGATTGTTTAATATCTGCCTCTGTTGCTCTAATGAAATTGCATGGGACCATTGATCGTGTCTGTGTTCTTGTCCACTGATTCCCTGGCTTCTAGCTCTATATGAGGCACAATGTGGATGCCGACTAAACATTTGGCAAATGGACAAATGGCACGATGGAACAGAGCAGGCTATCAGACCACATAAATGGAAGCCAGATTTTCATAGAAGGCAACATGGTTTTTATAATCTGCAATTCCAAAGAAATTGCAAATAAATTCCTAAAACAGAAGTTGAATGCAATTGTTGATTGAGTAGTTGATTGAGCTCATTAGTTTCATTTATTTGTTTTATATTTTAATATTATTTAAGTATTTATTGAGCATCCACCATGTGCTGTGCCATTCTGCTGACAAAAATGAATATGGTAACTCCAGGAGGCCACGAGAAACTCAAAGCCTGGAGAAAGATTAGTGATCATTACAACTTAATACAAAAACTGCTTGAAAGTAATATACAAGTTGTTGTTGGACCCAGAAGAGCTAATAATCAGTCTGAAACTTGTAGAATCAAGATCTAACTAGTGTGGCTACAAAGGAAAGTAGACTTGAGGCAGAGAGAATGATATAGGCATAGACATGGTGGTGCGTTCCATTTGAGAGCCATAGGCTCAGTTACCACAATGCAAAGAGGAGCATGGCGGGAGTACACAAATTCAAAAAAGTGGATGCAGCTTACAGCAAGAAAAATGTACAGTGAAACTATAAAGATAAGAATAAAAGAATGTTAAGACGTGATTTAAATAAGAGATGGACACAGAAAATCCAGGAAAAAGGAATTTGCTGTAAACAAGTATTAAACTTAGTTCTGAGTTTTCTGGCAGCAAAAATAAAAATATAATTTTCAAAGAAGGAAACAAAATCTTTAGCATAATACAATTAATTCATTAGGAGAGTCTAGCTTTTCACTAATATAAATTTAAAGAAGAATTTATGGCATGAATCTTCATTTATTGTTGTTTAATATAATGGTCTATATCTACATTAAAAATTTTAGAGTATGTTGAAAACTTCTCAACAGGCACACTTTAAAAAACATCTTCCTTTAAAAAGTTACATCCTTTTGACATCAGAAAGGATGAATACCTACCATTTGCTTTGACAAGGATGGAACTGGAGGGGATTATGCTAAGTGAAATAAGTCAAGTAGAGAAAGAAAATTATCATATGGTTTCACTCATATGTGGAATGGCATAGAGGACCACAGGGGAAGGGAGGGAAACCTGAATGGGAAGAATCAGAGAAGGAGACAAACCATGAGAGACTCTGGATTCTGGGAAACGGAGGGTTACAGAAGGGAGGGGGAGGTGGGGAGATGGGGTAACTGCATGATGGGTATTAAGGAGGGCACATGATGTGATGAGCACTGGTGTTATACAGAACTAATGAATCATTAAACACTACATCAAAAAACTAATGATGTACTAAATGTTGGTGAATCAAACATAATAAAAAAATACAAAAAGAAAAAGTTATATCCTTTTTCTGAATATAAACTAATGTAAGCCTGCTATAGAATATTTGGATGCTCTGATAAAAAATAAGGAAGAAAAATAACGTCCTAAAATCATACCCCCTACAGATATCACTGTTAACATTTAGATATATTCACTTCCTGTCATTTTTCTCCCTGAGTCATAACTTTATGAACATCTACATTATCTACAATTTCCAATAACCTGATGGCTAACTTTTCAGACCACCCCCAATTTTGATCCAAATTCAATACTTTCAAAAATACCCTGCAAATCCAAATCCTAGGGAATGTATGTTTACCATGAAAATTTTTAGAGAGTATGCAGAAAACTCTTCCATAAGAATCTTTACAACTTAACTGAAGATTGATGGCCTCACAGGGATGACTCCCATTGCACAGGGCATAGCATTTTGCTCAGTACATTCACAGTGGATGTCTTCTACCAAAATTGTTTCCCCCATTTCCTATTGTGTGATTGTCTTGACATCTGAGACTCAGAGGTCACAAACCATTGCTACAGAATGATTTCACACACACACACACACACATTTGTTCTATACACCAGAGGCTTGCAAAGTATGGGAAATTATACAAATGTTTATACTTCATGTAAAAATTGACATTTCTACCTTCTCATCTTCAGACACATGCTTTTATTGTCTATATAATAGATGCAGTAGGAATGTATAAAAATATATTTAACCATCCTCTTATTCTTGGGAATAGTAAAAGATTTTTTAGGTAGGTTTTTTTTGTCTGACAGTAATAAATATTGTTATGAAGAAATCTTTGTGTATAACAGTTGAAGGCAGCTCTGATTGTTTCTTTAAAGCTCTTGATTACTTATTAGAAAGATAAGACAGTGGCTAGCTTCCAATCTTTACCAGCATTGCTTTGATTCCTATTTAAAAATATATGTAATGCAAACACATACACAATCATTGATTTAACTTTATTACTTATGAAGCTAAAGCTCTTTCATCTGTCTGTATTTCATCTACATTTCATTTATACTTTATCTTGTGTGAATTTCCTGGTTCTTCTCTTTGTTTTCTTCATCTGATATGCATCATTCAGGTTAACCTAGATTTTGCTGCAGTAGTTTTCAATGACAAAGGATTCCCTTCCCTTCCCTTCTCTTCCCTTCCCTTCCCTTCCCTTCCCTTCCCTCCCCTCCCCTCCCCTCCCCTCCCCTCCCCTTTTTATTCCTGCTACCAGTCCTGGTGGGTTGACTGGGGCCCTGCCCCTCATTGTCCTCATCATCAAGCTGGGACCCAACTGTCAAAGCAGCTCTACCTAGAACTTCCCCTATTGTACATACAATACATAATAAACATTCATTGTACTTCCATTTTCTCTTTATGTAAGTATGTAGAATTAAACTATATATAAACACAAATTATGAAAATCTGTAAAATTCATTTAAACTAGAATTTTGTCTATTTTTAAGAATATTTTTTACTCAGGAAGGAACTATTTTGCCTCCTAGGAACCAGAGTGCTTGATATCTCAAAAGGGATTAGAAATGCTCTAAAAAGGTTTCTCTAACAGGTAAATAGATTTCTCTCTAATCAAGAAGGAACAAAGTGTGTAGGGGAGGGAACTTGCCTAAGGTTTTGAAAGACTTCTGTCGAAAGCTTCAGAGATGGAACTTGTAGCCGCCTTCATTCTGCTCTTCCACTTCTGAGCAGGTGCAAGCCACTTCAGAGTCCCTCTCCCCCTTCCTTTCCTGGCCTCTTTTTTGGATTCTCCTCTTGTTTGCCCACCTGTCACATTTCTTCTCCTTCCACCCTTCTCAGTTCAAGCTTTCTCCACTTGGCTCCAGAGCCAGAACTCACAACAGACTAAGGCAAGAGGGAACAGGCATCGTCATCTGGAACCAATTACATTTTTTCTTCTTTACTTATGGCCAGAAGGAATATGGTAAAACAATTAGAAAAAAAATTAACAGGGGCGCCTGGGTGGCTCAGTCATTAAGCGTCTGCCTTCGGCTCAGGTCATGATCCCAGGGCCCTGGGATCGAGCCCCGCATCGGGCTCCCTGCTCCGCGGGAAGCCTGCTTCTCCCTTTCCCACTCCCCCTGCTTGTGTTTCCTCTCTCGCTGTGTCTCTCTCTGTCAAATAAATAAAATCTTTAAAAAAAAAAAAAAAAAAGAAAAAAAATTAACAAATGACTTTATGTTGCCAGTTTCCTTGCTGTCCTGAGATTCTACTGAAGAAGGTGAGATCAATCGTTCTTCGATCATTCGATCTGTATGTTGAACTGCCCATTTAACAGCACTCTGCAAAGGTTTTTTTTTTCTCCTAGTTTGTAGTATTTTATATTGGTACACATTCCTTGATCAGTGTTAATTTTCTTTATAATTCATTTTAAATTGATTCAATTTAAGTAGTTATTTATGATTTACAAGGACTTTTTAAATGCTTGGATGCAAATATTTCATTTCTAAAACATACTCTATGGAAATGACTTATGTATGGGCCTTCTCTTGCAATTTTATTTTCAGTAGTAAAGTAAGGAAAATAACCTAATTATTCAACAATAAGAACTTAGTTTAGAAAGCGTAGCACATCATATACAATCATTTAGAATGACATGTGAAAATACATCAATTAGTATATTGCTAAATGGAAATTAGCACAGCACATAAAATATGTATCATATGAAGCCATACAAAAACACATGTATCTATATGCTTAGAAAAATATGAAAAGTTATGTATAAAATAGTAATTTTTTATGTCTGAGATATGGTATTCTTTGTAATCTTTTTTACTTTTTGTAATGAAAAACATTACTTTGGTAAACAACCAACAAAAAATAGGACAACTGTTCTTAACTGTAGAGAACAAACATGGTTACCAGAGTGGAGGTGGTGGGGGGAGGATGGGTGAAATAGATGGCGGGGATTAAGGAGTGTACTGTTGTGATGAGCACCAGGTGCTGTATGGAAGTGTTGAATCACTATATGCTACACCTGAAACTGATTTTTCACTGGATGTTTACTAACTGGAATTTGAATAAAAATTTCAAAAAAAACCCCTGAAAGTGTCACAAAAACTTGCTGTTTTCATGTGTGTGTGTTTATATAGCAAACTTTCTTTCAAAACGCATTTTTAGAGTTATGATGAAAATGACAGAGGAAACAGTCAATGTAGTAAAATTATCTTTGGGGCTACTTTGCCCTTCCCTTCCTCCCACCTCCGCCAGGAATATTAACTACATTTTTTTTTAATTTTTAAATTTTATTTATGTATTTGTGAGAGAGAGATAGAGCATGCTCACATGCATGAGCTCACTCCCATGAGTTGCGGGGAGGAGCAGAGGGAGAGGGAAAAGCAGGCTCCCCACTGAGCAGGGAGCCCAAGGCTGGGCTGGATCCCAGGACTCTGGGATCATGACCAGAGCTGAAGGCGGACGCTTAACTGACTGAGTCACCCAGATGTCCCAACAACATTCATGAAACACTATGCCATAGTTTCCTCAAATTTAAAAGTTCCTGGCTATGTGTATTTTTTCTTCTCTTTTATATCTTTCTTGTTTCTTTCTCTTTTTTTTCTCCCTCTTTTGCCCTTCCTTTCTTCCTTCTCTCTCCCTTCTCTTCTTTTTCCCTTCTTTCTCTCTTTATTTCCCCTTTTCCCCCCTTTCTTCCTACCTTCTTTCTTCCCCCGTTTTGATTTTTTCCTCCATTTCTTCTTTCTTTTTCTTTCTACCTCTTTCTCCTTCTTTCTTTCTTTTTCTTTCTACTTTCTTTCTTTCTTTCCCTCTCTTTCTTCTTCTTCTTCTTCCTTCCTTCCTTCCATCTTGACTTTTCTTAATAACTACCATATATTAGTAACTAATACTTTTGTGCTATGTGCTTCTAAATATTTAATGCAATTTCATCTTCTCAGCAAGACTGACATTTTGATATCAGCTCCAATTTATAGATTGGAGAAGTGAGAATCAGAGAGAATGGATAACATGCCAGGGTTATGCTAGTAAATAGGAGCAAAACATTGAATTCAGATCCTATCCAACTCCATTGCCAGTATTCTGTCCATGACCACACTCTCACTTCTTCCTACAGCTTTCTTCTTCCTTATTAAATATGCCTCTAGGGGCACCTGGGTGGCTCAGTTAGTTAAGTGCCCAACTCTTGATTTTGGCTCAGGTCATGATCTCAGGGTCCTGAGATCGAGCTCTGAGTCGGGGAGTCTGCTTGAGATTCTCTCTCTCTCCCTCTGCCCCCCCAGCCCCCCATTCTTTCTCAAATAAATAAATAAGTCCTTAAAAATAAATAAGTAAATAAATAAACGACTTGACTGACTTAGCTGACTTGACAGACTTGACCTGTGTGCTTCTCTCATTGTACTGTTTTTCTCACATAAACCATTTATTCTCATGGCTTCACCCAATGTCATAGAATCTTAAATCTTGGAATCTTAAGCCTGTATGCCAACTATCTCTGGAGTTTTAGTCCCATGTCTCAAACCCTAGATAATAGATACCTAACACTTAATATGTGGTGGTCATTGTTCTCAAATGTTACCTTAAGTTTATTAATGCATTTAATTCTCACACCATTACCAACAAGCTCCATGCTTAGGTATTTTACTGATGAGGAACTGAAGTTCAGATAAGTTACGTAAATTACCCAAAGACACAAAGTTTGATATTTCCTCTTGGATGGCCCTACTTTTACCAATAACAACACCTAAGGGTGTTTTTACCTTAGGACTTTCTGGAAAAGACACAAAGATTTGTTGGGAATTATTGTCTGGCCTCATAATTTAAAAGGTAACATTTATTTGCATCACCTACATACTCATATCCAGCCATGTCTACCTACTGATATTGCATTGTGATATCATTGACATTGCCAACTGATGTGTTCTGGAACCTCACTAGGTATTTAGTGAGAATTCAAGATTCTTTGTGAGATTCTCTTCTCAAACCTCCTTTATGTCATTAGTGAACATCTTACCCCACGCAGTCCACTGTGTACTGGGATGCTTAATTCTTAATTCAAGGACCTTATAAAGGATCACAGACACCTTTGTAGTCACGTGCTAGATATTGTGCTAGGTACTGGGGAAACAACAGATGTACAAGAAAAGTTTCCTGATCTCTATGGAACTTCAATTATGACCCAAGTGGAGGTCATTGCATCAATTCAATTCCTTCCACCGTCAAGGCCAAATCAGACAGGAAAATGCTTGTGTTACCTTTATGTTCCTCTAGACCTATGGCATAGCTCTGAGTCCTAGCATGTGGCCCTTGAAACAGCCACAACTTACTTCAAAGAAGTTGTTTATTTCTTGGTAGTTAATGAAATTATTGTGTATTTCATGAATTATCCCAAGCTTTCTAAATCATTTTTTCCTAAAGATATATATTGTCCATAAAATAAAAAAATTTACCCAAATATTTCCTCAAATTCTAATAAATGGCAGTGACTATGGAAATCTTTGTATCCTATTTCTGTTCACACTTGTTGTTCTATAAATTATTAACAAGCAGTTTGAGAAAAATGATTAGCCATTTATTTGGACAACTATAATGTTATTTAGAATAATATTTAAGAGGCAACCATCTTTCCCAGTGGCATAACCAGATCAGGAGCTCAGACCAGGGACTATTTCCCCTATTTTCATATTTCACAAACTTATTATTCTCCTATTAAGGATTAATATTCCTCTGTAATATCTCAGAAGTTGCCCCTGTCAGAGACAAATGAGAAGGACCAGATTTTGATGGTTTATGTTTGTGTGTGTGTCTGTGTGTGTTTATTTGTTGTTCATTTTGTTTCTGAAAGAGCAGACAGTATTCTTTATTATTAATTGATGAATATTTTGGTCCAACATAAATCATTGATTCACCCATTATAAAGTAGTTGTGCTCACTACATAATGCTCTTAAATCAAATGAATATTGAATACTACCATAGAGTAGAAACTTGTCATTAAAAGGCCTTCTATTTGGATGACTGCAGTGGTCAATGTCTCATTATAAACTGCTTTCTAAGTCAGACTGAGAAAGGTAGGACAAAAATAACATTAAAAATTCTAGCAAAGGTGGTTATTTACAGTGCCTTTCAATCCCATATTCCCAAAATAACTGTTTTTCCTCCCTTCTTTTCTTCCTCCCTTTCTTTCAATAGTATTGTGACCCAAAGTAGCATATTTCAGTTACAACACATATAAAAGTTTTAGTGATCATTTGCATTGCAAAACTCCTGCTTAAAAAAAAAAAATGTCATTGGAATTTTGCTATAACCTAATCCTCAGGGTCAATTCTATGGGACTGTTTAATAGGTGAAAGCTCTGGGTAAAATAAATAAACCATTGTTCCCCCTACCAATCTCCCCTTCTTCAAAATGATGGAAATACAGGTATTGTGAAAGGGGAAACAAAGGAGTTTAAAATTGCAGCCTTTGTGAAGAACAAAGATAAGCTTTGTTGCACTGGTTTAAAAATACAAGATGTTTTCTGAAGATGATATAAAAAGGACAAAACACTGTAGAAATGTTTTCTAACCAGATAACTTCTAAATATGAAATAAGCTGATAGATGATTTTTTTGGTCTGTTTCTCAGATGTAAAAGCTTATTTATTTTATGGTTATCACTATTAAGTGGAAATTGCCCAATAAGTCCTTTAAAATGAATGCCAGGAAATCAGCATTTTCATAAGTACCATTATTAATCAAATTATTTTAAAAATGATAATGGAATGTTCTGTTATGTTGATCTATTACATATATGAAGTTGGAGGGGAGAACCTATTTCTAACTCAGCAGGAAATAGTTTGAGGCTGATTAAAAAAATATAGGTTGCAATAAGTTTTTGAGGCCTGTATTTTCTGCATGTATGGTGGTGATGCCCATAAAATCTAATCCAGACTTTATATTCTCCAGGTAAAATTCCACTTCAAGGGGAGATAAATAAAATGTAACGGCAGAGAAGTTGTTTCAGGTCAAATCCCTGATTTCTTTAGCTCCAGTCTGATTTTTTCTTTTTTTTTACCCTAATTATTTGAATAGTTGTTAATGGCTTAGTATGTTTTGTATTGTGTGCCATTTGCTCTTCAGGGAACCCAGGATCAAAGCATTGCTGATGACAAAGTCCAATTACCAACAGTGTATGTATTTTAGATTATATGCATATATGTGTGTATGTAGGTGTGTAAATATTTATATAAAAATAAATATGTGTATATGTACATACACATTCATGTGCTTTAACACATCAATCCTCAAAGAATATGACAACAATTTCTAAGAATGTTCCCCCAATAATAAATATATTTGAAATACTAAGCAAAATTAAAACCACTGGTCAGTTGTCATCAGTAATGCTGTGTTTCTGTGACCTCCTTCCAGCAACTGTAGCCAGTCTTTCAAAGGTTTTTGAAAAGCAGCTTGAAGGTAAATTGTGCATCTGATGGAGACAAGCACATCTTCAGATTTTAACTGGGTTCATTTTAGTTTTCTGCTTTCTCAAAGAAAAAGAAACAAAGTGCTTTCTTGCTTAGTTATACACATGGATGGGGAGGCCTTTAACCCAAGCAGTCTGGTAAACCAAATCACTGAATTTCAAGTGAAGGGGAGTGACCGGGATTACTATGTGGTGCTTAGAAAAACATTTTTCATCTTCCAAGTTTGTCTTCTAATTAAAGAAATATAATTTGTTTCTTTTTTGTTTCCTCTTCTAGTTTTCTTTTGTTTTTATTCCTCAGAAGTCGTGGATTTCCACTCTGGAAATTGGAGAAGGATGAAACCAGTTTCAGTTAAACATGGAAAATTTCTTGTAGGTAGTTTCTAATGTATAGGCATTGCTGTTTATATGTCCACAGGCTCGAGGTTTCTTGGTTTCTTTTACCCTATTGATACCACAAGAGTTTGTCATTTCTCTTTTTTAAGGAAAATAGCTTTCCCTTTGGTCATATTTTCTAAATTTGCCATGCAAAGAAATGTCAAAAGAAAAAAGAAAAATTGCATTAAAAACCTCTTTCTTGTTTTTGATAAACTGTGAGAGCCATTTGTTTTATATTTTTGAATAAGACGTTCCTTTAGGGTTAAATTAGTTTCGAAAGGGCGTAACTAATCATAAAGGCAACATTAAATTAGGAATTTTATTTGCACTCTTTTGACCTTTATTTTGTATTAGTCTGTCCTGTTTTCTTTACTTTGCGCCTCAGCCATTTTACTAGCTGTATGACAACGTGAAATTTAATAAACACTACTAAGCTTTGGTTTCCAGTTTCCTAAGCTGTACAACAGAGATAATATTATGATATGATACATGTAAGAATATAAAGCATGATAAATTTCACATGTGTGTGTGCAAGTGCTTTATATATATATGTATATATATAAGTGTGTATGTATATACATAGGGTATAGGTGTGCATATGCATTTATATATACACACGTGTACATACATGTTGTTTATTTGTTTCACTCATTTTTCTGGGAATCTTGTCTCTAATCGTTTCCTCGTGTTGCTATTTTTGAATAGGGCGTTTGAAAAAAATATCTATCCAACTGAAGATTCAATGAAACACTTTAAATATGTCAAACTAAATGTTTACTTCCCCTGTCTTGGGGGGAGGTTGTGTGGCTTTTGGTCCTGAGTTAGCGGTTTCAGTTTTAAAAGGTTTCTTGGGGAGTTTGAAGTTTTCTTTTTTTTTAATTCTCTTTATTTGCGAGAGAGAGAGAGAGAGAGAGCAGAAGCAGGCAGAGGGTCAGAGGAAGAGGGAGAAACAGACTCACTGCTGAGGAGGGAGCCCAATGCGGAACTCGATCCCAGGACCCTGGGATCATGACCTGAGCCAAAGGCAGTTGCTTAACCACTGAGCCACCCAGGTGTCCCAGGAGTTTGAAGTTTTTGAGAATGATGGCCTGTTGGAAGAGAGAAGGAAGATTATATAAACTTCCAGGAATGTTTCTTCAACTTTATGTCGTCTTTCTTTTCTTTTGTCTCTCTCTTTTAAAGTTAATTTTATTTTGTTTTAACAAGTTAAAAGGACAACATAGAAAAAGATAGGAGATAGAAATCAAAGATTTGTTTGAAATAAGAGAATTGTGAAATAATAAAGAGTCCTTTCAAATTATCACTGAAAATTGAATTACATTCTAATTTAAGTAGAGAAAACTTAGAAAGTAGCCTATAGGAATTTCCCCTCAGGCTGGCGCCAGACTTTCTTTGCTGATTTAGGCCCTTAATTAGGCATAAACTAATCATGCTGTGAGCTCTAGAGAAGAAATGACACATAATTGTTAGTGCTAATTTCTTAATTGTTAGAAAGTGATACTTCAGTTCGTGCTTCATCCAACAAGAATGATCTGCAATGTGGCATCTCTTCCCTCCTCGTGTCAACAATTTACACTTATAACATTGAAGAAAGAATACTTAACAATACACTTAATTCTCTTTACGGTGTCTTCAAAACAAATTTGATGTTCTGAAATATAACCCCTTCCACTAATGGAATGATTGATGTGGCTTCCATACTGAGAATGGGAAATTCAGTCAAAATGTAGAAAGCTATAGTTCATATCAAACCACCAATGCTAAGTTATCCAGGAGTAAGTCCACACGGCATGTATTGGATACATCGGCTTTCCAAACTTGTCCCCCCTCCCCCACTTACGTTCTCTTGAAGATAGAAGCTGGGGTCATAATTAAAATCATTACTAATTCATATTCATTCTATGCTATGACTTTAAAAGAGGTCAAGAAATCAAACAAATAATGGAAATCTGTATTTCCTCCTTTGAAAGAGAGCTAGATTTCAGGAAGGCTATAGTCATTATAATAAGTGCTTTACTTGCATGTTCTTGAATAAGTAATGAAAAGTGTGGAATTAAAAATTCTCGAAAATGACAATTAAGAAAATGAAAGTAATATGAGAACAAATCAAGAAGGTCTTTTTGTTGGTTAATGGACAATGACATAGCTCTGATAGGAACCAAGCAGGAATTGTTCTTCTGCCTGTGGCCCACTTGGAATAAGAGAAAGGTGGGACTTACTCAAGGAAAGCTCCAAGTTTTATGCTGTCCGTACAAATCACATAGGCTCAATATATAGTCATACATTTTCTTCTTCCCACCACCATTCCCATTCGTGCCACTGAATGGACCTCAAAGGAATAAAAACTGCGGAACAGGAAGTAGGTTTGTGTATTAGACTGAAATTAAAAGGAGAAAACAGACTTTATGGCAATGTTATTAGTGAGTTTTAGTATATTATGGTTTGCAAATGTAGAATTGTTGCTGTTTTCTTTACAAAATTAATTTCAGTGAGTTTTTTTATGCTAATAGGATAGCAGTATGCATCTATTTAGTGGTATCTTAATATTAGAGTGCAAAGAGAATTATGAAAGCATGAATTTTAAAAGTCTTGGGAAAAATAATTGCAACCCAGCTTTAAGCAGTCAAGAAAGCCTAAGCGCAGCCTGTGCTCCAAGGATAGAGACACAGAAATGACTGTTTTAGTGCTGCCCCCCAGGGGCTCCCAGGCTAGTGATAGGGCTCTTCTCCAGAGCAATTAATAATGATGAGAGCTGCACAAGACCTATGAGCATCGTGTTGGGGGAGCAGAGGAAAAGAGTGAGACCCTTGTCTTTAAATGTCTTTATCAATAGTACAGCTCTGAATGTTCTTGTAATGTGCTCTACCCTTTTTCCAACTTCCTAACAGATAAGTAACCTTGTATGTAAAAATATTTTCATTTCAATATCTATGTATCTTATCTTTTTTAATAATTTACCACTGGTTCATGATTTTTTCCCCCTTTTCTCTTATAAAGTCTCTACTACTCTTTACAGAAGCCCAATTAAAGTATATTTCAATTTAACAGTCTTATAATGTTGACACATTTCCTATGAATTCATTCCAGTTTGATCTTGATCTACATTTTTCAAGGAAAAGGCGTATATTCTTTGAATGCACTATTGATAATGTCTTAGACGAGGAGGAATCTGTTTAAAGGGCTGAATTAGATACATACTAGGTAGCTTTTAGGCTTTCATGGGAATGTAGTTTGTAATTTCCATATATTCTTAAAAGTATTAACATTAACGACATGTGCAATATCGAGGGAAATGAAATACTCCATATTATAGCCATAGTAACAGGTCAACGGAGTGTAGCTATGCAATCAAACATTCTTCTATCTGATGAAAATTAACAAACCAGGGAAAGTAATGGACTTAAAACATAAACACTGTGGAAGCCTGAGTATAAAGAACAAAGTATGTGTTTCTGGGAAAGTAGCTAAAGCACGGCTGAGATATAATTAGGTAAATTACACTTATGGTTTTAAATAGCATGGTTGTGTCACATACTAATACCCTATTACTAGAAACCTCATTATCAGTAATATTTACAATATATTCAAACACTTAGCATATCACAAGATTTCTTGCCCCAAAATAGATTAATGATATATGTATATATATATATATATATATACACACATACACACGCACATATAATACACATAGTATTATGAGTTTATAACAAGTTCATTTAGGTTTTATAAATAAAGCATAATCTAATAATGATTTGCAAATATGCATTAATTGTGTATTTATGCAAAACTCTTTACTACATTTCCATTTACTGGAATTACTGTCAACACTACATATTTAACACTACTAAACAACTAATTCAGCTGAGATCTGGTAAAATTATCTTTGCACACCACCAGAATATGATTTTGGAAGCTATCTACAACCTTTATTTATATTGTTTCACAGGTCACTGCACTGTTCAATCGCATTATTAATCTTTATATTTGATTTTAAATCTATTTTATCTTATATCTGAAATCCATTCATTAATTGTTGACTGGCTCCACAATTAGTTGAACAAAACTCAGTGGTTATTTTACTTTAAGGACCCCAGAGTTGCACTGGTTAGTGTGGTAAATTGTAACTACAGACTTTCTAGAGAAGCCATTTCTATTCAGTTAAATTTCAGCTGCAAGATGCTAGGTGAATAAAGATGGGTGAGTATTAACCCTGTCTATAAACATATTTTTTAAAAGATTTATTTATTTATTTTAGAGAGAGAAAGAGAGGGAGCATGAGTGGGGGGGTAGGGGCAGAGGGAGAAGGCAGAGAAAGAATCTCAAGCAGACTGCATGAGCCTGACATGGGGCTCTATCCCACGACCACGAGATCATGACCTGAGCCAAAATCAAGAGTCGGACGCTTAACTGACTGAGCCACCCAGGTGCCCCATCATATTTAAAACAGTAGTGTTAAAAGGAAAGTATGATACTACAGGACTGTTATTTAAAAGCTACAGCAATTTTCGGGAAGCCTGACTGGCTAAGTCGGAAGAGCATGCAACTCTTGATCTCTGGGTCTTGAGTTCAAGCCCCACGTTGGGTGTAGAGATTACTGAAATAAAAACTTTAAAAACAAAATGAAAGCTACACAATTTTCTGTCTCTAGAAGTGGAAGATTGGTACTTACCTTTGGGACAAAGGTCTTTCAACAAAATTGTGGAGCCCTTTTATTCATATAGCTGTAGAGAAAATACTACTTATTTTTCCTTGAGTTCTTCCCAAATGCAGATGGTGAAAATTAAGTTATACGTTCAATCTTTTAAGGTAAATTGAGTTCTTCTGAAGATTCAGAATGATTTTCCTTTCTTATATTTGGAATTAGACTTCTCAATGCCTGGAGATTATTAATTATTCATAGAATATGCTTTTAACTTTTTGTCATCAGTTTTCACAAAGATTGGAAACTAAAACCAGTCATGCTAGTGAGAATTAAACTTCTTTTTATTTCATCCTTTAGAAAAGCCCATAAAGTGGTGCCTGGGTGGCTCAGTCATTAAGTGTCTGCTTTTGGCTCAGGTCATGATCACAGGGTTCCTGGATCAAGCCCCAAGTCAGGATCCCTGCTCAGCGAGGAGTCTGCTTCTCCTTCTCCCTCTGCTTCCTCCCCGGCTCATGCTCTCTCCCTCTCTCTCTCTCTCTCAAATAAATAGATAAAATCTTAAAAAAACAAACAAACATAAAAAGACAATTGTCTTGATTTTTGATACTTTGTTTTCTCCTTTTTCACAATCTGTAAGAATAATAAAGAATGTCTCATTGGGCAAAAAAAAAAAGATAATTGTCCTGGTTTGGGTCTCCCTAGAAGCAGACTCTGAGACAAGGTTGCCTGCAAATAGTTGATTTGGAAAGTGAAGCCAACTCGGAGAAAACACCACTGGGAGAGTAACACATGACACATGGAAGAGAGAAAAGCCAATAGAGAAAGTCTGAGGGCACTCACAGTGTCCGTAGATGACAGAGCTCATTCCTTTGGCCAGAATCTGATAGACAGTACAAAACATGCCTCAGAGTTACCCAAGGAGGTAGAAGTTAAGGTATTTGTCACTAATACCTTGTCCATTACTGGTCGAGGGCAGATCTGGGGAATATTAATTCTTTGGCACTTAGAGTTTGCCCTGTGTGGGAGCCGAACATGCTCCCATGTTCAAGAAAAAGGCTTCAGGCCAAGAGAATCATAATATTCGCAGTAAGCAGGCTTTAGTATATAGATGTATATTAAAGAAAAAAAAAAAGATGACAGCAACCAAAGATTGAACACTGAGTAGAAATAAAAAGTTTTACTGCCAAGCAGAGAGCTTAATCTACCATGGAGTTTAGGAAGGCTCTTGAAAATCAGGAATGCAGTAGGAGAAATGGAGTGGGTCTTTTCAACGGAGAAGATTGTAACCCCCCACTGTCCCATATTAGGAAAGCAAGGTCTCTGAATGTGGCTGAGGAGCTGACTGTATCTGAGTTTGTTATTTAAGCTGTGACTCAGCTGGAGATGGTCTGCTGTGTATGTGTGGTGCTCAGTTTGAGATTATGTCATCCAGGTGCTTCTGCTTGGCACTCGAGGTCTCCACCTCGGGATTCTGGAATCCAGCTGACTCTGCTTTGTGTGTGACCTGCCGGGGTTGGGATTATGGTGCCAGTCAGGTCTGCCCCAGTATCAGCAGCCTGAGTGAGGGGTCCATTCAGAGCTTTTCAGATGAATGTCAGGAAAGAAAATAACACCATTTTTGAGAAGTGTTGTATTAATTTCACACAGCATTTGGGGAATAGGCCACATCTTTCTTGATAGAACTTGCAATTGGCCCTGAAGGAAAATGATGTCCCCACAGTTGATCATCATGGGACTTGGAAGTTCCAAGGAGGAAACTAGGTGAGATTTTCTTAGTCTTAATTATGTGATTTCTAGAAATTAAATGTTGTAGTGATTATGTAAAGTTGTCCATATTGTACAATTCTGGGACATAATAGAGGTAACTACTTATATATGGAGAAAGATTTACCAAGGTTTGGCCTAAAAGTATGTGATTTTTTTTTTTATTTTTGGCCTAGAAATTAAGCCAAAAGAGATTAAAGATAATTATGAGAAGGAAGGAAATAGCACTAATGAATATCTAATAGATACACATGCACATCAGTACAAATATAAGACAAAGATACACATTTTTCTTTTATATATTCAATAACCCTAATTTATAAATTAGGAAATGGACATTTAGCTGCCATGTAATGCTCTGGGAAGGAGACCCCTCACTATGACAGCATTTCAGCCAGCAGTGCATCTGAATCTACTCATGAAGAAACCTCAAGCAAACCCCAAATGAAGAACGTTCTAGGAAGTGGGGAGAAGGCTATCTCCCTCAAAAATGCCAATGTCACAACAAGCAAAAGCAAAAAACAAAGGAAGGTTATGGAAATGTTCCAGATCAAAAGAGAAAAAAATAGACATGACAACTAGATATAATACTTGATTCTAAACTGGCTCCTAAAGGGAAATTTTACTATAAAGATCATTATGGGGTCAATTTTTAAAAATTGGAATATAGTTGTGAAATTATATAAAAGCACTATATTAAAATTAAAATTTACTGAAGTAGATATCTGTATGTGGTTATGTAAGAGAGAATATCCTTATTTGTCAGAAAGACACATTGAGGAATTTAGGGTAAATAACCACTTTGTATGCAACTTACTCTCAAATGTTCAAGGAAAATATTATATATATATATATTCAATATTATATTATATAATGTTATATATTATAGATATATAGATACCTATAGATATATTGATTTCTATAGATATATAATGTATATATTATTTATTATTCATATTTATATACTAATTTATATATTATTATCTATATTTATATATTTATAGTATACAGTATATATAAAGAGTGAGAGATCATGGCAAAGCAAATGGGGCAAACTCTTAATAAGAGGTGAGTCCAGGTAGGGTATTAGTATTGGTAATGGGTATTTATATACTTTCTTATTTTTGCCACTTTTTGTATGTTTGCAGTTAATTCCAAATAAATTTTTTAAAAAAATTTGTGGGTTTTGGGATGCCTGGGTGGCGCAGTCAATTAAGCATCTGCCTTCGGCTCAGGTCACGATCCTAGGGTCCTGGGATCAAGTCCTGCATCAGGCTCTTGCTCAGCGGAGAGCCTGCTTCTCCCTCTGCCTTCAGCTCTCCCTGCTTGTGCTCTCTCTCTCTGACAAATAAATAAAATCTTAAAAAAAAAATTTGTGGGTTTTGACATCAGAAAGATGCAGGATGAAATCCTGAGTGATCTTAGATAAGCTAGTTGGCTTCTCTGCATTTCAATGTTCTCTTTTTAAAACAGAGATAATCATATCACTTTGCACTACTATCGTGAGAGCAAAATGAATCGCTATTTGGAACATAACAAATAGGTGATCAGCAAAGGTTAGCCCTTCCCTCAGAGTCCAAACTCATCTTCCGGATAAATATCATCGCTAAATCCAGTTTTTACAAGATTGATTAAATCCTCATATCTTTTTAATAACCTTTACATTTCATATTTTAAAAATTACACAATGGTAGAGATTTTAAGTTGTAAATTGTGGTCTTACTCTGATAGAATGTGACATCTTTAAAGTTCAGCAATATTTTGTATTCGTGTTGGCATTCCTAGCACTTAGTATAATTTTGGGCACTTAATAGATACTCATTTGCATGTTTATTGAAATGAGGTCAATAATCCACACCAGATATAACTAAAATTTGACCCAGCTATGGGGTCCAATGGGTGATATTACGGCTGTAATATAGGCATCTGGATGCCCTGATCACCGAAGAGCTGGTCTGAGGTGAAAAGAATCAAGAGAAGCATCTCCCCTACTTCTGCTCTCATAGCCATTCAGATCTAGACCACATACCAAGCCATTTTTCTTCCCCTTACAATCCATATTGTTTCTTTCCGAGATACTCAACGCCAAGCATTTTATGCAGCCTGCAGTCTTCTTCTTTAGAAGGGCTTGGTTCTAACATTTTCTTTCAATTCCTCTGTAATTTTTTTTGAAGTAAACATTGTTTAAATTGAAATCAGTCTTTGTTTCCTCATTTCTCATTTTGAATCCAGGAAATGTGTTTAAATGGAACCAGTTAAGAGGGGCAAATATTGATTGAAGTCGCATGTGTGTGGTAGTCTGCTTAACACACTGGTTCTTAAGCAGCATGATTTTGCCCCCAGAGGAAACAAGGTAGATCAGGTCTGGAGACATTTCGGCTGTCAGAACTGGGGGTGGTGGTGATGCTGGCATCTAACTGGTAGAAGCCAGGGATGCTGCTAAGTATCCTACAATGCACAGGACAGGCACCACCAGAAGAATTACCGACCCCAAATGTCCATAGTGCTAGGGTTGAGAAACCCTGATTTTAAGTGAAGGGGAAAGACTGCCATTAGGAATATTTAGTTAGATTTGATTTTCAAATAGAGACGAAACTATAAATTACTGAATCAAAGTCATACTTGTGTATTGTAGACAACTTTAATTGCATTTCAGCTTTGTATTTACCATTACAACCTGTCTAACACAGATGTTTACAGAACATTTATACTATCATATGACAAGAATGTTTTCCATTTTTCATAACTTTTCTGTGGCTTGTCCCACTGGTTTAGAACCATCTAAAGTTTGTCATTCAAAATCAGGTGACTTTGGTTTTGAAATTACTTTCACTTCTCATTGATTTCTGAAATATCCTACTTTCTATATAATGGTGAAAATATTTTCCCTTTTCTCACCTTAGTATAGCACCTGGGGAGCTTTTAAAAACCCTAATACTGGGGGGTACCTGAGTGGCTCAGACTTAGGTTAAGCGACCAACTCTTGGTTTTGGCTCAGGTGATGACCTCATGGGTGGTGGGATTGAGCACCGAGGCGGGCTCTGAGTTCAGTGGGGAGTCTGCTTCAGATTCTCTCCATCTGCCCCTCACCGCCCAAATAAATAAATCTTAAAAATAAAAATAAAAATAAAAATCTTAATGCCTGGGTCCCATCCCAAAGATTTTGATTTGATTGCTCTAGGGTGGGGCCTGGGCATCAGTTGTTTTAAGAGGCCCACACGTGATATGTACCTAATTTTAGAAACAACTTACTACATTCTCTTTAGCCAAATTCATCAACAACAGCTATTAACATTTTCATTTTTAAAGTGATTTATTTAAAAAATATAATTGTGAAAACAACATAATAAAATAACACTCTGTGAATAGGTTCTGAGAAGTAAGTCCTTAACTACCAAGTCAGTTCTGTTCTTGCTCCAGGAAAACTTTGTTTTTGTTAGTCTCTTTCTCTGTCACATTAATGACTGTGGGAATGATCCTACTGGACTGAGCTCGTAAAAGGGACTATAATTTTCTCCGAACCTTTAGCTTTTAGCTCTGTACTTAACTACCTTATAGAAGCTGTCAATTTCATGGGCTTATATGCCCTTGCACATTCATTATTCCTTATGATGTTCTGGGCCCTATGGTAAGCACTTACGAACGTCATGCCATCCAGTTCTCAGAATATCTGAGTGAGATGGAATAGGAATTATTTTTCTCCTTTGTGGATGAGAAAAATGGCTTCAGATCTGAAGTAAGTTACCCTGTGGTTCGAGGTTAGTAAGTGGCAAACCTAGAGTGTGAACTCTAGTCTTATCTCTGCAAAACCCATGGTTGTAATGACTTGGGAATCCTCCCTATGAGGCTCATTGACTAGTTAATGCTGAGTCTCCCAGAGGCCAAAGGGAAAAACAGAGATGGGCAGGATATGAGATGTTCTTCTGCCCCTTGTCACCTTCTTAATCCTCCTACATTTCTTTCATTTCTTCATAAGTCTGGCTGGAGAGGCTCCACTTTTCAGCGCTTTGATAGAGCAGAGTTTGACAGTTCTCAGGGAAAGCATCCCTGCTGACAATACAAGTGGAAATTGCGCAGCAGCGTCCTTTGAAAAGGGCCTGAAGACCATGGTTATAAGCACAAAAGAGCATACCTACCAAAGGGTCAATAGAATTCTGGGTGGAGTGTCCTCCTTTTCTTCACTGTTCTGTTGATTCCACTGGGAGTGTAGCGGCTAGGAGTCTTTGGTTGCAAGCAACTGAAATAAACTCTGGGGGACGTGGGAACCTGGATCAAACAGATTTTTCTTTCTCTCCCTCTCTTTTTTTTTTTTTTTTTTTGAGTATGGCTGGAAGAGAAGGCTGAAGAACCATGAGAAAGGCAGAGACCAGATAGTTATCAAAGGTCTTCACAGAAGAGATCACTTAATAGATTCACTAGGGCTCAACATTTATTTATTGGTTTTGTTTGTTTATTATCCTTACATTACTGAAATGTAAAATCTCAGAACAGAAAGTTGAACTGGCCAGGTGATGTAAGATGTTCACCCTTTAACTCTTCCCAGGCAATGAGAAGGTGAGTGATAGGATCTGGTGGAAGAAGATTTTTGGCTTTTCATAAGATGAGGCCAAGGTGGTTTGATTTATTCTCCCACCAACACTATTTGCACACAGTATGGATTAAGCAGTTGCCCAAAAAGAAATAGGGATGTAGATAAAACACAAATGCACTGCTGGGTCTCAGCAGAGGGCACCAAACAACAAAAACAGAGCCAGAATTGAGATTGCTGAGGGCATGGCTGATGTTCTGGTAATTTCCTATCAAGTGCACACTTATCCAGACTCCACTCTCTCTCCTGGGCAAAAATAACACCCTTTCTAAATAGGAATGGGACAGCAAAATGGTAACCCTTGTTTAACGTTCATCTTGGGGAGGCGATTTATTTCTCCTGCATAGTATTGGAGAAATAATAGTATTTGTGTATTTGTTTTTAAAACCACATAAATAACCAATTAAAAAAAAAAAAAACAACAGAACAGGAACTTTCACATCCAGATGCAGATTTCTTCTTCTCTTGAGAAAAAGAAAATCTACCAATTGTGGACAAAAATCTGCTGGGCCAGAAAAAAAGGCTGCCACTTCTAAACAGGCATGAGCTCTCCAGCTCATCTTAGGTACCACTACTTACCTCTGGCCCCCTTTCCTCATTTTCAGTACCTGCATGGTCCCTGTAGTCCCTGGGCTTCTTGAACTTTTCTATGGGGAATCTCCAGGAAGCTCTCTGCTGATTTGTCAAACTCAGAAAAGTCAAACTTTCCTGCCAGCAATTACCAGTTTAGTTGCAACATCTTTGCATCTGACTGGATCCTTCATCCCCCCTTCACTCTAGTTCTGTCCACTCCTATCTTTCCAGAAGTTTGGAACTAGCACATCCAGATCCACAGCTGAGATCAGGAAACTGTGTCATTATGACCTCTTCTGGAGCTGAGCTCTGAGCTTCCACACAGTTCTTCAGGCCAAGAACTTCCACTAGACCCCTTCTCTGAGTCATGCATTCTCCTTGGCATGGCCTCTTTCTGAGGTGTTCAGTTTCTACCATTCTACAAAACTACCAATTCAGTTCATGAAGGCACTCGCCACTTGCTCTAACCATATGTATCTTAGGCCCCTTAGACTTTGGTATTGACCTTTTTCCCGTAAGTGAGGTCAGAATTCATTCTCCAGCTGGGCCTGGGAGGAGCAGTGATTCCATTCAAGGCCATGAAGGTACTTACCGATGATCACCTGCTCCTACTGTCCCAACTTCACCCAACGGGTGAATCATCTATGATCGATTATGTATGGCCCTTGCAGCTGTCCTGGAGAAAAACCATCATAGAGAAGATGACTTTAGTTGACTCTGCCGGCATACAACAGTGAGCTTCATGCATCTTTTTAAAGCAGGCTTTTTCTGTCCCATCCACAGAATATTTTTCCTGATAAATGGAGTAAAAATACTGAAAAACCGAAAAGCTACAAAGAAAAGTGAGCAACGCACTTCGGAAATGTCTACCTTAACCATTCTCTCACTGCTGTCCCTGCTTTGCAGCATGAGAGGAGCTTTCTCGACAACTGTTCAAACTTAGACCACGAGATATGGAATGGGAAGCTGTCTCAGCCCAGTGAGGCTGTCCAGCTTCCTGTCCCCTTCTGTGGCACTGGCTTCATCCCATTGGTTCTTTAGTACCTCCTGAGATTGTGTTACATGACTCTGTGGGAACATGGAGACACATGGGCAACTCTGGGAAGGGAGTTTGTGCAGGAGCCTCTTCAGTGGGGTCCACTGAGTCTCAGGGAAAATAGGGTGACTGGCCTGAGCTATGCTAGGATCTACCATGCCCTCTTTTTTTTTTTAATTTAATTTTATTATGCTATGTTAATCACCATACATTACATCATTAGTTTTGATGTAGTGTTCCATGATTCATTGTTTGCATATAACACCCAGTGCTCCATTCAGTACGTGCCCTCTTTAATACCCATCACCAGGCTAACCCATCCCCCCACCCCCCTCCCCTCTAGAACCCTCAGTTTGTTTCTTAGAGCCCATAGTCTCTCATGGTTCGTCTACCCCTCCGATTCCCCCCCTTCATTTTTCCCTTCCTGCTATCTTTTTTCTTTTTTTTAACATATAATGTATTATTTGTTTCAGACGTATAGGTCTGTGATTCAACAGTCTTACACAATTCACAGCGCTCACCATAGCACATACCCTCCACAATGTCTATCATCCAGCAACCTGATCCCTCCCACCCCGCACCACTCCAGTGACCTCAGTTTGTTTCCTGAGATTAAGAATTCCTCGTATCAGTGAGATCATATGATACATATCTTTCTCTGATTGACTTATTTCGCTTAGCATAATACCCTTAAGTTCTATCCACGTCCTTGCAAATGGCAAGACATCGTTTTTTTGATGGCTGCACAATATTCCATTGTATATATATACCACAGCTTCTTTATCCATTCATCTGTTGATGGACATCTTGGCTCTTTCCATAGTTTGGCTATTGTGGACATTGCTGCTATAAACATCGGGATGCACCTACCCCTTCGGATCACTACATTTGTGTCTTTGAGGTAAATACCCAATAGTGCAATTGTTGGATTGTATGGTAGCTCTATTTTCAACTTTTGGAGGAACCTCCATACTGTTTTCCAGAGTGCTGCACCAGTTTGCATTCCCACCAGCAGTGTAGGACGGTTCCCCTTTCTCTGCATCCCCATCAACATCTGTCGTTTCCTGACTTGTTAATTTTAGCCATTCTGACTGATGTGAGGTGGTATCTCATTGAAGTTTTAATTTGGATTTCCCTGATGCTGAGCGATGTTGAGCACTTTTTCATTTGTCTGTTGGCCTTTTGGATGTCTTCTTTGGAAAAATGTCTGTTCATGTCTTCTGCCCATTTCTTGATTGGATTATTTGTTCTTTGGGTGTGGAATTTGATTAAGTTCTTTATAGATTTTGGATACTATCCCTTTATCTGATACGTCATTTGCAAATATCTTCTCCCATTCTGTCGGTTGTCTTTTGGTTTTGTTGACTGTTTCCTTTGCTGTGCAAAAGCTTTTTATCTTGATGAAGTCCCAATAGTTCATTTTTGCCCTTGCTTCCCTTGTCTTTGGAGATGTTTCTAGGATGAAGTTGCTGCGGCTGAGGTCAAAGAGGTTGCTGCCTGTGTTCTCCTCTAGGATTTTTATGGACTCCTGTCTCACATTTAGGTCTTTCATCCATTTTGAGTCTATTTTTGTGTGTGCTGTAAGGAAATGGTCCAGTTTCATTCTTCTGCATGTGGCTGTCCAACTTTCCCAACACCATTTGTTGAAGAGACTGTCTTTTTTCCATTGGACATTCTTTCCTGCTTTGTCGAAGATGAGTTGACCATAGAGTTGAGGGTCCATTTCTGGGCTCTCTATTCTGTTCCATTGATCTGTGTGTCTGTTTTTGTGCCAGTACCATACTGTCTTGATGATTACAGCTTTGTAATAGAGCTTGAAGTCCGGAATTGTGATGCCACCAGCTTTGCTTTTCCTTTTCAACATTCCTCTGGCTATTTGGGGTCTTTTCTGGTTCCATACAAATTTTAGGATTATTTGTTCCATTTCTTTGAAAAAAGTTGATGGTATTTTGATAGGGATTGCATTAAATGTGTAGATTGCTCTAGGTAGCATTGACATCTTCACAATATTTGTTCTTCCAATCCATGAGCATGGAACGTTTTTTCATTTCTTTGAGTCTTCCTCAATTTCTTTCAAGAGTATTCTATAGTTTTCTGAGTACAGATTCTTTGCCTCTTTGGTTAGATTTATTCCTAGGTATCTTATGGTTTTGGGTGCAATTATAAATGGGATTGACTCCTTAATTTCTCTTTCTTCTGTCTTATGTTTGTGTATAGAAATGCCACTGATTTCTGTGCATTGATTTTATATCCTGCCACTTTACTGAATTCCTGTATGAGTTCTAGCAGTTTTGGGGTGGAGTCTTTTGGGTTTTCCACATAAAGTATCATATCATCTGCAAAGAGTGAGAGTTTGACTTCTTCTTTGCCAATTCGGATGCCTTTTATTTCTTTTTGTTGTCTGATTGCTGTGGCTAGGACGACTTCTAGTACTATGTTGAATAGCAGCGGTGATAGTGGACATCCCTGCCATGTTCCTGACTTTAGGGGGAAAGCTCTCAGTTTTTCCCCATTGAGAATGATATTCGCTGTGGGTTTTTCATAGATGGCTTTTATGGTATTGAGGTATGTATCCTCTATCCCTATATTCTGAAGAGTTTTGATCAAGAAAGGATGCTGTACTTTGTCAAATGCTTTTTCTGCATCTATTGAGAGGATCATATGGTTCTTGTTCTTTCCTTTATTAATGTATTGTATCACATTAACTGATTTGTGGATGATGAACCCACCTTGCAGCCCAGGAATAAATCCCACTTGGTTGTGGTGAATAATCCTTTTAATGTACTGTTGGATCCTATTGGCTAGTATTTGTTGAGAATTTTTGCATCCATGTTCGTCAGGGATATTAGACTGTAATTCTCTTTTTTGATGGGGTCTTTGTCTGATTTTGGGATCAAGGTAATGCTGGCCTCATGAAATGAGTTTGGAAGTTTTCCTTCCATTTCTATTTTTTTGGAACAGTTTCAGAAGAATAAGTATTAATTCTTCTTTAAATGTTTGGTAGAATTCTCCTGGGAAGCCACCTGGCCCTGGGCTCTTGTTTTTTGGGAGATTTTTGATTACTGCTTCAATTTCCTTGCTGGTTATGGATCTGTTCAGGTTTTCTATTTCTTCCTGATTCAGTTTTGGTAGTTTATATGTTTCCAGGAATGCATCCATTTCCTCCAGATTGCCTAATTTGTCAGCATATCGTTGCTCATAATATGTTCTTATAATTGTTTGTATTTCTTTGGTGTTGGTTGTGATCGCTCCTCTTTCATTCATGATTTTATTTATTTGGTTCCTTCTCTTTTCTTTTTGATAAGTTTGGCCAGGGGTTTATCAATCTTATTAATTCTTTCAAAGAACCAGATCCTAGTTTCGTTGGTCTGTTCTACTGTTCTTTTGGTTTCTGTTTCATTGATTTCTGCTCTGATCTTTATTATTTCTCTTCTCTTGCTGGGTTTAGGCTTTATTTGCTGTTCTTTCTCCAGCTCCTTTAGGTGTAGGGTTAGGTTGTGTATTTGAAACCTTTCTTGTTTCTTGAGAAAAGCTTGTGCTGCTATATACTTTCCTCATAGGACTGCCTGTGGTGCATCCTAAAGATTTTGATCAGTTGTGTTTTCATTTTCATTTGTTTCAATGAATTTTTTTAATTCTTCTCTAATTTCCTGGTTGACACATTCATTTCTTAGTAGGATGCTCTTTAGCCTCCATGTATTTGAGTTCTTTCCGACTTTCCTCTTGTGATTGCGTTCTAGTTTCAAAGCATTGTGGTCCAAAAATAGGCAGGGAATGATCCCAATCTTTTGGCACTGGTTGTGACCTGATTTGCGACCTAGGATGTGATCTCTTCTGGAGAATGTTCCATGGGCACTAGAGAAGAATGTGTATTCTGTTGCTTTGGGATGGAATGATCTGAATATATCTGTGAAGTCCAGTTGGTCCACTGTGTCATTTAAAGTCTTTATTTCCCTTGTTGATCTTTTGCTTAGATGATCTGTCCATTTCAGTGAGGGGGGTGTTAAAGTCCCCTACTATTATTGTATTGTTGTTCATGTGTTTCTTTGACTTTGTTATTAATTGGCTTATATAATTGGCTGCTCCCATGTTAGGGGCATAGATATTTACAATTGTTAGATCTTCTTGTTGGACAGACCCTTTAAGTAGGATATAGTGTCCTTCCTCATCTCTTCTTACAGTCTTTGGTTTAAAATCTAATTTGTCTGATATGAGGATTGCCACCCCAGCTTTCTTTTGGTGTCCATTAGCATGGTAAATGGTTTTCCACCCCCTCACTTTCAATCTGGAGGTGTCTTTGGGTCTAAAATGAGTCTCTTGCAGACAGCATATTGATGGTCTTTTTTTTTTTTTTTTAATCCAATCTGATACCCTGTGTCTTTGGATTGGGCATTTAGCCCATTTACATTCAGGGTAGCTATTGAAAGATATGAGTTTAGTGCCATTGTATTGCCTGTAAGGTGACTGTTACTGTATATTATCTGTTTTCCTTTCTGGTCTATGTTGCTTTTAGGCTCTCTCTTTGCTTAGAGGACCCCTTTCAATATTTCTTGTAGGGCTGGTTTTGTGTTTGCAAATTCCTTTAGTTTTTGTTTGTCCTGGAAGGTTTTTATCTCTCCTTCTATTTTCAATGACAGCCTAGCTGGATATAGTATTCTTGGCTGCATATTTTTCTTATTTAGTGCTCTGAATAGATCATGCCAGTCCTTTCTGGCCTGCCAGGTCTCTGTGGATAAGTCTGTTGCCAATCTAATGTTTCTACCATTGTAGGTTACATATCTCTTCTCCCAAGCTGCTTTCAGGATTTTCTCTTTGTCTCTGAGACTCATAAGGTTTACTATTAGATGTCGGGGTGCTGACCTATTTTTATTGATTTTGAGGGGGGTTCTCTGTGCCTCCTGGATTTTGATGCCTGTTTCCTTCCCCAAATTAGGGAAGTTCTTTGCTATAATTTGCTCCAATATACCTTATGCCCCTCTCTCTCTTTCTTCTTCTTCTGGGATCCCAATTATTCTAATATTGTTTCGTCTTATGGTATCACTTATCTCTCGAATTCTACCCTTGTGATCCAGTAGTTGTTTATCTCTCTTTTTCTCAGCTTCTTTATTCTCCGTCATTTGGTCTTCTATATTACTAATTCTCTCTTCTGCCTCATTTATCCTAGCAATTAGAGCCTCCATTTTTTATTGCACCTCATTAATAACCTTTTTGATTTCATCTTGGTTAGATTTTAGTTCTTTGATTTCTCCAGAAAGGGTTTCTCTAGTATCTTCCATGCTTTTTTCAAGCCCAGCTAGTATCTTTATAATCTTCATTCTGAACTCTATTTCTGACATCTTACTAATGTCTGTATTGATTAGGTCCCTGGCAGTCAGTACTGCCTCTTGTTCTTTTTTTTGAGGTGATTTTTTCCATCTTATCATTTTGTCCAGAGGAGAATAGATGAATGAGAGAACAAAATGCTAACAGGATAACAATGATCCCCAAAAATATACACTAAACAAATCAGAAAAGACCTGAAGCAGGGGGAAAAGAAAGGAAAAGAAAGAAAAAAGGAAAAAAAAAAGAAAAGGAAAAGGAAAAAAAAAGAATATGATCAAATATGATCAGGCTGTTGAATAGATCAGTGCCACACACTAGATTCTGGGTGTATTTTTGTCTGTTAGAAGAAACTGCCTCCCAAAATTTTAAAGAATGAAAAACTTATATATGTACAAAAATAAGGGTAAATATGATGAAGGGATGGAATATGACTATAAAGATGAAAATTATAAAAGATTTTACAAAAGGAATTGATAAGATAAGAAGTTGGTTGAAAAAAGAAAGAAAGAAATTTTTTTAAAAAAAGGGAGAGAATGTGATCAGGCAGGAGACTAGAACAAAGCCATACACTAGAGATTTAGGGTATATTTTGGTCTGTTAGAAGAAACTGTATCCCAAAATTTTAAAGAGAGAACAACTTATATATATACCAAAAATAAGGTTAACTACTATGAAGGGATAGAATATCACTCTAAAACTGAAAAACAAAAAAAAAAAGATTTTAAAAAAGGGATTGATAAGATGTTGGTTGAAAAAGGGAAAAAGAAAAATTTAAAAAAAATAGAAAAAGAAAATTTAAAAAATTAACTTTGAAAGACTAAAGAATCAGGGGGAAAAAAGCCATGAATTCTATAGCTGTATTCCCCTAGTGCTGGAGTTCTGCCGTTCTCATTGATCGGTAAACTTTGTCTTGGCTGGCTGGGGGAGGGGCCTGTTGCAGTGATTCTCAGATGTCTTTGCCGGAGGCGGAATTGCACCGCCCTTGCCTGGGCTGGGCTAAGTAATCTGCTCAGGTTTGCTCTCAGGAGCTTTTGTTCCCTGCAAGCTTTCCGTACAGCTTTGGAGGACGAGAGTGAAAATGGCGGCCTCCCAATCTCCGCCCTGGAGGAGCCGAGAACTCAGGCCCCACTCCTCAATGCACCCCCAGAGAAAAGCAGTCAATCACTCTCGTCTCCCCGGTCTCCGGCCGCACTCCGTGCTCACCCGGCCTGTGACTGAGAGTTTCTATCTCTGGCACATGACCCTGTGTGGAGTCTCCAAACCCAGCAGATCCCTGCGGTGTGCTCCCATGCCGCTCCTCCCGGGGGAGGAAGGGGAGTCTCCCCGGAGAAGCCGCTTGTTGGGTCCCTGCTGGAGGAGCAGTGGCCTGACTGTGCCGCGGATCACAGTTTATGGCAACCCCGAGCTGAGAGCCCGCGCCTGGGCTCCGTCTCTGCAGCCAGCTTCCCCGCTCTGATACCTGGGAGCTCTGCCACACTCAGGCACCCCCAGTCTTTCTGTGACCCCAAGGGTCCTGAGACCACACTGTCCCAGCGAGGGTCCACCCCCGACTTAGCCATGGGAGCGACGTCCCTCAGATGGAGCCGACTTCTACAAGTTCCGATTTTGTGCTCTGAGGCTCTATCACTTGCCAGAAGCAGCCGCCGGAGGCCCCCTTCCCTGCTGTCTGTCCTCCCGAATATCGCCTTGGATTCACTTCTCCACATATCCTACCTTCAAGAAAGTGGTCGCTTTTCTGTTCAGAAAGTTGCTGCTATTCTTTTCTTCTATCTCCTGTTGAGTTCGTAGGTATTCAGAATGGTTTGATCCCTATCCAGCTGAATTCCTGGGACCAGACGAAATTTAAGTCTCCTACTCCTCCGCCATCTTGCTCCTCCTCCACTACCATGCCCTCTTAACAGTTCTTTTGAAAGTTGTGCTAGAGAATTAACCACTGATTCATCACTGAGCACCAAAAGAAGCAGTTAGGTGGTCTGTAGGGGCCATGCTTTCTGAAAAATGGGTAATTTAAACCTTAGGTTCATCTTCAGGGAGCAGGATGCTCCCAATGATATTGGAACACATGCTAGTGGAGTGGAATGGAGAGAGATGCAGGCTGAGACTCTGCCTAGCATTTAATCTCTTATGTAACTTTAAAAAGCATCAAATATATGTGAATTATATATCGTACATGTGTGCATATATAACTGTGTAAAGAGGTACTGCTCTCTAAGATGGTAATGTTTTCTTAATCTAATTTTTAAGAATGTCTTTTCCTCTAAACATGTTTGGTGGTCATTTTAACATGTAAATAGTAGTGAACGTTTTTTAATTTTAGTTCTCTAGGGAGCACTGTATCAAATGTGCATTGGCTTTTGTACATAAAAAATGTGATAAAATAATTTCATTTGCACTGTGCTCCAAATTAGGTTAGTTCAATGAAAAAATGAGGGACGACTAAACACCACTCGACCCTCAGCCCCAGGGCACATACCTGTGAGAGCAGAGGGTAGGGGTGGGGCTGAGCCTATGGGGGCCATCTGCCTGCTCCCTGCCATGCAGGTCAGTTCATCCCCCAGTCTCTGACTGCAGGTCTCTGGGTAACTTTCTTCAACCGTACCCACACTTCAGCATTCAAATTGAATGAATTATTGTTTGTTCCCCACTCCCTCCCCAGCTACCCCACATATGTGTTAGTTTAAAAACTTGTCCATCCATGGGGCACCTGGGTGGCTCAGTCAGTTAAGCGTCTGCCTTCAGCTCAGGTCATGATCCCAGGGTCCTGGGATTGAGCCCCGCATCGGGCTCCATGCTGAGCAGGGAGCCTGCTTCTCCCTCTCCCTCTGCCCTGCTGCTCCCCCTGCTTGTGCTCTCTCTCTAATAAATAAAATATTTTAAAATAAATAAATAAATAAAATAAAAAATTGCCCATCCAGATTATGGTGCCAAAATAGATTTTTTTTTTTTATGTTTGGCTACCACTTTATTATCTCTTCTTTGTGCTGTGCTTTATTTTGGTCTTTGAAAACAAGCTTTATTCTCATTTTCCCACTATTTATAGTGGCTTATAGATTTGTATTCAAGCTATTTGGATAATACCTTATTATAAAACTGGTTTAAATGCAAACAAAAAATAGCAACAGCAACCCCAATTCTTTCCTTAGAAGTTTTGTTCCAGAAAACTGTGACCCAGAAGAGACTGTGACATCTAGAGAATGTTTTATCAAGCCATATTCAAAAGGATAGAAAGGAAGGATATAAGGAGGAACAAAGCAGAATTTCAAGAAGGGCAATGGAGAAAAGGTCTGGGAGGGCAGAATGTCTTGGAACCCTTTCAGAAACCTGTTCCCATTTCTTCCTGATGACAGTTATGGTCCCTGCACATATGTGAGGATGGAAGGCTCAAGAAAAATGGCAGGATAGAGAAGACCTATAATTACACCACAGACACAGGCTTATAAAGGGTCTCCTTTTAACTATTCCTTGGGGTTTGATTAATTACTTGTTTATTGCTGAAGACAGAATAGAGTGACCAGAACTGGGATTTTAATGGAGAAAATGAGACAGCCATTAGACAGTTCTTAGCAGAAGGAAGTGATGCACTAAAAATGTAAATGTTTTGGGTTGACTCTACCTCCTCTTCTTGCCCAGCTGTAGGAGACCTTGAGGTTTCCTTGGCTGCTCTGGAGAGCAATGAGATATTTGGCACTCAGTTGAGAAGGCTAATCTCGTTTGTTACATTCCACTTTCAAGCTCCTTGGGCAGTTAGATTACCAGACAATAATCGTGCACAGTTTACCATCATGTGTCTTTAATAACCCAGACATTTGTGCTTAAGGGTTTAGTGTGGATTAGAATATATATTAGCTGGATATTAATACATTTAATCAAACCATTTTTTTTTAATTCATGAGATTTTTTTTTCACTTGTAACATTTGGGCTTTCCATTTTTGTTCAGACTCTATAAGTAAGACATAACTAAGAGGAATAATTTTATTTTATTGTCATCATCATCCAATGTCATTTAATTTATAATTAGCATCAATATCAATATGCTGTTCTGAATGCTCTGTGAGCAAGATTCTGTTGAAAACCAGTTTGTTTTTCTTTCCCCTAAATCATGAACAGAGGCCTCACTCATATTTCTGGTCAGGCATCAAATAAATGTGAAATATTGTCATAAAGCAAGAAATCCTTTACTACTACAGAAGAAAAAGCCACAAACATCATCTGCTGACAGGGAGTGCACACACCCATACATTCACACACACCTAGATAGGCACACACATGTAAGAAAACACATATAATACTAAGAATGATGGAACAAAAAGTCATAGAAGAAATACTGTTTACTTTTATTACCTTGTTCAATTGAATGCAACAAACTTTGAATGAGACCTTATTCAGTGCCATAATCTGAGCTAGGTTTCAGGAGTAGAAAGAGGAATAAAGCATGAACTCTAGCTTTGTAGACCTTAAAGTCCAATGCACACTTAGAAAACTAGAAACATGGTTCGCTGCTCAGGAATTGTGCACACAACATAGGTTATTGTTATAATTCATTGTGACCTGGTGAAAGTCAACAGAACACTTTGTTAATAAGGATAAAAGAGTTTTTCCTTTTATCCTATCACACTTAGAACAATGTGCAAAGAATATACAGTGGGTACTATCTTAGCTATTTCCTACCAAGGAACTGGTGATTAGCATTAGTCAGTGATGTGATAGCCCTAGTCTGTGTGTATGTGTATATCTGTGTGTGTGTGTGTAAGAATGTGTACAGCCAAGCTTCTTTTCTTTATTTCTTTTCTTTCATTTCTTTCTTTCTCTCTTTCTTTCTTTCTTTCTTTCTTTCTTTCTTTCTTTCTTTCTTTCTTTCTTTCGAGAGTTAGAGAGCACAAGCAAGGTGGGAGAGACAGAGGGAGAAGCAGACTCCCCACTGAGCAGGGAGCCTGATGAGGGACTCGATCCCAAGACCCTGAGATCATGACCTGAGCCAAAGGCAGATGCTTAACTGACTGAGCCACCCAGGTACCCCCAAGCTTCTTTTCTTGATGGCCAATTGTATTAGTTTCTTATTGCAGCTATAACAAATTACCAAAAATTCAATGGATTCAAACACCATAAATTTATTATTTTATGGGTCTAGAGGCCAGAAGGACTAAAACCAAGGTGTCAGCAGGACTGTTTCTCATAGAGGCTCTAGGGGAGAATTTGCTTTCTTGACTTTTCTAGCTTCTAAGGGCATCCTGCAGGCCATAGCTCATGACTACTTCCTCATCTTCAAAGGCAATTGTAGCATCTTCAATTTTTTTCTTTTTTGGACTCTTCTTCCATCACCACGTCACTTTCTCTGACTCTGACCCCTCTTTCTATCCCTTATGAGGACCCTTGTGACTGATTATGTCAGGCCCACATGGATAATCCAAAATAATCTCTCTTGCAGTAATTGGCGACCTGTTTTCATGATTACTTCAGTCTTTATTAGGAGAATGAAACGTCTCTGTTTGGAGATGGATCTGAGCATCTGCATATTTCATAGCACTAGGTTTGGAATTATTGACTCTTTCCTCCTTGCTTTCTAACTCATACCACTTGCAACATTCAAAAGGAGAGTTAGCAGTTACCGAGCACTCAATATTTCCCACGCACTCTTCAGCACACTTCAACAATATGAACCCATGTAATCCCTAGAACCTCCTGTGAGGAAAGTATGTAGTTGTTTTCCTTTTATAGATGAGCAAATCCAGATAATTTGGTTCCAATGATCATGCTCTGGACTACTATAATCTATAGCCTCATTATGTTAAAGTGTTACCACTTAATCAGTTTATGCCTGATTTAAAGTCACTTTGTTTTGATAACAGGAAAGCATATCCATGGACTAAGCTTGTATTTGGAGCAATAGCCCACAATTTAAATACTGGTCAAAAATTATAGAACTTGGGCAGAAGACATGAACAGACATTTTTCCAAAGAAGACATATAGATGGCTAACAGACACATGAAAATATGTCCAACATCACTATCATCAGGGAAATAAAAATCAAAACCATGATGAGATACCACCTCACACTGGTCAGAATGGCTAAAATTAACAACACAGGAAACAACAGATGTTGGGGAGGATGCAGGGAAAGGGGAACCCTCTTACACTGTTGGTGGGAATACAAACTGGTGCAGCCACTCTGGAAAACAGTATCAAGTTTCCTCAAAAAGTTGAAAATAGAGCTACCCTAGGACCCAGCAATTGCATTACCCAAAGGACACAAAAATACTGATTTGAAGGGCACATGAACCCCAATGTTTATAGCAGCACTATCAACAATAGCCAAATTACAGAAAAAGCCCAAATATCCATCAACTGATGAATGGATAAAGAAGATGTGGTATATATATACAATGGAATATTACTCAGCCATCAGAAAGAAAGAAATCTTGCCATTTGCAATGGCATGGAAGGAGCTAGAGTGTATTATGCTAAGCAAAATAAATCTGTTAGAGAAAGACAAATACCATATGATTTCACCCATATGTGAAATTTAAGAAACAAAACAGATGAACATAGGGGAAGGAAAAACAAAAGGGAGAGAGAGGGAAGCAAACCATAAGAGACTCTTAACGACAGAGAACAAACTGAAGGTTGATGGAGGGAGGTGAGCAGGGAATGGGCTAAATGGGTGATGGGTATTAAGGGGGGCACTTGTTGAGATGAGCACTACATGTTATATGAAAGTGATCAATCACTAAATTCTACACCTAAAACCAATTTTACCATATATGTTAACTAACTAGAATTTACATAAAAAATTGCATTCAAAAAAATGATAGAACTTGGAATTCCTTGCTAAAATTGCACTTTTAAGTAGAATTTTCCCTTTTTTCTTAACATTTTCTTTAAATTCTACTTATATTTCACAGAAGTAGAGTGAAAATGTTTAACTTTTGGTACTTCTAATGAAGAACAAGAAAACAAGCATGTATATTAAACTTCAAATGAACGTATTTTTCTTAGCCATGAATATAATGTATGCTGTCACTATTGCAAACCACTGTGCTATGATTAGATTCTCTTTTGGACACTTTCTTTTATAGTGGACAGAGTAGCATCTCTTTTGTCCATACTTCATAAGAAATGACCTTAACCACAGTCTTGCTTGGCAATTTCTTCATGTAGGAAATTCATTGGCAGAAATGCTGTTAAGGTATTACATTGACAAAGTGTAAAACTAAGAGGGAATTTAAGTAAGAGATTAAGAGACTATCAAACATTTGCAATGAGGACAAAAAGAAAACTTGGCAAAACTGTACACTGCTTTAGACATTCAGTATTTGTGGGTTTTGAGGGATTTATTGATGGTAAAAAAGCCTTCTTCATATTAAATATATTGAATTTATTTGAGTACAAATAAATTTCAATAACTATTATATATATGCATATAAAATAAGAATAAATACAAGGGGCCACATGAGAAGAGGAGCCACCTGCTAACCCAAGACACAGGTGGAAAAGAAGATGGAAACTTGTTCAGTTATTTTTTATAGACGTAAGGAAATGAGTGACAAGAACTAAAGGTTCATGCCAAGTGGACTGATAGGAACCAAAGAATTGTCTTGGTATGAAATTTTCTTTGCAGTTCTTATTCATAAATGGATTTGGTGACATCAAAGATGGTAATTATGAAAAATAAAAATAAGTAAGATCTTATTTTTTTCTGTTTGTGAAATTCGAGGTAAATTATTTAAAAAGTTTTAATTTTTAAAAACTTCAATTTTAACATAAAAAAGTAAAATGTTAAAATAAAACGCTGGAATACTAATCTATTACATATATATTTAAAATTAGAAGCGTCAACTGGAAGATAATTATACATCATTGTGCAAACATTTATTTGTGAATCAAAAGTATAGAAGCCAAGCAAGGATCATTAAAATAGATACAAAAGAAGTAGATGAACCCACTATCATAGTTGGAGACTTCAACATGCTTATATCATAAATGGACATATCCAGCATGCAGAAAATCAGTAAGGACATAGTTGAGCTCAACAATAGTACCAATCAACTGGATATAATGGACATCTATAGACAACTTCATCCAACAACAGCAGAATACTCATTCTTCTCAAGCTCACATGGAACATTCACAAAGATAGAGCACATTTTGGTCCATAAAACACATCTTAGCAAGTCCAAATGAATAAAAATCATACAACGTTTGCTTCCAGACCACAGTGGAATAAAACATTAAATCAATAACAGAAAGATAACTGGAAAATCTCCAGATTCCTAAAGATTAAAGAACACCTTATTAAATAACACATGGGTCAGAGAATAGATTTCAAGATAAGTTTAAAAATATTTTAAACTAAATGAAAACAACACAACTTAGCAAAATTTGTGAGATTCAGGAGACTGGAGGTCCTCGGCTGAGGCCAAAAGTGGATCAAGTTGGTGGGACTCATGCCAGGGGTGCACATCTCAGGCCAATCCAGGTGGGTGCTTGTCCTCGCTCTCCTCTCCCTGTCCCCATAGAGAAGACAGAGCTGATCCAGAAGGCAAAAGTGGCTGAACAGGCAGAGCACCTGGATGATATGGCCACCTGCATGAAGGCTGTGATGGAGCGGGCCACTGAGCTGTCCAATGAGGAGCAAAACCTGCTGTAGGGAGCCTACAAGAACGTGATAGGGGACTGCAGGTCCATCTGGAGGGTCATCTGGAGCATCGAGCAGAAAAGCTCTGACAAGAAAGACTATCGAGAAAGTGGAGTCTGAACTGAGGTCCATCTGCACCACGGTGCTGTAAATATTGGACAAGTATTTAATAGCCAATACAATTAATCTGGAGAGTAAGGTCTTCTATCTGAAAATGAAGCGAGATTACTTCTGGTACCTTACTGAAGTTTCATGTGGTGATGATAGAAAACAAACTATAGATAATTCCCAAGATGCTTACCAAAAGGCTTTTGATATAAGCAAGAAAGAGTTACAACCCACACACTCCACCCTCCTGGACTGGCTCTTAACTTTTCTGTATTTTACTATGAGATCCTTAATTACCCAGATCTTGCCTGCACACTGGCTAAAACAGCTTTTGATGAGGCCATTGCACAATGTGATCTACTGAATGAAGACTCATACAAAGAGAACACCCTCATCATGCAGTTGCTCAGAGACAACCTAATATTATGGACCTCAGACAGTGCAGGAGAAGAATGTGATGCTGAGGAAGGGGCAGAAAACTAAATTCATACAGGGTATCAACCTTCTTCTCTTCAAGAAACCTTTTTACTCATCTCCATTCCTTATTCGATTTGGATTTCCCATAGCAAAGAAACCCATTCACATGGATGGAATCAACTGTTTATAGTCTTTTCATACTGCAGCTTTGGGAAAACTCCATTCCTTGATTTGTGCTTTTCTTGGCCTTCCTGGTGTGCAGTTACGGCTGTAGAAAAGTATTCATACCTTTATTTCATATAAACATAAGTAACTTCCAAACACTTATGTAGAAGACCAAAAGGTATCTAGTATTTAAGTAATCTGAACTAGTTCGGCAAGTGACTGTGTTTTGTATTACGGTGAAGATACGAAAATGTAGCTCATTACGGTTTAAAAAGTGTTCTACATCATTCTTAATTTCTACATTCCCTCCTTTACTCTTCTTTGGGGGTTTCCTTTCAGTAAGAAACTTTTCCATGCTCTTACTGTATTCCTTTTTGGTAGGAATCCAGAAGTATTAGATTGAATGGAAAAGTATTTGGCATTTCCGTGCTGGGGGTCACAAATTGAAATGCCTCTCATATCATATATGATGGAGGTCATGTGTATCTGTGACAACAGGAAGTTTCCTTATTCATTCTTCATTTGCTGCTGTTTAAGTTGACAACTTCCCTTTCCGATAAAAATTCACTTAACCCCCCCCCAAAAAAAGAAAAAAATTGTGAGATGCAGTGAAAACAATGCTTAGAGGGAAATTTATAACATGATGCCTATGTTAGAAAAAAAATCTAAAACCAAGAATCCAAGTTCATGCTTTAAGAAACTAGTAAAAGTAGAGCAAATTAAATTCAAAGTAAGCAGAAGAAAAGAAATAATAAGAACCAGAGCAGAAATCAATAAAATTGAAAACAGGGTATCAATAGAGAAAATCAATAAAACTAAAAGGTAGTTCTTGGCAAAAATCAATAAAATCAAAAAGCATTTAGCCAGACTAATTAAGAAAAAAAGAGAGGGGACACAAATTACCAATATCAGAAATGAAAGAGGAATCATCACTATGGATCCTATGGACATGAAATGGTAATGAAGAAATACTATGAACAACTCTATGCCGCAAATTTGATAGCCTAGATGACTTGCATAAATTCCTTGAAAGATGCAATTTACCAAAATACATATGAGAAGAAATAAACAATCTGAATTGGTTTATATCCGTTAAAGAAATGGAATCAATAATTAAAACCTTCCAAAATAGAGAGCACCAGACCCATATGGGTTCATTGGTAAATTCTACCAAACATTTAAGAATAAAATTATATCAATTCTCTATGATCTCTTTCAGAGAATGGAAGGAATGCTTCCTAACTTATTCTATGAAGTCAATATTACCCTAATTCCAAAACCAGAAAAAGTCATTACGAGAAAAGAAAACTACACATCAATATTTCTCTTGACCACAGATGTAACAATATTTAATAAAATATGAGAAAATTTAATAATGTATGAAAGAATTATATACCATGTGTGATTTATCCCAGGTATGCAGGGCTGATTCAACATTCAAAAATCAATTAATGTGATTCATCATATCAACAGGCTAAAAAAGAAAAATCACATGATCATAGAAACAAATGCAGAAAAAAACATTTAACAAAATCTAAGAGCCATTCATGATAAAAAGTCTCAGTCTACTAGAGATAGACGGGAACTACCTTAACTTGATAAAGGATATTTACAGGAGCACCTGGGTGGTGCTTTTGGTAAAGCATCCAGCTCTTGGTTTCAGCTCAGGTTGTGCTCTCAGGGATGTGAGATTGAGCCCCATACTGGGCTCCGCACTCACTGTGGAGTCTGCTTGAGATTCTCTCACCCTCTTCCTGACCCTCCTGCTTGTCCTCTCTCTCCAAAATAAATAAATAAATCTTTTAAAAAAAGAGAGAGAGAATATTTACAAAAAACCTGCAGCTAACATCATATGTAATAGTGACAAACTCAGCTTTCCCCATTAAGACCAAGTACAAGATAAGGATGTCATCTTCTACCACTTCTTTTTAACATCATACTGGAAGTTCTGACTAATGAAATAAAACAAGAAAAACAAAAGAAAAGAATACAGATTGGGAAAAACAATAAAACTATCTTTGATTGCAGATGACATGATTTTCTATGTAAAAATTCCAAAAGAATTGACAGAAAAACTTCTGGAACTAATAATCAATTATAGCAAGGTTGGAGGGTACAAGGTTAATATACAGAAGTCACTTGCTTTTCTATACACCAGCAATGAACAAATGTAATTTGAACTTAAAAACAGAATACAATTTACATTAGCATCCCCTCAAATAAAATACTTAGATATAAATTAACAAAATATGTACGTGATCTATATGAGGAAAAGTACAAAACTGATAAGGGAAATATAAGAATAAATAAATGCAGAAATATTCTATGTTCATGGTTAGGAGGACTCAATATTATCAAGATGTCAGTTTTTCCAAATTTGATCTATAAATTCAATGCAATCCCAATCAAAATCCTCAGTAAGTAATTTTTTGGATACCAACAAACTGATTCCAAAGTTTATATGGTGAGACAAAAGACCCGAAAGAGCTAACCCATATTGAAGGAGAAGAACACAGTTGGAATACTACCTGACTTCAAGATTTACTATAAAGTTATGGTAATCAAGACAAGGTGATATTGGCCAAAGAATAGACAAATAGGCCAATAAAACAGAATAGAGAGCCCAGAAATTGACCCACATAAATATAGCCAACTGATCTTTGATATAGGAGCAAAGGCAGTACAGTGGGGCAAAGATAGTCTTTTCAACAAATGGTGCTGGAACAATTAGACATCCACATGTGAAAAAGGAATCTAGATACAGACTTTACACCCTTCACAAAAATTAACTCAAAATAGATCATGGGCCTAAATGCACAGTGCAAAACTAAAAATTTTGAGAAGATAACATAGGAAAATACCTAGATGACCTTGGGTGCAGTGATAACTCTTCAGGTACAACACCAGGGGCACTACCCATGAAAGAAATAATTGATAAGCTGGACTTTGTTAAAATTTAAAACTTCTGCTCTTCAAAAGATGATATCATGAGAATGATAAGACAAGTCACGGACTGGAAAAAAAATATTTGCAAAAGACACAGCTGATAAAAGATGGTTACTAAAACTATACAAAGAGCTTTTAAACTCAACAACAAGAAAACAAACAACCCTATTAAAAGCCAGACCAAAGCCTTTAATAGACACCTCACCAAAGAAGATATACAGATGACAAGTATGCATATGGAAAGGTGCACCATGTAATTTGTGGAAAATGTAACTTAAAACAATGAGATAACACTACATACATATTAGAATGGCCAAAATCTGGAGCACTGGTAACACCAAATGCTGGCAAGGATGTGAGGCAGCAGGAACTCACATTCATGGCTGGTGAAAATGCAAAATAGTACAGCCAGTTTGGAAGACAGTTTGTCAGTTTTTACAAAACTAAACATACTCTCACCATATGATCCAACAATTGCATTCCTTGGTGTTTACCTAAAAAGAGATGAAAACTTACATCTACACAAATACTTGTACACGGATGCTTATAGCAGCTTTAATTCATAATTGCCAATACTTGGAAGCAACCAAGATGTCCTTCAGTAAACTAATGAATACATAATCTGTGGTATATTCAGACAAAGGGTATCATTCAGTGATAAAAAGAAATGAGCTATCAAGACGTGAAAACATATGAAGGGAACTTAAGTGCGTATTACTGAGTGAAAGAAGCCAATTCCAAAGACTATATATTGTACGATTCCAGATATATAACATTTTGGAGAAGACAAAACTATGGATACAGTAAAAATATAAGCAGTTGCCAGAGATTGGTGGGTGGGGATGGATGAACAGATAGAGCACAGAGGATTTTTAGGGCAGTGAAAATACCTTTTATGATACCATAATGATGAATATATGTCATTGCACATTTCTCTAAACCTACATATTCGAAGTCGGAAATCAAGAGTGAAACGTAGTGTAAACTGTGGTCTCTGGGTCATTATGATGTGTCAGTGTAAGTTCATCAATTGTAACAAATGTACCACTGTGGTGAGGGATGTTGACAATGGGGGAACTAAGTGTCTGTGGGGTGAGGAATATGTGGGATATCGCTATGCCTTCCCCTTAATTTTGCTTTGAACTTAAAGCTGCCCTAAAAAATTAAGTCCCAAGAGAAAATAGATACTGTATTTTGACACAAAGCACATTATTTTTCCCTTCTGGGGTTGTGAATAAGAGTTCAAAGAACTGTATATTCAGGAATTAAATACAGCCATAATTGCCTCTGGCAGGGGTGTGAAGAGAATCGTACTGTTTCTTGTGCAGGGGAAATCAACCTCCTGACTTCAGCTTGAGTTTCCAGCTTTGTGTAAGAAATTGGTGAGAAAAACATTTATGGCATCCTCCACAAGGTTTAGGTAAGTTGAATACCTAATAACCCAGACATAAATGTTACATAGCCTATGAAGGAAATTGCAAAAAAACATTCATATGAATTCCATCTCTAGTGTCTTTTGATTAGCACTTACCACAAACTGATTATATTTGATTCACTACCAAGTGAGAAAGAGATAGTAAGGTATTAAAGGAACAAATTAGTAGTCTCATTATAGAGATTGTTTGGGCGAGTTTTTGTTTTTGTTTTATTTGTTTTTGTTTTTGGGAAATTGGGTTGCATTTGTTAGCCAGGAAATAAATTATTCATCTAATTTAATATGTCCTTACATATCTAGGACAGCTAAATATTTTGCAAAATGAATAGCTAGAGATGAGCAAGTTCATTTCCAAATCACTCCCAAGTTGATGTATATGATATTTAAGAGCAGAACTGAACTTAAAATGATTATTTTAGGAATTGAAAGATAATTAGATTGAAGATACTTCTTTCTAATATGCAGCTTTTTCAACTATCATGTAATTATTAAAATACAGATTAGGTAGTTATTAGCCTCAGTTTAAATATGTGTATATGTAGGGGCGCCTGGGTGGCTCAGTCGTTAAGCGTCTGCCTTCGGCTCAGGTCATGATCCCAGGGTCCTGATCGAGCCCCACATCGGGCTCTCTGTTTAGCGGGGAGCCTGCTTCTCCCTCTCCCACTCTGCCTGCTTGTGTTCCCTCTCTCACTGTCTCTCTCTGTCAAATAAATAAATAAAATCTTTAAAAAATAAATAAATAAATATGTGTATATGTATACATATATATATTTATATAAGAAAATATTGCAGTGTTACTAATGACTTTAAAAGGTAAAATGAAAACAAGCCATATTTCTTTCTCTACCCCTGCCCCTACGCTTGGCTTATTGTCATTGAAATGGTTGTGAAATAATAACAGTAAATTATTAAAGAGAATTTCCTAAATTAAGGCCACCATATTTTGGCTACTGCAACTTTATTTTAAATCACAGAAGAGACTCATTACATAAAATTATTCATGTAATTATTACATAAAAAGTGCTAGAGTGGGTGGACACAGGTTTATGGCACAAGTGAGGGCAGCATCTTGATGAGGGCTCTGATTCACCTTGAAGTTTCAGGGACAGACCTTGGCATTTGGGCTCTGCAATTTCCTAGCTGTGCAAATGAGGTATGTGTTGATTTGTATGTGTCTTTGATTCTTCTTTTGTCCTTTGTAAAATTCTAACGAAATACATTCTCTTTAAGGCTGTTGGGAGGTTTTTAATTAGATAATGTCTCTTAAATGCTGGGAAGCACTCAAATAATGATATTCCTGGCCTTAGAGGAGGAAGTATCTTTCCACACCCGTTGTCCACACGTGAAAGTGCAGTTGCTGATAACTTTTTTAAAAAATTAAAGAGGATATGATATCTTTACCGTCTTAAATCATGCAAGTCCCCATACCTGAAGACAGTGACAAATTTCTTATTTCAGAATTCTGTTTTCACTACAGGTTAGTGCTGGAACACTGATGTTTTAAATTGGATTTCCTTTATTTAATCTTTTTGTCGGCAGCAGCAAAATATACTTGAATTTCCCTGTTGAGAATAATGTACACTTGTTCTGCCACTTACTTGCCTAGAAAAGACATTAAAGTACTTTTGCTTAGCAAATGTTATATTGTTGGATTGATGCAACCTTACAGATACACTGTAAAGCATAATTTAATATCAGAATGCAATAATACCTACTCCAGTTCATCACCATGTGGCTGTTTCTACACGAAGCCTCTTAACATACTTTGCAAATCAGCAGACATTACTAATGATCATAAACAACACACTAGGCGTTTGTGACAACCGACTTCCACGTACTCCCAATAAGTTGTCTTCATTTTAGAACTTCTTCAAATGCAAACTTCTGTTGGAAGCCCCTATGGCTCTTTGAATTTGAGGATAATACTTTTTTTTTTTAATAATACTTTATTATCATGATAATAGGAGGTATTGATTTGTTACATATGCACTAATATTAATTTAATTTAATTATTTATTTATTTTTTTATTATTATGTTATGTTAATCACCATATATTACATCATTAGTTGACAATTTATAATATCTGGGTCAATAAGTCCTGGTAATCAGTGTCCATACGACAACTCTCGACTCAAAAGAGAAGATATGTCTTTCATTTTACTTTTTTTAAAGATTTTATTTATGTATTTGTCAGAGAGAGAGCACGCCCAAGCAGGGGGAGTGGCAGGCAGTGGGAGAAACAGGCTCCCCACTGAGCAAGAAGCCGGATGTGGGGCTCCATCCCAGGACCCCAGGACCCCAGGACCCCAGGATCATGATCCAACCTGAAGGCAGATGCTTAACTGACTGAGCCACCCAGGTGTCCCAAGATATGTGTCTTCTAAAATTATTCTCATTTTAGTGTTCTTCATGTATTTATAAAGTAAAAGTAGGCTTTTTCATGTAATGGCATGTCCTCTGCTCTACAAATTCCAAATGCTTTGTTATTACTTTAAATTCCATAGCAAAACACTTCACTTAAACATATTTTAAAGTAATATGTATAACTTTCCAAGAACTTTAAGAGTTTGGAGGGAAATTTTAAAATTGAATTCTACATATGCTCTGGTGGAAAATCTTGGGATACCTGAATGACAACAATCTGAGGAGAGACCAAAATCTTTGTATAATGTTTAAATCTTGGTGTTTCTGTCGCTCTCTGAGAATAGATTTTCCATAATTTAGTCATAGCAGACTGGCCATCTTGAATGAAGTAAATGGGGCACTTGGGTGGCTTAGTTGGTTAAGCCTCCAACTCTTGATTTCAGCTCAGGTCATGCTCTCAGGGTCATGAGATCGAACCCTGCATGGGGCACTGTGCTCAACACGGAGTCTCCTTAAGGTTCTCTCCCTTCCTCTCTGCCCTTTCCCCGCTCCCCCACTCAAGCTCACACAAAAATGTAAGAAAAAAGAGATGGTACCAGAAAAAGCTAGAAATTGTATATGTTTATTAACATTATTGTATGTTTTTGTTTACTAATATTTTATTTTATTTTATTTTATTTTATTTATTTTTTAAGATTTTATTTATTTATTTGACAGAGAGAGACACAGGGAGAGAGGGAACACAAGCAGAGGGAGTGTGAGAGGGAGAAGCAGGCCTCCCAGTGAGCAGGGAGCCCGATGTGGGGCTCGGTCCCAGGACTCTGGGATCATGACCTGAGCCGAAGGCAGACGCTTAACGACTGAGCCACCCAGGCGCCCCAGTTTACTAATATTTTAAATTCTTTAGTTTCAAGTTTGATTTTCTAAAAAATCCAGCTGTTCTTTGTGTCCTTTCTAAGAATTTGTTTGCAGTAGAACATAATGATTTCCTCCATTAATAGCCTTTTCATTAGCTATGTAAGTAATTACGTGCATGAATGTATCAGTCAGAACCCATGTCTTATTCCTAGCCTATAATCTAGTTAACAGAGGATCTCCTTCGCACCTATCACTGGGGGAAGATCAACCCAGCCACAAAGAAGGTAATCTCACATCCAAATGCGTAAATTTGTTCCTCTCAGAAACAGATGCTTATTTTAACCAAACTGCCCTAGAAACTTGCTATTTCAAAATTTGGTGTGAGCTCCTTCCTCCTTGGAAGTAATCCAAAGAATCTTACTATAAAAATTGCCAGAAAGCCTTAAGAATCAATAATACTTATCTGTAACGTTGTTCTCTGTTAGTGTACTTTGTAGACTATGTTATTCAATCATGAAGGGAGGGGGTAAGTATGTTTATTACCAAACAGTAATTCCTACGTTGGACATCCATCTCTAAAACCTATCCCAAGAATTTCCCATGTTAGTTATTCCAATAGCACTGTTAGGAGTCATGTATAGGATGGACATGCACAAGGGTGTGGTTTGCTTTTGTCTCCTGTTGACCCAAAATGGGTTTGAATCAATTTTACATAGGATAATAGACATTTCCTTCAAAGATTTTAACTTTCCTCCACAGACTTAGGATTTATATAGATAATTTTACATAAATCTTTTCCTTTGTAGGAAATGAGAAAGGTAAGTGAACAGGGAGTTGGGGAGAAAAAAAGGTGAAGCATGGTCCAAGGTTACAGTGTAAAAGGGAGGGAACAGACATTCTAATTTTGTCTATTATGAAGAAAAAGAACATATGGATATTTTGTTCCCTGGCATTCTATTGTCTGGGAATTTCTACTAGCCAGTTTAATCATGCAGCCACAAGATGAGGCCAGCCAGGTAGGGACTGGTTTCCTAAAATCCCTGACCTTAGAGAATATGCTTTCTTTAACTACTAAAGCCATAGTATTGATTAGAGCTCATGCAATTCTGAAACGACACAAATGTGTTATAATAGCAATTATACTTTACCTATGATTTTTGGAATCACATTTTTTAAAGATTTTATTTATTTATTTGAAAGAGAGAGAGAGAAAGAGAGAGAGCATGAGTGGGGGGAGGGGTAGAGGGAGAGGGAGAGAAAGAATCTTGAGCAGACTCACCACTGAGCAGGGAGCCCAATGTGGGGCTCAATCCCAGGACCCCGAGATCGTGACCTGAGCCAAAGACAGACTACAGACTGAGCCACCCAGGTGTCCTTGAATCACATTTAAATGCTATCATTACACTATTTCTCTCAGTTTTTGATAATTAGGCCAATGATCACATTGCATCAGAAATCCAGCTCATTATAATCATTGTTAGCAATTTTGCTAACATATCATTTTATCTTTATTTCTGATGGATATATAATATAAAATTATATACTATTTATATATTATTAACATTACTGTTTATTTCGCAAATTTTCCAGTAACCTGACTCAGAATTTTTTCCTATATGGATTATCTTAACCTTACACAGGCTAATTTGACTTTAGTGTTGCTTTCCCATATGAGTCATCTAGTTTCAGAATCATAAAATCTCAGGAACAGAATGGAATTTAGTGGTCACCTAGTCCAATCAACTATCTTTGGGAGAAGAGGGGTAGAAGGGAGAGTATAAATCCTAACTGAATGACTAGACATAACTGCCTATTGGGATTTAACAGCTGGATGGAGCCAAAAAATAATTAAGCTACTTGATAATTTATACTTAACAACTAGTCAAGTAATTTAACCCTAAACTCAGGGGAAATCAATATGTAAGATGATAAATATTATCACCTGATATGTAGTCATTATTGGCTACGTGTTGTAAGTTCTACAAAATAATACTGGTATCATCCTTGTCCTCAAGGCAACATTGGCATTTGAAGGTGTTAGGGAAAGAGCTTACAGTGGGTAAGCACTAACAGCAAATGGGACAGGACTTAAAAGGGAAAATCTTAGAGGTCTAGAATCTCATGGGAGAAAAAAGATATAACCTGGATTTTTAAGGATTGGAAAAATTCGATAGATAAATATGGTGAGAAGAAGTAATTTTTATAGTCAAATGAACAGAATAGGTTTTATATATGTAAAGTGAAGAAATTGCATTCATAGTACGTTACACAAAGCACAGAGTAAGAATGTTATCTGTATATTAAGGAGTAATGAAAAATAATATTTATTAAAAAAGACACAATATGAAACCATCACATATTCTTATTTTTTTTAAAAGATTTTATTTATTTGACAGAGACATAGCGAGAGAGGGAACACAAGCAGGGGGAGTGGGAGAGGGAGAAGCAGGCTCCCACAGAAATCTATCACAGCTGAGTGGGGAGCCCAAAGCGGGGCTCGATCCCAATAACCTGGGATCATGACCTGAGCCAAAGGCAGACGCTTAACGACTGAGCCACCCTGGTGCCCCTCATCACATATTCTTAAATAGGGATCTGGTCCAGTAAAAAGAATGCTTTAGGAAAGTTTGCCTAAGTGAGAAGTTTAAGGATATGTGACTTCAGGATACTGAAGATAAGAAGAGCCAGTAGGAGACCATCAACTGATTTTGACATGTGATAACAAAGACCAGGATAACATGATGGACATGAGTGTGGAGAAGGAAAATGGAATATAAAATTTCAAAGAAACAAATGTAAGACTTTGAAATAATACATATAGAGGCAATCAATTGTATGAATTCCAGATTGAAATGAGAGGGCGAATGTTTTTCTCTTGGGATCAAGGTAGTTTCTCAAGCACTGAAAAAATATTGTATGTTCATCATAATTTTAGGACCAAAATGCTCTTGAAAGTCCACTGAGTTTGAGATGATGGTAGATATATCCAGTGGAGCTAGTACACAAATAAGAGATAATGAGTGATACCTAAATTTGGGAGTGACCCAAACGGAGGTGATAATTAAAGTCCAGTAAGTAATTGAAGTAGATACATTTTTATGTGCCTACTTATGTTCGGATGTTAGTGCCCATCTTCCTTTCTGCTCCTCTGATGTTGTTTTACACGGTGCTCCATTTTGACACTCTCCAGCCTCCACATAAGGTTAGTCAGAAATCTATCACAGCAAAGTTGAAGAGAGTCCAAGTGCTCCTGGCTTCATTTTTGAATCCACCACTGTTCCCTTCAACTATAAAAACTGACTCTTGGGGGGAAAACCAAGAGCCATTATGTGTGCCTTATTACAAATCTTATCTAATATATTTGCTCAATCATGAATATTTACATTTTTTTTAAAGATTTTATTTATTAATTTGACAGAGAGAGACACAGCGAGAGAGGGAACACAAGCAAGGGGAGTGGGAGAGGGAGAAGCAGGCCTCCCGCTGAGCAGGGAGCCTGATGCAGGACTCGATCCCAGGACCCTGGGATCATGACCTGAGCCGAAGGCAGACGCTTAACGACTGAGCCACCCAGGCGCCCCGAATATTTACATTTTAAACCTTATCTCTATTAGTGCATTTAAAGATTTTTGTCCTCTGGTAAAATCATTTCAAACACTTTTGAACAGCTAAGTTTAGCCTAGGAAGTATACCTCTGAAATCACACTGGTAGACAGCCTATGTTTAACTGTGGGCCCATATTAAATGACTCTTACAGAGCTAACTGTGAGGTAGCAAGGCAATGACTATCTTCTAAATTATTGAATATTTAATAATCTCTGCTTAATGCATTTTAAGTATATGGCTATGTATTCTGAATCTTTAAAAATGCTATCTTAAAAGAATTAAAAATCAAGTAATTGACCAGAAAAATCTTAGTGTTTTTATGCCACAATATTTGCTATGATCCTTTCAAAGTTTTGATAAGTATAAAGATTCAGGGACAAAGAGCATCCACGTGTCCAAATTTTAATCCACAGAACTATTTATTTTTGTCACTGATGTGTCAACTCTCAATTCCACTTATTTAAATTGTACTTTAGTCTTCATAGCCAGTCCTGGTCTGACACTCTTCCCCATGAAGCCTGATGTCATAAAGAAAAAAATCCAAAAAGCATTCTAGTGATAGTTTGAATTGATATAATTTCAAAAATTGACTTCTGTTAGCTTACAAATGGTCACTATTGAAAAAAAATTAAATATTTTCTGCTTTGGTTAATTCTGTTAGATTCAACCCTAAGGAATTTCTGTTTGCCTATCTATAATGTCTTTGCAAAAACTTAAGAAACACTGTTTTTCCTGATCATTAGTTGTGGGAATAAACATAGATGCTATATATTTTTTAATTAAGCAATTATTTTTCTTTAATTTTTTCATTGAACGTCATTCCAGTTGATGCATGTAGAAGTTTCTCGAAATAAATTGAAATGACTCTAAAGGATGCCTGAGGCATGTGTAATCTGCAAACAAACCAACAGTTATATTGTAATGTAAGCATATGGTAGCTATATTGCTTCTAAAATTATGATGTAATTTCATTACTTTCACACCAATTATACTGGCACTAACCAAGCTCAGTATAAAATGACTATCAAAGACTCTAACCAATTTACTGACAGGCTATGCCTGGAGAAGTACAAAACAATATTGAATACTAGTTTTATTTGCTACTGATATTTATTTATAGAAAGTGGCAGCTATAATTAATGTAGTCAGAGTTCATAACATGTAAATGGGCTGCTAAAACACAGTGAAACTAGATATATTTTAAAAATTGCAGCCAACTTGCCTCACAGAGGCAGAGTGGTGTTGTGCATTCAACTCTAAAATGGCACCCCGTGGAGGTTTCAGAATTCTTTTTGAATTGCCATTGCTTCTTTGCACTTTCAGGATTGGCCAGCTGGAATCCAGAGGCAGTGACATTACTTGCTTTGCCAATAGATTCAGCCGTAGTTTAATGATAAGTGAAGTCTAACAAGATTTCTTCAATAAATATGGATCCAGGTTTCCTGCAGTTTTTTTTCTTCCTGTATAGATGAACCAAACTATTTATTTAAAAGTCTGTTATCCTTCCCTAAAAGAGAAGCAGAGGACAATGGAGTCATGAAAGAATACACTAATGATACTAAATAATTCACCAATTATTTACTGCGAGCTCCTTATGTAGAAAGACTATGAAAATAGCTGTGAATTTCAAGAACTCAGAATGGGTTCTATGATGCAAGGTGGAAACCACAAAATGTTGTGCAGTCACCAGTCTCTCTAGCCAGACAGACAACGATTCACATCTTGAGTTGCCCATCCATCAGATGTGCAGATAAAGCCAATCCTTTAGCCTTCCTGGTCCTGAGTTTGCTTCTCTGCCAAAAGGATAAGTACCTAATAGGTCATAGGGTTTTTGTCTGGATTGAATATGATATTTATAAAGTATCTACTGCAGGGCTTGGCACATAGTGCTCAAAAAGTAATGCTTTTGGTGCTGTTACTATTATCAATGCTATTATTATAATGAAATAAATGCTCATGAAGCACATTAACATGATGCTGGTAGGCATATAAAGGGGGCTCGACCATGAAGAATGGAAAGGATTTTATCATATAGAAAAGGGTACAATTTGGGCAGCAAAAGGAAAAGGAACAATTAGAATAAGCAGAATCATGAAGACATGTGACTTTGCATATACTCTGGTTGCCCTACACAGGTGTGATCATACAGCTTGCTTTTCCAATAGAATGGGAGCATAACATATGTATCGCTTCTGAAGGAAAGCATACAAGAGCCTGTCCAACATGTTCCATGCTCCCTCCTCCCAGCCATTTTCTGCAGGTGCTGTCAGCCTGCATCCCTGAGTGAGGAGGACAGAAAGCGGAGTTCTCAGTCAACTTGTAATGATTATGAAATAAACCTTTGTTATTTTAAGTCACAGTTAATGTTGTTTCAAGTCAGTAATACAGCCTATGTCCATCCGTGGCATATTTGGGGAGTAAGTGTGGTTAGAATATAAAGTGAAGAGATTAAAAAAAAACCTGGGGATGAAACTGTCAATGACCATAAAGAACCTGGAATGTTATTATGAAGAGTATGGACTTTGTTCTAAGCAACATTAAAACATCAGACTTACTCTATGCATTTCTAACATGGATAGTTGACATAGATTTATAAAATATGACATGTGGCAGGTAAAAACCAGAGGCAGAAAGAAGCTCTCACAGTAGACAGTAACCAAAGAAACAGGAATATGAAGGGAAATAGGAGGGGGGAAATTAGAGAGCCTTCAAAGTATCGGTGGAATATGTTAGGTAAATTTATAGGATATAAGAGAGCCGAGAAACAACAAAAAATGTGTATAACCTCTTAATCGGTTAACAAAGTTAACAAAGTGTGCTGCATTAGGTAACACAAGGAAAATCATTAACTGAATGCATGTGATTTCAAAAAGTCTAACCTTTGGAAATGTAGGGATACTTACACAAATCATCTTGTGTGTAGACAATAGGGTACATTTAGGGAAGTTATTAGAGCTACTTTAAGAGATGCATAAACTTCATGAATAATTATCATAGTCACTCAAAAATTTTAAGTTATCATCATTTATGAACTATTTGTAATGAAATAAACAGGAAAACTAGACCAAATAGAAGTGAGAGTAAATAATTATGACGATCTCCATCATGGGTTCTGTGCCTAATGATTCCTATAATTTCATTTAAAAACTATTTGCAGTAAGATATTAAATCAAAATTTGTTATATGTGTGCAAAGCATTAATTTTCAAAGATGCCCAATTAACAAATATAATTTCTTTTCTGGAATATATTAGCATGCTTGCATAAAGAATTTAAATAGCAATGTATTCTTTTGTATAATACTAATTGGATGCTAACAAAAATGTACTTAATCAGGAAAGAAATAAAATACGTAAGTTCTTAATTGTTAAAATTCATTAAGTATTGGTCTCTTCTACTAAACGTTGAGCTTACTGATGTCAGGGGCAATATGATTTTCCTTCTTTGAAATTTCAGCTCATAGTAAGTACTCAGTTAATTCTTCTTCGTTATAGGAACTGAGTCAGTGATACTTTCTGATGCAAAACATTCAAAGATGTTTTCATGTGTCTAGTATAAATCTCCTGAGAAACAATTTTATGGTAATTCAGAGCACTACACATAAAAAGAATGACAAACAATGAATGTTCCTAGAAATACCCATAGTTTCAGAATGTAATTATGTTCAAAAACACTGGCATAAATTCTTTAGAAAAGAGCTTCAAATTGTTGGGCTATTAATATGGAGTAATTTTATTTTTCCCAATAATTGCCACCAACTGCTGTGGTTACTCCCTCTCACTCTGGGTAGCAGACTTTATTAGGAGTAAATACAGCAGTCTGACTCCCTAACTTTTCATTCTTTTTTTGCTTGTTTACTAGAACAGTATAATTCTATTTTTAAAACAGTCCCGTTGCTTTGAGATCATCACTCCAACACTTGAATTATATCAGACTTGGGACTTCAGTATCTTGGGCCTCAGGTAGAGCTTCTCCTGTTCTGAGACATAACTCTTTTCTTATGTTAGCATCATCTGGAATCAATGTCTATTTGTTTGACCTTTCTTAAAACTCCAGTATTCCTTATGACAAGGGGCTCTCTGTACCACTGGTGGTTCTGCACTATATTTATTGACAGAAACTCACCTGGGAGCATCATACGTGGGGGTCCCATAGGACTTGGAGTCCAGGCAAGACTGTGGCCTCCAATCTTACCCATCTTCCATAATCACCAAATTCATGTACAATGAGTTCCATATCACTTGGCAACTGAAAAATTGAGGTGGTAGCACTGGATTTCTTTTTGTCCTTCCATCTCAATGTCTGCTTGCAAGGTTCCTTTGCTCTTTGTATTAGTCGGCTTGGGCTGCCATACCAGTAGCATAGACTGAGTGACTTAAACAACGGGAATGTATTTTCTCACAGTTCTGGAGCTGGAAGTCCAGCATGGTTAGGTTTTGGTGAGAGCTTTCATCTTGGCTTGCAGATGACCACCTTCTCCTGTATCCTCGGATGGTGGGGAGAGAGAGAGATTTCGAGAGAGAGAGAGAGAGAGAGAGCAAGGTCTTTGGTGCCTCTTCTTATAGGGCACTAATTCCAGCATGAGAAGCCCACCCTCGTGACCTCATCTAAATGTAATTAACTCCCCAAAGGGCCCATCTCTAAATCCCATTACATTGAAGGTTAGGGCTTCTTCAACATATACATTTGGGGGGGACACAATTCAGTCTATAGCAATGTGCCAGCAGCAAGTTGGGCACCTTAGCAATATCCAATCAGTCAATAACTCTTGCTATAATTACTTCCTAATTTTATGACCAATTCCTTTTTTTATGGGCTCTGTACCTGACTCTATTATGGGGAGGAGGTGTACCACTTTTTCCTTCTACAGCAGGGATGTGAGGGGAGAGGGCATTCTCTTTTCAAAAACACTGCATTTACTTAAAATGTGATTATGTTCTTCAGTCTTTTTCCCAGTCATCCTCCTGTGTTGCCCTGGGAGCATGGTGAGGTGGGCAGTGTTAGTCCCTTGATTGGGCTGTCCTCTCAGCAAGCACTGGTTACTTTTAGAACTTGGACTATGGTGTTCCTCATGCTTCCTGTGTTCAGCTATGACCTCAGCCAGTAGTGATTCTTAAAAAGAGGATCCCACCTAGAATTTAACATGATTCCTCTTAAATTTGAGCTACATGAAATTGCTAATATTTTACATAAAATGGCAATGCCATACAGTGTAACTCAGTCCATTTGTGTCCATCAAGATTATAATCTGCTCATGTTTTGAACTGTGGGGACCAGGTAGAGAGAGGAGTTATCCTTAGAATATTTTTCTTGTTTGGTGATTGGAAACCATGGGGTATAATGCTATCGCTGTTCATGGTAATACACTGACCACCTCCCCGTACCCTGGTCTCTAACAAAGTGGGAAGCATCAATTTGCCATAGTTTGACTGTAGCAGATTTGCTACATGTGACAAATGACAAACATATTGGAAACTCTCTATTAGAACAATGCTGCCTCTGTGCTCTGAATTTACTTCCTAAGACACTGTCATCATCAATAGGAAGTGGTATAATAACAGAACAACTGCATTCTAGCCATCCATTTAAATCTTACCAACTTTAACTCAGTTTGACTTAAAGACTTGCCCATACCCAAAGCACAACTTACTTTCTAAGTTATTTCCAGATGCCACTTTTAGTTCCAATGGGAGTGAATCAAACACGTGCCTGTGTCCCTTTGGAGTATGCTGCTCTCACATTGTTGGCATGCACCTTGAGGGCATCTCTCTCACAAGGCAGATAGCTAGTTTGACCGCTAAAATGGTTTCCAGTTATAGTATCATTGGAATTATCCTCTCTTTAATCACTCATTCATAAATGGCTTTTATGATTTCCAATTTTACAGTAAAAACCTGAACATTTTTTTATGTCATATTTCAAGAAAATAATATTTTTTGAACTAGGTTTAAATTATAATAATTTGCTTCTAAAAGAAATCCTATTCAGTGAACATATGAAGTATACCTCAGAGAGCAGGGAGTCTACATTGTGAAGTTATTGACACTTGCTCTCATGAAATGATGCAAAAGAGGGTCACCTACGTGGTACAGTTGGTTAAGTGTCTGCCTGCCTTTGGCTCAGGTCATGATCCCACGGTCCTGGGCTCGAGCTCTGCATCAGGCTCAGCAGGGGAGCCTGCTTCTCCCTCTCCCTCTGCCCCTGCTCCTGTGCTCTCTCTCTCTCATTCACTATGTCTCTCAAATAAAATCTTAAAAAAAAGGAAACGATGCAGAAGAATTATGAAATCTTAGAAACCTCTGAAACAATGAGGACACTTATGCTTTCTTTTCATCTTTATGATTCTATTTCCCATTGGCCAAATCACATTCACATTTAGCCTAAATTCATACAAATTTACCAGTGTAAAAATTGGGAAAAATTCTAAATAATTAAAAAATTGTAGTTAAAGCTGCTTTTTGCTACTATGAAATGAATTATTTTCTAGTTTGTGTACAAAGACCTACCAAATTTAATAACCATTGTAAAAAAAACATCTGTGTTAGTCTTAAGCTCTGGACACTACTTTCCTCAGGCTTTGTAATACAGATATCTTTAATGATTGTTTTTCCATTCTGAGGTAATTTTTATGTAATTGGGATATATCTGTTCTGGATAATTCATTTCAAGAACCTCACAAACTAATGCTGTTGACATTATAATAATGATAAAAATGGAGGTGTGCTTCTCAACTGGGAAGAGATATTTTTTTAGGTTTAACCAAATAAGCTGCCAGAGTGTTCTTATAAGTTAGTATATAATGTTAATAGAGATGTAAGGAACTAATGAATTTAAAGCCAGACCTCTAGTGTCTCTAAGAAAACTCTGTTAGCTGAAGTTTATTAGATAAGAGTAAAAGTAGTTAATTTCTCTTTTATAGTGACAGATCATCCTATGTATAATAATTTTTCCCTATTATTGCATGTAATATGACAGTATTTTTATGATTACTTTATCCACTGGGTCTGGAACTATTTATAACATATTTAAATTAAAACTAAGTATTCAAGTGTCCAGATAAGCAAAGGTTTTGCCCTATCTCAAAATACATGCCTATATAAGCCCAATGTCTATTCTTGCTATTCCTTATATTAATTTTTTTCCTTATGAGATTTTACTAATTGTCTGGCCTTATATGATAGGGAGTAATTGGTTTCTTAAGGAATAATTAGTTTTATTAAGACTCACTTAATAAAAAATGTATTGTGATTTACTTGGAGGTCATAGGCAGGCAAATTAAATAATAAAATCCTAACAATGAAGCATACCTACCTGTATTGTATGAAGAAATAATAAATAACCAGATACTGAATTGATAATCCTTAAGGACATTGAATTTTGAGACAGCAACAGCGATTGCCAAAATTTGTCCAGCTCCTTTCTCCATTTGGTCAGCTGAAGAAACAGATCTGCATTTAGAAATGTATCTCAGAATCGAAGATGACTGTGGGATTTGCATTCAGATTCTTGGCATTGTTGCATATTATTAACTATAAAATTGCAATAATCCACTTTAAGTTTTCCTCATGTAATTGATAATTCTGGGGGTATCCAAAAGTCACAAAATTCTGCCTGGTAAATACACATTCATTACAAACTGTGCATTTTGATATTGTAGAATTCATTTTAAGAAATGTAATCTAAAATTCTTCACAGTAACGGATGACATACTCAATCTTTTACGTATATTCACCATATTTGGTCACTGGATGGTTTCACAGCCCATGAAAACTCAGAAGAAAATATTCTATGGAAAAAGAAATCACAAGAAAAATGTAAAAATGCTGTAACTCCTTAAGATATTGTACTCTTTTTATTCAGGATTAATGTCAATACTGAAGATACATTTGAAATAAACACATTTCAATAAGGCTTAACCGCAAAATAATCTAGTTATTTCTAGTCTGAAGCAAAATTATCACTGTCACAGAATCCGAAAATAAGAAAAAAACGATGTGAATATCCCATTCAAAAGTTGGTTTATCCTTAGATGTTCACAGATATTGGAGGAAAAATTCAATCAATAAGAAAAGAGCAAGGTAGCCAAGCTGTGTCTCATTAGAGACTATCTGAGAGCACCTTCTGGAAAAACAGTTTTGCATAAGAATTCTAAAACAAGCTATTGTTTTGCTTTGCCTTCTACCTATATTCTTTACCTATATCCACTCAGGCCATGACACTTTTGTAAATTCAAGTACGAAATAGGTCTGTGAGATAGCCCCAAATCAAATAAAAGATATCATTACTTCAATTTATCATGGAGAAGCCACTAGGAGCCTGAACAATGTTAAACCCTAAAATAATCTCAAGTGAGTCAATGTCCCTCCCACCCAGTTTCTGGTTTTTTAAGCAGTTTGAATGTTAAGGATATTAATGATACAGCTCTAATTGGAACAAAGCCCAGAGCATACACAGAGCATATACAGAGCATACCGATATTCAAGAAAGACTGTATTGTAATATAGAACTACAAAGGCTAGATCACTCATGAATATTTGTAGATGCATAAAACCCTTAAATATTTTCTTAAAGATTATTTATGCCCATTACTAAACTTCTTTAAATTCAACATCTTATATAGAGAATAAGTTTTAAAAATGTCCTGCTTGGAGGGGAGGTGGGGGGGGGATAGGCTAAATGGGTGATGGGTATTAAGGAGGGCACTTGTGATGAGCACTGGCTGTTACATGTAAGTGATGAATCACTAAATTCTACTCTTGAAACCAATATTACACTGTATGTTAACTACCTAGAATTCAAATAAAAACTTGAAATAAAAAAAGTCACTTCCCATTCACAACCAAAAAAATAAAAATAAATAAAAATGTCCTGCTTAAACTTATTTTAAAAGCTCTAGGATCTTTCAGCGAAGGGCTTCAGAGTTTTGTTCTCATAAATTTGCTTATGGCTATAAATTATAAAGCTTCAAGAAAAGTAAATCTAAGTAGACTAATATCTCATCAATTTAAAAATCACACTTGGTAAATCACAGGTTTGTGCTATTTATTTGTAAAATTTACGTGTACTGGACATTTACAGTTGTCAACTTAAAAATTACACTTTAACTGATCAGATGTTATAGACTCCGAGTAGACTGTTGCCTTTTCAGTGGGGCGCCTGGGTGGCTCAGTCAGTTAAACGTCTACCTTTGGCTCAGGTCATGATCCCAGGGTCCTGGGATGGAGCCCCATATTGGGCTCCCTGCTCAGCAGGGGAGTCTGCTTCTCCCTCTCTCTTTGCCCCTGCTTTTGCTCTCTCTCTTTCTCAAATGAATAAATAAATTCTTTAAAAAAAAAATGGCTAGTGAGAGACATAGAGAAGGCCATTTACAATGCAAAGCACCATTTTATTACTATCCTACAGATAGATATGAGTTCTTTATTGCAAGTATTTCATACAGTTTTCCTTTCACCCTTCATGATCATTCATCTTTGAATAAAAGCTACAACATTTTATTCTTACAATTTCCTAGGGAGTAAAAAATGTAGTCAAAGCGGTAAACTCTGAATTAAATTAGAGATGGCAAATATATCTTCTAATTTAGGGAAACTGTTGATATTTGCAATGGGTTATAGTGCCTTGAGTTTGATATTTTTGTAGGTATGTGTTTGTAATACATCTCCTTTAAGAAAATGTGAAAATAACTTTTTTTGTCATTTGAAAGAAATAGTTTATTCTGACTAGAAGTTGTAGCTTATTAAGCTTCAATACATGACATCTAAAGTAAAAAACTGTTGCATTAGTTCTTCTTGAATAAATCATAAAAATACTGAAAATGGAAATGGGGAAAAATGTTACAATTTAGCTAGTCTATCCCCCGAGGCTACAATAAAATTGTCCCTTGAAATATATTCTCCACTGTTTTATCTTCCCCATCGTAAGCCATTAAGTGGCCCCTGTTCAAAATACACTGGGTAATTGCTGTGCTTGACTCATCACAATATGCACACATGACAGATTTCTAATCTTTAGAGGCACATTTTGTGGTGGTTGGATTATCACACATGCAAACACCACAACCAACCCTCTCATGACGGAATATGCTTTTCAAATGCTAAATTAAACATGACGTAGAACAGGGATTGGCTAACTATGACACGTGGGCCAAATCCAGCCCCACTGTCTATTTTTGTGAATAAGGTTTTATTGGAACACAACTACTTTCATTTGTATTTACATACATATTTGTCAGTGGCTACTTTTGTACTCCAGTGGTAATGCTGAGTAGTTGTGACAGAAACTGAATGACCTACAATGGCAAAATGTATGCAATCTGATCCTTTACAGAGAAAATTTGCTGACTTTTGGTGTAGTGGTCCTAATTGAAGAAAGTCAAGACTGGCTTGCTTTTCCCATCCAAAATATTGTATCTGTGTATATGCACTACAAAATTTCATCCTCTGTTCAAAATACGTGGCTTCCTGATATTATTTGTTCCCTTTATTCTACAGTGATCAATTGGGATACATTAAGTATTGTAGATTTATTATTTATTGTTTGTAATTTTAATTAAAATATTTCAGGCTCTTCTTTCCTGCCGATTAGGTGATATTCATGTGAAGAACAGCGAAGGCTAAGTTATTAAGCTTTGCCACCCTCCCTCCAGTGCCTAAGATTGTGTTTTATACACAACAGTAACTCAGTTTGTGTTGAGTTTATATCATTTACATTTCAAATCGATTGCTCTAATAGATGGAATTCTGACATATTTTAAAAAGTGAATGGTTTTATTTCTGTAATTTCATTAGATTTCCATCAGCTGTCTGGTATTTAAATGACTATTTGAAATGCAAATATCCAACTGAATAAACCCCAAATTGTGTGATAAGAATATGCGTCTACAATAAAAACTTTTGGGGTAATAGGGTAGAGAAGTTCTGTTGTGACCTACTCTGCAACCCACTATTCATTAATTCTCACAATCCCCTTAGATCACTGAGATCAAGAATACTTAAAAGTAGTCTTTCAAGTACTGTTGAATCCCCACAGGTTTTACCTATACTGTGATGTTTTATTTTTTTTTTTTAAGAACAACTTTTCCTTTCACTTTCCTGCAAAGTTTAATTCTTTTATTAAAAACACAAGAAAGCCCTCACTGTGGATATACATGCATATAGCCATTTTAACATTGTAAGGATGAAAGATTGTAAGAAAGTTCAGGCATGGTTTTCGCAGCTGGAGCACTTGCGTCCAGAATGGGGGAGAGGACCGCTGCTCTAAGTCTAGAACATTTCCTGTAGTGGTCTTTCACATGGAGTTGTATCGTTTTTACTTCAAATGTGCACGTTAGCAATTTAGAGAGGTTAGATAAAATGTCTGAATGTTAATGGTTTAAGTCGTGATTATTAATACGATTCTAGTGATTTTAAATCGATGATGCAAATATATCGTTAACTTCACAACTTAAATTTGGCTTATTATATTTTTGTGATTGCCTAGACACTTATATTTTACATTTTCTGCTTATTTTAACAAGGAAGAGACTTGTCCTAGATGGATGCAATTATTGACAGTTTCCGGTTTCTCAGTACCGGCTAGAAGTCATCCCCTCTTGCTAGAAGTGCGACGTTCATGAGGCTACGTTGCAAAGCTTCTAGCAATCTAACTGCCGAAGAGGATTAGAAAAGGGGTCTGAGCTTGTTATAGTCTCAACCCACCCAGGTAATCAAAAAATGCAGTACATGATCACATGCTTATGAAGCCAAATGGCTTACTGGTGACGTGGATCTTTTCTACAAGTGACAATCCTCAGAAACCACTAACTTTCCTAGCTCACCCTCCCCATATTAAACAGAGAAAGAAACAGACTCTTAGCAGTCATTTATATGTTCAATTTTCAGTTTAGAAAATATGGTTAAAATCTAAAGAAATCTCCCCTAAATGGTAATTATAGGGACCCTTTCATTTTTTAATGAAAAAGATTAACAAAATGTCTAGTAATAAAGCATAATTGTGGTGAATATCATAGATTTATAATATACCATAAGTTCCCAGAGCTTCTCCAATTATTGCCCAATATCACTTTGGAGATAGAATATTAAAAATAGATTTAGGAAACAATAAAAAAGATAAGTGGGGGAAAGTCCATTCTAAGATATGCTTCTCTCAGATTTAGTAAGCAGTTTTGTTATATATTGTCCTAAAGTCACAAACCCAAGTACTACCAGAGGAATTGAGAAACCAGGTAAGCCTGATGCTAAGAGGAGAATGTGTTTGCCTTGTCATGCTTTTTACTCGCTCACTTTGGAGAATGGCCTGGCGACATTCATATTCTAACTAGATGTTTCTGCCAAAAAGCTCCTGAAATCTGTGTATAAATGATTCCTGAAGAAAATGACTTTCAGGGGTGTTTTCTATCTTGTGGCTCTTTGGGGGAATAAAAGAACACATTTATGGTATTTTTCTCAAATCGGACCAAGGCAGTTATTTGTTGTGAATGACGCTTTTAGAATTGCACACTGGATTGCTTAGTATCACAGGACATAGGACACAGACAGCAGTGGAGCAAAAAGCAACAAAAGTAATGAAAGTAAAGACGCAGAACTGTATGGCCACACTGAATAGGACCCATACCTTTTGGAACACTGGCAGTCTCTCTGTAGGGAAAGCCGTAGAAACAGAATTGTTTCCACAAATGTGCAGGTTCTTTAGGAGGCAACAATTGGGAGGTCTCCTGAAAGCAAAAACCTTCTTCTTTTAAAGACAATGTTTGTGTGTCAACTTCAGAATGGCTCATTGAAGAGAATAAACCACAAATTTAAAGAATTAAGTGTTGTTTTCACAAATTTCATCATTGTATTCCATAGCAGAGTAAATATATCCACTTTTTCTAAGGCTTTTGCCTTGGAGACATACAACAAAGCAATATTTTAAAGCCATGGTTTTCAAACTTTAATGTACCTTCAAACAGAAAGCTTGTTAACCTGCCCAGGTAATTCTGATTCAGAAGAATCAATTTATTGCTTATTTGGTTGTTTTTCATGGCCATGATTTTCATTTAAATGACTGTTAGCTACCTGGAATATTGAATTGATTTTAAAGTTCTTATGCCTCACTCTCTTTTGCTATTCAAATTGGGGCCTAGATACTGCATTTTTTAAAAAAAAATATTTTATTGATTTATTTGACAGAGAGAGCACAAGCAGGGGGAGTAGCAGGCAGAAGGAGAAGCAGACTCCCTGTTGAGCAGAGAGCCCAATGCAGGGCTCCATCCCAGGACCCTGGGATCATGACCTGAGCCGAAGGCAGACGCTTAACCAACTGAGCCACCCAGGCGCCCCTAGATGTTGCATTTTTTATAAGCTCCCAGATGATGCTGGAGCTGCTGCTCTGAGGAACAAGTTTGAGTAGAAAGATCAAAAGGTCTTAGTGGTTAAAATTAGATGCTGTTCAATGGATATAAATTTTCAGTTATGCAAGATGAAAAAGTTCTAGAGTTCTTCTGTACAACATTGTGCCTATAGTTAACAATACTATAGTGTACACTTAAAATTTTGTTGAAAAGGCAGATTCCCTGTTATGAATATTAATTTTTTTGCCACAATAAAAAAAAGAAATGAGTGAGCTGCAGGTCATTTTCTCCATGGCTACAACTACATATTGATGTCTTATCTGTTCTTGTAACTTTCTTTTAGACTGGCAAAGTAAGCTGCCTCAGTTTGCAGAACAGCTCTGTGTCCTAGCGACCATTTCCTAGAAGATTTCTTAGAAATCTCCAGGCATAAACAAAAGAAGTCATAAGATTTCAATATGGTAATTTAATCTGGGGAACATCGTTGCCCATTTCTTGCTTTTTTTTTTTTTTTCAGGTTGACTAGTGTCCCCTCAGGAACACAAACCCTGAACATGTTGGTCGTGGGGGTAGGATTTACAGATCACTTGTTGATACAGATCAGAGTTCGAGTTCTCTATTTAGTGAGTAGCATATTTACAATACAAGTTTGTTCGCTCATTTGTTTTTGAGGAAGATTTTCTAGATTGGCAAAATCATTCCAAACTGTACAGAAAAAAAGACCGGTCTTGATGTACTCTTAAAATGATAATGATATCTAGAGTAGATAGCGTCTTTTTGTTTGTTTGTTTTTCATTTTTTAAAATTTTAATTCCAATATACTTAACATACAGTGTTTTATTAGTTTCAGGTGACAATATAGTGATATAACAATTGTATACATTGCTCAGTGCTCATGATGATAAGTGTGCTCTTAATCCCCTTCGCCTACTTCACCTCCATCCCCCCACCCATCTTTTTTCATGTGTCCGTTGGCCATTTGTATGTCTCCTTTGGAGAAATACCTGTTCATGTCTTCTGCCCATTTTTAACTGGATTATTTTGTGTGTATTGAGTCATGTAAGTTTTTTTACATATTTTGGATACTCGGACTTTATTGGATATGCCATTTGCAGATACCTTCTCCCATTTAGTAGGTTGTCTTTTGTTTTGTTGATTTTTGCCCTTGCTGTGCAGAAGCTTTTTATTTTGATGTAGTTCCCATAGTTTATTTTTGCTTTTATTTCCCTGGTCTCATGAGACATATCTAGAAAAATGTTGCTATGGCTAATATTGAGAAATTACTGCCTGTGTTCTCTTCTAGGACTTTTATGGTTTCAGGTCTCACATTTAGGTCCTTAATCCATTTTTGATTTGTTTTTGTGTATGCTGTAAAAAGTGGTCCAGTTTCATTCTTTTGCATGTAGCTGTCCAGTTTTCCCAACACCATTTATTGAAGAGACTGTCCTATTCCCATTGCATATTTTGCCTCCTTTGATTGACCATATAATCGTGGGTTTATTTCTGGGCTCTCTATTTTGTTCTTTCGATCTATTTGTCCATTTTGTGCCAGTACTATACTGTTTTGATTACTAAAGCTTTGTAACTTGAAATCTGAAATCATGATACCTCCCATTTTGTTCTTCTTTTCCAAGATTGCTTTGGTTACCTGGGGTCCTTTGTGGTTCCATACAAATTTTAGGATTATTTGTCTTAATTTTGTGAAAAATACTGTTGGTATTTTGATAAAGATTGGATTAAATCTGTAGATTGCTTTGAGTACTATGGACATTTTAACAATACTATTCTTCGAATCCATGAGCATGGAATGTCTTTCCATTTCTTCATGTCATCTTCAATTTCTTTCATCAATGTTTTATAGTTCAGAGTACAGGTCTTTTACCTCCTTGGTTAAGTTGATTCCCAAATTTATTCTTTTTGGTACAATTATAAATGAGATTGTTTTCTTAATTTCTCTTTCAGGCACTTCATTATTAGTGTATAGAAATGCAATAGATTTCTGTATGTTGATTTTGTATCCTGTGACCTTGCTGAATTCATTTATCAGTTCTAGTAGTTTTCTGGTGAAGTCTTTAGGGTTTTCTATAGAAAGTATCATGTTATCTGCACGTAGTGAAAATTTTATTTCTTCCTTACCAATTTGGATACCATTTACTTATTTTTGTTGTCTGACTGCTGTGGCTGGGACTTCTAGTACTATGTTGAATAAACATGGTGAGAGTGGGCATCCTTGTCTTGTTCTTGATCTTAGGAGAAAAGCTCTCAGTTTTTCCCCATTGAGTATGATGTTAGCTGTGGGTTTTTCATAGATGGCCTTTATTATATTGAGGTATGTTCCCTCCAACCCTACTTTTTTGAGGGTTTTTATCATGAATGGATGTTCTACTTTGTCAAATGCTTTTGCTGTACCTATTGAAATGATCGTGTAGTTTTATCCTGTCTCTTGTTTTTATTTTATTTTATTTACTTACTTTGGGGGGAGGAGGGAGAGAGAGAGAGAGAAGGAGCACAAGAGCAGGGGGAGGGAGAAGGAGACTCCCCACTGAGCAGGGGCCCACTGCTGTGCGTATTCCCAGGACTCTGAGATAATGATCTGAGCCCAAGGCAGATAGTTAAATGACTGAGCAACTCAGGCACCCCTTATTTCCTTTCCTTCTATTGCTTTGGGGTTTTGTTTGTTCTTCTTTCCTAGCTCCTTTAGGTGTAATGTTAGGTTGTTTATTTGAGATTTTTCTTGCTTCTTGAAGTAAACCTGTATTGCTATAAACTCCCCCCTTAGAACAGCTTTTGCTGCATCCCAGAGATTTTGGAACATTGTGTTTTCATTTTAATTTGTCTCCATGTATTTTTTTTATTTCCTCTGATTTATTGGTTAACCCATTCATTGTTTAGTAACATGTTATTTAACCACCATCTATTTGTGTTCTTTCCAGATTTTTTCCTGTGATTGACTTTTAGTTTCATAGAGTTGTGGTTGGAAAACATGCATAATAGGACTTCAATTTGAATTTGTTGAGACTTATTTTATGGTCTAATATGCGACATCTGTTTTGTAGAATGTTCCATGTGCACTTGAAAAGAATGTGTATTCTGCTGTTTCAGGATGGAATGTTCCGAAGTTATCTATTAGATCCATCTGGTCCAATGTGCCATTCAAAACCACTGTTTCCTTGTTGATTTTCTGTTTGGATGATCTATCTATCCATTGATGTAAATAGGGTGTTAAAGTCTCCTACGCTTATTGTATTGCTGTCAATTACTTCCTTTATATTTGTTATTAGCTGCTTTATGTAGTTGGATGCTCTCATGTTGGGTGCATAAATATTTGCAATTGTTATATTTTCTTGTTGGATTGTCCCCTTTGTGTTTATATAGTGTCCTTTCCCTCTTGCTATAGTCTTTTTTGTCCAATATAAGTGTTGCTACTTCAGTTTTCTTTTCACTTTCATTTGCATGATAAATGCTCTTCCATCCCTTCACTTTCAATTTGCATGTGTCCTTAGGTCTGAAATGGGTCTCTTGTAGGCATTATATAAATGGGTCTTGCTTTTTTATCCATTCAGTCACCCTATGTGATTTGATTGGAGCATTTAGTCCATTTACATTCAAAGTAATTATTGGTAAGCATGTACTTACTGCCATTTTGTTACTTGTTTTTGTGGTTGTTTTTGTAGTTCTTCTGTGTTATTTTCTTTTCTTGCTCTCTTCTCCCGCTGTTTGCTGGCTTTCTTTAGTGATATACTTGAATTCCTTTCTCTTTATTTTTTGCATATTTATTACTGGTTTTCGATTTGCAGTTACCATTAGATTTATATGTAACATCTTTGCATGTAGCAGTTTACATTAAGTTGATGGTCACTTAAATTTGAACCCATTTTTTATGCCTCTCCCCCATCACATTTTAGGTATATGGTATTATATTTTACAACCTTTTATTTTGTGAATCCCTTGACTGATTTTTATGGATTACTTATTTTTACTGCTTCAGTGCTTCCTACTTTTCTTACTCCTACTTATGATCTTTCCTTTCCACTCAGAGTCCCTTTAACATTTCTTGAAGGGCTGGATTAGTGGCCATGAATTCTTTTAACAATTTTTTGTCTGGGAAACTATCTCTCCTATTCTGAATGATAACCTTGCCACATAGAGTGTTCTTGGCTTCAGGGTTTTTTGTTTATTTGGTTTTTTGTTTGTTTGTTTGTTTGTTTTTCTCTTTCATCACTTTGAATATATCATGCCACTGTCTTCTGGCCTGCAAAATTTCTGCTGAGAAACCAGCTGATAGCCTTATGGGGTTTTCCTTGTGTCCATTTTCTTTTTTCTTGCTGCTTTTAAACTTCTCTCTTTATTACTACTTTGTGCCATTTTAATTACTATGTGTCTTGTTGTGGACCTCTGAGGGTTGATTTCATTGAGGGTGGTCATCTTTTTATTAGACACAAAAAGGCAAAGCCACTTTTAGAGAAGACAATTGAACATTATAAAATTTAACTAAAATTTTGAATAACCACTCAAATATATACTGCAAAAGCTGATTTTAAAAGAAAACACAGGACATAAATATGTATACATGGAGGTTTTAAACAACATATATTTAGAGGCTAGCACTGTACATGTGTCACACATGATACTGAGTGGGAAATCATTATAAAGAGATCCATCCAAGATTGTTGTGGCCAAAAGTCTGTTTAATGCTATCACACAAGTTCCGTAGAACTTGCAATGGTTTCCATGATTCTGGCCAATGGGGAAAATCAGTTTTCAATTTGGATGCCAATCGGGAAGTTAGTTGGTTCTCAAAACATTATAAAACATAGCTTCTTTCCCTGTAGTATGATCAGCCTCATAGACTAAGAAACATTGAGATATAGGAGATAGGCAGGAAGCCAATATGCCTCATAAACATAAGCAGAAAAGCACAAGCCAGCAGAACTGAAGCCAGTGTGAGACACAGAGAAGACAGAAGAACTTGGAAGGAAGCAGAGGAATACTCGTGGAAGAAGAATGGAAAAAGTATTCCCAGCAATAGTGGCCTATTCTAGGTTTTTAGTGAGTGACTCGGAAACAGAGATTGATATTAGGATGGAATTATTTAGCAGTCAAATTATGTTAAGTATACTTAGACTTAAATTAACAGCATCACAATATATATGTTTCCAGGGGCGCCTGAGTGGCTCAGTTGGTTAAGCAACTGCCTTCGGCTCAGGTCATGATCCTGGAGTCCCGGGATCGAGTCCCACATCAGGCTCCCTGCTCAGCAGGGAGTCTGCTTCTCCCTCTGACCCTCCCCCCTCTCATGTGCTCTCTCTCTCCTCTCATCCTCTCTCTCAGATAAATAAATAAAATCTTTAACAAAAAAAAAAAAAAAAAAAACAATATATATGTTTCTGATTTCATGTTGTGTTTTAAATCACTCGGATTAGATCATTTATGTTCATAAAGTTCTGACTTAAAGAAATCTCATGTAATGTATACATATTTAGATATCCATTAGATATTGCCTACCTTTAGCAGTTGAATTTTTGTGGGAGAAATTACTAGCTCTCTGTATAGAATGTTTTTGCTATAAATTTTGATTTGTAATTTCTACTTTCATATGTTATCATAATAAGGTAAAAATTATGGTTTTGTGAAGAATTTTTAGATTTCCCTCTAATGTCGATGTATTCCCAGGTTTAGCCGTGCTTTCTTTTCGAAACTAAGGAGAAAGCTCCCTTACCAGTTATTATTTCTGATTATGTAAATCTTTAAAAAAAAAGCTCACTTATATTGTAACTCTTACCTTATACTCTTGCTCTCAGTAGCCATCTTGAAGTTGGTAGCACAGGTACTAAAAATATGCTTCCTCCAGGAAATTTTCCTAGATTTGTAAAGCCCGGTTTTACCCCAAATTTGCAGAAAATGCATGCTAATCTTTTCCTCTTATCTTCATGTAATCTTGTCTCCCTGAGGACAATGAGCTGTCACTTCCACCTCATGCCTTTCCTACGCCATTGTCTTTTTTAGGTCATTATTCCTGACAATGGAAATCTTGTGTACAGAACTATAGAAAATACTGCTCTACAATATCAATCCACTATTCTTATATTGATGAATCCATATAAAATTCCTCAAAAAATATTTTCTTTCAATCACAAAGTCAAAAAATAAACTAACTAAAAATAAGTAAAACAAAATAAATGCAGAGAAAGAACGCATCCAATAGGCCTACCTACACTTAGTGTAGGTAGGTTTATCTATATTAAATAGGCCTATATACTATATACATATACATTATACATTAAAAATGTAGGGAGGTTTAATTACATTGAATTTATATAATTGACCATTGCCTTGAAAACAAGTAGCAGGGCGACCAACTGTCCTATCTTGCTCAGGATAGATGGTGTTTCTCTGGACACAGAACTTTCAGTGTGAAAATCAGTACAGTCCTTGAGTAAACTAAGACAGCTGGTCACCTAAATGGGTATGAGCAGTTTGAATTTCTGGGGCCTGTTTTCCTTACATTTTTAGCAGGTAAATTATATTTTTCTAATTTTGAGCTATTGTTCCATTTGAACAAAAGGAAAAGAGTAGGATAACTAATGATTTACTTTGAAAAGTTAATAAGAAGGAAGAGAAATATTTGAAAATCCCATCAGAGTGACTCATTCAGTTCTTGTGTCTATTGTGCTGGTGTTTTTTTGTTTTTTTGTTTTGTTTTGGTTTGTTTTTGTTTTTTTGACTATGTTAACAGGTTTGGTTCTGTAAGAACTAAATCACTACATTTGTCTGTAAGGTTTAATTACCTTTTATCAAAAAGAAGCCCTGCTGTTAGGGCATCTGGTCAGTCTCTCATCTTTATAAAGCAAAGGGAATACAGGATTCCAGCCACACATCTCGGGGCCCAGTTGGTTCAGTAACATGGCGTTGTCATTCTGCACAGCAACTGTGTCGCTTTGTAATTAAAACTCTGGTGAGTAAGTCTGTCAGGCTCAGTAACTTGTAGATCATGAAAGAAAAGAAATCAAGAGAAATTGACTTCACTACATGAGTCAAATAGCTAAGAAAGAAATAGAACAAAGATGTAACTGTGAAAGTGCACGTACCTTTCAATGTTGTTTCTTGGAGTCACAATGATTTATTTGAGCTTGCCAGGATATTCCTTTTTTAAAAGACCTAATTTACTAACAGTGTGGGATTTTCCAAGTTTTTCACTCCTCTCAGATTGCATTTTCATTTGCTCTAGCAATAAAGATCTCTAATGCACAGACATCGCAATTGAACTCAGTGTGGGAGTCTCTCCAAGGCAGAGAAATTCCCATATATCTTTTTGTCTCGTATGGAACATTTTCAGTCTTCAGGTCCTCAAAATGGAGAACAATTTGGCACTCATTGCAATTTATTATTACTATTGACCTCCTTTGCTGTTTTGGTTCAGTTGAGAAAGCTGTGTGTAACTGTTTTTATTTTTTTAACAGACCAGGTTAAATACCCATAATAACTTATCAGGAAAAATCTGTAATTGGACTTCAACATTTGTTTGTCACTCCAGATCCTGATGGAGTAAATTTTATTTCCTTATTTTGAACTTGGGGAACCTTGACATTTTAGACCTGGAATTCAAAGCTTCAAGCAGCGTAGCCCCACTAGAAATAGGGTCACTATATAGTTTATTGTTAAGAGTGAAATGGGACATTATTAATAATTATGCTTGGATACCTGGTGGAAACCACATTTATCCCAGACAAACTTGAACTTGTAGTGATACTTAAGAGTCTCTAGGGAGAGTATCATGGTGCTCAACTCCAAACTGGATTAAAGTAGGTACCAAGAAAAGAAAGGGAAGTCAAGGAATCAGTATTCATAGCTACCAAGTCTACCCATAAACCTGATCCTACAAGGCAGGGATATGCTGGAAACTCCATCTTAAAAATACTCTCAGCTGGAGGGAATGAAGGAAAAAAAATGTTCATGTAACAAATATTTACCAGTTACTTTATCATGTTCTGGAATGGGACTATTATGGTAAGCCAAAATAGAGTCCTTGCCTTCACAGAGATTATAATTTTGTAAGTAAGACATGAATTAATGAAATAATCACAAAAATAAATGTATGATTACAAAATGAGTTTTAAAAATATAAATAGCAGTACACCATCAGAGAGAGCCCCAATAAATCTGGTGTTCTAGGAAAGGTATATATAGATGTTTTTTAATTGGAGTCAAGTGGTTGGGGAGGTAATCATTTTAGGTGAGAACAGCAAAGGCCTTCTTGGGCAGGCTTGGGTTCTGCTCACTGGGAGCAGCTCCCCTATCCATTCTTCCCCATGGCTCTGGGTTCTGCTCACTGGCTTTTCAATTTTCCTTCATGCTTATGTCTGAAGAGAAATTAGAAAATATGTCTTCCTCCGGCTGAGCAAATTTCTCAGCCTGCTTTCAGTCAGTACAAGGTTGGGAAAGCAAAAGTTGTTTTGTGAGTTAATTAGTCTTTTAGCCTGATGGTTCTTTTTTTTTTTTTTTTTTACTTTTTTTTTTTTTAATTTTTTTATTGTTATGTTAATCCCCATACATTACATCATTAGTTTTAGATATAGTGTTCCATGATTCATTGTTTGTGCATAACACCCAGTACTCCATGCAGAACGTGCCCTCCTCAATACCCATCACCAGGCTAACCCATCCTCCCAGCCCCCTCCCCTCTAGAACCCTCAGTTTGTTTTTCAGAGTCCATCGTCTCTCATGGTTCTTCTCCCCCTCCGATTTCCCCCCCTTCATTCTTCCCCTCCTGCTACATTCTTCTTCTTCTTTTTTTCTTTCTTAACATATATTGCATTATTTGTTTCAGAGGTACAGATCTGAGATTCAACAGTCCTGCACAATTCACAGCGCTTACCAGAACACATACCCTCCCCAGTGTCCATCACCCAGTCACCCCATCCCTCCCACCCCACCCCCCACTCCAGCAACCCTCAGTTTGTTTCCTGAGATTAAGAATTCCTCATATCAGTGAGGTCATATGATACATGTCTTTCTCTGTTTGACTTATTTCGCTCAGCATAATACCCTCCAGTTCCATCCACGTCGTTGCAAATGGCAAGATCTTATTCCTTTTGATGGCTGCATAATATTCCATTGTATATATATACCACATCTTCTTTATCCATTCATCTGTTGATGGACATCTTGGCTCTTTCCACAGTTTGGCTATTGTGGACATTGCTGCTATAAACATCGGGGTGCACGTAGCCTTTCGGGTCCCTACTTTTGTATCTTTGGGGTAAATACCCAGGAGTGCAATTGCTGGATCATATGGTAGCTCTATTTTCAACTTTTTGAGGAACCTCCATACTGTTTTCCAGAGTGGCTGCACCAGCTTGCATTCCCACCAACAGTGTAGGAGGGTTCCCCTTTCTCCGCATCCCCGCCAACATCTGTCATTTCCTGACTTGTTAATTTTAGCCATTCTGACTGGTGTGAGGTGGTATCTCATTGAGGTTTTGATTTGGATTTCCCTGATGCCGAGCGATATTGAACACTTTTTCATGTGTCTGTTGGCCATTTGGATGTCTTCTTTGGAGAAATGTCTGTTCATGTCTTCTGCCCATTTCTTGATTGGATTCTTTGTTCTTTTGGTGTTGAGTTTGATGAGTTCTTTATAGATTTTGGATACTAGCCCTTTATCTGATATGTCATTTGCAAATATCTTCTCCCATTCTGTCAGTTGTCTTTTGGTTTTGTTGACTGTTTCCTTTGCTTTGCAAAAGCTTTTTATCTTGATTAAAGTCCCAATAGTTCATTTTTGCCCTTGCTTCCCTTGCCTTTGGCGATGTTTCTAGGAAGAAGTTGCTGCGGCTGAGGTCGAAGAGGTTGCTGCCTGTGTTCTCCTTTAGGATTTGGATGGACTCCTGTCTCACATTGAGGTCTTTCAACCATTTGGAGTCTATTTTTGTGTGTGGTGTAAGGAAATGGTCCAGTTTCATTCTTCTGCATGTGGCTGTCCAATTTTCCCAACACCATTTGTTGAAGAGACTGTCTTTTTTCCATTGGACATTCTTTCCTGCTTTGTCGAAGATTAGTTGACCATAGAGTTGAGGGTCCATTTCTGGACCAATATCCCTGATGAACATGGATGCAAAAATTCTCACCAAAATACTAGCCAATAGGATCCAACAGTACATTAAAAGGATTATTCACCACGACCAAGTCGGATTTATCCCTGGGCTGCAAGGTTGGTTCAACATCCGCAAATCAATCAACGTGATACAATACATTAACAAAAGAAAAAACAAGAATCACATGATCCTCTCAATAGATGCAGAAAAAGCATTTGACAAAGTACAGCATCCTTTCTTGATCAAAACTCTTCAGAGTATAGGCATAGAGGGTACATACCTCAATATCATAAAAGCCATCTATGAAAAACCTACAGCGAATATCATTCTCAATGGGGAAAAACTGAGAGCTTTCCCCCTAAGGTCAGGAACGCGGCAGGGATGTCCACTATCACCACTGCTATTCAACATAGTATTGGAAGTCCTAGCCACAGCAATCAGACAACAAAAAGAAATCAAAGGCATCCAAATTGGCAAAGAAGAAGTCAAACTCTCACTCTTTGCAGATGATATGATACTTTATGTGGAAAATCCCAAAGACTCCACCCCAAAACTGCTAGAACTCATACAGGAATTCAGTCAAGTGGCAGGATATAAAATCAATGCACAGAAGTCAGTGGCATTCCTATACACCAACAACAAGTCAGAAGAAAGAGAAATTAAGGAGTCGATCCCATTTACAATTGCACCCAAAACCATAAGATACCTAGGAATAAATCTAACCAAAGAGGCAAAGGATCTGTACTCAGAAAACTATAAAATACTCATGAAAGAAATTGAGGAAGACACAAAGAAATGGAAAAACGTTCCATGCTCATGGATTGGAAGAACAAATATTGTGAAGATGTCAATCCTACCTAGAGCAATCTACACATTCAATGCAATCCCCATCAAAATACCATCCACTTTCTTCAAAGAAATGGAACAAATAATCCTAAAATTTGTATGGAACCAGAAAAGACCCCGCATAGCCAGAGGAATGTTGAAAAAGAAAAGCAAAGCTGGCGGCATCACAATTCCAGACTTCCAGCTCTACTACAAAGCTGTCATCATCAAGACAGTATGGTACTGGCACAAAAACAGACACATAGATCAATGGAATAGCCTGATGGTTCTTTTGACCATACAGTTCTCTTATGATCTTGAGTCAGATTTTTATTTATTTGGTTACAATTAGATCTGCATATAAATGGCCCAAATCCACATTTTCAATAAGACAAGCCTCTCTCTGTCTCTCTCTATATATTTTGCTGGCGATTTAAGTCTATCAATTTTCTTAAGATAGCTATACTTTTAGTTTCTTACTTGAGCCATTACCACCAATTGAAAAGATTCACTGGGTGCCTAGATTCCCAAGGATTTTCTTTTCTTTCTCTCTCTCTCTCTTTCTCTTCTTTCTTTTTTTTTCTATGTTAAGTTGTTACAAGTATGCCTTGTTTTGCTCCTTATTTTCAAGGAGAATGTTTTAACTAGCCATTGTTTTTCAAAGGACTTCTTAGTTTTATCTTTTACTTGTTGGAAATGACAACCAGTTGCATCTTCTACTCCACACTTTCTAGAATTTCAGAACTTTCTCAATTGTCTTCTAAATGCATTTAAAATCTGGCAAAGTCTTTCTTGAGCTCATTTCATTTTGTAATGCCTTGTCAAATGCAACCAAGTCAAGCTATTAATATCTTATTTTCCCACTTCTACGACCAAAGCCAAAATGTACGTTAGGTACACTATCTGCTTTCTAAGATATAGCACATGATAGTTTTACCAATTGTTTTGCCACTGCAAACATATATCATTATCTTTCCAGCCTTTGTTAATAACTTCCTCACTACGCATTCCAGAGTCAATATTTTGTTTTTGTTTTTGTTAGAACAGAATTTCACTTTTGGGTACCACTTTCTGCCTAATCAGCTTAGCTAAATTATGCTGTGACAATAAATGACACCCCAAATCTCAGTGGCTTAACAGCAACCATTTATTTCTTACTCATGCTACTTGTCCATTATGGGTCAGTTCAATTCTTCACACCAGAGACCAGAGTAATGGAGCATCCCTTATCTTGGATATGGACAAATTGAAGAGTGGATTAACCAATGGTTCTTAAAGTCTCTCTGGAAACTGTCACATGCCACTTACTCTCATATTTCATTGGCCAAATCAACAGAGTGGGGTGATTATTTCTTCATCAGAAAGGAGCTTCCAAAAAAAAAAAAAAGCTTCAAATTTTGGAAAAATCAGGCCATGGGTCACTAAGTGCCCTTACCCCCCAAATCTCTCCAGGCACCTACTTCATCCCATGCTCTTCCTTAGGGAACTTCCCCACTCTGTATTTTTTGTTCAACAAGATAGGTTCAAAATATTATGGATGGGTTATAAATGAATATATTTAATATATAAAAAAATCACCATGTCTATTTACCAGTAGTCCAGCTTCCTATTAGAAGATAAAGAACTAGAAAAGTAAATGGATTAATATTGTTTTATTCTTTTTCCATAACCTTATAGACTCTAAATGACTGGGTAGATTTATATGTTTAATATATTCTTGGAGAAGAACAAATATGATTCATGCATTTTGATAAAATACAAATAAAAGGAAGAAAAAAGGAATATAGTTAAATACAATATGAACCATATTTCATCAAACTAAATGAATGACAATTTATAATTTTATACATATATTTGTATAACTATTTCCATCACTTTTAAATTAATGAGAGATGATGCAGCATGACACAAATGTTTGGATTTGGAATCATAGGGTTGTAGAACTTAATCCTAGTTTTTGTATTTACTAACTGTGTACTTGTGGCAAATTATTTATGAAACCAATATGAACCACTACACAAATTGAGGCTGAGAGAAGGGATAAGAATTCTTCTAAACCTTATTCATTTCATTGTTCTAATTAACCATTTAGTTCACCTTACATTTTTATCAGGATGCTACCTTTGAGCCATTACTCCTCATCTTTCCCAGTTACCAGTCCAAAGAATTTCCACACTAATCTTACAGGGAACTAGAATCTAGTCAGCTTCCTAGTGTTATCACTCTTGAAGGTTTTCCCCTAATTATTCAATTGTGATGCCTTTCCAGGATTCTTGAAGGTGTTGTTAACTTAGAGACCTTCCCAGAGCTCACTTGTTCATCTAAGGATAGCTATCCCACTCCCTCAGGACTAAGCCTGATCAAGAGGGACTACACTTGGAACCTAGAGTCAAAACTCTCAGTTCACACACATTGCACCTATTAGGGACTCATCAGCCATGGGAGTGTGAATTTTGGACAAGTTCTAGCATCCTCTACATCAAAGACAGAATTGAATCCCTTTGTTTCCCTGAAAATCAATTCACTTCAGAGATAAGAAAATTTCTTTCTTTCTCTCTTTCTTTTCTATAAAGGAATCAAAACTAAAACTAAGAGGTTTTGTTATTATCTCTTTTCTGAAGACTATCTTCAGAAGTTTAAAGATGATTTTGTACCTTAAGATTGAAAAACTTGAACTGGCAATTTTCACACTAAAGAAGAGAGGAAGAAAATTAATCTCTGGTAAAATACTCTTCCATTTAAGCACTACACTATTTTTAGTCAGCCTGACCATCAGTTTCTCACCATAAAAAATGGGAGTTAAATATTTACTTTTTATTGTAAATTTAGAATACATAATACACGTAAAGCATACAGTTCTTGTATAGTTCATTTTGATTGCTCAAGAATTTTTGGAAGGTATTGTTTCAGTAAAGCTCTAGTTGTAAAGGTACACACACACACACACACACACACACACACACACACACACACACATATATATGAAAGTCAAAGAAATGATAAATATTCAGGGAAGGTTAGAAATGTAATAATTCCAGGCCACAGAAGAAGTAGGACCCATGAAAAATTCAAATACTGCCTTCCTTATGGCTCACATACTGTTTATAAAGTTTCTTTATTCTCTACTCGTCCTACTGCTACTGGATACCTTGCTCTCTCTCTTAATTTTGTATAACTTGTCTCTACCTCTTTGCTCCTTCTTCCTCAGACCTTCTACTTCATCTTTCATATATGCCTTTATTCTTCGTAATCTCATCATTCAAACATGCCACAGCCATGGAATAGTTTTCATGCCATTACTAAGCTCACAAATTTTCTATCTTTGCTTTAATTTATGGCAAAATCACTGGAAAATTCTGCATTGACTTCCCCAATAATATCTTCACCTCAGAGCTCTTTACACCTCCACACTGGTAGTGATCATCTCATACTTTGGACAAGTCTAATGTAGCTACAAGATTAAAGGACAGTGTCTGTAACATTTTAAGTGGTCAGCATCTGTTTGTTGAATGAAGGACACTTTGGGGGAAGGTTTTCTTTCTTCTTGGACCAAAAAAAAAAAAAAAAAAAAAGGAGAGATGGGGCACCTAGGTGGCTCAGTTGGTTAAGCGTCTGACTCTTGATTTCGTCTCAGGTCATGATCTCCTGATTGTGGGATGGAGTCACATGATGGAGTCTGTGCTGGGTGCAGTCTGTCTCAGATTCTTTCTCCCTCTCCTTTGCTCTCTGCCGCTCTCTGCTTTCTCACTCTCTCTCTCTCAAATACAATTTTTTAAAAAGGAGAGAGAGGCGGGGGAGTGAAAAGAAACTAGAATCTCTACCTGGGATCTTATTTCAAAAAAACAGGAAGAACCAGTGTAATGGGGCAATATAGGAAGAAGGGGGATTTGAAGACTCTTTGGAAATGCCATGGGAATAGAGCCAGGGGAAATAGCATTTCCAAGTTTTCCAGAGAATGGTACACACTGTGGAAGCTGGAATCTAGGCATTAAGCAAAAGAAGAATGAAAAAAGCTTGGCACAAAGGGATTCCTGTGAAACATACAGCTGGTCTTGACTAATGAGGAGATAACATATTAGGAATTTATTGGATGGCTAACAGCCAGGCAGTGATTGGTCACTGAGAAAACTAACACTGAGGGCGGAGGGTCCTGAGGGGTTTTGTTTGATTGTTTTTTAATGCAGTAGTAGAAAAACACCTTCTATTGGTTTTGTGGAGATGTACCAAGTGGCAGAGACAAGTTGGAAACCATATATACAAGATGGAATGGTTCCGCATTTGACATTTTACAGCATCTCTTCTCCTTTTCCTCACCATCTTCCCTAGAAGCAACTCCACCTCACAGGAAGGGGAGGCAAATGTGTGAAGTGACAGGCAATTTCAACCGAAGAGACACCTTATAAATAAAAGCATAAAGTTGTTCAGCACTCTAATTTTATTTTGTGGAACTACAAGTCAATTTTGAACTCATAAAAGAGAAGACTCCAAGCCATCCTTGACATTTCTTCTTTTGTTTTTCTAATTTTGGGCGTGTAAAATAGTGCCATGTAGAATTTTGCCAGGAGCTTTAATCAAGCAGTTTTTGGCAATTTCCAGAACTGATCCTTCGCTGCCATTGAAAAACCAGGGCACAGATGAATGTTTCCAGTCCTCTGGCATGTCTCCATTCCATAAGCATTTTATTCACAGATTCTTTAAAGTCCCTGGAAAATAATTTGGGTAGGCCTGGCACCATGAAATTCTTTAAAGTATCCAAATGACTCTTTTATGGTCTCGTGGTCTATCTTGTTTTTGTGTTTCTTTTCCTTTCTCTTTTATGTTGCTCTAATCTCTAGATTATACATGTCATCTTCTAGTTTATACATAGACACTTCAGTTAAGAATTCATGTTAAGTTTTCTACATAAACCCATTCTTTTCATTTATATAAAATAAAAAATATAGTATTTGCTACTTATACTTTTCATGATCCTCCATGTACATCTCCATGTGACTTCTCTGCCTATATCATCCTACTTAAGTATAATTTATTTCCTATCAGAGAAGAGCTGCTTTGAAATCATAACTTACTGTGCAGTGATGACTCACAGTCACAGAAAGACTATCAGGTGGCTTTTGTTTTTGTTTTTGGTTTTGTTTGTTTGTTTTTAATTCCTGGGATTATCCTAAACTTGACTCTCCTTTCTTGTGTTAGAATTTTTTCTTAGTTTTAGAGGGTAGCCTCTGCAAATTAGATTCTTGATGGGTTGGCAAACTCTAAGAAGAGTTAGAATTTGCTTCTTAGCAATACTTTGTGAACAATATGGGTATCCTGAAGTGGGGAGAGAGTGAGCAAGGGGGAGGTGATATTTGTCAAAGAACAGTTCTCCCTGGAGCTTACATGCTGTTTCCCATCAGTGCTTAAAACCAGCAGGGTTTTTAGAACTAGTTACAGTGTTGCAAATGTTTCCAGCCATTAACATATGGTTCAAATACCATTGTGGTAGGATTTGCTACAGATATATTTTTTCTTGCAAACTGGAAGTTAAATGTCTTTCCATTAATCCACCAATGTGATATTTATTTGTCCCCAGAAAAACCAAAGATTTAGTTTGCTACACTTTGTACTCAAACACAGAGAGGTGACAAGGTTTGACGCGTGTCAGTTCTTTCCACACCAAGTATGTAAGAAGATTCCCCAGGAAATTGTTAGCTGGGTACTACATCTGTTTGTAAAGTGGATGATAAACTATTGTTCCTCTTGTTTCATGACCACTAGGGAGATGAATGCAATTTGCACAGTGCAATGGTAATAACTAATGTGACATTTTCAAAGGAATCTAATCATGGATTCTAAATATTCATACCCAGGGCCTCTGCTGAGAGGTTTTTTTTTTTTTTCTTTGAAAAAGTGCTCTTTGAATAGACAAACACATTGTATGCCTTCAGATAGGTAAATATTACATTTTTAAACATATGGTTTGTGGAGCACTCTTCCTGTAAGTTACTTTGGAACATTTAGTGATAGTCATCAAAATCGTATAATTAGGTGACCATACAATTTATTATGCAACCTTTTGAGAATAGAAGATACTTAATAATTACACTAGAAACAAGAATCTTAAACTGGTACTGTCCTGGGTAAACTAAGAAGTATATTCAGTCTACACATAATGGATTTTTAAAATTATTAACATGGTAAACTAATTATTTTTGGAAGAAGTGAAACTCATAAATTACCAGAGAGCTAGAAATTCATTGTGATCTGATGAGGAGAGGTAAAATCTCAGTTTGCATTTATGGGAGCCCATTGGGAAAGGAAGATTTATAATATTTACATCTCCTTATATGTGCTCTAAAGAATTTCATTGGTATTTCAGGCTGGAGTCTATATGTTTAGGATCATTGATGGGGTGAGATCATTCCACTCTCCTCACTGTCCTTGGCAACTGGCTATCAGTATGACACTTGGTAGATATTTTCTGTCTCAGGCATTTTATTTCCAGAGACCTGTATGCTAGATTATTCAAAGAAAAAAAATAAGAAATAGTATTGATATGAAGGAAAAGATGCTTTCCATTTACTTCTTTATCTTTTTTTTTTTTTTTTTCAGCTTATGTTATGGGAGAATTTGAATGTTTAATGTGACTTAACCCTAAGGAATCCTGCCTAGGAAATAGCCAGAAGTTGTGTGCTCTTTGTACAAGTTATTTAGTATCAAGAAGGGCAGCGTGTATATCCTGACCTAGCTCTATTAATTTGCCTTGAGGCTAGCCAAGAGAGTATGAATTTGAAGGAGATAAAAATTTCCTTTTCCAGAGTCATTTCAGATTAAGGGACATGTCTAATTTGGATGAGACTAAAGAAATTATACTGTAATCAAGGTGCAATGCAGCTCTTGGGTTTGCTAATGATTGAGAGGAAGAATAACATGGAAATGTGATGGGTGGACATAGTGGGATAGTGACAATCTACAAATGGGAGAATAAAAGTCCTGATTATCAAGTTGGGGAGTCAGAACTGTCAATTGGTTTAATGTAATAGAAGTTAAGGGAATAAGAATAGAGAGAAGCTGGGATAAGCTAAATAAGATGAAATGCTTAGTTCGGGAAAGTGGAGCATGTTGCTAAGAGCCCAGAACAAGAAAGTAAATTTATAGTGTTCCTTTTGGAACACTTGATAAGATGCTAGCAATTTACAATGCAAGTAGCTGCAAGGACAGCAGTTTTGACTTGAAGCAGAGGGAGGCTCTGCAATTCAGACAGCAAGGAACATTTTACTTCTAAAAAATTATAAACTAAGGGAATTAGTTGAACTTCAAACTCAAAACGGTCTTTATAATTATTCTTTCATCTTTATCTCCAAAGAAAAATGTATGATTAGTTTCCAGTGCTAACATTCGTTCAGTCTTCAAATAGTCATTGAGTTAATACAATGTGCTCAGCATTGTGTTTCCTTTGTAAGGTTCATGCATTCTTTCCTTCTGTGTTCCCTGACTCTGTCGTCTTTAACATCTCCTTTTCTTGTAATTTCTTTGTCTTTCTTCTGATTTGTGTATGCCTGTCACATATTGACTGATCCTGCACATGTCCTGCTGATTTTTAAGCAACTTTTATTGAATTTAGCAAATTTCATGTTTATTTTTCTTTTTCTTAAGTATTTATTTAAATTTTAGTTAGTTAACATACAGGGTAATAATAGTTCTCTTGTACAGTATAGTGATTCAACACTTCCACACAACACCCAGTGCTCATCACAACAAGGGCACTCCTTAATCCCCAACACCTATTTCACCCATCCCCCCACCCACCTCCACTCTGGTAACTATCAGTTTATACTCTGTATTTAAGAGTCTGTTTCTTGGTTTGCCTCTCTCTTTTTCACCCCCTTTACTTGTTTGTTTTGTTTCTTAAATTCCACATATGAGTGATATCATATGGTATTTGTCTTTCTCTGACTTATTTCACTTAGCATAATACTCTCCAGGTCCTTCCATGTTGTTGAAAATGGCAAGATTTCATCCTTTTTTATGGTTGAGTAATATTCTATTGTATATATACTACACTTCTTTGTCCATTCATCAGTCAATATGGATACTTGGGCTGTTCCCAGAATTTAGCTATTGTAGATAATGCTGCTATAAATATCGGGCTGTATGTATCCTTGTGAATTAGTATTTTTGTATTCTTTGGGTAAATACTGAGAAATGCAATTGCTGGACCATAGGGTAGTTCTATTTTCAACTTTCTAAGGAACCTCCATACTCTTTTCCAGATTGGCTGCACCAGTTTTCATTCCCACCAGCAGTGTAAGAAGGTTCCTTTTCTCCACATCCTTGCCAACACTTGTTGTTTGTTGCATTTTTTATTTCAGTCATTCTGACAGATTTGAGGTGATATCTCATTATAGTTTTGATTTGTATTTCTCTGATGATCAATAATGTTGAGTTATCTTTTCATGTGTCTGTTGGCCCTCTGGATGTCTTCTTTGGAAAAATGTCCATTCATGTCTTCTGTCCATTTTTTAATTGGATTATTCTTTTTTGGAGTGTTGAGTTTTATATGTTCTTTATGTATTTTGGATATTAACCCTTTATCAGATGTATCATTTGCAAATATCTTCTCCCATTCCATAGGTTGCCTTTTAGTCTTGTTGATTGTTTCCTTTGTTGTGCAGAAGCTTTTTATTTTGGTGTAGTCCCAGGAGTTTATTTTTGCTTTTATTTCCTTTGCCTCCAGAGACCTATCTAGAAAAATGTTGCTACAGCCAGGGTCAGATAAATTACTACCTGTGTTCTCTTCTAGGATTTTTGTGGTTTCAGGTCTCACATTTAGGTCTTTAATCCATTTTGAGTTTATTTTTGTGTATGGTATAAAAAATGTTCAGTTTCATTCTTTTGCATGTAGCTGTCCAGTTTTCCCAATACCATTTGTTGAACAGACTGTCTTTTTTTCCGTTGGATATGCTTTCCTGCACTGTCAAAGATTAATTAACCATATACTTGTAGCTTCATTTCTGGGTTTTCTATTCTGTTCCATTGATCTATGTATCTGTTTTTGTACCAGTACCATACTGTCTTGATCACCACTATATATGTGTGTGTGTGTGTATATATATGTATTTGTATGTGTGTGTGTGTGTATACATTGGTATGTATGTATTTGAAGTCTGGAATTGTGATGCCTCCAGCTTTGTTTTTCTTTTTCATGGTTGCTTTGGCTCTTCAGGGTCTTTGTGGTTCCATACAAATTTCAGGATTTTTCTAGCTCTGTGAAAAACACTGGTGGTATTTTGATAGGGATTGCATGAAATATGTAGATTGTTTTGGGTAGTATATACATTTTGACAATATTTTTCTTCCAACCCATGAGCATGGAATGCTTTTACACTTCTGTATCATCTTCAATTTTTTTTCATCAGTGTTCTATAGTTTTCAGAGTACAAGTCTTTTACCTGTTTGGTTAGGTTTATTCCTAGGTATCTTATTGTTTTGGGTATGACTATAAATGGGATAGATTCCTTATTTTCGCTGCTTCATTATTATATAGAAATGCAACAGATTTCTGTATGCTGATTTTGTATCCTTCAACTTTACTCAATTTGTGTATCAGGTTTTTGGTGAAGTCTTTCCAGTTTTTGGTGAAGTCTTTCCAGTTTTCCACATAGAGTATCATGTCATCTGCAAATAGTGAGTTTTACTTCTTCCTCACCAATTTGAATGCATTTTATTTACTTTTGTTGTCTGATTGCTGTGGCTAGGACTTCTAGTACTATGTTAAATAAAAGTAGTGAGAGTAGACATCCTTGTCTTGTTCTTAGAAGAAAAGCTCTCAGTTTTTCCCCATTGAGTATTATGGTAGCTGTGGGTTTTTTCATATATGGCCTTTCTTATATTGAGGTATGTTCCCTCTAAACCTACTTTGTTGAGGGTTTTTATCATGAATTGTTGTATTTTGTCAAATGCTTTTTCTGCATCTATTGAAATGATCATATGGTTCTTTTTTAAAATTTTTTTACTTAAATTCAGTTAATTAACATATAATGTGTTATTAGTTTCAGAGGTAGAGGTCAGTGATTCATCAGTCTTATGTAATACCCAGTGATCATTACATCACATGCCCTCCTTAGTCACCCAGTTACCCCATCCCCAGACCGCCCTCCCCTCCAGCAACCCTCAGATTGCTTCCTCTGATTAAGAGTCTCTTATGGTTTGTCTCCCTCTCTGATTTTGTTTTGTTTTATTTTTTCCTTTCTTCTCCTATGATCCTGTTTTGTTTCTTAAATTCCACATATGAGTGAGATCATATGATGACTTTCTCTGATTGACTTATTTCACTTAGCATAATACCCTCTAGTTCCATCCTTGTCACTGCAAATGGCAAGATTTCATTTTTTTGATGGCTGAGTACTATTCCATTATATATATATATATACCACATCTTCTTTATCCGTTCATCTGTCGATAGATATTTGGGCTTTTTCCATAGTTTGGCTACTGTGGACATTGCTGCTATAAACACTGGGGTGCAGGTGTCCCTTCAGATCACTACATTTGTATCTTTGGGGTTAATGCCCAGTAGTGCAATTGCTAGGTTGTAGGGTAGCTCTATTTTCAACTTTTTGAGGAACCTCCATACTGTTTTCCAGAGTGGCTGCACCAGCTTGCATTTCCACCAAGAGTGTAAGAGGGTTCCCCTTTCTCTGCATCATTGCCAACATGTGTCATTTCCTGAGTTATTAATTTTAGTCATTCTGACTGGTGTGTGGTGGTATCCCATTGTGATTTTGATTTGTATTTCCCTGATGCCGAGTGATGTCAAGCGCTTTTTCATGTGTCTGTTGGCCATTTGTATGTCTTCTTTGCAGAAATTTCTGTTCATGTCTTCTGCCCATTTCTTGACTGGATTATTTGTTCTTTGGGTGTTGAGTTTGATAAGTTCTTTATAGATTTTGGATACTACCCTTTATCTGATAAGACATTTGCAAATATCTTCTCCCATTCTGTAGGTTGTCTTTTCATTTTGTCGATTGTTTCCTTTGCTATGCAAAAGCTTTTTCTCTTGATGAAGTCCTAATACTTCATTTTTGCCTTTGTTTCCCTTGCCTTTGGAGACATGTCTAGCAAAAAGTTGCTGTGGTCGAGGTCACAGAGGTTGCTACCCATGTTCTCCTCTAGGATTTTGATGGATTCCTGTCTCATATTTAGGACTTTTATCCATTTGAATCTATTTTTATGTATGGTGTAAGGAAATGGTCCAGTTTCATTCTTTTACATGTGGTTATCCAACTTTCCCAACACCATTTGTTGAAGAGAATGTCTTTTTTCCATTGGATATTCTTTCCTGCTTTGTAGAAGATTAGTTGACCATAGAGTTGAGGGCCCATTTCTGGGTTCTCTATTCTGTCCCATTGATCTATGTGTCTGTTTTTGTGCCAGTACCATACTGTCTTGATGATGACAGCTTTGTAATAGAGCTTGAAGTCTGAAATTGTGATACCACCAGCTTTGGTTTTCTTTTTCAACATTCATTTGGCTATTTGGGGTCTTTTCTGGTTCCATAAAAATTTTAGGATTATTTGTTCCAGTTCTGTGAAAAAGTTGGTGGTATTTTGATAAGGATTGCATTGAATGTATAGATTGCTGTAGGTAGCATAGACGTTTTAACAATATTTGTTCTTCCATGAGCATGAAAAGTTTTTTCATTTCCTGTGTCTTCCTCAATTTCTTTCATGAGCGTTCTATAGTTTTCTGAGTACAGATCCTTTGCCTCTTTGGTTAGGCTTATTCCTAGGTATCTTATGATTTTTGGTGCAATTGTAAATGGGATTAACTCCTTAATTTCTCTGTCTTCTGTCTCACTGTTAGTGCATAGAAATGCAACTGATTTCTTTGCATTGATTTTATATCCTGTCACTTTGATGAATACCTGTATGAGTTCTAGCAGTTTTGGGGTGGAGTCTTTTGGGTTTTCCACATAGAGTATCATATCATCTGCAAAGAGTGAGAGTTTCACTTCTTCTTTGCCAATTCGGATGCCTTTTATTTCTTTTTGTTGTCTGATGGCTGTGGCTAGGACTTCTAGTACTATGTTGAACAGCAGTGGTGATAATGGACATCCCTGCTGTGTTCCTGATCTTAGGGAAAAAACTCTCAGTTTATCCCCATTGAGTATGATATTTGCTGTGAGTTTTTCATAGATGGCTTTTATGATATTGAGGTATGTACCCTCTATCCCTACACTGGGAAGAGTTTTAATCAAGAAAGAATGCTGTACTTTGTTAAATGCTTTTTCTGCATCTATTGAGAGGATCATATGGTTCTTGTTCTTTCCTTTATTAATGTATTGTGTCACATTGATTTGCGGATGTTGAACCAACCTTGCAGCCCAGAAATAAATCCCACTTGGTTGTGGTGAATAATCCTTTTAATGTACTGTTGGATCCTATTGGCTAGTATTTTGGTGAAAATTTTTGCATCCATGTTCACCAGGGATATTGGTCTGTAGTTCTCTTTTTTGTTGGGGTCTTTGTCTGGTTTTGGGATCTAGGTAATGCTGGCCTCATAAAATGAGTTTGGAAGTTTTCCTTCCATTTCTATTCTTTGAAACAGCTTCAGAAGAATAGGTATTAATTCTTCTTTAAATGTTTGGTAGAATTCCCCTGGGAAGCATCCAGCCCTGGACTCTTTTCTGTTGGGAGATTTTTTATTACTGCTCCAATTTCCTTGTTGGTTATGGATCTGTTCAGGTTTTCTATTTCTTCCTGGTTCAGTTTTGGTAGTTTATATGTTTCCAGGAATGCATCCATTTCCTCCAGATTGCCTAATTTGTCAGCATATTGTTGCTCATAATATGTTCTTATAATTGTTTGTATTTCTGTGGTGTTGGTTGTGATCTCTCTTCTTTCATTCATGATTTTATTTATTTGGGTCCTTTCTGCTTTCTTTTTGATAAGTGGCTAGGGGTTTGCTGATCTTATTAATTCTTTCAAAGAACCAGCTCCTAGTTTCATTGATCTGTTCTACTGTTCTTTTGGTTTCTATTTCATTGATTTCTGCTCTGATCTTTATTATTTCTCTTCTCCTGCTGGATGTAGGCTTTATTTGCTGGTTTTTTTTTTTTTTTTTTTTTTTCCCCCCAGCTCCTTTAGGTTTAATGTTAGGCTGTGTATTTGAGACTTTTTTTTTTTTCTTGAGAACGGTCTGTACTGCAATATACTTCCCTCTTAGGACTGCCTTGGAAGTAATTCTCTTTTTTTTAGTGGAGTCTTTATCTGGCTTTGGTATCACGTTAACCCTGATCCAAGCTTTCCCTCCTCTTCTATTTTTTGTAATTGTTTGAGAAGGATAGGTATTAACTCTTCTTTAATTGTTTGGTAGAATTCTCCTTGGAAGCCATCTGGCATTGGATTTTTGTTTCTTGGGAGTTTTCTGATTACTTATTCAATGTCTTTGCTGGTTATTAGTCTGTTCAAGTTTTCTATTTCTTGCTATTTCAGTTGTGGTAGTTTATATGTTTCTAGAAATTTGTCCATTTCTTCCAGGTTGTCCAATTTGTTTTTATAATATTCTCTTATAATCTTTTGTATTTCTGTGGTAGTAGCTGTGATTCCTCCTCTCTCATTTGTGATTTTATTTATTTGGATCCTTTCTCTTTTCTTTTTGAAGATTCTGGTTTGAAGTTTATCAATTTTATTACTACATGATCTCTTCTTCATAAGACCATTACTTTTAGGAGCAGGAGACATAACTGGCTTTTCTAACATATAGAAGAAGGCTGAAACTTAGACAAAATGCCAAGACAGAGGAATTTATACTAAATGAAAGAATAAAATAAGGCTACAGCCAGAGTTCTAATTGAAACAGATATAAGTAACATGCATGATGGAGAATTTAAAACATTGATCATAAGGATACTCATTGGGCTTGAGGAAAGAAGACATTAGTGAGACCCTTACCACAGAGATAAAAGAGTTAAAAAAGAATAAATCAGAGATAAAAGAGTTAAAAAGGAATAAATCAAAGATGAAGAATGCAATAAATGATATTGGAAACAGGCTTCATGCAACGAACAGCAGGTTGGAAGAAGCAGAGGAACAAATTAGTGATCTAGTAACAAAATAATGGAAAATAATGAAGCTGAACAAAAGAGAGAAAAGAGAGTTATGCAACACAAGAATAGACTTAAACAACTCTGTGATTCCATCAAACATAACATTCATATTATAGGAGTCCCAGAAGAAAAAGAGGGAGAAAAGGGGGCAGAAAATTTATTTCAAGAAATAATAGCTGACAACTTCCCTGAACTGGAGAAGGAAGCCAACATCCTGTTCCAGCAGGCACAGAGAACTCCCATCAAAATCAAATAAAGCAGGCCAACACCAAAACATATTGTAATTAAATTTGCAAAATATAAAGAAAAACCTTAAAAGCAGCAAGACAAAAAGAAGTCCTTAACTTACAAGGGAAAGCCCATAAGGTTAGCGGGAGATTTCTCAACAGAAATTCGGCAAGTCAGAAAGAAGTGGCATGATATATTCCCAGAGTACTGAATGGGAAAAATCTGCAGCCAAGAATACTCTATCTAGCAAGGCTATCATTCAGAATAGAAGGGGAGATAGAGTTTTCCAGATAAACAAAAATTAATGTTGTTTTTGACCACTAAACCAGCCCTGTAAGAAATATTTAAGGGGAATCTCTGAGAGCAAAGGAGAGACCAAAAAGTGACAACAAGGCAATAGGTACATGTCTCTCAGTAATTGTTTCGAATATAAATGGACTAAACACTCCAATCAAAAGATGTAGGGTGTCAGAATGGGTTAAAAAAAAGACCCATTTTTATGCTGCCTAAAAGAGACTCATTTTAGACCTAAAGACACCTGCAGATTGAAAGTGATGTGGTGGAAAAACATCACAAAAATGGATGCCAAAAAAAAAAAAAAAAAAGCTGGAGTAGCAATACTTATATTGAACAAACTAGACTTTAAAACAAGCACTGTAAAAAGGGGAAAAGAATAGCATTATATAATCACAAAGGGAACAATCCAACAAGAAGATACAACAATTGTAAATATGATGCACCCAACGTAGGAACACCTAAATATATAAAACACGTAACCAAAAAATAAAGGAACTAATTGACATTAACACAATAATAGTAGGGAAGTTTAACACCCCACTTACATCAAAGAGCAGATCACCTAAACAGAAAACCAACAAGGAAACAATGGCTTTGAATGACACAGTGGACTAGATGGACTTAACAAATGTATTTAGAACATTTCATCCTAAAACAGCAAAATACACATTATTTTCAAGTGCACATGGAACATTCTCCAGAATAGATCACATATTAAGTCACAAAAGAGGCCTCAACAAATACAAAAAAATTGAAATCATACCATGCACCTTTTCTGACCACAACACTATGAAACTCAAAGTCAACCACAATAAAAAATCTGGAAAGAACACAAATACATGGAGGTTAAACAACATGCTACTAAACAATGAATGGGTCCAACAGGAAATGAAAGAAGAAATAAAACAATACATAGAAACAAATGAAAATGAAAGCACAACCATCCAGAACCTCTGGGATGCAGCAAAACTGATCCTAAGAGGGAAGTATATAGCAATACAGGCCTACCTCAAGAAGAAAGAAAAATCTCAAATGAATAATCTAACCTTACAACTAGAAGATCTAGAAAAAAACAAACAAACAAACAAACAAACAAAAAAACCTAAGCCAACAGAAGGAAGGAAATAATAAAGATTAGAGCAGAAATAAATGATATAGAAACTACAAAACAATAGAACAGATCAATGAAACCAGGAGCTGGTTCTTTGAAAAAATTAATAAAATCAATAAACCTCTAGCCAGATTTGTCACGTTTACTTAATGAACATTTACAGAGTATATACTTTGTACCAGGTACTGAACACAGTTGTGAACAAATAAGTGCTGTTTCTGCCCTCACAGAGTGTACAGTCTAATTGAACAACCAGATTAATTAAATAATTACACAAACCAATGCAATGTTACAGTGGTGCTCACCTTAATCAAGAGTTTGGTACTGTAAGCCCCTATATAATGGGAAATAAAAGTTGAAGTGAGAGCTTATGGAAGAGATGTCATGGATGGTTGAACAAAAGACAAAAATCTATCAGGAAGAACTCTTCCACACATGAACATATGTGGGCAAGTGTGAGAATATAGAGAATGGACAGAAAGCAGATGAGACTTGAACAGAGAGAGGCCACAAAGGTGAGCAAGGGTTGGTTCAGTTCAATTTCTTATAAACCTCTTAAATTTTGTTTGTTCAATTTTTAACACATGAATCAAGGAAGCCGTTGAAACATTATGTGGAGATAAGGTGATTAGATTTGTATTTGGGGCAAGAAAAATCACAGTGATTACAATGTGAAGAATGAATTAGAGAGTGTGACAGATGGGATAAAGGCAGGACAATTAGGGGGTTCTATGCAGCAGTCTAAATTGAGAGATGATTTAGCTTGGTCCTAGAAGGATTTGGTGAACTTGGAGTGAAGTGGAAGTAATAGAGAGATATTTAGGAGGTAAATTCAAAGGGCTTGAGATTGGATGTACATGGGTAGTGATGGAGAAGAAGGAGCCAAGGATGTATCCAGGCTGCTGTCTTACTTAACTGCATTGGTATGACTATGCCATTTATTGGGCTAAGGACTTCTGGAAGACTAACACTGTATTGAGCTAAAGCTCAAAGTTTAAATATGTTTTTGAAGTTCCTTTAAATGACCCCAAAATAGATATCAGATAAAGGGTTGATATATCTGGAATGCAGAGTAAATAAATGTTCACACAGAAGACATAAATTTTTGAGTTAGTTGCATTTAGTTATAACCTCAGGTTTCGAGGAGCTCTAACAGTTTAGAAAAGGAGTTTGGATGTGTGAAGGAAACAGGAATAGTCAGAGGAGGAAAACTAGGAGTGTTGTACCTTGAAAACCAAAAAAAGAGGTTGTATCAGAAGTGAGTATTTAAAAAGTTTGCAAACTGCCGAAAAGTTAAGATAAAGAGAGATAATATAAAGATCTGAAAGTCACTGGAAGTCTTAGCAAAAGCTTTGTATGGAGGGATTGTTGGGCAGATAGCTCTACTGGAGGAGGCTGAGGAATAGGGAAAAAAGTTATAGGGGAAAAAAAAGTATATATAGACAGTCCCACTTTGTCTTTCTCTGATTAATAGTTCATAACATATGACTGAGGGTTTGCTATATGCCAGGAAATGGCTAAGAACTGCAAATTCATAGATTAATAAAACAATCTCTGTCCCAAGCAACTCATAAACTGGTCAGATTTCTTAAGTGAGTGAAACTTACTACTACATTTGCTTCTTCATCAACCCACAGATTTCTAGAATCTGACTTCTACTTCCAACAAATCGGTCAAATTGTTTTCTGAAGTTTCCAAAAATCTAGTTATCACATTCAATAACATTTCCTCACGATCCATTCTCCTTGTCATCTGGGAACTTAATAATGACCACAATATCTTTCTAGAAACTCTAAGCTTTTATTCTTTTCCTCCTCTCTCTGTCAATAACTTGTTTGCTTCTTAGCCTTTGTCCTTCCCCTATCTGCAAGTGGCACATAAAATTTAGTCCTTGATCCTTTGCCTATGTCCCAACAAATATTCTTCCTTGGGGGAACACACCCATTTTTGTGGTTTTAATTATGATAATGGGGATATAGGGGAAAGCACAAATGCCTATCAATAGTAAATCTTTCTCTCTTTTTATCTTAGATCTTCACCAGATGTAGTTTCCTTCCTGAAGTACCAATGCAATCTGTAAGAGTAAAATAGTTGCTAATTTATATGTTAATTTTTACTTCCCTGATTACTAGTGATGTTGGACATAATTTTTATTGTTTTATTGGCTAGTGTCTCTTCTGTGAATTACGTATTGTGTCCTTTGTAATTTTTATTCCATTAGACCAATAAGAAGAACATCCTAAATTTCTATTGCCTCAGGAATAGAAATACATCACTGGCACATGCTGGACTGAATGAGAGAGCCCATCTGATAATATGTCTCTCATCTGACCTGGAAAATCCTTAGCTATTATGTCTTCAAATATTACTTCCCTATAATTTGATTTGTGTTTGTTTATATCTCTATTCTGTATCTTAGCTTCTTTTTCATATATTTGGTCATTATCTTTTTGTACTGCCTTTGACCATAAAATCCTTAGGCATATTTTCCCAATTCACTAGTTCTCTCTGCAGCTCTGTTGAGTTTAGAATTTATCCTATATATTCAATATTTTGATAATTTTGGTAAGTACTTTTTTTGTTTTTTCAGATATAGGAATTTTTGTTTTTTTTTAAGTAGACTCCACACCCAACATGGGGTTCAAACTCATAACCCTGAGATCAAGAGTCGCACATTCTACAGACTGAGCCAGCCATGTGCCCAGATCTAGGAATTCTAATTGGTTCTTTTTTATGTCCATCTTCTTAATACATATCTACCTGTTTTCACCTATTTCACTTTTTTCTTCTTAACTTTCTAATGAATAATGACTCCAAACATAAGAATTATTTTGAAAGTATTTTATTGTTTACATTTCATCAGAATTGAATTTATATTTTGATTATTAAATTTGATGGATGTGCTTCTTAATATAGTTCTCCCTCTAGCGCTATGACATATTTGTAAGTTCATTGGGTGTGACTATTTCTCTCTTCCTCCACAAGTTTCTTCTCTTTGGTAGTAGTTTTGCCTATCTCCACCTGGTCCCAGAAATCTTGAGGGCAGAACCAAAGGATGGCATGTCTCAGGTAATAAGAGGATTTCTTTGTTTCCTTCCCCACAGCAGCATTCAGGGAGATTTTCAAGCAATAAACCTCTCTCTGCTTTCCCTACACATATAGAGTCAAACTTACAGTCACTTCTAGAGTCCTAGATGCTCTTGGCTTGAGTCCTAGAAACTCTTGGCTTGAGTTCCTGTGTAACATTTTGTGTTTCTATTCTATTCTAGAATTGTAAACCTTACTCTTTGAATAAAGTTCTATATTTCTAATGTTCTAAAAATATTATCCATTACTTGTATGTTTAAAGTTGAGAAATAAATTCAAGTCCATTTTGACATAAAGTCTTCTGGTACTTCTTGAAAAACAGAATACTTACACTTTATGATTGCTACTATTATTTGAGAATGCCATTTCACACAACGGAATTATATCCAAATCAATTTCTTATAGTTCTTTAATGACTTTATTTAAAATTTTAAATTCTTTAATCTATGTTGACTGTATCTTGCCTATATGTTGTAAAAAATTTGGTTATATTTTTCCAAAAGCCTCACATATCTGAACACTAAATCCATGTTTCTCATTGATTTGCAAAATAGCATTTAAAAAAATTTTAAGCAAATATAAGTACTATTCCACTGATCTGCCTAATTATTACTACATCACTACTACACTGCTAATATTTTTTCTTTATAATTTTTTCCTTGCTCATTTTTTAGTAAAAATAATTCCAAGTGTTCTCTCTCTCACAGACTCCTTTTTCTGATATTTATTGGCTTCCCTCACCTGTTTATTCTTCTAACAAAAAGGAAGAATAATTTCTCAAATTCCAAATGGGTTAAATTGAGATTCCTTAATTGGGATTTCTTAATTAATTACATGAGTTAATTGTGAAAAATTAACCTTTAATGTTATTTAACCTTCCCATATAAATAACATGGTATGTTTTTTCTGTTTTGACTTACGGTAAAATTCTGAGGTTTTTTTTTTTAGGTATTTTTTTCATATTGCTAGCAATTTTATATTATTTTGGCTTTGTGACCAAATACTTTTGGTTATATTATTTTAAGGTCATTGTTTTTATAAAGTGCAAATGCTTATTATTAAAAATTAAACAATTTAAAAATTAAACAATACAGAAAACTGTTAAAAAGTAAATGGACACTAACTTACCACAAATACTAACCACTCCAAATATTTAGTAAGCAATATTGCAACCATTTATCTCTACAAACTTACACAAGCATTGACAGGCAGACATGAAAACCAAATTAGTAACATAAAAATGGGAGCATGCTATGGATTTTGATGAAAATATCACATTTGATTTAATTTTTATTTAATAGAAAAAGAAGACATGGATGTGAAGCTGAAAAAAACCTATGTATTATTTTACCAAGAAAATATAAGACTGTCTAAAAGATTTATCTCAGGTTAAGTAAAAAAAAATATTAAGAACATAAAGTTTGAAATAATTCTTCTTTTCTTTTCATTACATGTATTCTTTTAGTGTTAATTGATCTCTTGCTCAAAAAGACTGATCTCTAGTTCTTGGATTTTTCATCCCTCTCTCCTTCCCCACCACAGAAGTATAATGATTTTTCAAAATGTATCACATCTAGATTTGTTCTATGAACACAACATCTGTTATTTAAGTTCTATATTTAAAATGGACCTTAGTTTCACACTCAGCTTTTATACCATGGTTTCTTCTTTTCTGAGTTATATATTTTGATTCATCTATTTAACTGACTTATTCTTGCCAAGTGGTTTTTCTTTTTTTTTTTTTTTAAGATTTTATTTATTTATTTGAGAGAGAGAGAGAGAAACAGCATGAGAGGGGATAGGGTCAGAGGGAGAAGCAGGCTCCCCGCCGAGCCGGGAGCCCGATGTGGGACTCGATCCCAGGACTCCAGGATCATGACCTGAGCCGAAGGCAGTCGCTCAACCAACTGAGCCACCCAGGCGCCCCTGCCAAGTGGTTTTTCAATAGGGACCCCTGGGTGGTATTTCCCTGAGTTATTTCATCTTTAGAATGTCTGTCTGTTGATTTATACCCTGAACGACAATTTGACTAAGCCTAATACTCATGGATCAAATTGTCTTCTTCTCAAAACGGGAGATATTGTTCAGTGTTTTTTGGCATGGAAAGTTGCTATGTCAAAGTATAAAGCTAACTCTATTTTTCCCTTCTTGTAGCTGATCTTTTTTCTTTAGATCTCTATTTCTATTTAGATTTCTAAATAATTTCCTTTAATTTTGAATTTGAAAAACAACCAGGATATGTCTCCTTATTAATGGTTTTGTATTTTTTCTTTTCTGTTTGAATGCAAGTTTTTCTTTATATATTCAAATTTGGCACATTTCATTCTTCTCTATTTAAAAGAAATGTCACTCTTTTATGCCTCTAGATATATTTTCTGTTCAAAATGTGAGTTTCCTGTTGTTTTCACCATTATATCTCTGTCTCCCACTCTCCACACTCACAAATAGGTACATGTTTATGTATATGCAAATGTTCATATATATGTACATGAACAATACACATATGAATATGTGTGTGTGTCAACAATCCTCTGTAAATATTTACATATTTGTATTTTTCTTCTATGTTCATTGTGATTACCTCAAGCCTATTTCCTATGTGTGTAATTTGAACTTTAACTGTATCTTTTCTAGGCCTGCTGTCTCCAATTATTAATTAGTTTTGTAATCACATTGTTTCTTTCCAATTTTTCATCTAAATTAGTTGCTTTCTAATCTCCCTGTTTTATTGAATTCATATTTTTTATTAGACTCTTCTTAGCATGAAGGTTATAATGGTGATTTTTCTGTTACTCATATCTTCTAAGAATTTTTCTTTTTTATATATCATATCATATGTTTACAAGGTTGCAATATCATTTTTTTCAATTTCTTGTTTGCTTAATAGGCAGAATACTAATTGCCTTATTTTTCATAGTAATATTTATGAATTTTCTTTGACATCCATCACCTAAAAACAGTATTAAAGTATTATTTGGGAAAGGGCAGGTATAGGTTTAAATCCACTTTCTGTCCTTGTAGGGCCAGGTGAATCAGGAAAGGGAGAATAGAGAGAGAGAGCACAAACAGGGGGAGTGGCAGGCAGAGGGAGAAGCAGGCTCCCCACTGAGCGAGGAGCCCGATGCTGGGCTTGATCCCAGGACGCTGGGATCATGACCTGAACCGAAGACAGACACTTAACGGACTGAGCCACCCAGGCATCCCCAAATTATTATTTGTTGATGGTGTGTATATATAGCAAATCAAAATGAATCTTTAGATAAATTATAGAAATTAATAAATGAGGTTAGGAAGGTTGTTGGATGCGAGGTTTATATGTCAATATGCAAAAAGTCATTGAACTCCATTATAACAAGGAAAATGAAGTAGAATTGGGGTGCCTGGGTGGCACAGTCAGCTAAGTGCCCGACTCTTGGTTTCAGCTCAGATTGTGACCTCAGGGTCTTGAGATGGAGCCCCGAATCAGGCTCTGTGCTCAGCCTGGAGTCTGCTTAAGACTCTCCTTCCTTCTCCTTCTGCTTCTCCTTCTGCCTCCCCCCGACTTGTACTCTCTCTCATTCTCTCTCTCTCTCAAATAAATAAATAAAATCTTAAAAAAGAGTAATTTTAAAAGACCCAAATAAATGAAAAGATATATCATGTTCTATGATATGGAAGACTCAATATTGAAAACAATTTCAATTCTCTCTAAATAGTTGTATGTATTTAATGAAATTCCAATAGAAATGCCAGCAGTGGTGTGTGTGTGTGTGTGCGAGAGAGAGAGAGAGACTTGACATTCTGAATATAAAATTAATGTAAAAACACAAATGAGTCAGAAGAGGAAAAACCTTGTAAAAGGGGGACACGGAAAGGGAGAAGATTTATACAAGCAAATATCAAGACATTATAAAGTTCTGATCATTAGAGATGGTGCTGGTACAAGACAAGAAACATTTATCAATGAAACAGAATAGACAGCTTAGTAGCAGACCCACACTTACATGGATACTTGATTTATGACAAATGTTATATTGCATAGCAATGAGGAAAAAAATTCTTTCCAATAAATGTTACAAAATCTGTTGAATATCCATAGCGGGAAACGATAAAACTTGGTCTCTACCTAACATCATACACAAAAATCCATTTCTGGTGTATTGTTGATTTAAATCTAAAAGCAAAACAATGAAATTTCTAGAAGAAAATACAGGACAATGTTTTCATGAACTTGGGATAGATATAGATTGCTTACATAGAATGCAAAAAACACTAACCTTAAAGGAAATGATTGTTAATTTGTGTTACCTTAAAATTAAGACTATTGCTTTATGAAAGTTGATAGATGACACCCCATGGAGCATGAGAAGACTTTTGTAATGAGTACAAGTGAAACTGGGCTTGTGTACAAATTATATAAAGAACTCCAAAAATCAATGAGAAAATGATAGACACCTCATAGGGACATGGATACACGGCATAAACAGGCACTTGTTGAAATAAGCATATGAAGATATTCAATTTCATTAGTTGTGAAGGAACTACAAATGTTAAAATTAAATGAGATCGTATTATGCACCTATTTGAATGGCTCAGATCAAAAGAAAAACAATTTTAAGTGTTGACAGAATAGGAGCAATGGAGATTTTGCTTATGGGAAATTCTCACTAAAGCTCATAGGAATTTCAGTTGGTAGATCCACTTATGAAAAGTTTGACAGTATCTACTACAGTTGTATGTATACATGTGGTACAACCCAGTAGTTTCATTTAAAGGTATATATCTTACAGAGAAGGGTGTTTGTGTGAACTTAGCAGTGAATAAAATGATATCCTTAGCAACACTGATAATGATGAACAAACACAATGAAATAACCCATATATCCATCAACAGTAGAAAGAAAATATAAATGGTGATTTATTCATGTGGTTTAACCTATGTAGCAATAAAAGACAATAAGCAACAGCTGTGAAAGTGAATGAATGACCTTTATATGAAACGTGTAAAATTCTCACTATATAATGTTTCCCAAAAGAAGCTAGACAAAAAAAAGAATACTTACTATATAATTCCATTAACATAAAATTGAAGAACAAGTAAAATAAACTTGTGGTATAAGAAATTATAATAATAGTTCTCCTTGGGGAGGAAGGAGGACATAATGACTACAGGGTGCCCACGAAGTGGCCTTCTGGGGTACTAAGAAGCTTCTACTTTTCTGCCTGGTAATGGTTACCAAGAAGTCCATTGTGGGATAAGTAATTGAGCTTTCCATTCTTTTTATAAATTTATAAGCTTATACTTCAATAAAAAATGATCTGTATATTTTAAGTAAGTTTTTTTTTTCAATTTTGGGGTAAAATTTTAATTTACAACTATTGAAATCAAAGCTAATAATAGTATTTTCTAAATCCTGCATATCCTTAATTACTTTTACTACCTTAACCTCTTTAAGACTGAGAGAATTTATTAAAATTTTCTATGCTTATTCTACTTCTGATCTTTATTCTACTTTTTCCTCTCTCCTGAGAGTTTTTTTTAATGTATTCTAATGCAGTGTTATTGGACATTTTCAAATTGTTCACAATGGTCCCATTTGTGGTATGAATTAGCCCCTTTTTTGCTTGCTTAATAATATTTTGTTCAGTTCAGTATAGTTCCTGATTTCTTTTAGTTTGTGTTTATCTAGCACACTTTTCCTTTCATTTCAGGTTTGGTTTGTTGATTTCTATCATTTAGTTCTACTTTTTTTTTTTCTCTCCTTCTCTTTTCCATTTTTATACTTTTTAATATTTTGGAAATTCCAGGTCCTATTTTAAATTCTATAAATGGTTACTTACTTTTACATTTTTAAGACATTCTATAATTTTCATTTTTCTAATTGTTGGGATCAATTTTAAAATGGTATTTTTTTCATCCTTTTTCTTCTTTTTTTACATGCTCTTCAAATCTGATTCCTAATCAGTATTAAAATTTAAAACTTGGTTTCAGTGAACACCATCAGTAAACATACGTTTTTCTTTTTTTTTTTTTTTTTTAAATATTTTATTTATTTATCTGACAGAAAGAGACACAGCAAGAGAGGGAACACAAGCAGGGGGGTGGGAGAGGGAGAAGCAGGGTTCCTGCCGAGCAGAGAGCCTGATGCGGGGCTCGATCCCAGGACCCTGGGACCATGACCCGAGCTGAAGGCAGCCGCTTAACTGACTGAGCCACCCAGGTGCCCCAAACATACGTTTTTCATTACTTTATGTCTTGTTAGATTAGATTCTATTTTGAAGAAATTGTTTTAAAAATATGTATGATTAATCTGTTTTCTGTGGCCTTAATTATAAGTTATTTTTTCCTTCTATGTTTGTTAATATTTGTGTCCTTATATTTTTCTCTTTATAAATTCTTAGGTGAATAATTTCTATGCAGGCTTGGTGTTTGGATCAGATAGGGTACACAGCTTGTTGTCGTCTGGATTGTTGGCTTATATAGCTATCAAATGTTTTGGGGTACAGAATTAGAAGAGAGTGTAATGTGCGCAGCTGTTGGTCTACTTCCAGAATGCACTGCATTCACCAGGTGGCTTCAATTCTATTGTAAGTCCTGCTCTGCTTCCTTCACTGCTGGTCTCTATGAGAGGCCTCAAAGGACATGGTGTGGGACTCCTAGTCAGTACTTGCTCTAAATCTGACCCTTGCTTGGCTGCCTTATACTTCCAGAGACTCTGAGGTGCTGAATTGAGATGGGCTTAGTTACACTTGGGATCTACACTTGCTCTGCATTCTGGCATTAAGTTTTCCCTCCATCTCTTCATAGCTAAAAGTTAGCATAGCTAAAAGATATGGATTTCATCTTTTTTTTCTGAGTTCTAGTTTTTTTTAATTTTTATTTTTTGTATGGCATTTGTTGTTTAGTTGGTTGGTTTATTTTGTTTATTTTGTTTTTAGTAGATGTTGTGTTGCATTCTCCTATAAAGGTACCATTTTAAAAAAGGGTCTAAGTCTACTTTAAAGGAAATTCAGATTTATGTCTGTTTTTGTGCCAGTACCATACAGTCTTGATGACTATAGCTCTGTAATTTAGCTTGAAGTCTAGAATTGCGATGCCTCCAGCTTTTTCTTTTTCAAGATTGCTTTGGCTATTCGGGGTCTTTTGTGGTTCCATACACATTTTAAGATTGTTTGTTCCAGCTCTGTGGAAAAAGGTTGGTAGTATTTTGATAGGATTTATCTTAGAAAAATAAAGGATGTATCAGCATAAGAATCCTGAGAAGAAAGAGAGAGATCAATTTGGGGAAAGGGATATTACAAACTGCTTTTTTGGCATTTAGTGATCAGAGTGAGTTGCAATGAAAAGTCAGTAACACTGCAGCAATAATAACACACATTGGAAATGATGGGGCCATATTTTGAGAATTTTATCTAAGAAAATCTTTAAATAGTAATAATAAAATAATTACAAAATGAAGCAATAAGAGTGGTAATTGTTGACTTGGAAATTACTGATTCATAGGCTTTCTCATTGTTTTTACATACTTGTTCATATTAATTGATTGTAATGTGTTAAGTAATTATAGGCATTATTTCATTCAATTTCCACAATAATATTATGAAATAGATATAATTTCTCCATTATATAGGTGAGGAACATATAGTTAAAATAGTTTGCCTAAGGTTACAGAGTTGCCTTTATTTCTTGTCTATGATCTGGAACAACAGATATGTTTTCTTCCATAGTTGGCCTCTCTTCCTGGTAACATTAATTTTGGAAATACTTATTAAATATGAAATGAAGTTTTAAAACATATTCATTATCTTTTTTTTGAGAGAGAGAGAGAGAGCACAAGCATGCCAGCAGTGGGGAGGGGCAGAGGGAGAGGGAGACAGCATGCTCCACACTCAACATGGAGCCTGATGCAGGGCTCGATCCCAGGATCCTGAGATGATGACTTGGAGCTGAAATCAAGAGTTGGACTCTTAACCGAATGAGTCACCCATGTGTCCCCAAAATATACATTATTTAAATGTAAATATAAGGTGTGTTTGACAGGATTATGATGTATATCCATTCTTTCTTCACCAATGTAACCAAAGTAAATATATTTGCCAGGTCCTTCCTGATTATTCTAGAACTGCTAATCACCCATCACCAGCCCTCCTAGGTGAAGACATACTTCCTTGAGAAGAGTATCTTTTGGACTCTCTTAAAAACTTTGAATCTGTTTATGGGGCGCCTGCACGGCTCAGTTGTTCAAGTGTTGCACTCTTGGTTTCGGCTCAGGTCATGATCTCAGGGTCGTGAGATCGAGCCCTGTGTTGGGCTCCTCCTGGGCATGGAGCCTGCCTAAGATTCCCTCTCCCTCTCCCTCTGCCCCTCCCCCTTCCTCTCTCTCTCTCCTTCTCCAAAAAAAAAAAAAAAGAAAAGAAAAGAAATGGGAATTTTGCTTTCTTCAAAGTGTTCACCTGAAATCTATCACTTGATTAAAAAATTAGTAATAAGGGACATCTGGGTGGCTCAGTTATTTAAGTGTCTGACTCTCGATTTTGGCTCAGGTCATGATTTCAGGGTTGTGAGGTAGAGCCCTGCGTTGGGCTCAGTGCTCATCGGGGAGTCTGCTTGAGATTCTGCTTCTCCGTCTCTCTCAGGCCCTCCCCCCCAATAATAAATAAATAAATCTTTTTTTTAAATGTTCTTTTTTTTTTAAGATTTTATTTATTTATTTGACAGAGAGAGACACAGCGAGAGAGAGAGCACAAGCAGGGGGAGTGGGAGAGGGAGAAGCAGGCTTCCCGCTGAGCGGGGAGCCCGATGCAGGGCTCGATCCCAGGACCCTGGGATCATGACCTGAGCCGAAGGCAGACGCTCAACTGACTGAGCCACCCAGGAGCCCCAATAAATCTTTTTTTAAAAAAACTTCTAATCTGGGGCGCCTGTGTGGCTTAGTCAGTTAAGTGTCTACCTTCAGCTCAGGTCACGATCCCAGGGTCCTGGGATCGAGTCCCGCATCGGGCTCCCTGCTCTGTGGGGAGCCTGCTTCTCCCTCTCCTACCCACTTGTGCTCTCTCTCTCTATCTCTGTCTCTCTCTCAAAAAAAATAAATTTAAAAAAAATCTAAAAAAAAAAACCAAAAAAAACCAAAAAAACCTTCTAGTCTGTTTCTAAGAGAAATATCAGAGGAATAAAAAGGAATATTATAGGAAATATCCCTTGAGAAGTAAAAATGGATGGAAAGGGTATTTTTCTATCATCAGATGGTTTTTCTTCTTCTCTTCCTTCTTCTGTTTTACCCAAGCTAAATTCCACCTGGCTTAAAAAGTAGACATGTGAAGATTCTTATTAATAACACAGGAAATAATAACACTAAACTATTTCACACCTAGAGAAAAGGTAGAACTATTATTAATGTAGATATTAACTTTGTATGGGCAATAGGTACTGAGTTGTAGCTCATATACAATTGCTCTTATTAATCATATCAAATACATTGGCATGAGTTTGGAAGATCTGTTTAATTATTAACCTTAATGTAGAAGGAGTTGATGATATTACCTTAAAACTTTTTGGCTAGAAAATGACATTTGGCATGCACCAGGAATTCCCAGCTTGCCAAAAAGTGCAATGTTAACACCCATATAATGAATTATAATAAGTTGGTTATATGCTACATACCATATTTCTCCTTAAAACTCCCAAACCTACCATAAAATCAAGGCCATTAGGAATAGTTGAACATCTTTGAAAGAATGAAGACCTAAGTCTTCATATACCGCAATTGTTCACTTCCATACATCTAGAAATAACATGGGGGACTTCTAGCTAAGGTATCCTGTCCATACCTGGCCAAGCAATATTCAACACTGAGTATCTCTAGGTGTCAGATGACATGGGAAACAAGGTGTCAGCATTGGTGTAAGTTTCCTGAACCTAGCTAAGGCAACAGTGAACACCTTGGTAGGGATGAAGATTTGAATCATGGTTGCAGGTTTTAAACTTACCTTGCTCTCTTTGTGCTTCATAGTAGAGCCTCTACTTTAAAAATACAATTCTAAAAGGGGAGGGGGACTTGAGTTATCAGGGTAAGTGCAAAGCATTTTTTTCTTGAACTCTCTACAGAAGGATATTTCTCTACATATACTTCCTACCACCTTTTTCTTTCCACATGACCACACTGTGGAAAATAATACACAGATGATACACAGAGTGACTCAGAGACATCTTGCTTTTCCTTAACCTTAGTTTAGAAACTATTTTCTAAAGTCTAGTGGTCAAACGGGGAAGCCAAATGTTAGAAATGTTAGGCAGAAGTGTGTTGTCTTACACAGGTGCTTGTACTTCTCTATCTCATCACATTGACTCCTTATTTAATGAAGAGTGGATCAGAAAGGAATAAGGAGAAAAAAAAAAATCAATGCATTTGCCACACTAGCAGCTGGTGTGCATATCACCCTGGACTCAAGTCTAAGGGTGAGTAAGGTTTTATTTTTTATTTTTTTTAAATCAGTTCACAAAGGAAGGAAACCGTAGGGGGTTTGGAACAGAGATCGGTAAGAGAACCTGGGCACAGGTGAAGTTCATTATAGCTCTCTTGCCGCTGTTGTGTTTTGGTAATTTATGCTCAGTTCTCCCAGCAGGACTACCCCCAGACAAACTGGTCAGCACTCCATTCCAAGGAGAAAAAAAAAAAAAATCACCGAAAGGAAGAGGTAAGACTCCATTTGCTTTTCTGATGTAGTCTTTTCTCTAAGTTTCTTAGGAGTAAACCTTTAGCATGAAAGCCCAGTGGAGAAACTAACTTTACCTCATGATGTGGCTAATTTAAGAGAAGCTCAAAGACTTGATCACTGTCATCTATTTCTGGCTCTCTGATTTAGCAGACAGATGAAGTGCACTTATAGCTGACAGATGTGGAAATCCATATATAGCCAGACAAATCTCTAGTGGCTACTGATGCAAAATAATATGAGTTGTTTCCACAAAGGTCAGTTGAAATTTGCATTTGAATTTTTCTTCCTGGGGTGCTTTTAATGATAGGATCAGGTCCTCAGGCTCTTGTAGTAAAATGTGCCCTCCAAATTTGTCAATTATGTTAAGGTAAAATCTGGGTTGAGGAAATGCTAAAGAAAAGAATGTGCTCTGCATATTTACCACATACATAGAGAGTGGCTGAAAGATAACTGAATGAGAATTGTGACATTAATCTACCCTTGCAATTATTCTATTAATTGGCAACTCGATTATCAAAATTAGAGTTCATTAAAGGTAAAATGTTTCTTCTGTAAATTTCGTCTCCTGTACAAGATAATACAAAATATGATGCTCAGTGGGGAGACTATTTTATCCAGTTGATTCTTTTTATGGCTTACATTTCTGAATACTAAATTGTGATTATTTGTCTGATTCATTCTTTTTAAAGAACTCATCATTGCTATTGTTTTTATTTATATAAAGTTAGATTGCTTTCATAAACTATCTAATCCCAACTATTTGCACTGTACAGCGTGTGAATACACTTAATTTTAATTCACATTTTTCACTTTTTATTGCTGAAGAAAATAAAACAAAATTCCAAGATTATTAAAAGCTAATTTAGATCTATATACCATTCCATTATTGACCCAATTTAATAATGTTTTAATTAGTTATTCCAATAGCTTGACTGTAGCGTTGAAAGAAAGTGTTGATTGTATAAAAATAGAGGAGTATAATCGATATTATAACTTAGCTTGAGTCAATTTGTTTTGCTTGTAGGGGGTCCTCACTGTGAAACATCCTAAGATTTTGTGCAATAAAGAGTATGTGAGGTTTTTTATTTTAATTTCCATATATAGGACCATTTGTTGGAATGCCATAATTTAAAAACAACTACAAGGAAAAAAGACAAGCTACTTTAATAAAATTGGTCCCTTGGTCACTGCCAGATATGATAGTAAAGACCGAGTACCTCAGAGCAGTAAATTTAGTTGATAATCTTTTCCTAGAATATAGTGCAGATTACCTTTGTACCCTCACAGCAACAATCTCCGTGGATAGCATGGAGCGGGCATTTGATGAATATTTTATGGATTAGTAAACATGTAAGACAAATACTGTACGTCCAAGAAACAATTGTAGCACTGTTTTGAAAAGCTCAATAAGTAGTTATGGATGTGTATATATAAGTGTCTATGCACATATATTTAATTTATTGCTGTAAAATGTGGTATTATTGGCTCAAGCATATGAGTGACTTTTATGACAAATATATATTTAGAAACAGAATCAGAAGTTAATTTAAATGGAAACCTAAATCCCTCTTTCTGCTTCTGAGAAGCACCATACCGTAGTCGTTATTGTCCTCAGAAATTTCTGGGAAGAGGGATTCTTTCTTCTGCCAAAAAAGCGTATTTCATTTAGAGTTGAAATGTCATTCTAATTTTTTAATCTGAATCCCATCTGCTCTCTTAACCTGCTTCTCCTTGTCTTGTCAGTGCAATCAGAATAGTCTTCACTCATAATTACTCATGACTACAATGACTGCAGATAATTCCTGCAGTGTCCTCAGATAGACAACATCAAGCTCTGAACAACTGTCATATTGAACGAAAGACTTTTTCTCGTTTTGTTACAGATTTTTGTGAAGGCTGATTTTTTTAAGACCTACAATTTGAAAAATAGAACATGATTCAACAATAAAAGGTGAAAATTTTGATATATAAAACTTAGATACATTTACCATTAGTTGCATTGGGATATTGATCATATTTATTTTCTGAAAAATAAAATCATGCTATAAGTCTATATAGTCAGTTTCCTGTTATTCTTAACTACTACAACCAAATTTTTCTTCCTCAAACCTTTTTCTGTATTCTTTACTTAAGTTTGGTGTTTGGGATCAAGCACGACTTTTAGCTATAATATGTAAGGTGTAACACAGAACACGCTTAATCAGCAGAATATAATACAGAAACAAAACAAAACAAAACATTGCAAGCATTGACCTTTCTTCTTTCAGGTATTTTATCATTTGCAATTATATCTATAAGGATTTTCTTTATTAGATGGCAAGCTCCTTGAGAATGTAACATGTGCACAATTCATTTTTGAATATATATAAATAGATGTTTTAAATATCTATATCATACCATATCCTATCCTATCGTATCATATCATCAGCCATAGTTTGTTGCATATTCCAAGTGATCAAAAAGTACTTACAGAATGAAACAAGAGTAAATACTTTTGCTGGGCTTCCACTGATTACAAGGAAAGGAAACTCATTCGAGACAACTCAATTTGGTGACCGTTTATTATAAAGATAAGTGTGACAGTAAGAGAGATGCTAATTAAAATCTAAGATTGGAAAATGTGCTAGCAGGTAGCCTTACTGATACTGGAAGTAGATGAAAGTCCTAGGTCTGAGCGGGCTCTGGCAATTCCAGCAGCAAGAACTCATGAATCTTCACTCTAACACCTCACTGCTACTGCTTCTTCACAGCTGTCCGCAGTGTCTGCATCCCTGGGCATTTCTCACTTTCTACTCTGAATCTCTTACAAGGTATTTTCAAGCTTATTCCACCCATGCTCTGAGAATCTTCTTCTTTTTATTTTATTATGTTATGTTAATCCCCATACATTACATCATTAGTTTTTGATGTAGTGTTCCACGATTCATTGTTTGCGTATAACACCCAGTGCTCCATGCAGTACGTGCCCTCTTTAATACCCATCACCAGGCTGACCCATCCCCCGCCCCCCTCCCCTCTAGAACCCTCCGTTTGTTTCTAAGAGTCCATAGTCTCTGAGAATCTTCTTTTGCAGAAGGTACATTCCACATTCCTGCCCATTGAAAACCACTGTTTATAATGTGTACTCTTTCAATATTTCATTGTTCTAGTTTCTACATAATTTTTCTTGATTTTTGACTCCTCTTACCTCTCTGAATGTAGTCTTTGCATTGTAGACTCTATAGCTAATTACTTGATTCTTTCTGTATTTCTAGGTTCAAGATAAGGATTACCCTAACTTAGGGTAGAACTTTCAAACCAGACCACTCAATAGATAATTAGCCAACCTACGATTTGGCTGTTCCTTGGTCACATGGTCTTTGTCCAAGAGTAGGGAGGGGCACTCATATAACCTACCTGTGATGGTCCCTGACACTATGGGTGGGGAAGTGTCCCACAGAAATGACTTTAAGCATGGCCTTATGCCTTAATGGTATGTCAAATACAACACTTCTTGTGAAATGTTACTTGAGAATAAAAAGATGTAACCCAAATTATTTTTTTATCTATACTGAGTTTCTAATCACAGAGCATTTACATTTTCAAAATGATAAGCTAGAGTTTAAATTACTTGGTGTGAAGAAATTTGCTATTTTAAAATTTCCATTAATTCTTAAGAGCTATAGTCTTTATTTTTACAATGCTGGCTCTAGTTTTCCCAAAGTATATAAGTAAATAATTAGGGTCAATTGATTATTCCATTTAACCATTTAGTGACTAAGGAGAATGAATGTAATATTAAAGGAGTATGTGAGCAAAACCAAAATGAAAATCCTAATACAAAGAACAATTAATATAATACCTGTAAGGAGGGATAGTTAGAGAATATTATTCTATATTATCTATAGAATATTATTCTATATTATATTCTATATTATTCTATATTCTATAATACCTATAGAATATTATTCTATATTATATTCTATATTATTCTATATTATATTCTATAATATCTATAGAATATTATTCTATATTATCTATAGCCTGAGATAGAAGACTAGACTATAATAGAGATACTGTAATTATATCATGTGAATTGAATTAATTTAAAATGTCTCCTTTCTGGGGCGCCTGGGTGGCTCAGTCGTTAAGCGTCTGCCTTCGGCTCAGGTCATGATCCCACCGTCCTGGGATCGAGCCCCACATCGGGCTCCCTGCTCCACGGGAGGCCTGCTTCTCCCTCTTCCACTCCCCCTGCTTGTGTTCCCTCTCTTACTATGTCTCTCTCTGTCAAATAAATAAAAAAAAAAAAAAAATCTAAAATGTCTCCTTTCTATAAGGACAAATGTGTACATACACACACACACACACACACACACTTACACACTGTTTAAAGACTTACCATCAGAGAAGTGTGATATGAACGAAGAAGAATACATTTCATTGAATAAGGATTGTAGGAAAGTTAATAGGATGCAGAAAGTTAATAAGAAAAAAAAGAAGCCTGAGACAAGGAAAACAAAAAGGCATTGAGGAGAAAAAGATGAGGTTTTATAATCATATCAGTAAAAAAGAAAAAAAAAAGAGAGATAAAAAATAGGCTCACTAATAAATTAGGAGAGGTATGAAATTAAAGAAATCAGTGATAACCTCAAATGACTGAGATGCTAAACTACTTTAATAAGAGAAATGAAGAAAAGTAGTAGGGAGAACTAGAACACAATAGAAATCTTGCAAAAGTTGTAACTTACAAAAGCTGGAAATGCACACTTGAGAAACTTGGCTGAGTTGGATAAAGCACATTGAAATAATCTATTTTGCATTAGTTTCAGGAGACCAACATAGATTTCACATGTGTTAACCCTATAGTGCTCAAAACATTCCTTTGATTAAATAAAAATATTATCTTTTAATTGCCTGTGGAGAAATAAGATGGAATTGCAAGTGCTGAAATTTCCATAAAGGGAAAGAATTCTGAGTCAGTCATCGGTCCCTAAATAGATGTGATACAATTTTATATCATTCCCAAATAGTTCCTGTTGTCATTGCTTTAGTAAATGACAGCATTTAAGGAAAGGAGGCTGGATATATAGTACATTAATCAGTATACAAATTCTGCTGTGATGACACAAATTCATAATGAAGAAAAGAATAAAGAGCAGAGTATAAACCACTGAGAACTATTTAAATGTAAGACTTAAAGAGAGCATATTTGAAAATCAATAAAACATAACCTTTTCTTCCACTGTTCCACAGGCTTGTTTAGTACACAAGGTTCTTGTAACATACGCAGCTTATTTAGACATTATTTAGACATTCTTTGATATACTGGCTAGCTGGAGTTGGACAAGTCAAATATCTGATCTTCAGTTTCTTCATCTGTAAACTGGATTGTTGGAAGGACCCCAGTACTAATATAATAAATGACACGTCAGTGATGGTCATTATTATTCTGGCATTTGGTTAACATGTCCCAATCAAGTAGCAATCTCTGTCTTAAATCTCTTTATTTTTCCTTAGATTTTGAAACCCTCATTATTTTTCATGGATCCTAACATTTTAACAATGTTCTACATCATTTCTTTTACCTTTGTTTAAGTTTCTTTTTTTTTTTTTTAACTAAATATTATTTTAAACCCTGAATTGAACATAGTCCTCTGGCTACAGTCATATGGAGTCATATAGCATAGGTTTTGCAGATTTTACAGTATACGGCCAGAATCATTTTGACTGCAACAAAAGCAAGGCAGTGAAAAATGAAGTCAAATATCCAAGGTCATAGTAATTACTTCTAGCCAGTGCTACTCATGGCAGTGATGTTGAGATCTGATACCTCTGTGTATATAATCAGATTGAAATAGCTAATACCTCTCATTAGATTGATTTACTAGCACTAGCCACACCTAATACACCTTTGCTGAATAATGGTAAAATGTTGCAGTTTTAGTTATATGTACCTTTCAATTAGACAGACAAAACAATTGTAATGATTTAGCATTCTGACTTCTTAAACCATTGTTATAATCATTGGGTCCTCCATTATAAGCTGAATCTATGCTATGTTCAATCTAAAGCCCTGAAGCTGTGTTGGAACCTCTAAACTCAGGAAATCTATTATAGATTCTTACAAGCACAAATTGCCTATGGCATATGAGTAAATCAAGTGTACCAAATCTGGAGACATCATGTGGGAAGGGAGGGTGGTGGTTAAGAGGAGCTGTTTCTGTTCTTAATTTTAAAAGCAGGAGTTCAAAGTAAGTGTAGCACTTTTCCTGATAGTGGTGGTTCAACAAGTGTAGTCCTTAGATGGGCAGTATCAACATCAGCTAGAAGCTGGTTAGAAATGCACATTCTCAGGCTCTGCCCCGGACCTACTGATAGGGCCCAGTAATCTGTATTTTCACAAGCCCTCCAGGTGAGTTCTAATGCATGTTAGTATTTGATACTAAAGTGTAACATTTGGGCAGAATTATTATGTTTTAAATTGGACCGACTCCAGCTGCCCTTTGTCTCTATATTTTTTTGAGATTTGGCCAAAATTGAGATATTGGTTAATTTTGAAAAACACATAAATGTTTAAATTGAGTACTGATAATTTATAATAGCATAATTACTCACACCCGCTCATATGTCTGGTACTTTGAATTATTCTATTTTTCACAAGAAGTCACACTACAAGGGCATATATCAATTTTAGATTATTTCCAAAAATATTTTCCTTAACTTTGAACAGAGGTGGACTAAATTTTAAGTATTCAACATTTAAATTCATAACTAGATAATTTCTTTATGGCTTAAATAAGAACAACAAGAAAACTCTCTTAGTACAGTGATGTCTTGTAATGGATTCATTCATTTATTCATTCACTCCCTCAAGTATTTGAGCATCTGTTATGTGTTAGGCCATATTCTTGGTGTTGAGAATAAAATCATACAAAATAAACTTTCTCTTAATAATATATATTTTTAATTTACCATTTGGAATTAAAATTTACCACATATCAATTGATCACAATGCTCAAATTTTTCATCTTCTTGATAACATTTTAGTTGTAATTTACTTTCTACCAAATTCCTCTTTGATTAGTTTTGAAATAGTTAAGAAAAATCATCTCAAAAGAACTAGATTTGGGTGCCAAATGCACCTCAATATTGTAACTGGATGACCTTGAAAAAGTCAATCTTTGAACCTCATTAATTTCATTTGCATAATGGTAGAGATAACAGCTCTGAACTTAACTGACAAGATTATTTGAAGAGCAAACTAGATAATGAACTACTGTAACTGCCAGAAAGTATTACATGTATTGTTGAGTTTTTTTTTAATTGTCTGTAACAAGTCACCATTTATAAATTAATCGAATGCACATATTTAAATTCTGACTCTGATACTTATTAGCTCTTTGAACTAGGGTAAATTACTTTTTGTGCAAGATTTTGTACTAGAATTTCCTCAAATTAAAATGGTGGTAATATGGGAATTCATAGAAATGTTTTAAAAAATAAATGGTATAACAGATGTGCTTAGACTACTGGTTAGTACATTGCTTACGTATATTAAGCACTTACTATCTTTGTTATTAAACTATTTAAGAAATCCTTATCACTAAAACAGTACTTAGCTAAACCCAAATACCTAGGACTCCGTATTTCCTCCTACCCAAGAATGTGAAGATTAAATCTCTTCTTTTTTTTTTTTTTTTAAAGATTTTATTTATTTATTTGAGAGAGAGAATGAGAGAGCGAGAGAGAGCACATGAGAGGGGGGAGGGTCAGAGGGAGAAGCAGACTCCCTGCTGAGCAGGGAGCCCGATGCGGGACTCGATCTGGAGACTCCAGGATCATGACCTGAGCCGAAGGCAGTCGCTTAACCAACTGAGCCACCCAGGCGCCCGATTAAATCTCTTCTTATAAGTTAGGAGTTTCATTTAAACCTGTGCTGACTCCTTGACACATTTTAGAATATGTTTGTTTTGAAGAACAAAGATTAATGATTTTAGCTACTTCCTTGACTCTTTCTGATAAAACAATGTCTAAAAGAAGATGAAATTATTTGAACTTTTTGACCCTTTGGCTTTCAGATGAACTTAAAGTTTCATTTATTGATACAACTTTAGTGTTCTCCAAATTAAACAAAACTCAACTTTTAGCTATGGGAATTAGACAAAACTTTACCAAAGAGGTAATTTGGTTTGCTACTTACTTACTTTGCTTGTATGTCTCAATGATGTGGATAGTTTACCACTGAATGAGGTAGTCGCGGCTTCTCACGAGCCTAGACCAGGTATCAAGGCAGGAAAATACAGCAGAATAGCTGAAAGGCAAGGAAAATGATCATAGTTGGAATTAGATTTTTGATCCAGTAATATAAACTTAACTAAATGGTGGGGATTTCTCCCTAGCTACAGGTAGTCAACAAAACCACTTGGATAAGAATTACGTTCAGCCTCTTCTAGAGCTATGGGAAGCAAGTGTTGTGGACGGGTGGGTAGGGATTGAACAGCTGCAGCCAGACTGAGAGAAGCATGTCTCCTCTGCAACTGCCTTCTCAGGCTGTCGACCTGGTGAGCTTATGGACTACCTAAGGCCTGGTGAGGCACATTTCAGATCTGGACACTGAGAGGGCCCAAAGTTCTGCATTAGCCTGACTACTAGCTATCCTAAGGAAATGACTCTTCCCTGTCTCATAGAGCCTACTTACCCACCAGGGTTAATATAGGGTAGCTCTTTGATGGTTCACACATCTGGAAGGGAAGCAGCAGGAACCACACACCTGCAGTTTAAATCTCAGAAGGTTTATTGTGTTTTCTTTTGTATATTCTATATTGCGGTTTAATATATGTAAATAGGGTTTTTCCCCCCTAAAAACGTTTCAAATTTTTGTTTGTGGTGTCAAGTTTCATAGTTCTCAGCTAAACCTAGCTTTTGCTTATTTATTTATTTATTTATTTATTTTACTCAGACAGTCCTACAAATTTCCACATCCTTTTTGTCATTTTCTATAAGGCACCATCTCATTAGAACCCAATGAAAATGACTGCAAGGATGACTGACTTCAAGCTGAATGGGTTTGGCAGAGCACTGAACATTTTCCTGGCCATCAGCAGATTTCAGTGTGCTTAGGCGAATTGCATTTACTTTGCATGCAGTTTTAAATGGATCGTGTGCACTGGGTAAACTGGTTGTTCTAAATACACGTGAACATACAATCTTCTAGAAGTTGAGGTTGGGCTCAAGCCTCGTAGAAAGGCAACATCTCCACAACAATCAGTGTGTTTCAAAATATAAACGTGGTGGAAGCGAGCATCTGTATATCCATATGAGTTGGTCAGGAATAAGCAAAACAGCCCAAAAATTCAGGAGAAATTAACTAAATGGGTACTGATTTGGGGGGATTACAATTCGGAACTTGCCATTAAGTTCAAAAGGTAAATATTTTCTACCCAACAATTATAGTTATGGTCTTTTTCATTCAGATGTACAAAAAGTGTCAAAAAAAAAAGCTATGATAATATTAATTGCAGTAACATTTTGTATAAGAAAAAAATGTAAAGCACTTCACTGTCTACCAATAAGAGTGTTAAATAAAGTACTGTATGATAATGCTAGTATTACACAGTTGTTGAAAGGAATGAGGAACGCATTTATGTATCAGAATGAAAAATTGTCTAAGACATATCTTAGATAAAGCAAGAGTTACAGAAGAGTATCATTTGGTATGACAGTTGTGAAATAACTTTCTATCTTTCTGTATCTATCTACATGTGTTAATCTAGATATCTACCTACTCATTCATCTATCTTTCTATCTATCCATTCACCAAGGTGCTTTAAATGTCAGGAAGAATGAACAACAACAAAAAAATGGTAACAATGATAATTTTGGGGAAATGAGGTATGGAGAATCTGTGTAGGGAGAATTTTTATGTATCATTTTATAATTTTCTTTTCTTTTTTTTTTTTTTTTTAACATGTATTTATTTATTTGGGGGGGTGGGGGGAGGGGCAGAGGGAGATGGAGATGGAGAGAGAATCCCAAATGGACTCCAGGCTAAGCACAGAGCCTGATGCAGGGCTCAGTCTCATGACCCTGAGATCAGGACCTGAGCTGAAACCAAGAGTCAGTCACCTAACTGAGTAAGCCACCCAGGGGTCCCACAATTTTCTGTATGTATTAGTGGTCTATTGTTATATAACAAAGATTCAAAGCTTGGTGACTTTAAGCAACAACTATTTATTTGCTTACAATTCTGTGGCTGGCAGGTTAGGCAAGGTTTAACTGGCCCAGCTTGTCTTTATGTTATATCATGTCTAGGTGAACTCCTTCTACAAGCATTTGGTTGGTTAGGGGCTGGCTAGTCTTGAGTGGCCTCACTGCCATGTCTGGGCCCTGTGCTGGAATGGCTGAGACGGCCAGGCCTCTTTCTCCTGTGATCTCTCTCAAAGGTTATTCATAACCAGCATTCTTCCAAAAGGGCAAAAGTGAACAGTGCAGGCCTTCTTGAAGATAAGGCTTACAGTCCCCCAACATCGCTTCTGCTTTATTCTACTGGTCAAAGCAAGTAGCAAGACAAGCCCAGGTTCAAAGAATGAGGAAATAGACTCCATTTCTTGAGAGAGGAGCAGTAACAACCTGTGGCCATGTTTAATCTAATACACTCTGCGAGTTGAATGTGTTATAAGCATTAATTGTTTTAATAAGAATAATAGGAAAAATAGAAAGAGGTGCTAAGTTTTTTTTCCTGTCATGGAGTATTGGTTTCTCCAGTTGCCCTCTGTATCTTTGAGTTACACAAGAGCCTGTTTCAATTTTTATAATGAAATGTGATTACTGGTTAGTTAGGAATGATCCTATAACATACATAAAAAAGATTTGGATAAGTTTCAGTCTCTACAAAAAGATTCATTCCAGATGTGAAATTCCAACATGCATGTGAAATGCGCATATACTTTTATTTACAAGTGGGCACTAATGACTTTTGCACAGTGAGTAAATAAACTTAGATAAAATTGCATTATCTTCCATGTGTCTGTGGGTAGCTTTAATAGAATTAAAAGTCTTTCTTCCTTACAAACATTTGTCATTCAGCACTTTAGTGGCAAAATCTTCTCTACTTTATGTAGTAATGTCCTACTAAAAGGAAATTTAAATAGAAAAGGTATGAATTATTCTAAATGGTTACTGAAATTACTCTTTAGTTTCCTACCAAAATGAATTCAATGACTAATTTTCTTATTAAAGGTAAGTAAGCCCTCATTTTTCAGATTCGGTGTGGAAAAAGGTTGTGCTTTTCTGCTGCATTCTTAGAATATACCTGTCCCCTCACAGCTCCTCTACTTTTTCTCAAGTTTGAGATCTCTCAGTTCTAGAAATCCCTACCAAGGTTATATGGGTTAATTGTATCTTGTTTACTCAGTACTTTGCCTCTTCCCTCTCACTGGGACTCCAAAACCAGTTCCCTCTTCCAGTCCTGACCAAAGCAGTAACAAAGAGATAGAAACAAAAATTCAAAGGAGCCACTAGCCGGTGAGCCAAATGATGAGTCTTAGCCAACGCTTGCTTGCAGAGCCTAGCTTTATGTTTTGTTAGTTTATTTGGTTTTACTTATCTATGAAATTAGCTGTGATCTGCCCTGGAGAAAAGACAAATAACTCAGTGGTGAAGCTAATATAAGGGGAAGAAAGAATTAAAGGCAAGGAGTTCTCATAGATGGAGCTGATTTTTTTTCTGTTTTTCAGCAGAAAACAGAATATTCAAATTCAAATTAGGGTAATGCAAGAGGGGGTTGATAAAATAACCATGCTGAAAGATATAAGTTATATGTGTTGAGAAACCACAGGGAAGAGAGCAATACTCTGGGGCTATTGCCGTATTAGGATCAAAGGATGAAGGGTGAGACTTTGTGACTCATTGGTTAAGGGACTTGGCAGAAAAGTAAGGAGCTGAGGGAATGAACACCCTGAGTTCAATCTGCTCTTTTCTCTCTATTCCTGGTGTGGCTTTCCATTGGCCAAACCCAAATGAAAGCTAGAAGGCAGGGCAGTCTATTGGGTAGTCCATTCAGGATCAGTGTCCTGAGCCAAAAACAGGGTAGAAAAGGCAGAAAGGCAAGGAGAAGATATATGGTCCAGAAAGGAAAGAGCAAAAAGAGGTAAGAGGGAGAGAAGGAGAGGGGGAGGAAGGGTGGGAAGGAGAGAGAGAGGTGGGTAGGAAGAATGCATGAGGTTGTAGTTGGCTGTCAAAGTTTTGTGGGCCCTAGGAATGGCTTTAATCACAAGAATGATGAAAACTGATTATGGTAATTACTATTCATCAGTCCTGTAAATATTTCTGTTCTGTTTCCCTCCATAGGTTAGATTGTAAGCTACCTGAGGGCAAAGATCCTACTGATCTTACTTACTAAAGGATCCTCCTTAAATATCTGTTGAATCACATTGAATAAGGGTACTTTACTGAGTTTAATTATTTTGAAAATTTGAGAATAGCTCAGAGTAAGATTTTTAAGGCTATGTCACTGGGTTACAGTGATACCATCTTACAATGAACAAGAACATGACATCCCTTCACCTGTCAACATTGTGATTATTAATCCCCCACAACTTCTGCTGACAGCAGAGAATCTCTGTTCTGACAATGACAATATAAGTTGGTTTGCCAGAGAAGTTTACCAACAGCTTGAAACTTTCATGATGAAATGACTGGTCAAGTTAGTGTTGATGGCATCTGGCCGGAGCCATCCATCACTAATCCTGGAAGCAGGACTATCTAATGGTTCCAGTTTTATTCAATCTATTTTATGCAGCCATGCTTGACTATGCAACAAGAGACCTCAGGGTTGATATTAGGATATATTTGATCTCCTAAAAGGCTTTTCCACTTCAGTAACTTGCAATCCTCCTCAAAAGTCCTTGAGGCAGCCGTTCATGAACTAGTGCTTCCTGATGACAACATACCCAACATGACCTAAAATGGATTTCAGAAAACTTTGTAGGCCTTGTGTTAGAAGTTGTCTATAAGCTGGAGATCCCTTAATAGGTGCCAGATTTCACTAAAAAAATTCTAAAACAGTTCAGCAACACTAAATATTTTGAAAGAAATTGTTGACAGTTTGTTGCTTTGTCATTTTACAAATAATCACCAGGTAGACAAGAAAATTCAGAGTAGGGGTGCCTGGGCGGCTCAGTCAGTTAAGCATCCAACTCTTGATTTCGGCTCAGGTCGTGATCTCAGGGTCCTGAGATGGACCCCACGTGGGCTCTGTGCTCAGTACAGAGTCTGCTTGCCCCTCTCCTTCTGCCCTCCCCCCGCTCGTTCTCTCTCTCTCTCTCTCTCTCTCTGTCTCAAATAAATGAATAAATAAATGATCTTTTTTAAAAAAAGAAAATCCACAGTAAAACCAATATATTTATGTTTTTTTAATCCTAAAGAGGATCTCCTAGTTTTTGTTTGATTTTCAAAAAGTATATATGATTTGCTGCATAGTGAGTGATATTATGTCCTGAGCTCATTGAGGGCAGAGTCAATCATCTTTTTTATCATCTTTTTTATTATAACTCTAGAAACTTTCCACAGTGCCTTACCCACAGTACCCTAGTGGGTACTCCACAGACAGATGTTGGTTGAGGGACTGAATGGGTTCATATATTTGTGTGCACATATATCGTTTATGGTTGCACACTCTCAGTAGCCATATATTTGTAGTTCTTTTCCTTCTTTGGTGCATCTCTCATTTCTTGTCACAATTATTAATTACATAGTTTAATTCATGACTGTGGGACAATCCAAAGTTATGTGGCTCAAACCGAAATTGCTTATTTGGTCTTAGCATGGTATATTCAGAAGCTAGAGAGTGAAGTAGCCATTAAGTATGCATATAACAAATTTCCTGGACACATTTTTGACCGTTTTTTCTATGCTACACACACAATGAGTTTGCTGTAACAAATGTGGATTTTCTCTTAATGTTTTTCTTTGAATTTCAGCAATGCAGGAAAACCATTACCCCCAAATTACAAAAAAAAAAAAAAAAAAAAAAAAATCATTGGGCCATTTGCTATTCTGACTGCTTACTGCTTCTGTCACAATTTTAGAATTGAACCTACCACATTTACTAACGTCCTGCCTGTCTTTCTTAAGTAGTTAATTATAATCTCATGCAATCTTTCTGGGAACCTATATCCATTAACAAAATTGGGTTTCCTTCAATTGTGGCTATAAGTTGATGGATCACAGTTCACCTATGTTTTCACTAAGGGCAGTGCTGCTCAGGCCCATACAATGGATCCAAGTGTGCTTATTTTAAGAACTTGGTAGAATTATACCCACTTCCATCTTCACAGTCATGTTTGAAGTTCCTGCTACGGTCCTGATGAGTCATGTGCTCACTCAGTACTTACCATTGTGCTGTATTTCATGAGCCCCTGCTAACACATTCCTCTTTAATTCAACAGAAATTAGTTTCCATCTAAAAGTTACCTTTATGAAATTTCCCTTTGAAAAACACTATTTTCTCATTTCTATTATTTTCAACATATTTACTTACATCTGGGAATGTTTCCAAAAGGAGCTTTAGGAAATTATTGTACACTCATTTGGGGCAGGGGGAATACATCTATTGGAAGGTCTGAATACTGCCACATGGAGAACAAATGAGGGCAATTAATCCTGGTAATTCTCAAAGTGAAAATACTTTATAACATGAAAAATATAGATTTAACAAATTGATTTTCCGTTTGAGATATATTTTCTCCCTTATCTTGAGGAAATACACATAATCGTATTTTTTGTCAAGATGCTAGTTAATACAAAGTACTTAGAAAAAAAAATAAGCGAGGATGAAAGCAGATACATATGTTTAAGCCATATAAATAATTTATAGCCTCACAATAATGCATTGTAATATAGGCCAGACTCAGCATGGTAATTAAACTGCTCATTAAGTATCTGTTAATGCACACCCACATGTCTCTAACTCTTAGAGGCCATTCGCAGTTCTGCTCGTTAGGCCCCAAGTGAATTATCCACTCTTGAATCCCTTTGGCTCTACTCGTCCTTCAAGTTATGCATGCATATATTCCAGAGATGCTCGTGGTGCCTACGGTATGCGTACGCCCTATGCTGGGCTGGGGGAGTACAGAGGGAAAGAAGAGAGAAACTAATAGGACTTACGACTGACCTAGACTCATACCCTGGGCCAGTTTCTTTCCTATTGTGTGTGAAACATAGACAAATGATCTAAAACATATCCAGGAAATTTCTTTTATGCATATTGCATGCTCCTTTGCTCTCTGTTTAGCATGGCCATGAGCTTTTCACTGCATCAAGATACAAGAATTAACTAAAGATTTTCAAATAGCATGCTCTAGAACTTGCATCCATTTCCACCACCTTTGTCCTCAATCACTGAGGTTCCAAGAAATCACATGGGCTCCTCTGAGATTGTTTCATGTGGTGCTTGTATTAGCCCAACAAGATCACCCTTGAATTATTTGACAGACCTTATTGACTCCTTCTGTTTATAATGCCCTGATGTAATTTGAGAACTGTTTATATCACTTTCATTTCTAGAATGTTTATGCATTGTGCTGAGGTTTAGAAATCTAAATTAGGTAAAATGTGGATGGGGAGATGGATGAAGGGCATTTGTTGTCTAGGCTTTGCAAGTGGGTAAGCAGTGGTGATCATTGATTTTGATGTTTGTTTAGAATTTTTTAATTTGAGCCATATGCTACATGTTTCACTTTCTACCTAAGAATGTATTTTAGAGTAATTTTAAAGAAGCCAAAATCAAGGAAATCAATTTCTGAAATCTGAAGGTATAATGAAAGGGACAAAAGTGAGAGAGTGAATAAACACAAGGCAGAAATCAAGAAGAGAAAATCAGTCATTTCACAGAGATCATTCCTACAGTACTCTTGGAAAGATAAAAGATTGATAAAACTATAAACTGAGAAGGCATGATTTCATTATATAATGCTAAATCTATATAAGATACCCAATAACTAGTTTTGAAATTCTTAGATTTAAATTTGCATCTATAAGAAATATGTCAGATGCTTAAAGCTTTCCATTCATACACTTTAAACTAAGCTTACATCATTTCAAGCTACCTTAACCATCTCTAAACATACTCACCCCTGAGATTGTAATTTAAATTGTCTTGTTCTTACTTTTGATTAAATTACATCCTAAATGTACAACAGTGTATGAATCATAAACTCTGTAAACTTTCACAAGATGAAGGTAACGGTTTACCCAGCACCAAGATCAAAAAGTCTTGTCAGCACCCTGGAAGCCTCTCTTATGTTCCTTCTAGTCACTAATCCCAACCCAAAGGTAACAGCTCTCCTGGTTTCTAACAGTATAGATTGTTTTGACAATTTTTGAACTTTACATAAATGGAATCATACAGACTGAACTTTTGGTTCAGGCTTCTGTTTTCTGCCTATGGGATTCATTCATATATTTTTATATTAAAAATACTTATTTTATTTATTTATTTGTCTTTTGTAGTTTCAAGTTTTTATTTAAATTCCAGGTAGTTAACATATAGTGTAATATTAATTTCAGGAATAGAATTTAGTGATTCATCACTTACGTATAACACCCAGTGCTCTCATTCATACTTTTTCCCATGTATTTACAGTTCACTCATTCTCATTGATGTATAGTATTCTATTCTGTGAATATAGCACAGTGTAATTATCCATTTTACTACTGATGGGCAAAAATTAAGAGCATTTGGGAGCTACCAACTTGGGCCAATTGAGCACTATGCTGCTATGGACACTCTAGTACGTGTCTTTTTCTGGGTTACTGGGTAAGCCAATGTTCAGCTTTAGTAGATCCTGCCAAAGAATTTTAAAAAGTAGTCGTAAAGTTTGGGTTTAAAATACAAAGAAGTCATCATTCTTTGGTAGAAGTCTAATGGCTGAATGTGTAAACTATAGACAGAATTGTGTGAGGGAATTAATGAAACATTGGGCTGTGAATGAGTCCTCCCATTGTAGGCCTACCATGTTTTCTGTCAGAAAGCACATCTCTTGAGGAAGACAGCAGCCATTACTCTTCTGATAGCCACTTGATACCAGCACCTCAGAAAAAGATTCTTTCAAATAGTCTAAATGTTTGGAAGTGCCTCTATGTCAAAACCTGCCTGAGGTTGGAATAAAAGGAAAAAAAAAAAAGCTTCATTACATATCATACGCATTTCTTTGTAACCTATGCCAAGTGGGTAAATTAGTAGAAATGTTTTCTCACCAAACAATAAAGTGAGCTGTGTGCATGTTATCTTTATAGTTGAAATGGGGAAATTGTGAGAAAGATTAGGTACACAGGAGATTATTTTTTTAATGATGCTTATCTGAAATTTTCAAAATAGTTATACCTTACTATTATATTACCATTTTTTTAAATAATCATTTTTAAACTGTGGTTTTCTCACTAAGTTATAAGCTTTGAATTTAGGGGAAAAGATTTTTTATAATCCTAGTCACACACTTTGTTGTGTTACACTAGAAAATAATTTAATGTTCATTTACTCAGTACTCACAGACATAACCTTTTTTAGTTAGGATGAATAAAAGATGCAATAAAATGTTTTTTGAGTATAGTTATCATTTGGGCATCTTGGCTAAAGGTAGGTACTAGATGACTTTCAGCAAAGTGGAGTCCCATATCTTAGCTCTAGAACATACCACAGGTTTTCTTTCTTCAGCAAATATTCCAAATAAAATTGTTCAGGATGTGACAGCACATAAAAATAAATTGTATTTCTTGGGACGCCTGGAGGCTCAGTCAAGCGTCTGCCTTCAGCTCAGGTCATGATCCCAGGGCCTGCTCGGCTGGGAGTCTGCTTCTCTCTTGCCCTCCTCCTACTCATGCTCTCTCACTCTCTCTCAAATAAATAAATAAAATCTTAAATAAATAAATTGTATTTCTTAAGCACTAACAGTTGCTCCAAAAGGGTGATAACAATGAAAAGTGACTTACAACACACGCATTTGCACACATGCGCACATGAATAATCCTCACGGTGATTACTCAAACTGGGAAAAGCAGCCCTGAAAATTTGCATGTCTCATAATGGCGGAATGGTGGGGGGAGGGCATCCCTCAACTAAAATAAGTACAGTAGAATCACTTTTAATATGCTCCGATTAGTTTAAATGGGTTTGAAGTAATGATCTCCTTTATCTCGTTTTAGCTTTATTAGATTGGGTTTTGTAACCTTTCTGCTTTGTTTATGCTATGGACTAAATCGTGTGCCCCCACAATTTATGTGTTGAAGCCCTAAACCTCAATGTGACTATTTTTGGACACAGGGTTTTTAGGAGGTAATTAAGGTTAAATGAGGTCACAAGGGTAGGGCCCTGATCTGATAGGATTAGTGTCCTTTTAAGAAGAGACATTAGCATTTCTTTCCACCTCTCCGTCCCCTTTTGCCATGTGAGGACACAGTAAGAAGGTGGCCATCCACAAGCCAGAACGTGAGCTCTCACCAGAGACCAACCTTGCAATACTTTGATCTGGGAATTCTGGCCTCTAGAACTTGGAGAAAATAAATTTAAACAATGTCATCCAGTCTGTGGAATTTTGTTATGGCATCCCAAACACACTAAGACAGTTCATAAAAAAGTTGAACTTTTTTACTTAGTTCCTAGCAAATTCCTCACTTTTGCTAAAGTGAGTTCATACTTCATGGTGCCTGAAGAAAAAAAGTCAAGGGAAGCGGTGCTTGAAATGTAATATGACCCTTTCCCATTTAGCTTCCTAGAGGTCTGAGAAAATGGCCAATACAGATCAGAAATGGAACCTCCTCACCAAGTAGATTGTGTGTTAATTTTCAACTGATTTGCAGGTATTTCGCTCTTTGCTCTCTGAATGAGCACTTCCTTTGGAGTGACTGACTCTCTGACAGTGACATACAAACATTTGATTTAAAAGTTATGCTCTATGAAACTTACAATACTCATGGTAATAATACATCTATGGCCTTTATATTCACAAATTTTTTTATTCCCTTGACTATATTCCAACTAAGCATGAACCAGTGATGTACGAACTGATTCCTTTCCACTCCCATCTGCCATCCTTCTTCTATCCAGGAATATATCTCTTTACAGAAATTCCAGCTTCTGTCTCAGAAGTCCTGACGTTTCAGAGTCTTTATTTAGCTCTGCTTTTATACAAAGATATTTTGAAATGGTAATATCACTTGTAAAGAGTCCTTCCTCCCTCTGGGACAAGTAATCGTGTTTTGTATTGTTTCTGAAGTGCAACATGGGAAAGAGGTAATATATCTTTCAAGCTGAATGCTTTCATTGTCACTGGTTTTCATTTTTCACACAGACTTTGACATATTTCAGTATTGTTGGAGGTGATGCTGTGAAAAAAGCTAGAAGGCTGGTTCATCCACATCCCTGGCTTCACCCTCTTTCTCTTTTCATATAAAAATTGTAAAACTTAACAGATGATGACTAGCTTAGCAGTGTCGTTCTTTTTAAATTCTTCGTGAACCTTGTACTCTGGCTGGTATTGATTTCCTTTGCCATTGTCAGTACAGTTGAGTGAGTCTTTGGTGTGCATTATCCTTCAAAGATCAATATATAACTTTTCCTATAGAACAGACTTAAACTTAGGGATAGAATTTAATGATCCATGATGTATTAGTGAAATTATACCAAAGTAATTATTTGGTAGATGGTTAATAAGTTTATGAAAAATTATGAAGATAAACACTGAAATAACTTTATAATCTTGTATGTCATAATGTGGAGACCTATATTCTGATCTTTTCATAAATCTAAAAATTTTATGCCTGTCTGCATAGTGAAATCTTATATACAAAGAATATAATCATCATCTAAGTTTTCATCCTACCTGAAAAAGCCGCTCTTATTTAAAAAGTGATAAAATCTTTATATTGATGAATGGGCAGAATGAAGAAATAATTGTAGCATTATGGGAATCAGTAATAGACAATAATTATAGTTCTATAATTGCATTACTTTTAAACAAGTGTAGATCCCTCTATTGACCCTTAATTTTACTATTGTTATTTGCATACTAAATTTTCAAAAGTATTTACAATGATTAGAGTGACATTTTATTTTTTATTATTTGCATCATTAATTAAAATACTATGGTCTAAGTCTTTTTAATTTTTATATTTATTTTTATAAGTACAATGATACAAATTTTACCTTGGATTTTAGGATGTGTAGTTGTTTCCAGTGGCAAAAGTCAATCAATGTATAATAGCCCATCAAACAATCATAAACAGATGTGCCATGTTCTTTTTTTTTTAAATGTTTTATTTATTTATTCATGAAAGTCAGAGAGAGAAAGAGAGGCAGAGGCAGAGGGAGAAGCAGGCTCCCTGCCTAGCAGGGAGCCTGATGTGGGACTCGATCCCAGGACCCTGGGATCATGACCTGAGCTGAAGGCAGACGCTTAACCATCTGAGCCACCCAGGCGCCCCGTGCCATGTTCTTTTTACATGATCAGATTTGTGGCCTATAATCCAATAAAAGCAAATTGCTACATTGTTCATATTTTCTTTGTTATTACCTATGGATATGGCTTGCCATAGGATTTCTTTGTCCACATCAATTTTATAATGTAAAATATTGGGTTATTTTATATTTTATGTCATAATATATTGTCCCATTCCATAACTTGTATTAGGTTGCTTTGTTCATTTATTCACTGTTACAAAAAAATGGGAGTTACTATCCTTTAGGTTCATGGTTACTCTAAATGAGGATCCTATAAACAGAATATTTATTTATTTTTTTAAAGATTTTTATTTATTTATTTGAGAGAGAGAATGAGAGAGGGAGAGAGCATGAGAGGGGGGAGGGTCAGAGGGAGAAGCAGACTCCCCACTGAGCAGGGAGCCCGATCTGAGCAGGACTCGATTCTGGGACTCCAGGATCATGACCTGAGCCGAAGGCAGTCGCTTAACCAACTGAGCCACCCAGGTGCCCTAAATAGAATATTTAAAAGATTTGAGCCCAACAGAAAATTATCTTATGATAATAAGAAATATTGCAACTTCCATTGTAAAAATGCATATTTAATAGTAATTCGGATGTAATTTTTTTCTCACAAAATAATACTCTTCTTACATGACTGAAGTCCCTTCAAGTGATTAAAAGAAAGTCTTACCTAGAATTTTAGTTCTATGTCCATTTTAAGAGTGTCATTGAGGGGCGCCTGGGTGGCTCAGTCGTTAAGCATCTGCCTTCGGCTCAGGTCGTGATCCCAGGGTCCTGGGTTCGTGCCCCACATCAGGCTCCCTGCTCAGCAGGAAGCCTGCTTCTCCCTTTCCCACTCCCCCTGCTGTGTTCCCTCTCTCGCTGTGTCTCTCTCTGTCAAATAAATAAATAAAATATTAAAAAAAAAAAAAAAAGAGTGTCATTGAAAAGATGCTCTTTCACAAATATCTCACTTAAGAGGACTTGTGTTCTGACAAAAATGCATTGCTATCTGTTCCTTTTTCCTATTGGCAAGTAAAATAATGTGAATGATGTACTGCTCTTCAATCTGAGAACTGATTACATGGTGTGGTATTATAAGACATAGAACTTTGTTTTAATTACACAGGTGAAAATTTCTAGATATATGTGGAAAACGTGTGTATACATTCACAAAAATATAAAAATAAATTTGTATGTATATCCATACATATTCAAAGTATTTGTGTGTGTATAATTTAAAACAAAGTTGAGCCATTATAATGTATATTTTTAGTTATTAACAGTTTTTTGAAGATTTTATTATTTTTTCAGTAATGTCTATTCCCAACATGGGGTTTGAACTCACAACCCCAAGATCAAGAGTCCCACACTCGGGCGCCTGGGTGGCTCAGATGGTTAAGCATCTGCCTTCGGCTCAGGTCATGATCTCAGGGTCCTGGGATCGAGTCCCGCATCAGGTTCCCTGCTCAGTGCAGAGCCTGCTTCTCCCTCTCCCTCTGCCACTCCCTCTGCTTGTGCTCTTCTGTCTATCTCTCTGTCAAATAAATAAATAAAATCTTTAAAAAAAAAAAAAAAAAAAGAGTCCCACACTCGACCAAGTGAGTCAACCAGATGCCCCTTTAAGTTATTATCTTTTTGAACAATTTCATACGTTGTTAAATATTTTCAGGAATATAATTTTAATGACTTCATAATATTTTAGCTTATGCATGTACCATAATTTGGCCACTTTCTATTGTTGGGCATTTAAGTAGTTTTGCTTTCCCATTTCTTTAAATAGTAAAATGTCTATTTTTAAAATCAAAATTTGAGATCTATACATTCATAAATCATTTATACATTGATTGAATTCCTTAAATATTTCAGGCAGTCTGCTAGGGGCTGGGTATACAATATGGAAACAAAAAAATACGTAAAAGCTAATATGAGTGAGGAAGTTTTTTAAGTGCCACCTCTTCTTAATTACTATATTTTCTATATAATGGGTTATCAGAATATTTTGATCAACACAGGTTTCAAACTCAGAGAACAAACAATAGCATGAAACTTCACTTAAAAATATTTTTTCCTTCTCATTCAGCAAATCCAGTAGAAAGCATATACTTCCTCCTTTCCTCACTATGTGTATATTTTATATATAAATGAAACCCTGAATTTGTTGTGCTTTGGACTCCACAGATCTAAGAGCCCTACACAATGGTGTTTTGCAGTTGTTGCCATAAATCAGTGGCCAGGTATGTTATGTAGAGCATTCTACAGCCAGCACAATGATTTCCCCTCAGTTTCTTAGAACCTAGTATTTGCTTCTTTATTTTTATGTAGGGTCTAGTCATTAATGTTGGAACTCAATTTATGGTATAACTTTTAAATTGAAAGTAACCTATGCTTGCAGAATAAGAGTAATAAGTGACCAGCTTAAACACCATACAAATTATTATAACGTATATTTATGGCGGAAAAGACAAATTACATTCATATAGCTTAAGAATTTAATGCATCATAATCTAATTTCCAGAATGCCATCTTACTTTAAGCCTATCAGGAAATAAATCTACTCTTTCTTTCTGTGCCTTTTTTTCTCTCAAACCATGTAGAGGAATGCCATCTCAATTTAAAAATGTGAGCTTCTGAATATCAGGCCTTCTTTTAGTTGTGTTTATTATAGCATCTAGTACATTCTCATCTATCTATAAAATGATTTCAAATTCAGATCAAATAACTGAGAAAGCCTTTGGCAAATCAGGATGGAAGGCCAAAAATGGGCCTTATGCTACAGACGTTATCTCAATTGTTTACTGTCCAATAGCCAATATATCTTTATTGAACACCTATTATGTTCTAGGTTACAAAGATGTAGAAATTAATAATTCAGTGTTTTAAACTTAAAACTTGAGAAGTTTGGGTGTTTGAAAGGATGCTCAAATAGGCGTGTAGGAAAATGTTTATAATACAATGTGATAAATTTCCTTAGAAGATTAATGTGAAAAGACTCCTAGAATACATGAATGTTCATGGCAGTATTATTCACAATAGCCAAATGGTGAAAACAACCCAATTGTACAATAAGTAAAATATGGCATATGCATCCATTCAATGGAATATTATTCTGTCTTAAAAGAACAAAATTCTGATCCATGCCACCACATGGATGAAACTTGAAAACCTTATGTTAGTGAAATAAGCCAGAGAAGAACAACTATCTTATAATTCTACTTATATGAGGCACCTAGAATAATCAAATTCATAGAGATAATAAGTAGAATAGTGGTTACCAGGGGTTGTGGGAAGGGGAGAATAGAGAGTTATTGTTTAATGGGTACAGAGTTTTTACTTGGGAGGATGAGAAAGTTCTGGAGATGGATGATGGTGATGGTTGCACGACGATGTGAATGTACTTAATGCCATGAACTGGACACTTGGTTAAAATGGTAAACTTTGTGTTAGGTCTATTATAGCACAGTGAGTTTAAAAGGTTGAGGAAAAAAAAAATCCTCTGAGCCACAGAGAAGCACACAGACTTTCTGCAAGAGTCAGCACAGGCTGTGTGTAGGACAACTAGTTATGAAGCCAAACAGGATGTTGCTGGTAGACACAAAGAGAAAGGGCGGTTCCTGCAGTGCAAAAAGAGTCTCAGTGGTGGACAGAGATGCAAAAACATTCTCTGTGATGGGAGATACATGGTTGTGTATGAAGAAATGGAAGGAATTAAATGTGGAAAAGTTTAGCCAGGATCAGGTCATGAAGAATGTCTGTGGCAGATTGTATTTTCCAAAGACAATAACACTATTGCCTGTCTCATGTATTCTTATACAAGCTTGCCATTCCTCCACCAAGAAAGGGACTCTAATTCCTTTCCCTGTGAATCTAGGAAGATCTGTGACCTGCTTGTAAACAAGGGAATGTGGCATCAGTAACGTGCAGCCTTTCTGCAAGACTTCTCACAGTCAGAGAGGTGAATCAACTTCCACACAATCCCTTAGAATAATTGTTTTTGGAACCTTCAGCCATACTGTAAGCCATTCGACCGCCCAGTGGCCACCATACTGTGAAGAAGAGCAAACTAGAACCTACAGAGTGATCACATGGAGAGGACATGACACTGCGTAAGGAGGAGTAGATGCTCAGCCAGCTCTCAGCTGCACCGGCCCCCCACTTTTCCAGTTTCAACCCCTATCTGACTGCAAGTTCATGAGAGACTCTGAGCCTATCTTGTCAAGCCCAACCCTTCCTCAATTCCTGACCCACAGACACCATCACAGGCAATAAAATGATTCCTGTCTTAAGCTACTGAGTTTTGCGGTGGTTTGTTATGTAATACACAGCAATGGCTAACCTGAACAATGTCATATGTCAGGCTTTGGAGTTTGAACTTGATCACTCACTATTTTATATGTAACCCTTGCTTTTTTACCTTTGTTCATACTCCTTTCTTCACCTGGAATGCTACCCACCAAGATTATTGTCTATTCGAAGCCTTTATATTCTTTAAGGCTCAGTCACAAAATATGCCTCTTGTAACTGAGAATCGTTGTTCCTTTTTAGAATAATAGGATTTGTTTTTATGGTACAGGTGGCATTTATTGCATCCTATACCAGGTTTTGATTTTCCATGTTACTCTTCAACAGAATGTGAGCGACTTGAGGCCAGGCATTATACTTTACACGTCTTTCTGGTCTATGTGATGTCTGGCACTGTGCTTTGGAGTTACCATGTTAAAACTGTTTGACTCCCTCTCCTGCTCCCCTTGCTTGTGCTCTCTCTCTCTCTCTGTCAAATAAATAAATAATAAATAAATAAATAAATAAATAAATAAATATATTTTTTTATAAAGGGGAGCACCTGGGTGGCTCAGTCGGTTAAGCGTCTGCCTTCGGCTCAGGTCATGATCCCAGGGTCCTGGAATCGAGCCCCACATCCATGTCTGGGTTCCCTGCTCAGCGGGGAGCCTGCTTTTCCCTCTCCCTCTGCTGCTTCCCCTGCTTGTGTGCTCTCACGCTCTCTCTTTCTCTCTGTGTCAAATAAATAAGTTAAATCTTTAAAAAAAAACTGGAAATAATTACTGAAGGTATTAAAAATGCAGAGAAAAGTTCTAATTTATGGAACATTATTTTCATTATCTAGATAGTACTATTGACTGTCATGAATGTATCTTTGTTTCTCATTCACATTTAAACATGTATATATTTTAATGATGTATATTAAGTAAAGCAAACTTGAAGAAAAACCAAGGTTATTTTATTTAGCTTTTATCTAAGACAGGTAATTTGAAAAGGTAGCCAAAATATTCAGAAATGTCACAGAATTCTTGGGAATTTTTGTCCTAAATGTATAATCAAAACTTCTATGTCTGTGTCAACCAGGCAGTCTTTACTTTTAATAACAACTCATGTAAATTTTGGAAATTTTCCAGGAAAATACCGGCTGTCCTAACAGCCAAGTTTTCCACTGATTTTCTGGCAGCAACAAATGCTGAGAAATGAATGCAGGAATTGCTTTTATATTCTAAAGCTTCATTATCCTTTAAGCTAAACAAATGACAATCAAGCACACTTCCAGCAAGTACCCTCTCCTCGTACTGACCTCAGGGAAATCACTCAGGAGAGCAACCACACTTTTCTTTAGATTAAAAAGTCCTATTAGACTTGAGACAATTAGCACAGTAATGAAGATATCTAGCAACGCAACCATAAAATCATAAACGTGTCAAAGATGATCAGATTTGCGAAATGCTGATCTGAGCTATACTGGGAGTTATGATTTTATGTTTTCAGAGGAATTCTAATACTTGCTCAGTACCAGCATTAGATGAAGGAAATTTGAGAATTCACTCCTTTTTTGGACAAAAAGAGAAAAACAAAGAGAAATGCAAAAATCTGGAATTCCTGTGCATTTCACTTACCACTTTCAAGTATAAAACTTCAAGGTCTCAGCTACTAGTCTGTTGTGTCTAGAATTAACCTGTGAGGAGTCTGCTTAGAAAATCGAGACGAGATGAAATCAGTTTAATTTATAATGCAGGTTGGAGGGGAAATGGGAGAAGTACAAGGACTGCCAGTTACATCAACAGCATTTATGGAGGTTAAGCATAGCTCTGGAGGAAAAACAGCCAATGTCAGACTTTTGCTGTTGTGCCATGACATGATTGTGATGGTTGAGCAACGTAGGGACAGGCTGAGGCACAATATTTGGCCTTGTTTTTAATTCCTCAGAAGCTTCAAGAATAAAAGATGGGAAAACTATTGAGAAAGAGTGAGTTTTACTGTCTCCATAAAATCTTTCTTTTATAGTCCCCTTGTCCTCACTTATTTCTTCTAGAAGTTGATGATTTTTTTTTTTTTTTTTAATTGTAGTATAACAATCATCCAATTTGAATTTTCTTTCCAGGGTGTCGAACACCACCTACTTCAAATGTACTTATTATGTCTCTCTACCCTGAAGATGGTTATATGAGATTATCTCACTCCTCATTCTCTACTTCCCTAAAGTTAACACAAAAGAAGAAGACTCAAGGATAGAATTAAATAAAGAAAACAATTGATAAGAGATATTCTCTGGGAGAGTCTTGGAATGTTGTCAATTAAAATCCTATGTGTGCTCTGAAGCAGGTGTGTATAGCAAGTTACCGCTCTATCTGTGGTCTCATTTGTCTACTTGGTCCTTCTTTAGGAATTACTCAGGATCTCCCTTTGACAAGTGTAAAAAGGTAGATTAAGACTATGGAGATTATAGTGAATGTTTTAGAAAAATATAAAAAAAAAATGCTTCCTGGAATGCACTTGAAGACTTGAACTATATTACAGTAGAAAGCATTGGGGATATCCAGTTTTAACATTATTATTTTTAAAGACACTACCTTTTCTCCAAATGCAAGGCAGAGAATTCTCATGATTATACTTTAAATCCTCTTTTTATGTGCAAATGATTTGTTGACTGAAAACTTCTAAATAGCACTGTAAATTATTTGACAAAAGATATAATGGAAGGTGTCATTTTTTGTTAGATGACTATGAAGAGTTTAAAACTGAAAGGAAAGAAGATTATCAGCAGAGACATTCAAAGGGAGGAAGAGAAATAAGTTAGAGATCAACTTTGGTTGCTCAGATCCCCTTGCCCTTCTAAACCAGGCTTTGGTTATAACGTTGCAAACTTGTGTTTTATAAAGAAACTCAGGATGAAATAATTTGGAAAAGGATATTGAGTTTACTTCTTCTCTTTTAGACTTTGTTATGTGCTGTCCCTGTACCTATACCACTGAATATATTAAAAGTGCTAAAAGGAAATCTAGCAAAAAGGTTCTCATGTTAAGTAATGATGTTTATTGTAAATTTTAAAAAATGGTTTAGAAATAAGTTCTATTCCGGATTTTATTAGTAGTCAAGGTAGCCACAAAAATCACTTAAATTCTGAAGAGACTTTCTAGAAAGATATAGTCATTTAAATAATTTTAAATTTATAACCGAATCATCTGTCTGTGACTTTTTCAGGAGGAGAGTCCCTAGGTCAGAGTTGCAGTGTCATTACTGCCAAGATGTGATTGACTTTCTGTTCTCAGCGAATGCTGCCCCTGGAGATAAGCAGGAGGGCGACCCTGCTGGTGGAACTCAGAAGAGATAGATATCCCTATCTGCAAATATCGACATCATTTGGAATTACTGACAATTGCCTTTGTACTTACATAATGGAATTATTGTAAGAAATGTTATCTTGGGAATTTTAATAGAAAGGATTATAACTTTAAAATCTGCATGAAATTTATTATGCATTATTATGAAATTATTTCTGAATTACCTAGGGAAATTTGGAATTATTTCTGAATCGCCCAGGGAAATTTGAAATAGGCCCTATGGGGATTCTCTTGCAAATCAATTTTAGTCTTCAAGATGGGAATGGGGGGCGGGGAAGAAGAGTTGAAACAGTGGTCAAATAAGTCATTCCCGTGTAAGAAGTAGGACACTTAACAACTGTTATCTTTTTAAAAACTAAAAGACATCCATCGCCATGGCAAAAATGTTCTATGTATAAAACTCACATTGGAAACTCACTATGTCTTGATTGCATTCATCTACCCATTAGGGATTTATAACTGAGATATAAATATTTCGTTGAATTTTTAATAAAACCTTAATGGGCGTGATATACAGAGAGTATACTACTACCTGAAAGCCCTGATATATGGAAACTCCATCAGTTTTGAGGTGGATCAATAAATTTCATGACTTTGTGTTATGAGGGTTTAGTATCATCTTGTCATTTACCATCCATTTCTTAAAAGAAAATAACTACAATTAGAGTCCTGGACTGTATTTTTGGTAAGAAACAAAATCCCTCCCAGACACATCACTGAAGCTATCTGTAGGATCCAATATGTCTGTTGGCTGACAGGGTATTTCTGTTTGTTTTTATATATATATATATTTTTTTAATTTCAGTTTTGCTCAGATTAAAAACAGGACAGTGGAATATAGCATACTCTTTTGGTATGTCATAAAACAAGATGGTAAATAGAGCCAGAAAATTACTCTATGCGGAACTAGAATTTTTAGAGTATATCCAAGATGATGCAATGGGTCAGATTTTATGAAACCGAGTAACAAGATCCCACAATTACAAGCTCCCTTATTAACGGCACATGAGGAATAAAATCACAATACTTCTGCTGGAGAGTTGTCCTATGATGAATTCATTCATCTGTAAAATGAGAGCCTTGAATTGGACTGTTTCTAAGTTCTTTTCTTGTTCCAAAGTGCATTTTTCCCCATGTTTGTGCATAGGAGCCATACATGAAATTTAAACCATAGTAGGCTTATGAGGAAAGACTTCAAATCCCTTGAGAGATTCTGTTCCATTTCCCCCGTCAGTAGAAAGCCCTGTAAACAGTAAAAATTCATGGGCCAGATGAAGCAGATGAGCTGATGTATTACTAAAGCTTTCCTTATAATGTCTATTTTTTAATCATTCAAAATTGAAAGGATTTTCTAGAATTCACAACCTGCTAGTCCATCCGTGGACTTATGTTTTAATGAGATTCTAAAAATTTATGTGTGATGCTCTTTGCCCTGTAAATTAGATAACATTGCAAAGTCCTTCACTGGAAAATATAAATTATTTACATACTTCATTTATCTTGACCTAAATTACTAAATGGGTTAGTATGTTTGCATTGATATTCATCCTCTTTTTTTTTTTTTTTTTTGGTAAAAGGTCATATGCTGAAGAGTAGCTAAACACCTATACTTCTGTACTTTCAGTCATATTGTTTTGTCCTTTGATTAATGGTTATTAATTCTATGAGGTTGCCCTGAATTATATAATATGAAAAAATCACTTCCTGTATGTTGTGGCAACCTCAACTGGTTTACACACTCTATTGAAATCATTTTGGAGATTAACCAATTTTTATCATTAGATTTTATGTATATTCCAGGAGATAAAATGTTGGACTGGCTCTTATTCAGTTTGAATAGGTTTATTTTTGTATCATAAAATCTGGAGAATGACATTTGAAGAAAGTAAACTGTTCATAATAAAGCAATCATCAGATTTAAATACTATCAATCCAATTTTATTTTCAGATTATTCATTGCATTATTTTTAAAAAAGTCAATATAGCTTTCCTTACTTGAGTACTCTATTTCACCCTTGATTCCTTCTAATTCATTGTGAACCTACTTAATATAAGTCAGGAGGTGTTTTCTAGTGCTCTTAGGAAGAAAAGAGTAATCTTTTACTGGAAAAAAATTCATTTCTAGCTTAATTATTCTCTTGAAGTAAGCTTTAAGTCTCTTTTTAAGTAAGTGTCATGTTCAGTTTTTCCTTTAGACTTTTTAAAGATTAAGTTTCTTTTATATGTATTGAGAGTATGTTCTCTGGGGCAGAGAATGTGATAGTGAATTGAGGATTGATTGGATAGCCCCAATTAAATGAGGGAAATGGTTTCTTAAAACGTATTCTCGGGTTTAGCACATGGTTGGCACTTCATAGCTATTCAAAGGTGTTAGACTATTGAATGGATGATTGTGCTCAAGGGATTTGATTCTATTGGTTAAGACACATGGTCCTGTGTATTTACATAAATAACATTATTGTTATTATCTTAGTTTTTATTTTATTGACTGTACTTTGTATCTGCCTATAAAGATGGGACATACATGGACAGTGTTAAATGCAGATTCTTCAGTATTAAACTCACATAAACATGGATAGGACTCAAATTTGGAGCTTTCAGACAGTAATTCTCAAGGTTGTGTGTATCTCCATCATAGCTTGTCTCAGTGCTAAAATAGCCAAACGACTCTGGCTGACAATAGTTTGCATTATCTTCAGCAGTTCTTGGAGGGAAAGGAGATTAAGTAATCATTATCGTGATTTTGGTCTCTGGAAACAAAGAAAATAGATGAAGTAGACTCTTAGACTAATTAGGAGACTAGGTGACAGTCAATGATCTCCTATAAAGGAAACAGCAAGGATGACCAAGGGACTCTGCTCTATCCAGAAGCACTGAAACTGGCAACTAGAAAAAAGATGTAATTTTCAGGGTAATGTACATTAATCATTCTAAAGGAATGGGAGTTTTGTTGAGGATGGGAGGAAAATGGTTATTTCAGAACTGGAAGAGAGAGAGAGGAGGAGGTAGGTAAAACTAATGCAGGCTGCAAGGGTGGTAGGTGTTTGAAGACTGGTTTAGTGATTATTTAACTCTAGTCATTTGGGCTTCGCTCGCCAACTCCCTTTATGTGTCCTAGAGGAAAGAGGTGAAGCATTGGGGAGGGACTTACTAAGCAAAATGTAAGCACTGGTGAAGTCATTTCTTATTTCTTTCTCCTCCTCTTTGGTACCATTTTTGCATCTTGAGGCTCAGCTCGGGCCCTTCTCCCTCTGTTACCAGTCCCTCCTTCTTGAGTCCTCTAATAGACAGTATTCTAACTTATTTCTTTTCTTTTTTCTCTTTTTTCTTTTTTTTTTTTTTTAAGTAGGCTCCATACCCAACATGGAGCCTAACATGGGGCTTGAACTCAGGACGCTGAGATCAAGAGTTGGATGCTTAACTGACTGAGCCACCTAGGCGCCCCTAACTTATTTCTTATTTTTGCATTCAGGTTTTTAGGGAAATTTCATTACCTTAGCCACAGAGAATCAGTTTTCAATAACTACCAAGGTAAAGCATTTCAAAATTCATAAAAATAAATTCTGATGTTAGAAATTAATGTTGTTCTTCATACAAAGGAAATTATAATTCACCTTGCATTGACTAGTTATCAATAGCTATTACCTCTCTTCCCTTTGCTCAACTTGCTTCATTGACTTAAAAAATTTCAGGAGTGAATTTCAGGAGTGGGGGCTCCTATTTTGAGATGTCTTTTTTTTTTTTTTTTCATTTGTTTGTTTGTTTTGGTCAATATTCTTCACAGACTGTAGAATGACCAGGGTAGGGGACTTGTCTGTTTCTTTGCCAACATACACACGTACCCAGGCCAGTGCTACACATGGTAGAACATGACATTAAAGGACGCAGGTGCTGAAGCCAGACCTCCTGAGTTGGCTCTGGCTCTGCCATCTCAGGACCTTGAGTGTCTACCAACTCTCTGTCTCATTGATAGTCTGGTACCAAAAGGGGAAAATGATATCGTTCTTACCTTTCAAGGTTGTTGTGAGAGTTCAAGGATTTAAACATGTGAAGGCCTTAAAAACCTCCCTGACATATAGTATCTTTATTTTTGTTATTATTATTATTTTTTTAAGATTTTATGTATTTATTTGACAGAGAGCGACACAGCGAGAGAGGGAACACAAGCAGGGGGAGTGGGAGAGGGAGAAGCAGGCTCTCCCGCCGAGCAGGGAGCCCGATGTGGGGCTTGATCCCAGGACCCTGGGATCATGACCTGAGCCGGAGGCAGATGCTTAACGAGTGAGCCACCCAGGCGCCCCTGTTGTTATTATTATTATTGGTGGTAATGGTGACAGTAGCACTTAATAATTAAGAAAGACAGGAAAGATCACTGTTTTCACAGACTTGTAAGAATTGCATAAAATAACATATAGCAAAAGGAGAAATTGTTAATCACCACTGACAAGGCTATTTCATATCAAGAATTAGTGTCAAGAATCTTTGTCCTTCTCTGAACTCATAGTGTTGGATGAAGTATATGGCTTTCCACATACTTGGCCCCCACCTCTAATACATCTAAGTCCCTCTTCTTCCTGACACACTCTCAAAAATGACTTAAAGCCTTGTCAAATATCCTTTACCTATGACTTCACCTCAGTAATTTCATCCACTCTCAATGTATTGTCCTTATCCTGCTCTGCTGCACCTTTTCTAATGGTGATGTGTGGAATGCTAATGTGAGATAGTAATAGGGGTTTTGTTTTTTGAATGTTTTCATTTGCAAGTTTGGTAGGCCAGACTTGACTCCTGAAGCTGCAAGAATTCTTGCAGTCTTTAATGTGTTAAAATACTTGGAGATTTTTATTTTAACTGAAGTATTAGTAGGTATATTTCCTCAATTTTCTGTAGCCTGTAAGTAACCCTTTTGAATTCTTGAGAACATCATTTAATATCTCTTGGACAAGTGCAAAATATGGATTATTCCGATAATTTGATCACATGATTTCTGCTTTCCTCAAAGGAAAGTAATCTGTTTTTGTACTTTTTTGTAGCTCTCTTGCTCAACTAATGTATGGAACTTTATGGACACTTTATTCAATAATGATTGAGTTTTAATTATATGCTAGACCAAGTATAAGGCACTGGGAATAAACAGATAAATGAAATATGACCCAAACCTAGTTGAACATATTTTCTAAAGCAGTGCTTCTCATAAAGTCTTCATGAAAATATGCATTGTTGTAATCCTGTGCTTCTGAGAGACTTATTCAGTGGATTGTCAGAAAGCAATCATTTCTTGGGAGTTCCTGGTCCACTTCCTGAGAATGACATTGGTGTATTAATAGGGTTTTTTCTTTTTACAAGAAACCAAAAAACAAGTTACAAAATACAAGTGGCAAAAAAACCTCAACTTACCTTATGCAAAAACGGAAAATTTTATCCAACAAAATGGTAAAGTCTAGGTAATACAGTAAAGATGTTGGGGTTCAGAGCTGATGGCCAAGAAAGAATTCTTGAGACATCTTTGGTGCAAAAAGATGGTTTTATTAAAGCATGGGGACAGGACCCGTGGGCAGAAAGAACAGCTTCAGGGTCATGAGGAGTGGCCCATTTATATACTTTCAAGTTGGGAAAGGGTTAGGGATAACGTTAAGTCTCTAAGGAATTTTGGAAGAAAGGTTTCCAGGACCTTGCAGGGGTTAGCTATTGTTAGGAAATGGTCATTTATTACCGTCTAATAAAACCTTAGTCATGAGACCCTTCAGATGTGTATCAGTGGATCATATGTTGGTGGTGATTGCCAGCATAATGTATCTTGAGGGACAGAGATAAAGGAAATTTCCAAAGGAATTTTTCCATGTCAACGTAGACTTACAGGATCCTGGGGGGTCGGGCTAAGGTTGCCTTTTGCCCTTAGCAAAGCATTTAACATCGAGGCAGCTGAGTCCCTAGAGGAATGTCATTCTGCCTGTTTCAAGGACTTGTCAGGGGGCTGTGGGTAGTAAGGGAGTTTAATTTTTCTTTTGCCTTTATTTCCCACATCGTAGGCATGGCTAGTCAAGGTCCTCAAATAATGTTGTGAGGAAATCATCTCTCTCCCTCTGTTGGCTATTTGTTTTCTCTTCGTTGACTTAATTCTCAGGCAGGCTTTCTCATTCTGGAAGCCCTAACCAGCTTTAGGGGTACATTCTCACAGTTGAGCAGCAGAAGAAGCCTTGTTTCAGTACAAGGCCTGGAATTAAGTTTCATTGACCTGGCTTTGGGCACATCCCTGCCTGTGAAGCTCTTTGGTAAATTCAAGCTCACTTCAACTATGATAGGGGTAGGATGAAGGAGTGGTGACTGTCCAGGGAAAACCAAGATGCTAATCCCCAACACCCCAACTCAAAAGAAAAAAAAAACACAGAAAGAAAGAGAAGAAATGAAAGGAATGAATTGAACAAATGCCAAATCGACAAATCCTACTCATGTCCATATCAGCTGGTATTTTAGATGGCCTGATGAATTAAACCTAGATGTGCTAAGTGTTTTTATAAGATTCTTTTGTATGTATATAAGAGGGATAATTTAAGTATATTTTTCAAATAGAGATAATATTTTGTCTTTTTCATTCCTTATGTAATTTCTGTGTCAAGATCGACAGTAATTTTTTTATTTAACAAATATTTCTCTGTGAATTGAATGATCGCAATTTATACCCAAATCTTACAGCTGAATATTTTTTTTATTTTTATTTTTATTTTTTTTTAAAGATTTTATTTATTTATTCATGAGAGACAGAGAGAGAAGCAGAGGCAGAGGGAGAAGCAGGCTCCCCGCAGAGCAGGGAGCCCGATGCGGAACTCGATCCCAGGACCCTGGGATCATGACCTGAGCTGAAGGCAGACGCTTAACCGACTGAGCCACCCAGGCGTCCCTGAATATTTTTTTTAAAAAGAGAAACTGAGTGACCCAATACATGCTGTTTGCAGCTTGTACGTGTACCGTTTTTATTCACCTCCAGGAAAGTGGTTACAGACCACTGAGGAGATTGCCATTTTTGCCTCATTATACTGAGGATGATATCAGAAAACAAAGCTGTGTTACATTCAAATACACATTCCTACATATGGGTAACTAGGTCCTGACCCAACAAATAAAATAAAGTCATTCTCTATTCTTTGCTTCATTTGACTATAGTCATTCATGTGGTGATTGGATCTTGATGGATTCTAGTATTTTGAATATCATAAAGCTATTAAAGTAGGCATAACACTATTTTTCTATGATTTTAGCCAGAATACATGTCTATGGGAAGATCTGATTCAGGAAACTCACACGTATTAAAATCTGATTATGATGTTGGGTGAGGAAAAAAATCGAACGAGTTCATTTTTGCAATTATAAACTGCTGTCTTTGTTAAATTACTATTCACCTACTTCTGAAGGAAAACAACGAAAGCAAATGTGTACAAAATAGTTAAACATAAGTCCTCCTTCAAGACCCACTGCCAAACTGTGTCTTATTTCTTTCACAAACTGCTTGAAAATGCTACAAATGCCAAATGCTGAATGTACAGAAAATACTTCTGTTGTTGCTTTCACTGTATTAGTTTACAATTTATATCCCAAAGGGTTGTGGTTTTGTTGCTTATGGGAGGAGCTGACTATCAGTACAGTACTGGGAAATAACATTAGAAATCAAATGTTTGCACTTAGGCATGGGAAAGGCATCTGAAAACAAAGTTTCCACTTTCAAAATGCAACATTAGCAGAGAGTACGTTGAAATTCGCAAAGGAAATCAAGAATTCCAGTAAATTAAGTGGTTGGGGGGAAAAATCACTCTATATTTGCAGCTGATGCTATTTTGAAAATTCTACCAAATTAAGATGTATTAAATGAACAGAGGGACAGGAAGAAAGAAGAGGTAGAGGGAAGGCTTACAGTGAAATATGCTTTCCATTTCAAATAAAAGGATCTCTTCCAGGTCTGGTTGAGATGACTTTAGCATTTTCCCCATGTTTCAACATCTAACCCTCAGTCTTGCTGGCTTAGGATCCCGTCAGAGTCCTAGAATAGATTGTATTCAGACTGAATTATAATTAATACAGAATTCTGCTACTACCACAAAATAACACCAAAAAAAGTGAAAAGGTAGTTTTTTTGTTTTTTTTTTTAAAGATTTTATTCATTTATTTGACAGAGAGAGACACAGCGAGAAAGGGAACACAAGCAGGGGGAGTGGGAGCGGGAGAAGCAGGCTCCCCGCTGAGCAGGGAGCCCGATGCGGGGCTCGATCCCAGGACCCTGGGATCACGACCTGAGCTGAAAGCAGACGCTTAACCGACTGAGCCACCCAGGCATCCCAGTGAAAAGGTAGTTTAATAATTAACATTTTTATATCCATACCATGCCCGTTCTATTTCTCACCATTCATTCTAGGATTCCACGTCTCAATCCTGCTCAGCATGATTTTCTTCATTGAATATGACTTGCTTCCTCTTTGACCAACAACAGTCCATTCAAAGCTCTTTCTGACACAGTCCTTTCTGTCTTCATCACCTAGTTAATACTTTACTCATTCCCCAGATTGCAGGTTAGATTTCATATCTGTAAAAGTACCCACAGCACTGACTCCATCTTTGGCGGTCCCTCTCGCTCATGCGCTTGCAAGAACTGCCCTCAGGGCTGTGTGTTCCAGCCCCTTGGAGGTTAATGTATGCCCTGACCCGGATGTGGAAAGGCTTGTTCTGATCGTCCCTAAAGTGGTGCACAGAAGGCGTCACTTTAGCTAACTAATGGAGATGACTGGTGCACAGGCGGCACCACTCTAAGTAACTGCCCTGTGGATTAAGGCCCGGGTGGGGCGGGCGGGGAAGAGCTGTGTAGCTGCTTGGATCGTTTTTCCACCCGTTTGCCCCTGTCGGTAAGTTACCTTGGATAAAACTCTGTATAAGAGGTGTGGAGTGGCTTGCTTCCCTCCTCAGTCTCAAAGTGCCTTCTCAGCCTGGAGGACACTTTACTGACCCTCATCCATTTTCTAACTATCATTGAAGAAAATCCCTCACTGCCATTCCCCACCCTCCAGCTTGGTTTATCATCAGGGATCTGTGCTCCTATGAGCCCGCTGTTCTTCTACCACAACGAATTGCGCCATTGTACTGTATTGTAATTGCTTTTTAATGACCTGATTCCCAAACTAAATTGGAAGCTCTGTGAGAGCAAGAAATTTTCCCATTGTATCCACACTTGTATCTCCCGTAGCTAACGTAGCAAACAGTAGATGTTAAATGAAGTAGTAAATGCATATAGTAAAAAAAAAAAAAAATGCAAATGCAGAATGGATTATTCATGGATTCCATTAAATTAGAGGCAAAACTAAGTCTTTTCTGGACTGTTAGAAGAAAACAACCTGGAATGTGGGTTTGTTTTCTGGACTGCAGTTCTATAACAAACATGAGGACCTTCCCGTTAATTCTCGATTTTTGGTAAAGGGAGGTGTAAAAAATTTAGAGTTCATCCAGAAGAATTCTTCAAGATGTTTTTTCTTTTGTAGGCTCTTCTATTTCCTTCTTGACAGCAACTGCAATCTGTCCCACCCTCTAGCCGTGCGTGGGCCTGGTAAGCCCGGTGGGCTGATACCTCCTCTGAACCAGTCTCCTTCGTTTGGGGAAAGAGGCAAGCTACTTTTATTATAATAGGTAAGCATTTAAATTATTTTATTAATTTGTAGTGGTGCTTTCGAACTGTGATTGCACAGTTCTCAGCACTCATCTGATAGGACAAGACGTAGACACCTTTCAAAAAGAAGAACATATGATTATATTTCTGTTGCTGTTATTTGGAGTGAGACCTTTAAAAATTTACAATTTCACCATCCATCCCTCAGAATGAAAGTTTGTCCTTTCTCCTTTTTAAATCTTTCAGAGGAAAAAATACTCCCTAAATACAATGGAGGTGATACTTACATTGTAACACATTGCCTTGTTACTGGTAAATGAGACACAGATCTGAAGAGGCTTGAATTTTGCCCTGAAAGCCAAAGAGAAATACATAATAAGTAACACAGACTTCAATTTGTAGATTTTTTTGTGCTCTCTCTGTCTATGAAGATCATAAAAACACAGAAGTAGTAGAACAGTGATAATACTTCATAGCATTAAGTAAATTTCACCTGTCAAATTAGCATTGTGGCTTGATAAGAATAGATGTGAAAGAAAGTAATGTATTTGATGATTAAAATCACACTGTTACTTAGCTTTTATATAGCACTTTGGGAATGATAACCTGGAAGGAAAAAGCACTGAGATTGCTTGGTCTCTTTAGCACGTATGTGTGAGGCGGAGGAGGAAAATTAGGTAGAGTTGGGGGCATTAACTCCCTCAGACCCTAGGTTTCCATTTGTTTTAAGAGATGAGGCAGTGTCACAAATTGATACTAGTATCTCATACAAGATAATGTGCTATCAAACTGAAGAATGACTTTAGTTTTTAAAATCAGCTTTATCAAGCCCATTCAATGGTTTGCCATTGTCAGATTCTTGTCATCTCCCTTTTTCACCCCAAGAGTCTAAAAATTCTATAATTGTGTGAGGCCAGAGCAGGGGAAGACCAAAGACAGGAAGGATAAAGTGATGAAAATGTAAGAAGACAACAAGAAAAGCCTCAAGTTTTCATGTTTAAAAGGGTCAATTTAAATGCAAGTTTCCCCATTTGTTCTAGTTTTCCGTCTGGGATAGAGCACTGATAATGCTCTCCTGGCTTCATGCATTATTAACTAATTAATTAGTTCCTACACTGTGAAAATCTTTGAAATTAAACCTGCCTTGTAAAAGAGCTAAATTTGCCGTTTAAAAGGATAAACCTCTCAGAGCCATTCTTGCATTTGCTTTTATTTTACTATAATTATAACTTTGACATATTTAAATCTGAAGGCACTCGCACAACAAGTGCTGCTATGAGGAATGGAAACATGCATTTTAATATGTCCTGTTGGGGGAGATATTTTAAAATTCATATACTTCAAGTTCTGATATTTTAAAGCAGTTCAGGAGAGAAGAATGAAAGTTATATAGAGTAAATTATAGCATTTCTATGTAGATACATTTCCTATACATATTAATCAAACTGAAGTGGAGAACAAGAGGACACAATTTATTTTGAATAGTCCTTACAGAGGTAGGTTATAACAAAACAAAGGCAAGACAGTGTGGAATATGTTGTCATTAAATACACATCCTTTTGATCCTTAACGCATGAATGTATACATATAAACACACACACATACACAAGCATATGGTTCAGAGATCATCTGAACATAAGGCATCGGGGTTCCCTCTTTTATGTCAAGACTTGACTCAAGGTAGGTTTCTTTCATGCCTCCTCCTGGAATTTTAGGACACTGCTCCCAAGAATTTAATTACCAAATGTATAGTTATGAGTTTAAAGACAAAGGCAATAAATCCTTGCCTTTAGAGTTATGGGAAATGTTTTATTCAGAAAGCTTGTTGTTTATATAAACTACTCTTCCTAATTAACTAAATAACCACAAGCCACATTAGCAGAACCGCAGCAATGCAGTAAAGAAAATCTGTGTTTCCAAGTGCCCTCAGGGTCAACTTCCAGACTTCTCCAAATCACTATAATTAAGAGGCAATTGACAACTCAACTCCTCATTGGCCATTTTTTGATTTGGAAAACTTACTGAAACAATTAACAGACCTAATATCAGAGGCAAATTTAAAGGGACTCTGTAAAAGCAACTCTACCAAAACCCTGTTTAAAAAGTTGGCATTTGTGTTATTAAAATAAGAAAGCTTATATTAAATTTTATAATCCTACTCATTTTTATTGTATAATTAAATATAGCATTTCAAAGGAAATATCCTTTCTTCATCACTCATCACATTGTGGTCACATTAGGTAAACCGTTCCTTTTGATTTATCAGCTCTTTATGGTTTATGGTTGTTGAGTACTCTATGGATTGAAATTCTTTTCTCTATATTTATATTGTTGAGTTACAAATTGATTATCTTTGCATACATAAAATCTATAACATGCAAACGTTCATCCATGATTACAGGACAAGTTTACTGGGCATCAGTTATATACTAGGTATTATGCTATTTCCTTGGGCTACAATGTCAACTAAGGAAAAAGCACTGTCCTCAAAGTTGTTAAGGCTTAATTTGAGAGTAAAAGAAAGAAATACCTGTTTATAATAAAGTGTGGGAATTGCTTTAGTACAGTTTTCTATTAATTGCACTGAGGCAGACATCTAACTCCAAATAGGTGACCACGGAAAGCTTGTACTTAGTTTTGGGAAATGAGTAGATATTATTTAATGAAGTAAGGGTGGAGAAGAGGGGACTTTTTTGAGCTTCCAAACAAATAAGTAACGTCAAATAGGAAATTGCCAAATAAAAAATGACTTTCTGTGTCAAGCAATAGCATTTCAATATTGTTCTAAGAGCTACAAGGAGTCACTGCAGGATTTGAAAATACCCAATGATATGGTCAGATTTGAAGGTCTAGAAAGTTCACTGTAGGAGGAGTGCGGAGGATGGATTGTAGTGGAGTCCATGCAGGAAGCAGAAAGGCAGCTGGGACAACTACAAGAATAACCCACCTGACAGGTAAGGAGCTTTAAATTTAGGTGTTAACAATGGAGAAGGAAAGAAAAGAGATGTGACAAATCACAGATAGATAGATATAGATATCCAAGTTTAGGGCATACAGAAATTTTGATTCAGAAATATTAACTTTGAGATATTTGCATAATTTCTGAAGAAAGGCATCTGATTGTCATCTAGTTATACGAGGCTGCACTCAGAGCAAAGGTGTGCAGATATTAAAAGCGTCAGCCAAGAGAGATGATGGATTCCAAGGGAACAGATGCATTTAATAGGTGACTGACATCTCCTTGCAGGAGACTACTGAGAAGTAGTCAGACAGGTGGAAAGCGAAGTCACAAATGCCAATGGAAGAGGCCTTTCCAACTAACAGAATTTCTCACAGTAATTAATAAAACCCAAAGAGGCAATTCCATACTTCTTTCCCAAGATAAATTAATCCAAAGTTTTACTTTTTCTCCTTTTTTGTGATGATCCCACTAGCAAGAGTGAACCTTAAAGTAGTACATGTTAAAAGTCAGAGAAAAATAGAGGGAAAATTCCATAACATGGCAAATTAGCCCATAAAAATTAGAAGATATTATGGTAAGAATGTCCCAAAATATAATATGTTTATTAGACATTTACATATACATTATGCTAGATTGATTCTGACAAATATATATATATATACATATATATACATATATATATATAATGTGACACTTAGATAGACTTGCCTTCCTGTGCAGTTTAAATTTACAAAATTTACAAAATTTATTGCATTCAGAATCATCTTGACTATACCTAGGTGCACATAGAAAAGTTGTCATTATAATCTCTCAAGAGGAAATGTCACTCTACATTTCAAAGGTGTGGCTTCCTTGGTGGGGATCATGCCCTGAGGATGAGTCTCAAATCTGGAGGCCTGCTGAGTCTCAGCTCCCTTCTGAGCCCAGGTCAGACCTTTCCCCTTTGGGAGCAAACCTTAGGCCCCTAATGAATACACCATCTGTGGATACTGACTGGCTATAGGAAGAGAACCTTTCCTTCTCATCTTCTCCTTCTTTATGTCCCTAACCTACCTGCAAATGAAGCTTTTTTCCCCAGATTTGTAAAGGTTTGCCTTCTACCATTTATGACAGAGAAACATATGGGTGACTATCATAATTGCAAACCTGAAGAAATTACAAAGTTTCTAAGAACAAACATATTCTTTAAAATGATTATTAATAAGAAAAGACATCCTTAGGACCACTAATTCTCTGCCATTTTCATGATACATTTTACACATATGAATCTTTTTAAGACTTTCTGAACAGGGGCGCCTGGGTGGCTCAGTCGTTGGGCGTCTGCCTTCGGCTCAGGTCATGGTCTCAGGGTCCTGGGATCGAGCCCCACATCGGGCTCCCTGCTCGGCGGAAAGCCTGCTTCTCCCTCTCCCACTCCCCCTGCTTGTGTTCCCTCTCTCGCTGTGTCTCTCTCTGTCAAATAAATAAATAAAATCTTTAAAAAAAAAAAAAGACTTTCTGAACATACTTATTTTTTCTCTGGGATCTTGTCACTTTTCTGAAGATACTGTTGGGGAGGTTTGCTCTGCTCTGAGGACTACAGAGCTACAACTTGGGAAAGAAGACAACTCAAAAGACACCAAGTCTTATAAAAACTCAAACCCTTATACTTGACTCTGCTCTGTTTGTTACTGGATTAAAGTGGCCAGTTCCCACTCTAATTTCCTATGAGTGAATAAGGGAAACCTTCTCTGGTGGAAGATAACACCAATAAGAGACTTCACAATTCTCCTAAGCCAATCTTTCTCATGAATAAATTAGGAAAAAAAATCAATGGGTTTTAATCCGACATACAAGCTTGGATGAAGATTTATAAATCGATCAATGTAATTCATTCAAAAGGGAGAAAAGTCATGTTTATATCATATATGCATAACTATCGTTTGATACAACTTAACCATTTATAACAAAAATCATAGTAAACAAGTAATAAAACGAAGGATAAATAGTTTTTATAAAGACTCTTTTAGCAAACTTCATACTTAGTGGTGAAATGGTGAAAACTTTTATTCTGACATCAACAGTGAAGCAATCACATCCATTATTACTTCTTCTATTTGACAGACTGGAAGAGTGACAAAAAAAGAAGTCCTAAGAATTTGAAAGGAAGAATAAAACAGTCATTATATTTGGATGACATTATTGGTGATGTACCAAATAGAAAAGAATATATTGTTTACCTTTACCTTTTGAGCTGTCAAAATTTTCCTAAAGGGGGCCCAAAAAAGCATGAACCAGAAAGGAAGAAAAAAATGGTGACTAAATTAAAAACTTCTGTTTGTCAAAAGACAATATTAAATGAATGAAAAAGCAAGCAACAGGGTAGGAGGAGATATTTGCAACAAATGTTACAGTTCTCCTATCCGGAATACATAGAAGAACTCTAAAATTTTATAGTTAGTCAAAATCAGACCACTCAACAAGAAATAGGCGAGAGAGAGAGAGAGAGAGAGAGAGAGAGAGACTTAGAGGAAGAAGGACACTACACATCATATCCTTCATCAAATTAGTCATCAGGAGAATGTAAATTAAAACCACTACAACTGGATACCAATACAGCCATTGGAGTGGCTAGAGGTTGAGGGAGAGGATAGCATAGCTACTGATGCTCCATTTTTATATATGGTAGGTTTACTAGAGTGTGTTTGCTTTGAGAAAATAAGTAGAGCTGCATACTTATGATTTGTGCACTTTTGTGTACGTGTTATACATCCATAAACATTTTTAGGAAAGAGAGACAGCTGAGAAATTAAGGAGAAAGCATTGCTCTAGCTGAGATTTGAATTGATCATAGGAAATTCATGTTGATAGGAAGGAGGGCTCACGGAGCTCCAGTCTTTCGGCTGCAGGATGATGGGGGTGTGAGGTTACAGATGGTGAGAAAAAGAACAGAAGTGCGAGCGCCCTGGGGACATCACAGCCAGAAAGATCCACACAGTACACGTGAGGAGGGCAGAAACTCAGGACAGCTTGCACTGGACATAGATGCTGTGTGGCATGCTGCATTTCAAGGAGGAAAATCTTATACAAGAAAAAACAGTTGAGTAGAGGAAAGGTGAACATTTTGACTTCCTGTTCGGGTTGGAATTTCCAATGCATTCTTGTTTCCAGGATGTTAGTACCAGGTGCTTCTACTTTTCACATGTCTGGGGGAGAAGGTCCAAAAAATAATCAGGCCCTGGCAGGGAAGGAATGATATTTGACTATGTTTGTTCAGTTTTCTTCTCCTAAAATGATGCGGGCCTCAGTTGATCTAGTTTTCTGTGGCATGTGTTTCCTCTCATTAGCTGTGAAGATACACTTGAATGTTCCTATATAAAACCAACACACAAAGTGAGCTAACCAAGTGACTGCGGTAGCTATTTTTTACAAGTGTGGACAGTTTATTAAAAACATTCTAAATGGTAACCAGTCATTACTATCCTTCATTAATAAGACAGCTTTTACCAACCACAAGGCAATAATCCAAATCCTCCATTATGAACAAAAAACAGTTCTTTACAGCCTGAAATTTACGTGTGTCTGCGGAATCAGCCCCAAAGACCTCCTGTGTTCAAATCCTAATCAGACTTAAAAAAAAAAAAAGCTTTTTCAAGTTTCAGGATATTTTATATTAACCTCAAAATTTCACCTGCTTTTTTATTTGTGAACCCCTTTTACTCATTTTAAAGTATTGGATTTTATCAAGCCATCACAATAATCTGATTTAAGGGCTCTCGTAGCTAACTGTTGTTGTAGCTGCTTATCGCACTGAATTAAACCTTAAAGTTGAGCTTATGTTCCAGGAGAAAATCATTCACCACATGACCATGTAAAACTGGCAATGTGCATTGAGTGAATTCATTCATTCACCAAATATTTGTTGATCGATCGATCCATAGTTAGATACAAATATTTATTGATCACCTACTGAGGCTACAACACCGTCCCTCACTCTTGGCCCAGTAACGGCATAATCGTCTGTTGGGTTATTATTATAGCACCCTTAATACCTACCACAGGTCTGGGTCCCAGAGAGAAGCTCAATAAATGTGTACATACCTAAAGAATCTAAAGACGAGAGGGGAAACCTCACAAGTTTTATGAATAAATTTGCCAAAGGGAGAAAAAAGACAAAGAAATCAACATTGCATGACGTTTGCCATAGTCTAAAGTGCTGTCTTAAAAAGAAGTTCTTATTCACATATACGCTCTAGGTACTACCTAAGTTAATTTAACAGAAATAGCATCATATACATTTGACATTTGATTTAGCATAATTAAGTTACATTCTTGAGATTTATACACACATATGGTGACTAGAATAATTCAATTGTGCCTGTGGTAAACAAACACTGAGAGGTCCATGAAATGGTGAGTTTTGTTTGTTATGACTGGGTAATGCGACCGAGGCATATGTCGAGAGCTGGGCACTCCTGGGTCACTGTGGCATGGTTCTGCCAGATCATTTGACTGCAGCAAATCCCACCAGCCATAAATTAGGATGGATCTGACTGTGCACGCATCTCAGGCTTTTGTTCTGCTAAAGCTGGCTCCCAATCAAGTAGTAAACAATTAAATAAATATACCACCTACCAACTTAGCTGTGCAAACTCTTATAATTATACCACTGACCCGAAAGAGGGCAAATATAAAGACATAATTGCCTTCATGCGATCTGTATTCTGTCAAGAGAAGGAACACACATGGTCTACAAAAGAAAATAATTTAAACCAAAATGTCATCAGCACTGAGGCCTTTATATATTTTGTGGTTTTTTTCACTGAAGCAGGAAGAGTATTCAATTTGTAACATATTGATATGATTATCTTAAACTGAGCTGAACTTTGCTGAAGGAACCCTATTATGTTGCTCTTTCTTTGATTGTGAGGATTCCTCTATTCAGATGGGAAAAATCCATTTGAATCCTATTTGTCAAATTTTAGTATATCCAGGGCAAACTATTCCTACACAATTGTGTAAAAGTTTTACTAACAAAAGAAAAAAGAAACTAGTTTCTGGTATATTATTACAAAAGGAAGAGTCAAAGAAGACATCTGTATAAAAATACTGCATCGTTAAGCATTGTTATTTACGTAGTTATATAAATATAGTTACAAAAAACGGGCGAAACCTTGTAGACTTTGCATTGTGTTATTTGAAAAAAAAAGTGTAGCTTTTAATTATTCCACATAAATAACAGTAGTTGGACCCTGGCCTGCAGATTTTTTTAGAAGTAGAACGCATTTCTAGAAATAGAATGCTTGTTTTTATAATGCACATTTAGTACAAAATTTAGCTTAATCACATCAGCATTTGGAGAAAAATCATTTGGTTAACCGCAGTAAGATGTTCTGACAATCACTTTGACCATCTGTGAGTCTCACTTAAAATAGTCAACTTTTATACTTTATATAATGTGCATAATTTATCTAGTTCACAATCCGTTTGGATGAGTGTAATGAAAACTGTTACGCCGTAAATGAGAGACTACAATAACGTTTCAGAAAAAAAGAAAAGCAGTAAGGTGCCTCAGTAATTCGGTTGTCCCATTGATATAAAAACTGGAGTTTTAATTATGAACCTTTAATCCAGATCTGAGTAATGCTGGTTATTTTTAGATAAGATCCTTCCAGTAAGTTAATCATGGACCTGTTAGAGCTAGAGATTCTCTTAGAGATCATGCAGATGGAGCCCTTGATTTCCCAGGTAAACACAGACTTGGGGACTTGGGACTGGTCTGAAGCAGAGAGACAAGTAAGCTGGAGCTCATGAGAGCCCCGGCCGGCCCCGCTGTGTCCAGGTGCTGTCTCATACTCTGTGACAAAACTTTGCCTTCCTCATTATCAATACATACAACTGCATTTTGAGATTTTAAGCTCTTTCTCACTTAAAATATTGAAAAAACATAAAAATGAAAAGCCAAAAAATAAGCCCCAACTCTTGTATAGGTTTTCTATTTCAAACCGAGCGAACATTCCTTTCAAATTAACAATTATTCTACTTATTTGATTCCTTTGTTGCTATGTTGGTGTGCCTCCGGGTACCTGTGATGCTTGACAGTAAGCACCGCACAAGAAAGCCTGTATTTAGCTACCTCTTCTCTACAGGAAAAACTGTGAATTGAAGCCCTGTGTGTAGGGAGGGGTGACTTGCCTTTTCCAAGCATGTTGGACTTCAAGAGGAGAATGAGCTAGAGTGACAAATGAGGGAAAGTATCTCTAAGCAGCTGTGGACTCACCAGTTATCGATTTTTTAAAAGGTATATTTCAAAGATAATCATAAAATTCACTTTCTGTGGTTAGCCTCATTGTGCCCTCTTGTACTGATACAAAGAATTGAGAATAGATTCTGATTTTACATGCATAGTAGAATTCTAGGGCTTCAAGCAACTATAATTTAAACTGTAATGGTATAAAAGAATTTGATGTGGTATTTGTTTTAATAATCTCATCAACTAATACTCTGCTATATTACCCAATAAAATTGAAGGAGAATTACAATTAATTCATCAAATATAAGAGAAATGATATCTTCATTGTGTATAATTTTCCTGTAAAGACAATGACCCTCTATAAGAAAAGATATTCTGGGACAGCAAAAATGAATTTTTGACACTGATGCAAAGATTGGCCAAAGTTTTAATTATATAGATCACTGGAGATAATTTCTGTTTTTTCAAGCTTAGGAATGTGTCATAACCTGTGCACCATTCCTTAGACAATAAGTTGTATCATGTATTAGGAGAACTCCAAGTCCAGTGAAATCAGGACACCTCTCTGCAATCCTTCCTATAGAGCTTTAGATCCTAATAATTTTCCACTGAGATAAAAAAACATTTTAGCATTAACTATACCCATATATCAAAATTGCTCCCCTACAAATCCTAAAAATGTAGAAATGGTTTTAAAAATCATCCTAGAAGATAAACCAGGTCAGGATAATTATCACTGTTTAAACACCATTGCTGAAACGCTCCTAGAGCGGTGATTCGCTAGTAAGAAATTTCCTGTAGAATTAGGAACTTGTTTTTTTTCTCATTGATGCAAATATTTGATTTTCAAGATTGTGTTTTTAGTGATGTAGAACGTCTCCTTCTCTCTTAGTCCCAGATTTAATGTTATCTCTTTCCCTTCAAATTTTGGCAGAATGGTTGCGTTTTAAACTGTTCAGTTTAAAAACACACCTTAATCACATTTACTCAACATCAGACAATTTATTTGGTTACCTATTTAGTTCTGCTTATGTTGCATGATGATTAAAACACTGACAGACAGGAATCATGTTATATATATTATAATTCTGTATATTAATTATATATCATATGTTATAAAGATATATATATCCATCCATGTAATATATATTACATATTATATCTAGTACATATATTTGAATTGAATTATCTGTCATTCAAATATAAACCTATGTATAAGTTGCATACATTCATATATATATATGCAATTTCATGTTTATATATATATAAATAGAACATAATTCATATATCTATATATTATTATGAAAATAATACCAATTTCTCTTCAAATATTTAGGTAGGTGAAAATTTCTCTTTGAGGCTCTATTATATAGTTATCTGTTGGTCAGCATTTTATTTAAAAAGTCAACCTAATATAGGCTCAACAAAGATATAAAAATGATTTGGAAATATATCAACTAAATTTAGGCTCTGATTTTTATCTATCTTAATTATACCCTTGATGCTAATTGAGACATTTCTGTTGTTAGTGAACATAAAAGGAAATGATTTGATGGTTCCATGAGTCAAAATATCCTTTTTATTAAAATTTCTAAATCTAAACTAAAAAAAGTTTTTGCACTGAAAGTATGCCAGTTGAATTGTTTACATATAGAAAGCTGAACATGTTTTCATCTTGTCATGACATCAGTATCATGTCACCCCTTAGATAAACAATAATAGTGCAGGGGAGGAAAAAACTTTTACAATAGCCTCTTAAGTTTCTTTTCTGGAGCCTGCAAATTAAACTGGAAAAAGGCAGATTAGCAGAAGAATAGGCATATACATTTTTAAACTGTTTTTACCTTCCCAGGGGCTTTAAAGCAAAGAAGTGAAAACCCAAAGAAGCAGTTAGATTTGGGGGCTTTTATACCATTTTGACAAAAGGCAGTAATAGTGGAAAAGTGACTAGACAAAGGAAAAGCGAGTTCGGGCTCCTTGAGGTAATAAATTGTGGAGGGTTAACAGCTAATGTATGGTAGATAGGGTTGTTTAGTAAGGTCTGTCATGCAGACTCAAGTTGTTCCTGGAAATAAAGGTCCTCTCCAGAATTATTGTGTTCCTCCTGGTACTGAGAGGGGGACAACTTTACAAATAGAAATTTACATCACCCTTACAAAGGGAAATGTATGCCCTGCTTTTAGTCAGAAAGGGGAAGAACAGCACGCTCCTCCTGTGTCTGGTGTTTCTCAGTTGCCTTCAGCTCAAAGTAATCCTTATGTCAAAGTGGCATATTTTGGGATGGCATATTCTGATTCCCTTCAACAGTATTCTGTCTTTCTGCCTCCTGCCTCAGTTGTATATGTGAACAGGCAGAACAAAGAGGGATGGAGGGAAAAAGAAAGAATTCACAAAACGAACTATTGGTCACCTTAATACAATTGCTAAAAGAAAAATGTCTCCTGTTTTTGAGATTTACTATTTATGGACAAATTTACTGAGCCATTTGTTTATTTATAAAGATGGCCTGCTTGAATTCGGTTTTCTTTCCTTTCCAGAGGGAGATTTATTATCACACATAAACACATGTGCTGAACCATCCCCATTTAGTAAATGTATGTAAGTAGTATGATTATCTTCCTTGATTAATGAATAGAAATAAAAAGAGCATAAGCATTCTCTGTACCCATCCTAATCAAAGTCATCTTTAAATGGATCCCATATCAGTGAGCTGATACATGATTCTGTGAAACTTCATTTATTGACATACATTTAAAGCTAAAATTAGTCTGGGTGGATTTCTTTAAGAGAAAGAGTCATGCTAATTACTCTTCATCTGTAAATGTTTGCCTGTCTTTATCTTGTGTCTGTATTGAGTGCATTAAATCAGTTTGCAAATGTTCTTATGTGTAAAATATTGATTCTGTATATTCAAATTATTTAATAGGTAAAAGTACCATTTTTGGAACTTGAAAGAATTCACATTCTTTCTCTTCTCTCTCTCTCTCTCTCTCTCTCTCTCTTTTTTTTCAAGCAAAGAGGAAGAAAATGAGTGCCCTTAGAGAGAGCTGCTGTCAGGGCTGGTTTTTGGAAAGTTCATGTCACACAGTATGACTTTCCTAATAGCTGCTTTCAAGAGTTATGATTGATTAGGGCTTACTAAAAATTCCAGTGTCAGTTGCAGCCTTAAAGGCAACAATTCCCCTGTATTTGTAAGAAAAACGGTCTAACTCTTTAGATCTTGATTTTTTTTTTCCCTCTCATCTTGAAGAGAGAGGTAATACTTACTGTCTCCAGCAAAAGCATTGCATGAACTGGATATAATTTTTAACATTAAATGTATTCATATTTTTCCCACAAACACATAGCTTTATTTTATCTTTTTCATTAAAAAAAAGAAGTTAATTAGAATCTAAAGTATCACTCTGAACTTAGATTAAAGGTTTTTATTTTAATCTGTATGTGAAGGCTTTTATTGGTGGAGAGAGGTGGGGGGGGCAGGTGGGCTTTTTTTGTTTTGTTTTTGTTTTTGTTTTTCCTTTTGGTCAGCCTTCCTAGATCTAATACCTCATTTTCCTAAAGATAAATGTGATAAGTCCAAATAGATTTTTCTTGTGTAAGATAACATTTACTAATAGCATAACAAGTTATTTAGCAAAGTACTATGGACTGGTAAATTAATGACTGTCATGGTATATTAATGAATTTGATCATTAATGACATAAAAAATAAAAAGTGAAGACAAAAGTTGTTACTATGATTAAGTAGAAAATTGCCAATGTAAATCTGTCAAATTTAATTATTGAGTTTCATTTTTTTCCGATTTGAAAAAAAAGTGACAAAATAAGAAAGCTTTGGGGTCAAATATGTAATATAACTATTTCAATAGGAGAAAGAAAGCTGAGAGTAATCAAGCAAACAACATCATCAAACAAAAATAATGCTCTGCTATTGAAAAACTTGCTCTGTATCTAGAGTGAATAGGAGTGAATATACCAAAAGCTTTAACTTTTCAGTGGTGTCATTAATAATTGATTCTAATGATGATTATCTTGAGGGGTTAGGCTACATTCCTATATTTAGCAGAAAATAGAATTTAGTAGAGGGCACTGAACTATATATACATTAATAAATTACTTTTTAAAGGTCATTTTGTGAGTTGAAAAAAGCAGATTCTGAAGAATTTGGCTGAGGTAAAGTCTTCTTCAGATTACCCAGGCATTAACTCTCAGGAGGAAAAAAAGTTTGATAAAAACCAAATGTTAATTCTCTTCTTCAACAATTATAAATTTAATGTATACTTTGTAGATTTTCACTGAAATAGAAACTTTCTACTTAGCATTGTGGTCTCTTCGGTGTTCAGGATATTTTTTATTTTTTTATTATTTTTAAGATTTATTTACTTATTTATTTTTGAGAGCACAAGTTGGGGGGAGGGGCAGAGGCAGAGGGAAGGAGAGAATCTCAAGCAGACTCCTTGCTGAGTGCAGAGCCCATCCCAGGACCCTGAGATCATGACCTGAGCTGAAACCAAGAGTTGGCCGCTTAACCGACTGAGCCACCCAGGTACCCCAGGACATTTTTTAAAAGATGCCTTTTGTTTTCTTTTAATGGGAAGTTGTTTTCTGAATACTAATAAAAATTTAATGTATAATTGCATGCAATGGGTTGAAATGGAGTTCTTAGCTAATTTTCATATATCAGAACTCAAAGCCCATTAGATACTTTTTAAAGATTTTTTAATTTATTTTATGGGGGGGCGGGGGAGGAAAGGGAGAGGGGGAAAGCAGACTCCCTGTTGAACACAGAGCCCTAGACGTGGGGCTCAGTCTCACGACTGAGATCACAACCTGAGCTGAAATCAAGAGTCGGATGCTTAACTGACTGAACCACTCAGGTGCCCCAAGCCCATTAGATTGTTTTTTAAAATCTTGTTTGTACTGATAATATAGATTGATTCTACATGTGAATAGAACCGTAAGTGAGTCCCTATTCTGAGGCATATCTACTATGTTCTTTGTAATCAGCAAATATTTACTAATACTCTATTTAACCCATGTGTGGAACTTATTAATGGTCACAGTTCAAGAATTAGATACAGGAGATAAAACAATCTATCTAAAATATCTATTCAAGAAAATATACCTTTTCTTTAAAAATTCCTTATGTATTTCTGATTTAAGAGTATAGTTATATAACTTTGGAATATATATTATACAATGGTATTACCTACAGTAGTGATGTTTTTAGTGAAATTAATTAAATTTTGTTTCCAAGTTATATAGAGATAGTGAGATAGACACACAAGCACATAAATAAAAAATCTTATTTTTGGTTCTAGTGATGCTTTGAGATAACAAAGAATAAGTAATTTTTGACTCTTCTTGCTAAAGCATATTTAATATCAAACAGCCAACTCTACAAATACTTAATTTTCATATTATTTTACTTAAGTTTATTTCACTTGAACATAATACCCCTCCCCCTAAAATAAAATGGATACAATAAATAAATTCATGGGGATTTTTTCAGTTGGCAGGGAGAATGTAGTTTTTGAACCAGCAAAATAAAAAAATTGTTTTGGGGTGCCTGGGTGGCTCAGGCAGTTAAGCGTCTGCCTTCAGCTCAGGTCATGATCTCAGCGGTCCTGGGATGGAGCCCCGCATCTGGCACTGTGCTCAGTGGGGAGTCTGTTTGAGGATTCTCTGTCTCTCCCTCTGCCCCTTCCCCTGCTCCTGTGTTCTCTCTCTCTCAAATAAATAAATAAAATTTTTTAAAAATTTTGTTTTAAATTGTTTACATGGTATTGAATAAAAGATTTAATTAATGTATATGGTAATATAACTTCAGAATTCTTTTTGTGTATCTTTTAAATATATAACAAGTAATGAAGACTTTCAGAAGACTACACAAGGGTGCCTCGGTGACTCAGTCCATTAAGCGACTGCCTTCAGCTCAAGTCATGATTGGAGGGTCCTGGGATGGAGTCCCACATCGGGCTCCCTGCTCAGCGGGGAGCCTGCTTCTCCCTCTCCCTCTGCCTGCCACTCCCCATGCTTGTGCTCTCTCTCTCTGTCAAATAAATAAATAAAATCTTTTAAAAAAATAAAAAAAAGAAGACTAAACAAAGTTATTCTCAAGTATAAATTGGTTTGAAGAGTCACAGAATCTTACAGCAGGTAAATCCCTTAAAGATGAGTGTGATTTTTTCCATGTACTATAGAGTAAATTGTTATATAAATTCTGTGATCAAGTGACCATTCTTTCTGCTTAAACATTTATCTGTACCTCAGAGGACAGAGCATTACTTTTTTGGGTAACTCAGTAAATATTAGGAAAACTTTTTTTTTTTAATATTTAATTAAAGAATACTTTCTACTCATTGGTTTCAGTTCTACCCTCTGGAAATTTCCCAGTTATGCATAATCCCTTTCTGTTCTACAGATTTTGTATATCTTAAGACCATTTTGTATTTTCTATAAAAAAAAAAAAATTCCAGCATTAACATCTTCAGCTCTTTCTTCCCCTTCTTTCCTTCCTTCCTTCCTTCCTTCCTTCCTTCCTTCCTTTCAAAAGCGCTCATGCACACATTTCAGGGAGGGGAAGAAGGAGACAGAGAGAGAACCCTATGCAGCTCCACACCCAGCATGGTGCCCTACATGGGGTTGGTCCTACATGGGGCTTGATCTCCCAACCCTGAGATCATGACCCCAGTGGAAACCAAGAGTCAGATGCCTAACCAACTGAGCCACATGGCCACCCCTGCATCTTCACTTCTTTTAATTACTATGTAGGTCTTTAGAAAGAATCAAGTGAAGTTGTACCTAGAGAAAGAAAGCTCATGTACATAGCTGGGACCTGATATACCTCAAGGCAATTTTATTGCATTGTAAGGCTCACAATAACCATAAGTAAATATATTTCAAGGTGCAAAACCAATGTGTTCCTACTTGTATAGTGATACAAACATGATCTCTTTAAATGGACAATACAACAGTATCTACTTCCTAAATTCTCAATATCTCAATATCAATAAAAATCATCTATTGCTCTAGATACTTGCCTTTTGAACTGTCATTCAACATCCCAGATAAATCCCTTCCTGAGATTTTTATTCCCCTTATCCATATTCAACATCATGAAGACTGAAACACTAGTCACTGGCAGATTCCACCTGAACCCTCCCATTCTCAATCCCATTCCTACTCTTGAGAGATATTGTTTTGGATTTAATTAAGACTTCATCTAGAATCTTAATTGCTCCTCCTATTTTGTGTCATCTATAAGTTTACTAATCATACTTCACATGCTTTCAGGTAAGTCAGTAATAGGAAAAATGATGGTATATAAAGCAAGGTGTTCTCATCCCAGGGATTTCACAAGTTGATCTGAACCATTGGGAAGGAGAAGATAATATTAGATGACTTTTACTTTTACATATTTTATCTATACAATTACATAAAACCAATTTTTACTAATATTTCTAATATTAGTTGATTCATAATCCAACTAGATTTTAATGTAAAAGAAATGAGAGCTCTTTAACAGAGGTTTGATGAATACAACCTAAAGAGTTTGCTCATATTTGGTATACTGTAGTTTGTGTGTTGTAAGTGAATTTCCTGGTTAATTATCTATTTATTTATTTTTAAAGATTTTATTTACTTATTTGACCCAGAGAGAGAGCACAAGCAGGGGGAGCGGCAGGCAGAGCGAGAGGGAGAAGCCAGCTCCCCGCTGAGCAGGGAGCCTGATGTGGGACTCAATCCCAGGACCCTGGGATCATAACCTGAGCTGAAGGTAGACACTTAACCGACTGAGTCACCCAGGTGCCCCAATTTCCTGGTTATTTAAATGCACAAGTAGATTAAAAGATTTCTGTTAAGAAAGTGTAAATAAAAATAATATATTTTGCAATGTAAACAAAGGAGAATTAAATAGTAGAGCTGATACTGTCCATCTAGTATAACCTCATAATCAGGCACATTGCACATACCATGAGAATCTAAACAGATTTGGCAAGAAAGGTAAACACAGCAATAAATGTACCTTGTGCCTTGGGATTTAACTTAATAATTAAGTGAAAGCATCACAGATGGTAGGACATTTAAATAGGAAGCATTCCAAATGTTATTCATAACATATTTTTTTATTTAGAGCAATTTTTGGATGTTCATGAATCAGATGTTATTTTGCTTAATCTTTATCTTATTCTTGTCAATTTCACCTTCTGTGTAGGTTTTATAATCAACATAATTTTAGCACAGTAAAATATGTAAATAATATATGTGAATAAATATAGAGTGGATACTCAAAATTGTTTTCTATATTCCTTTTTATGTTCAAACCAAAAAAAAATTGATGCTTGCCACTTTAAGAAATTTTTCTGAACTGAACGATCTAAGTTCTATAGGAAACGTTGTTCAGCCAGGTATGAATTTTCCCAGCAGTCCATACTTATTTTTTCTAACAACAATGATATATGAGAGATTTGCCAAATATTCAGCTGAAACCCAATAAGGTGGAATTTCCTGATCTGCTAGTTTGTTTTCTGAGTTGAAAAGAAAATATACTAATTCAAAACTGTCATGGTTCTTGTAGATCACTCTTCTTAAATCATTTACAAGATCTAATCATCTGTTTAGTTAACAAGGCTAGGATTTTTTAGGATATAGTATCAAAATCACATTTACTTATTTATTTTTATTTATTTTGGCTTAAACAACAAATGTATTTTTTCACAGTTTTGGAGGCTGGAAATCCAAGATCAAGGTGTCCACAGGGTTGGTGTCTGCTATCCCTTCAGGTTGTAGGCAGCCACCATCTTGCTGTGTGCTCAAAGGATCTCACTGTGAACTACTAGGGGAGGAGCATCAAACTCACTTTTAATAGTTGGGAAAATTGTGTTCATCCAGAAATACTATATGTGTTTTAAGTTTTCTTCCTCATCTGTTTTAGGCTTGAGTTTACCCTTTTCAATGTTCATTCTATCTTTCAATGAAGACATATTCTAAGTAACATAAAGTGTTGAGCAGTTTTGCTTTATGTGTTTTTATTGTTGGATTTAACAAGGAGCCTTTCCCTATTGCCCTGGCTATACTCCTTTGAGTATTAGTTTAAAAAAACAGACACTATTAAAAGCTGAAAAATAAGTTGAGTAGATATATGCAATAAATAAAGCAATAGCTAATATCCCCCAAATACTGACGATGTGCTTTAAAAATATAAAGTTCTAATAAATAAATGATCATAAAAAATAAATTGTAATTTTCTAACAAAGGTCTATAAATAGCTAAAATACATATAAAAATATTCAGCATCTCCGAGAACTACATAGATAAAAATTAAAACAATGATAGATTAGCCACGATTTAAAAAACTAAAAACATTTTTATAATCTATAGAAGACAGCTTTTTAATGTTATTGAACAAAAACGATGTTCAAAATTCTACATAAGTGTAAGTTCAGTATTGGTTGCTCTACAAAGTTCTTAAGATGGCTTCAAAGGTGCATAAATAAAAAAACGGCATAAAAGTGGGAGCAAAAGGAGTATAACGGACACTGGGAATGTACAATGTAGCCAGATTAGGTTTAAAAAAAAAATAATGCGGGCGCCTGGGTGGCTCAGTTGGTTAAGCGACTGCCTTCGGCTCAGGTCATGATCCTGGAGTCCCTGGATCGAGTCCCACATCAGGCTCCCTGCTCGGCGGGGAGTCTGCTTCTCCCTCTGACCCTCCCCACTCTCATGCTCTCTCTCTCTCATTCTCTCTCTCTCAAATAAATAAATAAAATCTTAAAAAAAAATAAAAATAAAAATAAAAATAAAAAATAAAAAAATAAAAAAAAATAAAAAAAGATAATGCTATGATACCTATACTGGTCCTCTCCTCCACATTCAAGCTTCATCTGAAAGTGTCTGATTGACAGAACCTAAATCACATCCTGAAATTTAGCTACAAGGGCATCTAGGAAATGCAGGTTTTCGTTTCCTAGCTTCTGCAGTGCAGGAAGACATACAAGAAGGAGGCTGGAACGGATATTGAGTTAGTCTACCTATCATATCTGCTACAATGCAATGGGCAGGCATATTTTTAAGCTAAGGGAAGGAAAAAAAAAAGTTTGAGAATAGAAATGCTTACTGTTTCCCTTAGAATTAAGACAGGCCTCTGCTCACTCAGAGCTTGAATCTCCTTTCTAATTTCTTTTCACCTGGGTGCCACACTTTTGTATTTGTTGACTCCTTCTTCCACGTAGTTGTTCACATTTTTTTTTAGCAAGGCAAAGTTTCAATCAGTTCCCCTTATGCTTCATTGACATTTAGACTGCTTCTTGATGTGTTCCTCATGCGAATCCTTGTAATTGCACCACTGAAATGTTGTGAAACTTATGTAATAGAAGCAAAGCTATAAATGTACAGTGGAGAAAAGTCCTTGATGTATGGAACTGCACAATTTCCCTACTTCTATCCCATGTGCTTGCTCCATCAAATTCTTGGGCATGCGTTTTTAAAGAATCAAGATAATGGGTGAGACAAGAGAAATTAAAAGAAGCCCAGAGAAGCCAGGTTTATGGACATAGTGCAGAGCTTAGACAGGGGCTATGGAGGTGAGAGAATACTAGGTCAGTTTTTGGTGATGGGAGGGAGAAAATGGGTAGAATTAGTGGTCATTAACTGAGTCTCCTGTGTCCTCTGAAAGAAGAAAATAAAGATGGAAATTACTTTTATTTTTGATTCACATCCTGTGATTCTTTGAATTTATTAATTCCACGGTGAGGCCCAAATAGGCTACAGGCTCAAATGCAAATTACGTATAAAATTTAAACAAATTGGCCTCATCATAGGAAAAAGAAAAGATTTATCATCAGGCCTACATCAGGGTTTTTCCACCCAATTTGACCAGTTTCTGATAGAATATAAAAAATAATATTTTAGATTACAAACTATTAAACTATTAGAGATACAGATTCAATGCTGTCAATTGTCAGTAGTGAAATAAAGCTCACAGCACATTCAAACACCTGGAAGCCTTGTAAGTGTGCATGGAGTGTGGTGTAGGTGTGAGGATGCTGAGAGATGAATCTAGAGAGGGAGGTGTGGCCATGTGAGGAAGGGTCTAACAGGAAGATTTCATTTAATTCAGAAAACACTGGGTTTCAAGTAGGTCACTGGCAGGATCCTATTTGCATTTCAGAAAGATCACTCTGGCTATAGTGCATTCAGTGGATTAGTGGAAGGGGACAAGAGCAGAAAAAGAGAAACCAGAAAGGGAAATCACTGTAAGAATCCAGAAGAGAGATGATGGTTTTATTTGGATAGAGGTAGTGGGGGTAAAGGCAAATGTGCAGAATCTAAAGATTTGGGAGAATAGTTCCTTTTCTAAGATTTGGTGATTGCTTGGATGTAAAGAGAGGGAGGGTGAGGATGTGGACAACCTCTGGGCCAGGCAACAGGGACGACAGTAACTCAGTTTATTGAGATAGGTAATTTATGAGAGAAAGCAGTTTTGGGGGGTAGACTCTATATTCATTTGAGGAATATGGTGAGTTTGAGGTGCTTGCCCAGTTGAAGATTCAGGTCTGCAACTGGGTTTTATACATGAAGATACCATTTTCTTTTCTGTTTATTATGATTCTACTGTTCTCTCTGAAATGCTTCTAACTCTATGCATTTTTCAAAATGTCCACCATTTTCTGCTACTCACTGATGTCATGTCTGAATAATGAGACAGCTTTTTATTGGTCACCAAGCTGTTCCAAACCTGCTTCTACATACACCTCCGTTAAATGTTTCCATCAGAATTTCCATGAAATCTTATAGGGTTGTTTTGTCTTCCTCAGCAAAACTTTACTTGAATAGCATGTGAATTGTGCGTTGAAAATGAATTTACTAATCAACTTTTCTCTCCTTGCCCTGTTCCTTTTCCTCTGACTCCTGATGGTCCTCTGTGTTGTTATGCCTGCTACCAAAAGCTGCCACACAAAATCACCTTCTGCATCCTGTTGGGATATTTCCATTAGAGAGGAAAGAAAGTTTCAGTGATCACATGTTGGTGACCATAAAACATGGCTTTTCATTTTGATTTAGGTTTTTATGGGATTTTTTTGTTTGTTTCTTGAGAATAACTATTAAGAATTTTGGGTTGACGTGATCATGAAGTACAGAACTTTATGTGTAAGATGAATTGAGAATATAGTTTTAATGAGAGTTTAATGCAGTATTATAAACACACATAAGCCAAACAAACCCTTTTTATAATGTAACAACTGGAACTTGAATTAAAGTAATAACCAAAATGTAAAAAAAAACTTAGAATTAATGAGAATATCTTGATGATCAACTTTCATATTAGCCATATTTTGCTTGAGAATGAAGAAAACTGAGATTCTCAATAGGACAACCTTATTTATTTACCTAAATGACTACTGATCCATAGCTGTACACTATTTAGTTGACACTCAGAGAATCTCAACAGTATAATTATTTCTTTGTTTAACAAATATTAATTAAGAAGATAGTGATCATGATGAATTCATCAGCCAACTACATGTTTCCTGCCATAATTTATTTTAATCCTCCCTTAAACCATCTTATTCAATACAAATTGTCCATGTGATGGAGCTTACTCTGATGTAGGTGATTAGTAATGTCATAGCTGTTCTCACTTTGTCTTTATTCCAGAATAGAAAGTAGGTTTTACCATGCAAACACATAACTAAGAGCAGAGGGCTTTTCCTTAAGCTTAACTTTGGAGTTTATTTGGCCTATCACATGCCTTATTGCATTTCGTTCAGAACGTTGTATAACTCAGTTTGCTATTATTGCTTCTGTTCTGCTGAGAATATTCAGACAGTCTAATTTATCCTTCAGTGCCAGCGACAGCATGAATAATATGCTGTCTAGAATACAACAGGAAGGGAATCATCTTCATCACTTTCCTGGAATCTTTCCTTAAGCTGGATATGTGTGTTTTTTTGTTTTTTTTTTTTAGGCTGCCTCCAGAGCATACTACACAATGTGGTCCACGTGGACTAGCTTTAGTTGGAAGGAGGCTCCAGGTTCCTCTGATGGGCCACTGTTCTTCCTGCTACTTCCCCTTCTCCCTCTCTTCTCTCTCCTCCCTTGCTGGGACTTGACAGAAGCAAACTAAATAAATTAACAACAGTGGTCAAAGTTTGGTAAAAGAAACAAAATTATGTAAAATACAATAGTATAAATATAGGATGTAAAAACTGTGTTCTTCCTTATGGTCAACTTCTTCTTTTCTACTGGTTTCTAGCTCATGAAGATGAAGTGGTATGATGGGAATAGAACTATTTTCTGCTTGGGGATCTCCCCTAACATTAGGAACATAAAACAATGTAAAGGTAAGAGGTAGTGTTTAACACCCTTGCTCTAGGTTTTAAGGGAGAAGGTCTCCTTTTTGGTCTCTTCCTTCTTCTATTGGAATGATAAGAACCAGAGAAGCAAGTAAGAACAGATGGGATTCTTCCTTAGGCTGGCTTTGACTCTGACTCCTGGAAGAAGTGAAGAGGAAGAGTCTCACCACTCATGTGGTCCAGATTTCTAGGGCAGAAAGACATATCTAGCTGGTAAAACAGAGTGTTTACCAGTCTTGGAACAACAGGAAGACAGGGACTGGCATTTTTTGTTATTGTATTCCTAGTGCTAAGCATATACAGAACATACAACATTGCTGGGACTCAGTAAATATTCATTTAATTAATCATATTATCTGGTTATAGGTTCATTGATTAAATGGTTAATTCCTTGTCTGGTATATTCTGAATTTATACCATGGAACCTGGTTGAGAAGGTGAATTCGTTAGGTGAATGAATGCAAGTCACAGGAAGATTGGTATTTCCAGCTCCATCTGACACAACTAAAGCACCCTGAAGAAAAATGTTAAACTAGTCATAGATGATAGGATGATGCCTCTGGAATATGTTGGTTTTTCTCCAACCAAAGATGAACTGTTCCCAATCAAAATTATGTTTGCTTGCTCCTGTTGGTAATGACAAAAGTAGCCCTACTTTGTAAAAAATAAAGTAGGGCCGTGGCCTTTGGCCAAATCATCACATGTATATAAACAGATAAGGTTTTCACCTCAATAGTGTGAAAAGGATATTAGCAAATATGGCTACCCCAAAATATTTTTCCTGACAACTATCAGCATACCTGAAATTCCATAACTGTAGATGTTTCATTTTAAGTAGTGAATGCTTTTGGCTTTCAGATGTCTTCTTTCATAATGCCCAGACTTCACAATGTTATTAGACAAACCCCTATTTGGAGGATGGTCTTGTGGGAGTGGTTGACACATGAGAACATATCTAATTCTTTGAGACCATCTGTTTCCATTTGTGCAGTGGCTACTAGGTGGCCAGTGAAGTCCTGCCAAACCCATCCATGCTTTTAGGCAGGTTTTATATTATATTTAGAGTATTGTTTTTATATTTAGAGTATTTCAGATAATTGTGCAAACCAATTCTTTTTTTAACCTTTAACTAATAGAACATGATTAACATCTAATGTTTAGAGAAAGAAGAAGCCATTTGTGGTTATAGCATTATAGAAGTTAAGAAGTAGAAGCCGGGGCACCTGGGTGGCTCAATTGGTTAAATGTCCGACTCTTAATTTTGGCTCAGGTCAAGATCTCAGGCTCATGATCTCAGGGTTGTGATATCGAGCCCCATGTGGGGCTCTGCACTCAGTGGGAAGTCTGCTTGAGATCTCCTTCTCCCTCTGCCCCTCCCCATCCCCTCTCAAATAAATAAATAAATCGTTTTAAAAAAAAGAAGTAGAAGCTAACATAAAGATTATCATGCATCATGCCTCTTTGGTCTTTTGATTAAATTCAAGTATAATATCTAGTCTAGGTGCCTTATTTTACCAATGGGCAAAGTATAGAGATTAAGTCACTGCTCTAAGTCTCTGTAGACAGACAGGGTGAACCCAGAGCAAAGCCAAATCAAGAGCTGACAGAGGTGGAAGCTTTTTTCTGATTCTCCCAGTTGTAGTCTCCCTCCCACGATTATCTTTCATTAAGATTGATAACTGTTGTATCCTAGGGTAACCAATCTGTTCTTATTCTATCTACTGCTACTAGAGTTTATATTAGTAAGAGGCCTTGTAGACAACCCTCTGCTACACCAGCTATTCTTTCTGGCTGCTCTCTTTTCTGTTTGGAGGCCAAAGATTATAAAAGAAAGAATGAAGCATGCAGCTTTTGGGTGCATAAAGCTTTTCAATTAATCAGAACACAAGAATTTAATTCATGACACACTGGAGAGAGAATGAAAGGGGAAGTAGGAGACATGGATTCTAGTACTGACTTGCTCACAACTATAATATGCACCTCGTAACTTGAATCATGTCATTTCAGCTTACTTGTACCCAATTTGGAAGATGCAAACTTGGACTAAGCGATCGTTAGTTTTTCTTTTAACTCTAAAGCGTCTTAGCTCTTACTAAATGTAACCATTCGCACAGAGGCCAATATTGATGTTTTTTGTTCTACCTAATTCAATATAATATTAACTAAATTTAGAGACAGGATGATAATTCCTATTAGTCTGTCAGTATCCAAGTATATTTTATGCAATCAGAGTTAACTCAAAAAGAAACCATCATACAATGAATTGAAGAATGTCTTTTTTTCTCAATGTCCTATGTATTTCTGATCAAATAATGCTCAACCTGTTCTCCAAAAGACCCTGAGTTCAGGAAATCTTGACTCTGTCCTGGGGAAAGGAAGGAAGCATTTGGAATATAGGCTTTAAAAGATGAAAACATAAAATTTGTCTCAAGTCTGTTTTATCCTTTAAAAATCATGTAAATGGGGGCGCCTGGGTGGCTCAGTCATTAAGCATCTGCCTTCGGCTCAGGTCATGGTCCCAGGGTCCTGGGATCGAGCCCCGCATCGGGCTCCCTGGTCTGCGGGTAGCCTGCTTCTCCCTCTCCCACTCCCCCTGCTTGTGTTCCCTCTCTCACTGTGTCTCTCTCTGTCAAATAAATAAAAAATCCTTGAAAAATAAAAAATAAAAATAAAAATCATGTAAACGTTGCCTTTGATTTCATAATATCTCTTCTTAAAATGAAAAGTAATATTTTAAGTAATTACCATGTAGTAAAATTGTTGTTTCTGGAAGCTGTACTGTATTCATCTTGTAGCTCTTAGCACCCACATTTACTCACACCTAGTCCATCACTGTACTGTGAGGATGTTTATACCTCATTGTGAGAAGGATGATATGAATTCCTCTCCCTCCCCTCTGGAACTCTATTCGCTGCAGGTCAGGCAGAGAATGAGCCTATAAAGTTCATTTCATTTATTTATTTTATCCTAAACCCCTTGCCTAAACTAAAATTCATGATAACTGGATTTTGAAGAAAGTGATTGCTTTCATAAAATGGTTGATCTTTTGAACAATTGTATTGAACATTAAATAATTGGAACAAAAAGTATTAGGATAGTTTTTAAAGTTTTACCCAGAAAGATTGGTTGATAATGGCTTAAGAGCAAGGGCATATTAATATTAAAACAGCTAGGGTTTAGGAGGATTTATAGAGCCCTCGGGAAGAGGGTCGCTGAACACATGGGGGAAGTATGTCACCCTTTCTTCCTTCACAATTCTGCCGGGTGCCTGTCAAGGCCAAGAGCAAACCTTGCTTCTAGGTATTATTGAAAACCAAATGCATTACATACTCTATGCAGAAGAGATGAATAGCTATTTTGAAAACCTCTTTAGATAATTCAAGCACTCTAGTGTTGACCAAGGAACATTTAATATTTTACAGAGTGAGAAAAACATTGTTGCGGTTAAGAGCACAAGTTCTAAAGTTCAACTGACTCACTTCAAATGCTGGTTCTGCCAATTATGGCTCTGTAAACTTTGGCAGTTTTCCTATTCTCCAGGGGTCTTAGTTCCTCATTTTAAAATGAGGACAGTAGGGGCGCCTGGGTGGCTCAGTTGGTTAAGCGACTGCCTTCGGCTCAGGTCATGATCCTGGAGTCCTGGGATTGAGTCCCGCATCGGGCTCCCTGCTCAGCAAGGAGTCTGCTTCTCCCTCTGACCCTCCCCCCTCTCATGCTCGCTCTATCTCATTCTCTCTCTCAAATAAATAAATAAAATCTTAAAAAAAAAAAAATTTAAAATGAGGACAGTAAAGGTACTTTTCTCACACAGAGCTGCAGGCAACGTTACGTGAGATGCTACATAGAAAGCATTTAGAACGGTGCCTGGCACACAGTTACTAAGCACGAACTATTAATATACATCTCCTAAAAGCCCCAGAAATATAATATAAAAAGATATGCCCATTTGTTTGAAAGATTATTTCATGGTTTTCATAAAATTAATGTTTGCATTTATATAATTTTCCATATTATGTTGGGGGAAATATATTTTCTATGAAAACTAACTTTATTAAGGCTTTAGTTTGGCATAATATAGTATAAGAATACTCCTAAGCTTCCTGGAAAATCTTAACTTCACTAATATGAGTTATATTAATATGTCTATGGGCCTTCAGAGATGGATAAGAAAAAAGAAACCTTCCGATTGTAAACCACAGGTCTTAATATTAATTCAGTAGTGGGTAACTGTTATAGCGAGTCAGAGTTCTTAAGAAAGCACATGGATCCTTGTATATCCAGTTTTCTGCCCGACGTTATAAATTCCCAAACTTATAAAGAAAACACATATTGAAGGGAGATGTAGAACATTGTCTGAGAACAATACTTAAAAAAAAGTTTTAAAATAATTGATGATGCAAGTCTCATTGATGTATTTAGTGCTTGAATTTCTGCTATGGAAAATGTAATGGATGCTATTAATTCTAATTCAAGACTTGTATTAATGTTTAATATCAATGCATCTAAGATCAATGCATCTTTGTCATAAAGTATCTTAGAAGAAAATACTCACAGCTTTTCTCTCATACTGGTTTTTGGTTTTGTGGTGTTTTATTGTTTGTTTTTTGTTTCATTTTGTTTTGTTTTTAGGTCCTCTTATCCTAAAGTCAAAATGTTTATGAAAACTGATTTTTTTTGGAACTGACTTCAGTCTTCCCTTCTCTGTTGGGCAACAAAATTAAGAGATTTATGATTTTAGAGTTGAACATTTGTTTTAAAAATAGAAAAAGATGAAAATGTGTTTCCTTTTTATATGATGGGGGTTCAGGCTCTGATCTTCTTTCTGTATTTATCACTCATGAATTCAATCTGAAATAAATATACTGATTGCAGAAAATTGATTACAATTTGCCCAAGTTGATATGATTATTTTAATAATAGACTTACAGGTCTCGTTTGTTATTTTCCAAAGACTGAATCTTCTAAATCTTCATGAACTCCCTTCCTTTCTCCCTCTCTATGTTGTATATAGATATATATATTTTGTTTAAGTACTAGAAATGTCTGATAATTTGCAACTTTATTTTTATTTTTTTCTTGCTCATGCAAATCGTTTTCAAATTCCATTATATATTTTTTCTTTGAAAGTTGAATTCTTTGAGTAAGCAGCTAAAATTTACTAGAATCTTCAAATATAACTTTTATATTATTATATTTTAATTTTACTGCCTTATCGATAAAAAAATGTGATCCTAGTTTTTTTTTGTTTTTGTTTTGGTTAAGAGTTATTCATTTATTTTTAAAGAGAGAGTGCGCACAGGCACATGCTTGAATGGGGGTGAGGGGAGAGGGAAAAGGAGAGAGAGAATCTCAAGCAGAGTTCTTCTGAGTGTGGAGCCCAACGTAAGGCTCAATCTCAGGACTCCTGAGATCATTACCTGAGCTGAAACCAGCAGTTGCTCACCCGCCCAAGCCACCAAGGAGCCCCCTAGTTTTCTTTTTGAAAAAATCTAAGTAGTATAAAATTTAAGAAATGGGAATTCTAATATTCGTAATTCTTATTTCTTTCAATGGTATCATCTTTCCGCAAGACTCATGATAACTTGACATAAACGCAAGCTTCCCCATGATTCTTGAATCCCGACCTGTATTTCATTCTATACTGTTAAGTGTAGCCTCTTTGAGAGTGATTTGCTTGATCCTCTAGGAGTATTCATTTTTCTGATTACTTCCCTTGATTATATAGGTAGACCACAGATGTTTGAAGTTTGAATATTCTTTATAGATATATTTAGAAGTTTACTCTATTTTTGAAAATATGATTTTTAATCACTTAAAAACATAATGATAGCCTGTGTTTTATAAAGTGTCTTTTTTTCTGAGGCATTTACTTCATATTTCCTGACATCTGTGAAGTGGAAAGAAAGGGAATATGCCATTAACTTTGTTTTTAGCCCAAATTAATTGTGATTTGTCCAAGCTGACATGACCACAAGACTGATGTGTCTTGTACATTTATACTCAAAAGTTCACTCTTCTAAACAACTTTATGTGCCAGTAACATTTATTTGGTTGTCAGACGCTGTGCTGTTGATATGCCCTATATATTGGGATACTATCCTGATTTTCAATACATTTGAGAGTGAAGGTTAGTGAACCAATTACCTGATCTAAGAACTGAAGGAGGGGGGCCTGGGTGGCTCAGTAGGTTAAGCGTCTGCCTTCCGCTCAGGTCATGATCCCAGTGTCCTGGGATCGAGCCCCGCATCAGGCTCCCTGCCTGGCAGGAAGCCTGCTTCTCCCTCTCCCACTCCCCCTGCTTGTGTTCCCTCTCTCTTTGTGTCTCTCTCTGTGAAATAAATAAATAAAATCTTAAAAAAAAAAAAAAAAGAACTGGAGGATATAAGCAAATAATAGGAACACTAATTTATTGATATTTATTTGAACAAATTTAATGTCTTTAGTGCATTCATTTATGAAAGAAAGAAGCATAGGTAAATAATTTGTTTTCACTATGAATTAGTGCAAAAAGTGGGAGGACAATAATTGGTATTTATGGAGACTCCATTATTCTTTAGAAAATAGCATTAACTGATCACTAACTGAAGTGTTTCCCTCACAAAGGCATGTAGAGCTTACCAGAATAATTTACCCTAGTCTAAGAATTTCAGTCCTTGTTTATAGATGAAAATGTGATTATTACTCTGTTTGCATCATACACAATTTTTAATTTAACATCCTGTGAGCTATTGTAAGCCTTCTCTCCTGAGTAACTACCAAACACCAGTTTGGATGACAAGAACTAATTTCTAATTTTTAATAGTAATAATGGCCCTAGAAGAAACAAGAGAGAAGTAGATCAGTACTTAAGATGTTTCATTTGAATTATAGATGATATATGAAGTCATGATTAGACGAAAGATCTCAGATCAGTTACACATTTTACGTTTCCTTTTTCTTATGTCTTTTCTTTGTATTTTCACTCAATATTTATCTCTAGCTACAAATTAAATAAAGCCCAATCAAAAAGCACTGAAGTAATGCTACCACTTTACTCAAGAGATGTAAATGCATATTTATATATTAGGCTGGCCTTTTTTCTGGTGATTTGAACTAATTCCAAAGATTCCTTGAAATAGGAGAAATCATAGAATAAATGGCAGTGTTTCAGAAATAAGTGCACGTGGCACGATTGGAGAGATGTCAGAAAAACTTGTCTGGAAGGTAATATCTGACATTTACAGGTGTTGCTTTCATTACTACATTTAATAAAATGTAACATATATAGATTCATTATTTAAAAGACGGAGGTAAATCTATACGCATAGTTATGATTCACCTTTCTCTGTCCCCACAGCCCTCCTTGTAAAGTAGCTAGTGGGAGCTGGAGACATACCTATCTGTTATATGAGAAAGAAAAGAAATTAAGAAATGAAACGAAGGGAGGAAGAGAAGGAAGCCAAGAGGAAAGGAAGGACAGAAAGGAGTATTCATCGAGTTCATACAGCCAACATGTTTCTTAAATGTAAAGAGTACTCTAAAGAAAATAATTTTAAACACATTGTTAGGAGGCCAAATGCCATTTTATTTCATGAATCTATATTGCTTATGTATGGGCAATGGATCCTAGAAATAAGCTAAACCTGTGGCTACTTAGTTTTACACCCAGCTGATTCTTTGGTACAGACCCCATGTGGCCTTTGAGTTGCGCTACTGCTCAGATCTTCCATTGCACCACATTTGAATACTTGGGAATATCTTAGAGTTCAAGGCATGTATTTCAGTTTCAGCTAATATATACTTTAACAAAGTGACGACCAAAGATATGATGCCTAACTTAAATGTCATTGCTCATCATTAAAATGCTTCTCTTCAAAAATTCAGAAAGGAAAAATAATTTGAGATATATATTGGACAGAGATTATTCCAGCGGTTCATATTATACTTTTTCCCAGGTGGAATGCTTCTGGGATTGTGTGTGAGTGTGCTTATCTAGCAACTGTCCTGCCTTTATTATATGTTTATAGTATAAGAATATAAGATTATTTTTACATTTACAGGAGAGATTTTATTTTTCTTTTTTCTTGTTCTTCTTCTAGCATGTGTATCCAGTGATGGTTGTTATTTCCAAGTACTGAAATGGATATGCCTGGTGTCCTAGAATTTAACTCTCTGGTCTGAGACAACATTACAAGACCTTAAAATTTGTTCCAAGGAATTCTTACCCAGAAAGATAAGGCTGTAAAGCAATATATAACTTTATTGTTTTCTTCCATAACTTCAGAAAAAGCCATTTATCTAATCAATAAAGTACTCAACCAACCCCCTTCTCAGGGCGATAAACCTCTCAACTGGTCAAACCCACTTGCCTATCAGACAACTGTCTATTCACTGACGTTCATTCTTTGCCTCCCTCTGTCTTCCAATCCTAAACTATTAAGAACTTTGCCCAATATCCCCGATATGATCCCACATTAAAAGATTTGCCTTAAATCATTGGCAAGGAAATCCCTAACCTTAAAGATATCCACTTCAATTTCCCCTTCCAAGATACTACTACACTTCAGTCAGGATGGTGTTTTTCCTGTTGCAGGAGGTAAAAAAACTAGGCTTTACTTGATCAACAATGTGTCATTCTGTTCTTCTCTTTGGAGAGTGAACAATAGACACTGCTTTTATTATTTATATTAAAAAAGTATTGAAATCTAGTTTGAGCTCCCTGAGAGAACATGCTCAGAATCTAGCCTCCACCTATGAACAGTATCTAGTCTTACTCTATAGATACTGTGTATTAAGGTAAAGTAATCATTAATTATAAATATGTATTAATGTAAAATGTAACCATTATTCTGAGAGTGAAAAAAATGAACAAATGGCTAAAGAAAATATGAGACAGGTCTTTGGAATACTCTACTTAATATTCTCTTAATTTGGCTATGAACATAATTGTTATCAATATCTTAAATGCCAATTTTTTAAAATAAACCTGAATTATCATACTTATTTGCATTATATATTGAGGGACTGTTAAAAAAATTTACTCTTAATTAAAAGTTTTAAATAAACTAATTTATAGTTGTTTCATGTAGTCATATAAAGACTTTTAATTATAAGGCTTTTAATTGTACTTGTTCTTAAACATTCATTTTAAAGACATACTTTCTTCTTGAACACATTTGAAATGGCTTTTTAACCTTTAGGGCTCGAGAAAGGGGAAATGTTATTAAATGTTATAAAATATGAGGTGCAATTTAAGGACTTGGGACTTTTAGAAGACCTGAAGTTCAACAATATTTTTTCAAATAGCTATTTTACAGTATCTATAAAACTCACTATAATTGAATGTGGCTTTCAACGTGAACTGCTATGATTTTGTGAACTTTTCCCCAAACAAATAGTTTGGTTTTGAGCTGATGTTAAAGAAAATGCCACCTCTGTAATTGCTTTTGCATTTCTAAAGAAGATAAGTAATATATGCTTCTTTCCTAAATAAAACAGAACTGGAGGCATGCTACTTTTAAGCTTAACCTAAATGTTTTTTTTTTTTTTTTTTAAAGATTTTATTTATTTATTTGAGAGAGAGAGAGAGCACAAGAGGGGGGAGCGGGAGAGGCAGAAGCAGACTCCCTGCTGAGCAGGGAGCCCGATGTCGGACTCGATCCCGAGACTCCAGGATCATGACCTGAGCCGAAGGCAGTCGCCCAACCAACTGAGCCACCCAGGCGCCCTAAGCTTAACCTAAATGTTAATTTATTTGAAAAAAACATTCTTTTTTTAACGTAATCTTTTGAAAAGTGAGATTTTAAAATAAAATAACTTTTTTTTTTTATTCATGAGAGACAGAGCGAGAGAGAAAGGCAGAGGGAGAAGCAGGCTCCCAAGGAGCAGGGAGCCCGATGCGGGACTCGATCCCAGGACCCTGAGATCACGACCCGAGCCAAAGGCAGACGCTTAACCATCTGAGCCACCCAGGCGCCCTAAAATAACATTATTAAGACTATATTTATAATGTCACAGGATAACTGTGTTTGATCCTGCAAAATTTTCCCCTTTCATAAAGCCCTACTTATTTACCAAGGAAGTCTGATTATATTCGAGATTGCTGAACTATTCTCCAGTTCACATATTAAAAATGGCGAAATCCTTTTTTCCTCAAATTATGTTTCTAATAAATACAATCATTACCCAAATTCCTCATAGAACATTTAAATTAATATCTTAATAAGTCTTTGTTTTGGAATTCAATACCTATCTAAAAAGTGGACATTTTTTCTCTTTTCACTCTAAAATAAAAATATTCACCAGAGTACTACAATTACCTACAAAAAGATAATCACCTCAATTGTAGCTGGTATTTTATATATTTTGTAATGTTAGCATTTTTCAAAAAAAGTTGTTGTTTTTTTTTTCTTAACAGGAACCCTAATGTGCACTGGTTTTAAAAAATGTGCAGAATAAATGAACACATTTTTTTTTTGTTTTTTTTTTTGTTGTTTTTTTAAGCACCAATTTAAACAAGAAGCAAAATGCAAAACCTGGAAGAGCAATAACTGCTACAACTACCACCAAGGTGATAGGAAGGATTGAAACAGACCCTTGCTTTTGCCAGTAATAGACATATTGTATGCCATTTTTCACACTAAGTTCAGAGGTATACATTTCTTTTAAATTGTCATATCAAATAAGTAAATTGAACATAAGAAATAATTTATATTATTCAAGCTAAAATTAGCAATGGAATAGCAGTGTGATATTGCTTAGGATGGCAGGTAGCTAATGGAAAATATGGTAATGGATGTATCTTGACTGTCACTCCCAGTCTAAATTCAGTTTACTAAAGAATCACCATAATAATTCCCTTTTGGTTTCTCACCACCAGCTGCTTCTTCTTATGCTTTATTTTTGCATTATTTCAAAATCATTGCTTCTATTTATAAAAATCTCAAATGTCATATTTACATGTGACCTAGAAGAAGGATTAGAATTCATCTCTTCAAGAGAAAGATAATTATTTATATGTTTCCCTCCTTTCCCTGATGTGATGTTGCATCTAACGATCACTTCTTTAGAGCAGATATAGACAGCAGAAAGGCAAGGGAGGCAAAAAAGGAGCTGCAGACCATGCCCAGTGTTTCAAGGGAGGGGAAAGGGGCAAGGCTTTGTAAGAGCTTGTTCTGAATTAACAATGGAAGATGTCCAAATGTTTAGGACTCCCAATCTGCTGTCCTTACCAAAGAAAGTCTCACGTTAAGTTGTTTTTAGTGATGTAAAAATATAAATTAAAACATTTTTCTTTTTGGGGCGCCTGGGTGGCTCAGTCATTAAGCGTCTGCCTTCGGCTCAGGTCATGATCCCGGGGTCCTGGAATCAAGCCCCGCATCGGGCTCCCTGCTCCGCGGGAAGCCTGCTTCTCCCTCTCCCACTCCCCCTGCTTGTGTTCCCTCTCTCACTGTGTCTCTCTCTGTCAAATAAATAAATAAAATCTTTAAAAATAAATAAATTAATTAAATAAATAAAACATTTTTCTTTTTGTTGTGATCTATAATATGTTGGTAAATTTAAAACTTAAGGTGTTCATTTGCAGATATTAAGTTGTATTATTTTCCAAGAGATAAAAGTAACGGGAAGAATGATATATGCTTTGTTTTAAAAATAGAATACATCTGAATTATGATTAGAAATCAATTATTTGTAATCTAGTTTGGGGACAAAACTGTTTCTTTAAGAAATATATAATAATTTTCCACCTCAGCTGGTTAATATCAATCTCACCTATATTGATCACCCTTTTTATTTAATTTTTTTCATCAGAGATGCTATCCTCTTCATATATGTCCTAATTTCAGTATCAGATATATGGATAGAACCTAAAGTTTGTTGGGTACCTACAAATATGTGGGATGCTATCAAGTCCTTATCTTACTTAATTTTCATAACAACCCATCAGGGCAGATAGTATTACCTCCAGGTTATGGCCAAAGACACAGAAGCTCGGTGAATTCCAATAAAATGTCCCTACAGACAGCTAACACATGTTGCAGACAGAATTTGAGCCTCGGTCTAACTGAATTCTAACAACTCTCAATACAAGATTTTCCCCTGGGAATTTTACCTGTTAAATTACTGCTTACCTTTTTCTTGATCCTGTATTTATTGTTCTTTATTTCTATAGCAAGTTTTAGAATCCTTTAAAATACTAGAATTTGTTTTCCAAGAGGATTCTTATCTTTGTAGTCAGTACTTGCTTGAAAATAGATGACACTTTTATAACTTATGACTCTCTGATACACATATTTTCATTTAATATAAATATTTTTATTTATACTTAAATAAAAATTAATAGTAAAAATAAAAATTATAAAATAATTTATGTATCTGTGTAATTTATATTTAAAATTTTACTATAGTTTATATTTTATTTGTAAATTCTATTTGTATATTTTTTAGTTTATACTTTATTTTTGTAGGCAACATGGACTCACATCAGTTTTGTGTGTGAACATCGATGAAACACCTATGTAATGTTCTTGATGTCAGGGTTACAGAGTAACCATTGGCCCTGACCTCCCAAATCTTTCAGGTCTAGGAGAGAAGACAGACATGGAGACAGCGGTGTCATAGATGGAGTCTATAACAGAGGTTCTGATCAAAGAAGAACCATGCATGGACTTGACCATTCAGGCCCCAGGGAGGAGATATCAAGAGCATACACAGGGCTGGAAAGCATAGGAACCCTCATCAGTTCAGTCAATTAAATTCATCAAGCACTTTCTATATGCCAAACACATTGCAGTGTGGGGAATAGAATAGTGCAACAGCAATTGGAAGCTTTCAGATCGGTAGAGGTTAACTGTGGCTTTGCATAGGTAGAACAATAAAAAATACAGGATATTTTCATTTATGAGGAGGTGGACATTCCTGGAGTACTGAGGGAATGCATGGGAAAGGCTAATTAAAGAGTCTAGAAAGTTTGGTATAGGTAGAACATTTTGTACTGAGTACAGGTGTTTATGGGCTTAATCCTGAAGGAAAGAAATGGGAAAATGTTCGAAGACTTTAACAGATAATGTTTTGGTTCTATCTCTGATCGTTTAAAGGCAGTAGAAGCTCATCTTCATAGCTTAGGCAGAGGCCCCCGTAGAGTCAACCAACCAGGACATCTGGGCCTCTGGCATTTGTTCTGAACTGTTTGCTGCCTGCCTACTAAACATATGTTTCTGTGTCTGTGGCCTATTACCTGGCTTGGGGCTCTGAGTATTGAGAGTTGCTTCTGGTCTTCTGTTATACTCAGGTTCCTTTTCCTGGCTTGGTGACATTGGCACCTTTGCTCAGTTCCACACTGTGCCCTCTGCTATTTCCAGTGTTTTTTGCCACCTGTGAAACCCTGACTGACTAAGGGGGCGGGGCTCGTTAGCTTTCTAGGAAAACCCACTAATCTTTTATCCAGAGATCCTAATTCTCACAGTCCTTTGACAATTATCAGAGCTGGGAAAATGGATGAAGGGGCATCCACGTCTAGTAATCTAAGGAAGACAGCATTATTGAATAAGAACACAAAACCAAAAGTATTTACTTGCATTTACAACTCAGCCAGGAGACAGAATTAATGGATTTGCATTTACTCATACCCTGGGAGAATATGAAGCTTGAACCAGTGTTGCTTTGACCTCCTTGGAGAGTCCAGGGAGATTCCAGACCAAAGTGGAAAAAAAAAGGGTGGTGTTTAATTCTTTCCACTTGTCCAGGTTTGGGTCTTTCCAGGCTGAGGTAACAGAAGAGAGATTTTTATAATGTGCCTCAGGTTTAGAAAAGGAGACTCCATTTAGATAATGCTCAAAGATAAGCTAGCAGGAAATTAAACCTGGCAATATGAGATGGCCTTTCTTTTAGCTTTTTCTTTTCATTCTTTTATATATTTTTGCCTGGGGCAAGACCACCTCTCCTAATGTTGCCCCACTCCTCCTCCAGCAGTAAAAGAACATAGGTCAGAAGGGCTGTCATTGAAGAGGAGGGATGTAGGAATGGGAGAATTTTGTCCGTTAAGGGGCTGAAGCTGTGGATCTCTCAGAGGTGCATATATAGGGTGCTGTCCTGATACTAACTTGATCCTGAAACAAGATGTGATTTTATATTCTTCATGACTGTGTGTGTGTGTGTGTACGCACACATATGCATATATATGGGTATCAGGTGCACTGTGAAGAGAGAATCTTATGATTTTCAATTACCACAAATGTCTTCCATGATTGGTGTTATGTAGGTTTACCCTACATCCCAGATTTCCCAGGATGGTCCTGGTTATACATATTGTCCCAGTGAGTTTACTAGTATGCCTATCACTGAAAAGTATCATGATTAGCTGATAAAGTAAAAGGTCACCTTAGTATTAAGGAATAAGCAGAAAGTTCCATGTGGAATCAATGACTGGCTACCATTGAGGTCTGATTTTTCTTAATCTTCAGTCACTCTCCCTATCTAGATAAATGGCACTGGATCCGTTCCTCAGGGTGTCTCCTGAGTTCTGGTTATCAGGGAAATCTGAGGAGTTTTCTCCCTCCTGCCAACAGCTAGTTTGCCTAGATATGTCATTTGGGTATGATATTCATCTCTGCTGCTCAAGAAAACATGTTTGACCGTCAGGGCAGGGCCACACATTATCTCTCTTTGTGTGACCAGAGCTTAGCACTGGATGCCAGGAAAGCATATAAGCATATACGGGAAATGCATTGATTTCCTTATGTCATTAGGAGACCATTGAACTTGTCATCTTCTTCAGTAGCTGGATTAGAAACATGAGCATCACAGGCCCGACTCTAGGAATAAGTGGCCAGGAAGGTGGGTGAGGGTTAGGAGCAGGGGACACTCTCATTCAACAAGTCAGCGAGGGGACATGCTTATTCAAATCAGGGAGGGAGAGTCTCCTGCCAAAGGAAAATTGCGCCAGATGGAATTAACAGGCAAAAAAAAAAAAAAAAAATGTTATTCAAGACTATTGCAATAGGGGAGAAAGATGGAACTCAACTCTGCTGAAACAAAAGGTGGGAGGGTTTTTAAAGCTGGAGTGAGCTGATGTAAAAGTACCTGGAGGATTTTAGGAGGGAGCATGGTCAAGGTGATTAGGCCATCTGTGTTTGCTAATTGGCTTCTTCCTTCTCACATTGACTGAGAGATAAGGACACTCTATTTCTTGATTATTACATTTCAAAGGGATGGCTCCCAGGTTTTTGAGAATAACATTCTAGGGTTTTATAAGATTTACATCTCAAAGGGGAAGAAAAAGAATTTATAATTGCACATTTTCTAAAGCAACTGCTTTAAGAAAACGGAGGTTAGGGGCCTATAGTCAGGAAGAAACCTGTTTAAAGTGCAAACTGAAGGAAACGTTAAGGCCACCTTGGTCACTCCCTACTCTCTGAACAAGGGCATTCTACTTTAAAGCTACAGGACCAGAGGGGATGAGTATCTGTGGATACCAAGTTTGAGTTTCAGGTGAAGACAGAAGGGCACATGAAACTGAAGGAGATCAGAAAATTCCACCCCAAATGTGCCACTTTGCCATATGGATTATTTTGAGCTAAAGGCAATCAAAACCCAGCAAACTCAGGAAAACCTGTACCTTAACTACCTAACAGAATTTAGATAGGAGGCCCGTACCAGGAAGAGAGCTATTATCAGAGATAACTTTTTATATAGGAAGACTTATCTGCATGGTGTGACAAACATTTGTTTCCCAAACATTTGCTCTTCAAATGTGATTGTCATCCTCCCCTTTGAAGTCCCTGACCCCTACCCAATCTCCTTAGCTCAGAAGGGTATATAAGCCCTAAATTTCCTTTGAGTCTCATGACTTTGAGGGGCTCCTGTATGTGCATAATTAAATTTGTTTTTCTCCTGTTACTCTGTTTTATGTCAATTTAATTATTAGGCCAGCCAAAGAACCTAAAAGGAAGAAAGGGAAAATTTTCCACCCTTACGAAACTTTCTGACATTGAGCAGTCCAGGGGAGAAGAGAGCTGCTGGAGGTCTCTCTCTGCTTTAGAGATGATTTTGGCCTCATAGTCAGCATATTCTTTGATGCACAAAGAAGCATCCTCATAGGTGATATGGAGAGGGGAAGAGGGCTAAAGGGGCCATAGATGAGAGACTGGGCCGCGTGGATAGGAATGAATGGGGCCCAGCAAGGACTTAGCTCTGACAAAGAGAATTGTCAATTTGTAGTCAAGTGAGATACCTCAGAAGAGATTGGCTCACCCGCCTTCCTTCGTTAGGAATGCCACGGAGAAGAAAACCTTGTTTTCCTTTCCTGGGACAATTGCCTCAGTAGCTCCTGGAAACTGGAGAGAAAAACATGTTCTCTGGCCCCATCCTGGACCTGCTGAATAAGAAACTTTGAGGCTGAGGCCCGCAATCTGTTCTAACAGACCCTCCAAGTGATTCTGATGCATCTCAGGTCCAAAAAGCTACATGCCTTGATGACAAATATAATGATTTGAGGCCTGTTTTTACACTTTGGTATATTTTGATAATTGATTACGGGGATGAGTATAAGGAAAACTCATTTTAGGCCTGGCACTATTGTGGGATCTTATTATTATGTATGGAAGACTCCAACTGAGTAGCCTTTCACAAAGGGATTGATAACAATTAACTCTGAGCACCAGTGATTAACCTTAAGTAGCCTGGGCTGCTCCCCAGGAGCCACAATTTAGAATATAAGAAGAAGTTGTAGCTATTTAGCATGTAGATTGGTCCAGGCGCAAACATTTTTCTATTTTTAAGATCCTATTGTAGTTTCTGTCACTTATGTTACTTTTTCTTTTCCTTTTCTTTCTTTCTTTCTTTCTTTCTTTCTTTCTTTCTTTCTTTCTTTCTTTCTTTCTTTTTTTGAGACAGAGAGATACAGAGAGAGAGAGAGCATGAGCAGGGGGGAGAGGCAGGGGGAGAGGCAGAGGGAGAGGGAGAAGCAGACTCCCCGCTGAGCCAGGAGCCCAATGTGGGACTAGATCCCAAGCCACGGGGATCATGACCCTAGCCAAAGGCAGATGTCTAACCATCTGAGCCACCCAGGGGCCCCCATTACTTTTTCTTTTTTAATGTAAGTACAAAGTCCAGAGAAAATCCCAGGAAAATCAACTATAATGAATCCCTACTATGAGTTTGGCACTTACATAACACACCTTATTAACAGAAGAGGTAATTGACTCTCAAAATGGTTCAGTAATGAGCCCAGATAAACAAGCACAGACAAAAGCTCATGCCAACCATTGAGGGAACAAAATAGGATTGAAACTCTCTCCATCTCAAAACAAAATAATAATTCCATGTGAGACCAAGGGGAGCCTTTATTCAAGTCACCGAACCTGCAGTATTTCTCAGCATCTTTTTTTCTGGCTTAAATAGCATAAATAAATAAAATTATCATTTAACAATTATTGAGTGCTTCCTATGTGTCAGGCACGGTGCTAAATATTTGACACATATAAACTCTTAACAAATCTTTACAACACGTGTAGAAGGTAAATTCTGACATGATTACTCTGTTAGTCTCAGATTTACTACTGAGGATACTGAAGCAGTAAGTGGTATAATGACTTATCCATGGTCATCCAGAAAATTATGGTGGGAACTGGGAAGTAAATCTAGACATCCTGCCTCTAGAGTACTCTTACTATTGGTGATACCTCATCCTGAACTCTTTTTTTCACATAACCTGACATTGCAGAGACTTTCCTTAAGCAACAATGCCCAGGCCTCCCTGGAGGACTAATTCTTTAGGGTTTGTTTGTCTCTTCCTAAAGAATCCATGGGACATTCCCCCCAAATGCTTCTCTTCTTTTCCTCTCACAAGCTGCTTGTGACCTTTAGAGGAAAAAAAAAATCCCTCTCTGTCCAACATCCTCTCTATAATCTGGGGGTCACCATGCTGTGATGCATCTAATTGATCCTCCTTCAGAACTGGCATCATCCATACAAAAATGTCGTCTTTCTCTCCTTTCAGGATACACTCTTCTTTCCCTAGAAAGGGATTAATTGGTAGTCCTCATGATTGAATGACTGAGAACAATTTAGTCTAGGGACAGCCATCTGTTACCAAACATCTGATCCTTTCCCCTTCATGTCTTAATCCCTAGTGAGAAAAAGCCCATGAAGCTTCTGTCCCACCAAGTGTTCCCAGGGAGAAGAGGCTGTGTCAGCAGCTTGCAACCTAGGGAAAATAGATTTTCTCCTCTTATTTCTGGGAGACCAAATCTCACTTTTTCAGCATGAATGTCCTTTTATCATAATTAGTTCAAGTTTACACCCAGAAATAAAGTACTCTTGGGGAATGGGGGAGAAGACAGGTGTACTTGGCTGGGCTGATGAGAAGATTGGGGATTGGATAGCTCTGGGAGGTTTTGGGATCATGGGAATATTAGAATCCTGGCCATCAGACCAAACCCTCACTGAATCCATGAGGCTATGAGATGGGGAGGTAGGGAGAGAAGCACTCAAAATCATAGAATTTAGTCATAGTATTTTCATGGAAAATGTCATTTTGATATTGATAGTAATAAAGAGTGCAGAATAGAAATTAAGGTATGATTATAAATTGTTGTGACTAGATAAAAAAATCACCTACTTTTACTTAGTTCTCCAGTGTTTTAAATATGTATGTTTAAGCAAATATGTTTGCTTATAACTATCTCTTTTTACTTTATAATTATGTATGAAAAGTATTTCTGTCACTTGAAATTCAGAGGACTATTTAGGAGTGTGGGATTTAATGCTGGTTGCAGGAAGGTATTGTAACCTGAGGCAAATCAATAGCTAAGTATAATCATTTGATATAATGCTCAAATATGTGTGTGTATATATACTTTTGATTTCAGGTTTAGTATGTGTCAGTTTTAACCATATCTCTACATAAATAAAATATGTGGTGCAGTGGCATATAGAATCTTAGCTTCAAATGTTGTCATATTGATTTGAAATAGATATTATTAAAATTAATTAATTATTATTATTTTTTTAGATTTTACTTATTTGACAGAGAGAAACACAGCAAGAGAGGGAACACAAGCAGGGGGAGTGGGAGAGGGAGAAACAGGCTTCCCGCTGAGCAGGGAGCCCCATGTGGGACTCGATCCCAGGACCCTGGGATCATGACCTGAGCCGAAGGCAGATGCTTAATGACTAAGCCACCCAGGTGCCCCAAAATTAATTTATTTTAGATAAATTTTTAATTATGTCCACAAAGACATACAGCCTTTAAGACTATAGGATCAAAGGATGCATAGAGATTCTTAAGAATTTAAGCAGATTATGAGAGCAAGTTATACAATAGCATAGGAATTTTAGACTCATTAAAACTAATTTGGTCATTAAATAAAATTTCATATGTGAATTAAAATAATTCGAAGTTTTAGCATAGTAACCAAATTTATTTTTTTGATTTTTTATGTTATAGTTAAATTTTTTGAAATTTGAAACATACTTCCAAAGATTCAAAGACTCCCTCAACAGGTCAAATTGAGGTAGAGTTCATGATTCTTGCCCACAGCATCTGTATCCACGACTGGGTCATATTGACAACTATATCTCCTCCACAAACTCAGAACTTGAGAAATCTGAGCCTTGAGGTTGCCTAGAGCTCTGTCAGGGTTCACGTGGATACTTCCTCAGCTAGAATATTACTCTGTCATTATCAGGTGTAAAGGTTGCAAGACTTGTGGGATGTATCCTATCAAAAGTACCAAATGGAGTCTTTTTACATCTAAAAACGCTTAGGATCAAATCTGAAATCTCATTTCTGGGTATGTTCGTATACAACTGATTATACAATTACATCTTTGTTCTGCTGGGGTTCCCACTGCTTGTAAATGAATGGGGCCTCGGGGACACCCACTGTCACCTAAAAATTAATTCACATTAAATATAATTTTAAGGTATTGCTATGCACATGATAATAAACATAAGCACTACTTACCCAATAATCCCACCACCAGTGATCAATCTATCTTCAAACAGATGGTGTAGTGACAAATTAGGCAAAATGTAGGAATCATGGCAAGATCCTGGGAAATGCAAACAGATGTTTACAGTACAATGACTGTGATCACATTCCACTTACACATTCATAGGATACTGGTGCCTTCTGCTGCAAAGGATATTTATTTTGTGAAAGGGGTTTTAATGCCTACATGAGTGTAATCAACAGTTCCCTCAACATTAGAAAAACTCACTTGTTGCCAATTTAAGCATCTCACCTACTATAAATATGTGTGTCTATAGGAGAGAGATGCAGCACATAGTTAGTGCTCAGCCCTGACCCATAGGTGCCATATATTTTGGGTTTTGGACTTTTTTCAATTTAATATCCTATTAGCCTATCAAGAAAGTAGCAATCATTATATATATCATTATATACATATATGCATACATATATTTACACATGCATACATGTATACATACATACATACATATATCAATTGAACCCTAAGGAAACAGAAGTAGTGTGACTCTAATGTTTGTCTTGTATATTAGTTTCCTAGGGCTACAATAACAACCACAAACTGGGAGGCTTAAAACGACAGAAATGTCCTCTCTCACAGTTCTGGAGGCCAGAAGTCTGAAGTCAAAATGTCGGCAGGGCAGTGTTCCAGGGTGAATCAGTAAGAATTTGTCCTTTGCCTTGCCAGCTTCTGGGGGCTGCAGGCATGCCTTGGCTTGTGGTCACATCACTCCAGTCTCTGTCTCTGTAGTCACATTGCTTTTTCTTCTCTCTTTTCTCCTGTGTGTTTCTGTCTCAAAATTCCCTCTTATGAGAAAACATGTGATTGCATTTACAGCCACCAGGATGATCCAGGACAAGCACCTCCTCACTTAATCATACCTTTTGCCCTATAAGGTAATATTCACTCTTTTGTCATATAAGCTAACATTCACAGGTTTTGAGGATCCAGACATGAACACATCTTTTGGGGGGCCACCATTTGGGCCACAACATCACGTTTCTTCACTTATCCTGATGAAATGGTCATACATTTTGTTAGGCTGAAAATTGCTGTTATTATCACACTAACATAATTTCCAGATAGCCATTTTTTTTACATCCATCATTTATTTCACATTTAGTGTGCTTATTAAAATTAGGCCATGGATTTACTTTTCATCTATTTTCTTTCTTCTCTGATTCTAGAAAAACCATTTCTAATTCCAAGTTGGCAAATGGGAACAATCAGAGAGGGAGAGCCACATGTGTTCCCAATGGCCAAGCAGACCTGACCTTAAACGGAATTAAGGCAGTGGCGAAGTCACATAAAAATAGAGGAGCTGGCAGTTCAAAATCAGAGTTTAAAAAAAGAGAGAGGAAGAGAGAGACTGAGATAAAAATACCCTGGAGAAAAGCACAGTTAATCGTACAGGTTTATTCTAGAGAGTGAATGGCGCTGCACCACGTGAAATCGCTTGCCCAGATTGCTTCCTTCCTAGCTTTGCACATGCTCTCATGACAGCATTTGTGTCATACTGTGTTCCATTCCTCCTTGGTGTTTTCCGGGCTTGTGAGATCAGTAATTGCTACTGCTTTCTCGTTGCAAACTGGAGGATGGACATTTTCTTTCATTTAGGACTGTTTATCAAAACGATGGTTAGTATTTCAACTTGTCAAACTGGTATATCTTTTCTTTGTAGCCATGATACACAGGGAGCCAGGAGCACGTTGTGTGCTTTGAAGACCTCCCAAAGGCAATCAGACTTACAAAATGCTTTAATCCATATGTTGTGACCTTATATCAGGAGTGTGGAAGGGGAGGCATCTGGAAAGGATTATCGAAGGATCCCAAACACAAAGTACACTCATCATGGCACATGAACCAAAAGGAATTCATCTAGAACACATTCTTGCACACACAGCTATGAGGACATGCAAATTAAACAGAGCCAAATTCCATGTCTTGAAGCAATCTCTTGGCTGTGCCTCCATCCTTAGCACCTTGCCTGTTTATCTCATTTCACTTGCTGAGAAACCTCTGGAAGAAGTAGTTTACTGATGTTGATGACTCCTTATCTAACTTCTTGCAATCTGGTATTCATCCCAAATTTCACTGAAACTGTTTCATTAATCATGCATGTATTCATTCAACAAATATCATGTGCCAGCCTCTATGCTAAGTGCTAGTATACAATGGTGAGAGAAACAGATGATCTCCACATTCATGGAGCTTACAGCCTAGTTAGCCATTCAAGGGTTTTGGTTTTAAATATTCAGGACCCCCAAAGAGCCTTTTTATGTGGATTATACTTACCAATATTTCCTCAATTAGGAGTTAGAACATGTATTTTAAAAATATGATCATGGATTGGATTAAGGTAATGGTAGCAGAAATAGAAGGGTTTTTTAAAAATTTTATTTAAATTCAATTAATTAACATGTAGTGTATTATTAGTTTCAGAGGTAGAGTTCAGTGATTCATCAGTTACATATAACACCTAGTGCTCATTACATCACATACCCTCCTTAATGCCCATCCCCCAGTTAGCCCATCCCCACACTCACCTCTCATCCAGCAACCCTCAGTTTGTTACTCATAGTTAAGAGTCTCTCTTATGCTTTATCTCCCTCTCTGATTTCGTCTTCTTTTATTTTTCCCTCCCTTCCCCTATGATCATCTGCTTTATTTCTTAAATTCCAGAAATAGAAAGGTTTTAAAATATATGTTGAATGTGGAATCTCTACAAATGATGGATTGGGTGTGTTGAGGCATTGATAACCAAATGATTAGAGGTGTTTTATACTGAGATATAAATGAGGAGTAGAGTCATAAATTTGGGAGGAAATCAAGAATTTTATTTTGGATATGCTAAGTTTAAAATATAATATATATATTATAAAATATATGTGAGACATTCATTGGAGATGTCAAGTAAGAAAGTGTGGAGCGGCAAAGAAGGATCCAGACTGGAGAAATTAAAATGTCCTGCCTAGAAAATTTGCAGTGCCAAAGGGAAGAATGGAGGTCCACATACAATGTATGTGTGTGTGCACGTGTGTGTGTGTGTGTGTGTGTAAATCAAATGAAGATAGTGTTAAATATAAAGTTATCCCCTACTACTGTGACAAAGATACCTTCATAATGACAAAATACAAAAGTGTGTAAGCCATAATTTTTAAATTATTTTATGATTCTAATTTCCATATATATTTTTTCGGAATGTCATTTTTGTTGTATATTTCACATGTACCTTTTTTAATTTAGAAAGAAATAATCATTTTTAATTATTTTAAAAGTAAAATAATCACTCTTACCTCTCCTCTTGTCTTTGTTAACATTATTAATAGCAAGCAATAGATCATACCCCAAATTATAGCCTGTTAACATAAATTGAAAACTAATTTTAATTTCCTCTCAAAGACCCTGGTTGGCTCTCTATAGGAGGATCTTCTATTCTTTAGTTTCCTAGTCCTTGTCATAGCTTGTGTACATTACATCTAACAGTTTTGGTAGCATTTGGTCAAACAATTGACTAACCAAAAGTGATTATCAGGTTAAATTTAGTATGTGTTTTAGCAAAATTCTCCATCCTTTCACAGATTCTGAAAATTTTTCTAAGGTATTTCATTTTTGGGGTGCAGTTGAGACCATATGAGGCATGAAGAATCCTTAAGGTTTTTCACCAAAAATACAGGTTCTTATCCTTTTTTTTTTTTTGACCAACATGTTACTACTATGATCAAAGATTCATCTTTGACAATATTTTAAATTGTATAAAGCTGATATTTAAATTTACTTTAACCTTATTAAATATTTAATAAATATAACACTTTGTCACTCCTATCATACAATGTTAATACAATTGCCAACTCATTTTATCCCCAATACTTCTATGCTTGGAATTCTCTAGTGATTTTTCCATTGCCTAATGGCTAATGCCTGGAAATCCTCTTTGCTTCCACAAGGTCTTTATGATTTCATTTTGTCCTGTTTCCCAGTTTATGTGTCATTGATATTGGCAGATCACTGGGCTAGGTGACCGTGATGGTTCTTTCTAATGCTAAAATGATATAATTTCATCACCCTGGAATAGAATTGAGGGTCAAGGATGATGGAGAAATGGTAATTGAAGTATTAGCTAACTTAATATGACTTCGATCTTACTGTATGTAAAAGGTTTTACCTTAGATGCTGAGGAGCTTACACTAATATGTTGAGCTGTTATCTTTATCCTCTGAGGGATGCTGGAAACTTAGAGTGTTACTGGAAAGCTGTAAATGGTCACTTGATCATGACTTTAAAAAACGATACTTTTGTGTTAATCCCTGCTATACTCATAATGGGTTATTTTGGAAATATTTTGTAAAATAGTAATATTTCCAGATGTCATCATAACTTCAACATGAACAGTATGTCAGACTAAACTGCATTGTTTTTCCATTTATTAAAATTATTTGCCTGATAGAGATATCTAATGTTTTTGAAAATAATCACATAGACCTTCATTTATTATAAGTTTTTTTTTATTTTAATCTGAATAAGGTCATATTACTAATTAATAATAAAGATGGAGTCAGAATCTGTTTAGACTCCTGGCTCAGTAATCTTTCCCTAACCTCATGTTTATCATTGCACTTGGATATAATGGTGGCTTTAACAGATGTCTATAATTTCTTTGAAACTCCTGCCATCAAAAGATGAAAAATAGGGGCGCCTGGGTGGCTCAGTCGGTTAAGCGTCTGCCTTCGGCTCAGGTCATGATACCAGAGTCCTGGGATCGAGTCCTGCATCGGGCTCCCTGTTCGGTGGGAAGCCTGCTTCTCCTTCTCCCACTCCCCCTGCTTGTGTTCCCTCTCTCGCTGTGTCTCTCTCTGTCAAATAAATCAATAAAATCTTAAAAAAAAAAAAAAAAAGATGAAAAATAGAAAATGTACCCAAGGAATTGAATGATCCAGCTGAGAAGATTTCCAGGTAGAGTGCTTAAGTTGCCATCGAGCTTTTTCTGGTTGCTCCATAGTAAAATGTAAGGGGAGAGAAAAAAAATGAAGGAAGGAAAGAAGGAAAGAAAGAAGGAAGGAAGGAAGAGGAGGGAAGGGAGGGAGGGAGGAGGGAAGAAGGGAAGGAAGGAAGGAAGGAAGGAAGGAAGGAAGGAAGGAAGAGAGAAAGAAGAGAATAGTTAAACATAAAAGGGCCTGGCCTTGCTAGGTTCAAAAATAAAATGGTTTCTTATTCCCAGACCCTCCAGATTGCAAAAGATGCTATAATTAAATAACAGCTCCCAGGCAAAGATCAAATCTAGGGCACTCACAGAGAAACATGATCTAAAGATAAAACCAAGGATGTAACTGTAAATCCTTTTGTTAAGACCTCAGAAAGATTTAAAGCGGTGCTGTATAGACCCTTTCAAATAGACCAAAGGCCCTCTAAGAATCTTGAGAGAACTGTCTCCACAGCAGTGTTCCAGGGAACCTAAAGTAGAGCAGGAATCATCTTAAAGAAATTTGTTGAAGGGGCGGGTAGCTTTCGTCTAAAGATTTTTTTTTTTAATTGTATCAGCTTGAGCTAAAAGAGGCAGAGACATTACAACGTGAAGAGTCCTTTGGGTTCTGAAACTATTATGGACAGTAAGAAGGCTAAAGAAAGTCATCAGCTACAAACAGCAGCTGTGTTCCATGTAAAAAGAAGGACGACTCAGAGGGTGGAGTCAAGAGCTCCGAGAGCAGCACTACAACCTTTTGAGAACTGTTTCCAGAAATTGGCACTAGCGACATGTGCCTGACTAGAATTTGACAGAAGCCTCATGTCACCATAACCTGACAAAGGCAGTGAAATCCTAGACTTCAAGTGCAAGCCCAATGCTGTAGAGCCTTTTGGGAGGCCTTATGAAGGGATGAGGTATTTTTCACGTTGAAGAAATGCAAGTAATTTGTGGCACACAGAACAAGGACTATGGTGGTTTTAAAACATGTCCACACTCCTCCCATTAAAAAAAAAAAAAAAAAAAATTGAGCCTGTTTCCTCTCCCCTGGAACAGGGTGGCTGGTCTTAGGCACTTTCTATTGATGAATAGAATATGGCACCATTGGCACTGCGTGACTATAAGCCTAGGTTAGAAAAGGCACCACAGTTCCAACTAAGCTATCTTGGGATTCTCCTCTCATGTGTCATGAGACAAGTGAGACTACCTGGAGAGGCCACATTTAGGCATTCTGGCCAACAGCCCCAGCCAATCTTCCAGTCAGCAGCCAGATTCAATCTCCAGACTTGGGAGACAACACACCTTCATTGGATTCCAGTATCCAGACATCCCAGCTGACAGCCAAAGGAACAGAGGCAGAGAGGCTTGTTCAAATGACAGTTTCAGGAGCAAAATACATGCTGTCTCAATCCAAGTTTTAGGATGTTTGTAACATAGCATCAGATAATTAGAATAGACATGAGAAGTTAAGTTTATTAGCAAAAAGTAGAGAAGCTATGATACAGTTCATGCAAAAAAAAACCAAACAAACACGGGGACAAGCACATTAGGTATGATTATATATTGTAATTTTATTCATAATTTTCTTGTTTCCCCAAAGTTTAGATCCTTAAGGGACCTAAAGCCTAGGTCTAATTTACCACTGAGCCTCTACACCAAACAGTTCCTGCAACATTGCAGCTACTAGGTCAAAAATGTCTTTGCTCTTAGGAGCGAGTATACATTCTACTGAGAGAAAGAAAACAAACAAACAAATGAACAGAGAGGGAGGGAGGGGGGAAGGAAGAAAGGAAGGGAGGAAGGAAGGAGGGAGGATGGAGGGGGGGAGGGAGGATGGAAGGGAGGAGGGAGAAAAGATAGCTTCACCTAGTGATAAGTAGCTATGAAGACAATTACAAAGGTTGACTTGATAAAGAGTGGCTGGTTGTAGTGAAAGCACCAGTTCTTCAGATGGTTTTCAACCTCAAGTTAAAAAACAAAACAAAACATGTATAATGAAGACCAAAAATTACAGCAGACATCATTCAACTAAATAGCCAAGAAGTTTATCATCTCCAGGGGATGGAAATGACACTCCTCTTGTCTCAGCAAATGCCTCCTCTCCCTGTGGCCAGTCTGAACACAGCCACATGTGGATTAACCTGAGCTCTGGCTGCATTTATCATTACTCCACAGACCCTCCCCAACTCACAGGACAATGAGGAAATCACCAGAACTAGGGGGATCATCTAGAACCTGGAACAGAGAAGGCATAGCCTGGACTAGGCTCTTGGAGGTAGGGAGCCAGTCCATTAGGCACTGAGTGTTTGCATCTGCTTTTCTAGAACGTCAAGCACAAGATTTACCGATCTTGTTGCCACAGTGCACAGTTAGCAAAAGTGAAAGTCACAGACAGCAGGGGTAGCGGCCTCAAAGCAGCCTATCTCCTCAAAGTGCAGAAAGAGTCTTAACCTAATTCATGAGTCAACAGAGTAATGTGGCTGTTCATGAATAGTTAATTCAGTCATAGAATTTGTTAGTAGACAACAGTGTCCAAAAAAAGGAGGGTCAATAACCCCACTCTATTGCTTGTCTGACCATTTTGAGAGAGATTTATTAAACCATAAGTCTAAACGGCCACAGTCTAAAAAAGTACCTGGCTACATTGCTGAGAAGCATGGAAGTATGATTCAAAATCCTGTCTTACCACGAATAGTCAATGTTTAGGCTGGAGAAGGGGATTTTGTAGGAAGTTTGAAGGGTAAAATATGCCTTAAAATATGTTAAACATAGTTATGAGCTACAGCAGGGTCAGCAAACTATAGCCCTTGGGCCAAAACTGACCTGCCATCTGTTTGTGTAAACAAAAGTTTTATTGGAACAAAGCCACATTCATGCATGTTGTGTATTGTCTATGGCTGCTTTCTCCCTACAACAGCAGTTGAGTAGCTGTGACAGGGACCATATGGCCTGCAAGGCCTAAAATTTTTACTGTCTGACCCCTTAAAGAAAAAATAATTGCATCTGTGAACTAGAGTGATATAAGCATAAACCTAGAACCAACGGATGAAAGTTACAAGAAGGTTATGAGTGAAATATTTGCCAAATAAAACAAGCTCTCTGGGAATTAGGGCTTTCCTAATATGAGATGGGCTGCCACATATAAGAGGGAGTTCTACATCACAAAACATATTTAAGACCCAGCTAGATGATATGTAGAGTATGCATATGCTGATAGATTTTTATCACCTTTAAATTCTTCTCCACCTCCTTCTGTAGTCAGTTATTTACCAGGTCTTTCCATGTTTTTTGTTTGTTTGTTTTGTTTGCCTGTGTGTGTGTGTGTGTCTCATTTTTTACTCAAAGGTCTTGCTAATCCATGTATCTCTTTCTATTCCCATATCTGCTGTTATTGACCAGTTTCACCTCACCCAACAATTTGTATCTTAATTAGTGTCTTGGCCTCTGGTTTCTCCCATTTAAATTTTTCCTACCAATTCTGTTTCGGATAAATGTTCTTACGTAGTACTTTGCCTTTGAAACCTCTCTACTTAAAAATTTTCAATGTTTTGCGCTTTGCCTATATGGTAATATCCAAACTTCCTAGACTGCTATTCAAGTCTTTTCACCCTCTGGTCCTTACCACATTTCCAAACTTTATCACCCATACTCTCCTGCATAGATACTGAGATCAAAAGAAAGGAAGCAATTACTCACCCCCAAATATTTGTACACATCTTTGTCTTGAATTTTTTTATGGCTTTACACCAGTTTGATACCAAACTTTTCCAAAGATTACCTCCAAATCCTTGGAGTTCTTCCTTCACCACAAATTTGGCTCTAAGCATATATGATGTCTGCATGGCTGGTCACTTTGTATGTGCTCATCTCAGATGGAATTTCTTAGTCCTCTATTTAGAATGGAAGTTCTTGGCCCCATATGTGGAATGAAGTTCTTGATTCAGTACATGCAATGGAGGTTCTTGGTCCTGTACTATATCATGTTCCATGTGTCTGGCATGTCACCCTATCCATAGAAGCTACGTAATAAATGTGTGTAGATAATGACAGAGTGCCTTCCAAAAAAGAAAGCACCAAATTTAAAATGTTTTTTTGCAGGATTTTGTCCTTTCTGACCCCAAAGAAAACATTATTAGATAAGGAAATTAAGAATTAGAATATTGTTTTCCCAGCTGTAACATTCATTAGTTGCTTGACTGTGGGCAATTAGTTTAGCCTCTTCATGCCTATGTTTTCCCATTTGTACAACAGAAATAATAATATGTAGCTTATAGGAATGTTGTGAAGCACAATTAATGTTTGTATAGTGCTTTTTAACAACTTCAATGTCATAGAAATGTAAAATAGCCTTAATTAAAAATTTAAAAATATGTATGCATAATGATTCACTTAAACACGGAAAGAACTATTTATATGAATTTACATGTATGAATCTGGTTTGTAATATTAACAATTTGTCTTAACTTGGAAATAGACTTTGCTCATTTTTGATATTTGGATTTGCATTTTGATATCTTTTCCTGACAGTGACTCTTTCTGTGATTCATGTGGGTCAGCGGTTCTCAACCCTGGCTTCTGCATGCTACTGTGTTCTTGGAAATATACTGATGGTGAGTTTTAGAACACACTAATGGCCAGACTTCACCAAATTAAATAAACTCTCTGGAGATAGGGAGCCCAGGCATGGGTATTTTTTTAAAAACTTCTCAGGTTATTCTAATATGTAGTCAAGATTGAGAATGACTAATGTCTGTCTCAATGTGTATGTACATTATCATAAGATCTGCTTGATGAAAATATTCATCTATAATGTATTTAAATATATTTTGATTGACATTTTGAACTGCATGATGAGTTTATACTAAAAGATTTCAAAATTCCCTTTTGGCCACAATATTCAATGAATCTATGATGCCCTTTTTGAATTTGTCCGATGGAATAGCAAAGAACCATGTTAGTAATGCTCAACTATTACTTATTGAAGGAACAGTGGTGTTTACTCTCGCCTTCACATACTTGTATTTGTCTACTAGTACACAGATAGATGTCAAAGCGGAATTTGTATGTAAAAGCATATGTCATGAGGCATATACTACAACACGATTATATTGGTTTTCCATGAGAAATATCATTTTATAAATTACTATCTCTGTTTTTGAAATGCAAGTGGATTTTCAGTTGTCATTACCTGCTACATCCTCACTCTCTGCTATTAATATAAGATGAAGGGATGCATTTGATTTTAAAAGAAGGCCTTTAAATATAATTAGGCAGGTGAAAATTATTACAAATAATTATATTTATGTACGAGAAGTCTATTATATCATTTTCAAGTCTGATATTCCATTTTCAAGTAGATTTTAGAAAGTTGGTTTTAAGCTTTATGTTTACATGAACATGAGTTAGATGTAGGTATGGGGGTGTGTGTGTGTGTCTAAATAAAATAGATCTTAGAAAGTCTGTGACTTTGTCCAATTAATGAATTTTTAGAATTCTTTTCATAATTCTTTGATGAAAAAAGAGGTCAAGAATCTAACTAGAATATGGCCATGTTTAAATCGGCCAGTAGTTTTTCAAATTACATTTCAAAGTGGATAGAAGTGTGAATTCTGATGATGAAAAATGAAGCTCTTGTCCATCCTGGGGTAAGTACATTCATTTTGAGAGCTTCAGTTAAAAAAAATATATTGCCCTTTTGCTCCTAAGGCAGGAAAACTTACCTTTCTACTTTTGATGGCCAAGATTATCTCTTTTCTTTAGTATTTTTTAATACATGCTTTAAAAATTCAAAGTATCTAGCCAGATGTGTACAGTATTTTAACAAAATACTTTCTGAATGATCACAGATCATGCTCACAGTTCCTAATTATTCATCATGACATTTAAAGCCAATCCACTTGCCTTGATAGGGATAGTATACATCGTGATGTTCAGATTTGCTAGAGACTACATTTTTCTCCCTTTGTTACATTCTGTTAACAACCTGTCCAGTACAGCATAATTTTTGCTTTGATACCAATTAAGCAAATTGCAATACAGCTATAATCCAATTGCTGATGAATGATATGAAACCATAGTTTATCATAATACAGTGATATAAAACACAACAAAAAAGGACAAATGGGCTGCAATGGTGCGGATAATATTTGCTGAACTATTTACATGATTAATGTTCTTATAATGTTTGCATTCTTATCGTCCTACATCATCTGTATGTTTTTAGCTTTTTTTCCCTGAATAAAACAACCTTGATGTTGTACAATGAAAAGTAGAATCTCTCAAAGAAAAATTATGCTAGAACAATAAAATAGTATCCTAGTATAGTCTATATCATGAAGAGATCATTCCTAAAATAATTTAATTCTAGCTTAATTTAGGGTTAAAGACACCATTTAAAATAGTGGAATTTTCTTTCTTTGGAATAACAGAAACTGACCTCTCACTAAATAACTGGACTTACTTCAAATAAGCCTATAATACTTTGTTTTCATCTGAAGCCAATAAAACAGTCCATTAAGTATTAATAATAATGCATCCTAATAAACAGGCATTTATGCCTTCTTAACAGTGTTTTGATTATTAAGAAGGAAAAGGAATATTTTGAAACAACAGTAGACAGAGTCTGGTTCATAGAGCCATGGCTGTGAGCTGACTTTTTGTTGCTTTTTGACTCCTGATCAGCCCCAAACAGAAAGCTGTCCACTGTGTGTTTTGTCCCTACAACTGTTCATGGGTTTATTGTGATTTAGCATTCTTAGAATGTTATCTTAAGATACAGATTTTCTTTGTGACAGTTACTTACTTAGAATTTTTCTATCTGGACTTAGTAATGGGTGAAAGTTTTAAGACCTCCTAATGCTCCTGTTCCAGGCTGTTGAATTTACATCTTTTTGATTGTATTTCTTATAATTTTGTTCAGTCCCTCTATCACATTGCAGTCGTTCTTAAATCACATGTTGTACAAAACCATACATGTTTCTGAATGGCATAACATTTTGCAGGACTGAATTGGTGATATATTTGTGCACTAAAGCAGGTATTATTTTTTAATTGATGTCAGATATAGCAAATGTCATAAATATTTGCTAGTGTCGAAGAGCTCTCAATCCCGCTGTGCTTTGAAAGACTCCAAAGTGTTCCCTGGACTTTTCAGCATCTTTTCCCTGTCTTTTTCTTTCTTGTGATTCTACTGATTTTTGATAGTCTTAGAACAGGAAGTTTGTTTAGTGTGAGAATATAAATCCCTTTCCAAACACCACTCTGAAAGAAGGCTAGATTTTCTCCCTGAAAAGTAAGCATTACCCACTTCAAGCCAAAGAAATGACAGTTATGGAAAAGACAGGCTGGAAACGATATGGATTTGGCTATATTTCATCCCCACAAATGCAATACTTCATAAATATGGAGAACTGACAATGTCGACAAACCCCTCTGTGTTAAAGGATGCTACATAGCTTTGGCCTGCTGAGAGACAATAGCAGTTGGAACAATCTGGCATTGTGCAACCAGAATGGAGTGGTTCTTTATGGGCAAAGGCATTGACCATGATTCAAAAAGGCAGAGATGCAAACTGTGCCAGGTTCTGCAGAGAGTAGCTATAGCTCTAAACCCAAGGATAATATTTCCCTGAATGCTACATGGGATAGACCATCAGTCAGTTCAGTTAAGCCTCAAGTACACCTATGATCAGTTCCCTTAAAAAGGGAATTGCTAACTGTTAACTTTGGGGACCTAACCTAGAAGTACAGTCTTTGCATGTTTAAAATGTGACATTGGCAGATTAGGTTTGGAACCCAGGCATGCTTTGCTCAGTAATATTTTTTAAAAATGCAAGTAAATCATGCAATGCTATAAACACAAGGAGATTTCTTTACATGATGTGTACTGTGATTTGTTTTAACCTAGAATAGACATCATCCTTTAACAGTAACTCATCAAGTTTCTATTGAATACATGCTATAGGCTGAGCAATTAAATAATTCTTACATTTGGTAGATGAACATCAAATGAACTAGTTTTTAGATATTATTCTATTATTTTTCCCAAATCTATTTCCAATCTAGCTTTCCTTTTTGGGTTGCTGGTTCCTAAACTATGCAGTGAGATAGGTATACTAGATGACTTCTTTTTTTTTTTTTAATTTTTTATTGTTATGTTAATCACCATACATTACATCATTAGTTTTAGATGTAGTGTTCCATGATTCATTGTTTGTGCATAACACCCAGTGTTCCATGCAGAACATGCCCTCTTTAATACCCATCACCAGGCTAACCCATCCTCCCACCCCCCTCCCCTCTAGAACCCTCAGTTTGTTTCTCAGAGTCCATCGTCTCTCACGGTTAAACTAGATGACTTCTAAGGGGAGTTTTCAAGCAAGAATTCTGGAATGCTGTTCTGTTTAGAGCTATTCACTGTATAACCATGCCCTTATTTATATTGTATGTAATTTTGGATTTTTTTAGGTGTCAAGTTTGCTTGAATATATAAAATCTCCCTTTTAAAGGATTGATTGTAGCAATATTTGGTGAGACTGTGGGCAGTAGCACATAAATATTTGGTGTGCATTTGGAGAGACATTCGATACTTATATATATATATGTCAGTCTATAACTATATCCTCGATAGGAGATGAAATTGCAGCTTGTTAGACTTCCAAGGTCAGGTGTTGAAAACATAATAGGAAGAATTCTAAGCAGGTAGTCTTATCCAAAATGGACTTGCCTGCAATATCTCCACAAGAAAGTACAAAAGGAAACATTTTGGGAGGGTAATATTTAGTCATAAGGCTAAGAATGCACATAATTAAAGTACACAGGGTTTTAGGTTTCATGTAATAGATAACAAATACACTGAGATGTATAGAGGTAGGGTAACCACAGTGGTAAATTAACAAAGGGAAAAATAGATAAGAAAATTATTTCACAAAAGTCAGAATGATTCCCAAGCACATGGACTAAACATTAATTCAGTTTGGTTGGGATTTTTTCCAACCGTACATGAATTTGAGGGTTCTTAGAGTATATTTTTAACATTTCTATATTTAGTAAAGGCCAACTGAAATAAATTAAGACAATTAAAATGGGCCACATTAGAAATTATAAATACTTTATGAGCCTCCCTACCCCAGCATCTCTACCTAGAAATGATGAAGTTCCAGAAGGGATAACTATAGGAAATGCTGGCAGATCACAGACAACCCTAATTTAATGGGGTGAAGAGCAGAAGCAAGGGTGCCCTATTCATTAATTCAATAAAGAGGCAGTGAGTGCTGTGTACATGCTGGGCACTATTCTAGGCCTGGAGGGTAGAGCAGAGGACAAGACAGCCAAGGTCCCTGCCATTGTGGAGCTTACAACCTAGTGGAAGAAGGCAAGCAGGTAATAAACAAAAACCAGGAAGAAGATATATTTTATTGGTGAGTATTATGCAGAGAAATATAACTGGGTAAAGTGCTGGATTGAAAAAAGAGGGCTAGTTAAGATAAAGGGGTCGGGGAAGTTCTTTACAAGAAAGCTGAAATCTGACAAGAGAAGCTGAAGGAAGAACATTCAGGGGATACAAAAATCAGGATGAAGAATATCTCAGGGAAGAAACAGTGAAAAGACCCAGGGTAGAAACCAAAGGCCAGGTGTGGCTGGAGTTTGAGAGACAAGGGAAGCGGGGGTGTGAAATGACAGAGGAATATGGACACAAATTATATTGGGATTGAAAGGTTGGCAAAGAAATCAGAGTTTATTCTAACTCCCATTAATAACCTGGAAGGGATTCAATGCAGGGGGAGTGAGAAGACCCAGGTAAGGGAAGATAACTGGCTCCTGTGTATGGGTTTGGGGATGGTCTTAGGTAGGGGTCACTTCAGGGCCTTAGTGAAAGGAAGGAGACCAGCTAGGAGATGATGATGATTTATATACAGATCATCCAGAGGAAATGAAGAGAAGAGTGGGATTTGGGAGATGGTCTGGAACAGATGAATACCAGTCTTGGCCAACCTAGTTGTTTGGATGAGTGCGGTGAGGTCAAGAGGAATTGAAGAAAGCTAAGTAGTGTTTTGAACAATACAGGTTCCACTGGCCCTGCAAACAGCTTTGGTGTTCCACAGTGTACCTGCGATAGCTCATAATTTTGCTAACTTCATCTACTCGCTTACTCTCTTTTTCTTTCTGTACTCAACCCTTTTATGCTTCTGCTGGCATTTCAGCTAATGGCTGAACACTCTGTCCAAAGGTTCTCCATTACGTTCCTACCTAGCTCTGCATAGGAATAAGCCCATTTATTTTCTTTAAGGAAGCCCACTGTTTTAACGGGAAAGCACTGATTTCCTGATTGAATTAAAGCAGGAAGGCCATGATCCTCGGAATCAGCATTCTAAACTACGTCCCCTGAATTTCTCCCTTTCAGTCGTCTCCAGGGGAAATAAAAGGAAAACCTTAAACCTGCAATAAAGAGAAGAGCAGGAAAGGTCATTCATTTTTGCTCCCTATAGTGGTTAACAAAATAGACTAGACACGTAATAGGAAATGAATGAAAATGTAAATGTTGTATATATTTTATGAAACATACCATGTAATGAGTTGATCATTTATATTAAGCTATAGAATTGAGGAGGGAAATAAAGAGCAACTGTGTGCAATATCTCTCAGGTGTAAGAATGAGTTTATGGGCAAGATTTGTGAATAATATTCAGTGCTTCAGACAAATATATAGAAGTAACATTATTTTTCAACCGTTGACAGTAATGGAATAATGTTCTTGATTCCTGCTCATGGCTAGAACATTGAATATGTGGAGCGAAAGCTGCTCTTCTACCACATACGATTTAAGTCATTTTGTTTAAGGAGGCACTCTGCCTCCAGCGAGCACGTATATTAACCAGCTCATTTAAGAGTGTCTTTGAACATTAGAATTGACTCAAGAAATTTAATTAGTGGTACTTATTTGTATGAAAAAGAGTTATAATAAATATTCCACATAAACTCTTTATATACTTAATTATTTAAAAGAGACTAGACAGCAAAGAAATGAGGCTAAAGTAACAGAAGATGACTGAGGTGACATTTTTAATGGAAGTCAAAGTGAAAGTATCTACCTTTGTCAAAGACTTGCATAGTCAATCTTTAGAAAGATTTAAAAGAATGGGCAAAACATGAGGCATTTGTACTTTTATGGAAACTGTTCAGTGTTATGATGATAATTTATATGTTGGCGGTCCTCTTTTATTTAGATTTTTTTTAACAAGGGCCATAGTTTGCCTATGTTGTTTCCTATAGCTTTGTTCTATTATGCTATGGTTTCCCACTGTAATGTAGAATAAAATGTACTATTTAATTTGCTTTTAATCCCTAAAGGATATGATAGCGGTTTAGATGAAGTACCTGTTCAGGAGCCTTACCCTGAAAGAAATCTGCACAATGGTGCAGGCCTTCTGAGAGTCTCTTTCTAAGCCAGAGGCTAATCACACTCTTTCAACATTCTGTTGTGCTTACTCTTTTTATTCTCTTATCAAGTTTGGACAATATTTTCCCTCGGTGGTGTCTTTATTGAGACCATAGTTTAAATTAAAAACCTAAAGTTTTTCTTCCTAAATCATATAAGAAGCAAATTTTCATAGTGCTAGAGGATTTTCATTACAGCTATAGGTTCCAATATTGTGAATTTCTATAATACATAATTTTTGTCTGTTACACTCGTTGTATATTACAGAGTGAAAAGTCATGTTCAATATTGCCTCACTGTGTTGAGAAAGCTGTCTCATTTACTAATCAATAATGGTTTGAGATTATGGGTTTGTTTTGTTTTGTATTTATGTATGTATTTACTCATAATGATCTCATGAGTACTGAGATATATTGAAACTTTTTGAGTTGTACACTAAGTAAATGCAGTTGGTTGTATGTCAATTATAGCTTCATACAGCTGTTTAAAATAATTCCATAAAGGAGAAAAAATCATAATGAGGGGAAGATTTATTGAACATTTAATATGTACCTGATATTATGCCAGGAGTTCCACAAATATTGTCTCCTTTGATTCCTACCCTAACCCATTTGAATTTAGAACTATTATTATTCCCAACTATTTGCACCAAGGGAAGAGTGTAGAGTTCGCACTGAGTTTATACCTCAACAGAATTACAGATTTGCAAACCATGTGACTTGGGGAAGCTCTCTAGCCTATTCCTCAGCCTCCTCATCTGTGAAGTTGAGCTGGTAATAATAATTTATATCTCATAGGATTGTTGTAAGAAATAAATGAGATAATTCACATAAAATGTTTAAAACAGTACTTTCCATGCACTAGGTAATCATTAATGTTGGCTCTATTTATTTGTTGAATAAATGTTCTCTAATCCAGTAATTCTGAGAGTAGTGCCCAGACTAGCAGCACCAACATCACCTGAGAGTCTTTTTTTTTTTTTTTTAAGATTTTATTTATTTATTTGAGAGAGAGAGAAAATGAGTGGGGGGGAGGGGCAGAGGGAGAGGGAGAAGCAGATTCCCCGCAGGGTTCCATCCCAGAACGCTGGGGTCATGACCTGAGCCAAAGGCCAACCTTAATGACTAAGCCACCCAGGCACGCCTGAGAGATGAAAATTCTGCTCCATTTGCCACTGAATCGGAAACTCTGGGGGTTTAGGGACAGCAAGCTATAGTTTCACAAGCTCTGCAGGTGATTCTGATGCCTGCTAAAATTTGCTCTCCTCCATGTATGTCTCAAGAGACTATTGGGAGAAGTAAGTAGATAAATCTATAAAAGGCCCTAAACATACCTGCTAAATGGTAAATTTGCAATAAAATATAGAGTGTTCTTATATATGGTAGATTCCCCCCCCACCCCCCTATAGAATCTGCAGTTCAGGGACAAGTGTTTTGTCTATATTTTTAATTTCTAGATCCTCAGTTTCTGGAAGGTTGTCTACCACACGGTAAGCAAGTGACTGACTAAATGATAAAAGAACGCCAAGTAAGGTAATGCCTAGGGTCAGGACATAACAAATTTGTTTCTTTGTGTGTCTCAGCAATATTATCTTGATTTTTCTTATTCAGATCTAGGGAGCAGGTGGGTCAATTTGCACAAGAATTTCAATTCTTTTCGCCAGGATTCCGAGTAAGGAAGACTAGTCCAGGACAATTAAGGTTTCCAAGGTAAGGCCAAATGGCAGGAAGGAAGAGACACCTGAAATCAAAGGATCTTTACTCTACTGATTATCCTTCCATGAAAGGGCTAAGTGTTTTTATCATGTCTTGATTTGTGGTAGGTGTTGAAAGCTTTCCTAATTCCAGTCATTCCAGTGCATTGTTTGAGCTTGGACAACAGTGGGTTTATTAATTAGAAAAGCTACACCTGCAGAATGCAAGACTGAGGCTCCCGGGTAGCAGGCTATTACACGATAGGAGGATCCTAAATAGGTAACTGGGAGGCTTAGAGATGTTATATTAATGTGTCTAGAGACTCATAAATTCTATCGGAGCCCACACTCAAAAACTCAAGCTTTTCATACTCAAAAGCCCACGATCTTTCTAAATAATGCATTGTCAGAGAACACAGGAAGATTCGAGAGATAGTATATGGAGTTCTTGCTTCTACTTTTCAAATATTGTAGTTTATTTAAAAGGCCTGGGGGTGGGTGGAATAAAAAGTCTATGGGTAAAGAACTTGCAACTTTCATAGCAGGGCGAAAGCACTCTGCACGGTCGGCAGCCTGGGACACACACAGGCTGCGAAGGAGAAGTACACTGCTCGTTCTGGTGAGACACCCCTGCTGTGAGCACAGAACCACCCGCCCTCTGCCAATCGGGATATCTGGTTTTCTCCTTGGGTTCAGGTGGTTCTTTCACTCAGCTGATCCTTTCCTTGAATTAATGTCATGAATATGGTCCAATCAGGGGAAAGGCCCCACTTAGCATTCTTGCCGGGCTCAAGCTCAATATACCGACAAAAGAAATTTGACAATGCAGAAATGCTGTTTTAGTTACCTTTAGTAAGCAGTTTCTTCGTTTGAAATATCCCAGCATGCAATTTATATTAGTGACTGCATTTTAAAGTCTCAGCACAGCCTTCCAGAGATTATTCCAGAAACCAGATTTAATGACCTTCAGCAACAAGCCTTAAAGATGAGAAATAGTGGCAGATGGAGTTGGGGCAAGTGGGTAGTGGGTGTCTAACTAGATTGGAGGTTATGAGAGTATAAATAGTTTCAACCTGAATGGCTTAATGACTCCAACCTATGCCCTTTTCCTGAGCTGAGAAATACTAAATTATTGTTCCACAATGAGTGGTCTGAGGACCAGCAGCTTGGTATCACCTGGGAACACGTTACAAATGCCGAATTTCAGACCCCACGCTGGACCTACTGCATCAGAATAGTCAGTTTAACAAGATCCCTGGGTGGTTATATACACCTTAGGATTTGAGAGGCTCTGTTCTAGGTGAGCACATCTCACTCTTAGTACACATGAGAATCACCTGGGGAGCTCTTCAAATTCCTATGCCCAGGCCCACTCTAGCCTGATTAAATTAAAATCTCCAGATGGAGTCCAGGCATCTTTTTTCTTAAAGCATGCCTGATGATTTCAAGATGCGGCCAAGGCGGAGAAAGATTTTTTTTTTTCTGGACTTTAAATAATTCCTCCAGTTTTTTTTATTATTTATATAAATTATTGGGATTTACCTGATTTATTCATCTGTGACAAGAGAAACACTATTATGTTAGGTCTCTGTTTATATAAAATGAAGTATATAAGATACACTTAAATGTATTATATATATAATTCAGTGACTGTCATGTATAAATGCTCCCAAGAACTATATTCTTGTGTGTTGGTTGTAAAGAAATACATTGAACAGCTAAACTTTGGTCATTGCTATTTTCAACTAGTATCACTAAGTTCTTTCCACCTGCACTCAGCAGCTTGGGCATTTTCTCCATCTCATTCCACTACCGAATAGACATCCAGCTACAAAATGGACATTTTGCTGACAACCATTGTATTTTTTTTGGGGGGTGCCTTTTTTTATTATGTTAATCACCATACATTACATCATTAGATTTGATGTAGTGTTCCATGATTGTTTGCGTATAACACCCAATGCTCCATGCAGAATGTGCCTTTTATTTTTTTTATTTTTATTTTTTTTAAAGATTTTATTTATTCATTTGCAAGAGAGACAGAGAGAGAACAAGCAGGGGGAGAGGCAGAGGGAGAGGGAGAAGCAGACTCCCTGCTGAGCAAGGAGCCTGATGCGGGACTTGATCCCAGGACCCTGGGATCATGACCTGAGCCGAAGGCAGACGCTTAACCATCTGAGCCACCCAGGCGCCCAGAACGTGCCCTCTTTAATACCCATTGTATTTTGTTGTGTGTTGGTTTGTTATGATTTCAAATCCACTTGATTATGACTTCAGTGAAGTTGTATTGATCTACTTGTTTATGGTTCAAGTAAAGTTGTTTGGGTCTAAGGGTGAATTTCGAGGCCCGAGTCAGGATGGTAGCGGCAGAATTGTTCTACCCTGGGGCGCCTGGGTGGCTCAGTTGGTTAAGCGACTGCCTTCGGCTCAGGTCATGATCCTGGAGTCCCGGGATCGAGTCCCGCATCGGGCTCCCTGCTCAGCAGGGAGTCTGCTTCTCCCTCTGACCCTCCCCCCTCTCATGTGCTCTCTCTCTCTGTCAAATAAATAAATAAAATCTTTAAAAAAAAAAAAAAAGAATTGTTCTACCCTGTGCTTATCGATACAAACGTGTGGAGAAGTGACTGTGACATAACGGGCATTTAAACTTCAAATACCAAGAATCTGTGAGGCTTTACCAAAAGTATTTGGTGGGGGCAAGGCTATTCTTTGCTTATCTCAGTAGCTCTCTGAAGATCTTGAGGCACTCGTTCCTGCTGTGGTCAGGCTACTCCTGGTCGGTGGGGGTGCCGAACTGCCCAGCAGTCCCAGGAAGAGGGACACCTGTTGCTACCTTGGTGAGGCGATTCCTCGTGGGCAAGTGGTGCAATCTGTGTAATGGTCCCTGGAGTAATAACCTTCGGAGCAGCCCGCCCGGCCTGCCAATTCCAGTGCTGCCCCCCACTAGCTACGTGCCCCAGCAGCGAAGGAGCTTAGCCAGAAGCTGATACCCAGATTTTAGTTGGAAAGACTAACTCTACCAAGAACCAACTTATATAAAGGTACACCTCAACTAAGTTTGACTTTATTTCTTTATTTCATCATCTCCCCTTTGCCTGGAACAAGAGCATAGTTAATCTGTCATTGGTTTGGAGTATGTTATTTCTCTATTGGCTCATTAAGAGGTATTATCCTATATGCTATTGGCTTGTGAAATATTACTATTATAAATTAGAATTCCTGCAGTGAACCTGTGTTAAATAAATTATTGGCCAAGACAAATCTCAGGCTCTGAACATAATTTGCCCCGAACAAAACAATTCGTTGAAGAGATGTAGCTTAGTTGCTAAAATGTCAAATGGGTTGCTTTTAAAACTCTCCCCTGCAGGTTTACCTTTCCTTCCACCCAGCAATCCCATTAATAGGTTTTAAAAGGTAGCTGGTCCTCTCAAGATGTTGGCTTCTTTTAAAATTCTTTTAATCAAGATCTGCCTCGAATGCTCTTCATTTACTTTCTTAAGTGAAAGTATAACATGAAAGCCAATTCCAAGCTGCTGGGGGCAAAAATAACTGTTACAGGGCCTGGACCTAAACAGAGATCCTGTGCCTCCTCTTTGAAGTGTGGCCACCTGTGAGCTCCGATTGATCTTGGGCAGCCAAGCTTCAAAGGGAGAAGGTTGCACTTCTCCCCCACCTGGCCACTGCATGTTATAACACTTTTGAGTCAGCAGGGGCTACTTTCAAGTTAAAATTTGGATTAAAAAGCTAAATTGTGAGTGGTGAATGGCTCATAAGGTAGCTTTTAAAGCATAAATGTGATTTGAGATCTGCTCAGCGGTATCTTCCCCACCTCCTTTCTTTGCCCTCTTGTCACCCTGTGTATTTCAAAGGTCAGGCTTCTTTCAAATTAGTTTCTAAATCAGAATTTAATGAAGTCACTAACATGAAGGTGAATAGTTGATATATCTAGAGCAATCAGGAAACTGAAAAGCCAAAATAACTTCCCACCTACATCTATTGACGTTGTGATGAAAAAGAAAAGTTGGTGGAGAAACTAAACTTTTTTTTTCCCCCTTTTTTCTTTACTGTTGGCTGCAAGAGGAATGGTGATTTATTTATAGATTTAAATTTTGAGAGTTGCATTTTGTGATTCTACATATTTACTAAAGTATATGTATTCAGACTATTTCTCATGGCTTGTTATAATCCTAAAGGATTCTCAACTCCTTATGGGGCCTTTTTAGTACATGAGAGAGTCAAAGGAGAGGAAAGAAAACTTAATAAGAAAAGATTGTAGTATTAAGGTTTAGTAGTCGAAAACACTTCGCTTTGTATTCTTTGAGATTAGCGTGTAGTTAAGAATAAAAGACTGCTATCTTACATCTGTAATGATAGCATTTTCCTTTAAATTGGACTATTATGTTAAACATATTTTTAAATATGGTATCCACTAAGAAAATACCAACCTTTTAAGTTTTCATTTCCATTTTAATCCTCAGAAAACAACTGTCCTCATGTGACGATGACTTGTCCTGGATGAATGGCTTAGCCACAGAGGATATGTGTCTAGGGTAACACCAAAGTTCCCCCACTTGAAAGAGTTCAAATCAGCTCTGGGTAAAACCACAATGACCCTGGAGACTTGGCCCAAATCTATTGCTAGAAGCATCTCAAAACTATGCTCAAACCATAATCTGGTCCCAGGATTAATCATCATTTCCTCTGCTTTTCCATTAGAAAACTAGACAACATCACCTCAGGTTGTTTGTGTTCCATAATACGGCACCTGCCATCAGAGTAGGGAAGATTATAGTCCTAGATGAAAACATGGGAGAGAAATGGAAAAGCTAGGCAAAGGAAATGTGTATAAATCTTGTACTCCTGAGGTGGCTGCATCAGAGCATTAAATGACAAGGGCTACCAGAAGCTGTAGTGTCTATTTGGCAATTTGTGCAATTTGCAGTTACTTATATACTTACCCATCTATAGATATAAATTTTCAAGGCATTCTTAAATTTTGCACGTTTTATACACAAAATGTTAATAAGAGTCTGCACTTTTAGAAGGGGAAGAACTGTCAATTTTATGCTGTGGAAGTAACATTTCATTTTTGCCAACACTAGCAACTATAAAACAAAGCCCTCACTTCTTTTTTTTTTTTTTTTTTAACATTTTAGAGTTATATGGCAATCACAGGGTTTTGCTTAGTCTCTGATAATAGAAATAATGTCAGCTCTGCATTTGATATGCACAAGTAGCATTTCTGTGGAAGTTTTGCACTGCTGCTACAGCTAGACTTGCCCCTGACTTTGTTACGAGAAGGTAAATGACCTCCCATGTCTTTTTCTGATTAAAGATCTTGGCAGGACGGAAACATAAGAATGCCAACCCTCTGTCAGTATCCCTTTAATCTGCAACCCTCTGTTTATTGGCTTTTATTTATTTGAAGCACCATCTTAGGATAAGAGTTGCAGTTGAGAATATGCTGCTGCCTAAAGCATAATTTTTTTTTTTTTTTCTGAATCACTATTAGGTGCTTTTTACCCCCATTGATTAAGATTTTGGGTATTTTTTGTGAGGTTAAAAACTATCTTATCAGGTATCTTATTGATTGGGAAATAAGTCATAAATTCATTGAAATATAGGTGGATAGTGAATTCTTATGCTGATCTTATTTTCAGAAATAAACATTTTATTTCAAATCTTTAAAACATCTATATTAAATAAAAGATCTCTCAGAAAAAAAAAAATCTAAGAAAAACTTTTGATAAAGGTGATAGAATTTTCTCACTATACCTTATACTTAAAACTACGAAACAATGCTTAAAAAGTATTTAAGTTGCAAATGATGCTAAAATCTTTGGCAAATATGAAAAATTAAGAGGCCCCAAGAGAAAGAACTGAAAATTTTAGTTGAAGATGAACATACATCACCTCCGACGTGTCTTCATTTTATTTAGACCGCAATTCTCATTAGAGATTTTTGAAAACCATGAAACGTATGTAGTAGAAAATTATCTTAAGTACTGATTTAATTAAAAATTTATGAGCACTAAAGCATAGAGAAATGATAATTACAGAATAATTTGGTTATTTTAGTGATTCACATAGGAAAACTAATCTTTTTGCTTTACAGTCACAACCAGAATAATATTTCTTTATATTCCTGGGAAATTAGTATAACACACAAAACATTTATTCAAAATTAGAAATTATTTTTTTCTCTTACTAATGCTAGCTTATCATATATAGCTAAAGGGCTATAACTTAGTTTAAATGTTAAGTAGTCACTTACGAAAAACATTATGGCTCCAAAAATAGGTAATGCTTTATGTTGCTATACATGAGCATCGAACATCTTTCATCTGACTTGCAGAAAAATGAAAGTGATTTAATCTCACATTGTATTATTGTTATTAATTATAGGAATCATATTGTTATATTTTTAATGCTTTCTTTTATAAGTCTTTTTTTAATCCTAGAAGATAGGAGGAGTAAAAAATTAAATTAACATTTCTTCTGCTTACTTGTCATACTAGCAATTGTGTTGGACAAATGACAAGAGGGCTTATTTGCCTTTTTGCCTCATTCTGCCTAGAAACATGATCTAAACAGAAAGGTGACTATAAATAGAGTCAGAATTCTTTGAAAGTAGGAGGGACATACAGAAAATCTATTCCAATAGGAAGCACACATCACTCTTGTTGGGATCAGAATGAACTGAAATAAGAATTAGAAATAGTTTGCCATAATATGCCCACTAGCACAATATTTCCATTTAAGTTGCACATCAGTATTGTAGCCACTGAACATAGACGCCATGTCTCTTGTTCAAGATTCTGATCACCAGCCTGACTTTTGATTATGTTGAGTGAGTTAGCAAAGTTTGGAATCTGCTTTGTGTTGGATGGCTAGGGAAGACCGGGATGGTTACCTGGATTAAACATGGAGCTCAGTGCACAAGTGATTTATAGAGCTTTTGCAATAATTCCATAACTCTCAGGTTGGACGATGCTGATTGTCTAGCTTGTTATGTAAAATCAATACACACTGCACTCACTTTTATTTAGTCTCAGCAGTTGGGATACTTTTCACTTACATGTTCCAAGAAAAATGGAAAAATATAATGGATTTCCACAGTTTTTAATCTTCTTTAAAATTTCTGCAGTTTGGTCACTTATTTAATGGGCCAAAAATGGGGGTGGGTGGGATGAGGGTTTAATGTACTGTATTTAAAAGGATCCTGACCTCCTTTTTATGTATATATTTGTCCTTCTTAGCTCTAAATATGGTTGTTGTTTTCTTTGAAACATGAAAATAAAACTATGATGAAAAACAATATGACCTTTGCCATTTTTCAGTTCATGTTTCTTGGTTTCCATTAAAACAACAAATACACATTGAACACTGATTACCTGGCCAAAGTATTAGGGTAGTAGAAATGCAGCTCTTAATAAGACAAACCTGGTACAGACAAGGTTTTATGGGAACAGATAGCAAGCAAATGTAACCTACAGTGGAGGTTTAAGGAGGTCCTCTCAGAGAAAATAATGTTTAAACTGAGACTTGAAACATTAACAAACCTTAATCAGGAAAAATTGAGAAAGACCTGTTTGAGTGGAAACCAAAGAGGACATGAGCAAAGTGAGTCTTGAGTGAGCACCTGTTAGGGTCCATGTTGTGTTACCTGGGTCTGTTGTGCTGCTGTCCCCTTAGCAAGGGGCCAGGCACATCACAGGTATTCAAGAGAAGAGTTCAAAAGAAAATGGTTAAGGACAGGTTAGAGGCAAGGAAACAAATCCTTCATTCCAAAAATAAAAATACTAAATACCTACTATAGGGCAGTATATTTGGGAAAACTACAAAGATAACAAGGGCTAGAACAGTAGGGATTGAGAAGGTGGAGGAAAGCCTGGATGGAAAAGGATCATTGAGAGAATCAAGAGCAACTGACAGATGAACAATTTTTTTTTTTTTTTTTTTTTTACTGATTCAACTGCATATATTCTATTCCTTTTGCTTCCCTGACACCATAACCTCACCCTTTCCTATTATGGTCACCTATCTAGGGTTTGTCATATTACACAATTCGCCATCCAAAAAGCTTCTGCTGTTCTCATTAACAGGCAAATGGGCTATCCATCCTATCATGAGAACACACCAGAATGTTGGTGCATGTAAGTTTAGCTTGCTTCTTATCCAGCTTTGGTTTTTATATGCAGAACAGGAATTATTGTTAGTAGTGATAGTTTTCCACAGTGATCTAAAAGATTAAAAAAAAAATTGGAAATTGAAAATGTGAGGATTTATAAATCTACCTTTGACACTTGCTGGAGAGATGATAATGCTCCTGATCATTAACAGCCTTTGTGTGCCTGCATTTTTGACGACTGTACATTAGCCAAGAGAGAAGGGGGCACGGGCTTGGCAGAAGAGAGCTTGAAACAACAGAGAAGCAACAAAAGGGTCCACTTGTGTGTGTGTGTGTTTATTTGAGATGTTTTTCATAATGCTGTGGCCTCAGAGGTGCTTTTCTTATCAAATTCTCTCTCCTCTTCATCCGTTTCAGAGTCCATGCACTTTGTCATCCACATCATCATCCATTACCCATTTTTCTGCCGGGCTGGGAGAAACACTGAAGGATGAAAACACTTTCGACTGACATTGAGAGAGGTAATAACACACTGAGCGAGCAGTTGTTCGGGGACTTTATTTCTTCCTGGTATGTAAGTGAAGCTGCCCCGCTGTTGGGTAGATTGATAGGAAGATGAAGGGACAGAGTAGCCTACGTCCCACCAATCTATTTCAAAGGTGACAAGACCTTCACGACCCTTGAACGAAAGTTTCTATTTCTTCTTTCTTTCCGCTTTTATATTAGGCTGTTTGAATATTAGCAAAGAGACATGTTGGAAACCTCTAGTGGCATACAAAGGAAACAATCTTAAAACTATCACCTTTAGTTTAGTGTAGAGAGCCTGAAATATTCAGCTTTTGGGAGGGAGAAAATCAAGGGCGATGTTGCTATGAAGCATGGCCAGGTGGAGAGGATTTGGCCTAATTGAACGAGAATAGATAATAGTCATTTCTATTTTCAGGGGAACAATGGTAGGGCAGCACATGGGATCAAAGAAATGTGTTCAAATTCACCCTTTTCAGTCTTATTTACCCAATATTGACTAACGTGAAAGAACGTCTTAGAAGGAGCAACAAGATACTCGAGTTTATATCAAATTTGTCATTAAATATTTTATGAAAATTATAATTTTAGAATGGAAAGTGTAGGTCCCTGCAACTGTGAAGTTCTCAGGTATTTGATGCTTTGTTTGTAATTCTTAGAAGATAGTTTCAGTCGAAAAAGAGAACTTGAGCTGACCAAGAAAGTTATTGTAGATTTTACTCTACTCTTCGATTTATAATCATATTAAAACAATTCCTTCTTACTGAGAGTCAGAGCAAAGTGACTGCTGAATATTTCTTTCAGTTCAATAATAGAATCTCTCCAGGAAACAACAAAGAAGACAAATCAATACACCAAAATGGTGCAAATAATTTTCCCTTGAATAGCAGGCAATACACAAAATGTCTGAATTCTGACAGACTCTCAAGTTATTAAAGGGATTTTATGTCAAACAGTTTATATTGTATATCATTTGGATAGCACTACAAAATTCAAAGGTGTAGTCAATAAAGGAATATCAAATGTAATACAACCCAACTTTCAACCTACTGCTTCTGATATTAATATTAACCCAGCCTTTCTGAGACTACATTGTTTGCTTTTTGTAAGATAGATAAAGGGAAGACAGATATTGGAGTAAACTTCAGCTATACAAATAAATCTTTTAATGTTCTAATAACACTGATGAAAAAGCTATTTTCTAAAATTATTTTTGTGGAATCAACTGATACTCAGCACACCTTTTACAATCTTCCAGCCAATAAGAGGATGCAACAATAAAACATCTTGATTTTAAATTATTAAGCCAAAAGTCCTTGAAAAGATAAGTTAAAGCATTTAAATAAATCTATAATTCTGGAAAATATCAATTATGGTTTGGAAACTGTTGATAAGGAATTCTGTAATTCATTTGATTCCGACCTTCTAATCATTTATCTTTTAAGAAGTCTAAAAGCAGGATTCAGTATAGACATTGACTGGCCTCTTCCCTGCTGTGGTCTGAGGACTACGTGCTGAGGTTGAATAGAAAAGAACTGGGAGAAAGTGGGTGTGGGCATCTACTATAAACACACCTGGCTTTTAACTTGCCTCCGTTTTTGTTTTACTGATACACAATTGCAGGCTGTTTCTATTTTTTTCATAGTAAAAGCAACCAAACAGATCATATATCAGTGTCTTAGAGCTTACAATTTTTTGGTCTAATATCATTAACTGAAACTTCATTATAGGTTATGTGTTTGGGCACTAAATGAGGTCTCTGTCACTATCGCCTTGTCTTACTCCTTTTTTTGGTGTTTCTTTTAGTCCTTTATTCTGTCTTCTTTATTTCCTTCCTCCTTCCTCTTCCCTCCTCCATGTTCCCCTTTCTCCTCCTCCTCTTTCTTCTAGCTCTCTCTCTCCCTTTCTGTCTTCACATTCCTCAGAACTCAGATATGGAGATTATAACACAAGTATGATGACGCTTACTACTTTTCTGAATCTGAAGTTCCAGGTTAATCTAAATTCACACAAATTATAAGGATGAGTTTCTTCATAAGGTTCATTTGAGTCACATAAAATGAGTTATTTAGTTTTTTTAAATCTCCAGTGGTAGGGAGAGAGATTTTTTTCCCCATCTTTCTGTTCACGTAAGTACTCTTTTCCCAAAAAAGATTAGCCTCAGAACATCACGTGCATTCCTTTGTTTTTCTTGTACTATTTTAAGACTGCCTCTCTTACCTCCTAAACTTAAAATTGAGCTATCTCTACTTTTTCAAAATTTGTTTTACTTCCTTTATATCATTCAACATTATAGAATCATCTTCAATATTTATTTTCAAAAGACAGGAGCAAGTCAGAGTAATAAATCTAATCCTGCCAAAATCTACTTTAGCTGCAAAGCCAAAACGTATTCTTGCTCCATGTATTTCTGGTTCTCACTCCATTGTGCTGATCTGATCAAGTGTTCATTTTCTTCCATCATTCTTGTCTCTGTATCATTTTATATTTGTACTTGAAGTTATTTCATTATACCATTCATACATGTCCTCTTCCTTTCCCTTTTGAATATCTGATGTAAATAATGTGTACTATTTATCCACCTCTGGAGAACCTTAGTTCCAAAAGTGGCTTCAAATTTCTTTTTGAAAATAATATGAAAAAAATGTCCTTGCACCTTGCATGTTATATTTGTGTACTGCCAAATAATCCTAACAAAAAGAGTATGGTCAAATAGCTGTCTGGTTGCAAAAATTAACTGGATAAACCAATTTATTCCTGAAATTCCCTTCTTTAACTTGGGAGACAATTCTCCATGGGTCTCTTTTATTTCTGTACATTTTGCTAGTAGGGACATTGGCTGCCCTTTGTTCTAGACTAGCTTTTAAAAGATACTTTTATAGAGAATACGCTTGGATGGTAGAATTAATTTCTAAAGCTAGTAACAGTTTTGTTTACAGCCCTGGAAGATTGAGATGGTTGACCCCCTCTGGAGGAAAGGGCAGGAATGCTCACTGTGCAGTATAAAATATTCCTCTCCTAAAATACAAGTCAGAGACCACATGGCCCAATTTATGTCCCCTTGTAAAAACTGGGGCCCAGGAAAACGGTACAAATGCTGATGCTTAGGACTGCTATTGCAATAAACCAACCTTATCTTTGGCCCTGGAGTCATGTGTCATCTGCCAGCAGCCATGAAGTTTGGCAGGCTAAGTCTGACCTTTTAGAGTTTTGTTGATGATTTTTGATAACCTAGGTGATATGCTTACAGTGTCATGGCTTTCCAGAAGAGGAATGATGAGGATCTTGTGCGCTAATTAACAGGATTTGAGTAAAATCTATGGGAATCAGTAGTGATGTGTTAAACAGACAAAGTTATATGGGCAATAAATGGTCCCATACTTTGTTGCTTGTTGATGAGAAGGAATTGGGAGATGGTTGAAGGATGAGTACCAGAAAGCAGGTTCATATACAGACGTTTAAGTACTGTCTGGGTCTTGCTAACTGTCTCCTAGTCTGGGGGTAGTAGTGGTGGTGGTGGGAGAGGACTTCCTTAACAAACTGGTAGTCAGCCTCAGATCCACCCAATTATAACAACTGGTACCACGTGTTACTTGAGGGTGGGGGGAGGAGAGCAGATTTTTCTGACCCCCTTAAGAACACAGTTACAGAGACATGCACCACACAGGTGAGGCAAGGGATATTCATGACCTCTGTTGCAGAAACCTAGGAAATCATTGGAATCTTGGCTGATTTGCTTGGGGGATGGGGAGGCCAGGCACATAAGGTTTGTTGAGAAGAGTGGTAATAGCTGAGCCATCTTACAGTTCAGTACCTCCTGCAGTCTATTATGCCAACCTTAAATTTATTTGGGTTTTTTTTGCAGTGGGTCCTGGCTACTGTAAGGGAGCTTTGGCACTCTCAGGGAGAATTCATGAGAGAACTGAACTCCCACCGGAAATCGTACATGAGGCAGTGGCTAGTATTTGGGCTCTTACTGCCTGGATCGGGTTTGTAAGGCTTTTGAAGGTGACTAGAGAATAAGAAACTGACCCAGAGGAGTATAGATAAACTAACTCAATCAGCCTTGCTACCCTAGAAAATGTCCTAGAGTAGAGATAGCCCAAATTTAGGGTTAGTGGCTAAGAGCAACAGAGATAGATTGTCAAAATGGCACAAGAAAAACAAAAGAAATGATGTGACTGTTGCAAGGCTAGACTTCCTTGGGATCAAAGAACTTTTATGTGAAGGGGACGATAACAAAAGTCACTCCTCCTACTGAGTGAAAACAAGAGATATTACTCTTGTAATGACAGCGGATGCCACGATTAAGATGGACTCCTGAAAAAAGGTTGCCAATATGCAAGTCAAGCCTGAATCAGTCAAACCATCCTCCTGGGCCCAGGCAGAAAGCAATGTGACTGCTGAGATAAGAGTCCCAAAATTGATGGTGTCAGCAATAATGACCTAGCTACCCTATATAAGGATTTGGATGTGCTGAAAACAGAAGTTTGTTTGGTTGTCATAAGTCACTGCCATGCTGCTTGCAACTAGAAGTAAATACAAAGCCTTCCTTATTGGCTCAGAGTGGCTCTCTCCCTCCAGGCCCTCAATCCCTCTTTACTCTTCTACCCTGATATTACCTGCTTTAATGGTGAGGATAATTAGGCTCAGGGACCTGGCCTCCCTGTTCAGGAGGATTAAGCACCAGTCCGATGATGTTGGGGAACTTCAAGAAGGACAGAGACTCAAACTTTAATGGCTCTGTTGGTCAGAACTTCTCAAGGCACCATACTACATACATGTTGCAGGTGAAGAAGGAGGGTATCCAAATTCATCTGATGGGGTTCAGGCAAAGTTCACAGTGGAGAGGAAAGGGAAGCCAACATGATCTTGTGGGAGGGACTCTGCTGGTTTTGTTGCTTCTGCATCTGAATGAATAGTAGAGATTAATATGTTATATTCTTGTACTTCCCTGTCCCACAAATTCTGGAATTCTCCTGATTGAGAAGAGTGACATGTATGTTTTGCTTTGAGGGTCACAGAGTGTTCTCAAACACATGTGTGCCCATTCACACACACACACACACACACTCACTCACTCACACACACACCCACTCACTCACACACACACCCATAGACCTCCCACCTTGCTGGCCAGAAATGGATTATTTTCATCATTTACCTTTACCTTCAATAATGGACTCTGAAATGCCTCATTTAAAATTCTCATTTATTATGTATGAATTAAAAAGCCTAATTTATATACAGGAAATATAATATGACATTCTCAAAAATCTAGACTTTAATGTCCTGGCTGAAACTATATTTTTAGTTATGGCAGTAAAGAGGTGAGAGAAGAGAAGTATGTGAGGCACCTTTAGAAAAAGTAGAATCCTAGAATATTTAGGCCCCCCGTGGGAGAATTAGGTCTCTCTTTGGCTGTTGGCATAAAGGAAGAGGTTGCTGAATCAAAGATTAGGGACTGCTCAAGATAAAATTATACTATGCATTTCAAAGTTTTACCATGTCCAACCCTTAGAATAAAGGAAAACATCTGGTGCTCCAGTTTCAGATGTTCTGTGTCTAATACCCTCATAGTTGGTGGCACCAAGATGTGTATGAGAGGCTGCAGACTCCAAGCATGAAGACAAGAGTTGTTCCCTGCATGCATATGCCTTATCAGAACATGTGAGCTGGGGTCTCCCTGCCCCATAAGATCTGGGTAAAATTACCTTGAACAATTCTTCAACCCCAATTCTATGGCTTATGTAAATCCTACAATCTCACTCAAGATTCCAGATCTCTGCTGATTCTAATCTCCATATGCTTTTGGGAATGTGTGTGTTTCTATGTGTGTGGTTCTCTTTACTCCTTTGGCCTCCATTTCCTACCTGTATACCATCTGTGTCATCATACCCCAAGTCAATCAAGACATGCTATCTCCCTTTGGAGTTTCCATAAGACATTAGTCATACCAAACATTTCATAAACTTCACTTGAACTTTACTGAATATTTGGAGTAAGGGCATCACATGTGAATCTCCCAATGTCTCCTTGGCAATATTATCATTTCTCCTCTTTCCTTCCCTGCTCTTCATCCCCTTTCCTTGAGTAGCCTCCTGGAGAGACATTTTTCCTCTTATGGACAGGTGTTCCTCTCTCTCCTGATCCTACTTCCCAAAGTGCATACCCCAAATATGAAGAACTTAGTAGATAGTAGGAAAATTGTTATTTTTCTTTTCATTTTAAACTTCTGAGATTACATTATATTACTTAATTTGGACTGTTTCAATATTCGTAGATTCGCATAGAGATCTTTTTTGTTTAAAAAATATATCTTTAAATATATTGAACTGTCTTTTAGCTCATTTTGTAGAAGCATTGAAATATATTCTCACCAACTCTGGATGGTGTCTTTTAAAAGTATAGAACAACATTGTAAGACAAATAATTTTTTACCCTTTTACAGAGATTACTATGACCCATAATTTTAAGAGTTTAATGAGTTTGGAAATTTAGAATGTTTAACTACTGCTATGATATTTTAAATATCAGCAAATATTTTTTAAAGTAACTGATTTTATTTTTTTCCTCTTCCTGTGGCTATCCTTAAAATATTACAGCATTAGTAATGTAATTACTATAATTACAGTAATGTAATTAATGTAAAACTTTACATCATTAATAAGAAAAAAATATTTTTAATATCAATAAGAAAAAAAATGAATAATTGGGGAGTATGTCAAACTCAATCTTAAGCATAATACTTTCTGGAAAGCCAAATTGAGAGAACTAGAGTTTTTGAAATTGAGATACTATGATACCCAATTTGAACAACTTTTGTCCTAATTGGGCCATCCCCATCTCCCTCCCCTACTCCTTCCCTCTCCCTCCTTCTTCTCTCTTTTTACTCCTCCAGAAGAGTTTATGTAAGATACAAAATCCTAGACCTTACTGCTGGACACATACTATATTGCAGTTTTCTTTGAAGAAAATTACTGATTTGATTTGATCTCCTGGACTATATTAACATTTCTTTTCAGTCACTCTTGTTACATTATATTTTATATTTCTCTAAACTTTTATATTTATTGACATAACATTTTTATAAGACATTATTCCCTTAATGTCTGTAGAAATTGTAGCTATGCCCCCTTTTGTTACTGATATTGCTTACTCTTGTCTTTTTTTTTCTAACTTAGTTTCTTGAGAGATAGACAATTTTTCCTTGACAATTTCCAAGAATAAAATCTGTGCCTATTGATCCTTTCTATAGTATTTTTGTTTTTCTTTTATTTTATTACTTTCTGCTCTTTATTTATTTATTTATTTATTTATTTATTTATTTATTTGAGAAAGAGAATGAGATAGAGCATGAGAGAGGGGAGGGTCAGAGGGAGAAGCAGACTCCCCGCCGAGCAGGGAGCCCGACGCGGGACTCAATCCCGGGACTCCAGGATCATGACCCGAGCCGAAGGCAGTCGCTCAACCAACTGAGCCACCCAGGCGCCCCTACTTTCTGCTCTTAATACAGCTTTTCTTCATTTTACAGCTGACCCTTGAACAACATGGGGGTTAGGGATGCCAATGTCCTGTGCAGTTGGAAATTCATGTATAACTTTTGACTCTGCAAAAAGTTAACCACTGAGAGCCTACTGTTGACTGGAAGCCTTGTGGGTAACATAAACAGTTGATTAACATATTTGGTATTATCTATGTCTTATAAACTATTCTTACAATAAAGTAATCTAGAAAAGTGTTATTAAGAAAGTCATAAGGAATAGAAAATACATTTCCAGTTTTGTTTTGTATTTATTGAAAAAATTAAGTGGATCTTGGTAGTTCAAACCCATGTTGTTCAAGGGTCAGCTGTAGTTTGTTGGCTTTATTTATTGTTATTACTCAAACTTGTTATTCTAATTTTTGTTCTTTTTAAAAACTTTTAAATCATGGATATTTTTTATTTATTTATTTATTTAAAGATTTTATTTATTTATTTGACAGAGAGAGACACAGCAAGAGAGGGAACACAAGCAGGGGGAGTGGGAGAGGGAGAAGCAGGCCTCCTGCAGAGCAGGGAGCCCGATGTGGGGCTCAATCCCAGAACCCCGGGATCACGACCTGAGCCGAAGGCAGACGCTTAAGGACTGAGCCACCCAGGCGCCCTACATGGATACTTTTTAAATTAAATTTTAATTTCCAATCATAGGGAAATTTTAAGGTATTTGATTACTTATTTCTTGCTTAATTGTTTTATAATGAGAGAACATCCTAATATGATTTTTTAAAATTTTTTATTGTTATGTTAATCACCATACATTACATCATTAGTTTTTGATGTAGTGTTCCATGATTCATTATTTGTGCATAACACCCAGTGCTCCATGCAGAACGTGCCCTCTTTAATACCTATCACCAGGCTAACCCATCCTCCCACCCCCCTCCCCTCTAGAACCCTCAGTTTGTTTTTCAGAGTCCATCGTCTCTCATGGTTTGTCTCCCCCTCCAATTTCCCCCCCTTCATTTTAATCCTTTGAAACTTTTTAAAATTTATTTTATGGTCCAATATAAAATCAATTTTTGTAAATAGTCTATGTGTGCTAGAAAAAAAGTTTTCATGTGTGTATGCATGTGTGTGGGTTTTTGTGTGTTCATATTTTCTATAAGCTCACTGACCTTTTTTTTTTAAGTTTTTATTTTAATTCCAGTACAGTTAACGTATAGGGTCATATTAGTTTCAGATGAACAAAATAGTGATTCAACACTTCCATACAATATCCAGTGCTCATCACAAGTGTACTCCTTAATCCTCAACACCTATCTTACCCATTCCCCACTTACCTTCCCTCTGGTAACCATCAGTTTGTTCTCTGTAGTTAAGAGTCTGTTTGTTGGTTTGCCTCTCTCTCTCTCTTTTTTTTCTTTTCTTGTTTGTTTTGTTTCTTAAAATCCACATATGAGTGAAATCATATGGTATTTGTCTTTCTCTGACTCATTTCACTTAGCATTATACTCTCTAGCTCTATCTATGTTGTTGCAAATGGAAAGATTTCATTCTTTTTTTATGGCTGAATAATATTCCACTGTGTGTGTATGTGTGTGTGTGTGTATGTGTGTGTGTGTGCATGTGTATCACATCTTTATCCATTTATCCACCGATGGACAATGAGCTGCTTCCATATCTTGGCTATTGTAAATAATACTGCAATAAACATAGGAGTGCATGTATCCCTTTGAATTAGTGTTTTTTGTATACTTTGGATAAATACCCAGTAGTATGATTGCTGGATTGTAGGGAAGCTCACTAACCTTTTTGCCTGATTTTTCTGTCGATTATTAAGAAGTATGTTAAAATCTCTCAAGCAGATTATGGTCTAATTCTCTTTGCAAATTTGTATATTCTTCTTATATGAATTTTAAGACTATGTTTTTCAAAGTATAAAAATTCAAAACTGCTATATTATTTTCATAAATTAAAGATTTTATATTGCTACAAAGTTACCTTTCAAAATTTTTGTCTGATATCAACTGCCTTTTGATTAATATTTGCATGGTACATCAATATCTACCATTTTTGCACTTGAGAATTCAATATCAATCTAATTTTCATTGCCATTTTTTCCTGTTTTAGGATTTTTTAAGCTGTCCTTTATTTTCTGTGGTTTTATTAAACTATGTCAAAGTTTGCATTTATTTTTATTTAACATGGAATATTTTTTACTTTGTTCATTGAATATTCTCAACTATTTTCTCTTTAAATACTTTTCTGCCCTTTCTTTTCCCCTTTGTCTGGAACTTAAAATAAATATATTTTAGACCTTTTCACTCTTTCATCCATACCTCTTGAATTCATTCCTGTGTTTTTCACTTTGTTTCCCTCTATGTGCTACTTTCAGAATTGTTTTTGCTCAACTTCCATTTTACAATTTTTTCCTTCTTTTATGACTAATCTGCTGTCATACTCATGCATTGAGCTTTAAATTTCAGTTATATTTTCACCTCTACAACTCTTTTTTTCAATAATATATGTATTTTTAAATATTTTCTTATTCCATGCTCTCACCAAACTCATCCTCTTTTTCTTAAAAATAAAGTAAGACTGTTTCTCTATTTTTAAAAATAATTTGCAGTTAATAAGTTATCTGAAGTCTTTTACTCTGTTCCTGTTTTCTGTTGTTTCTGCTAGATTTCACACATGGTGCCTTATTATCTTGCATACTTTATTATTTTTCCATTTGTGTTTATCATCATAAACATTTTCTTGTGAACATTTTCAGAGGGCCATCTAGAGATGCTATCCTCCAGAGGGAAGTGCATTAATTTCTTTCCAGTGTCCATTGGCACTAACATCCCAGGATCACATTAAACTAAATTCAGGTCTTGAGATTATTTTGGGACAATCGTAATGAGACAAGTTGAGCTCTATTACACCTTGAGGGTTACATGTATTTATAGGCACTCAAGGATGGATTTCTTCTCTACTCCCTTGCAAAGAGATACAGGGTTTACTTTAGGTTCATCTTATTATGACAATGTAGCCTTTAGTGTTACAAACTAATGTGCTAAACTTTCTAATCAAAGTCCTCACCTTGAGTGACCCTAGGCTTTGTTGAGTCCTTCCAAGCCACAGCTAGGTTCAACCACAGCAACTGCCTTATGGCAGAGTGAGTTAGAATCTTCATTCTTTCTCTTGTTCTTACTTTCATTTAGATTGTAACAAGAATTTCTTAATATTTCATCAGATTTGTGCTGCCTTTATGAAGATTATTCTTTTATTTTATCCATTATTTTTAGTTGGTTTCAGTAAGAGGGTTGGAAAAAACAAACAAACAAATGAAACAAGCAAACAAACAAAAACCCCAAACCTACATTTACTGAAAACTGGCCATCCTTTACCTATTGATTTCTAATTAAATTGCATAATTGTCAGAGAACATAATCTATAAAAGTGAAATCTTTAAAATTTATCAAGGCTTTATTTATGGTCTAATACATGGTTGTTTTTTATTATTATTTAACTTGTTTATCAAAACAAAACTTGTTCTTTACTAAGTACATTATCTCACTTATATGATAACCTTTTGTATATTAAAATGGTGAGAAAATGTTCCAATATTGTTTGACTTTTGCAAAATAATTAAGAAAGACAGTATTACTGACAGTATACTGACAGTATTACAGAACTTAGCAAAACATTTTCAACCGTGGTTTTTAGATAAAGCCAACATATAAATAAACATTGTTGTTTACAAATTCTTGCTTAAATGAATAGATTAGATTACACCATTACTGTATTAGTCAGAATTTTTTTCTTTAATGCCCAGTAGTGTTTGGCACTTTATTAGATAATGGAAGCTAGATCAAAGAAGTATTTGACATGGTTCTGCTCTTCTAGGAATATACAATTGGCTAAAAATGTCATATAATTTCTAAAAATTAAAATATTGCTAGAGAATATAAGACCTAATAATGCATAGCAATTTCCAGTATGACTGCTACAAAGCTATAAAAGCTGTAGGAATTCAATTAATGCTGGAACATTTAAGCAAATCATTGTGAATTAAGTGTATGGAGAATTGGGCCTCAAAAAAAAAAAAATGAATGGACTTTGGATGAGAGCAGGCAAAAGAGGCAGCAGTCAGAGAAAGGGGAGATCAGGAGTAATTTACCTCACCTTCCTCTTAAAAATAATTTAATTGAATATCTATGTAGTTATGTCTACTGAAAAGCCCTTAGTTTGTATATTATTAGAATAATCAGGAAGTGAATGGATTGCTGAAAATGTTTTATTTTTATCTAAAGTTCAATATGTAAAATATTTTCTTCAATAGATTCTTTTTATCACTTTATCAGTTACTGACAATTAATAACCTATTAACATTTGTTTTAACCAAACAAATAATGTTAAGCATGGAACCACCTGTCAAGTTGTCTTTATCCCTTAAAAATTTTAAACTGCTTTTATTTTTTAGTTTTCACTTCTTATTCCAAGTAGATTTTGTTTAAAGTATCCTCACAATCAATAAATAGAAAAAATTAGAAATGAAACTTATGGATGACGAAAATTCACCCATCCTGTTATTAATGAAAATGTCTAAGGACTATTCATAGTACTTAAAGCCTTTCTTGTCTGCCACCCTTCGTGTATCTTGCAGTGCTAACATGTGCCTAGATAAAAATAGTACAAGATTACCACAGAAAATAAAGAATGGTATAATATTTTTCACACATTCAAGGGGAGGAAGGAGAGATCCTAATTCTAACCTGCAGTGTTTTCTTGCTATGTTGACAGTCAAGCTGATTGAAGGTGACTGATTTCTACCATCCTTGAAAGTAACTATTTTTGACTGTAACAGTTGAGAATGCTCTTGTATTGTTGGAGTATATAGGGGGTAAAAGCTCCCCAAAATAGAAAAGCAGGAGAACTAAAAGGGAAGCAGTGTAATTCTTGCTTTACATTTTGTTTATTAGAGTTAGAATAATTAATGTTTTGTTTTGTTTTGTTTAAATTGGGAGTGGGTTTCTTTTTTTTTTTTTTTAATAAACTTTATTGTTCAGGGCAGTTTAGATTTAAAGAAAAGTTGAGAAGATAGTACAGAGAATTCCCATCTACCCTACATCTGGTTTCACCTACTGTTAACATCTTATGTTAGCATGATAAATCTGTTACACCCAATGAACCCAAATTGATCTTATTGTTAACTAAAACCCATATTCAGTCAGAGTCCCTTAGTTTTTACCTAAGGTTCTTTTTCTCTTGCAGGGTACTGCCCAGGATACCACAGTACATGCAGTTGTCATGTCTCTTTAGACCCCTTTTGACTGTGACAGCTCTTCGGAATTTCTTAGTTTTTACGACCATGATGGTTTTGTGGAATACCGGTCAAGCATTTTGTATGATGGCCCTCGATTGGAATTTGTCTGATGTTTTTCTCATTATGAGATAGGAGTTACAGGGTTTTATAAGGAAGATCACAGTGGTAAAGTGCCATTTTCACATCATATCAATAGTACATACTATCAGCATGATTTCTCACTGTTGATGTTGATTTATCACTAGCTGAAGTAGTGTTTATGAGGTTTCTCCACTGTAAAGTTGCTAACCCCTTTTTTCATACTGTACTCATTGGAAAGAAGTCATTATGTACAGTCCACACTTAAGGAGTAGAGAGTTGTTTTTTTAAATGTTTTATTTATTTATTTTTGCGAGAAAGAGAGCGTGTGCGAGCGTGCACAAGTAGGGGGAGGGGCAGAGGGAGGAGCAGACTCCCTGTTGAGCTGGGAGCCCATTCTGGACTTGATCCCAGGACACTGAGATCATGACCTGAGCCGAAGGCAGACACTTAATGGACTGAGCCACCCAGGTGCCCAAGGAGTAGAGAGTTATATTCCCCTTCTTTATGGAAGAGTATTTCATAAATTATTTAGAATTCCTCAATTTGTTTCTCCTTTCCCTTCTATTTAATTGCTCAATCATTTATTAACAGCAGTATGGACTCATGGATATTTATATGCCACTTTATATATTTTGTTTACCAAATTGTTCCTGCTGTGGCCACTGGGAACTCTCTCAGTTGGCACCTGTGACCTTTGACATCTGCCCATCATTTTGAGTTTTTTCTGACAATTTCCTTGTCTTTGGGCTCGGCAAGGTACTGCAGACCCATCTTGTGTATTTCCTGCCCCAGTCCTACAATCAGCTATTTATGTCAGAGTTGATGGTTCCTTATAGAGATTAAAAGAAAGGTATTACAAAACAATATCTGTGTGCTAAACATGCTCATTGTTACTGGGGTGCCATTGCTTTTAGGCCCTCTTAGCTGATGGGCAAAGAAATACGTGTGTGTACTAATCTGTATATATACGCATATTTGTAAGTATTTTTGTATGTAACCATCTGTATCTATAGTAAGCTAAATTTGAGTTCATTCTGATGTCTCCCATTCTAGACTGTTACCATACCTCCTTTTTGCTTATTTGTAAACTCCAACTTGAATAGTGAGAAATTTGACTCAGACCACCCACCATTCATTAATAAAATCACTTACTCCAGAAGGCATGCATAGCAGTATGAGAATTGTTAACCCACATGGGAAACAACTTTCTCAAATAAAGGATAGTGTTATAGTTCCTTTTGCCTTCAGTCTTACAGTATTCATTCATTTCCACTTGCTTAGGCCAACACCTGCCCTGCCCCCAAGTGCTTTGGTGAGATTCTTTTCATACATTTTTAATAGTAAGTTAGACTCTCTGAAAATAGTCTGCAGTCCTTTCTAAGATTCCCCAATCTCCTAAAAGTTTCTTGTTTTGTTGTTTATTTATTTATTTATTTTGGTATGTTAAGGTTCACTCTTCATTGGTAAAGTTATATGGGAATTGACAAATGCACGATGTCATGTATCCACCTTTGCAGTATCATAGAGAATTAATTCATTTATACCCTCTCAATTGCTCTTTCTTTCTTTGTGTAAATCTGAGTTTCTGACCTCTGTCATTATTCTTTTCCGAGAAGAACTTCTTTTAACATGTCTTACAGGGCAGATCCAGGAATGGGAATTTTACTCTGCTCCTGACCCTGAGAATGTGGTGGGATTCCTGAAGGTAATTGCCCACATGTGGTTGCTCCCTATGACTGTGGTCCCCAATAGTTTCTCACTCTCCAAGTAGTCCACACTCAATCTCCAGCAATTTGTCAAAATTACCATGGAAGCATTCCTACCAGTTTATGGTTTCTACTCCAACTAAGCAGATCATGGCTACTATTTGCCTGTTTCTCCTGATTTCAGGGTGGTTGGTGGTTAGCCTTCCAGCTTGAGTTTTTTGATAGGCCCAAGAAGAGTTGGTTCTCAGTTTGTTCAGCTTTTTACTTTCTAGGAGAATGGCAGTTATGACTTTTAATCTCTTTACATGGCAGAGAAGACTGGAAGAAACTGAAAGTTTCTTGCTTTACATTTTAACTGATTTGTCTCTTAGATATACTATGGTAAAAGAAATCTAAGGTGTTGCCACCATGTGTGTGCAGGGGAAAATATTTATTGATGAATGAAATCAACTGAGTTATAAGAAATTTTCTTAGGGGGCGCCTGGTGGCTCGGTCAGTTAAGCATCTGTCTTTGGCTCAGGTTGTGATCCTAGATTCTGGAATCTAGCCCAGCAGTCAGACTCCCTACTCAGCAGGGAGTCTGCTTCTCCTTCTGGCCCTCCCCCAGCTGCTCATGCTCTCTCTCTCAAATAAACACATAAAATCTTAAAAAAAAAAAAAAAGAAAGAAATTTTCTTAGAGAATGATGGGCATGGAAAAGAAGATTGGTTCAATTGATGTGAATTTTACTGGAATTTACTTTTTAATTAAAAAACAAATGCTCAGAACTCGATTCATTCGAAAGGCCATGACTAATATTGATTTAAATAAATTTGTTAGAATTTATGGCTATATTGCCAAATAGGCTGTATTGTACTTGTTTAGCATAATGTTACCAGGAAACTGAATGAGCATTTCCTGCCTCCCTCAAGAAGTTATTAGCTCTTTTTCAGGGGCCTAACAGTATTTCGTTTATACCTTTATTATAGCACTTGAATCAATCTACTGTAATTATCTGTTTGTGTCTGTTTCCCTATGAGAATAAGTTCTTTGATGGCATGGATCATAGGTCCTATTTATTTTTGTATTTCCAGCACTTAGCATATTTCCTGGCCCATCATAAGTACTCAAGAAATGTCTCTTAATTGATTTAATGAATAAATTAATGAATGAAAAATGTTTTCCGTATACTTATACCATGTGTGCGATTCTTCGGGAAAATTAATGCTAAATTCTAATATATTTGTATTATTTTAATTTGTCTAGCCTGAAAGTTGTAGACTGAAATGTTGGTATGATTATTACTATTTCTTAATCTCATTACCTCAGCTAGGTCCAAAATACCCAAATGTTTATTATTCTTCTAAGATATAAAGCATGAACTTAAAAAAAAAAAAAAAAAGAAAAGAAATCTTATATTTTCAAATGTCTGGTTACATTTACGAAGGCTAACATTGATTTGTTGGAGTTACTGTTATTGTGAATTCTTTGTCACTTAAGCCGTTTTTCAGTACCTCAACTGTAATTAAACCTATCTGTGTGTTCTGACCGGGAAAGTAACAATAAAATATTATTGAAGAAAAATTATTTGCTGCTCTGCCAGCAAAGGTACCATGGAAAACATATAGTATCAAGATCAGCAAGAGAGAGACCACAGGCCTAGAGCCCCAAAGAGGGACTTCTTTCATTATCTCTTGCCACAGGATAGTATATTCAGAAAGCTGATATTGTCCACATCCTCTAAGAGCAGATTTATATTTCAGGGGTAGACTATGTTTAAAAGTTCATAAGGTGCGGCACCTGGGTGGCTCAGTCGGTTAAGCATCTGACAGGTTCAGTCATGATCTCAGGGTCCTGGGATCCAGCCCTGCATGGGCTCCCTGCTCAGCGGGGAGTCTGCTTGTCGCTCTGCCCCTCCCCCTGCTTGTGCTCTCTCTCTCTCTCTCTCATAAATAAATAAGATCTTTAAAAAAAATAAAAAGTTCATAAGGTAGATGGATAAAAGCTCTAATTCCAGTTTGCAAAAAAAGTAATTACCAAAGAGAGAGGAATTTGAAACTTATGTATACTTAAGTATTAATTTTTCCTTTTATGTGTTCACCTTCTTGGGAAATGAATCTTATCCAGAAGACTGCTTGGTGATCGTGATGTCATAACAAAGGGAAGTGTATTGGTTTCCTGGGGCTGCCATAACAAATCACCATGAATTTGATGCCTTAAGACTATTTTTTTCATGGCTCTGGAGTCAAGAAGCTTGAAATCAAAGTGTAGGCAGAGCCACGCTTTCCCTGAAGGCTCTAGAGGAAGATTATTTCTTGCCTCTTACTAGATTCTGGTGTTTGGCAATCCTTGACCTTTCTTGGTTTGTAAGTGCCTCACTAATCTCTGCCCCCTTTGTTCCATGGCATTTTTTCTGTGTGTTTCTGTGTCCCAAATTCCCTCCTCTTATAAAAGTACAGTCATTTTGAAGTTAGGGTCCACCCTGATCCAGTACATCATCATCCTAACTTGATTACATCTGCAAAGACTATTTTCACATTAGATCCCATTCACAGGTTCCTGGTGGATACATATTTGGGGGGCACCCTCTTCAACTCAGTGCGGGAAGTTAGATAAATCCAGTTTTTAATGGCACCAGGGTAATGTAAGCTGGTGGCTTGATACAAACACACAAACTCAGGACCATTTTGTCAAAAGGGCAAAGACGTTTTAAATCGAGTGGCTATGATTCCACAGTCATTTCTACAATCTGTTTGACTTTGCCTCAAGCACCAGAACACTTGAGAAACTTGGCTGAAGTTCTTCCTCTTGGACATGAGTGCTAAGCTTTATCTTTCTGTTTCTCCTTTTCCAGGCTTTCAAGGGTGCCTGATGCCCTATTTGATGGATTGATTCTTTCTTTAGATATGCTAATAAATTCCTTCAGGTTTCTGAAGAGTTTCCCCCATGAAGTAATATCTCTGTCTATTTTGCCGTCTCTGCTGGGATCAATTATTTTTTATTTCAAAACTTTAACCTCTCAGAGAATTGCATTTCTGTGAGTGGGGTAGGGGGCAGCAGAGATGTTGGTTATTAGGGTCTCAGCTACTGACTACCATAATAACCACAAGGATAACAACATAAAAGAGTAGCCATTTATTGAGAACTTCTGCCTATAGGACACATTACACGCAAAAAGCATAGATGTTTTACATGAATTATCCCAAGTGAACACAAGAGAACCTAAAGTGTATTTCCCTATTTTACATGTGAAGAAACTGAAACCGCTAAGTAATTTGCTGAAGATCATCTAGCTAGTAGGTGGTAGATTAGAAACAGGTTTGTCTGTATTACTCCAAGATTCTTCTATCTTGATATTATAACCCTAACTAGACTAGTAACCAGGCGTATATATACTGGAATGATCACTGAAATTCTTTCTCTCTCTCTCAATCTTCATTTTTCCACTGATTTTTTAAACAACATAACCTTTTGAAGTGATTATACATTTTACCTTCAAAATGAAGGTAAACACAGTTGCTTATTTGACCAGACAACACTTCTCCTGAAAAGCCTTTTCTAGAGCTATTGTTCTTTGAACTACACTCTGGGAAACACTACTCTGCAAGCTTTCAATCAGAATCTACATTCTTTTTCTCATTTTCTATTCTTGTCACAACTTCTTCACAGATAATATTTTTTTTGTCACTAAAATATTTTCTTTTATTCATCTTCCACAGTTTATCCCACATTTATCTCTAGGACTAAACCTATGAGTAGAATGGGAGGTTATTAAGTGGTGAGAGCTGAGTTTTATTAAATGCTGACCTGTTCCTAGTCTGACTGTAAATGTGATGAAAATAGCCATTAGGTGGCCACATGGCATAATGGAAAAGGCACTTTTTTGATAACAGATGTTTGCACAAACATTGGCAGAATCCTCTGTAACTTACAAAAGACTTTCACATACATACTTGATTTGGAGTCTGTAAATATAGATTCGAATCTGATTTCTACCACTTAAGTAATTTTTTAGGCCTTTGTTTTCTCCTCTCTAATATGGGGGTAGAATGAATACTTGACTCATAAAGGAGATGCTGTGAGATGAGCCTTGGGAAACATGGACATAAGAGCCCTGGTCAAACAGATAAGTTCTGCTAACCATCCACCGTTACTGCCACCACTGGGCCCCCACTGGCTTGCTGCCACTGGGCTAAGTGTTTGCCTCTCTTTGAGGTCTTCTATCAAAAGATGCTGCTGCTGGGAACGGTAAAATAATAAGTTGCCAACACCTCACTATTTATCTTGTCTATCAAGAGAGAAGAATGTATGGAATGAAAGGGGAAGAGTAAAGACAGCAAGGGGCTAAGCTCTGAAAGAGGAGGTCCCTGGCCCTGGGAGCCAGCTCTACCAGTGATGCCCAGGCGTGCGTTCTAGAGTTCCAAGCCTCTGACAGTCTTAATTGACATGTAAATGTGGACAAAGAATTTAAACCTTCTGAAGCTCTGCTTCCTCATCTGTCAGCTGGGATAATCAGTCTTATAAAATTGTTGTGAGAATTAAGTTAAATAATATATGTTAAGTACATGGTACATTGAGGTGAAAACCAACATGTACGGTTTTATGGGTGGTTATCCATCTTGTTTACCACTCTCTTCCCTGAACTGGCAAAGTGTCTGATACACAGTATGTACTTGATCAATAATTGTTTAATTAAAAAAATAGCCATTAGAAAGGTCCTATTAATAATTCTGTTATTCACAAAAGGTAACATAGGTGTGAATCAATTAATGTATTTTTATTTATTAACCGATTGTTTGAGTTAGTTTATTGAGGAGCTGACTCACCCTTCTAAGAAAGAGAATCCTGAGTCGTGTGAGCATTGGCATGGAGAAGAGTAGCTGTAGGTGTTGGCATTTACTGGTGTTGGCTTTGGGAAAAACTGAGCCTACCACAAAAAGAACTTGTAAATTAGAATTGAGATATTATTCAGTTGGAGGGTGTATTAATTTCCTAAGGCTGCTGGAAAAAATACCACAAGCTGTGTGTCTTAAAACAAAAGGAATTTATTCTTTCTTAGTTCTGGAGGCCAACGAGTGTGGAATTGGCAGATCTGTGTTACCAGGAGCCTTGAATTATCTCCTGAGGTTCTACGGGCAAATCCTTCTTTGCCTCTTCTAACTTCTGGTGGCTCCAAGAGTTTAACTTTTGGCTCCGCAACTTCAATTTCTGCTTCCATGTTTACACGACCTTCTCCTTTTCTCTATGCATGTCTCTCATTTGTGTCTCTTGTAAGGACACTTGTCATTGGATTTTGGGCCACCTAATCTTCCATGATTTCATCTCAATGTTTTTAACTTAATTATTACATCTGTAAAGACCTTTTTTTCTAAATAAGGTCAAATGTGCAGGTTCCAGGGATTAGGGCATAGATATGTCTTTTGGAGGTCACTGGTCCACCCACTACAGAGAGTACAGGTAAATTTCAACTCATTCCAAATTGTTCCTAAGGCCCACCTTGTCACTCCCTTCCATGAAATTTTCAGGCTAGGTGGAAAAATGATTTGAACTAATTATTCAAATAGGACTGAGTACAGTCATTGGGGCTCTAAATTCTGTGGGTTGGGGGCAGGTAGAAACCTGAACAACATTGGGATCTCTCAAGAAAGAAAATTTGATGAAATGTGATGAATAGTTGAAGGATAGGTAGATTATCAACGGTATCTGCTAATACAGCTTCCTCATGGTTCTAGATGCTCATTGTGTTTCCTTCTTTTATAAAAGTATATTTGGGGACTCTTATCTATATTTTCTAGTAGGAGTTCCAATTTCATATCCAATTATTATGATTTTTGTTCCAATCAACACTATCACAAGCTTGTAGAAACATACTTTGATTTTTTCTTGAAATAGTAGTATATTTATAGACCTGTTTTCTATCTTACATTCCGTATTTTTTACATTTCATATTTTTAATTTTGCTAAACGTTACAGGAAAAGTAGTCTCAGATTTATGGCTCCCCATGACTCTTTATTTCCCTTCCCATGATATTCATCAAAATATATTGTAGTTTCATGCCCTTAACAGCATGTGAATGGTCAGTAAATATTTCGTGTATGAATAAATATTGAGAAAGAAAAACGAAATGTGACCAAATAACCTAACTAAAAGTCATATGTGTTTGTTCATGGTAAAAATGTTCCTCTATCATTTTAGTCCTAGTGTAACACTGTAATTGTTAGTAAACAGAAAGTAATATAATGTTACATCATTAATGTGTTTAAATGAAGTGACAATTGGTGAAGAATAAAGGAGTAATTGAATAATATACTCTAAGGATATGGAGGTTATAATAAATTTAACAACTATTTATTGACTCCTTATTCTACACAGTGTATCATGTTAGAATCTCTAAAAGGGGGAGTGGCGAAGCAAAGTCGTTTTTGTGGTCGCTCATTGCTAAGATGGTTCCCAGCAATCCCTGCTTCCTGTATTCACATGACTGTGTAATCCCTTCTTACATGATCTGGTGGAATACTAGAATATGGTAGGGGTGATGATATTATCTTTTCTGAGATTAGGTTCTAAAAGATACTGTGGCTCTGTCTTGGTTGTGCCTCTCTCCCTCTCTCGTTTCTCTGTCTCTTTTTCTCAGCAATTTAGATTTCTGGGAAGCTGCACTGTCATGAGGATCCCTGTGTAGAGGCTCACGTGGTAAAGAATTAAGACCTCCAACAAGTGGGGAACTAAAGCAGGTGTATCCTCCAGTCCAGGTAATGACTTCAGATGACTAGAGCCCTGACTGGCAACTTGACTGAAGCCCCATGAGACACACTGAACTAGCCACGCAGCTGAGTCACTACTAGATGCCTGACCTTCTAAAACTGCATAAGATAAGATATGTTTTAAACTGCTGGGTTTGGGGGTAATTTGTTGTACAGCAATAGATACTAATAGAGTTTCCATCTTAGTGGAAAGGCAGTTTTGAATGGGTAATACATATACACATAGCAAGATAACTACCAATAGCTGCATAAATACTAGGTTCTAAATGAGTGGCATGCAAAATAAGTCCAGAGGGGAGAAATATGATGTTCAGCTTTATCAGTAGGAAAGCCTTTGTAAAGAGGAAAGGATTGAGTCAGGTAAGATTTGCATAGATCTTCTAAAATGTGTGCATAAATCAATACACCAGATAGATGTGATTTTTATGTATGCCTTGTGGAAACCGGTCTCATTACTTTATTGTTGAGGCACAGTAATCTATGCAATCTTTCATGAATTCCCCTAGGTAATTAGTTTCCTGGAATATTGCTGGGTGGCAAATTCAGCCCTGTTACTTTGAGGCACTCTGGGAAATATGTGAATTATAAGACATATAATTCTGCCAGAAAGTTATGCTAAGATGTTTAATTCACAGAAGATATATAACATGTATAATCCAACATGAAGAATGTAGATTGCCTGTAGACACTGAGAACTCTTACAAACTCTTACAGGAACCGTATGGAGTCAGCCTCACCTACTGACTTCTCTTATGGCACTAAAGGCTTCATCTCTCCCTGCCCTCCCCCCCAGCATCATACAGGGCACTTAAGGGTTCAGCATTCTTGAACTTTTTGGAATGTTAACTGCCCAGTAGAATCTCAGGAAATGCTGAAATTTCCCTTTCAGTTTTTCTTGAATTGAAATGCTACTTTTCTTTACATACCAAGCTAATAATGCTAGTGCTGCCTCCCAGATAACATTGGTCTGTTATCTCTTCACAGCTTGGAAAATCTACTCATCTCTAAGTGTAGCCTGTCTAGCATGCTTTATACCCAAGCCATAAGAGCCCTATGGTCAGGCAAATCATGAGGAATTTCTACCCTTCTGCAGAAAGACTACAGGGCTGGGAGCAGGTGGAAAGTAGTATCAATCCCTTTACTTGGAAGTAGCCATCTTGTTTCTGTATATGCTCTCTGTCCCTTTCTCTTTCAGCGGGTAGATTTATCTCTGACCCAGTTAGATCCTCTAGGATCCACTCTTCATCTCTTAGTGCTGCTCTCTCAGACCTGTAGTGAAATAGTGTTACATTGCGGTGGGTTTGTAGGTAAAACTCACAGTATTTATAAAACTTATGTTAGAAAGAACATATGGGAAGCTTTCAGGATTCACTAGTAAAACCCTGTACAAGTGAACTTTTCTCCTATTTAGAATAGTTGAGGTATGCATTGTCAGTTAGCTGGACTATGTAATCTATAGGTACCTAATGTAGATCATTTAAACAAATCCTATAAAATATGAGGAATATATTTTCTTTATAAATACTTTCAAAACTATTTTTCCAATTTATTGACTTTTTCAGGCTTGATAGGGAAAGTGTAAATAAGGCATGAGTGTGCTCATCTATTGTCTCTGGTGTTCAGGTCATCAGTGTATCGTCTAATTAGTATGCATGGCCTTTTACTTCTCTAACTGTGCTGCTGAAAGGGAGAGGGAGGAGGGCAAGGAGAGAGAGAGTTTTAGAATATATGAAAGACAAAGCACATATTTTGAAATCGATGTCTTATTAAACAGTGCAATAGTCCACAAACTAAGTTCCATTGGAAGTCATCGAGATAATCGAGTGAATGTTTTCTCGCTTTCATGGGCATCATGCTATGTACTGGCTTTTGTTAAGAATTCATCTATGCCGTCAGTGTTAAGGAAAATGTAGAGGTACATGTGATATGCTAAAAAAAATTGTTTTGACTCTTTAGAGTCTTAATCTCAACATGAAAAGGCAGAGGCAAGAAGCAGCTCCTTGCTGCAATGAGAAAGGATGGCTCTTTTGCCTTCTCTTTTTGGCTTCATAACCAAGCACTTAAGACCTACAATCCCAATTTTCCATTCTATGATGGCATTTCAATGCCACCGCTCAGAGAACTGCCCAGGAAATAGCCACCTAGCGGGGCTGGGGAGGGGGAGGAACTGGTTACAAGCAGCAGAAAAATTTTTGTTTAGCAGAAATGATTGGTTGGCCTCCGCACTTGTCTGTGGTTGTCTTGCACTTGACTAACCACTCTGTGGCTGGAGCTTGTCATCCTGGCTCCTGGCCAGGGCACTCATTACCTCCATTAGGCACCCTGTGCACATCCTGGGAAATACTAATGCCCTGGCCTCTTTGTGCCTTTGTTTGCCCATATACTCAGTATAGAATAATTTATAGGAGGTGGAAAGAGAGAAAGTCCCCTCCACATCCTTCAAAAAATGAAATTAGTATACTGTGGGAGAAAAAAACATGATACAGTTCTAATATGGGTTCTTGACAATTGGTCTTTTCTTTTCATGAAAGATATTCTAGAAGCGCGTGGAGTCCGCCATCCATTTTCCATTTCTCATTTGCTGGTCTTTTATTTCTTTCATCTGTGTATTGCCTTTCCCACAGCCCCTGTGTTCTCATCGCCCATCTTCTGTCTTCCAGTGCGATAGCATTTTACCAAGATCGCCTTCATTTTTTTTTCTTTTTTTCTTTTTCATTTTAACAGGACTATGTCAAGAAACTTAAGCTCCAGATCTGGCTTGGCTCAATATTACAATCAAAGGACAGACTTCCTAGATTAAAAGCTCTATTTTTCAAACATAGTATAGGATTTCTCCCATGATGATTATGACATACACAGTGATGCTTCTGTTTATATATACCTATCAAATTCTCCACAATTACAATGACTAAATAAGGCATCCTGCATGCAAAAACCCAAGCTTCATTTTTAATGTCATGTCAACTAGAAAGGCCAAATGATATTTCAGATCACTGAAATAGCTCATTAAATAGCTATCAGGACACATTTGATGAAATTCTCCCCATCCTCTAACCTCATCTTTGCCATAGAGGTCAAAAATTTTTTTCAGATTTTATAAATATCCCTAAACTCAATAGAAAATAAAAATACCAAAATAAGATAAAAATAACTTCAGACTGTTAAGGTGCTCTATCATTGGTCGAAGCCTTTTACACATTATTTTTTGCACAAGATACAATTAAGGTCTTCTACACACCTTTGCTTTGTTCTGACATGACAGGACTCAGTAATTAACATATTTGTGACTAATCTATTTGAGCTGACCACACTATGGGAAAATAAGTGTATTTTGAATTTTCAGGGTTTGGGTTTCACAGCTGATAACCTTCTCTAAGGTTTCTAAAAAAAACTATGAAGCCTCTGCTAATCTCTGTAGCTTTGCATAGTTGCTACTAAATATAAACAAGACATAAATTTAAATAACAGATTCGTTATTTCTGTCCTTTTGACTCCATTTTCTAGAAGGCTGGAGCCACTCTTCTTGTATTTTCTCTCCAGCTCATTGTGGGCAATGGACAAATATATAAAGTAAATGATCGATAATTGAATGCAGTTCTATTTCCATCTGTTTGCCTTAGAAAGGCAAGATACATTTATTGGCAACATTGTTTATAACCTGTTAAGCACAAAGAGGAATTGTGGAATAATTGTTTCTTTTTGTTCAGCCCTTCTCCTTGAGGATCTATAGCCTCTTTATGGGTGATGAGCTGTTAATTTCTAACTTCTGTTTTTAGCTCTTTTTTTTCATGCACTTTCAATAACTCATAGTGTAAACCAAACTCTGAATAGTTGAGTTGGGAAGGATTTATATGTATGTGTCTGTATCATGGACATTTTCTTTGCTCTGTATCGTTCACATATTTCCCTATGAGAAATTGGAAGGACAGCTAGCTTTATGTGCCTCTGAAAGCCTGGCATTGTGAGCTTCTTTTGTACATAATAACTGCAGGTGCTTTCTGGCGCAGAAATGATCCTGTGATCTGATAGCTGTTTTTCACATTCTGTGATCATGGCCAGTTCACAGAATACAACAAAGGTGGAAGATTGTTGTCTTCCCCTGGGTTGCCTAAAGTTACAGTGCTGATCTTTTGACCCTTAATTTCAGCAAGTTTGATTGCTCAAGGAACCCCAGTGTGCATACTTGGAAGCGGTGTGGCATTTTGCCGTTGATTGTCAATAGTCTACCACGCTCATAGTATTTAGAAGAAGAGAGATGGAGTCTTTTATGTAATTGCCTTGCATTTTAAAGAGTTAAATGCAACCTGTGTCATCACAAAGAAACTACCTTGCCTTGTCTAGTGGAATATTTTAGGCCCCGTGATGTATTTCAGCAAGTGATTGCTGTGATTAGTGTCCCTGCTTTTCCTCCTTGTGAAGTATAACGTTGCCCACCCTGAGGCTGCAGGGTCACAAGAGAAATACAGTCAGTCATCACTGGAATGAAGCCAGTGCATGAATTTTTATTTTTCAAAAATGAAATTATTTTAATAAAGGATTTTTAAATAAGTAATGCAGCATGGTATTAAAAATTGCTAATCTTGCTTCATTACTAATCTTGTGCCACATTAAAATGAATTGGTTTTACTAAGTATTTTAATTGTTTCCCCTTCTGATTTTTCATTTCCTTACTCATCATCAGCATCTCTCATCAGCCAGAGTTTAAAATATTCTCTGTCCTTGTTCATCCTGTGGAAATTGATCAGGTATTTAAACCATGAATTAGTTTCTCCATCATAACCAGACTTGATTCTACTTGCAAATCATTTAATTTGAGACCCATGTTAATTTTTGCCTCACTAAATGCTGCCTTGTTCTCAATTCCTACTTTGTTTTTCAAAGGGTGACTCCGTTGATGGAGTTAAATGCCTTTTAACCACTAGAGGGAAACATACCAATCTACTATGAGCAATACAGTGTCTTCAAATGGCAAATATCCTCCTGAAGCTGCGGGTCCTGAGGTCTGTTGATCTTTTCCCTCTGAATATTGACAGCATTATAATGAGAAATCAGCAAAGGGTATATATTGATCAAAAAAATTTAGTGAAGATAATTTCCTTTTTATTGAATAATTTGGGACCTCTTTCTTGCTGTAGTAAATTTATTTTTGAAGTGAATAAATATCCCCAGGTCACTAAGGACATGCTTCTATGATGCGAGCATTTCTTTGCACATTATATCTGGAAAGCAATGTTATTTAAATGTTGATATACTGTACTCAGACAAAACATATTGAGTGAGTAAACAAACATTTACCAAGGATGGTTTCATCATAACAGGGGAAACATATCTTTCAGCCAGGTCCGATGTTGTTTGCATCCTAGAGTTATGTTAAAAAGCATTCTGCAGTTTAGCCTCCATATTATACTGGCCCGCCCATACTTTATTTATTGAATTTATTACTTTTTCAAATTATCTGTGTTTATTTTACTATTTATGCTCACAGGTACTCAATATGAACCCAGTCCTTGTAGAAATCATCTTTGTACTGGTTATGCAACTCCATCTCCTTTTCTTGGAGCTTTATGGAAATTTGAAGCAGGAGTTTGGGGATATCAAGCACAGTGTTGAAGGTTCAGACTCATGGTATTAGTGCTTGATGAGTGCATTTTAGGAGCCCGGGAAAAATGCAGAGGTGTTTCTGTGACATTGCATGGCTGCCAAAAGTGAAGATGCAGGTCAAAGCCGTTTGGCAAACTGTGGACCTGTGTACATCTGCGTATTATAAGTGGTGTTCCTACATGTGGCAAAACAAATGTTTTTTAATGCACGTTGCCAAATGTCTTGTTTTACTTGTTTTTAATGTGAAGAATCAATGCAAGATGCTTAGGGACTATTTTATTCAGGCTCAGTTAGTTTCTAGATCAGTGTACTCAGGAAAATAGACAACCCATTAAAACAGTATGTTAGACACCTGTTGTTTTAGTCTGCCCAGTGTTCCGTCTTACCCCTTTTCCAGGCAAACTCATTCTCCTGTTTAGCATAGTTGTAGAGGAGCTTTTTTTTTTTTTTTTTTTCCTTAAACTACCTCTACTCTTCCGGCCACAATTAATTTGGTTCAGGTATTGGCAGTTCAGCAAAGTTGGGCATGGTCACATCCCTGAAGCTTCACCAAGTTGTCCCCTTGGTAATTGTGCGATGGAAATCAAGACAGAGAGATAAATGAGCAAAGATGCAAAAGGAAAGGTAACTCTGATGGTACTGGGCACCCTGTTAGCCAATTATATTGTTGCAGGGTTCTTGTCTCACAGAGTTGAAGAATGAATCTCATGGATACAAAAGGGTGAAGTGAAGTGAAAGTTTATTAAGTGAAGGTGAGAACAGAAAGGTAAGAGGGGCGCCTGGGTGGCCCAGTCAGTTACACGTCTGCCTTCAGCTCAGGTCGAGCCCCACATCGGGCTCCCTGCTCAGCGGGGAGTCTGCTTCTCCCTCTCCCTCTGCCTGCCGCTCTGCCTACTTGTGCTCTCTCTCTGTCAAATAAATAAATAAAATCTTAAAAAAAAAAGAAAAAAGCTCTCCAGAGTGAGGGGGTCCTGAATGGGTTGCCACTCCCTCTTTCGTATGGTCAGTCTTTTGTAGAAAGGGAACTTGGTAAATATCTCTGGTCTATAACATTTAAGACAAACAAGGTGGATTTGTACTGATCATGTAAATATTTCATCCATATTTAGGACAAACAGGGTGGATTCATTATGTTCCCTTCTCTCTGGCTAATATCTTGTCTATCACATTTCTCCACATCTAAGATTTCTGTGAGCCTGGTCGTGTAGCCCCCTACTTATCTCTCCCTACCTACCCTACCTGTCCCTTACTCAGTATTACTGTACTGCATGCATAAGACCCGAGTATCTATAAATCAATCTGCGTTTTGATTTAAGCTTGCTTCTATTGGATTTCTCTTGTGATTCAGAGTTCCAGGTAATCTTGGTAGGAAGCAAATTTCCACTGAGGACCTCTGTTGTGAGTAGGCAAAGGATATTTTCAAAAGGCAACTATCTTTCTTATTTAAAAATAGAATGCAGATTTCTGTCAAAAACAGTCAGAGATACATTGGGTACGCAGCTGCAGTTTCTCTAGTTCAATAGGGGTTAATTCCAGGGCTCTGGTTGTCTAAGGAAAAAAAAAATTGAGACTTCCCCCTGGAAGAGAAATGGAAGTATGTTTCACAGCATGAGATAGGTTCTTTCCAGAAATTTTTTGACCTTCTCCCACCACTCCTATAACCTCTGACTGATACTGAAAATAGAACATGGTATCACAGAATGTTACACTTGGAAAACTTTTACCCCTTTACCTATCCCTTTTTGCATTCAGTGATTTTTCTCCTAGCCCCTACTGTGTGGTGGGCCCTGTTCTGGCAACTAGGGCTGCAGAGTTTTTCCCCTGAGACCTGAAAGAGGAGTTCAGAAGTTAGCAAGGTGACGAGTTGGACAAGCTATCTTCTGGGTGTGTATTCTGCCTACTATAAGAAATGCAGTTTGTGCCCATCCTTGGAGCTGTGGTCAGTGTTAGTTTCAGCTCCTCTGGGTGTATTTGTCTGTGGTATTTTTTTTTATTATTTTAATGTGATAAAACACTTAACATGAGATCTACCCCCTTTACAGATTTTTAGATGTATAATACGATGTTGTTGTCTCTAGGCACCAACACGGTAGAGCAGATCTCTAGAACTTACTTATCTTGCTGAACTGAAATTTCATACCTCTTGATTGGCAGCTTTCCATTTCTCCCTCTACCCAGCCCTTGGCAAGCATTTCATTCTTTGCTTCTCTGAGTCTATTTTACACACCTCATATAAGTGGAATCCTGTAGTGTTTGTCCTGTAAATGACTTATTTAGCTTAGCATAATGTCCTCAGGGTTCATCCATGTTGTCCTTGTCATATATTCTTTTTAGAGGCTGAATAATATTTCATTGCATATATATATATATATATATATATATATATACACACACACACACACACACACACACACACACACACACACTACATTTAAAAAAAATCTATTTATCCATTGATGGGTATTTAGGTTGTTTCCACATCTTGGCTATTGTGAATAGTTCTGCAATGAACATAGGAGTACTGATGTCTTTTCAATATCCTGATTTTAATTTCTTTAGATAAATACCCAGGAATGGATGATGTGATAGTTCTATTTTTTTTCAGTTTTTAAAGAACCTCCATACTGTTTTCCATAGCGGCAATTTTGCATTCTCACCAACAGTGTGCAAGGGTTCCAATTTCTTCACATCCTCACCTATGCTTGTCTTTTGTTTTATTTTGTTTTTGGTGATGGCCATACTGACAAGTGTGAGGTGATACCTCGTTGTAGTTTTTGATTTGTATTTCCCTGATGCTTAGTGACATTGAGCATCTTATCATATACCTGCTGGCCATTGATATATCTTCTTTGAAAAAAAATTTCCTTAGCCCATTTATTAGTTGGGTTATTAGTTTTTTTTTGCCCTTGAGATGTAAGTGTTCCTTGTACATCTTGGAAATTTACCTCTTATCATATATAGGGTTTGCAAGTATTTTCTCCCATTCTGTAGGTTGCCTTTTCCTCTACTGTTTTCTTTGCTCTGCAGGAACTTTTTAGTTTGATGTCCTACTTATCTATTTTTACTTTTATTGCCTATGATTTTGGTGTCACATCCCTGAAATCATTGCCAACATCAATGTCATGAAGAGTTACCCCTATGTTTTCTCCTAGGAGTTTTATAGTCCAAGTCAGATGTTTAAGTCTCGAATCCATTTTGAGTTAATTTTTGTGCATGGTTTAAGCGTCCAGTTTCGTTCTTTTGCATGTGGATATCCAGTTTTCCTAACATTATTTGTTGAGGAGACTCCTTTTCCCTATTTTTATATACTTGATATCTGTGTTGAAGATTGGTTGACCATATATGCATGTATGTATTTTTGGGTATTTTTATATGCCAGTACTAAAGAATTAGAAAAGTGATCTAATTCGGGGCACCTGGGTGGCTCGGTCAGTTGAGCATCCCACTCTTGATTTTGGCTCGTGTAATGATCTCGGGGTCCTGGAATTGAGCCCCACGTCCAGCTCCACACTCAGCAGGGAGTCTGCTTGTCCCTCTCCCTCTGCTCTCCCCCCACTTCTCTCTCCCTAAAATAAATAAATAAAATCTAAAAAAAAAGGAAAAAAGAAAAGTGATCTAATTCTATATATATTAGTCAAGCAAATTTAGAGTGCTTTTCCTGTTTCTTTGGACTTCCCAAAGTTCAAAGGGATACAATCATGCTTTTTCTTTAAAGAATGCTAGTTCATAGGTATGAGTCTTACCATTTCTTTCTAATCCTTTGTGACTTGATCATTTGATCATTTCTTTATTAGATTTTATGCATAATGAAATCCTTTTTCGAGTTCATTCATTCATTTTTTTTTTCATTTGAAACCCACAAAATAACTTTTGCACCAGAGAGATCTTTTTTTTTTTTTTTTAACTGGCTTGGATATAAGGGGCCATTTACCCCTTCAGAGTTGATACTCATTTCTTTGAACTTTCAGCAATTTCCTTTACAGGTTGTACTGCAGAAATGTCTTTATAATTGTTCCTAGAGTGGTGTTGTACAATAGAACTTTCTGCAATGATGTTAGTGTTCTATATCTTTGCTGCCCAATATAGCAGCCAATAGCTACATGTGGTTATTGAGCACTTGAAATGTGGCTAATGGGACTGAAGAACTTATTTATTTTATTTTATTTTAATTAATTTAGATTTAAGTGGCTAGTAGCTACATTTGGAAAGCATAGGTCTAGGGTATATAGTCATTAAAACCAAGTGCTCTGTGTATGTTTACAAGTGAGATTAATTGTTGTATTTGTGGTTGAATATGTATTTGTTAAGTCAAGTTTGCTAACAGTGTGATTTATTTTTTTTAAAGATTTTATTTATCTGTTTATTTGAAAGAGAGTGACAGAGATGCGAGAGAGAGCGCAAGCGGGGAGGAGAGGGAGAAGCAGGCTCCCGCTGAGTGGGGAGCCTGACATGGGGCTCGATCCCAGGACCCTGAGATCATGACCTGAGCTGAAAGAAGATGCTCAACCGACTGAGCCACCCAGGCGCCCTGTATTTAAATCTATATCCTTATACATTTGTTTTTTGCTCAGCCTATCACTTACCTGATAGAACTGAATTTTAATTCTATGTGGTGAATTTTTCTATTTCCTCTTGTAATTATGTCAAATTTTTATACGTATTTCAGTTATGTTATTACATGCATCAATATTACAATGTCTGCTTTTCTACCAAATTCAAATTTTATCATTACATATTTATGCTTTTTATGATTAATAATGCTTTTATTCTTAAAGTATGTTTATATGATAACAGTGCAGTAAAATAATTTTTCTTTGGTTTTTCCTTTTAGATCTACTTTCATTATTTTACTTCCAACCATATTATATTCATTTGTCTTGGTTGTGTCTCTTTTAAACCCTTCTATTTATTGAGCTTATTGATATATATGAATTAATTTCTACTGTAGTATTTTATACTTTCTATTTGTCCTGCTTTGTCTATGCTCCTTTTGTATTTCTCCTGTTCTTCCTCTTTATGGATTGACTGAATTTTTAATATCATTTTTTATGCATTGGTGTAAAATGACCCACACTATGTTTATAGAGTATTACCTGAGAAATACTAGTACACAAATCTTACTTTAATCATGCCCAAGGTAAATCAACGACTGGACCTTCCTCTTGAATAATCCAAAGACATGAAAGGCCTTCTCTCTAAGTATTCTCTTCATCTGACATTGTTTTCTACTATATTAGCTTCATCTGTGTTTTAACATCACAAAGGACATATAATCATTGTTATACATATTATTGATACCAGTTTTGCTGCTCCAATTCATTTGTTTAACATGCCTTCCTACTCTCAGAAATTCCTTTCCCAATTATATTACTTCTTAAAATACAGTTTTTATTAATATGTAGGTGATAAAAATATCAATAGTTTTTGGAATTATATATATTTGGCACTTATCCTTTAGTGATAATGAAAGATCGTTGATGGTTATTTCCTCTCAACACTTTGAAAATAATTTCCATTGGTTTTGAAGGAAACTTTTTTTCTTTTTGGAAACTTTGAGCTCTTTTTTGTCTTTGGTGATCTTTGGTGTTACTGTGGCAGGTCTCCTTAAAAGGTTCTATTCTCCTTATTCTACTTAATACTTTTCATATGTTTTGACTCTGAGTATTCATAATTTTCACCAAGTATTGAAATGTTTTTAGGCATTATCACATTGAGTATATATCCCCTTTATTTTTTATTCAATTATTTTTTTTTTTAAAGATTTTATTTATTTATTTGAGAGAGAGAATGAGATAGAGCATGAGAGTGGGGAGGGTCAGAGGGAGAAGCAGACTCCCTGCTGAGCAGGGAGCCCGATGCGGGACTCGATCCGGGGACTCCAGGATCATGACCTGAGCCGAAGGCAGTCGCTTAACCAACTGAGCCACCCAAGCGCCCTATTCAATTATTTTTAATTCCTATTTGATTTTTGTTGCATTTCATGTTATGCCATTAGTTTATTAATATCTTTTCATATTTTTTTTTACCTCTTAGTCTTTCTATATTGTATTCTAGTTGATTTCTTCAGATCTCTTTTCCAGAGCACAGATTTTCTTTAGCTTTAGTCTAAATGGCTGTTTATCGGATCCATTGAATTTTACTGTATTGATTTTTTTTTTTTATTTTACAGGATTTCTATTTTTTTTTTAAATGTGCCTAACTATTTTTTTAGTATGTTTGCTTTCTTGCTCATTTAAAATACATATTTTCTTTTTTATTAAACATGTAAAGCATATGATTTTATATTCAAGATCCAGGAATTCTATGATTTGCAGTCGTGGAAAATGGGAATCTACTTTTATTTAATTGTTTTTCCCAATTCTTCTTTATGGTGACTTGTTTCCTTAGTTATTTTGTAATTTTGGATTGTGGATTCAGGTTTGGCTGAGCTTATCTTTGGGAATATCGAGGCTTGTTTTGAGGGTATATTTCTTCAGGAAGAATTTGAGTTTCTTTCTGTCAGTTATACAAAAACTCTACCAATCCAGGATCAATTCAGTTTAATTTAATGTTCCTCTTGAAGTATCTAACATCAACATCCAGGTAGGATATATTAGAAGCTAGCATCTGCGTGAAAGCAAGCCTGGGGTAATAAATTTTCAGAGAAGTTTTTCTCAGATAGAAAAAGTAAATCTCCTTTTGCTCATGAGTGATATTTTATCCAATATCCTCTTTTCCTAAAGGGGTAACCTTTCAAGGGTCCTGGCTTCATGCAGAAGTGTACATCACAAGTCCTCAAATAATGGGGACCAAGGACTTACCTCCTGATCCTAAGCAGTCATGAAATCCAGAGCTCTAAATTTCTATCAGCAAGCACCCTGGTCACTGTGACTTGAGAGCCTATTTATTATTCTGTTGTTAGGGTATATATTTTTGGTTCATGTGGAGTTTTCTTTCTGTTTTGTAAGCAACACATACACATTTACAATATATATTGTAATGTTTTATTTAGAGTTTCTAGATGTTTTGTTGTAGGAAGATTTTACAGACTATCTAATCTGGCCTGCACACTTTCCTCTACTTTTTTCAAATGCATTATCTAATTTATTCTTAGTGACTAGAGGCTGTACTGTTGCTAAATGGCTTTTTCCCTTTCTATAAATATTCCAGTCTGATTTGATTGTGAGTTTCTCTGAGGAAAAGAATAAACTAACCTTTTCTATTGCTCCAAATAAAACAATAATTATGTGAACAGGAGATTTAGCTTATATTCTTTATTTAGAACACCGTCAACAACATATACATTTTACTCAGAAAAGTGAAATATACATACATATATATAAATGAATATTTCTATATATGTACTGATAAAAGCAGAAAAGGTCTATATATTCCCTAAACGGAGGTACCTCTCCTGCTAGCAAGGCCTTAGGCAAATATAAAAATGAGGCAAGTTATATTCTTCCAAAGTTGCCTACCTCTGTCATTTCATAAAACCTACTTCATATGTTCTACTTTTGTCACATACCCTCTTATTATTAGATTATTCTTATGATGGAGAAAATATTATTTTATTATATGTTAAACTGTAAGCTATATATCTTTGCTTTTGATCTGTGTTGATTGGAGTTATGTCAAATCCATTTCTACTATTCTATTTCTATTACTTAGTTGCTAAGTTATAACGTCTCTTAGAGGCAAACAAAATTGAAAGTCATCATGGTGCTACTGAAATCTGATTGGTTAATTATAATAAGGTTTATTTTCTTGTGAGTTATTATATGACACTCTGTATTTCAAAATATTCTGCCAATCAGATATTACAGAAACTTATCACTGAAAAAGGACTGAAAATTTGCAAATTTGATATTATTCTATTACATAAATGATCATCAATTTAATAAGACATTTTCAAGTGAAATCATGTCAAATCAAACTAAACAAAAACAGAACACAATATAATGATAAACAACAAACACTACCACATTACATATGCATATCTCAGTTTCAGAAATGTTAAAATCTGAACACATGTTTCAAAATTCAGGAAATAGAGTACATGATTCCCATGGTACACCACTGTATGAGAAAATCAGAGATATGTTCCCATCCAGAGCTAGTGTTCTATAGCCTAGAGTTAAAATGGGAGGGTTTTAATCTTTGTGGAGTGAGATTTTACACATGTGACACTGTAGGGTAGGTTTACGTACTTTAATTCTGGTGACTAGTTGTAGTGCATGGAGTTATTGTTTGCACAGGGTTTTGAGCTGAGGCCAGGCTCAGGAAAGAAGCGTAGGTTGGTCATAGATGCAGAACAGAGGAATGGTGGCATGAATGCTACAGGTTTTCACCCGTGTCCCCATGAATTGACTTGATTTACCTTATGTTAGATATAATCCTTGTACATCTACATGCCCAGCTGAACAGTGAGGATCAGGCTGGTCTTCCATATAAAAAGATAGCTAGGTGTCCTTATTTCTGTGCTGAAACCATTCTAGCCCTCCCCAAGATTTACCTAAGGCATCCAACTACATTTCATGGCAAACAGTGGAACATGTGTGTTAGTAATAGAATAGAAAGTGCATTGCAATTGAGTATGGACCATGCTTACCACTAGGTAGTAATCTCAATTGAATTCAGGGAAGAAGGACTTGCTTCCCTGCCTATTCCTCTACCTTCCTAAACCCCAAAGAGAAAATCAAACTTAATGCTTGTGATTAATATTAATGAGGGCTAGGCCATAATTTTATGAGGTTGGCTGTGACATGGCTCCTTTCTAAAAAGGTGAAACTACTAAAGTAACTTAAATCAATATTGATCCTAAGTAGAAACTAAATTGAAGCTTATATGCTATTGGGAAAAATAATTAAAAATCAGATTAATTTTATGCCTTTGGAAAAGACATAAATCTCTTGTACTTCTCCAGCTGCTGTGAGACAATGACATGTGGGAAGATATAAATCAAGAAGAAACAATACTAGCCAGTGCAATTTCATTTAATGTAACAGAAACAAAAATGACGAAGAGTATTGATTTTGGCAAATTACATAGCCTCTTATAGACTATTACCTGTGAATCTCTTAAAATTTTATGCTAAACTAGAGGAGAAAGATTTAGTTCACTTATTCAAAAATTATTTAGTACCTATAATATGGCAGGCAATGTGCCAGTCTCTGGAAACATGTAGATGATTAAAAAACAATTTTAACCTAAAACAGTTTATAGATTAGCAGATGAGACAGATGGGGGAAACTATTATTAAAGCAAAGTAATGATGGAAGTATGGGGGTTCCCTTTACAAATTAAAGAGTGCTCAGGTAAGCCTGGGGGAGCCAGGGAAACTTTATAGCACAGGCTTTGATCAAAGGACACATAAAATTAAAAAGCAACTCAGTTTAAATGGGTTTAAAAGAAATAAATATAAAACTTTCAACATTATATAAATGAACACTAGGGAACTTAAGTTGACAGTGTCCTCATTCATACATGTGGGGGTGGGAGACAAAAATAGAAATAAAACTTAGGAGAAGGGAAAGTAGAGATGGAAAGAGAAGTTCTAAAACAATATATTTAGTGGGGAGTGGATCTGGGCTACACGCCTGCCTCTCAGAGTTGAGAGTGGGCTGTTATCATTACCACTTTTACTCATGGATCTGCACGAAGTTAGTGTCCCCATTGTACCTATTGATGAACAGTCTTGGTCTTGTCTTTTTTTCTGCATAACAAATAGAACTTATACTCTTTTTTTTTTTTTTTTTTAAGAGAGAGAGAGTGTGGGGATGAGGAGGGGCAGACGGAGACGGGGAGAGAGAGAATCTCAAACAGACTCCCTGCTGACCGCAGAGCCCAGTAGGGCTCTATCTCAGGACTCTGAGACCATGACCTGAACTGAAATCAAGAGTCAGATGCTTAACTGGCTGAGCCACCCAGGTGCCCCTCTCATTCTCTTAATTATAAATTGCAGGATATTTGGAATTCTTAGGCTTGCTCTTAAGGTTCTCCATTATTTGGCACAGAATTGCAACTCTTACTTCTTTCCTCTCTGAAGCTCTACTCCAGACAAATGGGTCTCCTCATGATCATTTGTGCATGTCTTTGCTTATTTAGGGCTTATGTCAATGTCCCGCCCAGGAAGTCTTTTTGAGGATTTTGCTATTCTCAGTACCCACGTGTTAGACTTTTTGCTCCAGATGAGTAATTCAGACTATTTTAATTAAAGAGGACTTTATAAGAGTGCATGGACAAGTAAGGGAGACAGGAAGAAATCCCAGTGGATTCAGAACCAGAACTCACTGATACTGAGACTTTCAGGAGATAACAGCAGCAACTCCTAGCCTGGAAGAAGCTCAGATAACAATGCAGTGATTATGTTGGTTTGTCTCCTTAGAAGTAGGTGTCCCTAATTTAATGCCCCACTATTGTCCTGACTCTACTTCTTCTTGATTCTATATTCTTTTTTTCTCAACATCATTTCTCTGATTCCTGGATTTTCTGACTCCCTATTTCTGCTATCTCTCCCTTTATCTCCTATTGGTGTCACTGTTTTATATACTGACTCTCTCTTTATATTACAATATAACTCCCTGAGAAAGAAGATTGGACTCAATTCATAAACTCACCATCAAGACTATAGTAATTTGGGGTACTCTTCTAGGCCCTGTAAGACTTTGAATCAAATACCTAGTTTTTAAAATATCCATGGTCAAGGTAATGAGATTATGGTAATAAGTAAAATGCCCAACATAAGGAAATATCTACCACAGGAGAGACTCGAGAATGGCAAGCATTTAGACTTCTGTCTAAATTTCCAAGTGTATATCACTTATATGGCAAATGAATCACAAAGTGTTTTGTGACATCAAACCTCTTCTTGATTATAGATCAAATTTTTATTACTACTTCATTTTTTATAAGTTTAGGTCTTGTCTCTCAAACTAGAAAATGAGATCTTTGAGAGCAGGGAATTTAAAAATTACATATATATGTTAAAATGTTTTAAAATTATATATATATATATTTTATTTAAAAAATTTAATCACCACTATACATGAGATCCCCAGGACTTATTCATCTTATAGCTGGAAGTCTGTACCCTTTGACTAAAATCTCCCCCATTTTCCCCAGTTTCAAGCCTCTAGCAACCACCATTCTGTTCTCTATTTCTATGAATTCACTTTTTGAGTTTCCACATATAAATGAGATCATACGGTATTTGTCTTTCTCTGCCTGTCTTATTTCACTTAGCATAATGCCCTCAAGTTCTATTCATATTCATATTATTGCAAAAGGCAGGATTTTATGGCTGAATAATATTTATATATATTCATATATATATGAACTCATATGTATAATATACATATGAATATATATATCTCCATTAATCAATGGACAGTTAAGTTGTTTGTGTGCCTTAGCTATTGTGAATAATGCTGCAATGAACATGAGGTGCAGATACCTCTTTGAGGTAGTGATTTCATTTTCTTCAGATATATACCCAGAAGGGGAATTGCTATATTATATGGTAGTCCTATTTTTAATTTTTTGAAGAACCTCTGTATTGTTTTCCATAATGGCTGTGCCAGTTTACATTCCCACCAGCAGCGCACAAGCCTTTCCTCTTCTCTACAGTCTCACCAGCAGTTGTGTAATTTGATAACAGCCATTCTAACAGGTGTAAAGTGATATCTCATTGTGGTTTTTATTTGAATTTGCCTAATAATTGATGATGTTGAACCTCCTTTCATATACTTCTTGGCTATTTGTATGTCCTCTTTTGGGAAATGTCTATTCAGGTCTTCTGCCCCTTTTTAAATTGGATTTTTTTTTCACTATTGAGTTGTGCATATATTGAATTCTTTCTATATTTTGGATATTAACCCCTTATCAGATAGATGATTTGCAAATATATTCTCTCACTCTATAGGTTGCGAATTGCTTATATCATCTTTGTATGGTAACTTACATCAAAGATGTTTAATAAGTGTTTCTTCATTTAAATATACAACTGAATCTATTTTTCTAGAACATGTTTAAAGTGATTAATTGTTCATGTAAGTTATTTCACTTTCCTGTAATAACAAGCTACTCAAAATAGAAATCACTATTATTACCATATTGATAGTAATAATGATAATCAAGATTAATCAAATGATCTCTATTTTGTAAAACACTTCATTAAATATTTCTGAACAATTTCATTTTTAATTTTCACAGAGACTTTATGAATGTCAAGAACTATGAATAAAATTGAGATTTTATTCTAGTTACAAGCCAACAAGTTGGCCTTCCATAGTTTCATGAATACTGGTCATAAATATGACATTCTTGGCTCAGACACAAAGGACAGCGTATTAGTGAAAGCAATCGCAGTTTCCAGAGTAAAATCACTTGTGCCAGCTCCTTGTTCCTCGGAGCACCACAACAAAGACCATGTGACATCTTTACAATCACTGGATAGCGTTCCAGGAGAAGAACCCCAAGTTTCAGAAACAACAAACTTGTATAAGGAAGCTGATAGCAAAACTGTCCAACTTTCGGGCGCCTGGGTGGCTCAGTTGGTTAAGCGACTGCCTTCGGCTCAGGTCATGATCCTGGAGTCCCTGGATCGAGTCCCGCATCGGGCTCCCTGCTCGGCGGGGAGTCTGCTTCTCCCTCTGACCCTCCCCCCTCTCATGTACTCGCTCTCTCTCATTCTCTCTCTCTCAAATAAATAAATAAAATCTTTAAAAAAAAAAAAAAACTGTCCAACTTTCGCTCTAGAGAGACATTATTTTTATTGTCCAGGAGCACAAATAAATTTTCCATCTTTTGGGTGCCTGGGTGGCTCAGTCGTTAAGCGTCTGCCTTCGGCTCAGGTCATGATCCCAGGGTCCTGGGATCGAGTCCCACATCAGGTTCCCTGCTTGGCAGGAAGCCTGCTTCTCCCTCTCCCACTCCCCCTGCTTGTGTTCCTGCTCTAGCTATCTCTCTCTCTGTCAAATAAATAAATAAAATCTTTAAAAAAAAAAAAAAATTTTCCATCTTTTCCAGAGAAAGGCACCATCTTTTAACTTCCAGTGTAGTTTGGTGTACAGACATTCTTGGAAAGGTAATCCAGAACAAAAGCTACCAGTGCTCCCACTCAAAAGATATGCGGAAATAGGAGAGACCCATGATGGATTATCTTCCAAGATGAGATAGATCATTTTAAGCCCTATTTTATGAATAAAGAAACTGTATTTCAGACAATTTAAGAAGCATGTCTCCTAGGTGGCGCCTGGGTGGCTCAGTCGTTAAGCGTCTGCCTTCGGCTCAGGTCATGATCCCAGAGTCCTGGGATCGAGCCCCGCATCGGGCTCCCTGCTCTGTGGGAAGCCTGCTTCTCCCTCTCCCACTCCCCCTGCTTGTGTTCTCTCTCTCGCTGTGTATCTCTCTCTGTCAAATAAATAAACAAAATCTTTAAAAAAAAAAAGAAAAAAGAAGCATGTCTCCTATCAAGCAGCTTGTAAATAGTGAGACATAATATGACTCCATGTCCTGTGACTCCAGGTCATTTCACTTGACCGTACTGCCCCTTAGATCCTTAAGTACCCGTGGCTAACGAAGATGCTAGGAGCCTACCCCCAGTCTCCTTCTCAATCATATAGCACATGTTTAGGAGTCAGAAATTGTTTCTGTATTAGCTGTAGGCCCAGTCATCAAGAATTTACTGCTTTTGATTGTTTGGGGTTGTTTCTAAGTGTCAGTGTTATACCCTAAACAAATGAGTAAGATCATTTCATGTAGCCAACATAAACAGAGACCTAAATAAACCTTCTCATGTCCACGTAACAATAAAGCATTTGGCCTTTGTTGTTAAAAGCACAGTGGTTTTCTTGAAATCATTTTTCTTTAAAGGCAGACATTGACTTTATTCCAGTTAGAACTGAAGGTTACAAGTGTTAATCCATCGATGTCACAGGATCCAGGGTTCACACTGGGGAGGACTTTTGACAAATGTATTTGTAGTAATTTTTCATGTAAAATAGAGCAGAATGTTTTTAGAGAGAAAAATGTGCCTGGATTATTTCAGCAACATAATCGACTGTTTTTATGTGTGTCATGGCATTTCTTAAAACTTTGGCTGGGATTGTGGCATTTCACATCACAGAAAAGGAAATAAAGCTGTATTGTAGTTTGCTTACATCAGTACCTAGGAAAAAAAAAATTCCAATTTCAAAGGAGCAAGAGTTTTTCCTTGTGGAAAGCAGGGGTCTGTGTAGCATTTTCATTTCCTGTCTCTTTGACTTCCAGTGCTCCCCTTCAAAAAGTTCTGAGTACAGAAAGCAGAACTTGCCTCCAGCATAAAACCAGAGCCCACTTTTATTATTGTTGTTGTTTCAGGGCTCCTGGATCTCATGCTGAACTTTAAAATCCTATTCGCAGTTCAGCTGCCAGCACGCTGTGAGCAGAGCAGTGAAAAGTGGAAGAAATAACAGGCTTCACCATGCAATCAGTAGTTCCCTACTGAAACCATATGTCATGCATCGAATCCATGAGACTTGAAAAGTCTTGAAAAACTGCAAAGCCGCTATGGGAATAGCGTTCTATTATATGTTCCTAATGGGAATTAGTGATGGGCAAGTGCCTGTCAGAGGCGTTAGAAAAGTAGAAATAAGTGAGCAAAAGAACAACTGTCATTGGCCAGGGGAAGTGATCAAAATAATTGTCCACTATGGATTCAATCACTAAGTGATTATAAGTTCTGTCTGTGAAATGCCTCTTGACCCCAGCAATCCAATTCTAAGTGTCTAGTGATAAAGAAGTGACAAATATCTTTCTAATAATGTAGTTCCATGTCTGTCATAGTAACAGTAAAATAATTGTCATAACCACTATAATGACATTCTTCCTCTCTCACCAACTTCTATTATTAAAATGTAATATATCATGGTAGGTACATACAAGGGCTTGGGAATCAAGGAGAACCAGAATCAAATCCTTACTCAGTTTCTTCTAGTTATGTGATCTTGGAAAATGTTTTATTTCCTGGAGCCACAATTGCTCTTCTGTAAAATGGGAATAAAGGTACTTACCTTAATTATGTACAGCATTATATGGCATCAGGCATACAGAAATATTCAGTAAACGGTGCTATTAGTAATTATAGGAAAAAGCACAACTATTATCTTTTAAAGTTGCAAATGGAATTTTTCTCAAAGGAATGAAAAAAATCTATATATTTGAGATATTTACACTTAGTATTTTGAGTGTTCAGTAAAATATTAGAACTTGTCCAGTGATATTTTGTTTGTGACAGAAAAATACGTAATCCCTTACCTCATCTGAAACCAGCTTAAATTCATGCTAACTTGTATGGATTGAATAGAATTTTTTTAGCTATAAGTGACCCTAATATTTGTCTTTCTTTTACTTTTTAGGACATCTTTAAAAGGTGTGGAGGACATGAAATTTCTGTAAATTTTTAATTTTGAAAATAATGGTCATGATAGTACAGTATGTACTGAGAATTATCTTTTATCAATGATAATTTATAAATAATCAGATTTTATTTCCTATTATGGATAAGACTGAAAGTAAAATAAAAATGTGTAATTGTAGTTAAAATAATAATTGATTTGAATTATACATTTACTATAAGTATATAAAGTTCACTTATTCCTGTGTTTTATAGAAACGCATATAAAACAAACAAGTATTCATAATATACACCTACTCATACATTTGGATTTTTGTGAAACTGAAACTACACTTCAGGCAATTTAAACCTGTAATTGGATTGTGTTTAAAAGAGTTATTTTGAAAAATCCATTATTGGGATTTTAGAACCCATTTTCTCTTTGAAATAATGCTATAAATTTTAGTGAAACTCCCTGACCAGCTCTGAAAAGTCTTTTAACCTATCATGTTCCTAAAATATTGTGTTAGCTGAGCCATTCTGAATATATCTGACCATTATATAACAATTTGGGATAGGAAAATAACTCCTAATTCTTTGCTTTAGACACAGAAACATAGATATGTGTGTGTGTGTGTGTATCTTAATTCTTTCCAAATTAAGGAGAATCAGAATCAAATCCTTACTCTGTTTCTTCTAGTTTTACATATATAATATGTATATGTGTGTGTGTGTATATATATATATATATATATATATCTCAATTCTTTCCAAATGAATTTGTAATTATGTGTAGAAGACAACAAAATTCAGTCACCTCTTTTGAGTTAACCTTCAGGGCTTCATAGCCGGTCAACATTGTTTCTGCCAATCATTCATTAGAAAGCAGCATAGATTCACTAAGAAGACCATGTCAAGTCAAATCCAATCCTGTTTTACATATGCTCGCTTGGTGCACAGAAGGATGGCATGAGTATCATGTTATTTCAAGAAGTATTTGGAAACCTATTCTATCTCATCCTAGTGAATAAGATAGTAAGGTGTGACCTGGATGAGAGACCAATGAGATGGAGTCATAGAATTTGAACAGTGTAATAAGTGGTAATTAGTGGTTTGGTTTCTGTCTGGGTATTATGCCAACTCCCAGTACTTTTCAAGAGTTGTGTCAGTGAGTTGGGTGAAACACATAGTACCTACTTTGTAGATTAAAAAAAAAAAAAGGTTAGAAAAGATGTCTGACAAAATTCACATTCCAAACCATCTTAGAAATAAATGAAAAATGATGACTTTTAACTAGAATAAATGTAAATGTCTTCATGTAGATTCAGTAAATACTTTGTATATGTTCTAATTGTAGCCAAATGATTAGGCTTGGTGGCATTACAGGTGAAAAAGTATGATGGTTTTAGCTGATCAGTTATTATGGGATCAATACTGTTCCAGACTGGGCTGCACCTCCCTTCTCTAGACCTACAGCACCTTAGGCATGTGTCTGTAATAGCTGCTTGGACCATAAGCTACTTGGACCATTGGACCATAAGCTACTTAAGGAAGACATTGTTTTGTTTTGTTTTTTTTACTTTATTATGTTATGTTAATCACCATACATCAAGACCTGTACCTCTGAAACAAATAATATATTATATGTTAAAAAAAAAAAGAAGAGGATAGTAGGAAGGGAAAAATGAAGGGGGGGAAATCGGAGGGGGAGATGAACCATGAGAGACTATGGAATCTGAGAAACAAATTGAGGGTTCTGGAGGGGAGGAGGGGGGATGGGTTAGCCTGGTGATGGGTATTAAAGATGCCACATACCGCATGGAGCAGTGGGTGTTACACCCACAAACAATGAATCATGGAACACTACATCAAAAACTAAGGAAGACATTGTGTTTTATTTATTTTTTGTAACCACAGCACTTTGTCCAATATATGGTAGGCTCTCAGGAAATATCTGTAATGAGTGAACTGAATTTACAATGTGGCTAATAAAATGGTAAGCACAGTCTTAGGTCACTTTAACAGATTTATAATGCCCAGATAATGAAAAATTATGATCCAATAAATTTATCACTGACGGTATCTAGAATATTTAGTTCTGGGCAAAGCAATTAAAAATAGAATTCACCAAATACACATTAAAAGTACAAAGATCAGGATGGCAAGGAAGCTAAAATTATATTTTATGAGAAGGAAGAAATAAAAAGATGCTGATAACAAGAAAAATGTTTTCAAATATTTTAAGGATTCTCTCATGAAGCAGATAGAAAAATTGATGTAGTCTCCAGAGGCCAGAATAGCCCAATGAGCACATGAGTGACCCCCTGTGGCCTCACAAGGGAGCGTGGGAGTGAATGCAATGTTCTACAGATAAAATGTCTGGCTTCAGAGGCAGTCAGTTTTTGTTTATTGGAAGTATTTAAGCGGATAACACCTGTCAAGATACGGCAGGGAGAATTTCTCAGTGTGTATGGGATCTCAAAGTCTCTTTAAGCTCCGGCTACCTGTTCTTTATATCTGCAGTTGCTCTCAGCAAGAGCCATGCCTTCTTTAAAATGTTGGATATTCAGGAACTGTGGTTGACTGAAAGAAATGGATTGCCTTCAGGAACAATTTTCTGCCAGTGAAAGAATTTCAAGCTCATTCCTAATACGTTTTTCTTCTCTTTCTTCTCTTCTTGCTCGTCTCAACCTCTTCCTCCTCCTCCTTGCTATATTGAATGTCCTTCTGCTTTTGCTTCTGCTTCTTCCTCGCCTTCCCCCTTCTCCTTCTTTTTTTTCTCCTCCTCCTATCCCTCTCCTTTTCTTCTTCTTGATAAATATTGGTTGTAAAGAGGAATAATACCTGGAGCTTTCTTTCAGGGAGATAGTTTTAAATATTAGTTCCATTAGATCATGTTTTATGTTATTTTTCTATTAGTATTCATATGTTGTGAGACAAGCTATTTAATTAAAATGTTTAATTTGTCATAGCCTTCATGTTGAAAGTGTTGGTGTTTCTAAGAGAAAAGTAGCTTCATTTGGAGGTTATGATGCATACCTATAAAAGCCCAGGGTATTGTAGAAAATATTCATAATAAAAGAAAAAGGAATGGTGAGTCACAAAATGTTATGTGTGTGCTTGAAATATATTAAAATGATATTGATGAAATTGTGAGAGCATTGAAATCTGTGTGAATGAAACCACCAGATTTGATGTTTCTGATCCATTCAGATGGCTATGAAATGATAAAGTAAGCTATTTTTTGTTCTGTTCAATATGATAGATTTCAAGACGGTATATAGTTGTATATATATATGGTATATAACATGGCAGCCAACAGACACACGTGATTATTGAGCTCTTGAAATGTAGCTAATCTAAATTGAGATGTACTCTAAGTATAAAATACAGAGTTTCAAAGAGTCTGTGCTAAAAAAAGGAATATGAGATATCTTATTATTACTTTAAAGTATTGATTATACATTGAAATGATAATACTTTGGATCCATTCAGTTAAAGAATACATATTATTAAAATTATTTTCACCTGTTTCTTTTTATTTTTTTAATCTGGCTACTAAAAATGTTTAAAATTATATATGTGGCTTGGATTTATGGCTCACATTATATTTCTACCATATAATCCTGATCTATGATGAACTAAAAATTTCCACAGAATCTTAGTTTTGGAACTAGATGGGAACTTAATTTGATCATCCATAAAATGATTATTCTGAGATATTGAAATAAAATGGGTTTCTAAAGTGGGAATAGGATCAGTCTACATTTACCTATACAGAGTTCTTTTGAGCGCACATTAAGTATGTGTGCAAATCTTTTGAATGCACGTAGGAATGACCTCTAACTCCTCATAATTCTTAAATATTATATGCTTGCTCAATGATGTCCAAGTTCTGTTTGTTGGTTGCAATCATTTAAATTTGGATTCTATTATAATCTGACAATGCAGGGGTGAGCTCACCATGTTCACATTTCATGAGGACAATATAAATGTACTATTCTCTTTTTCTCCCCTATGAAGATTATTTCCATAGGAAGTCACAAACATAATGTGTGTCAGCTCCAACTCAAGAGGCCTTGTTCTGTTTATTATCAACTCTCTTTTCCTAAATTGTCCTCCAAACAGAAAACAGCAGAAATGTATATTGGCACCAGGGACCTTCCGCTCAGCTATTGGCAATCAGGTCCTACAACAGAGGATGACATTAAACAGAAACTGCCAAAAGCAAGTATCTAAGGCATGCAGACAATTTCTACCAAGCAGAGCCTCAACTTTTCAGAATGGTGGTTACAGTTCTATGCTCTCTTATCTTCAGTCTTTATTTCCCTATTCCCCTCCCAAAGAGTTCTTTCATAGCTTGAGTACAAATTGTAAATATTTCATGATATTTGATTTCATCTAAAGTACGTGGGAACAAAAGTTTGAATGAGATCCTGAGGGCCTAGATTTCTTTTTTTTTTTTTTAAATAGCAACAGTAAAACAATAATAGAGGCATTCTGCCACCTTAGGAAACAGCCTAGAGGAAATAGGACGAGGAAGATCATTTTACCAGTTACACACCAGGCCCAAAAGGAATGGCAACTTCATAAATTATTCTGTGGGTATTGCTGAAGTAATTCTTCAGAGTAGACATTCTAGTGAGTCTACAGTTTGTACAGACAAAGGAAATTGAGAGTTGGGACAAATACCTGAATATTTTAAACCTCTTGGAAGCTTATGCTAAATTCTAGAAAATTTTTTTTTCTGTAATTCAATAACTATATTGTCTATATGTGAGATCTGCAAATAAAATTTTCTGCATAAAAGATACATTCTCCACTTTACTTGGTTTACATACAAGGTATAAGAAATTGCCTCAAGCATATTAACTCCTGCCAAACAGTAATTGGACAGACTAAATGAGGACATAATAAAGAGTAAATAGTACCCCTAAAACCCTGAAAATCATTGTTTGACCAAATCATTTTATTATTTGTAATTAATCTAATTTTAAAAAGGCAGTGGTTGCTTGATCAATTTAATGTATATCTGTGTGTGTGCAAATAAAACCTTTCTCTCAATTTGTTCAAAATATAAATAATACTATTGACACAGTTAAAAAACTTGGTCCATGTAGTTTTCAAACAGGTGTACTTTATCCTCAGGCATTTCCTATAGAGCTTAGGGGAAGTGGATATGTTCCAAATCTGTTTTGCTTTTTCTCTAATTCTATTGTGTAAATTTGCAGGAAAGATAGGTGATATCTCTTTTTATAGATAAAGTATTTAAACAGAATAGCCTATCTATTATTGAAAAATTACTACATTCCTCTCAGTAAGTTATTCTGATCCTCTGGAATACTTCGTACTGTAAAGTGTATTTTAACTGAAGGGTACTGTTTAAAGCCACAAAAAGCCCCTTATAAAAACACACACCAAAATGAAAAATCATTTGTTTTACTGCTAGCAATTATGCTATGCGCCTAGATAATCAAGTTTACTTCTTTTTTTTTGGCACAGAGATATTCTCAGACTCCCTTAAGACGGGATTAGGTCATGTGACTACATTCTAGCCACTGTAATATCGGTGGAAATGAAATTTGCCCCTTCTAGACCTGGTTCCTTAAAACCTCCATGCAATGTCCAACGTGGTGTCTATTCTCTCAACTCTTAGCTGCAACATTCAAAAGGACATTAGGAAACCCTACTGGATTGCAAAGCCACCATATGGAAGGGAGCTCTGTCCCTGAATCATTGTGTTGTCAGACACTATATTTGGACTGGGATATGAGTAAGAAAAAGACATTTATTATGTTCTTTGTTATGATGGTTAGTCTATCCTAACCAATATATCTTGTTTACAAAAAATATACTGATTATAGATTCCTTGCTACTTGGCATCTAGAGCTGTCAAGTAATCACTCAGTGGGGACACTAAAAGACCATTGGAAAAACTCAGAACTTTATGTCTAGTTTTATGAAGGTGATTCCTTAAAGAGCAAGGTAGAAAATAGCCCATCATGTGCATGAACAATATAGAAATACAAATAGAAAATTATATATATGAGTATTTTGCTAAAACATGTATAATTTTTAATTTGATGCAGTCCCATGTATTTTTGTTGCCTTTGATTTTGGTATCAAATCCCCCCCCCCAAAAAAAAATAATCATTGCCTAGACCAATGTCAAGAAGCTTACACTTATTTCTTCTTCTAGGAGTATCAAGTTTCAGTCTTACATTCAAGTTTTAATCTATTGTGAGTTAATTTTTGTATGTGGCATAAAATAGGGGTCCAATTTCATTCTTTGGCATATGGCTATCCAACACCATTTTTTTAAATAGACTATTCTTTCCCCATTGTATATTCTTGCCTCCCTTGTCATAAATTGACTATATATGCATGGGATGTCTATTCTGTTCCATTGATCTATGTGTCTGTTTTAATGCCAATACCGCACTGTTTTGATTACTATAGCTTTGCAATATAGTTGGAAATCAGGAAGTGTGGGCACCCTAGTAAGAACACCCCTACTGGACAGAAATTCCTCAACACAAATTATAAAACACACAAGGAGAATTTGAAATGTCTATTTTTAGCAACATTGAAAACCAGTCAACAAACACAGCAAGTACATATTGTTAGACTCAAGGAAATAGATAATATACAACAATAAGAATGGATTTATTCTTATAAATGTGCATGTTAAATCCTCCAAGAAATCAAGGCCTGTTAGCAGTTAGGAAACAAAATCAGAAGATCGTGAACAGGATATGAAAATGTACCAGTTCTGCATTAAAAATAAAAAATATAGTCAACAGAAAAAAAATCCAGTAGATGGAAAAATATTAATATTGATTCAGATGAAGAAGAACTGAATAAATTGGGAGATAGAAGAAAATCTCTGAGAATGAAGTGTAGAGAGAAAAAGAGATGGAATAAAACAGAAGTTTAAAAATGTGGAGAAGAGAATAAGAAAAAAACCCTGTGGATTTAGAAAAGGGAAAAAATAAGGAAAGTGCTATGATCAAAGAACTAATCACTGAGAGTCTTTCTAGAACATAAAAGATATTAAATTTAGATTGAAGTAGCCCTACTATGTCCCAAGGGATGAGTAAGAGTAAATCCATTTATTAGAGGAAAAAAGGCAGATAAAAAAACATAAAACTTACTAGAGAGGAAAAACAAACAGCTTGAAGGCAAATGGAAACTAGATTTATGAAAGCCTTGACATCAGTGACATAAGCCAGTAGACGAGTGAAGAAATGTGTTCAGGATACTGAAATTGATGCATAATAACCAGAATTATACATGCAAAGATAATCTAAGTCCCTCGGGAAATTCTCAAGGCTTTCCCATTAAAATAAAAAACAATAGAATATCTTTTATCACCACTGTCATTCTAAATTTATTTTTATCCTCTAGTCCAGGAGTTTGTAAACTTTTTCTGTATAGAGGCAGCTAGTAAATATTTTAGATTTTGTGGCCCATAAAGTCTCTGTCTCCACTACTCAACACTACTATGATAACACTAATGTATTCATAGACAATATGTACATAAATGGATGCAGTTGTGTTCTAATAAAACTTTATTTATAAAGGCAGGTGGGAAGCTGGATTTAGTCAGTTTACTTATTTAGTTCATAAATGATTACAAAGTGTAAATTGTATGGAGAAACCCCCATTCATTACAGAAACAAAAATGTTAAAATATCCCAAACTAAACATGAAATATCTAGGATTGCTATCAAGAAAATGACCAAATTCATCTAAGAAATTTAAGAATTGGATATATACACAGAGGTACAATATTCCTGTATGGGAAGACTGAAGATTCATTCATTCATTCATTCATTCACTCACTCACTCACTCATTCTTTATCCCTCTATCTAGCAATATATCTCCCTTTCAAATAGTAACAGTACTTACTGGGATTCAGGCACTCTGCTATATTTTGGAAATAAGACAATTGACAAGGCCTCTGTTCTTGTGGAACTTATATTGTATCCAAAAGAAATTTTATCGAATTAGTTACACAAGAAATATAAAATTACAGCTGTGATAAGAGCCTCGTGTATGAGGTGCTTGATACCATTAAGTTGTATAATGGAGGAAGGGATTGCCTAGTAGGTGAGATCAAGGAAGGTGTTTTTTGAGAAAGTGATTATTGAGCTGGGGCTGAAGGGTAAGTGTGAATTTACTATGTGAAGAAGGAAGAGAAGAGTTTGTTCCCTTAATAATATCGTGTGAAATTTTTGCAGCAAAGAGCATGGGCAGGATAAGGGTTTGAGAGCAGCAAACCTGTGGCAGACAGAGAGGGAGGGAAAAATTGAGGTTAAATGAGAGGTAGGTTAGGGCCAAACGACTGTAGAGCACGGAGGGCATGTATGGATATTTCTCTTTATCCTAAGAACAGTGAGAAACCATCACAGTATGTTCAACATGGACTGTACATGTTTGGATTTGTATTTCAAAGACAGGACTCTGGAAAAAAAATCACTCTGGCTTCTTTGTGAAGGAAAAACTGGACAGGAACCCTAAAGGATGCAAGTACAGGAGTTAGGAAGAAATCACAGAAGTGTGAATGAGAAAAAAAATGGTAGAAAATTAAGAGAAATGGAGAGGGGTGGTCAGATTTGATTGACTTTTAGTGTGTTTTTACATTTCATGTTGAAAAATCATATTTTTTTATTTTGAAAGATACTTCAATATTGCCTTCTAATATTCAGTGTTGCTGGTGGGGAACCATTCTTATTCTTATTTCTTTGTCATTGAAATTCACTTTTAGATTTTTGGATATTTTCTTTAATGCTTTGAAATGTCATAATAATGTGCTTTGTGTGTGTTTGTGTGTGCATGTGTTTCATTAGTTGTACCCAGCATTTGATGGACCCTTTCGATCTGGAAACTTGTGTGCCTTTGGGTTATGGGAAATAGCTTCTGATGATTATCACTTGACCATTAGCTATTTTTTCAAAGGTAGTTAAAATGTATTATCTACTGATATCTTCTCTCCCTTTCTTTGTTTTTACTTTTTTTTTTTTTTTAATCTTTTTAGTAAGACCTGGAGAAGAAAGGCATTTATAACATATGGACAATTCAATGTGCTTAATGGGAAGTCTCATGATATTGATTTTATTTGCTGGTATCACTTCTAACAATCTTCATGAGACATGACTATTTTGGTTTTATAAGGCAATATTCCTTTACAGGAAATGATTTTAAAAAGCCATGTGCAAAAGCATTGTAGAGCATTTTTACACCAGAATAATGAGTTTACAAAGTGTAAAACCAAAAACTAACAAATAACAAGACAATAAATAAGAGGAAGGAAATTTATACCTCAATTATTTATCAAAGATTTGCTGACCTCCTATTACTAAACACTCCTCTCTCACCAACAATTGGCTTCCTTCACATGATATAAAACACAGCCATTGAAAGTGCCCAAATTCTACGTCTTATTTCTTCTACCTGAAAAGAGGGTACCCTAATGTTCTCTTTGGACTCAAGTTCAAAAATCCAAAGGAAGAATGTTATTTAACTCATCAAAGTCAGACAACACTTCTGATGAAATCAACCATTTGTGGATCAAAGCCATACAGCAAGTCAGTGATTAACTTTGGAGTGGAGAAAGGAAGCAGTACTGAGATAAAATGAGATACTGTTCCTAAAAAAGACAGACATGGTGAGTAGATAAAACTAAAGAGGATAATTCTAGAGCAACTGATTAATAGTTTGAGTATTTATTTCACAAATACTTATATTAAAATGAAAGAAGATCAACAATGTCATAAATAATTTATCAATGTCAATAGGAGTATTTTTGTGAATGTTTAAATTAAATGGAATTTAATTCTCCATAAATCCTCATTTAAAAAACATTCTTAGTGATTTAAGATGTGATGGTAAACATTTATTATTTTACTGGTAAATTGAGGGGATATTAAGGTGTTTTATTCCTTCCTTGAAATTTACTGCTTTTTGTATCTTATTTTTTAAACATTATCTGTTTATTGCCTATCAAAAATATGTCATTATTTTGTGCTTCCAGTGCTTCTTTTACTGGATATTTTCAAGTTTTAATTAAATATAAACTAAGAAGTTAGAAAAAAAATTAGTGGAATAATGTTGAAAATAAAAGTATTTAACTTTTGAATGAGGGACATATAGATAGGTCTTTATGGAATACATTTTGGTACCTCAAATGCTTTTTATTAAAGAGCTATTGTTTTTGTTAAATTTCTGGTTCTATTAGTACTGTACTTCTGGTAGGTAATGAGTACCAATTAAATGATTTCTATGACATCAGACAATTTATCTTGATAAAAGATGATATGACTTACTGTAAAGTTTGTAGAACATTCTATGATATTAGAAAAAAAAATTGTTAGAAACTGATTATGAATTTTATTTTTCATTTGTTTTTCATTTTGTATTTTTTCTTTGAATCATCATTTGGTGATTACTTTTACCTTGAATTATATAATACTTTGGCATCACCTACTAATGAATATTCACTACAACTTGGTTTGGGAAACAAGGTTTGAGGAGTTACCTGTGAGGATATAATAGACTCGTCATGTTGACTGATGCGAAATGATATGTGATTGGGTTTCTAGGGTTGTAAATTGCTTAGCACTGATTAGGATGACAATTGGACAGCAGCATCAACGTGAAATGTGCTCATTGTCTATCTAAAACTGGCCTATGCTCTTTCTCGATGGCCTATAAATAAATTTATATTTCCTAGAAAATATTTAACAATATTCTTGAAGGAATGAGTCATTTCCAAAAGAATAAATCTTCAGTTATGGTTCCATTTTTTTTAAGTCAATCTTCTATTAAATGCAGACTTTACTATTTTCAGTCTGTGTGATATTCAGCATTTCATTACATACCTTTCTGAGCTGAGAATCCTTACAAAAATCCTTCTTTTAATGTTGATAAGAGGTTAATTGAGATGATATATACAAGGGACCCACTGTAGGCCATGTATACAGAAGATATTCAATAAATGAATACTTTATTATAATTTTATTACTATTTTTACTATTTTTAGCAAATCATAAACAATTACATATTAATATTTTATTTTTAGAAGTGGGCTGGACTAGATAACATTGGAAAATTCTCTCCTTGAAAGTATCTAAAAATATTGAACAAAATTTTCAGTATTTTTAGATATATCAATGAACTGGCCAGAAATCATAGAATATTGAGAAACCAAAAATTAAGTGAATCTAGTATCCTGAAGTGGTAGGCTGTTACTGAATCTGGGTTTTGTGTTAGGAGCCAAATAGATGAATTTGAGCCTTTATTTTCCTGGTCATATATGGAAAATGGGGTATAGATTACAAAGTCCAGAGTTGGCCAAGTTAAATAGTATAATTGAATACCTGTTTGCATAAGGCCAGAGAGCCAAAATGGCATCATCATCAATATAAGAGTAAACCTGACCAAACTTACTCCCCAAAAGCATAAAAAAATGCCTATTTAAAGTCTTTAGCAAAGAGTATAACAAAAAGAGATCTCCCCTACGAATACCACAACTCATACAACCTTAATGCAGCCTCTACTCTGCATTCATATGACTCCAAATTGCAAATATTTTAAATTAGTTTAGAGCTGGTTGTTCTGTTAACTGATGTTACCAGTGGTTTTACAGAAGCAAATACAAATCTTCTTTGCAGAAATCTGCCTTCAAAAGCTTCTCAAATTACTTTGATGGAGAGTGTTACATGAAATAGAATTTCATTGTTAAAACTTATAAAATACAAAGGAAATAAGGTACCATGAGCTCTAGCCAGCAGAAAAAAACAGAAAGAAGACTTAGAACTGGCAACTAGTATCAGAATTAGCAGATGTAGCATATAATTGAATTAGTTGGTTTAAAGAAATAAATTGAAAATATGAATAAAAACAACAACAAAAAGATTTAAATAACCAAGTAGGTTTGAAGAAAAATCACATAGACACTATTAATAAAATATAATCATTGAAATGAAAAATTCAGTTATGACATAGCTGCATAGTTCAGTGGTGAACTAAAAGATATATCTGAAGAAATTTTCCTTTATGGAGTGAGGCAGAAATATCATAATATGCAAGAGTTATTAAAAGACACAAGGATATAATGAGAAAGTCTAACTTACATATGTTTAAAATTCTATGATCAGAGGAGAAGCAGAATGAGGCAGAAACAAATCTGAGGAGATAATGGATTATAATTATGAAGAAATTCATTTATTCATCCCATAAATATTTATTCGGGGTCTACTCTAGTACTGGGTGTATAGCAGCAAATGAAACAGATACAAATCCCTCTCTATTACATTGAAACTCATAATCTAGTCACCAGTAGAAGATAGGAGCCAATGGACAAATGCTTTCCTCTTCCTTTCTCTGCTAGATGATCCTGAGTTGCGTCTTATAAGACTTGTCAATAATTTTATAACCTGTTGCTATAACCAAATTGATAATGCATCCTTCATTTTATGCTTCACTCACTCTTTCCTTCATTCCTGTTCCCTGGAATCGCATTTCTATATAAACTACTTGTACATGTAGCTTTACCTATAAGCACTGAGTATAGGGGAAGTCTAGGCTGAGGTAGTGTGTACCAGAAGTGGCCCTAAAAACTGGACCCTCAACATGGGATTTGGAACAGGACCATTTACAAATTAAATTTCAACAAAGACCCAATATACTTAACAGTAAGTAAGCTTCTATGGAAAACAGTGTGGAGGTTCCTCAAAAAGTTAGAAACAGAACTACCATGTGATTAAGCAATCCCACTCCTGAGTATTTATCGGAAAGAACTGAAATCAGGATTCTTATATTCACTGAAGCATTACTCACAATAGCCAAGATGTGGAAACAATCTAAATGTCTACTGATGGATGAATGGATAAAGAAAATATGGTGTATACATACAATAGGAGGTTTTTCAGCTTAAAAAAAAAAAAAGAAAGAAAGAAATTCTGCAATATACAGTAACATAGATGAGCTTTGAGGACATTATGCTAAGTAAAATAAGCCAATCATAGAAGATTTGCATGATTCCACTTATATGGCATACCTAAAATAGTCAGTTTATAGAATTGAAAAGTGGAATGTTGGCTGCCTGGGGCTGGAAGGAAGGAGAAATGAGAAATTACTAATCAACCAGCATAAAGTTTCAGTTAACCAAGATGAATAAGCTCTAGAGAGCTGCTGCACAATATTGTACCTATAGTCAACAGTCCTGTATTGTACAGTTAAAAATTTGTTAAGAGGGTTGATCTCACATTAAGTGTTCTTACCACAATAAAATAATTTTATTTAAAAAAAGCATAAAGACAAAAGGTAGACAATTTTAGGTTTTTCTGCCTTTCTTGATCAACATAAAATGCTGGGAGAATTGATTAATCATATGTAAAAATATTAAAGGAGATTCTTAACTCACACCATATGTAAAAATATATAACAATTACATTAAAATTTTTTAAAAATATTTTATTTATTTATTTGACAGAGAGAGAAAGAGAGTGCACAAGCAGGGAGAGGGGCAGGCAGAGGGAGAAGCAGCCTCCCCACTGAGCAGGGAGCCCGATGTGGACTTGATCCCAGGACCCTGGGATCATGATCTGAGCTGAAGGCAGATGCTTAACTGATTGAGCCACCCAGGCACCCCTCAAGTACATTAAAATTTAAATAGAAAGGAAAAATAATAAAACTTTTAGAATACAATGTAGGAAAATATCTTCATATTCTTTGAGTATGAAAATATTTTAAAGACAGAAAATACATAAACCATTGAGGAAAAATTGATAAAATTTACTTCATTAAAATTAAGAAATTATGTTACCTAAAGACATCGTAAAATTAAAAATATAAAATAAATTGAGAAGGTATGTGCGACCCGTATAACTGACAAGGGGTTAGCATGCAGAACTCTTCCAAATCAATATAATTAAAACAAACAACCCAGTTCCAGAGAAAGTTTTGAATAGTCATTTCACACAAGATGAAACTCAGCTAGCACATAAGCCTATAAAAAGATGATTGACTTAATTAGTACTTAGGAATATGTAAAATGAGCCTACAATGAGATACAGCTTCACTCCCACTAGATTTACAAAAGTATTATACCTTTGACAATATCCAATGTTGGAAAAAATGTAGAGTAGCGACAAGTTCTCATATGATATGTATAGGATGTAAATTTGTACACTTTGGAAAATAATTGGACATTATTTCATAAATGTGAAGACTGGCTAACCCTAAACCAAGAAATTCCATGAGGAGGAATGTTCACAGCAAAATGTCTAATATAAACAACAAAACATAACTGAAAACATAAGTGATTATCAATAGTAGAATGAAGGAAAAAACTGGCATATTCATGGAGTGGTTTAGTATTCAATATGGAAAATACATTAATTTCAATTCTAAGAAATAACAGGGATGAAACTTTACACAATAGTGCTGAGCATAAGAAGCCAGTCACTAAATACTATAAAGCAGTATGACTCCATTTATATGAAGTAAAAACTATACATAAATAAATAGTATATATTAATGAATACAAATATAAAGGGTATAATTATAAAGAAAAGCACAGAAATAATTTACAAAAACTCAAGGATATGCATACATGAGGAAGATACAGATATCAGCTTGGGGAGGGTCACACAAACCACATAAAAAGTAATGGTAATTTTTTTTCCTGCTTAAACAGAGTGATAGGTCAATGGCTTTTTATAGTATTTGGTCATATATTCATATATCTACCTACACATACACATGTAAATAATTTTATTAAACAGCATTCAGTAGCTGATTTTTTAAAGGAAAAAAAATTGTATCTTCTAAATAATTCTTCTCTTAGGATCTCATTTCATTGTTCGGTAGTTTTTATTCTTTTTTTTTTTTAATATTTCATTTATTTATTTGAGAGACACAGAGATAGTGAGAGAGAGCTTGAGCAGGAAGGAGGGCGAGAAGCAGACACCCCGAGGAGCAGGGAGCCTGATGCGGGGCTCAATCTCAGGACCCTGGGATCAGGACCTGAGCCGAAGGCAGACGCTTAACCATCTGAGCCACCAAGGCGCCCCGTGTGGTTTTTTATTCTTTTTTTTTTAAAGATTTTATTTATTTATTTGAGAGAGAGAGCATGAGAGGGAGGAGGGTCAGAGGGAGAAGCAGACTCCCTGCCGAGCGGGGAGCCTGATGCGGGACTCGATTCTAGGACTCCAGGATCATGACCTGAGCCGAAGGCAGTCGCTTAACCAACTGAGCCACCCAGGCGCCCCTCTGTGTGGTTTTTATTCTTACGCATAAATTGCTTCTGACAATAAAAAGCATTATGTCAACTTAGGACAATAAAGCCACAGAGACCTTGACCGTAGAGTATAGACAGTTCAACACAATCAATAGTTCTTTAGGTGTCTACATGAGCTAATTAGACTTTCTGAAGAGACTCAATCTAGAGAGAGGGTAATTGAAGTCTTAAAATGACAATATTCAAACTTGGTATATTCATTTTCAGGTATCTCTTTTTAAAAAATTGATAAAGGCTGGAGTCAATGAATTAATATAGTACTGCAACAACTTTGTTGGTACTTTCCAAGTAAGCTTGATTTCTCTCTTATCTCTTAGGTATCTATGATGAATCATAGATGATGGAGATCATTAAGTTTAAAATGATAAAGTCATTTTCAAATGATCTCAAACTAAGAGACTGGATAGACCAGAAATGCAATTTGGTCATGGTTAGGAAGAAGGGACTTTATTTGTTCTAATTTCTGAAACAGGCTACTCACCTGTTTAATTTTAACAGTAATCAATGACTTGACCTCTTCATGAATTCTAGAATGTGGAAAATTTATCTGACTTCAAAACCATGGTGAAAATCAATTTTGAATTTTCCCTTAGATCAGGTAAATGTATTACATTGACACAGAAGACACATCTATCTGTCTTGTTTTCTGACTTAACCCAACCGAAAACAAGCAAGTAAATTGAATTCTGAGCTGGGCAGTGAGAGAGGGGCCCCTGTGGTATTGAGAATTACTTGAAGCTCTTTCTCTTTCTTTAGGGGCCTTCGGGAAGTGGAAGCCCTTCTCTGTTAGCAACCTTTCCTTTAACTATCCCTTCCATTTTTTACAAGATCAATTCATTTATCCCTGAAGAGCATATGATCTGGAACCATTTTTGTTCTGTGTCTCCATATGCATCTAATCACCAAAAACGTTTCATTGCTGATAGCAATATTGGCATATTTAAAATTCTGATATTTAAATGCTCACCTTTTTTTTGTCTTTCTTTTTTTTTTTTTTTAACCCTCTAGCCTTGCAGGTAAATCAAGATTGAATCTCACTTTTAATAGATTGAATTTATAATTAGCCCCAGTAAGTATAGCTTTGCTTAATATTGTCACATATCATTGGGAAAAGATGGTTATGGAGAAGGGTTGGACCACATGTTTTAGGAAAAAAAAAAAACTTGATTTGGAGACAGATGTTATGAAGTAAATATAAAATGTGTAACAGGAAATAGCTATTCTTACCTTAGTTGCTAATTTTGCATCATCACTACCCTCCAGCAATATTTGGGTAGTGATAATGGAGGGTTGGAATAAGGAAAGGATTTTACATTGCCCTTTCTATGTACTTAGGTTGCAGGGAAGAACCTGCATCATTATGATTATAGCCAAAATCTACTCAGTAGCTAGCAATTTAAAATATTTTTCCTTGACAATGTTTCAAATTTCTTAATATATGTTTTTAAGTTCTAGCCATATTGGCATTTTAGATTATGCTAATTTTTGTTTTGTTTCTTAAGAAATTTTAAAATAGGTGTTTTGTAAAAAGTTCTGAGAACGAAGTAATGATGAAAGCATGTTTTCTTTTTTGCTTTAGTTTTACATAAAAAAGCTGTGTGTATATAAATTTAGATGAAAATCCAAATTCAATGAATTAAGGAAAAAAATGGCTTTCTAATAGTGTCATTAAAAAAATTTAAAGCTCTTTCTCCTCTCCAATGAGAATATGCCAAATTGCCTGCAGGACTAAGCTTCCGGGTTTTCAAAGCTTGATTAAGCTTATCCCATATTAAGAGTTACGTTTGATTTGTTATATTTGTTAAATAGTGTTCACAGGTGTTAATTAAAATGCACATTAGTCATGCATGTGTTTACCACTGGAAAGAGTGATATTAACTCAATAATCTTTCTCCTGTTCTATTTTAGTTAGATGAACTACTGTGACTGGATTTAGATTTTGACTAAACATATTCTGTGAAGCACCCTAAGACTTGAAACCATTAGGTAAAAATTAAACAGTGATTTTTAAACATGATTAACTACTGATTGACTAGTGAACTAAAAACTAAACCAAACTTTGCAGCATATTTTGCCATACTAGTTTATTATTCTGCAACAGTAAAAAATGTTTTATCATTTTGATTTTATCATAAGTAAGAGCCACAATCATTTAAAGACTCCCAGTTGGGAGCAGTTTATAGTTAATGTTCAGCTCATGAGGATGTAAGGATGATTGCCTATATTGGGCTGATTTGTTTTGCTGGAACTGTGTCAGCTTAATAACTGTTCTGTATCATTTATCACATTTTTTAAATGTCAGGTAATGACTTGGATAGTCATCGAATTCTTCAAGTTTCTTATGCACGATATTTATCCATGATAACAGAAGAATTACATTGGCTCTTGGTCGCTTGTAGGACATGACACTTGGTGGTAATAATGTAAGGACAAAGATGACAATGTAATCAAAGAAAATAGATGTTTCAAAGCTCTTAGAATTTTATATTATGTCTAAGTATGTGTGCGCACATAAAATTAAGTTTAATACCAGTTAAGCTTTCAAAAATGATGTATAACTACTATATCCCTTTTACACAAATATGTTCAACATTAAGCTATTCCTAAATCAATTAGGATATAAATAATAAAGCTCTAGTGAGAAGGTGATAAATTATGACGACTCTAAGTGCTGGGATGTTTCTTATATCTTAGGCTTCTTTTGTAAATTTGCAGAAAACAATCGTTTTTAAACCTTTCTTATAACTAAAACGGACTCTCCTAACTTTCTAAGTTCCAAATAGAAGGTTATTCTTAGCAACAAGACTTTCCTTGTTTGACCCATATACTGGGTCTTACTGTTTCTCTACTAAGAATTCTTTTTAAATGTAGTTTGTCATTGTAGCACTCTTTACAACAAAACTACACTTGAAAAGTCCCAAACTGTACATACTGTATAAAGCTTCTCTTCTCAATGGGTTTCTTATTTCTATGTGGAATTTCATCTCTCTCAGTGTCCTGTAAACAAAGATTTTTAAAAATCTGTTCTTCAGAATGTGTTTAATGCATTGAAGATATTGTTCAAACAAGAACTTCAATGCAGATTCTTTTATCCAGAAGATCCTCTTTAGATAGTAGAGTCCAACATATTGAAACTAAGTAAATGCATTAAAGTCTAAAAAAAAAAACTATATTGCAATTAATTTTGTCATTAAACTATTGTCCAACATTGAAGGTACTATTTTATTAGATAAGCAATCTCTTTTTCACTTTAATAATTGATGATTATATATTTCAGCAGGCAAATTTAAGAACTCTGGTAATTTTTGTTCAACATATACAGAGAATATTGGCACAGATACTTTTGTTATCATGATTATTAACTGAGAAGTGTCTTTAAATGGCCTTTTATTCCTTTGTCAGATTAAGATACATGTTAATGTATGCATGGATACATAAATGAATGGCATTATATGAAAGTCAGTAAGTGTTTTTGTAGTTCAAGTCTTGTAAAAATATTCTGCTCATGGCGTAGCTCAATGACAGGTAAAATCTTGGTTGCTCTCCAGAGACTAGCAAATTTTCATATAAACTGATGGCAGATCCTCCCTTCTTATGCCCTTACTTTCCTCAGAAACGTTTTATTTTGAAATACAAACTATCTAAGGATAATGCAGTATTAGTTAAAACAGTCACAGAGTCTTGTAAGCCTTCATGAAATTTATTGTCGAAATTTGTAATTTCCTGAAAGTATGGAGACTAGCATTCATACATGATTCAGGTAACAGGGAGAACTGGCAGCATTCAAATGTTTTAGGTTTAACTTTCTTCACATATCTGGTACACATGTTTTAAAGAGAGCCATGCCAATCTGTAAAACATGAGAAAGACCGCCAGATTCAAACTGAGGGTTTTGTTCCGATAACATTTAGCTGTGTGTCATTGACAATGTTCTCTAACCTCCTGGGGAACATAGTTTTCTCATCTGTAAAATGAGAAAACCATACTCAACATTTAAAAAAGTCTCTGCTGGCTGAAGTAATTACCTAATTCCAAATTTTGTGCGCTCTGATTGCAATGCTCAATTAGACCAAGGACTAGAAATTTTGCTTAATATATAATGATAATATCATAGCTTCATACACCAGCATGAAATCTGACATCGAGGAACAGTTAAGTGGATCCCAGTAGTTGACATTTTGAAAGGACAAATGGAAATTACTAACCAAACAAGAGTGCACCTGGCTGTGAAGCTGACTGGTTCACAGCACACATTTAATGGAGTCTGGACCAAAGTTTCTGTTGTTGTTGTCATTGTTATGCAAAATTGAAGACTGTAAGCTTGCAGTTTTCAAGCCAGGCTCTCAAGTTCAGCAACCAGGGTTGCCTGACCCAGGAAAGCCAACAGTGGGCAATAAACTCTGGGATGTTAACCCAGATTCAACCAGAGGAGCTCCATCTTAATTTGTTCCTCACACAAGCATTTTGCCTTCAGTGTAAATGACAAGTGCTAAGGATCTTAAATTAAAAAAAAAAAAAAAAAAATTGATATTTAGAGATTATTTCAAGAGCCAATATCCCATCCAGGTGAATATTGCCGAAAGTGTGTTGGTTCCTGCACTGGAGACCTCCCTTGTTGGCACCTTTGGACTAATCTCATTCAACTCTTTGTACATGACTTTAGTGAAGATATCCAGGGCACTTACTCAACTGTGCAGTTGACACTACCTGGGGAAGGAAGTTGCTTAGGTTTGGGTTAGAGAATCAATATCCCAACAGCTCTCAGTCAGCTTGACTGCACCTAATAAGATGAAGTTAAATGAAGTCATATTTAAAGGTTTGTTTTTCAGATTAAAAATAGAAGACTAAAAGATAGATTAATAAAAAGAACCCGATGGTACTAACAGAGAATGAAAAAGGCTGAACAGCAGCACTATTAAAACAAAGTAAAGTGAAGTGAAAAGCAAAATAAGAACACTAGCAGTTTTCATTGAATAAATACTGTAAAAAAAAAAAAAAGTGATTGCCATGATTTATACCACAAACAGCACCGTTGCTTGCATCAACAGACTTGCACAAAGACTTGCACAAAGGGAGGAAATCTGATCAGATCAGTAAGGGAAATAAGGATATAAACTGGACTGTGTTTAAATGTACGTAACCAGGCTGATGAAGGGATCAGACACCGAACCATAATAGGGACTGGGGGTGTTTATTCTATTCCAGGGCAGATTGTAGCTTTCTTTAAATATTTGCAGAAGTGACATAATGACAGAAATTAGAATTGCTAGGAATAGGACTTCACCAAACAGATTAGAATAATGTGCAAGGTGAAAGAACTGGCCTTGATATAAAGAAAATATTTTTAATATTCAGGATTTAATAAAGATGGTACAAGTTTTCAGAAGTATCAGGTTGCCCTACCTTGAAATATTCAAAACCAGAGTTTGGGACACAAACTGGTGAGTTTATGAAGTTATTGTAGATAATATTTAAAGTATTTTATTATGAAATTTATGTTACTATAAAATATTTTATTAGATTTGAATTTTTTTTAGAGAGAGAGAGAGAGGGAGAGCAAGAGTGGGGCAGGGGCAGAGGGAGAGAGAATCTCAGCCCGACTTTGTGCCCAGCATGGAGCCTGATGTGGGGCTCAATCTTATGACAATGAGATCATGACCTGAGTCAAAATCAAGAGTCAGACACTTAACTCACTGAGCCACCCAGGCGCCCCTAGATTTCAAATGTTATGCATTTTTGCCTAACATCTCAAAGAATTAGAAAACTTCTCCATTGTTTACTGAGCAAAATGACATGAAAATTTAATAATTCAACAGAATTTTTCAGACCTTTTTAGTAAAGTCATTGCCACTAAGAAATGTTTGAGAAAGTAATGACTATTTTATGTGACACTAAAGATTACTAGTTTTTTAAAGTTTTTATTTAAATTCCAGTTAACATAATATGTTATAATTAGTTTAATATTAGTTTCAGGTGCACAATATAGTGATTCAACACTTCCATACATCACCCAGTGCTCATCAGAAGCACACTCCTTAATCCCCATCATCTATTTCACCCATCCCTCCACCAACCACCCCTCTGGTAACCATCAGTTTGTTCTCTACAGCTAAAAGTCTGTTTCTTGGTTTGCTCTTCTCTTTCTTTTCCCCTTGCTCATTTGTTTTGTTTCTTAAATTCCACATATGAGTGAAATCATATGGTATTTGTCTTTCTCTTACTGACTTATTTCGCATAATACTCTCTAGCTCCATCCATGTTGTTGCAAATGGCAAGATTTCATTCTCAACTGAGTAGTATTCCACTGCATATATATATATATATATATATATATATATATATATATATATATATATATATATATAATATCTTTATGTATTCATCAGCTGATGGACACTTGGGCTGTTTCCATAATTTGGCTGTTGTAGATAATGCTGCTATAAACATCAGGGTACATGTATTAGTGTTTTTGTATTCTTTGGGTAAATTCCTGGTAGTGCAATTGCTGGATGATAGGGTAGTTCTATTTTTAACTTTTTGAGGAAACTCTGTATTGTTTTCCAGAGTGGCTGCACCAGTTTGCATTCCCACCAACAGTGCAAGAGGGTTCCCTTTTCTCCACATCCTCACCAGCACCTGTTTCTTGTGTTATTGATTTTAGCCATTCTGACAGGGGTGAAGTGATATCTCATTGTAGTTTTGATTTGTATCTCCCTGATGATGAGTGATGTTGAGCATCTTTTCATGTGTCTGTTGGCCATCTGGATGTCTTCTTTAGAAAAATGTCTATTCATGTCTTTTGCCCATTTTTAATTGGATTATTTGTTTTTTGGATGTTGAGTTTTATAAGTTCTTTATATATTTTGAATAGTAACCCTTTATCATATATGTCATTTGCAAATATCTTCTCCCATTCTGTAGGTTGCCTTTTGTTTTGCTGATTGTCTCCTTTGCTGTGTAGAAGCTTTTTATTTTGATGAAGTCCCAAGAGTTTATGTTTGCTTTTGTTTCCCTTGCCTCTGGATACACATCTAGAAAGAAGTTGTTATGGCCGATGCCAAAGAGGTTACTGCCTGTGTTCTCCTCTAGGATTTTGATGTTTTCCTGTTCTCACATTTAGGTCTTTAATCCATTTTAAATTTACTTTTGTGTTGGTCCACTTTCATTCTTTTGCAGTTGCTGTCCAGTTTTCCCAATATCATTTGTTCAAGAGACTATCTTTTTCCCATAGGATATCCTTTCCTACTTTGTCAAAAATTAACTGACCATATAGTTGTGGGTTCATTTCTGAGTTTTCTGTTCTATTGATCTATGTGTCTATTTTTGTGCCAGTGCCAGACTGTTTTGATGACTACAGCTTTGTAATATAACTTGAAGTCCAGAATTGTGATGCCTCATGCTTTGCTTTTCTTTTTCAGGGTTGCTTTGGCTATTTAGGTTTTTTTGTGGTATCATACAAATTTTTGGATTGTTTGTTCTAGCTCTGTGAAAAATGCCAGTGGTAATTTGATAGGGATTGCTTTAAATGTGTAGATTGCTTTGGGTAGTAAAGACATGTTAACAATATTGTTCTTCCAATCCATGAGCATGGAATATTTTCCATTTCTTTGTGTCATTTTCAATTTCTTTCATTAGTGTTTTATACTGCTCAGAGTACAAGTCTTTCACCTCTTTGGTTAGGTTTATTCTTAAGTATCTTATTGTTTTTGGTACAATTGGGATTGATTCCTTAATTTCTCTTTCCGCTGCTTCATTATTGATGTATAGAAATGCAACAGGCGGGCGCCTGGGTGGCTCAGTTGGTTAAGCGACTGCCTTCGGCTCAGGTCATGATCCTGGAGTCCCAGGATCGAGTCCCGCATCGGGCTCCCTGCTCAGCAGGGAGTCTGCTTCTCCCTCTGACCCTCCCCCCTCTCATGTGCTCTCTCTCAAATAAATAAATAAAATCTTTAAAAAAAAAAAAAAAAAGAAATGCAACAGGCTTCTGTAGGTTGATTTTTTATCCTGTGACTTTGCTGAATTCATTTATCAGTTCTGGCAGTATTTTGGTGGAGTCTTTTGGATATTCTATATAGAGTACCATGTTATCTGCAAATAGTGAAAGTTTTACTTCTTCTTTACTGATTTTGATGCCTTTTATTTCTTTTTGTTATCTGATTGCTGTAGCTAAGGACTTCCAGTACCATGTTAAATAACAGTGGTGAGGGTGGACATCCCTGTCTTGGTTCCTTACCTTAGAGGAAAAGCTCTCAGTTTTTTCCCATTGAGGATATTAGATGTGGGTTTTTCATATATGGCCTTTATCATGTTGAGGTATTTCCCTCTACACCTACTTTGTTGAAGGTTTTTATCATGAATGGATGTTGTACTTTGTCAGCTGCTTTTTCTACATCTATTGAAATGATCATATGGCTCTTATCCTTTCTTTTATTAATGTGGTGTATCATTTTGATTGATGTGCAAATATTGAACCACACTTGCAATCCAAGAATCAATCCCACTTGATTGTCGTGAATGATTTTTTTTAATGTACTTTTGGATTTGGTTCGCTAGTATTTTACTGAGACTCTTTTCGCATCCATGTTCATCGGAGATATTGACCATAGTTCTCTTCTTTAGTAGAGTCTTTATCCGGTTTTGGTCTCAGGGTAATGCTGATCTTATAGAATGAATTTGGAAGTTTTCCTTCCTTTTCTGTTTTTTGGAATAGTTTGAGAAGAATAGGTATTAATTCTTCTTTAAATGTTTGGACGAATTTGCCTGTAAAGCCATCTGGCCCTGGACTTTTGCTCGTTGGGAGTTTTTGAAGCCAGCAGTCAGAGTAAGCAAAAGCTCTAAACATGGAAAGCTCCAAAATCATTGCCATGAAAGCACAACTGGTGAAAACAGTGCTGATGTCCTCATTCTTAGAGCTACAGCTTATTTGCCACCAGTAGGGAGAATGTTGTGAAGCAATGGGATCACTCATCATACCTACTATTTTCTCCTGGGAACAAAACATCCTTTTCACCATTGTAACTAAGATATTATAGAATCATGTCTTTCACATGTTAAGGACCTAATAACAATTGTTTGAGTAAAAGAAGAATAAAAGAGTTCAGAACATCTACACCCCTTGACATTAACCTTTGAAATTGGATTTTATGATAAAATGAAGATGATTGAATATATATATAATCATATATATATGACTTTTTAAAAAAAAATTCCCACTCCACTCACCCAAAGAAGTGTGTTTCTGTGAAATATGAGTTTTATATAACTTCATGAGGCAATATAATGAGTGTGGTAGGCAGAATAATCACACCCTGTCACCCCTACTTCCCCAAATATGTCTATATCCCAATCCCTAGATCCTAGGAATATGCATGTTACATGGCAAGGAGGAGTTAAGGTTGCCAATCAGATGACCTTAAAATAAAGAGATTATCCTTGATTATTTGGGTGGGCCACTCTTACAAATGAGAGAGACAGAAGTGTCAGGGTCAGATTGATGTGATGTGAGAAATACTCAATTGATCACCACTGGCTTTGAAGATGAAGGAAGAGAGCTTTGAGCCAAGGAACACGGGAATCCTTTAAACACTGGAAAAAAACAAGGAGATGGATCCAGGTTTAGAGCCCCCAGAAAGGAACACAGCCCTGATGACACTGATTTTAGACCAGTGAGATCTGTATCGGACTTCTGACCTCCAGCACTGTAAGATAATAAATCCGTGTTGTTTTAAGCCGCTAAGCTTGTGGTAATTTGTTATAGGAGCTATAGGAAACTAATACAGTGGATAATAGGAGCACAGTGACTTAAGTTTGTGTGTGTGTGTGTGTTTTTTTTCACTTTGATTTCTTTTCTAAGAGCCTCTCTTAAGTATTTTGCTGTAGCCTTTTTACCAGTGATTCACTTGACAGCAAGAGAATGTTTTACAGCACGGATTGTCTACTAAACAACCTAATCAAAATATTATTAAACAATTACACTGCAGTAGGCTGTTTAATGAAGTGTTTTCAGTGTGGTTTGAACACTAATAGCAACAGTGTTAAGCTGCTTTGTGCTCTGTGTATCAAAGAGCTTGTAGTAATGTGAGTCGACTAAGAGCCAAATAAATCTTGAAGCACCTTTGACAGACAATATACTTGTGCCAGTCTAAATCTTGTCAGGTATTGTTATTGTGCATGAAAATGGGAAAAAACATAAGACTATCAAGAGCTTCCACATACTGTATATCATTTTAAACACCCTGATAACTAGGTACTTTCCAAGCTTCCGCCCATAGGATGACATATCTATTGGCTTGATCTGAATTTGAATACATTTAAAGAACATAATCTAAAGTTAAACCAAGTAGTCTTGACCTACCTTTTACTTCAGTATCTAATTTAAAAGCAATGGTACCCATAGTGGATTGAAAAAAAACCTTTTCGAATTGAGGAAATAAAGCATAATATGATTGATAAGTGAATTTAAATAAAACAAATACAGATATACCTGAAGATATGGTTGCAATGTGCTTTGACTGGTTTTTAAGTGGAAAATTTCCATCTGGCCAATGATATTTTCTTTCTTTTCTCCTTCTTTGATTTTTTTAAAAAAATTCCCAGGTCAGAAAGCATTATTATTATTGTTCACCAAAAAAATCAACTATGAATTTAAGAATAATCATAATATTAAACATTATTGATAGTCATAGAGAAATGGAAAAAGGGCGTGAACTGAAAGTCCATACAAATGGACTTTAAAATTATAAACTAAAGTTCTGTCTGTATTTCTTTTTCCCTGAGAGTTCTCTTTATGGACAAGAAACTCTAGTAGATTTGCTACCCTAAAAACAAAAACCAAAAAAAATCCTTTCTGAGCGAAAGACACTTATTCTTCTCTCGTAGTTGTTCCTAAGGAAAGTGACTCCATCAGGAGATGACAGTTTAGGAGAATGATTTGGAGGAGATAACTGGATTATAGACTTCTGAGATTGAATTCCATCCCAGCCATGACTTGCAACACCATTCAGGAGTGATGCAGATTGGAGAGGTCCCTTTCTCCTGTCGCCTCACTACCGCCCTTCTGGAGAGATCTGTGTAAACTCTTTATGAGGCCTGCATTCACTGGTTCTTCCACAGAACAGTGGCCGCTTCTCCCACTTCTTGCAATTGATCTGCTTCGGGAAAAGTAACAGGAAATTACTGCTTGGAGGTCTGTCAGTTCCCTTTGTTTGGCCCTCTTGATCCCTCTCTTGTAGGATATTCGAGTCCACTTAGCTGCTCTCAGTGCCTTCATGTCCACCTATCATTGTCTCTGTTTCTACTTCCTTCACTTGTCATCTTGATGCTGAGGTATTTTGACAAGTGGGATGAGTCCCGATTAGCTGTGATTATCAGAAGTGGACAAGAGAATTTGAGGGCAGTGGATGACACACGATTTCACATTTTACTCTCATCTAATTCATATCTATCAAGCAGATCTTGGAGTGTTAGCCACTCAGCATTCTCTAAATTGAGTCATTTTCCCTAATAGTATCAGTTCTGCTGATGTTTCTCTAAGTCTAGGTGATTATTGAGGAACCAGGCTTCAAGTGTTAACATGTAAGATCTTTCTGTTTTGAGACTAGGGGAGAAAACTATTGTTGCATTTTCAAAGCAGATGGCAAAATCTTCCTATAATCCTCAGTATCTGTCAAGCTCAACTCTGCTTTTTTAAGTATATGTTAAACTATGAATCCAATAACATTTTAGTAATTTCTATCAGTAATGGGTATGCTTTTAGAAGAATCACAGATTATTCATTTATGCCTTTGATGTCCCACAGGAAAAAGAAAATGTCTTATTATCAAATGTAAGGATCCAAACTATCTACCTAAACATGCATAGTGGTATAATCTTACGAGATGAAAATAAAATGAAACCAGGAAATTTATTTTTACATGAATAATAAACAAATGTGTATCATTACATCTTACCAGATGCTGAGGTCTGAGATATTTTGTTGAGGTTTAAAAATATTTACTATTGCTCTAAAGGATCCAGTATTTACAAGTGGTTAAGATATATAATTTAAAACATAATTAAGGAATGCCAAAAACCAAATGTTTATCTTATGTGCATATGAACCAAGTACAATAGGACTTGAAGTAATGCAATGTCTTTCAACTCCCTCTTCTTTCCAGGTTTGGTACTCCATGAAATCACAAAGGAAGAGCTTCTTGATTCCCAATCCATCTTTTATTTAAAGTTTTCCCTGTATACATATAATTTCCTAATGTTTGTTTACAAATTTCTTGTGTGCTGGTTCCCTTGAAGCTCTGGCATTCCAGGCTTTGTTTTTTGACTCTCTTGTTTTTAGCTTGTGCACATACCAATTCCCTGTTATGTTAATAACAGTGATGCTTTGGTGCTGGTAGAACTAAAAGATAGTATAATTTCCAATTGTCTTAAAAGGTTTTACTGGGCAAATACCTAATTAGTTTGCTAAAATAAATGTTCTTGCTTTCTTATAGGTCAGCTGGGCCTGAGTTTGCACAAACTCTGAGGGCCCATTTTTTTTTTTTTTTTTAAGATTTTATTTATTTATTTGACAGAGAGATAGAGAGAGAGCACAAGTAGGCAGAGTGGCAGGCAGAGGGAGAGGCAGAAGCAGGCTCTCCGCTGAGCAGAGAGCTGGACGTGGAGCTCGATCCCAGGACCCCAGGATCATGACCTGAGCTGAAGGCTGCCGCTTAACTGACTGAGCCACCCAGGCGCCCCATCTGAGATCCTATTTTTGAATGAATCTTTGGACAAACATTAATTGTAGTATTTTAGAAGTAATAGAAATTTTATTCTTTCATAGTTTGATTTTTTGGTATTTTATTTTCATAAAGAAAGAAATGGATATGTTCAATTTACTATCATGATGATTGTGGGTGATAATATGTATTAGTTCCCTTGTTGCCTTAGTAATTTGTGAACTTTTTGATTTAGATAACCAAATCCAAAATTAAAAATAGATACATACAGGTACTTTTTATAAAGTGGCTAAGATGTTATAAATCTATGCTATGTAAGTAATATTTTTATGCAAATAAAAATGAGAGATGTCAGAGGAATTACTCAGAACCAGAATTGATGTCTGGCAAAATTTCCCACATAGATTGGAATGCAGTGATTTTTGTTTAATTTATGATCTTTAAAAATTTTTAAGTGTAAACTCGTGATCTTTAAGGTTGTTCAATATTTTCACTAAAGTCTAAATGAAAAATTCCTTTATACTTTGTCATATTGATCTTATGGTAGGTAAGAATAATTGTACTTGTGGTGTAATTATTTACTTTAATGAAAATTAGAAGCACGAGCCCAAAGAAGTTGTTTTTCTAGAAGACATGTGGAAAGTTCATAGCATATTTTAAAAAATGTGTTTGGTGAGTATTAGTTCATTGAGTGTTTCTTTCAGTACCATGGTGGATCTGTAATTACGATATTATGTAAACTAAATATAATCCTTAGTAAAAATATAACAGGACGCCGGCCCAGAAAAATGTGATTTTGTCCCTGAAATTACTTTGGAGTTTAGATCTATGTCCACAGGATGTTGTTGTTCTTCTTTTATGGACTCGGTACATTTTCTATTTGAAATGTATTAATGTTTATTTTTGTTTTTATTATTGTCACTGTTTGGCAAAGGAGATTTTCTTCAGAGTTTTCCCCCTGGTCTGTTTTATACTTATATTCTTGCAGATATACCCACCCACTCAGAGTTACTGCTTTTCTTTTTCTAAAAATATCTCACAAAATCCTAGATGTTAGAGGACATCACATTCCATGACCCCCATTTGCAAATGAGGCAGCCCAGGTTTAGAAATGATAATTTGATGGGCTCAATTTGTATGGCTGGGACAGAGCTGGACAGAGCCAGGACTAGAACTCTGGAATCTTAGCAAGGAATCCTTCCAACCACAGTGTCTTTCTCTGGGAATCAAGTCTCTCATTCAGCGCTGTTTCCAATGCCTTCAATTTGATGTCAGTGTTTTATGTTAAATGTGCATTGTTGTTTCCATATGTACTGACCCCCACACCTATCCTTGTCGTTGGCACTCCAGTAGAGGTGATGAGTTTTCTTGTGAGTCTATACCTGATTCTCTCTGTGAAATGTGGTGTGGCTAGTTCTACAAAATCAATTGCCCAATATTCAGTGCCTTGGAATGAGTGAAAAAACTGGCCTCTATGTATGTGTGAGTATGTTTGGTGTGGGGCCTTACCTCAACTTCCGCTTTCATTTCTCCTGGAGACTGTCTCCTCATCTCTACCTCATCCCTACATTTGGGAAAGAATATAAATATTAACAAATCCATTTATACACCAGGAAATTTGGATGAAAACACAAAATAAGAGAGCCCTCCAAAAGTTACTTGCATTTTGTGAAGAACCTAGGATAGCTTGGAAGTATCTGGAATCCAGAATGAGGGTTTTGACAATAAGGGCTCCATCCACTACCTCAGGAGGCACACTCTGAACAAACCACTGACTGGGTTGCTCTGTCTGGAGGAGTAGTCTCTATTCTCCTAGCTAGCTCTCCAGACTGCTGTTCTTCTGAGGTTTAGCCAACTACAACATGGAAGAAGGTAAATTAAAGCAAGTTTGAAATATCAACAGTTACTGAAAGGGAAAAACTCAGATAAATTTTGATTACTTTAAATTCTATTTTGGGTTATGACTAAAACCCATACTTTCTGAAAGTTTTGTGTTTGGATAATTGTTACTGGTACTATTTAGTTATGTTTTCTTAGAGAAAATGCAATTCTTTCAGAATTAAGCAAATTAACTTATTAACTCTACAGATAATCTTAGCATAGATTTAACATTGGGCAGCCATATTAGGGTTTCCTTTTAAAATTCCATGCAATTCTTGATATTTCAGTTGTGTGGCTGTGGGAAGAAGGGAATACATATATAGATCTTCTTTTACATATACTCTCTCTAGGTTAAAAATTTGTGGAGAGTACCTAGTGACACGGAAATGCCTATGATATATATGTGTTTCCCTAGTGCAGAAAGAATGAATAACTTAAAATAATTTAAATTACAAGTCTTTTAGGTTGATACTTAGAAAGATAGGTGGTGGTCTCTGTTTTGAATATGAGCTTTTAAAGGGAATACAAAAAATGGTTTAAAATGATAAACTCAAGAAAGTCACCATGAAAAGTTTTTCCAGGTTATATTACCTCCAAGAAAAGAAAAAAAAATGAAAAGGATATTAATTAGAAGAAAAAGAAAAAAAAAAGGACAAAAAAAGTAGAAATAGGAAAATCAATAGGACAATAATGAATGAATGTTTTGTGCACTTAAATGTTTTTCTTTCAGTTTTATTGGGATATAATTGACACAAAGGACGGTATAAGTTTAAGGTGTGTAGCATAATGACTTGACTTAACACATACTGCAAAATGATTACCACAATATATTTAGTTAAAATCCATTGTTCATATATTGTGATTACAGAGAGAGAGTTTTTTTTTTCCTTTTGATGAGAATTTTTAGGATTTACTCTCTTAGCAACTTTCAAATATACCATACAGCAGTGTTAACTACAGTCATCATGTTGTACATTATATCCCCAGTAAATACTTATCTTATAACTGGAAGTTTGTACTTTTTGACCACTTTTATGCAACCCCCATCCCCTCCCCTCCTCTGGTAACCACAAATCTGATCTCTGCATCCACAAATTCATTATTATTATTATTTTTTTTAAATTCCACATATGGGTGAGATCATACAGTATTTGTCTATCTCTGTCTGACTTATTTAGAAGTTAGCATAATGCCCTCAAGGTCCATCCATGTTGTTGCAAAAAGTAAGATTTCCTTCTTTTTTATGGCTGAATAGTATTCCAGTGTGTGTGTGTGTGTGTGCGCGTGCGTGTGTGTGTGTGTGTGTGTGTGTATCACATTTTCTTTATCCATTTGTGGACACATAGGTTGTTTCCTTTTCTTGGCTACTATAAATAATGCTATGATGAACATGGGATTGCAGATATTGTCACTGGCATGACTCCCTGACTCCCTGAACTCAGGAAACTCCTAGAAGCTTTTGGCTAACCATGAATTTCATCTTATAGAAACTAACAAATTACTGGAACTGGAAAAGAAACATTTGAGGACAACCCCTATGCAGATGAATCATAAAGTGCCCAACAATAACCCAGTTTCATTGTAATATTAAAGTCCCCCTCTGAATATTCATCCCAAGTCCTCATAAAAGAAGCCTGCTTACCCCTGTTCCAGGAGTCATGGCTTTGGAAATTTTTCCCAGGGATCTCCTTATTTGCTGCAAATAAAGATGACTTTATGAGGCAACTTCACCTGGTGTAGTCTCTGTCCATAACTCACCAAAGAGGGGACCCACTTTGGTTTGGTAACAATATCTCTTTGACATAGCGATTTCATTTTATTAGGACATGTTCACAGAAGTGAAATTGCTGGATCATATGGATGTTCTATTTTTAAATTTTTGAGGAACCTCCTCCCTTACTGCCTTCCATCATGGTTGCACCAGTTTACAACCCTACCGAGAGTGCACAAGTTTCCCTTTCCTCCACATCCTCACCAGGATTTGCTCTCTCATCTTTATGATGAGCGCCATTGTCACAGGTGTGAGGTGATAATTCCTTGTGGTTTTGATTTGCATTTCCCTGATAGTTAGTGATATCGAGCACCTTCTTATGTAACTTATGTAACTATTGACCATTTATATATCTTTGGAAAAATGTGGATTCAGGTCCTGTGCCCATTTTTTAATCAGATTGGATTTTTTTGTTTTGTTTTTATTTTTGCTATTGAGTTGTATGAGCACTTCATACGTTTGGATATGAACCCATATCAGATATATGACTTGCAAATATTTTCTCCCATTCCACAGGTTGTCTTTTCATTTTGTTGATTGTATTTTTATTTATTTTAACTGTGTACTTACCTCTCCCTTTAAACTGGATTGTCTATACTCTCTGGCTTAATATTCTGCTTAAATACAGAAGAAAATAAAGTGGATGACAGTAGTTCTGAAAAAAAAATAACAGGAATACTTAAGTATTTTTCTGTTAAATGACATGCAAAAATTCTGTCCCATTTTGGAGAAAGATGATTACTTTGCATCAGGGATTGGAGGTGATTCAGGGAATCTTCCTTTGAAGTAAATTTCTGAATGGTTAATCTGTGTATTATGTTTGCTAGGCTGATACATTAAATGTGAGATCCAGTGGAGAAAAAAATGCACATAAACAGAACCCACAGACATTTTAATGTCATATATTTAAAAGAACAAAAGTAAGCTTTTCCAGAAAAAGTTAAAATGAGAAAATAATTATTTATGAAGGCAAAGTAGCTAGGGAATTTTCCTTCACATTTTGTTCAATTATACATGGATTTTTTAAGTATATGTTTTTGTACACTCTAAAGTCACTTTTCTTATTTTCATCCAACAGTCAACAAGTATTTGTCGTGTGGCCGTTTGCCAGGAGGGGTTGTGATAATAATAATGATGACATCTAGGAGGGTATGGACACTCAGCATGTGCCAGGCACAGTGTGCAGGATTTGCTGACGTAATTTACTTAGAACAGCCGTCTGGATAGGTTACGTGTTAGGATTATTCCATTTTATGGTAAATAATTGAGGCTTGGAGAGCCTTCTCCGACCCTCTTCACTCATTGTCACACAGCTAGTCAGCATATGGGCTAGACTTGAAGACAGAATTCGCCTCACTTTGTGGAAGTGATAGAGTCTTTTAAACTAAAGAAGTGATCACACTATAATGAAATTCCATGGATCTGTCTTCTAATCCTGGTTATGAACTAAAAATCTATGAGAATTTGAGTATATTTATTTTATATATTTGAGCCTTAGTTTCTTTATCTGTAAGATGATGAGGGTTTAGAATTGCCCATTTCCTGTGTCACTTCTAGTTAGAATATTCCAATACTTTTGTTAAGGAAATTAGAGAGAGAGAGATAATATTTAAAACATACTAACAGAAAAAAGAAAGATAAGCTATTTTGTATAAGACATAATTAATTTTATTTGATCATTTTATGTGTATTTATACATTAAGTGGAGTACAAACCCAAATATATAAATCTGTAAATTCCCAATTTTTTCTACACTATATGTTGTAGATTAAGTTCTTTGTAATGTACTATAATGATATATCATAGCTAATGAAGACTGCCACAGAGTCAGTGGTAAATTCAACATCCTAAAAATGGCTTGGATTAACTTGATAATACGGTTACTATGCAATTATAATCTTGTTTTGGGCTTCATAAATCTTCTATATCCTTAATTTATATAGTGAAAATTTGTTTTAGGCTATGAAGGTTAGAGTTAAATCTTTTTAAAATGTATTCTACTACAAAATCAAGACATCTCAATTTTGTCTCTCTCTATGTATCTATTGGCTTTTAGCATAGAACTTCAGCAACACTTTTAATTTACAGACCTCTTTGAGAAACCACAAGTTTTCTTAATGAATTTATAGATTTTCTTTCTCAACTCTCTCTGGAATCACACAGCCTATTAATCTTAGGTGATTTTAGTATCCATATTGACAATGTTGAGGATGGGTTTGGTGTAAATGTTATTTCCCTCTTTAATTTTCTTGGCTTCACTTGGCCCATCTCTCAAATGACTCTATCACGGGAGGAACAGAGCATTTCCAACATCACCTTCAACTCACATGTATAGTGCGACTTGCAACTAAGGCCCTTCCAGCTTCTCTACACACTCCCCTAGTTTAACACGGTTTATTTATCCTTGCAATTTAATATAGGTTTATTTCTTTAGCACCAAATATTTAATATTCATTCGATTGCAAAATAATCCATCTCTCCTATTGACATTTCAGTCCAAAATAATTGTTGGTTTTGTGTGGCATCCACACCTGATTTATTGATGATTCCCGTTGTGCATATCTAACAGAAATGTATTATTTCTCATTATTTTTGCTTTGGATTAAAAGCTCAAGTCATTTCTGATACTCTGGGCATTTATAAAATTATGTCCTTTAGATTTGTCTGTTTTTTTTTTCCTACTTTAGCCACATAGTGGAAATATTTTGGTGGTGGACATTATACTATTACGAATTTGCCATTTCAGCTTTCTAAGAATAATAGAGGGGCACTGAATGTTTCTTTACCATTTTGTTTATCTTACAAGTGTCAGGAGAAATGGGAACATTTTATATTAATCTTCTTTATTACAATGTACTTGTTGTTATCTAAGAAAGGTCCCTTATATCCATCAGTTAGGTGTATGTGTATGAGTAATTTATTTGCAGCATGCAATTATGTGTTTATAAGTTTGAAGTATTTTCAGTGGTTCTGTTCCATACCCACAATAGAAGAGGTCCAGAGGGATTAGAACATAATTTATTGAGAGACTACCACTTCTTTTCGGGAAAAAATAAGCCCTGATGTTGATGTGAGTTAATCAACAGGGTAGAATTCTAATTCTATCTCCATGTACATGGGGAACAATTGCTGGTAACCATTATTAAGTTAGTAATCTACCCCAATTCTAAAATGCCTTAATTAACACTTAGAGCAATCATTTTACTCGTTACTCTCTTATTTATATTAAGATTTTTATTAAGGCATAGAAAACAAAGATCATAAGTCACATGCCTTTATCAAGTCATCTAAATATAACAAATAAAAAATTTAGGATATTCAGGTCCCAAACCTCCTTTTCCTACCAGTGCAATTTCTAATGTACTAATGCTATGAAAATATTTGATTTTTATTTCATATGAAGTATTAGATCACTTATATGTATTTGAATAATGTGATAATACTTTCTATTTATATAGAATAATTTCCCCCTGGAGATTGAAGAATGAATTTCTAATGTTTTCTCATTTATCCTTACAACATCTCATTGATGTTAGGAACTAATTTTTATTATCTTTATTGATTGGGAAATGTAGTACTTATTATTACTAATATTGTGTATAGAAACAAAGTAACTGTCTAACTCTACATAGGCAGGTCTCCAGGATTGAAAACCAGGCATTTGGGTGATAACAGTTAACTGAGAATGTAAAACACGTGTATTAGTCAGAGTTCTCCAGAGAAGAATAACCAATAGGAGATTACATATCTTCTATTATATGTTTGTTTCTTTGTTTCTTTGTCTATTGATTTTAAAGATTGACTCACATGATTGTAGGGGCTGCCAAGTCCAAAATATGTAGGACGGTTTGACTGGCTGCATACTCAAGTGGGGTTTCTATGTTGAGGTCTTGAGGAGAATTTCTTCTTTGAGAAATCTCAGTGTTTGCTCTGACGGCCTTCAACTGATTGGATAAGGCCTACTCACATTATGGAGTGATCTCCTAATCTACTTTACTGAAAGTCTACTAAATATTAATCACATCTTAAAAAATACCTTTATAGCATCATCTAGACCTGTTTGGAAGAAAAATATTTATGGTTTTTCAGTGTTTGACCAAACTGGGCACCACAGTCCAATGAAGTTGTTGCATAAAATAAACCATCACAACATGGTAAGTTATGGATTATCTTCTAAACTTGGTGAGATGTTTGATATATTCAGAAAGTTTATATGATTAGTTGAGCAGTGTTCTTACAATGTTTATAGCACTATGCCTCTTTACGTTTATGCTGTCTTACTGTGGATGTATGGTTAAAATGCATGTGTATTTGTGAATTTTACAAATTCATCCTGGTCTAGCTCATTCACAACAGTTCACACCATTGCCATTTTCTCAGTCTAGTTCATTTAACATTTAGGCTTTGAATACCAGATAGGTGAAATCATAGGAAAACAGATGCAATCCTACACTCATGGACTTTCTGCTCAGCATTCCAGCATTCAAGTTCACAGTAGTTACTTATATAAACAGGTCTGTGAGTCACCACTAGAAACTCTTTCAAAGATCAGTTACATTCTAGACACCAAGATGGTGAGGTGTTTAGGTATGACCAATGTAAATACTTTCAATATGTTTTTTAATTAATATTAAAAAAATAACACTGAGGAGGAATAGATGTGTTTCTTTAGCAATTAAAATTCATGTGCCATACTTGTAGTGTCCTTTAATCCTCAGACTTTCCTCTTGTCAGCAAATGTTTTAACCAGGAAACAAAGCATCTTTCTTGATTAAAAAAAAAAAAAAATGTATCTTCTCCTGTATCTTAGCCTTAAGTTATCTGTTTATTGGAGCATACTATGAGCCTTGCTGGTTTACCACTGATAGACCTGGGCTCCTGAATTCTTTGTGGCTGATTACTGCCCTGGCCACAAAAAAACGCCAGCCTTAATGTTACTGTTGCCTTCACTGTCCTTATTCAGCCTTCCCTGGGCTTCTGTGCTATACCACTTATTGCTGGGTTCTCCCCTGGTGTTTCTACTTGCTTTGCTTTGACTGACTTTCAAGATTGCACTTCACCTACTAGACCTGGGTAAACTTTCAAGCATGTGGTCCTTCGCAAGAATCACTAAACTCAGGTGTTGTACTTCTTTTCTGGATACACCACCTATATACTACAGAGTCATTTCTTGTCCAGTGAATAGCCATAGCGATAGTCTTACTTATCATCACAACTCCCAGAAAGCTGGCCTTTGCAGGGTATAGGTATTTAGCACCCAAGACCACACTAGTGTGCATCTCAGCACTTGATTCTGTGTTTTAGGTCCAAAGAGACAGCTTTCGGATGGAGAATGTCCCTAACAAGAGAGCCCCAAAACAAAACTAATAATGGAAAATTCTGTGCAGTGTCTTTCACTGTTACATTTTCAAAACCTTACTGACTACTCATAGTCAAGAAAGTTACAGCATATATTTCTCATAAGAGTATAGTCTCTGTACACAGAAAGTGCTCAGATTCCATAACCATCAAGAAATCAAACTTCCCTTCCTGCCGAGGATGGCTGTAATGAACAAGGTGAGATGGGAAGAAATTGAAATCCACATACACTGTTGGGGGGAATGTAAAATGGTGCAGCTGTTTTGGTGAAGTCTGGCAGTTCCTCAAAAGGTTAAACAGACTTGCCATATGATCCAGCAGTTCTAGTCCTAGGTATATACCCAAGAGAAATGTGGACATCATGTCCATGAAAAAAACACAAAAAACACTAAAAACTTGCACACAAACACAGCTGCATCATTCATAATCACTAAAAAATAGCACTGATCCTAATGTCCATCAGCTGCTGACTGGGTGAATAAAATGTGGCATATCCATTTATTAGGCTATTATTTAGCAATAAAAAGAAATACAGTACTGATACATGGCATACCATGGACAGACCTTAAAAAAATAATATGCTAGGTGAAAGAAACTAGTCACAAAAGGCCAGATACTGTATGGTTCCATTTATGTCCATAAAAGGCAAGTCCATAGAGACAGAAAGTAGACTAGAGTTTGCCAAATAAAGGAAATGAGGGGGAATGGAGAACAACCAGTAATGGGTATGCGGTTTCTTTTCATGGTGATGGTTGCACAATTCTGTAAAGATACCAAGCCCAGGGACGCCTGGGTGGCTCAGTCATTAAGCGTCTGCCTTTGGCTTACGTCATGGTCCCAGGGTCCTAAGATCGAGCCCCACATCGGGCTCCCTGCTCGGCGGGAAGCCTGCTTCTCCCTCTCCCACTCCCCCTGCTTGTGTTCCCTCTCTCGCTGTGACTCTCTGTCAAATAAATAAAATCTTAAAAAAAAAAAAAAAAAAAAGATACCAAGCCCATTGAAATATACACTTTAAATGGGTAATTTGTATGGTTTATGAATTATATCTCAATAAAACTGTTCTAAAAAAGATACTATATCACTTCATATGTTGTATAAGAATCTTGTAATAGTATACTTCTTTTTCTCTGCTCCTGACCTTGTAATATTGTTGTCATATATTTTGTTTATACATATGTAACAAATCCCATATTTTTTCAGTGAAAGCTATAAAAACAAATGAATCCATGAGATTTTATGTATGTGAACTGACTTAATTTAACTTTTTAAAAAGCAGTTCAGGTGTTTGTTTTTTATTTCATTTATTTATTTATTTAGAGTGCGAATAAATGGGGTGGGGTGAGGCAGAGGGAGAGGGAGAGAGAGGATCTAAAGTAGGCTCCTTGCCCAGCACAGAGCCCCACACAGGGCTCAAACTCATGAGATCATGACTTGAGCTGAAATCAAGAGTTGTACGCTTAAGCAACTGAGCCACCCAGGCACCCCTAATCTGATTAAATTTTAATCACCACCAACTTTTTGTCATCTGTCTTAACCCCTTCAGGCTGCTATGACAAAATATTACAGACTGGGTGGCTTATAAACAACAGAAATTTATTTCTTACAGTTCTGGAGGCAGGAAGTCTAAGAGGTGGCCATGGTGAGGGGCCACTTCTAGGTTGTAGACTTCTCCTCCTATCCTGCAATGGTGGAAGAAGCCAGGGAACTCTCTGGGGCCTTTTTCGTAAGGGCACTAACTCTAGAGCAGAGCCCTCATGACCTATTCACCTCCCAAAGCCCCACCTCTTAATGCCTAAATTGGGCATTAGTTGTCAACATATAAATTTGAGGGGAACACAAACATTCAAACTATAGCATCACCCATTATACATTCCACACAGAACACAAATTTAAAAGGGCTTTTAATTGTTTCTTCCTTCCTTATGTCTTCTGTCATTGGGATTCAGATATACAATTAACTTTCATTGTCATTTATTAGGTGCTTACTGTGATAGGTGTTGGGGATAGAAGAATGAGGTTATCGGTGTCTCCAAGGAGGGTACACTGGTGATGGATCACACAACTAATAGAGTTGGAAGCATATTATTGTAATAGCATTGAATGGGACTTAGGAGAGCTGACTATTTTCTACTCTCAATTCCAGTGCTTGACAATGTAATACTTGGGCAAGTCATTCAAAGTCTACTGGCCTCTATTTCCAGATGACTGGGATAAGTCAGCTATACAGTCTCTTGAGACCTAAAATTCTCTGTCATTTTGCATCGACATCTTTCTCCTCCTGAAAACTTGAATAGCATTTATTCTTGAGTCATGGGTACAATGGCATTTTTATGGTTTATCAATAATTATTGGGCATTGCTAAACTTATCAATAAGAAGAGTTCTTTCATTTAGTTTTAATAATGGTTGGTGTCCATGGATATATTCAATATATGTACACCTTCAGGCCATATCCCAAATCCATCAATTTCTCTTTGTTTTCCTTGTAATCGCAGCAATATCACCATTATTATCCATTACCTAGATAGTATGGCAATAATGATGGAAATGTACTATATCATTGTTGTCCCATGAGTCTCTAGCCACTTGTGGTCATTGAGAACTTGAAATATGTTGAGTGTGACTGAAATTCTGAATTTTTATTTTATTTTTTTAAAGATTTATTTATTTATTTTAGAGACAGAGCATGAGTGGGAGGGGCAGAGGGAGAGGGAATCTCAAGCAGACTCCCTGCTGAGAGTGTGGAGCCCCACTCAGGGCTTGAGTCCAAGACCCTCACATCACTACCTGAGCTGAAACCAAGAGTTGGGTGCTCCACTAACATTGCCAGTCAGGCACCTCCTGAATTTTTAATATTATTTACTTTTAATGTACTTATATTTAAATTGAAATAGTCATGTATGTATTGGACAGAGTAGACCTAGACCCCACAGTTGGCACTCCAGCCCACTGTTTTCATCACAGTAGTCAAAACGTTTTTTGGGGCACCTGGGTGGCTCAGTTGGTTAAGCGACTGCCTTCAGCTCAGGTCATGATCCTGGAGTCCCGGGATCGAGTCCCGCATCGGGCTCCCTGCTCGGCAGGGAGTCTGCTTCTCCCTCTGACCCTCCCCCCTCTCATGTGCTTTCTCTCTCATTCTCTCTCTCTCAAATAAAGAAATAAAATCTTTAAAAAAAAAAAAAAAGTTTTTTGTTTTTTTTTAGCCATAGATTAAAATACATTGATCTTTTATAAAATGCTACAGTGGCTTCACATTGAACTTAGATCTGACTGTTGTTTATGTCTTTAAAGTCTGCCACGCCACCCTTCTCCTCTCTTTGTTCCAGCATTCTGGATTTTTTCTGTTCCTCAAACACATTATGATCACTTCGATATCAGGGCTTTTTCCTGCTTGGAATGCTTACCTCATATTTCCCTGCCTATTTTTATTTAGGCCTCATCTCTTATGGCCTTACTTTGGAGGTGCCCTGGGCGACCTCTTTATCAAAGCTCTTCTTCCGTCAGTCTCTCAACCGTAGCCTGTTTTGTTTTGTTCATTTATCACCATTTGAGGTGGTTTGTTACATGTTCAATGTTGGGTTTTTTTCTCCTTCAGTAGCGTATAAGCGGCAGAGACCTTTTATATATTTTTCACTGTATCCCCAACATCAAGAAAGATACCTGGGATGGAGCTCAATAAATATTTGTTGATTGTATCAATAAACACTAGGAGAAGATAAATGAATAAATGCATACAATTTGCTTCACTGTACAGTGTTAATCTTTTTTTTTGTAATTGACATTATTCATTTTGATTTCCTAACATTGGGAAGAATAATCTTAAATTCCTAAGACTTGCACAATATTCCTGGTGGCATGGTATCATTTTTAATTCAAGTAAAATATATCTCTTTTAGTCTCCGTTGTAGTCCCATTTTTGAGTCAGCTACAAACCTGAGCATAAGAACCTTTTAATCCATAAAACAAAATTAAGCAAAAATAAAGTTAAAGCCCTTAGACTATGTTCAGAACAAATCCTGCAGGTAGTGATAATCTTTGTCTTGTGAAAATGGTTTGACGGTGGGATTCCTCCTTACCCCTTCACTTCTATCATTTGAATTGTCTTTCTCATTCATTTTTAATAATGAGATTGACTTAAATATTTAAAGTAGTTCTCAAGAGCCAAGACGGTAATTGTTTGTCAATTATAGCCTTTGTTAAATTGTTAGTGTCATGGTTTAAATTTGTCAGACAAATGCTTTTTCATTGAGGATGTTGAACAATAGCAGGGTGAATGGTTGAGTTTGTCTTAAGGGAAGGATAGATTGCTGTCAGATCCTTTCTGCTGATGTTCTGACACTGACCAGGCCCTCTAGCCAGCACTGGCTCTTTCTCAGGTCATCATCACCACCTCTGATACCACTGTGCACCGATGAAGTGAGGATATTGTGTGGAAGGCACTGTGGCAATATTTTCAGATCCGTATGTAAATTAAGTGGTTCTCTGTCCAGCCTATATATAGCCTATAAACAATGTTGGCCAACGCTCGGTAGAAAGAGTCTATAAACCAATAAAAATTCAACTCATAATAATGTATGATTTTTTTCTACTATCCATTTAAATTTGTCCCCAAAATGCCATAAAATTGAAATGCTTATATATATATAATTATCAAAATGGTTATCTGCACAAGGCAAAAAAATCTTACATTTTTTCTTATTTTTCTGATGACAAATAACAGTTGAGATAAAGATTTGTTCCCAAACAAGAGCTCTAATCACAATGAGAATAAGAGGTCAGAAGAAAGTAACTGTGAATATGACTCAACTCGTTACAATAATTTTTAAAAGTTTAGGCATTATAATGCATAGTGGTTATGAACTTGGACTCCTGAGTAAAAACGCTCTTGTTCAGCCCCTTACCAAGGATGTTTTCAAGGCAAGTTATTTAATTTCTCTAAGGCACAACTTTTGCATCTATAAAATAGTATAACCACCTTTATAGGATATTTTTTCATCAAGCAGAATTAAGATTCTATATATTAAAAGCCCTGTACCTTGAACAAAATACATGCTTAATAATGTTAATGATTATGTCTGTTGTTTTAAATTTGTTTTTCCAAGACGCAAATATGGGAGACAAAAACATCACTTTATTTGACAAAGCCAAGTACATTACAGGAGAGAGTATGTTTATTGGGTATATAGGCCTACTACTTAGTAATTGGTAAATATTTGCTGAATCACTTAGGCAGGGTCGAAGGCAACATTTCAGATAATGTCGGGCACATAATGGGTACTAATTTTCGACTGGGAATATTAACTTTTGCCTTCAGATTATCAATGATAAATGATATAATTATAATAATATTCTGAATTTGGATTTCTCAGAAGTATAATATGAGCTTTAAGGAGAAAATATAAATAAAAATACTTTAAAAATAGAGCTAATGGCATAGCATTAATATTTTAAATTAATGTTGTTAGTTTTCCTCTAGTGCTATAACATAACATATTCGTTTATCCATAAATGTACTTGATGACATTTAGCTACATTACACCCTACTTTGTAGTATGAGTAAAAAAAAAAAAAAAGTGTTTTTTATAACTTTCAGCATGTGGTACAGAAGTCATAGGCTTTCCCATCTGAATCGTAATTGCTTAGCTTCCTAAAATGGTAACATCCTAACGGACAGAATAAGAAATGACCCTTTGAGGAATATTTCTATATCTTCAACAAATCTATAGTCAAGAAAAGTGAACTTCTGCTGACATATCCTTTAAGCACCTATGGAAGTATCTATTTTTCCAGAGGAGCACGAACTTTTTTTTTTTTTTTTCTTCCAGACAAGGATCACAGTGTAATCTCATCCCCCTATGTCCAAACTTTTGGTTCTTGGCTAGTGCTATGTACTGAATTGTGTCCCTTCCAAATTCATATGTTGAAGCCCTAACTCCCAAAGCGACTGTATTTTTTGGAGATTAGGCCTTTGGGGAGGTAAAGTTAAATGAGGTCGTAAGGGTGTGGCCCAAATCTGATAAGGCTCCTGTGCTTGTGAGGAGAGACCGCGGATTTCACTCTCTCCCGCTACCATGCTCTCTCTCTCTCCCTCTTCTCTCTCCCTCTCCCTCCATGAGCACACAGAAGGAAGGTCATGTGAAGGCACAGAAAGAAGGCAGCTGGTCCACAAGACAGGAAGAGAGGCTTTACCAGAAAACTAACTGACTGTCCTGTTGATCTGGGACTTTTAGCCTCCACAACTGTAAGAAAATACATTTCTGTTGGGTAAGTACAACATGCTTTTTGTTATGGCCCCCTGAGCTGACGAATACAGATGGGAAGTGTTACATGGAATCTAGTCCCACCTCTGATTCTTGGCACCATCATTTTTTCTTCCTAAATGTGCTTTATCACATTTACATTTATCTTTTTTAAAAAAGTGTCAAATGGCATAAAGCACATAGTAGGAGTGACCACGATATTTTGTGTGTTCCTGAATTTTTCCTTGTCTTATCTGTAGGAGTAATAACAGTTCTCATGACATAGGGTGTTTGTGAGACTTGAGATAATCATAAAACACATTGAGTGACTGGGATGTAATAAATATTATACAGGATTAGTATTTTATATTTGAAATAATAATTTAGTACCTCAGGTCGTCATCTTACTTCTATGATTGAATTTACAATATAAAGATATGTTATTGGACAAAAATCTATTCTATCCTGAATTTTGTTTCTCTCTTTGATATTTTTACAATGAAAATCTTCCAATGAAGATATCAGTGTAGATGATGCCCTTCCTCTTTCAAACATGTACACACACACACATGCACACACACGTGCGTGCACTGCACACACATAACTTAATGCTTGAAAGGAAGGGTAACTTTGTAGTTAAAATCATTGACTCTGGAATCAGAATGCCTAGATTTGAAACACATCTCTGCTGTTTTCTAGCTGTGTGAACTTGGATTGCTAAACTTCTCCATCTACGTTTTTTAAATCTATGAAATAGGGATAATAATAGTACTTAATCTCTTTGGGGGTATTAAGTGAATTAATACATTTAACATACGTTGAATAGTACCTACCACATAACAGGTGTAATAAACATTAGCTACATTTTGCAGGGAAAAGTCCTGGTATCTTTTTATGTACCTGGCTTTGGAAGGCATTTAGTTAATTGACTTCTCACTAAATTTCATTAAACTTAGTGAATAACGCACTGTTTTAAAAAGCAGCAGTTCCCTTTTGCAGGAGTTACTGACTAAATGTATTTTATTTATGAACTCAGAGGAGAAAATAATTTTATTCTAATGCATATCTGTGATACTGCCAACTTGTAATGTTTGCTAATGAATTATTCCAGAATAATGGAAAATACACAACAAGAGCCTTGGTCTTTGCCAAACTCCCAAGAAAAGCATTTTGAGTTCTTTCTGTCTGTGCAAGTATTCAGTATAAGAGCATTCGCCCTGTCTAACCCCAACTGAGGCTCTGTACGAGTGCTTTTTCTAAGTGTGATCTATGTTAGCCCTCCTTGATTATGTTAAATGAATTCCAGTCATCCCTCTAGCCTTAATGTTACTTACTAAAAAAAAAGTGACCTAATGGTCACAGTGAATTTTGTTTAATTGCACTTACTATAGCTTGTATGTAATTTGCAATTTTTTAGGAGTTTTTATTGTTGTTATTGTTGCTTAGGGCGATTTAAAGAACAAGCTCTGCCACACAAAATGACATAAAATTGTCCAGATGTTATTTTCAGTCCTGAGGTGGGGATGGTGGGAAGCATGGAAAGACTGGAGGGAGAAAAGTTTCACTGAATAGTAAGATAAAGCAAAATGATTGGCAGAAAACTTTACATGGGTTATCTGTGATAAAACAGAGTTGGTTGATAATGATGTTTATTTGGGAGAAAAGGTACAGATAAGGCAATGATTGTTCAGTAATAGGAAAGGATGACAGGATAAATAATGTAGTTGTTTTCTACCTACACATGAATTTAGGAGAAAATCACTAAGTATCATTCTCTGTTTTATAACATTGAGGTTTTTTTTTTAAAGTTTTAAGTTCTTTTTATAATCTTTTAAAAAATCTTCTTTATATTGTAAATATAGAACCATCAACACCACCACACCACACACACCACCACCACTCATGGTGAATTTACTCTTATGAAAAGATTAAATGTGGGGTGCCTGGGTGCCAGTCCGTGAGGCCTCCAACTCTATTTCCCCTCATGTCGTGATTTCAGGATCATGAGATTGATCCCCACATTGGGCTCTGTGCTCAGCACAGAGTCTGCTCAAGATTCTCTCTCCCTCTCCCTCTTCCCCCACCATGCTCTCTCTCTCTGTCAAATAAATGTATAAATCTTAAAAAAAAAAAAAAAGATGAATGTGAAGCCTACAGCACAGTAGGATGTAGGGTAAACATAACACCACTGCCCATATAGAAGTTCAGCTAGCAGGGATAGACCTCTTCAAGTGAAGTGACCACATATCTTCAGAATATGACTGAGAGACAAAGAGAAGAAATTCTTGCCCACAAATATCTTCAAACTTTTCAATTTTTTTTTTTTAAACTGTAATGTAGTAGGAGTTCTATTCTCTTGAATTGGAAGGTCAGAAATACTGTAAGTTGTTAGTTATTTAAAAACAGGTGCATTTTTGAAGGTCCATTCTTTCTAAAAAAAATCTCTTGGCTAGTGCTAGCAGTATTATAAAGTTTGGCATTATATTTGTTTTGCTTGTGATTGTTCTGTAAATTTAACATTTCAGTTTTTCAAAAAGATAGTAAATTTGTCAGTGGTGGTGGGTCAACATATAGAACATAGAGCACGTACATAAATAAATTTAGAATTAAACAGCTGGCCAAATGTAGTAAATGAGGGAACTAAAATCTGGCTACTGAGCAACTGCTGTATTGACATATGTCTTTAAATATATTGTAATGCACATATTCTAGAATATTATTACACTTGATTAGAATGAAATAGCAATAACCAAAAGGAAATTTATTATTAAATTCAACACTAAGATAACTGATCGAACATTTCTAATAGTTTTATTGTTTTATTCTATAAAAAGATAATAATTGTGATAGTATATGTGAAATTTCAGGAAAATTAAAGAATATAAAAAATTATTAATATGTTTATCTGCTGCCAGTGGTCACTTAATATATTTACAATTTTATTCTAATATATCATAGAAAATGTAATTTTATAAGATATAAGATATTAACAAAATTGGAATAATACTATACTGCCTATACCCTGCTTTGATTTATACTCAATAATACATTGTAGTGCCTCATGTCAATTATTTATTTACCAAAACACCAGCTACAATAATTGATCATATGCATATCATTATTTTATTCAACTCTACACATATTGTTAAATATATATTTATAAATAATTAATTGCTATTGTGAATAATGTTTGGTAAGCATTCTTACATATAGATCTTGATTGTTTTCTTAGGGCAGATGTCAATGAGTGAAAATAGCTGTCTTGTGATAAATATATAATTAAGAACTTTGACATATACCTTAATGCTCCAATGTAGCTCAGGGGATGTGCTCTTAGATATGGGGCTTTAAGTGAATCAGAGCTACATGGGTTCTTATAGCATAGACCCCATGGAGATCTTTTCTTGATACCTTATGTTGGCATCTGATCTTCCATTCTACGTGTTTCCGGTCATAGTCTCTCAAATTCCATTCACATAATTGTTGGTCAGTCCTCACAGGTTGTGCTTCAAATGCAATGTGCTTCAAAATGTCAAAGAATCCTTACCAACCCTAATTGTTTGCTAATCTTTATCTTCTGTTTCCTCCCCTATTTCCTGGAAGATGTCAGATTCAGTCTTTAGCTTAATTAACATGCTAAAATTAGATAAAAATTAATCTATAGAAATTAGATTTATAGAAGATACACTTTCTTTGTTCCTCTGCACTACCCACTTTTACAGTTTTATCAGTCAATATGGGACAAAAGAAGTAAACGTCAGAATGAAAGACCATAGTTAAGTCAACATCACAAATTTTAGATCATATTAACTCAGCATAGATTAATGCAGAGCACTCATGAACAATAGCATTTGTGATGTTCTAATATGCACTGGACAAAAGTGTATAGTGGTGTCTGCCTTGCTGATTTTCATTGGCTCAGAGCATGAGGTATCACCCAGAGCACAAAAATAAATATACATTAAGATTATGCTAAAAAGAATGTATCTACATCTATCTGTAGTTATATCCATTTATCTTTCTCTCTCTTTTTTAAAGAAAATATTTTGGAAACAAGTTTACAAATCCACATTGTGAGGTCTACCATTACATAGAGTATGCCTACTTTGTCAAAATACTTTGCAAAAAGTTTTACCTTCACTCCTACAAACAGTATGTGAGAGTTTATCCCACTGGGCTTTTGTAAGAATTTCTTATTATAGCTTGTTTTATTCTGTTAGTTTGCTTATTGGCAAAAAACAATAAAAATCAAAACAAGAAAGCATTTTCCTTTTTTTTTTTTTTTAAAGATTTTATTTATTTATTTGAGAGAGAGAGAATGAGAGACAGAGAGCATGAGAGGGAGGAGGGTCAGAGGGAGAAGCAGACTCCCCGCCGAGCAGGGAGCCCGATGCGGGACTCGATCCCGGGACTCCAGGATCATGACCTGAGCCGAAGGCAGTCGCTCAACCAACTGAGCCACCCAGGCGCCCAAGAAAGCATTTTCCTGATGAGTAGTGGTAGAGGTTGAGTATTTTTCATGTTTATTAACTATTTGCATGTCTTCATCTATGATTGGTGTATTTGTGGCTTGCTTATTGGTTGCTCATGTTGTGATTAAGATTTTATTAAAGTGTGTGGTGGTAGGCTTATCAAAAATTAAGAATGTTAACCCAATGATTATTTTCAAGTCTTGTTAAAATTTTTGCTCATAATATAAGAATATATGTTATAGATTGCCTTTTAGTCAAATTTGTAGAATTTTAATGATATAATTTATAAGAGCGTTCTGTAAGCGTGAGAATAAATATATAATTACATAAACTTACTTTTAGTATTTTTCTCATTTTTAAGCTGTAAGAATCTAGCTTTCCTGTGCCAAATAGTCAGTGAGATATTCTTCATATCTGATACCTGGCATTCAATACCAGATTCGTGTTCTACAACATGTTACTTGTCCTTTTCTTTTTCCTCTTCCTCCTTCTTCTTCAGGAATTCTCAAAGATAATAAAACAAATCATATGTTGAACATTTATTATGAAAAAGCCAATGAATTTGATTACCAACTCTGATGAAGTTTGAAAAATAAAAGTTATGGATGGTTTTCTTAAGCAATTAAAACAGAGCAAATTAATAGTGTCCTAAACCTTAATGATAATGACTCACTTGAACTCACTAATTTCATAGATGGGCTAGAACCATAGAAAACTCCAATGAAGCTACTTCTACCTAGACCCTATATTAAGAAACATTGAACTATGCAAAGGAATGAATTTAGAGACATCCAGAAATAGAAAAGTATTCAGAAGGACATTTGCCAATTACAAGTTAAAATTGGTTTTGTTGTATTTTCTTTATAGTAGGAAATATAAGTTCTCAGGTAAGATCTGACATCTCTATTAATGGGAATTTTGTGCTCAGTTAATTAAATAAATGTATATCTCTTCCCCTTCCATTTTTTCTATTTAGCATTTTACTTTCCAGTCAATTAGAAGGGTTTGAAGTTTGTTTTATTAAGAAGAGCAATAGTTTAAAAAACTTCTATAATGCTTAAAAAATTAAAATTATAGAGTTAGTATCTTGCCTATATGTGTAGTGTGTGTATATATATATATATATGTATATATACTTACACATACACACACACACACACACACGGAAACTTAGGTACTAAAAGCCCTTAGGTCTGACGATAATAAACATATGTAAAAAGAACAACACTTTATGATATGGGTTTGCATGTATGCAGGTTAAAAGGATGATTCCTACATTTTGAGTTCATGGCACGAAGAATAATGATACTAATGAAAGAAATGATTAATTGCAGATGCTTGTCAGAAGAGGGGATTAGAAAATAATCATCTACCTGCCAGAAGGGCAGCTGCTTTCAAAGTCCTTTGCTACATGATTTTTTTCAACTTTCCAGTTGCATTTCGGATGGGGAGTCATCTAGGGGATGCGGGTGCAGCTTGAAGAGAAACACTGTCAGCCAGACAGACAACCTTTTCCATTCCACTCGGTCACTGCTGGGAAAACCTTTCACGTGTCCGAGATTTACAGGATGACATTGGAACCAACTCCTCGCCTAACCTCCGTGGCCTTATCTCCTGTTCCCCCATGGCCTTTGAACGAAAGCCTCCAGGATTCTGAGAAAGGCAAAGCCCCTTGGGCCGCTGCAGCATCAGGGGATTGCTCTGTTTTGCAGTTTCTTCTACTTTGGGGCCACTGGGACTTTTCCTCCTGAAAGCTCTTCTGTATATTTTATTTTATTTATTTATTTTTTTGGCAGTTTACTAAGGCAGTTATTTATTTATTTAATTCTTGTACATGCATCTTTCTATGTTAGAACTTCATTCTTTTTTTTTTTAGTTTTTTTTTTAAATTTAAATTCAAATAGCCAACATATAGTACATCATTAGTTTCAGATGTTCTGTGTATTTTAAAGATGTTTGTTGTGTTTTACCTAACTTTTCTAGGTGCTTTATTTCTGTCTTTTTTTTATTTTATCTTTGTATCCCAAAGACTTACAGGTCATCTCTGTTGCCAGAATATATGGCCTTTGGCCACTATTTCCTCAGCTGTTGATTTGAATATAAGAAGTACTGGTTTGATCACAACATTTCCATAGGAAGTTTACATCTAACTTATTTACTTATTTTTAGAGTATGTGGATCTGCCTTTAAGCATCAGCCCAGAATGCCTAAAATCCAGATTCTTGTGAAAGAATATAACCTTGAATTACTTTTGCCTGCTTGAAAGAAACAACATTTGGGTCCCCTGGGTGGCTCATTTGGTTAAGCGTCTGCCTTCAGCTCAGTGATCCTAGGGTCCTGGGTTCCAGATGAGCCCTGTGTGGGCCTCCTGGTGCAGTAAAGAGTCTGCTTTTCCCTCTCCCTCTGCCCCTCCCCCCGCCTCGTGCGTGCTCTCTCTCTCTCTCTCTCTTTCTCTCAAATAAATAAATAAAACCTTAAAAAAGAAGAAGAAACAACATTTGAGGATGAATGCACAAGAAGTAAGCCAGTGTTCTTTTTTTTTTTTTTAAAGATTTTATTTATTTATTTGAGAGAGAGAGAATGAGAGAGAGCGAGTACATGAGAGGGGGGAGGGTCAGAGGGAGAAGCAGACTCCCTGCCGAGCAGGGAGCCCGATGCGGGACTCGATCCAGGGACTCAAGGATCATGACCTGAGCCGAAGGCAGTCGTAAGCCAGTGTTCTTAAAATTCAGAACTTTAACCACAGTTCAAGTCAGACCATCAGGGAGTACAAATTTGAAACTCTTCTCAGCTTTTATTACATTTCATTTTGATATCACTCTCTTCAATTGCATTGATGAACACTATAAGAACAACTGCATGGAATTCTTCAGTTTTTTGTAATATAGGAAGGATGCTAAGGTTATTTTCCACAAGATCGCTGGGTATGCCTTTATGAATATTCAAAAGAAATGCATCTCAGAACTCTGTGCTGGAAAAATCTTCACTTTTGCTGAGCAATTAGTTTATTGTTGTCTCACAGACACTATAAATCTTAAAAGTGATAATGCTTTCCTTGTTCTTTGCCCTTAAGGAAGTCCAACTTATTTAATTTTTTTAGGCCTTATAAATGCACTTATGCATTACAAAAATCTCTCATATTATCAATGCATTTTTTTACTTATTAGTTTATTAACTGTTAATGTTAATATTTAAAAATATCTTATGCTTATAAATAACTTCAAATACTGCATAAAATAGAGAAATTGTAAATAAAGTGGTGGCATCATATAATATCACAAATTTGACTTCGTTGGGGAATTATCATTAAAAACAGTATCTTCTCTCAACCCAGAAACCATCTCCCACGGGGGTGGAGAAAAAAACCAACACACTTATTATTGAATAAGCATTAAGCCAGAACGTAATGTGTATCATAGGTAATCCAACAAGAGATTATAAAACAGAAAGATTGTAAAGACGCTCTCCTATGGAAGCCAGCAGATCAGCCCATTGCATACATGTTTCCAAGATCAACCGTAACTCATGTCAGAGGATTTAACAACGCTATTATCCAGAGGAAAAACAAACTTCTCAGATATTTATGACAGGAGGCAGTTTTGCAACTTGGTGCAAGAAGGCCACCAAAGTTAAACTTCATATATCCATTAGAAGCTGGGAGATGGGGTACCACCTTCCTTGATGTTTACATTTCAAAGGGATGGTTCCCAGATCCTTGAGAATGACATTCCTGGGTCATAAAGTTGACAAAAGATCTATCAAGTCTTTAATAGGATACACAGATTTCAAAGAGAGGAGAAAGTACTTTTGAGTTTTGTAAGGTAACTGTTTTAAGAAAAAGAAGGGAGAGAAATATCTTTCCTTATTTTCCATAGAGAACATTAAGCCTCTTATTTTTCATTTGTATTTGCCCTTACAAGTTCTTAACGAATAAATTAAAATAAATAAATAAGTGAATATATATATTTCAGTTAAAATATCACAAAATAACAGATTATAGATAATTTCACTATATCATTATATCACAAAAAAGCAGTAACACCTAATCCTTAAATTGTCTGGAACACCGGACACATTTTTTACTTACAAATGAGAACATAATCAGCTGTTTGGAACCCCGGGCAAACCGAAAGATGCTCGAAGCTATAGTTTGAATGAATTATATTAATAACCCAAATTCTGGTTCCTAATAGCAGAGATAAATGTTACAGTAGCCCAGTGATAAGAAAGAAAGCTTCCTTTTTCCTGGGCATAGGACTGAACCTGAAAGTGTGACAAAAAGAAGTCTGTCATTGGTGTACAGCTCTTTCTCTTTCTGTGTTCCTCTATCACCTTGTTAAAAGGTAAACTGAATCATATTAACCTTTTTTAAAAGAATTTATTTGAGCAGAAATAAATTTAAATCGGGCAGTGCCAAACTTGGAGTGGGTAGAAGTGCTCTGTTGAGGGGAGCTGGGGAAAAACCTTTATAGCGGAAAGGCAGTTGCAGAATAAGGAAATTAGTGATTGGCTACAGTTTGAATCCTAGTTGGCTGTTTGTGACTGGCTGTCCTTGGTTCAATTTCCTAACCTTGAGGCATCTGCAGGCTTAGACTTGGTTTGCTTATGCAGGTACCGTGGTCTTAGAGCCTCCTCAGTCTAATGGCCTCCTTGTTTAATTCATTTAACAACATCTTTTTATGCCTCATTTGAGTACCTTGTTTCTTGTTGCCCTGGGCTATATTCAGTGAAACTCAATTTGCGTCCTCTTATCCTCTTTTTGTTCAATGTACATAATATCTAAATTTACCTGCTACTCTTCTCTATATTAAATCTTTCCCATTTTTTTTTTTTTTTCTGTGCACCCCTCTCAGTTAAGTTTTAGAAGGAATGCAACCTGACTGGACACATTAAAATACGTGTGTGAAAGAATCTATACTTCTCCCAGACATACTTTTATTTTCAACAGAGAGGTTTGTTACAGCAAATGAATTCTCAAGCCTTAAAAATATAGGAGTATATCAAAGGGATGCAGATAATTCAAGCTGTATGTCAGAAGATATTTTGGGTGCAGCCGTGTTCCTATGCCGACATACTAGCTCAATGTGGTGACTTGTCTTGGGGTAAGTTTGTCTGCATTATTCTTGACTTTTGTGGTTTGGAGGCATGTGCCTCTCCCCTCCGCATGTCCCTGAAAACACAGGTTTGCTCAGGGTTTTGCTTGCTTGTGTATTAGTTTCATTGTCCCTCCCATGGAGTGGCTGCAAGGCTTGTGTCCTCAGAGAGTGGGGTAGAGCAGAAGTGATTTGTACAAGCGCGTTCTTGGTAAGTGAGAGTAAATGACTCATCAAACACATGCCCAAGAAAATGAGTTTTTCTACCAAAACATGTGGAAATGCTGGGAGGTTTTTTTCCCAGAAAAATTAAATATAGTTTGTCTTTTGTCAAAATTAATTTAACTGAAGAATCGAAAACACTACCCTTCAGTTCCACTTTAGAGTACAAAAAATGGTAACTGCTTTCCTTTGTAATTGTCCTTATCACTCATGTTGCAATTAGGTTAGCCTAATCCACCTCTCCCTTATTAGAAGTGGATATATTACAAAGTAGAGAGAAAAGTGCGCTCATGTGTTAAAAAAATTATTATGTATGAAATTAACTGTCTAAATCTAAATTCTTTTGTTTTAATGAAAAAAGCTTAGGTTTTCTTATTTCCAAAGAAAGGGAAAGATGCTGCCGAGCTTTTTGAAAGTATATAAAGAGGCAAGACTTCATTTCCTTGACAATTATAACTATTGTTGTGGTAGATGGAGAACCATGCTAATAATCTTCTCCCCTTGAGGCGAGAAAATGGAAAATTTGGTACAGGCTAATGAAGGGTAAGATTTTCACCTTATCCTTTCATCAACATAGTTTTTTGTACATATTAGATGCCATCTAGTGAAAATTGAATTATAAGACAATTTCTTTCACTAGTTTAAATTGATGGTGTATTATTTATAGGTTTAATTGAAATCCATATATTGAGGCTTTCTCATCTGCATTAGAAAATGGCTCAGTTTGGTTTCAAGAACCTGTATTGTGGTAATGGTTTTTGATTTCTTAGCTTCTTTTAAATTCTTTGGTAGGCTCCTTTAAGAAGATAGACTTGAGGGGAGTCTGAGTGGCTCAGTCAGTTAAGTGTCTGCCTTCAGGATTGAGCCCCGCATTGGGCTCCTTGCTCAGTGGGGAGTCTGCTTCTCCCTCTCCCTCTGCTCCTTACTCTTGCTCTTTCTCTCTCTCTCTCAAATAAATGAATACAATCTTTAAAAAAGAAAAGATAGACTTGAAAATAAATATCAGAAATAAGAAATTTTTCATGTGTGTGCATTAAATATGTGTCTTTTGCAGACACATTTTAGGTGAAATTAGAGATTTTATTTTATAAGTCACAATGATTTTTTTTTTCTTTGACATGTGGCTTAGGCAATTCAGTGAAAATAGTTCCATTCCTTCCTTATTCCCTTAGAACATCGTTTATATTCATTAATGATGATGATGAGGAAGATGAAAAGGATAATGGGAGCTCTTTATTAAGATCTTCTGATGAACCAGGTGTGTCATTAGAGCTTTTCTTTTCTTTTCTTTTTTTTTTTTATCTCCTCAAAGGCAATCCTTAGAGGTGGATGTCACTCATGTCCACAGATGAGAAAACTGAGACTAGGCAGATTGTCGCCTTAACTAGGTGACATAACTAGAAAGAAGCAAAGTGGATTTAAGGACCTATCAATTGAATTTCAAGGCCATCATGTCCTGCTTCCAAGGGACTAGAGCAACCAACAGGCACTTGGGATATTTTTTTTTTTTTTAAAGGTTTTATTTATTTGACAGAGAGAGACAGAGAGAGAGAGGGAACACAAGCAGGGGTAGTGGGAGAGGGAGAAGCAGGCTCCCAGCTGAGCAAGGAGCCCGATGCGGGGCTCAATCCCAGCACCCCAGGACCATGACCTGAGCCAAAGGCAGACGCTTAATGACTAAGCCACCCAAGTGCCCTGGGATATTTTCTTCCAGAGAAAAAATATTAATGAATGGCAGAAACTGGAAGAGTGCAGGTAGCAGTGGATTAGTTGGTAAACTAAGCAGGAGTGTTTGAATTTTATGGACCATACTGTCAATATCTATAGAACAAATTCATATTATTTTTTTGTTTACTTAAAGGGAAAGACAGAACATTTTAATAGACCAACATCCATTTATCCTTCTTTCATTCATTCAGGCTGAGTGGCCTATCTCTCCAAGGCACTGTGAGCCAAGAGATTAGACAGATGAGGTGAGGACTTGGGTCCTACCGCCAAGGCCCTCATAGCCTACAGCAGTGTTTGGACAATGGCAGCCCTGGACTGCACTGAGTCCAATGTGCAGGTCAGCCTGAGCTCCATGTTCAGATGTGCACGTAGATGTGCAGGCCAAAACTGAGTGTTCCATAGTTTAAACTTCTTAGCAAATGCCTGGCCTGAATATAAGCTAGCTTTGCTTTTAGGGGTAAATGAGAAACAAATCAATAAAAATTAATAGAAGAAACATAGAGCCTCTAAAAAGATTTTGAAGAGATAGTAAATATTGCTCTATATTCAAGGAAAATGAATATCTCTGAAAATTATTTTCTTTTGGAGTTGAATAGCCATGCCAGATAATGTAGCCTTTATGACAAAGGAGGAGGAAGCTATAAGAGTATAAACTAATATTAAAAGTAAATTTTTAAGCATATAAGTCCTGAAAGAATTCACAATGGAAATGATAGATATATTTGATATTATAAAAATTTAAAAATTATAAAAAAACAACACTTACATATAGCATGCTATATGTCAAACAGTGTTTTAAAAACTTTACATTAACTCATTTAATTTTCACAACAGCATTATGAGCAAAGCACTGTTATTCTCTTCATTTTACAGATGAAAACACTGAGGCAAAGAAGCATCAAATAACTTGTCCGAGGCCAGCAGTTATTTTTTTTTTAAGATTTATTCATTTATTTTAGAAAGAGAGGGAAAGAGCGAGCAGAGGGGAGGGGCAGAGGAAGAAGGAGAAAGAAACCCAAGCAGACTCCGTGCTAAACCCTCCATGGGGCTCAATCTAACGACCTTGAGATCAGACCTGACCTGAAACCAAGAGTCAGACATTTAATCAACTGCGTCACCCAGGTGCCCTGACCAGCAGTTATTAAATGGTGGAGATGAGATAAAACAGAGGCAGTGTGGCTCTTGGTAATGAAGGGAATAAAAATTAAAGCAATAATAATTGATAATAATCTTCAATGTTGCTGAAAATAGAGGGACAAGAGCACTGAAGCTCTGAAAAAAATGAACTCAAAAACTCAATATATATATATATATATATATACTTTGACCTAACCTTTCTGACAAGATTCACATTATGATTCACATATGATGAAAATTGCATAGCTGTTATAATTGTTTCTGGACAAATTCCTAAGGTAAAATGTTAATAAAACAGAGATTAAAAACTGTGTCTTTAGTATACTCCCAATTTTGACAAAACCACCAAAATTGGGAATGTATGTATGTATGCGTATATTTTCATATGTATAAAACCAGAAGAGACTATAGAAGAAAATAATACAATTATTTATTATAGAATTAAAATTTCTGGGCGCCTGGGTGGCTCAGTTGGTTAAGCGACTGCCTTCGGCTCAGGTCATGATCCTGGAGTCCCGGGATCGAGTCCCGCATCGGGCTCCCTGCTCGGCAGGGAGTCTGCTTCTCCCTCTGACCCTCCTCCCTCTCATGCTGTCTCTCATTCTCTCTCTCTGAAATAAATAAATAAATAAATAAAATCTTTAAAAAAAAAAAAAAGAATTAAAATTTCTTTTAAAAAAATACTCCTGTTTATTTTCCAATGAGGAAGTGAGGATCACTTACCAGGAAAAAAATTAAATGTAATTTTAGAAGAAATATATTGAAATACTGATTTTAAAATATTAATTTTATAGCATTACTTGGATTGCTTTGCATATTTTCTAGTGGAAAATACAGTCTAATTTTATAAATCACAGGTATGGGCAAGTCACTCTAAAATTTTCGCCAGCCTATTAAATAAAGCTGCTTCTACCTACAATGTGGAAGGCACTATGCAAGGTGATGTAGAGATTACTAATGAGATTATAGAAGGATCTTGCACAGGAATAGTGCCCATAGCATAGCAAGGCTCAGAAAGTAATTGAGGGAGGGATGGATGAAAGTGGGGGCTGGTGGAAAGAGGACAGGAAAGGGGGGAGGAGGCAGAGAGGGAGGCGGGGAGCAATGACTTCCTGCAAAAGAGACAGAGGTCTTATTCACGCACGGTCACGTGAAAAGGACAGTGGCTCTGTCTGTAACACAAAGATCACAGGGGAATGAGCCGGGAGAGTTTCTGAAGATGATGGCTGTTTTTTCTTTTTGTGTCAAAACTGAGATTCTGGCAGGAAATAGTGTTGAGATAGCCACAGGTGTTTGGAATTAGGAGGCAGATGCTCAGGAAAGGGGGTAAATTAGAAAACAGTTGGATACTGAGCACTGAACAAGTGAAATGCCCTTAAAGGTAACTAATGTAGTTTAATATGACTCTATTAGGGTTCAAGAAACAGTACCCACTGGCTTGTCTAGAACTACAGGCTTATAATATTTCTGATCCGGTTGACTGACTCTAGAAGTTCTATGTGTTAATATGTGTATGTGTAAAAACATCACTTTTAAAATTATTTTTTGCATTTGCTTTGGCAGGAAGTTTGGGGAAACTGAAATGTGTACGTTAGCTTTTCCTAAAAAGTTGGATTTGAGTTAGAGGATTTGGTGTAATGCCCACATATCATCTTTCTTATTCCCATTTGCCAATCTATGGATAAATGAGTCACTCTTCAAAACTGTTCGAAAGCTGACAGCAGCACTTGCCAAAGAGATATAAAAAGATGAAAGACTAAAGATGCTATGTTATGCGTTAGTAACAAGGAAAGGGCATATGTTAATAGTAAAATGAGTAAAATGTGGGCTCTATTAGGGGATAATTGAGGTCAACAAAGTCAGCTTGCTTCAGAGTATGGCAAGGACCTGGGAGTTCCCGCTGCTTCCTAAAGATACGTCAGACTCAGGAAGAAAATTCTATGCATTTGGAATGTTCTTACAACTCAGCGAAGTCCATTTTCTTATGTAGAGCAGTTCTCCATCTTGTTGAAAAAAACTATTTAAGATAGAAGGGCCCAGAAAGAGCGGTTTAAGGAGGAAATTACAACAGAAAAGGGACGAGCCAAGGATTTGGCACTCACGGAAGACCACCTCTTTCCTGTGTAATCCATTTTGCACCAGCTTTGTCAAAACTGAATCACCGTATGTGATTGGTAGGTACAGAGCTGAGAGTGCCTTTTGTGTGAGTTAGCTAACATAAAACTAATTTTTGTGGAGCCAGGTGCTGTAGGGCACCTGCTTACATCTATTAATAACATGTAACTCACTTGGACTTGGGTAAAATAACACTTTTCTCTCCTTTCTTGTTAGGCTTATTAACTCAGGTCCAAAAGAATGGTCTTGTTTATATTCTGTGCTTGCTGATATGCGTGAGCAGACCATGTGCCGCATTTTTCCTCTACCTTTTTTATTTTTATAACTGAAACTCCGTTAAGTAAATGTGGTTTGTTTGCCCTTTCTTATTACTGTGAAGTCCTTTCTGCCCCTGAGTCTGTTAAAATATTTTTCTCTTAATGGTTCTTCCCTGTTGTAACTAGCATATCCCTCCTGTGTACCTGATACTTATATTTTTTTTTTTTCCCCTTTGAACTCAACAACTCCGAGGGTTGGAATGCAACTGAACTGCACTAAAGGCCATATTTTCTTCACCCTTTTGATACATTACATTTGACCGTAATTCTGCGAGGCAATATGAAAGCACCTTGCAAGCTATTTAAGCTCAACCCTAAGATAAGATATAGTTGTCAGTTTTCTTTTGCTTTATTCTTCCTTCTTTCTTTCTCCTCTGTACTTAGATCTTTATTTTATGAGCTCACTTTTCTTGGAGATTAAGCCTACTTCATTTTCTTACTTTTCTTAGAGATTAAAACCTTTGGATTCTATATATATATATTTTTTTTCATTGTTATGTTCTTAACTCATTGTCCAGGCATTCAAATTGAGGCACATTCCATTCCAGCCAACTCATGACGGGGGCAAACAGAAAATGTTGTTCTTGGTTTTGATGGTTAGTTTATATTTAGAAATATAAATATATTTAGATAAATATAGGGATAAATGGAAGTCTTTTGGAGAATTTTATCTAATGTCCTCAACTGAGGTTTCTATACTTGTTTAGCCCAGTTTTATCCCTCAGTGAACAAAATCTAAGTCTCTTCAATAGAAGCCTGAAAGTCTCATGAATTCCACACATGTTATGCAAAGAAATCTGGGGCTCAGGGTTTAGAACTCCTCCTGAGGCTAATAGCCCCAGCGGGTTTCATAGTGTTATTATCTTTTAATAAATGTTCTGTTATCGTCATCATTTTTCAATCCAATTTTTTTCCACAACTGTTCTGCTTTCTCACCACCTTACTGTCACATTATTTTTCCACAGTTAACTTCCTGGACAAATAAATGTGGTGGATTTATGCAATTGTGCTTTGGAGCAAGACCGGCCATTTTGGCTATGACTATACTCTGTACTCACTCCTCATTCTATGAGAAATGGCGTGTTCTTTGGCAGGGGTTTCTGAGGCTTTTGTGATTCATCACTCTGACTCAGTATGGTCTCCATCACCCTGATGGCTTTCTGATGATATAGAATGTTGAAATGGAGAAAGAATCAGATAACTAGGGGAAAAATGACAAATTATAGAACCCTGTACAAAAGCCTTATGCTTATGGCACTTCCATATTTATTATCATTTAATTAAGAATATTTCACTAATAAAAAATCTTTTAAATGTGGTCTCAGTTGGAAAATACTTTCAGCAAGCATTTTGGGAAATCTTTGGCATTATCATTATTTAAAGAAAAATTAACCAGGCCATGGATTTAGGAGATAGAGTGTATTCCATTTACATGGTCCAAAGATAAAACATCTGCAAGATCATTTTCTAGTTTTCTTGAATGTCATTACTTGAGACCCTGCCAAGGTTTAATATAAATTTCTTTTAAGACAGAGGGACCTCAGCTCTACCTCAGAAAGACATAAATTGGGCTACATCATTTTAAAAAATATCAAGGAATATTTTTCTATTCAGATCTATTATCCATTACCATGGATTTGTTTTGATTTTTATCAAGTAAGAAAAAGACAGTCTAGGGTGCCTGGGTGGCTCAGTCGTTAAGCGTCTGCCTTCAGCTTGGGTCATGATCCCAGGGTCCTGGGATCGAGCCCCACATCGGGCTCCCTGCTCTGCGGAAAGCCTGCTTCTCCCTCTCCCACTGCCCCTGCTTGTGTTCCCTCTCTCGCTGTGTCTCTCTCTGTCAAATAAATAAAAAAAAAAAAAAAAGAAAAAAGAAAAAGACAGTCTACTCATGAGGCTAGACAGATTTCAAAACATTGCCGTGGTTCTTCATCCCTAATATGGACCTGGGAACATGTGTCGCTGGAGCCCTGATGGTGACAGTTTGCACTATAGGGAAAGATTAATGACACTAGAACCCGCCAGCATGGTGCTTGCTGTGCATTTTCTGTATTAAGCGACAAACCATTTGTTTTCCCTTTTGCATTACTCTCTGCTTCTTGATTTCATTGGCAGCATAGTGAAAACAGGATTTTAAATAGCTGATGTGACTACCATTTCTCCTTCATGACTGATGTCCAGTAAACACAATATTTTCCCTTGAAGGGAGTAAAACAATTTCTATTCCCTGGGTATCTTTAAGAACATGTCTTCTTATCTTCCCTTATAAGCCAGATCATGAGTAATCTCTGAAGGTACCTTTGAAATCAGAGAGAGGAATGAGACAAGGCTAGCCTTACATGAAGATGCTAGACCCATTCTATCCTTCAGTAGACGTAACCAAATGGGTTTGTATCCCTAAGAGAGTTCCTATGGGAATTAGGTTTGTTTTGTGTTTTGTTTGTTTGTGTGCTACACTGAAAATAAGGTAAGATACAAAGGGGTTAATGGGAGCAGATAATGATTGGAAAGAAACGTGGAATGTTGGGTTGTGTTCAATATAAAGTTACAGGAGATGCTCTTTAAAACATTCTGGTTATTGGCTGCACTCACATCTAAAACAAACGCTGGCCCATTTAGCCACATATTTGCACTTGTAATGGATTTGGTGAGCGGAACAGCATTCCATCTGGATAAACTGAATAGCTTGACAAAACACTGCACACTTGTCACTAACCACCCTTCAGAATTGTAATTGGGAGGGAAGGTTGTAAAACCAACATGACTTCAGATGTCTTAACAGCCAGAAGATGACTGTGACGTACTTTATAATAAAGTGTCATCTTCCAAGATACATAAAAATCAGTTGTATTTACTGTGCACCAAATCTTTTTTTAGAACCAACTAAATGACAGTGTCATGCCTGTACCGCTGCCTGCATAATTCAAATCATCTTCCACGACGCATTCCTCTAGTCAGCCCGACGTGGGTGGTCCCTCAGGGAGCACTGCTCTCTCTTTGACCTTGGCCATGAATTACCTATCAAAGGTGAGACTTGATATTTTAGCAGAGACTGCACAAGCTTTTCCACAAATAAGATCTGGAGAAATCGAAACCATGCCTTTGCATTTCTAAAGCTTTCTGTAAATTGAATTTGGAATTAATCAAAAGGATCATCAGAGCTTCTATAGATAAACAAGAGAATGCTGTGCTCTGGGGAATTTTTAATACATATATGGATCACACTGAATATCAGTGGCCTGTACAACTGTAGAAAAGAGAATTGGAAAGGAGTGTAACTTACCTTAACGTTATTCTGCTCATTTCCTCGTTTTTCTCATTAGTCGTACAAGAGAGTGTTAAATGAAAGTAGGCAATGTTAAATGACCAACTGGTTGCAAATAGTGTAGTTCTGATATAAAAGTCCACTGCATGAAAACAAAAGATTTGCATGAGTATTCTTGATGACATATTTTGGCTTTTAAAAGATTTTATTTGTACTTTCAAGAATTTAACAAATTCTTTGTTGTTCCTGAGTGTTTGAGTGATGATGACATGGAAACACTTGGTACCAAAAATCCTAAAGATAAGTGGTCCCAAGGTAAGGTACCTTTTGACAGGTATCTACCTGCTATGTACTACTAGTCCAAACTGTTTCCTAAACTGTAAGAATAGGAGTTTAAAAATTTGTTGTAGATTAAAAGGACAGTACCTTATTTTTTTACCTGAAAATGTTATAACATCATATTAAATTTTCAATTAATATAAGTTAAATGTAATTTTTAAATATTTTAAGTGCTATGAGATTACACTAATAAAAGGATTAGAACTACTGTATCTATATATAATTACCTGATGACTGATATATGTTTTGATGTGTGTTCATGTTAATATTATTCCATTGTTAATAATTTTATTGGTTGGAAAATATCCATATGGATTAATTAATAGAAGATTCACACTTCCGTGTTTAACAAATTAGGTTATAACGAAATAGCATTTGAAAGTTCAGGTTTGTAAAGAAAAAGACACTATGTGAAAAGCTGCTCAATCCCACAGGTTATAAAGGAAATGTGAATGAAATTAAGGCAATGCTTTCACCCATGAGACTTGAAAAATGTAAAAAGTATATATGACAGTACCAACTTCTGATGACTAGGAAGAGAAGATCTTTCATAAATCAGAAGAGTAACTTTAGAGAGCAATTTGTGAAATTCATAAAGTTAAAATTTTGCGTTCACCACTTAACCCATAGCAATTTTAATTGTCCATATTTAATATTATCAATTTTTCCAATCTTGCCCAATTTGATGGATGAAAAGTGATTTTACAGACTAAATGTTTATAATGACCCCCCACATTCATATGTTGAAACTCTACCTCCTAATATGATTGTATTAGGAGGTAGTAAAGATTAGTTAAGGTCATGGGGATAGAGTCCTCATGAATAGGATTAGTGTCCTTTTAAGAGTCATGAGAGAGCTTACTTTCTTTCTCTGTCTCTGTCATGTTAGGATACAATAAGAAGTCAACCTTCTGCAAGAGGTTCCAGAAGAGGACTCTCACCAGAACCCAACCATGTTGGCATAGTGATCTCAGACTTCAAACCTCCAAAATTGTAAGAATATAATGATTCTGTTTTAAATCTCTTAGTCTTAAGTAAGAATATTAATTTTACACATTTGTCATATATTAGTGTTTACTCTTATTTTTTTGCCCATTTTTATATTGAGCTTTGCTTATAATTTCTTAATCTTTTTGAAAATTTCTTTTCATAAAAAAATAGTAAGGAACAACCTGTCAGATACACACACATTTTCTTGTGATCACCTTGTAAACTTAGTTACACTATATCTTTTTCATTCAGAATCTTTATTTTTTAAAGAAAATTTTTATTATAGAAAAACTTCAAGCATGAAAGAAGTGATGTATTATTTAGAATTTTACATAATAGAAGCACACTGTATTTTCTCTGTTTTTGCCTGATTTCTTTTACTCAGCTCAAGTATTCTCAGATTTATCCATCGTCCCATGCGGCAATAATTCATTCCTTTTTATTGCTGAGAAAAATTCTGTTGCATGGATGTACCACTCTGTTTACTAGTTCAGGTGTTACTGAGCATTTGAATTAGTTTTGGTTTCAGGCCATTACGAATAAAGCAGCTATCAACCTTATGTACAAGTCTTTGTATGGACATATACTTTTAATTCTCTTGGATAAATACATAGCAGTGAAAGGACTACATCAGATAGAAGGTGAATGCTTAAGTTTTAAAGAAACTACCAAACTATTTCAAAGTGATTGTACCATTGTATGAGCAGTGTATGAGGGCGTTAGTTCCTCCAAATCCTTGCCAACATTTGTTATGGTCCTTATTTATCGGTAAGCATTCTGATCAGTGTGTGTTACATAACAGTTTTAGTTTGCATCTTTTAAAATATTGAGCATATTTTCATTTGCTTATTTGTCATATGTGTGTCTTCCTTGGTGAAATGTTGATTCAAATATTTTGCCCATCTTATTTATTGGCTATATGTTTTCTTATTGTTGAATGTTAAAGTTCTTTATATATGCTGGATACAAGTCTTTCATCAGATATGATTCGTAATTTTATACCCCAGTTAGTGAGTGGCTTGTCCTTCCATTCTCTTAATAGTGTCCTTTGAAGAGCAGATATTTTTAATTTTGATGAAATTAAATATATTCTTTTTTTTATGGATAGTATTTTTGATGTCTTAAGAAGTACTTATCCAACACATGATCACAAAAATTTTATCCTAAGTATTCTTTTAATAATTTTGTAATTATAGGTTTGACACTTAGGTCTATGACTCATTCTAAGTTAATTTGTGAATATGACATGAGTATGGATTAAAATTCATTCATTCTTACGTGGAGACCAAATTATTTCAACACAGTTTTTATGCTTTCTCCATTGAATTGCCTTTGCACCTTTGCTGAAAATGTTATGTATAAATGTATTGAACCTATTTCTGAACTTTCTATTCTCTTCCATTAACTGATTTATCCAGCTTGTCTCCTATACCACACTGTCTTGATTACTGCACCTTTATAATAAAACCAATCCAAGAGCACATTAAAGTGATCATACACCATAACCAAGTAGGTTTTATCCATGGGATGCAAAGAGGTTCAACATATGAAAATCTTGAAGGCAGGTACTATTAATTCCTCAACATTATTATTTTTCAAAGTCATTAGGCTATTCTAGGTCCTTTACATTTTCATACGAATTTTAAAATCAGTTTTTCAATTTCTACAAAAAAAAAAAAGCCCACTTGGATATTTATTTGAATTGTATTGATTCTATAAATCAACTTATAAAGAACTGACAGTAATAATATTGAACCTTCTGACTCATGGTTTTGATATACCTCCCCATTTATGTAAATCTTCTGTAATTACTCTTAGGAATGTGTTGTGGGTTTCAGTGAACAATATTTGCACAACTTCTGTCAGATTTATCTTTAAGAATAGTGAAGTGACAGAAGAGACATTACAACTGATGCCTAAGAAGTCCAAAGGGTAATAAGAAATGGCAGTGAATAAATTTATACCATCAAACTAGATAACCTAGAAGACATGGATGCATTTCTAAAAACATACAACCTACCAAGACTAAATTGTGAAGAAAAAGAAAGTCTGACAGACCTATAACTAATATGGATAATGAATCAGTAATCAGAAACCTCCAAAGGCAAGGGAAGCAAGGGCAAAAATGAACTATTGGGACTTCATCAAGATAAAAAGCTTTTGCAAAGCAAAGGAAACAGTCAACAAAACCAAAAGACAACTGACAGAATGGGAGAAGATATTTGCAAATGACATATCAGATAAAGGGCTAGTATCCAAAATCTATAAAGAACTCATCAAACTCAACACCCAAAGAACAAAGAATCCAATCAAGAAATGGGCAGAAGACATGAACAGACATTTTTCCAAAGAAGACATCCAAATGACCAACAGACATATGAAAAAGTGTTCAATATCGCTCGGCATCAGGGAAATCCAAATCAAAACCTCAATGAGATACCACCTCACACCAGTCAGAATGGCTAAAATTAACAAGTCAGGAAATGACAGATGTTGGCGGGGATGTGGAGAAAGGGGAACCCTCCTACACTGTTGGTGGGAATGCAAGCTGGTGCAGCCACTCTGGAAAACAGTGTGGAGGTTCCTCAAAAAGTTGAAAATAGAGCTACCATATGATCCAGCAATTGCACTCCTGGGTATTTACCCCAAAGATACAAAAGTAGGGACCCGAAAGGGTACATGCACCCCAATGTTTATAGCAGCAATGTCCACAATAGCCAAACTGTGGAAAGAGCCAAGATGTCCATCAACAGATGAATGGATAAAGAAGATGTGGTATATATATACAATGGAATATTATGCAGCCATCAAAAGGAATGAGATCTTGCCATTTGCAACGACGTGGATGGAACTGGAGGGTATTATGCTGAGCGAAATAAGTCAAACAGAGAAAGACATGTATCATATGACCTCACTGATATGAGGAATTCTTAATCTCAGGAAACAAACTGAGGGTTGCTGGAGTGGGGGGTGGGGTGGGAGGGATGGGGTGACTGGGTGATGGACACTGGGGAGGGTATGTGTTCTGGTAAGCGCTGTGAATTGTGCAAGACTGTTGAATCTCAGATCTGTACCTCTGAAACAAATAATGCAATATATGTTAAGAAAGAAAAAAAGAAGAAGAAGAATGTAGCAGGAGGGGAAGAATGAAGGGGGGGAAATCGGAGGGGGAGAAGAACCATGAGAGACGATGGACTCTGAAAAACAAACTGAGGGTTCTAGAGGGGAGGGGGTTGGGAGGATGGGTTAGCCTGGTGATGGGTATTGAGGAGGGCACGTTCTGCATGGAGCACTGGGTGTTATGCACAAACAATGAATCATGGAACACTATATCTAAAACTAATGATGTAATGTATGGGGATTAACATAACAATAAAAAAAATTAAAAAAAAAAAAAAAAAAAGAAACCTCCCAACAAAGAAAAGCCCAGGAACAGATGGCTTCACTGGTGAATTTTATCAAACATTTAAAGAAGAATTCATGCCAATTTTTATCAAAATCTTCCCAGAAATCAAAAAGGAGGCAACATTTTCAAATTAATTTTATGGGGCCAGCATTATTCTGATACCAAAGCCAAACACACTACAAGAAAACTATAGACCAACCTTCCTTATGAACATTGATGTAAACACCTCAACAAATTGCAAAACTAAACCAATAGCACATGAAAAGGATCATAGACCATGACCAACTAGGTTCTATTCATGGGATGCAAAGATGGTTCAACATATAAAAATCAATTAATGTGATATACCACATTAAAAGAAAAAAGGATAAAATGGCAGAATTTTTTCAATAGATACAGAAAAACCATTTAACAAAACTCAACACTTTCTTATCATGCATTCCTGGATATTTATCCAACAGAATTAAAATCAAGATCTCTAAGAGATATTAGCACTCCTATGTTCATTAACGCACTATTCACAGTAGCCATGATGTGAAAACAACCTCAGTATCCATTGACAAATGAATGCATAAGAAAATGTAGTATATGCATACAGTGGAATACTGTCCAGTCTTTAGAAAGAAGGAAATTCTGCAATAGGCAACAACATGGTTGAAACTCGAGGACATTATGCTAAGTGAAATAAGCCAGTACAGAAAGACACATATTGCGTGATTACACTTATATAATTTATCTAGAATAATCAAATTCATACAGAGTGGAACTGGGGTTTCCATGGGCTGGGAAAAATAGATGGGGAATTACTATTCAATGGGCACAAAGTTTCAGTTAAGCAAAATAAATAAGCTCTAGAATTCTGTAGTCAACAATACTGTATTGTACACTTGAAAATTTGTTAAGAAGGTAGATTTCAGGGCGCCTGGGTGGCTCAGTCGTTGGGCGTCTGCCTTCGGCTCAGGTCATGGTCCCGGGGTCCTGGGATCGAGCCCTGCATCGGGCTCCCCGCTCTGTGGGGGGCCTGCTTCTCCCTCTCCCACTCCCCCTGCTTGTGTTCCCTCTCTCGCTGTGTCTCTCTCTGTCAAATAAAAAAAAAAAAAAAAAAGGTAGATTTCATGTTAAATGATCTTACCACAATAAAATTATATAAAAAATAATTCAATAATACATTTAAAAGAAGTATATAGGGGTACCTGGGTAGCTCAGTTGGTTGGGGTTGGGTGGCCAACTCTTGATTTTGGCTCAGGTCATGATCTCAGGGTTATGGATCAAGCCCCGTGTCAGGCTCCATGCTGGGTGTGGGGACTTCTTGGGATTATCTTTCCCTCTCTGTCTGCCCTTCTGCCCCTGCTCATGCTCTTTCTCAAAAAAAAAAAAAAAAAAAGATATATAAATTAAATCATACAGCATGTGACATTATAAGATTGGCTCTTTTCACTTAGCACAATGCCCTTGAGATCCATCTAAGTTGTTGTGTATATCGATAGTTTGTTACTTTTTTTTTTTTTTTTTTTTAATTTATTTATTTGACAGAGAGAGAGTGAGAGAGGGAACACAAGCCGGGGGAGTGGGAGAGGGAGAAGCAGGCTTCCCGCAAAGCAGGGAGCCCGATGCGGGCCTCGATCCCAGGACCCCGGGATCATGACCTGAGCCGAAGGCAGACGCTTAACGACTGAGCCACCCAGGCGCCCGATAGTTTGTTACTTTTAAATTGCTGATGAGTATTCTATGGTATGAGTATGTCATGTTTTTTTTCAGCCATTTACCTGTTGAGAGTCATTTAATTTTTTCCAATTTGTTATTACAATTAAATGGCTGTGAATAATTATGTACACATTTTTGTGTGGATGTTAAGTTCTCATTCCTCTGGAATAAAGGTCTAGGAGTGTAATTGCCAGATATTATGGTAAGTATAGGTTTTGTTTTTCTTAGAAATTGATAAACTACATTCCAGAGTCACCGTACCACTTCACATTCCCACCAACAATGTATCCAAGATCCACTTTCTCCACATCCTTTGGTATTGGCCAGCATTTGGTATTATCACTATTTTTTATTTTAGCTCTCTCTGGTTTTGATGTCAGGATAAGTCTGGCTTTACAAAATGTTTTGGGAGGTAATAACCTTTTATCTGTTTTCTGGAACAGATTGTAAAAGTGTAAAATTGTTGTTAATTCTTTAAATATTTGATAGAATTCCTCCATGAAATCATCAGGGTCTGAAGAAATTAAATTCACTTTTTGAAAAGTCCAGAAAAAATATTTTTTACACCAAGTGACTATTCACATCTTCTATTTCATGTTGAGTAAGTTGTGTAGTTTTTACTTTTCAAGAATTTGGTTTATTTTAACTAAGTTGTCAAATTTATATGTATAGAGTTATTCATGGAATTCTCTCTTATTATGTTTTAATGTCTCCAGAGTTTGTAGAGATATCTGCTATTTCATTCCTGATATTGGTTATTTTTGTCCTCCTTATCACTATTGGCTAGGGTTGGGATCCCTATTCCCCATTAGGACTCTGTGGATACCACCATATCTGGGAAGGGCAGGGGTGATGTGTTACTCTTCCCACATGGCCTCCGCTGATAAAGTGGGGGTGTCTTTGTTACTACTCAATAGTAGTGCATGTCCTGACTCTCTACTGAGCTTCCTCTGACACTACTCCAGTGTGGGAGGAAGAAGGGTGCCTTATTATCACCAGGTTGGAGTAAAAGTCCAGGTTCCCCACATGATCTCCAATGACATCATGGTGTAAGAGGAGGTAACCTCACTACAACTGAGTGGTGACAAATGTACTCAACCTTCTCTGACATCATCTTGGAAGGAGGGTTTTTGTACTTGGTTACAGCTTGGAAAAGGAGGAAATCATCCTTTCCTATCAGAAGGATCACAGTTTCTTCTGTGGTGTTTGGCTGATATAGAATGGTTATTATCTAAAACTCTTATTAGGCTGTTCATTTCCTAATCCTTTAACTACCTGAAGTAAGTAGAATTTTCTTGGGACTTCTTTATCTGCTGCTGTTGGCATTTCAAGATTGCTGTTTTTTCCAGTACCCACTCTAGCATTTATGAGGCCAAAGGAAAATACAGATATTACCACTATGTCTTTCCTCTGGTCCCAAGGTCCCTAGCCAATCTTCCTCCTTTTCTCTCCCTTTAGAATCTTCTTATGCTTGTTTTATGTATAATGTACAAAGTTTTTAGCTGAACTGAGAGATAAAAATAGGGAAATACATATCTACTCCATATTTCCTTAATGAAATTCTTCTCTATTATTTAATTCTTCTTTCTGTGTTTTATTTTGGGTAATTTCTATAGCTATGTCTTCAAGTTCACTAATCTTTTCTTTTGTAATGGGAGTTCTACTGTTATTCTCAACTAGTATATATTGTAGTTTTTTATTTCTTAAAGCTTGACTTGGATCTTTATAAAATATTTTTCATGTCTCTACTCAGCTTTTTGAACATGATATACAATTATAATAACTGTTTTATTTTGTGTATTTTTGACGTATATAATAATTTTGTTCCGTTCAATTAGTTTTTTCTCCTCATTATGGGTCATATATTCCTATCCCTTTAAATGAGTGGTGATTTTCATTAGATGCTTGACATTGTGATTTTAACTTTGTTGGATCCTGAATATTTTTGTGTTCCCATAAATATTCTTGAGCTTTTTCTGGAATTCATTTAAGTTACTTGGTAACAGTTTGATAATTTTCGGTCTTATTCTTAATAACAAAACCAGAGCCATGTCCGATCTTCAGCTAGTTATTCTCCACTATTAAGACAGAACCCTTTAGAGTACTCTCCAGTTATGGCTGCTGAGAACAGGCACAGCTCCATGTCTTTGTTGATCTGTATGATTTTGAGAGCATGTCTGGTGATAGTTGGATTTAGGTGGCATTTGTTGTTCTACAGAAACATGGTTATTATTTTGTGGTGGAGAATATTGATTTACAATATTTTTTTACAGGGACATGTGCACAATGAGATACCCTAACTTGTGGTTTCTAGTAGTTGCAATTGTAGTAGTTTAAGGATATACAGATTGTGTTTATTTGGATTTTATTTATTTATTTGTCAAAGAGAGAGAGAGAGAGCAAGCACAAGCAGGGGGAGTGGCAGAGGAAGAGGGAGACTCTCCGCTGAGCAAGGAGCCTGATGAAGGACTCGATCACAGGACCCTGGGATCATGACCTGAGCCAAAGGCAGACGCTTAACAGGCTGAGCTACCCAGGCATCCCAAGATGTGTTTAAAATATACTTATTTACAGATGGCTAACAGACATAGGAAAAGATGCTCAACATCACTCATCATAAGGGAAATACAAATCAAAACCATGATCAGATATCATCTCACACCTGTCAGAATGGCTAAAATTGACATAGGAAACAACAGATGTTGACAAGGATGCGGAGAAAGGGAAACCCTCTTACACTGTTGGTGGGAATGCAAACTGGTACAGCCACTCTGGAAAACAGTATGGAGTTTCCTCAAAAAAGTTAAAAAATAGAACTACCTTTTAATCCAGCAATTGTATTACTAGGTAGTATCCCAAAGGATAAAAAAATACAGACTTGAAGAGACACATGAACGCTGATGTTTATAGCAGCATTATCAACAATAGCCAAACTATGCAAAGAGTCCAAATGTGCATCAACTGATGAATGGATAAGGAAAATGCGTATGTATACATACATATATATGTATACACACACAAAATGGAATATTATCCATTAAAAAAAATGAAATCTTGCCATTTGCAATGACATGGATGGAGCTAGAGTATATTATGCTAAGTGAAATAAGTCAGAGAAAAACAAATACCGTATGATTTCACTTGTATGTGAAATTTAAGAAACAAAACAGACGAACATAAGGGAAGGGGAAAAGAGAGAGAGAAAGAGGGAAGCAAACTATAGGATACTCTTAACTATACAGAACAAACTGAGGGTTGATGGAAGGAAGTGGGGGGGAGATGGGCTGAATGGCTGATGGATGTTAAGGAGGGCACTTGTGATGAGCACTGGGTATTATATATGAATCACAAAATTGTACATCTGAAACCAATTTTTTTTTTAATTTTTTTTATTGTTATGTTAATCCCCATACATTACATCATTAGTTTTAGATATAGTGTTCCATGATTCATTGTTTGTGCATAACACCCAGTGCTCCATGCAGAACGTGCCCTCCTCAATACCCATCACCAGGCTAACCCATCCTCCCACCCCCCTCCCCTCTAGAACCCTCAGTTTGTTTTTCAGAGTCCATCGTCTCTCATGGTTCTTCTCCCCCTCCGATTTCCCCCCCTTCATTCTTCCCCTCCTGCTACATTCTTCTTCTTCTTTTTTTCTTTCTTAACATATATTGCATTATTTGTTTCAGAGGTACAGATCTGAGATTCAACAGTCCTGCACAATTCACAGTGCTTACCAGAACACATACCCTCCCCAGTGTCCATCACCCAGTCACCCCATCCCTCCCACCCCACCCCCCACTCCAGCAACCCTCAGTTTGTTTCCTGAGATTAAGAATTCCTCATATCAGTGAGGTCATATGATACATGTCTTTCTCTGTTTGACTTATTTCGCTCAGCATAATACCCTCCAGTTCCATCCACGTCGTTGCAAATGGCAAGATCTTATTCCTTTTGATGGCTGCATAATATTCCATTGTATATATATACCACATCTTCTTTATCCATTCATCTGTTGATGGACATCTTGGCTCTTTCCACAGTTTGGCTATTGTGGACATTGCTGCTATAAACATCGGGGTGCACGTAGCCTTTCGGGTCCCTACTTTTGTATCTTTGGGGTAAATACCCAGGAGTGCAATTGCTGGATCATATGGTAGCTCTATTTTCAACTTTTTGAGGAACCTCCATACTGTTTTCCAGAGTGGCTGCACCAGCTTGCATTCCCACCAACAGTGTAGGAGGGTTCCCCTTTCTCCGCATCCCCGCCAACATCTGTCATTTCCTGACTTGTTAATTTTAGCCATTCTGACTGGTGTGAGGTGATATCTCATTGAGGTTTTGATTTGGATTTCCCTGATGCCGAGCGATATTGAACACTTTTTCATGTGTCTGTTGGCCATTTGGATGTCTTCTTTGGAGAAATGTCTGTTCATGTCTTCTGCCCATTTCTTGATTGGATTCTTTGTTCTTTTGGTGTTGAGTTTGATGAGTTCTTTATAGATTTTGGATACTAGCCCTTTATCTGATATGTCATTTGCAAATATCTTCTCCCATTCTGTCAGTTGTCTTTTGGTTTTGTCATCTGAAACCAATTTTACCACGTGTGTTAACTAACTTGAATTTAAATAAAAACCTGAAATTAAAAACATAAATATACATATTTAAATACTATACATATTTTAAAATACACACACACACACACACACACACACACACACACACACACACCATTGGCCCTTGAACAAATGAGTTTGAATTGTGTGGGTCCACTTTTATGCAATTTTTTTCAATAAGTACAGTACTGTAAATATATTTTCTCTTATGATTTTCTTAACATTTTCTTTTCTCTAGCTTACTTAATTGTAAGAATACAGTATTTAATACATATAACATAAAATATGGGTTATTCTATTGCTTATGTTTTCAGTAAAGCTTCTGGTCAACATTAGGCTACTAGTAGTTAAGTTTTTGGAAGTCAAAAGTTATACATAGATTTTTGACTGTGCAAAGGACTGGTGCCCCTAACCCTGTGTTGTTCAAGGGTCAACTGTAAATATATATTTTTAAATGCTTTTATGTTCTGGTGTAAATATTAGGGGGCACCTCCCTTCTGAAAATGGGAGATACATATACATGAGCCTAAGCAACCTTTTTCTAAGTCTTTGATAACATTTAAAGAAGTATTTGATTTTAAAAGTCATTATTATATAAAGTTCTCAGGTGGTAAAGATCCCACCACTTTATTTGGGAGATTACTGCATTTTATTGGGACCATTTCTATATCCAGCTTAATTTTGTCTTAATTTCTTTTCCAGAACATTATGCTACCTCTACCATCATAAATCATTCTGCTCCCTGCTGAGCACTTAATGCTTTCAACATAGGTAGAAAATTATATCTCTTCTTAGTTTTACCAAAGCTAGTATGTAGTTCTTTTTCACATAACCGTCAAGTCTAGTGCCTTAACCTGTATCACGTGGAATTCTAGGTTATTATTTATGTGCCATCTGCTTATATTTTTATGTCTCTATTTTTTAAAAGGTGGAGTACTATTTTAATAAATGTTTTTTATTGATTTATAATTCTAAAATTTTGTTTTTATAAGTAATCCACATATATGAAGATTTCTATTTTTTATGTGAAGTTGAATTTACTGATTAGATTACCAACTGGCATGAATACATTAATCTCTGGCTTATTGCTAGTTGCTCTAAATTATTTACCATAATTATATTACACTGTTATTTTAATGCCAGCAAGCAAATTTTAAAGGTCTATGATAAAATAGTTGTATTAGTTTTCTAATGTTGCTGTAAGAAATTACTGCAAATTCAGTGGCTTAAAAGAACACAAATGTGTTATTTTATAGTTTCGTAGTTCATAAATCCAGTACTTCCTGGACTAAAATCAGTCAGGAGGGGTGCCTTCTTTTCTGGAACTCTAAGGATAAGTCAGTTTCCTTACCTTTTTTACCTTGTTAGAAGCAATCCACATTCCTTGAAAGATAGCACCTCTCCTCTGTCTTCAAAACCAGTAATATTCACTCTCTCTGACCCAGCTTCTACTATCAATCTCTTTGACCCTCTTCTGCCTCAGTCTTCCACTTCTCAGGACCCTTGTGATTTTACTGGGCCCGTGTGGGTGAACCAGGATAATTTCTCTATGTTCAGGTCAGCTGATTAGCAACTTTGATTCCATATACAACCTGGCGCCCCTTTGCCATGTAACCTATTCACAGGTTCTGAGCATTAGGGCATGGCTGTCTTGGGGGGGGTGCATTATCTTGTCTACCAAAATAACTAAATAGAAAACCATTATTTGAAGAGTATTGGTGAATCAGGAAGCAGTCTATATGAAGCAATTTATGAGAGATTAACGCTGTGGAAATTTCTTTTGTTCTTAGGTATACTTAGTTTTGGTTTTTTGCTTTGTTTAGTTTTAGTTTTAGTTTTATTATGAATGAAATCTCTAGTTTATTGCTTAATGATAAAACTATATCAGATCAATTCTAAGTATTAAAATAAATCTCAGTCAAGTTAAAATAAAATTTCTGGGGACAGAGCTTAGCTTTTCACATGATTCAAATGTGCAGCCAGGGTTGAGAATTGAACTGTATGGTAAATAATATGGTGGTGCTTCTCTATTTATCCAGCCTTACCCATTGCACCAAAGGAGAAGTAATAGCATAAGTATACAAATGAAATATATCATGGTCCCCAAATGTGTAGAGTATAGATGATATTTGGCTAAGGACTGCTATGTCTGCCTTGACACATGATTCGTGAAACTGTAGAATTTTCTTTTGGATTTCATGGCAATGCCGTAAGATGTTTTGATATTTTGGGGAGATAAGATGAAGAAAATCACAATTGAAGCATAAAGACCTAAAGTGAAAAGAATCGCTTTTTTGTGTTTTTGTTTTTGTTTTGAATCATTGAACGTCAGTAGAAACGTCAGCTTTACCTATGTTACTTTCCTTATCCAGGAGCCCTTGCTTCCTCCTTTACAAAATTTTACCTACCAGTGTATCTCTTTCCTTCCTTGTTTGACAAACAATAAGGAATTACACATGCAAATGTGAATTTTTGTAAATAGAGATCTCTGGAAGCTTTCAGAAATCAAACATGCAGGATAAGGTATATATGGTTCAAGACGAAAACAGGCAGCCTACCAATCTGCAGCCAAGATAGCTGGCAGTCCAAATGCTCGATTGAATGGTGCACAGTGAGAGGAAATCTTGCCTGTGGTAGACAACTGAATGTTGGCAGATAAAGCCAGAACAGCATTATGTGATGTGATGGGGAAAGTATGTTGACTATGAGGCAGCGATTCTTTTTTTCCATTTTAAAATTTCTTATAATGTGGAGGGGTTTTCTATCTCCTGTACACAGAGGGAATTCGGAATGGAAATTTATTTCTAAAATATCTACATTTAATAATCTCCATCATCTGAATATTTGTATACTTCTTACAATTTTTTGTTCAGTTATTTTGGTTTGCGTTAGAGCCCTAGGAATATAGGAAATCATTCATGAAGAATACTTTTTTTTCTTTTTAAACTTTTATATAGCTATGTGAGTGCTTGTACCTCTCCTCTGATTTTCTTGGTTTTAAAATTGTTATTGAGTCTCCTGGGAGTAAGTTAGATTTTAATATGTTTACTTTTCCTACAACCAGGTTTGTGTGTAGCAAGCACAGAAGTTATTTCTACAGTGTATGGGAGAGTTTCTCCCATGAGCTTTATGACAGCTGTACTCACCAGCAGTAAGGTAGTTGTTCTTGAGTTTTTCTACAGAATAAATGGGTATATATATTAGTGTTTGGCACATACATTTTCTTGGTGTTGAGAAACCTAGCGGGATGATGAAAAAATTTGAGAAAGGAAATGTGGTGGACCTCAACACATAGACACAGAGCTCAAAAACAAAAACAAAAATGAAAACAAAAAAACAAAAACCCAACCAAACAAACCAGCAAAATTATATATATATAATACACACATATATATATATGTACATATACACACACACACACACACACACACACACCTCTCTCTAGGTCTCTAGGTATAGATATAGATGATAAAGATATGATTAATCATCTCCTAGCTGAATATTTCTTATTCTTTATGGATAACCATACTTGTTTTCAAGTTATAGAATAAAAAATCAAAAATTAATGTGCAACCCTTATTATATATGACCCCTTGCTTAATTTTAGATCCTATCTCATGGTATCTTAGCTTACCTGCTGGGAAATACCTTAGCTTTCCTTTCCTTTTATATCCACATTTTCCGACCTTGGCACTCAGGAAGGACCCAAGATTATCCCACTCTTCTATTCCTTTTTCTTGCTTCAGTGGGAAGAGCTCAGAGTGTGGAGTGAGGGATGGCAGCTCTTCATTTCACTGCAACTGCTGCTAATTTCACATCCCTAAAATTGGTAGTATTGTGCAAAGAAAATGCAGATTCAGTTAGAATGCCTGCAGCTATGGGTCAGGTAGGGTTATTACATTAATATTAATACAGATTGGAGAAGTAGATAGAAAGCTTGCAGCTGAATGTCAAAGAAAATCTATCTGAGCATAATTCTAATCATCACTTTTTACTCATTGCAAGGAGAACATGGTTTCTTTAGGATTACAGGCACAATCAGTAATGGAATTCTGAATGTCACATATATCTTCATAATGCTAGCTTTGTGTAATCTCTTTAATGGATAGATGAATGGATAGATAGAGGGTAGATAGATACATAGATTGATAGATATTAATTATGGCTAGATAAATTGAAAGTTAGAGCTTTTATAATATGAGCATATTTTTATATATTCTTTAGCTTAAAAAAAGTTAATTGGGTTACAAATTTTTCTCTACCCTATCCCACATATAATGATAGTTTTATACTGCCAATAATCAGAAAAACTTTAATCTCCTTTCTCTCTTAGTCAAATAATATACAACTTTGAAGTTCAGATTTACCTGTGGCTCAATTCTCCAATTGTCAATTCATCAGTTTCAGGATTGACTAGAATTCCCACATGATGAATGTATAGTTTTGGTTGTTTTCTTAGTAGACAAGTTGGAGAATGATCCTTTCCTCTGCCTGAGATGTGAGCAGCTTCTGTCCCTTTCATCTGACCCCGCCTCTCTTGGAATGCCTCAGGTACCCTGAGAAAGAGGGTGCGGGTCTACTCTCTTAGGCATCGTTCTCTCAGCTGATGTGCCCAGATCTGGAGAAGATCACTAGCCTCTCTATCACACATGCATCACATCATTATCAAGGAGGGTGGAGAAGCCTGCAAAATCTCAGTAATACAATGCTTAGAATTTTCCAGGAAAAAAAAAAAAAGACTTAAATTATTTCCATGTATTTTACTGTTTTTTTTGTAGTCCCATCTAATCTTCAGACCCTAATCATGTTAAAAATCGTGGTATTTTAACCTGTGGGTTCCAGGTAAGAATGGATTCTAAATGAAATACATATGGATAAGAAAACAAGAAATACTTTATTAAGTAACCATGACATACAAGCTATCTATATTCAGTACAGTTTTCTGAAGTTTTTTGGTTCTCAGTGTAAAGCTGTATAGAGCCTGTATGTGAAACATTGACTGTAATGTGAAAGTCGTAAACGTCTTCTGTGTATATGTTTCCACTAGAACTATATTCTGATCTAAATGTTAAGCTATGCTTTTGTTGGAACTGAGATTCACTAGAATATAGGATGTTGTGTTACTTTCAGGACTATTTATGTACGATCAGGGCATACGTGGCATGGGGAGACATAAAACAAGATCAGCTTGGTCGATGGGAAAATCACCTTTGTATCTTCAACAAACTCATTTGTTAAGAAAATGTCCATTGTTTGTGGCCCTACATGCTAGGAACATTACAGCAATGTCTAAGAATCCAAAATATCACATTTTTAGATTTAATTAGGAGGCAATGGCATTTCCTTTCTCTACTATTTATATGAAGTGTTTTTCTCAATTTTGTATTTTTGGTTCACGCATCACACATATACTCTTCCAATATGTCTTAACAATGTTCTAGCTCTAATATTTTTTATTTTATTTCATTTATTTCTCAATAGTCCTCTTAAGTATTTCTGGGATAGTCATCCTGAAGGAAACCAGTTTAATGAGTAAGCAAACCAGTATGCTCCAATAGCATGGGACTTTCGTGCCACAAGAATTTATCAACTAGCAGTTGTCCTGAATGCATTTGAGAAATTGTGATTGAGAAAAGATGGCACCAAGAAGATAGCAATCACTAAGTTCAGGGAAAGTTGCTCAACAAATAAGCATAAACATTTTTTGTTTTATTGGTGAAGAAAAAATTCTATTTAAATGTCAATGAGAACTTCTCAGTGCCCAGATCCCTCTATCAGAAAAAAAAAAAAAGGTTTGATTAATGTTTATCATCTGAAGCCAAACAAGTATTTCATGAGTGACTATCTTTACTCACAAGCAGAATATGAATAAACACCAACTATATTTTACTGATAGTAGATGAGTCATTTTATCTTTATTGATGAAGGACATCATGTTTATATATCACTTTGTGGACCATTGTAGCATTCTACACAGAGCTAGAATTCCAGGCAAAAGGTTTATCCTAATACGATTATTCCAGAGGATTTGCTACATTGTGCTTTAGAATTTTTATTATCTGACTTAATTCTGAAGGGAATGCAGTTGTGCTACCTTGTGCTAATTCAAGCTTGCAGACAAATTCAAAGTTTATGTAATTATTTAATTGCCAGGTATTTTCAAAAAATTTCTCATTAGAAAGAGTTGATTAATATTTTCTCGTTGAATTTTTATTTCTCTGAAGAAGCATCTTTGAACAGCGATGTTTTCATTCTCTCATACACATTGATTGAGATGTATAAATGTGAATGCCTCTCAATATTATTGCTGTTTTTAAACAAAATATATTTTAATGGTAAATCTATGCTGCAAAACATCAATGGTCTCATCATATACTTTTTAATAACATTTAAAGTGAAAGAAAGGGAGCTCTATTTATTTTGTCCTAGGAAAAATGCATTAATTCATGTCATATATATTTATAAGACATTCCGCATGCCGGGCGTCATGCTAGGTGCTATGGTGATGATTTATTTCATCCAAAAACTTGAAATCAAATAGAGGTCTTAAGATATATATGCAAATAATTATAAAGCAGACTAATATGTTATAAATGATGTATTAGTTGTACTGAAATAAGTTCTAAAGCAGCTCAAAGAAAACAATCTGTAAGGGCTTCAGACATGGGGAGGCACTTTGGCTAGACTTTGGAGGATGGGTGGAATTTACATTCAGACTGTTGTATGTGGAGTGAAGTGTTGAAAAAATAAAAAATTAAAAAAATGAGTGTGAGGAAAGTCATGGAGGTATAAAAGCAAATCCATGATTGTGCCTGGCAAATAGCTTGTTTGAAGTGGTGAACTATCAAAAAAAAAAAAAAAAAAAAAAAAAAGCTAAAAATTAGACCTGCTTTGTTTGTCCTTGAATGTCAAATATAAGAGTTCTGTTCTTCCTCAAAGTCATAGTCAGTCACAAAAGTTTTTGAGGAGGAGAATAAAATAATCAAAGCGACATTTTAGGACAAACAGGTGGCATCATGAAATATTAACTGGATGGGATGGAGGCTTTGGTCAGAGAGGCCAGCCAGGGTGATACTGTAATAGCCCAGATAGTAAGTAAAAACACACAAAGCTAAGATAGGAGTTAGGAAGAACAGAAGGGCATTTGTAACAAAAACAAAAACAAAAACAAAAAACAAAAACAAAAAAGCACAAAACATCATGAGAGGTTTTGTTTTGTTTTTGGTTTTTTTTTTTTTTTTGAAAATGAAGGATTTGGGAAAGGGCATCAATGATTCATAAATCATAAATCATAAATTCTGTTTGCAGAATTAGTTTAGGAATCACTTTATACTTCATTGAATTAAAATCTGTAATTTTCCCTTTTCAATAACTGAAAAGGAAGAAACTAAATCACATGCCAGGGTCACACAACTTATGCTAAATTTAGATTTGGGCACAATTTTATTTTTTGTAACAATCTTTTGATTCTCATTTTAGGGTTAATTCCATTACACTATAACATTTCCCAATGGTGACAAGACATTAAAAGCAAAAAATTCAAGTGGAACTATGAAGGAGGCAGATGGAAATATTGAACCAGAACTTAGGAGACATCAGAGATGAAAATAAAGATTTTGTGATGACTCACAGGAGGTGAAACTTGACAGCATGACAATTAATGATAGCTCTAAAAGACTGAGCATAGCAATATATTAATAATAGCTAGCATTTATGAAACAACTAGTATGTGTCAGTTACTACCTTAAATCCTTTATGTGCATAGCTCTTAACTTAGAGGAAAACTGCAAGCTATTAGCATACCCATTTTAAAGATGAACAAGTGTAGATTTGGGATCAATGTATAACAGGGGCAGAGAGCCTGTGCCCTGGAGTCAGTTCAAACTGCAGTTCAACCTTGGCATGGGTTTCCGTACCTCATATTGTCTGAGTTCTTATATGTTGGTTCTACATTCTTGGAAATTGCTGCACCTTGTACTCTAATCCTTTTAGTCAGCAAAGGTTTTAAGTTTTTTAAGAATATTTTTGTTCCCTTTCTTTTTTCATAGTATCCCATTCTTATTTTATGGATATTGTGCCTCGAATGATCTGTTTTACCCCTGTGGTAGAATTTCTGGTTGCCTCCATCTTTCTGTTTCCTGTGCACTCTGACCACATTACATAAATGACATACCCACAGCACCTTAACCTGTTTAATTTTTTCCTTATAGTATTTATCATTAGTTTACATTAGTGTGTGTGTGTGTTTACGTGCACGCACACCTTCCCACTAGAATGTAAGCTTCATGAGGAAAGAAACTTGGTTTTGTTCAACATTTTATTTCTGGTGACCAAATGAGATACTGGCAGAGAATAGATATGCTGTAAACATTTATTGAATGAATGAAAGTCTCCAGAAAGCCCTATTTTTCTATCATCAGTTTAATCAGTATTTTGGGGAGGAGCCCTTAGGGCCCTTCCCAGGGTACAAATGCTTGGACCTTGATGTCACTCCAAAGGTCTGTTTGGGCAGGGTGGGGGAATGGGGCCTGGCTGCCTGATGAAGCCCTCTGTCCTCCGTAGATCTTCTCTGTTACCATTGCCACTTGCTGCATCTGAGTCTGGGTCATTCCAGCATTTCACTTCAGGTGCTCAGTCACATATCCCCAATTTCTGTTGCCTACATTCTCTATCATCTGTCATCACCCTTTCATCTATAGTCTAGCCTCAAAATATCTGTCGAATCCTCTCATTGCCATTACCTGTTACTTTCCTGGTAGAGGTTGCTCCCTTTTTTAAATATTGATGTCTGGTGGGGTGAAGGAACAAATGTGTTCAATCTGACATCTTGCATCGACGCTTCCTTGAACACTTAAAATAAATATCATGCTTTATACATCTTGGATACCAGCCCTTTATCTGTAGTGTCATTTGCAAATATCTTCTCCCATTCAGTGGGTTGCCTCTTAGTTTTGTTGACTGTTACATCCTTCGCTGTGCAGAAGCTTTTTACCTTCATGAAGTCCCAAAAGTTCATTTTCGCTTTTGTTTCCCTTGCCTTTGGAGATGTGTCATGAAAGAAGTTGCTGTGGTTGATGTCAAAAGGTTACTGCCTGTTTTCTCCTCTAAGATTTTGATGGATATATGTCTCACATTGAGGTCTTTCATCCATTTTGAGTTTATCTTTGTGTATGGTGTAAGAGAATGGGAAAATAAATAAATAAATAAATAAATACATAAATAAATATCATGATTTTCACATTTTAGAGTATAGGGTGGCTAATCCAAAACCCAAGAAGTAATCATAGAGAATAACTCCTATGATATAGAGAAGTGATCTAGGAAAACAGGTAAAGAAGGTATGGATAGAAAGGTATGAGAAAGGAGTAATATCACAGAAACATGAATCAATGGAATGAGAGTGTTCATAAGGCAATAATGGTGAGGTCAAAAGTTATACCAAGCTCTAAGAGAAAGAGGGCTGGTGACATGCACCATAACTCATTGATCGGAACACTGGTTTTCTAACTTTAAACCAGAAGTAAAAGTAGGCATGACGAAACTAGGTTTAATGGGTATAGAGCATTCCATAGATAACTTCTGTACTGAAAGAAAGGGAGTGACTATGTAATAAGTAGTGACAATGAAAGTAGTATTTCTGAGGTTCAGTTCCTTAGAACTTTGACAAAATCAGAGGAGAGGTAGAATGTAGAATTTTAAATTATAATTAAGCATATTGTATAGTAAGTTAAGCTAAAGATCCCGACTTTTTTTTTTTTTTAAGATTTTATTTATTTGTTTGAGAGAGAGAGAGTGTGAGAGAGAAAGCATGAGAGAGGGGAGGGTCAGAGGGAGAAGACTCCCTGCTGAGTGGGGAGCCTGATGTGGGACTCAGTCCTGGGACTCCTGGATCCTGACCTGAGCTGAAGGCAGACGCTTAACTGACTGAGCCACCTAGGCACCCCCAATCCCGACTTTTCTTAACAATTATTTTAAACAGCAAAATTTTGCCTTAGGCTTTTTTTTTTCTTCTATCATTATTTTAGCAGACTGCGTCTACTTATTCTGAGGTTTAAAAAAAATGAAATAATGATTTGCCTCAGTGTTTCTTTTAGCAGTCAACATTTATTTTTCCTTTAAAATTGGATCTAAACAAGGGAACCAAAATTATAAAAGTCTACCCAGTTTCTTGTTAGGATGACCAACCTATCTATAATTGTTTAAATCCATCTGTCTTTTTTCCAACCTTCCACAAACCAGGAAATCAAGACAATATACCTGAAAATGAGTACTATAGGTGTGATAGACCTTAGGAGAAAAAAAAACTAAATCATGCTTGGTGTATTTGACTTTTTTTTCTATCATGGCTTCTACACAAAATTAACAGATAAAATTTTCTATCATTCAAAAATCCAGATCAGAGTTTGATCTAATGTTTTTTTGTAAAATAGAAGTCTCACTGAATTTAACGACTAATACAGTTTTGTTTTCCAGAATAAGTATTGTGCATTTATTGCCTCTTTCAATTTCCATTACTTGCAACATGGTGGTAATCCTTAAAACAAGCATAATAAGTGAATTTTAAAAAGTTGAATATGAGAAGTGATATTCTATGATAGCTGAATAATGATCTTCTTGTAATTATTTTGCTTGAGTTGAATAATTCATTCTGGGCCCCAAATATGTTAATTTAACTTGTTTATATTTTAGGGTGTGGTAAAAATATATTCCTAAATTTGAAAGGAAATATACGTTAGTAATTTACCTTATGGATCTAGAAAAAAATTAATTTTACATTGTTAGTCAACTTAAATTTTGAGTGAAGTTTTGATGCTTAAATTATAAAAGATATTGAAAAAAAGTGATTTTAATCTATTATTCAAAATTTCATTTAGCTTTGCGGTAGATACAGGTAGAGCTACAGAGCTCAACCACATAAACTTTGAGTCTATAATGCTATAATGAAATCACAGCAAAATTGAGATTATTTGGTCCCATGTGGATGAAAAAAAAGAGTTGTAGAAAAATGTAAACTAGTAATTTCATAGTAGGTGGAGAAATAAGATTCTTGGGTTTTCAAAAAATATTTTGAATTATAAAGTAATATTTGAAGACATTTTGACATCTTAAATTTTCAAGTAATAAGGAAGCATATTAATAAAAAAAGTAAAAGTTCCTTATTACCCATTTTTCTTATATGCAACACACACACATAAATGCATAATCCATATAACTCTTCCTTCACATAGCTCACTCTTCTCTCCCCATCAACACACATCCTAGAGGCAATAACATTTGTTACTTTGGTATGTATCTTTTCTCTATTTATATGCATTTACATGTTGGAAACTTCTAGGCTGTTTTGATAGGGGCAGGATGGGAGTGTGTGGTGGGGAATCAATAGTTCTACTTGAACATACTGTGTTTGAAATGCTTTGTAGAAATCCATGTTGTAATGGGAATAAAGTATTTGGATATACATTTCTGACTTTCAGTGTGGAGATGAAGACCAGTGATATAATTTATGTCATTAGCATTTGGATGATATATAATGCCATGGTCTCAGATGAGGTTACTCAGGGAAAGAATGTAGGTATAATCAAGAATGGGGTTCATAACAAGGCCCTGGTGAATTCTAATATTAACAAATCAAGCAGTATGGTAGAACCCACAAAAGGGGATTGAGAGGGACTGCCCACTGTGAAAATAAGGTGACCAGAGTTGGTAGGATAACAGAAACCAGGACAAAAATATGTTTCTAAAAGAAGGAAGTGTTCAACTGTTCATGAAAGCTCTTGAAATATGAGTATAATAAAAATTGGGGACTGGAGATTTGATTTGGGAACTTAACTGTCACTTGTGGTTTGGACAGATTATTTAACTTCATTGTCTCATTAGCATATGGAAGTGATAACATTCTATATTATGACACAATATGTTGTTGCCCTCCTATGGACCTCATAGCATTCATATGGGTTAATTCATGTAAAGCACTTAATAACAGTTCCTTTCATATAGCATTCACCACATGTTAATGAAGTGAAAGGGTAGGGGGCCAGGAGTGTTGTGACAGTGGGTATCTCTATCCACAGAAGGAATCATGAGAAGAGAGGAGTGAGTATTCTTGAACATTTCCAGCTTTGTATTCTGTTATCAACTTGGACTTCACCATTAAGTCTAAGAAAAATGACAGGTATTTTTCCTCTTCCTAAAAAGGAGAAAATCAACAAAGTGTGGAGAGAGTCCTTCTCCCACCTTCATCAAGTGTCTCCCTAATATCAACTATTTTGATCAATATTGAGGTTATGTAGACTTCAGCCCTAGGAGTCTCCAGAGTGGGTCAAAAATACAGTGTTGATTAAATTACCCAAGGCTGAAAAACAGATTGTATCCAGTCAAGTTATCCAGTAGGGCCTCTCAGAGATACTAAAATGAAATTAAATGACAACATTAAGATACTCCAAATGCATAAAGGCTCTTCAATAATAAAATGCCAACAATGTAAATTGCTTCAAATTCAGATACAATGTCCTCAAATTAATTCCAGGAAGAAAAAAAAAAGTTTAGAAATTAAATTCTCTTTTGAGTTAAAATTCAAAAACATTAGAGCCAAAGGAATTAAATCTAAAATCATAATACTCTTATTCTTATGAGATCAAGTTCAAAGAAATTAAAGACCCAACATCTGTGTCCCAATTTCTTCTTCCTCTATTTTTAATCAAAGTGGTTTGGGATGTCTGGGTCAAGTTATTCTTTAGGAATGTGCATGGTTCCTTCAGGGCTCTTAGAATTGTATTAACCCAATATCAAGTTATAAGTGAATGAGGTACATCCAGGACCACAAGAAAGTAAGAGGTATAGTTTGATATCATGGACTATGAAAGTTGGGAGTTTTTGAGGGAAGTTGTTGGAAAAGTGGTTTGAAAGTAGCAAAGAACACCTACCTTCTACTGCAGGTCCTAAGATTCTCTGCATGGGAGGCAGTGAGGGGTAAAAAAAAGAAAAAAAAAAAAAAAAAAAAGCCATGGCTCCAGGAAACTTCAAGGAAATTGTCTCACTGGGCGAATAGTAGGTTTAAGTCATGAGAACATGTGAAACAAACAGAAAAGAGTTTAAGGATTCACTGTAAATTTCAAAGAACACAGGGAATAGTTTTGGAGAATGAAGTATGGAAGCTCTAATCACCTTTAGGGATATATATGCAAATACAATGTAAGAAAAAGAGTTCAGGGACCCGTGATAACAGGTGACTGGGAAAACAAAATGGGATTATATAGACTATGTCTTAGAGGAAGATCAGTAATTACTTAAACTAGAAGCTTTCTGGGCATTGGATAAAGTGAACATAGGTCTCATTTTCTCAGGAAGGTCCTGTTTTATTCTTATTGTCAAAGTTTCTCCTACCTTTTAGCATCTGTCTAGATTTTTCATTTTTAAAAACATATTAATAGTTTTATAGAAGTATGTCAAAGATGTATTGTGATATTTTACACTTTCAATTTCTGCCATGATCTCTTCTATCAGTGTGTGCAACACACATGCAGAGAACAGGGTGCTTACTTTAACACTTGGTTAAAAATGAAAGGCAACTATCATTAACCTGTCTCTCCACGATACTTTCCCGATGCAAATTTATCTCATCTGTCCCTTCAAGGACAATATTGTAAGGTGTTCACTGATCAAATGAATGGCCCTTGAACACAAGTAGCTAAAAAGAGTCAAGTCTCTTCTCAGGTGATGATGGAGAAGCGTTAGACATTTCTGTCTCTGCCAGTCACTTGGTATACCGGCCAATAGCGCCATGCTGGGGAGATGCAAGAAGCTTGTAAACAGGGTCAGTTGTCAATCACAGGTTGGAGATACGTGTGAAGCAGAGGCTGAGCAGACTTCCAGCAAGAGCATATTGATATCGCTGTCTGTGAGCACATGCTACTCAGAAAACAAAACTGATATAGTAGCATCATTACTTTAAAAGCTAAAAGTTGTGGGGCTCCTGGGTGGCTCAGTCAGTTAAGCGACTGCCTTCGGCTCAGGTCATGATCCTGGGAGTCCCGGGATCGAGTCCCGCATCGGGCTCCCCGCTCAGCGGGGAGTCTGCTTCCCCTCTGACCCTCCCCCGTCTCATGCTCTCTCTCAAATAAGTAAAAACCTTAAAAAAAAAAAGCTAAAAGTTGTTATTTTAGGCCTCTGCTCTCAAAAAAAAACAATAAAAAATGTGCAACTGTAGAAAGTGTGATATATTTCACTCTGCAAAGTATGACTTTTTATTTAGATCAAATGACTTCATAAACTTAATTTTGTCCATTTTCAATTTCATGTTTTCTTATGCACGTATAAAAAGTGAGGCAATAGCTGTGAATAGATTGTCTTCCTTAGCAGAAGAACTTCATAACTAAATATTCCAGTTATTTATTGTGGCATCAGATACTCAAACAGAAAAACCAGGTACATTGATTCTGATAATGATTTGATTTTTTTAAACTCAAATAAGAGAATTATAGCAAGGCTTTTCAAAATCCATTCTGTTGAAAGTGAATGTTGAAATTTTCCCTCCTAATATTTCTTGCTTTGGAAATACGCTCTGAGTGAAACCATCTTATATGTTTTCCTTTCCATTTTAGTAATTAAATCCCTTTATATGGAAACATCTATCTTGTAATAAAACCTCTACTATTATGAAAATAAAGACCACAGACACAATTTAAGAATTTTTTTTTTTTTTTTTTTTTTTTTTACCTCTAACGGTATATAAGAAGAACAAAAGAGAAAGCAAATGTATAGGAAACACTCCGCTCGCCCAATCTCGTTGGTAACTTGAAGTTAAATACTTTACACAGATGGAGATTAGTACCTTGAGCAGAGGGTCAAGGTCTCTATGAGAGTGCTCTTTATGGTCAAAAATCTTTTTCTGACAATTACCTTTTCATTTTTTCCTTTAGTGGAGGAAATGTGAGATATCATTAGACTCCTATAACCTGGGTACCAGAGGGCATAAACATTTCTGGAAGGATTGGGATGAAAGGGTCATCATCAATGTTCATTACCATTATTGCAATGTCCCATATACCTTCATTATTAAAATATTTTATTGGTCTCAAACCAAGAATATATCTCTAAGGAATACTTTATTAATACTGGATAAAAGTTTATAAGAAATATGCCATTTGTACTTATCATTTGTTTATATGGACTGTCAGATTATTGTTTTAGAATTTATAGACAAGTTACCTGCCTCTTAAGCGTAAAAAATTAACTTACTCCTTCCAGTGCAATATAGATAAATAAGGCCATCAAAATGATTGAGTTACATTTGTCTACTTGACAGAGCTACATGACTTGACCTTGAAAACTGATTTCCTCTACAGTGATATAAACTGGTTAAATATTGTTGTTCTTCCAATTCCTTATGACTGTGTTCATCAAAACTCAATTTGTAAGCCAATTCCAACTTAGTTCTAACTTAAAGGACTTCTGCATAACATGAATAGAATAAATTTACGCTATTGTCAATGAAAATAAATGTGTAAGCAGTAGGATTTACAGAATGTGCATAAGCAACAAAATGGGTTTTAATATTATCCAGAGGAAGCCTTTTTAGTGCCCTAAATCTAAAGAGCATATTGAATATTTTGTACAGGAAAATCAATTGTATTCAATACTTCACCTTAATTATTTTCATGCTCAGGTATTTAGAGTTCAGGGAACTATTCCAAAACAAAGTATAGCCACAGATTTCAAACAATTATGTTACACTTATTGAGCGATCAGCTAGTGTGAGATATAAAAGAACATAACCAAATTAGACACAGCCTGGAACACACGAGGTAATACACTTGGGGAAAACTAACCTAAAGGAAAGAGCTCAACTGGGGGTTGAAGCTGGGAGATATATAAGGATATAGATGAGGCAGTTAAAAGAGTAGATAGCAAATTTGATACAAACTTGATCCATGGTAACAATAAAGGCAGTGCAATTTGGAGCTACAAAAGGCAGACATATTCTACCAAGATTTAAAGATAATAGCTTTCTTTACACAGCATTTGGAGTGTTGGCCTGAATTAAGTCTCAGCCAACAGCCAGAGACAAGTAGCTAAGTGTGTGGAATCCAGGGAGGTAGAGCAATAGTTGTTTAGGGCTTGATCTAGCAATGAGCAATACTAGTGGCTTTGGTAATGGGCTTTAATCAGATGGCATATGCTAAAGGTTTGCTTTTGTTTTCCCCCCATGAGGTTCTCCCCCATCAACTATATTTGACCTGCTTATGGTCGGATTTGTTCATAGCCCTCACTATTATCCTCTGAACTATCACAACACCCAGATATTCATATCCACTGCATACCTAGGAGGGACTTGAACACTTTGTAAGTTGTAAGTGAAATATTGTTCAATAAATTAATTTTTGGCTGGATACTTCATTTATACTTTTTGACCAAGGGTTTTCACTCCTGGGAATTTATAGCAAGGAACTAATTTAACAAGCAAAAACTGGAAGATATTTTTTGCAGTATTAAATGAAATTGCAAAATAAACTAGAAATAATTTGGATAGCAAACAACATAAAGAAAAGGTTAATATGGTACAAGAATATGGAAATAGATTGAAAATCTGAAGGCATACATTCATTTAAAGTGGAAAAAGTAGAAGTGATGCTAAAAGTGATGTACTTAAAGCGTATGTTTATGAATACCCTATTTAAAATTTTTGTCACATTATTAGATTGCTTCTTTTGAAATATGCCTGATTATTCCATTATAAAAGTACTATATGTTGAATTTAGAAGTAGAAGATAAAATAATATAAAAAAATACAGAAAATAAATTCCTTAACTCAGAGAAAACAAGTATAATTTGAATCACTTTATATACTGCTCTAAACACTAGCTTATCATTTAATGTTTTAATTTTAAGATTGTAGTCAAAAAATGTTGTCTGAATGCATCAATTTAAATGGCTTTACACTCCATCAATATCCATACCATGATATATTTATTTAATTCCCATATAATTAGTTTATAATGTCTAGATATAGAAATAACACTGGGTAAAATATTCTTTTACATACAGCTATTTTTCATATCTCTGATTATTGTTATAGCAGAAAGTCCTGGAAATTGTGTTATTTGATAAAAGGGTCTCCATTTTTTAAGCTTTGCTAGATAACATCTGTTTCTGGAAAATCTACATCCATTTCCATTCCATTAGGTGACATAAAATATGCTGAGCGAAATAAGTCAATCAGAGAAAGACATGTATCATATGACCTCAATGATATGAGGAATTCTTAATCTCAGGGAACAAACTGAGGGTTGCTGGAGTGGGGGGTGGGGTGGGAGGGATGGGGTGGCTGGGTGATAGATTGGGGAGGGTATGTGCTATGGTGAGTGCTGTGAATTGTGCAAGACTGTTGAATCACAGATCTGTACCTCTGAAACAAATAATGCAATATATGTTAAGAAAAAAAAAAAGAAGAAGATAGCAGGAGGGGAAGAATGAAGGAGGGGAAATCAGAGGGGGAGATGAACCATGAGAGACGATGGCCTCTGAAAAACAAACTGAGGGTTCTAGAGGGGAGGGGGGTGGGAGGAGGGGTTAGCCTGGTATTAAAGAGGGCACGTTCTGCATGGAGCACTGGGTGTTGTGCACAAAAAATGAATCAGGGAACACTACATCAAAAACTAATGATGTAATGTATGGTGATTAACATAACAATAAAAAAATTTAAAAAAAAAGGAAAAGCAGATGAGTTCAATAAAGCATTAAAAAAAAAGAAAAAAAAATTTCCTGCTTCATTGCTAACTATAGATATTGTCCTGAAAGGAAAAAAAAAAGGTCAATTTGATAGCTGGAAAATTGTATGCAATTGAATGTTTTTCCTTTTATTAAATTGAAATATGCCAAATTGCATGCTTATAGGTCCTCGAGTTTTACAAAGTGAATACACCTGTGTAACCACCATCCATATCAAAAAATAAAACACTGCTAGCATCCCAGATGTCCCTTTATGCCATCTCCCAGTCACTTTCCCCCAAACTAATGGCTATTCTGATTTCTAACTCCATTAGTTTTAATTATTATCGAACCTAAAGTTATATGAAATACAATCATACAGTGTGTTCTCATGTGTGTCACACTTTTCACTCAACATTGTATTTATGAGATTCATTTGTGGCGTTAAAGGTAGTAATAGTATGTTCATTCTTGGTACTCTAGAGGATTGCAATTGCAGGAAATAATACAACTTATTTATCTTCTCTACCGCTAATAGACATTTGTGTTATTTCTAGATTCTGTCTGTAAAAAATTGTGATGGTATGAACATTCCCACATATGTCATTTGGTGAACATATGTATACCTTCCAAGTATATAACTTGGAGTAGAATTGATAGGCTACATGTATGTTCAGACAAATTAGACAATGCCTAATAGCTTCCTAAAGTCCTACAAGCAGTGTATGAAAATTCTATATGTTCCACATCCTTGTTGACCCTTAGTATTATCTGTTGCTGTCATTATAGACATTCTGGTTGGTATGATGTATCTCATCTTGGTTTTAATGAGGATATCCTTTTAACTATCAAAGTTGAGCTTCTTTTCAATAAGCTTGTTGGACATTTATATATCATATTGTATGCTGCATCTGTTCAAAGCCATTTCTCTATTGGATTGCCTGCCTTTTTAAGTTGATTTATAGAGATCTTTTTGTAAATTCTAGATGAGAGTCGTATGTCAGATATTCATTGCAAATATCCATTTTATGGCTTGCTTTTTATTCTTATCCATGTCCTTTAATCAATAGAAGTCCTTAATTTTTTTTTTAAAGATTTTATTTATTTATTTGAGAGAGAGAGAATGAGAGAGCACATGAGAGGGGTTAGGGTCAGAGGGAGAAGCAGACTCCCTGCCGAGCAGGGAGCCCGATGCAGGACTCGATCCAGGGACTCCAGGATCATGACCTGAGCCGAAGGCAGTCGCTTAACCAACTGAGCCACCCAGGCGCCCTAGAAGTCCTTAATTTTAGAGAAGTTCAATATATGATTCTTACTTTATCCTTTGTGGTTAGCACTGTGTTGTCCTTAATAAATTTTAATTTATTTCTGGTACATGAGGATATTCTTTATGTTTTCTTCCAAATTTTTATTGTTATATTGTTCACATTAGATTTAATCCATATGGAATTTATTTTTGTGTATTGTGTGGGTAGGTTAAGACTCAATCTTTTTTTTTTTAATTTGTTGATGTAGAGGAAGAAATTATGGTGATTCAAATTGTAATATTGGCCCAGCACCATTTACAAAAAATTTCATTCCTTTTTTTACTGCACTACAGCCTTACTTAGTAAAAAACAAAATAAAACAAAACAAAAAGACAACAAAGAAACTCAGGTGACTGTATAATTGAACCTTTTCTGTTTTTTGTTCATTAGCCTATTTTTTTCTCTTTTTGCATCAGTACTACTACACTGTCTTAATTAATATATTTTTGAAATAATTCTTAGTCCCCGGGAACATAAATCTTTAAGTTTTGTTCTTTTTCTTTAAGATTGCCTTGGTAATTGTTGCCTCTTTGCATTTCCATATAAATTTTAGAATCTGCCTGTTAATTTATGGCTTTCATTGTTTCCGTTTCCAAGACAGCTGTTATTCCTATTGCTGTTAATTTGCTGTTAATGTGCCCCTCCCCCTCCCCTCTCCCCTACTGCCTGAAAAACTTCCTTTTGATTTTCAGCAGTTTAAAATGACAAACCTAGTTTTTTAGATTTGGGTTTCTTTGCTTACTAGAAAAGCAAGCATTTTATAACTCTACTGATCATTTGGATTTCCTTTATTTGAATTGCCTATTGGAACATTTAATTTTTTGATACATAGGAGTATTTTATGGTGATTAAAATTTATCATAGGTATAATAATATGTTAGAAATTTTCCATTTGGATTTAATTAAGTTTTGTCTAAGATAAATACTTATTTTATAATTTATGCTTCATATAAAACTACTCAACTATACAGAAAAATATAAGGGAAAAAACAAAAAAAAAAGCCACAACCCCACCATCCAGAGATAATTATTATTAACTCATGTGGACATTATTCCAAGCATCCCTTTATATACAAAGACTGAGAGAATAAAATACAGAAAGAGGTCCTGGGGCTGAATGGTGTTATCCATTAGTTCCTACTGAAAAAGAAAGCCAAGGACTCCATAAACATGATTGAGCATCTGTGTAAGGCTTTTGAATTTTCAATTGCCTTCAGAACTGCCATTCCATTTGAATTTTACCATGACAGGCAGAATATGCAGGGGACTTATTATCATAAATCAGAGATGATGAAACTGAGACATGTAGGGGTCGATGGCGGGTGTGGGTGTGCAGCAAGGCAGGGGCTGATCTGGGATCAGAGTCGAGAGTTTGGTTTATGAATCATGCTCTTACTTGCAACACATTCCTATAGTGCAAAGGGTCACAGAATTTGCCACCCATAATGTCACTTTGGAATATTGGTTACTTTGAAAATAGTAAATTCAGGGAGAGGCTTTTTCTGAAGTCTCATCCACCTAAAGACAGATCCTCCCAAAGGAACTCAATTGTCATACATCCCCTCCTCTCTCCATGGGAGTTTCATCAGCCAGGGAAGATTGGTTCATCAGAGGAGAAGAGACTAGAAGTCAACATCAGGACAAACTTTATCACAAACAATCTTGCCTCCCATCTCTTCTTCTAAGGGCCCACTGTCTTTCCTAAAAATCATTTACTCTTCCCTAAGAGGCCTAAATCTCCCTCCCCAACCTTTCCCTATTAAGATGGTATTTAATCCTGACTTCTAAACTATCTCAGGGAGTTGCCTATTTTTCCATGTCTCTCATGTATAAATAAGGGATATATGTTAATAAACTTCTGTTTGTTTTCTCTTGTTCACCTGTCCTTTATTACAAGGGTCTCAGTTAAGAACTCAGAAGGGAAAAGGGAAAAATTATTTTTCCTCCCCTACCAATGACATTATATGTTCTATCCTGGGCCACTGATTTTGTTATCAACATTCAATCTCTTGACAATTAGTTTTGCAGTTAAAATAAAAATTAGACATCTGTATATTTAGCCATCTTAACTGTATTTATATTTTGTTTGTTTCACTTTTTTTTAATGTTTATAGGGGGAGAACAATGGAGAAATGACATTGAAAAGGTCTTTGTAAATATTTTGGTTATAGAGTTTTCTGACCCTGGAAAATCATCCCTGCATATGAACTGAAAGTGACATGTTTCAGGTAACAGTCATTGGCATTTGATGCAGCTGCAATAATCTTATTTTGTGGTCCACTGGTATAATTTATCCTAATATCTATGCTAGTTATAAAAAGACTTCTTTTTGCCAAACAATAACTACAATTTTGGGAAGAATTATACTAAAGGAAAATTTTATGTATTTAGTTCGACTTATAATACTACTTTTCAAAGAAAATATAAAAGACTTTTTCCTGAAAACATTTCTGCTCTAGCAATGCTTGTATGTCTCATTATGTATTAATATGTACATATATGCCTAGAGACCTTTGTACTTACTGACATAATGCACACTTTTATTCATTTACCTTTCCCAATTCCAAAATCATCTGAGGCAAGTTGATATTCGTCACCAGATCATAGAAGATTGTTTTCTTTTCACTTCATGCTTCTAAACAAAAAGAAAACAAACTCTCTATACACGTATATCTTTTTAATATCCAGTTAGAGAATGAAGAGTAAATTGTAAAAGAGAAGGGGTGGTTTCTAGCTGCCTGTAGTGACAATAATGAGTTTTCTTTATTTTAAAGGAATCACAGTGCATTTCATCAAATGTCATTGACTTCAGGAATATTTTTGCTGATTCTTTATTAATCTGGAGATTTCCTAGGAGATACGAATTTTTTTAAATAAAAGAATAAATGAATGTCACAGAAAATTAAACTATGACTTGAAACCTAAAGGAACCAAATTCATTCTGACTCATGTCTATATTAAGAAGCACTGAGGTTATTTTTGTTAAGTTTTGACTTTTCACCCTTCACACTTATTTAAGAAACACTGGAGGGTAAAGCGTCTGTAAATATAAACTGGGATGTTACAGTGTTGTCTTTGTGACACACATTTTAAATCAGTATACTATGCATTTAAACACAAGAAAACGTGGACTTTTCTTCCCTGAGGTAAACAGATGGTGCCGGAAACACAGAGAATACTTTGGAAATGAATTATTGCTGAAAGTATCAAATTTTATATTGTCAAATAACCATATTTCTACAATTTTAAATTTAAATGATTGCAGTTTTACTGCTTCCCATTTTCTTTTTGTATTAATTAAAATTTTTGTCAAAGTCTCTATGGCAAAAAGAAAAAATGCCTTTGTAACAGATTGCTTTCACATTGAAGTTGGGAATTTTATAGGTTGGAGAAACCTGAATTGGGAGAATAAAAAGATGATCTTTTCAAATAATCTTTCTCCTCAGGGACTGCCCAGATACAGGAGCTTGGAGCAGAATTCAAGTAATGGTAGAACACAAATAAGGTATCTTTGGATTTTTTTTTTTTTTTTTAAAGATTTATTTATTTATTTGTGAGAGTGAGAATGAGAGAGAGTACATGAGAGGGGGGAGGGTCAGAGGGAGAAGCAGGCTCCTCGCCGAGCAGGGAGCCCGATGCGGGACTCGATCCCGGGACTCCAGGATCATGACCTGAGCCGAAGGTAGTCGCTCAACCAACTGAGCCACCCAGGCGCCCTGGATTTTTTTTTTAAAGATTTTATTTATTTATCAGAGAGCATGAGCATGTGAGAGAGCACAAGCAGGGGGAGCAGCAGAGCGAGGGGGAGAAGCAGGCTCCCGCCAAGCAGGGAGCCCAATGGAGCACTTGATCCCAGGACCCTGGGATCATGACCCGAGCCAAGAGCAGATGCTTAAAGAAGGCAGACATTTAACTGACTGAGCCACCCAGGCACCCCAGGGTTTCTTTGGATTTACCTCAAAAGGAAATACCTGATCCTGTGTAGAAATATCAGGAATAGATTTGAGACCCAATGGAACAGAACAGCAGCTAATAGGAAGTAAAAAATACAGAATGAAACACCCCGTTCCCTTCTCCAACACAAATTCCCAACAGTGTTAAAATATGTAAGGCTAAGAGCTTCATCCAACCAAGATAAAATTGAGGCATCTTCAGCAAAAGAGCTGGTGGTAAGCATTAAATAATGTTTAATTGATAACCTAAGACTAAAATAAATGTGGGTATACAGATGGGAAAGTAGTATGTTATTTGGTCTAAGGTCCAACAAAATAGAAATATTACAACAAAAAAGAGAATAGGAGGAAAGGGGAGAGAAGAAAGGATAAACAGTATTAGCTATATTTGATTGTTCCTGAGATAAAGATGGAAATAATGGATATACTTTAAAGCTTAGAAAGCAAGTAGAAACCTAAGTAAGGAAGAGGTCTACAAGCACTACGTAAAGACATTAGCATAAAGGTAACAATTAGAACAAAAATATCAACCTTCCTAAATACCGGAAGAAATTCAAACAAAACCAGGCACATTTAACAAAGAGAGAGAGAGAGAATAAAAACAGACCACATAGTAGAAGATAGTAAATATTAAAAGGAAAAACAAAACAAAACCTGAGGTCAAGGACATGCATCATATAAATAACTGTAATTGGTTTAACATACCTGAGAGAAGAAGGATTTCAGATGGGTTCAAAAAGCAAAACTCAGCTGTCTGCTTTATAAAATAAACACTTTTCTACATGTGGTTTCAAAAGCCTAATAATAAAGAGATAAACCAAGGTCACCTGATAAACAAAATGAAATCAGGGCTTGTGATCTTGACACCTGACATGGCAAAATTCAGCACAAAGAGCACTAAACAAGATAAAGGATTCTTTATAATGCAAAAAAGGCGACCTTTCACAATGAAGATATAAAATTTACGAATCTATGCACCAAATAACATAGTGGTCATCTCAATAAAATTGAAACCAAAGGGGCTCCAAGGAAAAATCAAAACTAAATAAAACATGACTTTAAAATACATCTCTCAAGGTGAGATAAAAAAGTATCTAAAAGTAACTGAACATGTAGAAGACCTAAATTGTATAATCAGTAAGGGAGATTACACACACACAATATTGGGGAACATATGTATAAGTAATGAATATACCTTCTTGCAGTTGCGCATGGAATATTTGTAAAAATCCTATCTACTTTCCTATGTGCCTATCTTTGTTATAGCACAAAGAAAACTTCAATAAGATCTGCAATATAGAAATCATACAAACAATATTCTGATGCCAATGCAATAAAACCCAGAAATTGATAACAACATAAAATTAAAAAGGTACTTTCACCTGGCAATTAAAAAATTAATGTCTCTTAAATATTTCTTAGGTCAAGGAAAAATAACACTTGGTTAAAAAATACCCAAACTAAGCTTACAGAATTTCTAGAAAATAATTATGTACTTATATATAAAAATTTGTGAGAGCTAAAGCAAAGCTCATAGGAAATTGTATAGATTTAAGTAATTATATTAATGAAGATGAAAGACTGAAAATAAACAGATGAAACATAAAATTCAAAAAAACAAAGTAAGCTGAAGTTAGGGTTTAAAATCTGAAATCAGGGAGGTCAAAAATGTAGAAACAGCAAAACTAACGCATTAGGTTAAAAAACCGATTCTTTGAAGAGATAAGCAAAGTAAAACAAACTACTATTGATTAGTTAAGCAAATCAATAAAAATAGAACAAATACAAAAAATGAGAAATAAAAGGAGATGATGTTTGAAATAGAACAACTAAAAAAATCACAAAAGTCAGCTTTATACAGTTTTAGGCAAATACATTTTAAAACCTAAAAGAAATGAATAATGCTAAGATGGTGGTAAGAAGAGATGTCACATTGGAACTGGGTAAAGAATATAGTGATCAAGCAAGAGTTCCTGGAGTAAATCTTATGTACTTTCTACTTTTTAACTAGAGTAATGTTTCACATGAGAAAACAAGAAAATATTAACATCTGTAATAATGAACAATTATAACTCTCTCTAAAACATTGAATAAATAAAACTCTTATCAGTCTTGGGAGAAATTCCAAAAAGAGAGGAAGTGAAGGAAAGCTATCAAATGAACACCTTGAGCCAGCTAAGCTTGAAGACAGAAGTCCATCCCTGGACTTTTAATTATGTGAGCTGTTATTTTCCATCGCTCATGTTGTGCAAGTTTGCATTTGCTTTCTTTAAATGCAACTGAGAGTTTAGATTAACATGAGGGTTTATTTCAATAAATAAGGAATTGTATTTACATCTCTCATTTTCGTGTATCATGTTTATGTTTATATATAGAAAAAAAAGATTATCAAGATAACAGTTTATTCTCATAGTGAACCAGATGCCTGAAGGTGGAATACTGAACTATTATGTACATATATATACAGACATATATAAAACAGTGCTGGAGCATTACATTTTGTACCCAGCTTTTCACAAGGGAGAGATTTTCACAAGTGCCATGTAATTCCCTGCAATTTCAACCTATACCTGCTCTGAGTAGCTCGAAGGGTTTGAAGGTATTTCATAGTTGACATATAAAAGCAGCTGATGGTGTAAGAGACATCAGCAGACATGTGGTCAACACTAGCAGATTTTTAGAAGATAGATTTCCCCAAGGTGTAACTTGTGATTTTCATGTCATATCAAAAACTAACTCTAGATCCAAATTGCTATTTCTATAGAAGTGCCTCTACAACTATCACTAAGAAGTTAGACCAGGGATCCTGCTAAGGAAATAGAGTTTGAAGTTTCAGCAATAAGTGTTGTAAAATATGTGGTTGCCTGAGCAGGGAGAGCCAGCTGTGTCCCTCCGAGCAGTTAACACTAACCGCTCTGGGGAGAGGTAATAACAAGGACACCTAGGATGGAAACTCTCAGACACTTGCTGCCTAAACCTGCTCTTCAAGTTAGAGTTAAATAGTGGGTAGTAAACAAAATTTCCCTTTTTTTCTTCTCATATCTTAAATCAATTAATTACTTAGGCAATGGAGCTGTTTTTGCTCCATTTCCCTCTCAAAGAACGCTTTGCCTGCAATACTCCAGGCAATTTCAGCCCAGAATTTCTCCTGAGAATATAGTTCATGCTGAGAAGTGCTGCACTGTTGGCATGTTCAGTAATATAGAAAAATAGATACCAGAGTCACACAGAATCATTGGATCAATATATAATATAAATTTAAATTGCAGAAGATCCCAAACTTTAATATGAAGCTCTACTATGAAGCTGCCTTTAATAAATAAAAACAGAATAACGCAAGTAAAGCTCAAAGGTACCACTGAAAGTGTGCCCACCCCCATTACAAGGTAATGAGGGCATTGGGGCATTATCTAATGAACTTTATACTTGTGACAGAAAAGGAAGAATGAAGGATAAAGGAGTGGAAAGCAGGAAGACAGGAAGGACAGGAAGGAAGGAAGGCAGAAGGGCAGGAAGGAAGAAAGAACAATAGGCAGGCAGGAAGGAAGAAAAAGAGATGGAAAACAAAAAGAATTTTAAAATTCTTGAATGATCTTTATTCTTTCTTTAGCTTAGGAATAAACTAAGGGAAGAGGTTGAACAACCCCACTTTAGGAAAAAAATTTAGAACAATATTATTTTAAATTTAAAGTTAAAAATCAGGGGCGCCTGGGTGGCTCAGTTGGTTAAGCGACTGCCTTCGGCCCAGCTCATGATCCTGGAGTCCCAGGATCGAGTCCCGCATCGGGCTCCCTGCTCGACAGGGAGTCTGCTTTTCCCTCTGACCCTCCTCCCTCTCATGCTCTCTGTCTCTCATTCTCTCTCTCTCAAATAAATAAATAAAATCTTTAAAAAAATAAAAAATAAAAAAAAAATAAAGTTAAAAATCATTTTGGAAGTAAGAGCTCATATATTAGAAAATGCTATTTTGTGGCAAAAGAACTTTCCTGGATTATTTAGTTCCTATAATATATGGTAATTTGCATAGTATCTGCTGAAAGTTTTAGAGTACAATAATCACTTAACTTTTAAAAGCTAGAGCTCTAGGGACACCTGACTGGCTCAGTCATTTAAGCATCTGCCTTCGGCTCAGGTCATGATCCCAGGGTCCTGGGATCGAGCCCCATGTTGGGCTCCTTGCCCAGCGGGGAGTCTGCTTCTCCCTCTCCCTCTGCCTGCCTCTCCCCCTGCTTGTGCTCTTTCTCTCTCTCTCAAAAAATAAATAAATAAAATCTTTAAAAAAAGATTTAAAAAAGTTAGAACGGTAGTAGAAATTCCCTATCAAATGATTTTTATCATTCAGATGTGGTTGAAGTGCATTTTGATTCCTGGAAGTCATAATTCCAGGAAGTTTTTGAATAACCAAGTAACAGTCAAACATAGGCATTCTATGCTTTTTTAAAAAATTGTGATTCTTGTGTACCCCGAAGGAGTTTTGATGCCAGCAAGACTTCCTTTTTTTGAAAGAACAAGATTCCTTCTTGAAGACACAATAGTATAAATGTGAACATAAAGCTACAAAAATCATCCAGTTTTATTCCTTATGTTACTGTAGGCAGTTTTTTGAGGATAAGACATAAATTAGAGACACACAGCTTCTTTACAATTGACTGCCTGAAAGATGATAGCTGTATTTGCGATTTAATCTATAAAGAATATGGTAGGTTGCATTTTTTTCAAAGACCTAAAGGATTATTTACTATTCAGATAACACCGTCAGTAATGCATTTTACAAAGTTTCCCGGTAAATTGATAAATTGTTCATGTCAGATTTACAACGTTGTTAATGTCAGATATTTGAATATTTGATGTTGTAGAATTCTCCACCGTCTTTTCACTGTCTAAGAGAATTCTATTCTAAACTATTACACTCTAAATAAGTGACGTTCTCTGGCATGGTAAAGAGCAACAGAATATTAACCTGATTAAACATTTATAAGCACATGACGGTTTCCTTACTCTATAGAGTCATCTTCCCTGAGCAACCAAGCTGTAACAACCACTTTGTGCAGAAAAATTCTATGATGTTCCTAATAGAGTATATTTCTACACTTGAAAATGTCATTATTACCCATCCATCAACCCTAGTGAAGTTATGAAACTTCATTTCACTAGAGGCCTTGACATTACATTGCTCACTGTTTGTTCTGCTTGTCAGCACTTTATGTCACTAACGGACAGGCAGTCGAATCCAAAATCTCAATTTTTTTCTTAATGGAGATTTTTTTTTTCCCATTCAATCATCTGCTCATGTGGTTCATAATATGCCTGAGGGTACACAGCCAAATCTAAGTAATAAGGTCTGTTGAGCTTGACTGAAGAATGGTATTGGCTGATGGGGCTAATTTCTGTACCCCTGTTAATGCAATATTCTGTTATATTTATGCAGTTAATAAAAAAGATGAATCTGGGTATGTGCTAATGTATTTGAATATAACACACAATAGTTACATAATCAAAATTATTCATTTATTTTGTATGCAGAATTTGGATACCACTGAGGGAGAGTCATTTTATTACTGCAAATAAATGAATATTTAGAATAAGAAAAAAGATCTCCAAAACTCTTGCTGCAAGTAAAATTGCTCCTAAATAATTGTTTTAACATTTGAACTATTTTATGGCAAAGTAATATTTATATTACAACTTAAGAAATCAAGAGTGAGTATGGTATGCACACATACTCATGAGGTGTTCCATCTAAGTATCTGAATATTATTTTGATTTTATGCAACTAAAATTCCATGTCCATTCAGATTTCCTTTTAAGACGGATTCTCAAGTATTTTCTTTTGTATTCTCAGTTAAGGGATAAAGTATGTGATTTGAATACCAAAAGCGCAGAAGGAAATGGTATTAAAATGATGTATTAATTAACAGTGGTTAATATTTAACCACATTATATTTAATATTTATATTTTTTAAAACTATAATTTAAAGGAAAAAATAAAATTTCTTCAGCAGGACAATAGTCAGATAAAAGGGATATAGATTACATGCTTTTTACTAATATAAATAATTTGATTTCAGGTTATATTTCAATGCTTCTATTGTGTATGGGTCTATGAGAAAAGTGACCTGCTTCAAACAGAATTATAGCTGGCGTTACCACATTGTCCCATCCAACACCTCCTGCTCCTGATTGGATACAGGAATTGGTGTCATCACCTGTGCAACTTTTTAAGAAGCACAAACCTGGATTATCTCATTCTTTTTAAGGCATCTTTTCTTTTTGAATGTGCTTTTCTGGAGGAAGAAGAAGAAAATAATAATGATGATGAGGATGGTGGAGATATTTGTTGCAGATGGTGATGATAATGTTATGGAGCACTTTACACATATGTGCTCTAAATATATTAATTCTCTTCATCCTCACCAAAACTTTATAAAATAGGAGGTATTACTATTCACTTTTTTTAATAGATGAAGACATTAAGGTGTATAGAAATTAAGTAACTTATCCTTCTAAAAAATCTTATCACCAAGAAGCAAATCTTCCCTAAACATACTTCAACCATATCTTACATACCTTGTTGCCTTCAGTTGCCGAATTTATCAATCTGAACTTTTCTCTTCTCTTTTCAAGGTCCTCCATTATTTGGCTTCATTGTATTTATTTTATCTTTTTTTAAGATTTATTTATTTTATTTTAGATAGAGAATGCAGTGGGGAGGGGCAGAGGGAGAGGAAGATTGAGAATCTCAAGCAGACTCCCTGCTGAGCACTGAGCATGGAGCCCAAGGCAGGGTTTGATCTCACAACCCTGAGACCATGACCTGAGCTGAAATCAAGAGTCAGACATTTAACCAACAGAGCCACCCAGGTGCCCCGTTTTGGCTTCATTGTATATATTCAAGTTTTTCTTAGACAACTTTCCAGCATACACCCTCTGCAGAGAAGTCCCTTCTTTTGCTTATTTATTAATTATGAAACACAAAGTGTGAAATATAAAGTTCTTTAGCTTCATGGCACACACAGACACAAATACACACAAAACAAACAAAAAAAATGAAAGGTTGTGATGTTAGAAGAAAGCATGTGTGGAAAAGTGGTGTTTCACTGGGTTTCACTGGGGAGATTACCACTTTTCTCAGTGTGACAAAGTCATTGTGTGACACAGTGTAGGACACGCAAGGTAGATCTGGGTCCCCCTGCCATGTATACCACGCATGCATGCAGTCATTTACCCCAAGGCTTATACAGGATGGCTTGGTGGGGAGAACTTCCAAAGAGATCCAGTCTTTATAAGAAGGAGCTTCCATCTATAAAAGTTCATCTCTTAAAATTGCATCAGAAGGACTAGGACAGGCTTCCCTCTCCCTTATGGTAAGTTTTGCTAGTGGATGGGTAAAAGCTCTTGTCCTGTTTTGCCATCTTTAGAAATGTTCTAAAGTATTGAACCTCAAAGGGAACAGCTCTTGACCGTACTGTTAGAAAGTCATCCTAGATAAATGTGCATACAAATAGATGTAGAGTAAAAGGGATCTGCCTTAAGTTATCTGCTACTCATAGTTAGTCCTGTGCTTTCCCGGGAAGCAAGGAGCATCTTGATATGCTCAGTCCTCTAGAATATCCCCGTGAAATTGTTTTACATCTCAGAACTAAAAAGGGACAATAAAGATATTTTCAAAATAGGTAAGTTCCTCTTCTTTCAACATGCTATCTCTATTGCTATAAAGAGGAAAAGTTCAGGGGCACCTGGGTGGCTTAGTTGGTTAAGTGGCTGGTTCTTTATTTTGTCTCAGGTCATGATCTCAGAGTCCTGGGATGGAGCCCTTCCCCTCCCCCCAGAGCACCCTGCTCAGCGGGCAATTTGCTTGAGGATTCTTTCTCTTTTTCCCTCTCCCTCTGCCCCTCCCCGCTCCACACACACACTCTCTCTCTCTCAAATACATAAATAAATCTTAAAAAAAAGGAAAAGTTCAAATTTTTAGTGGCCAGAAGGTAGTAAAATGATAGGTAATTGATAGAGATTGAATATTATTAAAGGATTGGATTGGAACAAGATGTGGTATTTCATTTGGGGTCACTCACCTCTATTTACTGGGATCAAGATACCCAGTTCACAGAGACTACCTTACAGGGATGGGCTAAGAAGAGGCAACATTGTTTGTAAATATCACATTGTTTATCATCCTCAGAGTGGCATTTTTATAGAAACTTTAAAAGTGAAATTAAAATATTTAATGCCAAAATAAGGGGAAAAGAAAAGTGAGGGGTTGTGTTACACAATCTGGTGACTGTGTGAGCACAAAAGGAAGTGGGAAAGGGTCTTTGGAGAGTTTCTTGAGAGTGGGGTTGATGCTATAACATAACTCTCAGACTTTTCCCATTTCTCAGAATGTTTCTTCAGTGTTTTCAAATCCTGTGGTATCAGAGTCTGGGTTGAATTTGTAGATCCTGGCTGATGGAGGTATTTCAGCATAAGGCACTGTTTGTATATCTTTAAATCTTATAGTACTCTAGTGTGTAAGCTAAGACGCCTCACGGTGGTGACCTTGAGGGTTTTCAGCAAAAGGCTATGTATTCATTAATTTAGTACGTATTTTCTAATATTTCTATGGCTCCCAGGTGAAGGTAGAAATTTTATTATATAATATTAGACTTTTTAAATGGCATTAACATTTGAGTAAAGGTTCTTTTCTTTTCTTTTTAAAGATTTTATTTATTTATTTGATATATATAGAGAGAGCACAAGTAGGCAGAGTGGCAGGCAGAGGGAGAGGAGAAGCAGGCTCCCTGCTGAGCAGAAAGCCCAATGCTGGGCTTGATCCCAGGACCCTGGGATCATAACCTGAGCTGAAAGTAGACACTTAACCGACTGAGCCACCCAGGTGTCCCGAGTCAAGGTTATTTTCAATAAAATAAATATAAATACATATTTGTAAATATTTCCCTTTATTGTAATCCTTAGAAATTGCTTAATAGTGAATTTATTACTGTCCAATTACAAGTTAATCAGACATTTCTATCATACATTACTAAGAATAACCACCTTGATTTCGCTCTTACAATTACTAAATCCAAGAATTTGATGACATTTTGGCTCTGGGTACTTCCTAATATTTATAATGCGACTCTAGGTCAGGGGCTAGGGAGACTAGCTTCTCCACTTCTAGCATGTGCTACATTGCCAATGTGTATAAATATAAACTAGGAAGGTGATAGCATCAGGAAATGAGTTAAAAAACAAATTAGGTAAAAAATAGAAAGAATGCTCCTCTGTATATGATGTAAATTTGAATCACAGTTGTATTTCTATTTATACTAATAGCAATCTCATTTTCTTGGCCATGAGATGAAGAATGCCAAATACGACCATTGTAAATGACACGGAGGTTCATGAGAGAATATCTATGCAGAATTACACACTACCCTAGAATTACCATGCTTTTCTTAAAACATTTTTTTTATCCTGAAAAGATACTGGATCTAGGCTGAGCTTGTAAATTAGACTGGCATAAGGGGAAAATGGAGTCTGAGTGCCACTACAAGAATCTCCACCTGAATGTTTATCAGGAAACCTTTGGAGGATGGAAAGCACAATGGAACAGGAAATGAACGCTTTTCATTCTGACAGTAAACTGCTTCCTGAGAAGTGAAAGGCATTACTGCTGATAAACCCAAACACCATCTGATGAAAATCAAAATAAGTACATCGAAATGTTTGTGAGTAGAAAAAAGTAAGTGGTTCTGCCAAATTAATGATGGGGAAAAGATGGCAGGCAATAGAGTAAGAAAGTCAGAGTAGACCGGCCTTCCTTCTCTCTCAATTCCTGCCCTCAGTGGCCACTGCTGAAGGCCTGGGTAAAGAAGCTAAGCCCCAGTCACCACTTGCTCGGTAAACAAACCAGGAAGCAAGCCAGTTGTTGGATGACGAAGATGAAATGCATTGCTCACAGGCATGAAACAAAATTGGTGGAGCCAAGAATGTAGGTGATATTCTTACAGTTGTAAGGGAACAACTGTTCTATAACTTTCTTCTCACTTCACTTCCTGCGTGAGACTTCAAAGTTTTTTTCTTGTTGATCATAGAATATTTGGGAAAAAAAAAAAAAAATAGATGACTTCTGCCAAGGGAAGGTTGCCCGAATTGGATATAGTTGCATAGTAGAAAGCCCTCAGAAGACCAGGGTTGGATCCCAGATGTGCTTTCACTTACTGTGGAAACTGAAACAAATAATAAAATCTCTCTGAGACTCAATTTTCCTACTTAGAAAATAGAGTAGTATAAATACCTACCCCATAATATTGTGAGAAGTATGAAATGGGTTAAGTGCCATTCCTGGCAGGTGCCTTAAACCTCCCTCTAGTTTATGTCAACTGTACATTGTGTGCTTAACTTCTCTAAATAAGAGGGCATTTGAACATCCTCTGACCTACTTTTGGGACTTCTTAGTCATTATTTTCATGATATGAATTTATACTCTACTGATTCTTATATTCATCCCAATCCCAAAGAGATTCATTTCACTACTTTTACATGGACTTTTCCCTGCTTGACCAATCAGCTGTAATTCTGTGCTGTGTTCAGAATTGAAAGATGATACTGCTTTTGATATTGGAGAAACTATTTGTAGAATCTTTTTAAAATATATATTTAAGAAAGTGTTGTTTGGATTGGAATCCCAAATCCTGGTTCCTATTTTGACCCCAAAGCAAGCAAGATATATATATTTTTTCTACCATTAGCTTTGGGTGAAAACACTTATTTCAGCAGAAAGTATTTTGGTCAATTTTTAAACTCTAGTGATTGGTAAACTTTGGTGTTAAGGTAATAAGTTTGAAGTGTTAAATCAATGAGCACAATTCACTGAAATAAACTTTGAAATTTTGCTTTTACTTTTCACAGAATCATGCTATTTCTTGTAAATATTTTATGTTCTTTTTAGTTATTGCTAATTTGTTTGATGATGGCTTCATATTACTACTAAGTATTGGGGTTAAATCGAGCCTTTTATGATTAGTAGGTACATCCTTGCTTTCCTCTATCCTGATGAACAGCATTAGCTTGTCACCTTCCTATTTTTCCAGATACATCTTCAGTCCACCCAAAAATGAAAGCCAATAGCTGTTAAAGACATTGTAGTTAACTTTTACTCACAGAGGGGTATAGACAAAGAGGATGCCAGATCTTTCTGGTGTATTTGATATTTTTTTTTTCAGGAATAAATACAATTTAATATATGCATTGAATGTACTATTTAATTATAAAAGTATGTGCAACCATTAGAGTGAACTTTTTGTTCTAATAGAAAATAAAAGATTTTAAATGAATTCTTTTAAAAGCTTTAAGTAGCTTCAGTTAAAATTTTGGTATAAAATTTTACTGAAGTTTAATGCTCTTTTATTAGAGAAAAGAACAAACCACATTTTATACATTACTCAATTAAACCAATGAAGTATTTCCATTGTTCATCTATTTAAATTGAAAAACTATCAAGTATGAATAATTATTCCATTTTAGTCCTCTAGCAGCCTTTTAGGTATCATTTTTATTATTCTTTTAATGGTTGCCCTAGAGATTACAATATGCAGCCTTGACTTATTACAGTCTACCTTAAATTAGTTCTTTAACTACCTCCACAAAATGCAATCCCCTTAGAAGATTAAGTACATTTTACCTTTCCCATCTTTGTGCTTTTGTCATATATTTTATTTCACATTTAAACTCCTCAGGACATGATTATTGTTGTTTTAAGCGTCAATATTCATTTTTTTTCACCTGCATCATTACCTTTCTCACTGCTCTTAGTTTTTCTAGTGACTCCTGGCTTCTATTTAGTATCATTTTCCTTCAATGTGTAGAACAAGCTTTGGTATTCTTTGTATTGCAGGTTTGTTGGCAATGAATTATAGCAGATGGTGTGTGTCTAAAAACATCCTCATATTTGCATCAGTTCTGAAGAATATTTGCCAGGTATAGGATTCTAGATGGGCTGAAGAGCTGTGTTTCTTGAAACATTGTAAAGATGCTGTTTCTTGTCTTTTGGTTTTTGTAGTTTTCATTGGAAGGTCAGTGATCAATTTACTCTTCCTCCTTTGAAGATAATGTGTTGTTGTTGTTGTTGTTGTTTTAATCTTCTGGCTTATCTTCATTGCCTTTGTTCCCCCCAGAAGTTTAATATTATGTGGCAAGATATAGTTAATCTTTATGTTTCCTGCTAAGAGTTCATAGTTTAGATCAGTGAATTGACACATCTTGTTAATGTAGCAAAATTGTTAGCTCTTATCTTATCAGATATTGCTTTTTCCCATTCTCTTGTCCTCTTTCCATGGGACTGGAGTCTCATTATTTTAGAATTATTAACTGTGTTCCATATATTTCTTTTGTTATTTTCATTCTCTTCTCTTTCTGTACTTTAGCTTTGATATTTTCTTTAAAATTTGTTTCCTGTTCACTAATCCCCTTTTTACTGTGTTCAGTTTGTTGTCAAGTTCATCCAATGTATTATTAATTTCAGATATTTAATTTTTCAGTTCTAGGACATTGATTTTTTTCTATAGAGCTAAATTTACCATTGAAATTTTCTCTCTTTACATCTACTTAATATTCCCCTCCATTTTCCCAAATATATTAATCATGGTTAAAGTCCCCATCAACTGTAATATCTATTTCCAATGCCTATTTTATTTCATTTTAGTTTGTGGTCATGTGTTACCTGATATTTAGCATGTCTCTCATATTTCTATTCATTATTGGACATTGTTGATAAAAACTGAAGATGTTTTTGATGATGGTTAATTTTTCTTTTGGCTAGCAGATAAAATACTGGTGGAATCACTTGATCCTGTTAAACGTTGGTTTTAGGCTTTGTTAGAGTTGGTTTACTTTAGTTTTGCCCTTATTCTTAAGATATGTCCCTTACTGTGGATTCTGGTTCTTACTTCTAGGGTGTAGTCTTTATCCTTAATGCTTAAGCCTCTGAAATTTAAACTGAAACATGAGGTATTCACCAAGGTCATGCCACCTGTTGGAATTCAAATTCCAGAATTTCTGCTCAATTTGCAAAAGGTGCTGAAATCACTGCTCAGCACACTAATTTTACAAATGGTTTCTATTGGGCTTTGGAGTAATACCCATGAGTGCGGTTTAGGATCTCACCAAAGATTTTAGGAACATTATATGTAGACTTGTGGACTACTTCTCTGCTAGTCTTTCCTTCTGACATATTGCCTGTCATGTCCTTGCCCCTTTACAATCACTGAACACAGTCCTCTTTCTACTGAGACTTCTGATTTTGCTTGGACTTTTCTTTCTTGATTTATCATTTGGAAAATGCCCTCAGGAAAAAAGCTGTGCTCTAAGCATGTGCTTCTTTTCTATAAAAAAGTACAGCTTATCTAGTTCTTCCTGTGTAGAAAGTTGTCCAGTGCCATATATATATATCCCCCTTTGCAGTGTTTGTCTGATACAAGCTACACTGTAATAGATGGGACAAAAAATTACTCTCAAGTATGAATAATTGATGTACTCATAAATAATTATTTTCAATACATTTTATACATTTTCTTACCACACTTATTCCAATAATGTGTTCATAAATATTTTGCTCTTGTAAACTGAATTAAATGCAGTTTTGCTTCTGTCTTATAAACTCTAGAATCTACAGCAATTTAGGCTTAATTTCATGTTTTAAAGGTGATAGGAGTGTGTTTAGATTTGTTTACTTAAGTCTTAAAGACCTTCCATTTCTATTTTTTGGAACAGTTTCAGAAGAATAGGTATTAATTCTTCTTTAAATGTTTGGTAGAATTCCCCTGGGAAGACATCTGGCCCTGGGCTTTTGTTTATTGGGAGATTTTTGATTACTGCTTCAATTTCCTTAGTGGTTATAGGTCTGTTCAGGTTTTCTATTTCTTCCTGGTTCAGTTTTGGTAGTTGATACACCTCTAGGAATGCCTCCATTTCTTCCAGATTATCTAATTTGCTGGCACATAGTTGCTCATAATATGTTCTTATAATTGTATTTCTTTGGTGTTGGTCGTGATCTCTCCTCTTTCATTCGTGATTTTATTTATTTGGGTCATTTCTCTTTTCTTTTTGATAAGTCTGGCCAGGGGTTTATCAATCTCATTAATTCCTTCAAAGAACCAGCTCCTAGTTTCGTTGATCTGTTCTACTGTTCTTTTGGTTTCTATTTCATTGATTTCTGCTCTGATCTTTATTATTTCTCTTCTCCAGCTGGGTTTAGGCTTTATTTGCTGTTCTTTCTCCAGCTCCTTTAGGTGTAGGGTTAGGTTGTGTACTTGAGACCTTTCTTGTTTCTTGAGAAAGGCTTGTATTGCTATATACTTTTTTCTTAGGACTGCCTTTGCTGCATCCCAAAGATTTTGAACAGTTGTGTTTTCATTTTCATTTGTTTCCATGAATTTTTTAAATTCTTCTTTAATTTCCTGATTGACCCATTCATTCTTTAGTAGGATGCTCTTTAGCCTCCATGTATTTGAGTTCTTCCCAACTTTTCTTTTGTGGTTGAGTTCTAGTTTCAAAGCATTGTGGTCTGAAAATATGCAGGGAATGATCCCAATCTTTTGGTACTGGTTGAGACCTGATTTGTGACCTAGGATGTGACCTATTCTGGAGAATGTTCCATGGGCACTAGAGAAGAATGTGTATTCTGTTGCTCTGGGATGGAATGTTCTGAATATATCTGTGAAGTCCATTTGGTCCAGTGTGTCATTTAAAGTCTTTATTTCCTTGTTGATCTTTGCTTAGATGATCTGTCCATTTCAGTGAGGGGGGGTGTTAAAGTCCCCCCCATTATTGTATTGTTCTCAATGTGTTTCTTTGCTTTTGTTATTAATTGGCTTATATAATTGGCTGCTCCCATGTTAGGGGCATAGATATTTACAATTATTAGATCTTTTTGTTGGATAGACCCTTTAAGTAGGATATAGTGTCCTTCCTCATCTCTTATTACAGTCTTTGGTTTAAAATCTAATTTGTCTGATATAAGGATTGCCACCCCAGCTTTCTTTTGGTGGTGTTCCAAAAAATAGAAATGGAAGGAAAACTTCCAAACTCGTTTTATGAGGCCACAATTACCTTGATCCCCAAACCAAAGACCCCATCAAAAAGGAGAATTACAGACCAATATGCCTGATGAACATGGATGCAAAAATTCTCACCAAAATACTAGCCAATAGGATCCAACAGTACATTAAAAAGATTATTTACCACGACCAAGTGGGATTTATCCCTGGGCTGCAAGGTTGGTTCAACATCTGCAAATCAATCAATGTGAGACAATACATTAATAAAAGAAAGAACAAGAACCATATGATCCTCTCAATAGATACAGAAAAAGCATTTGACAAAGTACAGCATCCTTTCTTGATCAACACTCTTCAGAGTATAGGGATAGAGGGTACATACCTCAATATCATAAAAGCCATCTATGAAAAACCCACAGCGAATATCATTCTCAATGGGGAAAAACTGAGAGCTTTCCCCCTAAGGTCAGGAACATGGCAGGGATGTCCACTATCACCACTGTTATTCAACATAGTATTAGAAGTCCTAGCCACAGCAATCAGACAACAAAAAGAAATAAAAGGTATCCAAATCGGCAAAGAAGAAGTCAAACTGTCACTCTTTGCAGGTGATATGATACTTTATGTGGAAAACCCAAAAGACTCCACCCCAAAACTGCTAGAACTCATACAGGAATTCAGTAAAGTGGCAGGATATAAAAATCAATGCACAGAAATAAGTGGCATTCCTATACACCAACAACAAGACAGAAGAAAGAGAAATTAAGGAGTCGATCCCATTTACAACTGCACCCAAAACCATAAGATACCTAGGAATAAATCTAACCAAAGAGGCAAAGGATCTGTACTCAGAAAACTATAAAATACTCATGAAAGAAATTGAGGAAGACACAAAGAAATGGAAAAACGTTCCATGCTCATGGATTGGAAGAACAAATATTGTGAAGATGTCAATGCTACCTAGAGCAATCTACACATTTAAAGCAATCCCTATCAAAATACCATCCACTTTTTTCAAAGAAATGGAACAAATAATCCTAAAATTTGTATGGAACCAGAAAAGACCCCGAATAGCCAGAGGAATGTTGAAAAAGAAAAGCAAACCGGTGGCATCACAATTCCAGACTTCAAGCTCTATTACAAAGCTGTCGTCATCAAGACAGTATGGTACTGGCACAAAAACAGACACGTAGATGAATGGAACAGAATAGAGAGCCCAGAAATGGACCCTCAACTCTATGGTCAACTAATCTTCAACAAAGCAGGAAAGAATGTCCAATGGAAAAAAGACAGTCTCTTCAACAAATGGTGTTGGGAAAATTGGACAGCCATATGCAGAAGAATGAAACTGGACCATTCCCTTACACCACACACAAAAATAGACTCAAAATGGTTGAAAGACCTAAATGTGAGACAGGAGTCCATCACAATCCTAAAGGAGAACACAGGCAGCAACCTCTTCAACCTCAGCCGCAGCAGCTTCTTCCTAGAAACATCGCCAAAGGCAAGGGAAGCAAGGGCAAAAATGAACTATTGGGACTTCATCAAGATAAAAAGCTTTTGCACAGCAAAAGAAACAGTCAACAAAACCAAAAGACAACCGACAGAATGGGAGAAGATATTTGCAAATGACATATCAGATCAAGGGCTAGTATCCAAAATCTATAAAGAACTTATCAAATTCAACACCCAAAGAACAAATGATCCAATCAAGAAATGGGCAGAAGACATGAACAGACATTTTTCCAAAGAAGACCTCCAAATGGCCAACAGACACATGAAAAAGTGCTCAACATCACTCAGCATCAGGGAAATCCAAATCAAAACCTCAATGAGATACCACCTCACACCAGTCAGAATGGCTAAAATTAACAAGTCAGGAAAAGACAGATGTTGGCGGGGATGCAGAGAAAGGGGAACCCTCCTACACTGTTGGTGGGAATGCAAGCTGGTGCAGCCACTCTGGAAAACAGTATGGAGGATCCTCAAAAAGTTGAAAATAGAGCTACCATATGATCCAGCAATTGCACTACTGGGTATTTACCCCAAAGATACAAATGTAGGGATCCGAAGGGGTACGTACACCTTGATGTTTGTAGCAGCAATGTCCACAATAGCCAAACTGTAGAAAGAGCCAAGATGTCCATCGACCATATATACACATACATACAATGGAATATAATGCAGCCATCAAAAGGAATGAAATCTTGCCATTTGCAATGACGTGGTTGGAACTGGATGGTATTATGCTGAGCGAAATAAGTCAATCAGAGAAAGACATGTATCATATGACCTCAATGATATGAGGAATTCTTAATCTCAGGAAACAAACAGAGGGTTGCTGGAGTGGTGGGGGGTGGGAGGGATGGGGTGGCTGGGTGATAGACATTGGGGAGGGTATGTGCTATGGTGAGCGCTGTGAATTGTGTAAGACTGTTGAATCATAGACCTGTACCTCTGAAACAAATAATACATTGTATGTTAAAAAAAAAAAAACAAAACATAGCAGGAGGGGAAGAATGAAGGGGGTTAATCAGACGGGGAGACAAACCATGAGAGACTATGGACTCTCAGAAACAAACTGAGGGTTCTAGAGGGGAAGGGGGTGGGGGGAAGGGTTGGCCTGGTGATTGGTATTAAAGAGGGCACGTTCTGCATGGAGCATTGGGTGTTTTACGCAAACAATGAATCATAGAACAGTACATCAAAAACTAATGATGTAATGTATGGTGATTAACATAACATAATAATAATAAAAAAAATAGAATGAAGGCTTATCATAGACCCTAACTTTATTCCTGTGGTTAACCTTGTGGGAAGCTGAGAGTGATGGATGAAAGTGATAACTTCAAGGCTGGAAAAAAAAGAAAAAAATATATGTATAAATAATATCAATATAAATAAAGTTGAGGAGATCATGAGCAAAATTGTGTTTTCAGTGTCACCTAATTACTTACCCTCTTGAATTAGAACAAAATGAAGTATAGTTCTGCCTTAGAATTCTAAAAAAAGCAAAAACCCATCGTGCCTGCCCTAAGACAACTCTTTACCTAGGCCATGAAACACGTTGGTTGAGGAGTGAATTCACTGTTGTAATAGATTATTCTGCCCTTATTATTTGTAAATTAGATTGTGCATGGTGTATCCCTTTCTACATTATTTGTAAAATATTTGTTTATTGAAGAGATTTAAAGTACACAGAAAATACCCTCACCCAAGATTGTAGATGGTGTACTTTTTTATCTCACAATGGATTTTATGTGTTATTGGAATTTATTAGCATAGGAAGCATCATTGGTCATTGAAATGCTGTTTTTTAATTAAAAAAATTTTAGCTCCTAAACCAAACGATTTTTGCTCAAATATTTGTTCTGAATTTCTCCCTTCTTATTCTCCTATCTCATAATTTTTATACACATGACAAGCAATATAATGAAAAGGGAAAATGATTTTTTTAAAGATTTTATTTATTTATTTGACAAATAGAGAGAGAGAGAGAGAGAGAGAGCACAAGCAGGGAGAGTGGCAGAGGGAGAGGGAGAAGCAGGCTCCCTTCAGAGCAGGGAGCCAGATGTAGGACTTGATCCCAGGACCCCGGGATCATGACCCAAGCTGAAGGCAGTAGCTTAACCGACTAAGCCACCCAGGCACCCCGGAAAATTATTTAAATTATAATCAGGGGAGCCTGGGTGGCTCAGTTGGTTGAACATCTGCCTTTGGCTTAGGTCATGATCTCTGGAATCAAGCCCCACATCGGGCTCCCTGCTCAGTGGGGAATCTGCTTCTCCCTCTCCCTCTGCCCCTCCCCCCACTCATGCTCTCTCTCTCTCTCAAATAAATAAATAAAATCTTTAACTTATAATCAAATCATATGTGTAGTATATATAGTTACATATAAAATATATATGTGTATTTATCTATATTTTCACACATAAATAGATACACATATATGGATGTTTATGTTTCTATCAATATATAACTTCAATATGATCTTATTTGTTTGGAAGTTCAAGATGGGTTTCTACTTTCCTGCTACATTTCTCTTTTTATATTAATTAATACCTGCATAAGTTCCCATATCGCTTTTTTTTGACAAATTTCTTCTCTTTTGCATGGAGCCGGTACTCCATGGAAAATACCAAGTACTCACTATGGTACTTACAGTAGTTAATCCTGCGGTCCTGGTTACTGACCCCTCACCATTTTAGCCAGAACTGAGGTGAGATAACTTCAGTATAGATAATGCCCCAGTCAGCCCTGTGGGGTGTGCTATCGAGGCGGGAGTGAGTTTCTTAACTTTCTTAACTTTCTGTTTTATTTTGACATTCATGACCATTATTTTTAAGGCACAGAATGGACCTAAGGAAAACCATATGAAGACAACTGTATTAATAATTTTAATAATAAAGAAGCCAACTGTTATGCATATAAACTCACACTTTTTATCCAAATGACATCCTATACATTATACATATATAACAGTTGGCTTATTTCTCATTTCTCAAGTAAATTACTTTTGAAAATTATCCCATAGTCTTGATGAGGACAATAGTCCCTAGAATCATATAAAACTCTCATAGTCCTGTTTACTCAACCAGCCGTTGGGTTGAATTTGAAGGTCATAATCCAGAAGTATTTTATCAATAAATTAAACTTCACTTAATGAAATATATTATTATAGTACTTCTGCCAAATAGTCTCTTTGTTTGGATAATTGTATTTATTTCTAAAACTGAGCCATCCATGATTGCATTCATTAGTTGTTGAATTCCACAGTGGTGGTTGAAGCATAGGCATGAATACATTTCGAGGAGAAGGGCTCAGGTGAATACTGAAAAGGTAGATCTGATCAGTTTACCTCAAAAAAAAAAAAATGTTATGACCTAACATCTCATAATCTCAAACATCTTGCTGTTTTTTTAGTGATGAACGAGTCCACTGAACTATATAATTACTTCATGATTGCATTAACAGAATTTTTATTGTTATATTATCTATATTGTAGTTACTTGAAAATCTAAAGAAGCATTCTAATGTATAAGCATGTAACAAGAATTAAGTATCAATTTTAGGGATTTTGCTTCTCAATGTAATGCTAATATCCTTCAGTGGGTGAGTGGATAAACAAACTGTGGTATACCTAGATAATGTAGTTATTATTCAGTACTAAAAATAAATGAACTATCAATCCATGAAAAGACTTGGAGCAAACTTAAATGTATATTACAAATGAAAAAAGCCAATCTGAAATTGCTACACATTATATGAGTCCAACTATATGACATTTTGGAAAAGACAAAACTATGGAGACTCTAAGAAGACTGGCAGTTATCAGGGGTCAGGGAAAAGGGAGGGTGAATGGGCAGAGCATGGAGGAGTTTTAGGGCAATGAAAGTTTTCAGAATGATTCTGCATGACAACAGTTTTGCATATATGTCATTATACATTTGTTAAAACTCAGAATGTACACCACCAAGAGTGAATCCTAATATCACCTGTGGACTTTGGGTGATGATGATGTGTCAGTGTGTGTTCATTGATTATAACAAATGTTCCATTGTGGTGTAAGACCTTGATAGTGGGGGAAATTGTTTGGGTGTAAGGGTTATGGGTATATGGGAAATCTGTGCTTTCTGCTCAACTGCTCTGAAAGATAAAGTCTATTATTTTATTTAATATTTGTAAAGGAAACTTCCTTTACATTTTAGATAGTATGTAATTTAATCTAACAGCCAAGGTTATATTTCATAATCAAATTCTAGAGCTTACCACTGAAAAATAACAAAGCCCCACAAAAACAACATCAGTCAAATGAATCAATATTTTTAAATAAAGGAAGGGGCTATCATTTTACCCTTCTGTCTCTTAACAAAACTAAGATACAGTAAATAAGCCATGTGATGAATTTTTATAATGGGAATGTGATATATTACCTTTCTATAGGCACTCTCTGGGACAACTGAACAGGGGAAAATAAACTTTTCCTTTTAAAGGCTCTTAATTTTGTGCTAAATAAAACTGAGGCCTTGTAAGTCAAACAGTGACAAGTATAAGTCTGAATTTTGTTTTTAATCTGGCTAAAGTTTAAGAGAAAATTATGATTAACCCTTAACTTTTAGAGTTGAATTTGTACTTTTTAGTCAAAATAAAATTTAGGAATTTTTAATCCATCTATATTTAAGGGACAATGGGAAACCAATAGAAATTTATTAATAAAATGCAAATATTAAAAGCTCAGTATCCTGAATCACATATTTTGGCCATAGACCATGCCTGAGAAACACTTGAATTTTTCAATGATTATAAGACTCTCATAAGTGTTACTGTCATTTGGAACATATTAGGTTCAGTTAATGCTAAAGTATGGTGACAAATAATTTTGCCACATATAACATATATTCAATTAAAATTTATTTGGTATTCATTAAAGGGTTGCTCATCTAAAATTTACCTTAAAATCAATATTTGTGAGCATGTAATAATTTGTTTTTCAGGCATTTGTATAAACTTTTTGACATAATGATTGTTAGTTTTCTTTTCATTTTTTTTAAGATTTTATTTATTTATTTGACAGAGAGAGACACTTAGAAAGAGGGAACACAAGCAGAGGGAGTGAGAGAGGGAGAAGCAGGCTTCCTGCGGAGCAGGGAGTCCAATGTGGGGCTCGATCCCAGGATCCTGGGATCATCACCTGAGCCGAAGTCAGACGCTTAACGACTGAGCCACTCAGGCACCCCAATGATTGTTAGTTTTCATTAATAAACAAAACCATGAGCATGCTATATCTAAATTTTTAAAAATGAATGTTGTTTTTTTGATGAAAATTAGACAGATTTAATGATATAACTGATAGTTGAATATGAAATACACTACCAGAAACCAAAAGAAAAATTCTGATGCTTAATTTGTTGTAAGCATAATTACTTTTGTTCAAACAAATAATGAACAAAAGCAGAGGAATTGATGCATTGCCAAATACAGCTTTTCCCCAAGATGAAAATAATTTTTTACATAAAGAAATTACATATTCTAGGCCGCTCAACTCTAGCTGTGATAATATCAGTTACCCATATGGAGTAAAACCAGAAAGAAATGTGTTTTGTCTTTGTTGTTGCTCCTAATTTGAAAGATAAAAGTTCAGTCATAATATACAAAGGCATATGCTGCTCTGGAAAAGCCCAGGCTGTGATTTTCAATGCCAAAACAATTGGACAAAAATGAATGATAGAGTCAATTAACTAGTTGTTTCACCTATATGAACCCAAACTACCTGTCTAATCCATTGACTCAACCTATTGCTTTTATTTTCCTTGTATAAGTAAGGCTTGTGGGGAGAACAATTGGTAGAGGCTATAATGAAGGTATTTCTACACCCCTTGGCAATGACTAAATTTAAAAAAGAAGCATAGTTGTTTGTTTCTATAGCCAGCCAAGCTCCCCAGAAGTAGTGTTTTTTGTTAAACCATCCATGAGTTCCCCTAAGATAGAAATTTAGTGAAATCGTTCCCAATGCTTACGTTGTGTATTAACTATAAGAAAGTCAGACACTGAAGCTAAAAGAGAAAAAAAATACATAAAAAAGGAACAGGAATCTGGTGGTAAAATACAAAGACGTTCGTTTCTTCTCTATTCTTTCCACTAATATTTTGATTTCTAAGCATAGTTGAAGATGGTCTTCAAATTCAAGCAGTACCACAAGTAGGGTGTGAGACGTGAGTCTTGATGAATTAGTGCATGGTTCATACACACATGTCTGACAGCAAGGTACTCATATTTGAAATAAAAAAATATCTTTATAGGATAAAATTAGAAAAAAAATTACTAATTAAAGAGATTATTCACGTGTAAGAAGTTACCACAGAAGATCTATTTGTAGAGTTTTAAATAATACCAAGATTCAGTGATTTGGGAATCTTCCTATAAGAGAATATAAGTAAATTTTAAGGTGGTGTTAGCAGTGACTCACTGGAATCTGACTGCCTGGGCTCAGACCTTGCTTTGTCACTCACTAAATACCAAACTTTGGAAAACTATTATGATCTGTCTGCACTTCCTCAGTTTATTAATCTATTAGAAAGAGAGTTATAATGGAAATACCTAACACGTAAGATTGGTGAAAAGCTTAAATGAGATATTGTCTGTGAAGATCCTAATACAACACCTGGTAAATAGAAAGAACTTATGAACACTCAGTGACTATTGTTAAATCAACCTGTCTGAAGCTTTAGTTTAGTACATCCCAATGTAGTCCCTTGACTATTTATTTGATGAGGGATTTTCTTAACAAAGCTTAAAAATAAATCATACTAACACCTATGTTTTTCTTAATATCAACCTCAAAACATAAACACTAACTACTTATTTTCTCCTAGCAAATCTGAGAATAAAACTGTGCTTTAGTTTGATCAGATTTTCTGAATTTCAAATGTTTGGAGCCCAAATCTGAAAGAGTATACCCCCAACTAATTCTCATTATATTTGTATATTTATTCAATAAATATAGTTATTTTTGACAAATGACATTCTCTTTTACCTTATTTATAATAATAACTAACTTCATACTCACATTACATTATTTCAATCTTCATTACTGATCCTATATACTATGACTCACCTGCTCCTGATGTCTCTAATCCTGACTAAAATAAACACTTTTGTTTCACGAAAACTGTATGGCTAAAGTTTACTTTCTTCACCCCTTGTACACTTACCATTGTCTTTCTTTGCTTTCCCACATGAATGGCAATTCATGTTTTTATATAACTCATCAATCTCAAAACTTTTTCATTTAAATGAAAGGAAGTCAGTTTGATTTTTGTACTTTTCTGAGTGACTTGATTAAAACATTTCACTCTAATGTGTCTGAATTCCTATCTCATTTAATTTCATTTGGTGATATATAATGGAGAATTTATATCTGATCTAATCACTAAATTTCCTTTCATTTCAGGAGAGATTCCTCCCAGAATATTTATAATATTCTTGATTATCATTTCTGTTCTGTTTGCTGTTGTCAAGTACAACAAGTATACTAATGTTGATTGATCTGTTTACTCTCCTCTTCATCTCTGATTTTTTCCACCTTTTCCCCATCTGTCTCTTTTTTAAAGATTGTATTTATTTATTTAAGAGACAGAGAGAGGGAGCATGAGCGAGGGGAGGGACAGAGGGAGAGGAACAAGCAGACTCCCCACTGAGGGGGGAGCCCGATGCAGGGCTTGATCCCGGGACCCTAAGATCATGTCCTGAGCTGAAGGCAGACGTTTAATCAATGGAGCCACTCAGGCGCCCCTTTTCCCCATCTCTTTTATCTTGGGACATCCTCCCAGATCTCATCATGTATTTAAGTGTATGCATGCAAGTTCAGATTTAACAGTTTCTAATGCAGTTGACAATTGAGTAATTGAGCTTTTTTGCTCATTATGTCCCATACTTATAGTTTCACCTTCATTTTTCTTGCTTACATCTTCAGCTCTCATTTTCTGTTTGTGCTTTTTTATCATCTTTTATTTCTTATTTTAGATTTATTTGTTTTATTTCTTTTGAGACAAGAAAATGAAAACTATATATTAATTTCTCCTTTTATGTATTAACTCATTTTTCAAAATTAAATGTCATAATTAAAAGTGTGACTCCAGAAACTTTATACCTATTGAATAACAACTTCCTGTTTCCTGTACCCTCTAGTCCCTGGCAAATACTATTGTATTCTCTGCTTCTATGAGGTTGACTATTTCAGATACTTCATACAGAATGGAATCATACAGTATTTGTCTTTCTGTGACTAGACTATTTAACTTAGCATGGTGTCCTCCAGGTTCATCCATGTTGTTGCAAATGGCAGGATTTCCTTTTTTATAACACTGATTAATATTCCATTGTATGTATATATCATATTTTCTTTAGCCATTCATCTGTCAATGGACACTTGAGTTGTCTCCATAGTTTGGCTGCAATGAACATGAGATTCTGTTTCATTTCCTTTGGATATATACACTAAAGTGGGATTGCTGGATCATATGGTAGTTCCATTTTTAATTTTTGGAAGAAACTCCATACTGTTTCCCATAGTAACTACACCAATTTACATTCCTGCTAATGGTGCTCAGGGGTTCCCTTTTCTCTACACCTTCTCCAAAACTTATTTCCTGATTTTTTTGATGATAGCCATTCTAACTGCTGAGGTCATAACTCATTGTGGATTTGGTTTCTAGTCTCCTGATAATTAATAATATTGAATATCTTTTCATATATTTACTATTTGATATCTTTTTGGAGAAATGACTGCTTAAGACTTTTGTTCATTTTTTACATCAGATTGTTTTGCTATTGAGTTGTGGGAGTTTCTTATATATTTTAGAAATTAACCCATTATCAGCTCTATAGTTTGCAAATATTTTCTCCCATTCTGTAGGTTACATTTTCATTCTGTTGATTGTTCCCTTTGCTGTGCAGATATTAAGTTTGATGTAGTCCCTCTTTTCTATTTTTACTTTTGTTGCTTGTGCTTTTGGTGTCATATCCATGAAATCAGTGTCAAGACCAATGTGAAGAAGATTTTCTTTTATGTTTTCTTCTAGGAGTTTTACAGTTTCAGGTTTTATGTTCAAGTCTTTAATACATTTTGAGATGATTTTTGTATGCTGTAAGGTAGGGTTCAAATTGATTTCTTTGCATGTGGATATCCAGTTTTCCCAATATTGTAAACCTATACCTCACAATATGGTATTGTGGACCTCAAAATTTCTGAAAAGAGTAGATCTCATGCTAAGTGTTGTTACCACACACAGGCAAAATAAGTGACAGAGAAATTCTGGGAGGTGTTGGGTATGTTTATTACCTTGACTGTGGTGATGGTATTACAAGTACTTTTGTATGTCCAAACTCATCCAACTGTACACAAGAAATTGTAAAATTCTTTGAATATCAATTATGCCTCAATAAGGCTGTTTTTTTTTAAAGATTTGAGTTGTAAAGTCAGATTTATTTTTAAATCTTGATTTTATCACTGACTGTTGGTACTGGACTTTTCATTTAATCCCTCTGTGCTTATTTGCCCACATGTATAATAAATAGAGTCGTAACAATTAAATTAGATATCATAAGTCAAAATGTTGGAGCCAAGCCAGGCAGATAGCAGTGCTCCATAATGTTAGCTCCTGTGATACCGATGGCGACACTGAAGATGACAATGATGCTCTTCTACACAACTTACTGTGTCCCAAAGTCTCTCAGAGGCCTTACACTGCTCCTGGATTTTCTCTTGCTGGCTTTCATTTCCTGTTTACTCATTCTTAAACATTGAAAATCTAACCAGTTTTTGTATTTTTCCCAATCTGGGGTGACATCCAACCCCACTTCCTGAGAAAGCAATGATGGCATAATGGAAAGTAAATAGAACAGAACTTGATCTCACTAAACTGCTTGAAAAATCCTAAGAGGCGAGGGCCAGGAGGGGATAGATGGGAAGTATTGTACTTGCAGCATGTGACCATTGCAGATGGAAAAAAAAAAAAAAAAACAATTGAAAAATGGCTGAGAACTCCATTGTCAGAGTTATTATCCCAAACAAATCGGTGGTAGGTATGGCTATTGTAGCTATATGGACCGGGAAGTTTCCATCAGACGCTTGTAGTTAGATTGATGGTTCTCAGAGTAGGTGCAACACATAAACATATTATCTTACTTAATTAGGGCATTCTCTGTATATGGAATTAAGTTCTCCATAAAATGTCCTGTCCTTTCTATATAAGGTTTTAACTTTGAATCTCTCTATTTTCTATCTTTGAAACAACTTTCATTTGTCTTGTTTATGTAGCATTTTAGTCACCCTTGCTTTGAGTTTGGTTTTTGATATCTGTCAAATTCCAAGGACTTGAAAATACTAGACTCTCTATATCTTCTTGAGACTGCTTTAATCAGAACCCAAGCTTCATCTAGATTTTGCTATATGAGTCTTTTTGCTGATGGCTACAACCGAAGGACAAAGCTACTCTGTCTCCTGAACACAGCATCACCCAGGGAGATCAAAGCAGAGGCCAGAGTGTATTTCACTCCTCCAGAAAGGAATGTGAACACTTTTAGTCAAGTTTATTTCTGCCCAGAGTGACATGGGTTATAGGGCTATACTGTCTTCAAATATCTGGAAAGTTATTATATAAAACAAGAATAAGATAATGGGGAAATGTGACTTGGAAGTTTAATATAAGGGACACATTTTATTTTATAATGATTGCCACATTTTTCAAAAAAAGAAATGGCCCCTCTCATAAAATACCATGTTTCCTGTTCCTGAAAGTATTACAGAAGGGACAGTGTGATTATCTGTCAAAAAATGTTTTAGAAAAGATCCTGAGCAGATTGGGCAGATTGGGCAGACCAATAACCATCAGATTGTGCTCTGGGGAGCATAAGAGTTCTGCTGCAGGGGATGAGGATGAGGCCAAGCTGACTTCCTTCTCTTAAACCAGAGCTGCCACAGTTTCCATCTGTTTCATATTTCGGGGTTCCATATACAGTGTTATTTGGAAAAGGGAGTTTTGCCAGCATAATAAAGTTATAACTCTCTGACTTAGATGACTTTTAAATGCTCTTCCATTCCAGTAGTTCTATGATAGGATTTTAAGTGTGTATGATTCAATGTGCTATGTGAAAATATAAAGTTAAGGCACAGTTACAAAGGTAGGCTTTCTATTGGCCATTTATTATTTAATAACACCTCATTTCAATAGTATAATACAATAAAAATAGTTAATAAAGTTTTAAGGCAGTGTGGCAAATGCACTATCCAGAGTAAGGGAGACTTAGCCTAAATTTTGCTTCTATGCCAGCAGGTAAGTTAAGATTAGTAAGAAGTCACCAAATCTATACAGTACAAAACTTGTTCCCTAAATAATTATCTATATGCAATATATCCCATAGACACTCAATATATTACTTAAACATCTTTTATAAGTATTTAGATCCATTACAATTCACTTTTAAAATAATAGTCTTGTTTTCAAAGGAACCATCATAATATTTGTAGTATTTGTGGTAAATACATTTTCCTTATAATCTGAAATGCTCATAAACAATGCATTTATACATTCTATAACAGCAAGATCTGGTGTGTCTTTACAAAGTTTGAAATAATAAAAGCTAGACTCTCATGCTGGTATACTTGAGGAATAGAAATTTCCATATGAAAAGCTATGATTGTGGATTTCAATATGAGTAAAATTCCCAGTTCCATGAAATGGAAACATCCAATTACTTAAGTATATTTGTCATAAGGAAAAAAGTATAACAGGAATTTGACTCAGTATTTATTGAGTACAGATGATATAGAGGAAGTATGGATGCTGGTTTCCATTTTCCCATTTTCTGTTGGTAACGTGAAACATTCTCAGTGGCACTTGAGCTTCTGTGTGTTACAGAATTTATACCACTCTGTTACCAAATAACTATGGGAATCCTATAGAGATGAATAGCCTGTGTTCTTGCATGATCTTCTTTCACTGATATTCTCCATTATGGTTCTGGGACTGTCTTTGCATACTTGGAAGAAACAGACTGGATTAAGAAAGGAGTTATGTGTCCATAGAAATAAAATTCTATTCTGTGATCCCATGTGATTAAACTATTGCTGTAGCAATGAAGGACCATGTCTAAAATAAGAATTTCAATATCCCATTTCAATGTAATTTCGGAAGACTCAATGTTGAAATGTCTATGATTTTATATAAGTTTAAAGTGGATTATCTCTTGCTAGAGATCCATCACTTTCAGTAAGTACTAGCACTTATTAAAAAATAATTCTGGTGGGATGCCTGGGTGGCTCAGATGGTTAAGCATCTGCCTTTGGCTCAGGTCATGATCCCAGGGTCCTGGGATCGAGTCCCACATAGGGCTCTCTGCTCAGCAGGGAGCCTGCTTCTCCCTCTCCCTCTGCCTGCCTGTCTGCCTACTTGTGATCTCTCTCTCTCTCTGTCAAATAAATAAATAAAATCTTAAAAAAAAATAATTCTGGTACTTCTGGGTTTAATAATGATCTAATAATCTTGGTTTTTTTTCCCATTCTCTTAATGTGAAACCTTTGGAATTTTTGGATCAGGCCACAGAGTATATGAAACATAAGACCAAAAGTAAGATTTGCCTGATGACCACTTAGTTTGTCATAATTTGTTTTGCACCAAAATATGTTTGCAACAAAACAAAAATATGCAGCAAACTTGGCAAGACTGGATTTTAATATCGATCATGTTTGCCCTTCTTAAGCTAATTGACCTTTAAGTGAATTATTCATATTGCTATGAATAAAATGACCAAATAGTGATAGTTATTTTATCAGTTGCAGTGATCAAATTAAATAACTGTCCAGCTGATCTTGTCATCAATAGGAAATTGTTAGTACTATAACTGATTGTATAAATACATGCATACATGTAATTACCTTTTGCTATTAATTTATTACTACGTATTGGGATAATGCTATATTCAGGCAACATTTCCAGAACACGTTATTTGTTGAGTACCTACCATATGGAAGGTATCAAAGCATTACCTGCCCTTGAACATCCCAATGAGGATTTTATTATAAGGTGCTCAAATGGTTTCTATGAGAGTAATAGGTACCCTAAAAGGGAAAAATACCTGTGAATAACTAAAACAAATAAATATCTATGACTGAAGTAAGTTCAAAGAAGTTTCTATGAAAGAGATGACATTGGAATTTAGCTAGAAAGAATAAAAGAATTTGGAAAAAGGAAGATAAAAGATGAGGGAAGAATTGAGGGGAATAAAACATGGTAGGTAAAAAGGTACAACTTGAAGAAAAAGCAGTAGACACATGGTAAAAGCTGTTCCCCAAGAAAAGTTCTAAGTTGACAATGCTACATGCTCACTATATCATCCAGAAAACCAAATCCAATAAGAGGTGGATAGGGAGTTTTTAATATACAATTTTCAAATAGGGCTGCTTTCTAGGACCATTTCCTGCCCGTTGAAAGGAGCTTCTCTACAACGTCTCCAGGAGCTAGTCTACTTTGGAAACACACCACTCTAGATATGGCACCAAATCCTGAACGCAACACCCCAAATCTGACAAAATTATACAAATAAATCTATTTTAATTTCATGTTTATATGGAATTTGCAAAATAAAACAGTACACTATTTAAGAGAGAGATTTCGTAATAATAAGGCTATAAGCAAAAAAAGAAAGAATGCTTTCTGTCAGATAGTTGTAAGCCATTTTAACAACTGTATTTGCAAATGCTCTAAATTCTTAGGGGGCAAACATTGGTGAGCATAAGGATTGACTTAGCCAAAAAGTCATCTTGATTATTCTCGGTAGGGGGAAAACGTTAAGTGATGGCATAAGCAACTCTTTTAAGTGGACTTTGGTTTGATTTGTATTTGTAATTGCTATTTTTATTCAGACACAAACATCTGAATTCTACAGTCAGGTAGCCCTATGACTCACATGCTTTATTCCTACTCAATTTTTGCTTGCTCTAAGAGTACTTTACACAATTAATCTTAAACTTTAAGATGAAGGTCACCTTATCAACATATCTGTGCTTTCACTTATTTAGTTATAATCAGAACCTGTTCTGACACGTGAAAGATGTTCTCATTATGCCAAAAAAATCTGGACTGGCATATTAATTTGAAAGCTACTCAAAAATCGTATTTTCATGCATAGCACTGCAGCATGGCCTCTTCCGCCCTCATGATTGACTCGGCGTACCTGAAATGTGGCATATACCCCACACTTCTCTCTTCTTTCTTTCTTTGTTGCTTTCCTCACCAGGAACCGACCAGGAGTTCATCAATAGCCAGATCGACACAAAGCATTCTTTATAAGAATTTTATTTTTCTAACAGAAAACAAATGCAAAAGTCATTAAAATAACATCGTGTACAATTAATCTTTTAACAGTTCTCAAATTCTTGCTAGGATGGCAATTTACCTTTTTTTTTTTTTTAAATTGCTGAGCTATGAGGATTGAAAAAAGAAAGGAATAAATAAGATGTAGGAGTAAAAGAATCCAAATGAGGAAAAGAATGAGAGAGAGGATGTTAGAGGAAAAAAGTATGTCCTAAAATGAGGCCTGCATATCCATATACTCTTCTCAGCAGTCCTCTGTGACTCCTGATTTACTAAAGTCTTTAATTTTTCTTTCTTTTAATACTGAAGTAGTATTTGTTAGATTACATATCTATAGCATCAGAAACATTAGTAGATCTTTATAATTGCACTAAAATAGCCATGAGATGATGATTCAAAACAGCTCATTTACTTCTGAATTTTGACACATTCTGATATTATAGTACCATCCCCATGAATTTGGTAGATTACAGACTCAATGACCACTTTGCATGATACAATTACTTTTCTAAACAATAATGAAGGTAAAAGGAAGGAGAAAATTTCCACACATAACAGCTTTCTGGGAATAATTTTTTAAGATTATAGAAGTCTTAAATCAGTAAATTCTTTGGGACTGCTCTTGAATGACATAATCCAAACATAATCAGAATTAGTCAACTACAGTCAAATTACAGCTGTTCTACACAATAGTAAACACATGGTTATACATTTTCAAAAAAATGCCAGACAGGCTCTGATTCAAGCTTACGTTTCCCTTTAGTGAAAGAAAAAAAGAGACATGTTTTATCTTTGGAAAGAAATGTACAAAAATTAACTATTTTTTAAAAACATTCCCCCACTGTAATTTTCCTGTGGTTGAATAATGACTCAGGCCCTTGTTTCCCAACTCATAGCATGAAACATAAAAGCATTAGGTACCTAGATCACTAAACTGAAGGAGAAGATCAAGAAGGAATACAATATAGAGGAGAACCACTGAGGTAGGGCTTTAATTCTGCTAGAAAAAAGATGTTAGCTACAATTTATTGAGAACTTACTCTCTGCTAGACATAGCACTAAATATTTTCTATCTATGACATTGTGGAGATGAAATTAAATGGTATCAGAGCCAGTGGCAAAATGGAGACAAAATCCACACACATCCTTTGTTTGCTCGGAACCAACTGGTTGTCCTTGCTCAGCCCAGTGCTTCCTGAGTAGAATCCCCAGGGGACAAGAGGGTAAATTGTGGAACAAAGTGCTGCCCAGACAAGTTGACCCTTGCAGCAGGCTCTGACATTTTCAGAATATCTGGGATGAAGGGAAGGGAGTAGATATATGGAGATGGAATCAATTTATACTCCTAGGCTAATCATTTTAGTGCTCACGTAAGTGGCCCAGAGGACATGGCTGGGATGATGCAAGCCTCACTTCCAACAAAACCAGACCCCGTGGCCCCTAATCCCAGTGCTACCCCAAATAGAGTTTCTCAGCCAGAGAAACAGGCATTATCAATGGCCAGAGATTCAAAGGTACGTACACCACCCAACATCATAGTCTATACACACTGACAGTATTAGACTGACTGACCGGCCACCTTGCAACCGTCTTCCCTCTATCATCTATGGATAAAATGTTCAAGTATCTTTCCCCAAAGGTCAGTTGGCATGATTTCCACTTGATCACATCAGCCACTGGATGTATAAGCTGCCAGTTGTCACAAGATATCTCTGCCTGTGAATATACCAGGCAATGGGCAGGTAGTATGTATTTAAAAGACTTTTATGAATATGTGAGTTTATATCTGTTTAATCTTTGAAAATTAACTTAGAATTTTCACATTAAGCATAAATATTTTGAATGCGAGTGTACATTAAAATGATTATAGTATTATTTTTAATGATGAATCTGGGCAAGACCTTCATGTTAGATAGAATCTGCTTTAACCACCCAAAACTTTTATTTAGTCATGAAATCTTTCTTTCTTTCTGGAGAGTGTGTTTATTTCATTCCATGCCATTTTATAGGGGGAGGCCATTGAAGCACAGAGGAATTAAAGGATTTTTTTCAAACAAAACCAGAGTTTATCTTAGCTTCCCTTTTGAAGTCTGGACTTTGAACATGTGATTGAAGTAACTCTTGGCAGTGGGGAGAAATGGTCATTGCCACTAGCAGTGGGTTGGGATTGAGGAAACAGCACCCTAGAAGTTAACCCCAAGGTGATAGTAACAACGAGCATTTTGCAAAGTACCTGCATATTCTTTTTATTTATTTCCTTTTCTACATAACTAAGCTTTAAATATTTTGGTTTTATTTAAACCATGAACTAGGAGAGGAAAGCCACAACTCTATGCTTGTGTTGGGATGTACTGACATGCAGCCAACAATGGTGGGATGGAATTGGTCATCAAAAGGTGTCAAAAGAAGTCGAACCTCACGAGATGAGATTTGGCATTCTCAGGTCCTGTCACAACTCTTGTGCAGAGTGCATCTTAATTGGGAAATATTTGAATTGTGTTTTATTATGAGAAACAGCTGTGGGCACTGATACTCAGACGTTTTGTACACCCAATGAAGCAATAGACTTTGAACCTGGAAATCTATCGTCCTCGTGATGCAAGAATTTCTTTATATGGAAAAAAGGCCTACCCGGAATGCTGGCACTGTCTACTCTAGCCTAGCGGCAATAAGTTAAATCATTCTCTGCTCCTCATAGCTGCAGATTGACAACTGAACTTAAAACATCCTTCAAAAGAAATAAAGGGACACCAGGCATGGGCCTATTTGTTATTCTCAATTTGGAATATAACACTTGAACAAGCAGATAGGAAATTTGAGTGAAACCAACCAAAAAACGGATCTGAATCATCATTCTTGCTAATAGTGGAACCAGAGACCAGCCTTTGTGGTCTATCTTAGCCGATCAGCAGTTTCTTTTCAACTCCTATTTGAGCAGTCTGGATTGCATCCAAGTTCAGTATTTTATTATCTCACCACTATTTTGGCACTAATCTCTTGGCTTCTGATCTGGCTATAAATCAATTTAGTTCATACCTGAGTCTTAGTTAAAAGAAAATTTTTTTCACTTGGGAATTATGTAGAGACAAAACAAAACAAACCTTAGTCTGGAGGAAGAGAGGCAATATTTTCTTTATTCGTTAAAGCATTAATTTGTACTGTCTTTCTTATGAAGCTATCATTTATTACCAAAACTTGAAGTCTCTGTGACTCAATCCAGGTACACACCATCAATAATCTCCTGAATCAGGAATGCCGATGCTACTTCAGGCTGCTCTGCAACATTTTTCTATACTTTCAGACCACCTGGAATGCTACTGTTCTAATTACATCAGAGGCAGCAGAGTTATACTTATAAACTTGTGTCATTTGCAATTCCAACAGAACTGAATCCAAGTCATTAATTGAAGGAATGAATGTATTTTATCTGTTATCATAGCCAAATCTTGAAAATCCAAAGAGTATTTTGATTTAGGATATAAAGGTAACTGTTGGAAAAAATTGGGCTTGATCTCAAGTGAGCCAAGCATTACATTAAGGCAACATTTGAGAGCAATCAGGTAGCGCTTCACAAATTCCTGCCTAAATCCTGTAGGATTTTAATTTAATACTAAAGTGGATGTCCTCTCAAATTGAAGTTTTTTCAGCATTAGGTTTAGACTGAAAAACAGAAATTTATTTTACTGCTGTAACTGAGTTTAGAATGCATGAAGAATCTGCTAATAACCCAGCCCAATAACACTTTTGGTGAAGATGTTTTATTCATTCATTTCCACCTATATATTCAAAACTAAATATTAACATGTGTTCTTGATAAGCAAACTAAGAGCACGCAATTCTTAACTTTGATCCTCACTAGCAGGTAAGCCATTTTGAGATATACTGAATGAACCACCTGACAGAAGCTTGTCTTTGCCGTAACTAACAATTAAATCTACTCTTCAACCATATTGGGAAAACTTTTTATTTTTCTATTGAAGTACAGAGAATATTAAAAAAATACTGTATCTTATTGAAAATGAACAAAAACTTTTTCAACCCAGTTTTTCCATGATAAATCTTCTGCCCAGTTGGTGAAAGCCTTGACATAGATCTTTACCCTTCTACCTAACTGTCTAACAGGATCTTTATCTTTGGTCTGTTATACGATTATCATTGCTCTTTCTTTCCCATATTATAACCTAAACTTTGGCAAAGTAGTGGTGAGAAGACTAGTAGTAGTGGTGAGTGAATAGTAGTAAGAATTCAGGACTCAGCTGTTTGACATGACACTTGCTTCCATGGCTTGAGAGTGAAGAGGAGAAAGCCACTTTGAAGTTTAGCATAGTTACTTTTTTCTTTTAAAAAATAATACGAAGACAAAGAAGCACAGATTTTAATCTAAATATAACCTTCTGAGTTGGGAAAGCAGTATATATAATTCACAGAGACTTAAGAAATCAGCGACATCAAAATATACACAAGACATGTAGAAACTCTACAAGAAACAAAGGAGGAAAGAGGGACATTCTTCTTCACCTAAAACCTTCCCAGCTCCTCAGGGGAAATGAGAAGAATGAAGGGAAGGGGAAAGTAGCACAGTCACTTGCCTTTTATACCAAAAGGAGTTGGTGGTGAATTAATTGATATCTTCTCTCTCTCTCTCTCTCTTTTTTTTTTTTTTTAATTTTTAACTTTATTTTTTCGCTGCCACAGACACAACAAAAAAATTGTAAGGCAACTTTCCCTCCAGCGCATAGGCAGGGCTGTTAGGGCTTTTTGTTTTGAGTTGTCCAATTCCTGACCTTCTGTAGAGTGGACTTCTGCCCAGATTTGCGGAGCATGGCAGGTGGTAGAGACTAGGATCCCACACTGACTGAGAGAAGGCAGGATGTCAGAGGAGATGGCTGTCCGGTGCGGTATGTGCGGCAGCCGTGGGGAAGGACCAGCAGGGACACTGCTCTGGTTAGGAGAAGGAGGAATGGGAGCCACGTGCGCCATTGCAGAGGGCCAACATGGGCCGAGGGCAGGATGGGCAAGATGAGTGGGAGAAGGGCAACAGTCAGAGCTGGTATCAGACTTCTCACTCATTCTCCCAAGTAGAAACTCAGAGCCAGATTTAATTTGATTTTGGCAAAACAAAACAAAATAAAATACGTTCTTATAAAGTGTCCAGGAGCAATTCATACAGTTACACTGTGAGTACCTCATTAAACGGAATCAACTCTCATAACTAATTCAGAAAGCAGGCCTACTTTTCCCTGAGTTCTGTGTGCTCCCCCCAAAAGTTACTACGTTCTTTAGAATGTTTAGGAACCCCAAGTATCTTAAGGAATAGTTTCCAGACATCAGAGTTTCTTCTGACATATATGTCGCTAAGTTATGTTTGACAATTCAGAACAGAGGAGTCTCTGGCCATAAGAACTGAAACGCTAGGAGCAACATTTATGTTCTGTAACCTCCCCTGTCTTTATGTTTACTCTGTACTTCGTTAATTCACTGTTCTTGGAGCCTTTTAAGTTTGTAATAGTTTTATTTTAACTGTGAAAACTTTGTAAAATTATTTTCAAAGAAAGAATGTGTATATTTTCTAACAATGGGAATGATAGGTCCACTGTAACAGTGATAATAAGCCAAATAGCAGGCTTAAGATAGGGACTGTTATACTTGTTGTACTTGTTAAGATGGCAAATAAAGATCCAGGACAAAAGAAATGACACTATGAAAACAAAGTCCTGCTGGACACCAGTCACAAAACCCCTCCAATAATGGCATTCATTATATGAGATATATAACTATACAATGCTGTCAGTGTGAATTTCTGAGCCATGCACACAGCTCTTTTCTTACTCTACCAGTTTGGATGTAAATCTATTGAAATACGTGAATGGTCAACCAACTTTGTCTTGAAATACTTGTGTGCTATATACAAGGTGGCAAATGGCCAGGATAGAAAGAATGCTTTTCACTACGCCGATGGAAATCAGGCAATGATTGTTCCATGGAAGTATAAGAAAATGTATGTGATTTTTCATTTTATTGATTCCTTTCTCCCTTGAAAAATATACTCCCACTTTATTATCATAAAAAATTACAGATTACTCTACGTTATACATAGCATTATTAATTTCTGTTTATTTAAAGGTAACTATTCTCTTATTAGATATTAAAACAGAACTCAATATATTTAAGGCATGTGAATAACTTTTTACAAAAATCTTTCTGTAGATCTAAAATTTAATGAAACAAATAAATACTTTCTATAGGTATTCTTTTTTTTTAAGATTTTATTTATTTATTTGACAGAGAGATAGACAGCACAAGTAGGCAGAGTGGCAGGCAGAGAGAGAGGGAGAAGCAGGCTCTCTGCTGAGCAGGGAGCCTGACCTGGGGCTTGATCCCAGGACCCTGGGGTCATGACCTGAGCTGAAGGCAGCTGCTTAACCGACTGAGCCACGCAGGTGCCCTTCTATAGCTATTCTTAATTGAACAAATAACCAAGAGAATAGAAGGTATTTATAATTATGATCTAATAAAATGTGCTTTTAAAAAATTTTTCCTAAAACTGCAATAACAATTATTCATTATGTCTCATTCAGCGGAATGAAATAATTTATAAAAGGACGTTGCTTTTCCTTGTATATAGCATTCATCTACACAAAATCCTGACCTAATGTCTGACTTTTAGCAGTTATTTATAATTTAACTATATTCGCAGAGAAGTTGTGCACACCTGGTAAATTATGAAGTCAATTGTTCATTTTGCCCTCTTATTGAGTGTTGCACAATTGCTGAGCAAGCAATTCAATTATGCTTCGGGGCTGCAGGTGAAAATAAAGGTCCACTTGAGGTGGTTTCCATGCTTTGGCCCAGTGACAAAAAATAATCAAGATCTGATATTCAACCTTTTCCCACTCAAACCATAGTTTTGAATTGAAATTGAATGTACAAAATATGAAATTACGTTGCCTTTTAAACTTCAGGAAAAATATCATATTGCTGCCTATGCAAACATAACATTGCTTGCTGGGTGGTGTTATGTTGGGATTCTATATGTGAAGTGACAAGCAAAGAAACACGACTCCACTGCATGTGCCTATGTCCTATAAAATGTGCCGTGCTGATTGAAAAAAAACAGTTATTTTCAATCTTCATTCCAGTACTCACTGAAAAAGAGTTAATACCCACCTTTTGTTTTTTTCTACATGAACTTGACAATATCGAGTAACATACACAATTAAAGCACATTTTAACTTTATATAAATCATGCATCATATATATATGATTATTGTCAGAATATATATATATGATTATTGTCAGAAAAAAAGGAAAAAAGGAGACTAAGTTAAAACTTCCTAGGTAAACCACTTCAATTGTCAGGAACCACTAACTTTTATATTCTTGAGGAAAAAAATATTTTTAATTCCCTTAAAGCTTTCCCACCTTCGGTGATACGTGTATTCATGAACAATGGAGAAACAAGGATCCGATGCTAACTTTGGTAGGTTCGTTTCAAAATGGAAAGCATGACTTAACTGAGAAGAAAAAGCTTGTACCCTTCTTGCTAGAGACCCCTAGGAAAGGAAGCAAAATTAGTCATGGGTATGGCACTGACTTCCAGTGAGTGCTGTTAGACAAACCATGTAAAATCCCTTAGCTATTTGCTAGGAGCTCAGGTCTATGGATGTGAGTGTACACAAGTATAATGCAAATATTTTTAATTATTATTATTATTATTTTTTTAAAGATTTTATTTATTTATTTGACAGAGACAGAGAGAGAGAGGGAACACAAGCAGGGGGAGTGGGAGAGAGAGAAACAGGCTTCCCGCTGAGCAGGGAGCCCGATGCGGGGCTCGATCCCAGGACCCTGAGATCATGACCCGAGCCGAAGGCAGTCACTTAACGACTGAGCCACCCAGACGCCCCTTAATTATTATTTTTTAATTTAAAACTGCTTTCTGACATAGTAGTATAAAATAAAGCGCATGTTTTTTATTATGATATCACATCCAATCTTGCAACTCAAAATTCACTCCTAGTAGTAAGGAACAGAATCTTTAAAACTGAAATATTTCTAAAAGCTCCTAAGCCTTAAATCTAATATTAATATGTAACTTCCCACTGGAATTGTCACCTCAAAATGCCAAGTCTAATAGTGAATTTTTATTCTTGCATGTCTCTACCTTTTCTTGTAATTTATGTATTTATTATCAGAACTTCTTGTCTCCTATACATCATCCCTATACTTCCACCCAACCCTCTTCCCTACTCTACCCCCAAGTCTATCAGTCATTTCCTATCTATTTTTAACATGGAAGGCATTCAGTTGCACATATTTCTCTCTGTTTTCATTGTGCTGAGTACTGCCATACACACTTTTTGTGAAAAAAATTACACTTTTTAAAATTGTTACAAAATTAGTACATATTCATTATGAAAACTTGAGCCATGCAGAAATGTATAGGGATAAAAATAAAAATCTAGTGCAGTCTCATAACTGAGAGATAGACATTGCTTGTTATACATACATTTTAGATTTTGGATATTTAGACCCTCTATAACACAGTTCTGAATCCTACATTTTTTGGTAAAATATTTTCCATGTCATTGAAATTATTATTAAATACCATTCAATAGCTGGCTAATACTCTATCTTGGGGATGCACCACAGTTTTTTTTAACCATTACCTTCTTCTAAATCAAACCTGTTTTAGTTTTTGGTTATGAATAACTTTATAAGGAACAATTTTAACACAAATTTGTTTGAATTCCTGATTATTTAGGTTTGCTTCCTAGAAATAAAATCACAGAGTTGAAAACTATGAATGTGGCCAGGGTATATAACTAGTATAGTAACATGTTTCTTAAAGTTGTCAATGTTAAGTGGGGAGTTTGATTATAAGACCCCTTGCAGAGGAAAAATGACAACCACAAGAATACATATTCACCATTTGTATAAGATTAGGATGAAGAAAACAGTTGCTCAGCAAATCCATAGCTTTTTCAGAGAGTGGCTTCACAGTGGAATGGTCATTCTTCAAGTGCAGGGTACTGGGATCTAGTGCCTAGTGTTCCAGAAAAATATTTCTAAAGTACAGGAAATAGGGGCGCCTGGTTGGCTCAGTCAATTAAGCTTCTGCCTTCGGCTCAGGTCATGAACCCAGGGTCCCGGGATCCAGCCCCGCATGGAGCTCCCTGCTCCCCAGGAAGCCTGCTTCTCCCTCTCCCACTCCCCCTGCTTGTGTTCCCTCTCTCGCTGTCTCTCTCTCTATCAAATAAATACATAAAATCTTTAAAAATAAATAAAGGAAATAGTGAATTGTAGGGTTTGTTTCTTAGAACTTCTATCAGTGCAGTAAAATTACCTCCATAGGGTCCATGAGCAAAGAGAAGCAAGTCTTTGGAGGTATACGGATTTGTAATGATCCAAAAAGCAGTACTAGACTAGAGCTTGAGGAAACGGTTCTCCATAAATTTCAGCTCATAACTAGGCTTCTGCAGGGATGGAACAGGCAAAGAATTCTAACAGTAGCACGGGGAATGCACACAGCCTGTACTATGACGAGCTACATGGAGCTTCCGTGGCTCTCTAACCCTGGGCTGCCTCTAGCTCAGAAAAATCCACAGGAAGGAGAAGCGGGCAGTAGGGAGGCCTCTATGCCATGGCTCTGACACAATTTACTGCCCTTGAATCGCCTGGTGGCAAAGTACCCAGGAAGCAACAGACTACAAAAGTTGCTTGCAAGAGTGCGCCCTCTCCTGGAGGAGTGAAGAAACCTCGCTGTTACGGGTCTGGGACTGAGGCACTCCCCTCGATGTTTTCAGAACTTCATTGAATTTCTGACCGGCAAACTTCCCTTCCAGGGTCTGCTGTGAGACATTGCTCAAGAACCTCAAAACAGATCTGCACTTCCAGAGCGCAGCTATTGGTGCTTTGTAGGAGACAAGTGAGGCCTATCTGGTTGGCCTTTTTGAAGAAAACGATTTGTGTGCTATCTGTACCAAATGTGTAACAATTATGCCCAAGACATCCAGCTAGCAGCTGCATACATGGAAAATGTGCCTAAGAACTCACTGTGGGGGGCAACATTTCATTATTAAAAAAATTCTTTTCTTCCTGTTATGGGATTTTCCCCCCATGAGGTCAAATGGTACCTAAGTATATAATTGCAAGTGGAAAAATAAGGGATAGAAATTAGGTATTGGCAGTTTTTCCGTTTTTCTTTCTGTGTGGATTTTTAATATAAATGTGGGGATGTAGAGCATTAATACAAGTCAAAAAGTTTCAGGAAACAAATTCTAGCAGTTCAACTCTACAATAATTTTAAATCAACCTGTTACATTTTTCTGGACAATTCTAGCATTTAGATTTTTTCAAAACAGGTATATTTCTAATTGACAGGAACTGTCAATTACATGTTTGTGGTTTTTTTATCATACAGATTCTATCCATTTATTATACTTTTCTAAATGAGTTTTCCTACATGCAAGTACGTTTCTATGTTTGTCTTCTGTACTGTTCCTGTAAATGGGCTATTAAAATACATTAAACTCTTGGGACACCTGGGTGGCATCTTCCTTTGGCTCAGGTCATGATCCCAGGGTCCTGGGATCGAGCCCCATGTTGGGCTCCCTGCTCCGTGAGGAGCCTGCTTCTCCCTCTGCTTACAGCTCTCCCGGCTTGTGCTCTCTCTGTCAAATGAATAAATAAAATCTTAAAAAAATACATTAAACTATTTTTAAAAACAGCCAAATGGAGAGCAAGCTTAAATCTCTCTATAGTACTTAACCATACAGTGCATTTGATAGCGTGACCACCTGTACAAAGAGACAAAACAAGTTACTACACATACATAAGGATAAAACTTGTAGAAAATCTACTCTGGATCCACACTAACACGCCAGAATAGGGAAGAAAAAAGCTCTGAATTTGTATGTCACTAGAAAATCCATAATAATTATAGTCTGAAAAATTATGAAATTATGTTAACTGTACCCATAGAAAAATTTCAATTTAGCACCCATAATATATTTCATTTAATCATATACCTTTTGTCAAATGCTATTAAGATTTGTTCTCCTAGGAAACAAAGTCATTGGATTGGTTCAATAGCATACACTAAACATATTTTTGGATTAAGAGTAGTTGTTCCGAATCCAGTATGGTAGAGTTCAATTCAGTAAAGGCAATTTGCTAATGGACTTTAGTAGAAGAACCTGTAGCTCTTTGATGGTTTAGGTTTGACTCTAGTTGGAATGGATTTGAGGAGTCTCCTTGCGCCCAATAAGAAAGCCATATCCCTGGCACAAATGGGACTTTTGTCTTTTGTTTTTAAAGTCAGGAAAGAAAGCATCAAGGGCAGTATGAAACCAGGCCTTGGGTCCCTAGGAGTCTTGTTTCTGATGTTCTCCACTGTGTCCCCCATGTTCTGATTAGCCCCAGAAACATGGAAGTTTTTGTTTTTCTATTTGTCTTTTTAGGTAATATTTTAAAATAAAAGTTAGGTTAAAAAAAAAGGAGACTCCAAAAGTATTCCTGTGACAGTGTTATGTGACCATTCTTACTAGTCTTGACTCTTCTGCTAGTATTTACACTCAGTTCTTTTATAACCATCAAGGGACATGGGTTAGAACTGAGCTAATGTACATCACCAATTCATAGCCACAGTGTTGAGTTCCTCAGGAAGATCACCAATTTCTCCAAATATTTTGTGATGATTTTAAGGCTGTTTACACAAGGTTTTGGAAAACATGGGAATTGTCAGATGAGAGATACTGTGGCTTTATTTTGCCTGCTCCTCAAGTGAAATATTGACCCAGATATGTAAGAATTTGTCAAGAAGCAAACAGGCTCAAGACTTAGAAGTAAATTAAAATAAATTAATATGATTTTTTTATCTAGAAATAAAATTTACTCCATTAAATAACTCATCCAGGCAGAATTATATATTTCCTAAAAGTGGGGGTCATAAGGACCCTGTTTACCATTATATCCTCAATGCATAGTGTCACCCTAAAACATAATAGACATTCAATAAATATTGACAAAATAAATGTGCATTCCTTAAAGTCTGTGTAGATTAATAAGTTGATGAGACTGAGAAGACCTCACAATTTACAAATGTCTTAAACTTGTAACAGAACATTTTACTCTGAGTTTTAGAAGCAATGTATTATTTTTAAATTTAATTTGCATATCTGATCTGTAGTGTGGATAAGCTTTATGGGTATTATCAGTTTGTGTTCTTTTATTTTTTTCTTAAAGATTTTATTTATTTATTTGAGAGAGAAATCACAAGCGGGGGGAGGGGCAGAGGGAGAGGGAGAAGTGGAGCAGAAGCCCCCTGAGCTGGGCTAGATCCCAGGATCCCCGAGATCATGACCTGAGCCGAAGGTAGACGCTTAATGACTAAGCCTCCCGCACCCCTGGTTTGTGTTCTTTTTTGGGGAATTGTGATTTTTTGCTAGTTTTTCTTAAGAAGTTCTTGGTAATATTTCTTATCAATTTTTATTTTGTTTTTACATAATTAAAAAATTATTTTTCTTTTATATCAGACCCTTCCTCAGTTTTGAGAAACTGTTATTAATTTTGATATTAGCTTGGTTAAAAATAAATTCAAGGGTCAACTAGGTGGCTTAGTTGGTTAAGCGTCTGCCTTCAGCTCAGGTCATGATCTCAGGGTCTTGGGATTGGGCCCTGCACTGGGCTCCCTCCTCAGCGGGGAGCCTGTTTCTCCCTCTGACTCTGCTCCTCCCCCTGCTTGTGCGTGCTCTCTTTCTCTCTCAAATAAATAAATAAAATCTTTTAAAAAATAAATAAAATAAATAAAAATAAATTCAAAAGTGTATAAGTAGCATGCAGATAAATTTCCCACATTTTTTCATAACTTTATTGATATAATATAGATAAATTGTAGTCTTAGTTGAAATGCATTATATTTCTATGTATAAATGTATAAAATGTATAACCTGTATCATTGTATAAAAATTGCCATCTATTTGTATTAAATTTGAGTACAGTAGAAGATTTAATATTTACATTACCTCATGGCAAAATCCTTTGCTAAGAGAAGTCCTTTAACTTATTTGTTTATGGATGAATTTTTAAATCTTTCTTTTTTGGACAACCTACTGAATGGGAGAAGATATTTGCAAATGACATACCTGATAAAGGGTTAGTATCCAAAATATATAAAGAACTTATACGACTCAAAATAAAAAAAAAAATCCAATTCAAAAATGAGAAGACATGAACAGACATTTCTTTAAAGAAGACATACAGATGGCCAACAGATACATAAAAAGATGCTCAATATCACTCCTCATCAAAGAAATGCAAATCCACAAAACCACAATGAGATACCACCTCACACCTGTCAGAAATGGCCAAAATCAAAAACATAATAAACAGTGTTGGTGAGGATGTGGAGAGAAAGGAGCTCTTGTGCTCTGTTGGTGGGAATACAAACTGGTATAGCTACTGTGGAAAACAGTATGGTGGTTCCTCAAAAAATTAAAAATAGAACTATCATGATTCAGTAATTAAACTACTATTTACCTAAAGATTATGAAAACACTAATTTGAAAAGATATATGCACCCCTATGTTTATAGTAGCATTATTTACAATCTTCAAATGATGGAAGCAGCCCAAGTGTCCATCCATAGATGGACAAGAAGATGTGGTGTGTGTGTGTGTGTGTGTGTGTGTGTGTGTAGGAATATTACTCAGCCATCAGAAAGGATGGATACCCAAGTTTTGCATCAACATGGATGGAACTGGTGGAGATTATGCTAAGTGAAATAAGTCAAGCAGAGAAAGTCAATTATCATATGGTTTCACTTATTTGTGGAACATAAGGAATAGTATGGAGGACATTAGGAGAAGGGAGGGAAAAATAAAGGGGAGGAAATCAGAGGGGGAAATGAACCGCGAGAGACTATGGACTCCACGAAACAAACTGAGCGTTTTAGAAGGGAGGGGGGTGGAGGTGTGTTAGCCTGGTGATGGGTATTAAGAAGGGCACAGTATTGCTTGGAGCACTGGGTGTTATGCACAAACAATGAATCATGGAACACTACATCAAAAACTAATGATGTACTGTATGGTGACTAATATAATTAAAAAAAAAAAGAAAAAAAGAAAAAGAATGAAATCTTGCCATTTTCTATAATATGGATGTATCTAGAGAGTATAATGCTAAGCAAAATAAGTCAGAGAAAGACAAATACCATATGATTTCACTCATATTTGGAATTTAAGAAAGAAAACAAACAAACAACAACAACAACAACAAAAAATACAAAGAAAAAAGAGACAAACCAAAAACCAGACTTAACTATGGAGAACAAACTGGTGGTTACCAGAGGGGAGGTGGGAGGTGGTTAAGTGAAATAAGTGAAGGGGATTAAGAGTACACTTATCATAATGATCACTGAGTAATGTATAGAATTGTTGAATCACTATATGGTACACCTGAAACTAATATAATACTGTATGTTAACTATACTGGGATTAAAAAAAATTCTTTTTTGTAGACTGCATGTGTATTGAGTAAAACAGAATAAAAGAACTGATATAAACCAGACAAATTCTTTTTGATCTTGCCTAGAGTTTACCTTACAAAGCAAAGAATCATTACTTTTGAGTTGACAAGATTCTAAAACTAAATTCCACAAGTTTTGCAACTAAGAAAAAGACTAAAAATAAAGTTCAAAAGGGAACACTAAAAGTTAATTAGCTCTTTTGTAGTCTTCTTGTTTTAGCCATAATAGATTTCAACTATTATGTTTTAAATTAATTGAAATCAATGGTCAAATTTGTGTAATGTATAATATTAATTTTGTTAGTATAATATTAATTTTGTTTATTCTAAAAAGAGGCAAATTTAGTAATTCTGTCTTTTTTTAATCTGGAGAGTTTTCTCAGTATAAACCTCTCAAATTTCAACCTTTCATTTCTTTTCCATGTATATACAGTCAGTTGAACCTAACTTGATATTTGCATTTTTAGTACATATGGAGAAAAAAAAATAACATTCTCATTCAAGTTTTTGTTTTTTTTTTTTTTTTTTTACTAACTAATGCACAGATCATAGATGTGCTTCATTTTCACTATCAAATTCTAGGAAATACATGGAGAGGCACAAAGAGAGGGTGTTTTCAAATTACAGAATAATAACCATATTGATAATAATAACGGCAAGAATTTGTTTAGATTTCCTATATCATAGATCCACTTCTATTTTCTATGTACGTATATTACAGCATTTTACACTCCAGGAAACCTCATAGGGTATTGTCATTTTCTGCATCCTGTTCATGGTCACACAACTACTAAATAGTACATCCTATATTTGCATGCATGTCTACCTGATTTCAAAGTATATGCCATTTCTCATCCATGTCATTCCTTGATTCTAAATTGTCCATTCACATTAGCATTTGCTAGAAAACTAGAGGTGATTATCTCAGGCATATAAGAAGAGAAAATCACATATTCCATCAGAGATTTTGGTTCAGAGAGGAATTGGTGAACAGTGCTGATTATGGCAACAAATTTTATAATTCTTAGTCCTACTGAGGATAACAATAAATCTAGATTTCAGATTGCTATCTCTCCAAATGGGTGAATCAAATTTCCAAGTAGAGGAAACACTACCCTCATTATTCTCCAAAAAGGTAATCTTTCAGATTAGCTCAACAGAACCACAGAGAATCAGAATACAACTCTAAAGCTGCAACCTAATATGACTTGCTAGGGACTTGGGCAGGCAACCTGCATCCACTTTGCAGGCAATACAACTGACTCATGCCATGTTCCTTTACACTCTCGAACAGTGACAACATTTCAAAATGTTTTTCTTTATCATCTTCTTGCTACGAAAGTGAGAGATTATCACTATGATGTTATTCATTGATACAATCAATATCTACATTGATTTTATACTCATAAGGTTCAAAGAAAAATGCTCCTTAAATATGAACAATGATATTTCTCAAACTGATATTCTATTTATTAATCAAAATAATGGGTCGTTGGACCTGAAATTAGAAATGAAACATGGGTATATATCTGCACATCGAGACTTAGACAAACCAATAAAAAATCCAGAACAGCAAAAGATGTTTCATGGAAAATCAGGACAGCCGAAGGCTAGCAGTCACGCATCTAAAGAAATGCCTAATTTAATAGCCAATAGAGAATAAAGAATGGCATATCTAGTTTTGCAATACTATTTACAGATAGACTCCTAAACACAAGTTTCACAATTTATATAAATTGATTCTAATAATGCATTTTAAGTGAGTAACTAGAGAAGAAAACATTAATTCCATTTTAGACTTACATTGTCATTTGTTTTAAAGTATAGATATTTAAGAAAATACTACATACCCTTTAGTGAAAAACAGTAAAAGTAAGACAAATCAAAGCCTCAAATGTTGATTATGATGTAACATATTTATGTACCCAGAAAAGACAAGAGATTTGATCTAAGCATATTTGCAAAGCTAAGTGAAAATTTAGTCACATGTTGTACTAACAGCAGTGTTGCTGAATATAAATACCCAAACTATGATTTAGGTTTGGTAACTGTTAGGATCCCAATACTGTTTTACAAAATCAAATAATTTAAAGAAGAAAAATTACCACTAGCTGAGTACCCTTAAATGCTATCGGTTTATGAAACAGTCTCTGAAAAACCACTTAGTCACTGACAATGACAAATCTTATTTATGTACTTTCACAATATAGCTCAGTTCATTTCTGAATATAGGCTCTTCATAATGGAATTCAATATTGATTAAGCACACAATTAATGAATCAATTTAATTCTAAAGCATTGATATTTTTCTTTTTTTTTCCAGTGAGCTATCTTTTTTCAACTGAGAAATGTGAATTTAAGATTGCCTGTCATTTGTTCTCAGAAAAATTGATAAATGATTTACAGCTTGTTGTTAAAATTTGAGTTTTCTTTCTAACAGAGGGAGACCTTTCCCTTCATGGAAAATATATTTATTTTAAAATTATATGTACATTATATACATTATATATAATATATAAAACATATGTATTATATATATGTAATATATATAGGAGTATAGGTACATACATACACAAATACTTTTTTAAAAGATTTTATTTTTTTAGAGCAGTTTTAGATTTACACCAAAATGGAGAGGGAAATACAGAGACTCCCCCTTTACCTTCTGTCCCCACACATGCATAGCCTTCCTCACTATAAACATCACTCACCAAAGTGGTCCATTTGTGCAATTGATGAAACTACACTGACACATCACAATCACTCAAAGTCGAGAGTTTACCTTAGCCATTTTTGGTGTTGGACATTCTATGAATTTGGACAAATATATAATGACATCCATCCATCATTATACTATCCTACGGAGTATTTTCACAGCTCTAACAATCCTACCTATTCATCTCCCCACCCCCACCCTTATTCCTGGCAACCACTTCTCTTTTTTACTATCTCTATAGTGTTGCCTTTACTGGAATGTTATACAGTTGGGTTCATACAGAATGTAGCCTTTTCACATTGACTTCTTTCATTTAGTAATACACATTTAAGGTTCCACCTTGTCTTTTCACACCTTGATAGCTCTTTTGTTTTTCTTTTTCCCTTCTCCTTCTTCCCCTTTCCTTCTCCTCCTCCTCCATCTTCCTCTTCCTCCTCCTCTTCCTCCTCCTCCTTCTTCTTCTTCTTCTTCTTCTTCTTCTTCTTCTTCTTCTTCTTCTTCTTCTTCTTCTTCTTCTTCTTCTTCTTCTTCTTCTTCTCCTTCTTTTCTCTCTCTCTCTCTGTACTGAAAAATAATCCATTGTCTGGATGTACTACAATTTATTTATCCATTCACCTACTGAAGGACATCTTCGTTGCTTCCATGTTTTGGAAAATATGAATAAAGTTGCTATAAGCATCTGTGTGCAGGTTTTTATGTGGACATAAGTTTTTAACTCCTCTGGGTAAATACCAAAGGGTATGATTGCTGGATCATATGATAATAGTATGTTTAGTTTGGCAGGAAACTACCAATCTCTCTTCCAAAGTGGCTGTAACATTTTGCATTCCCACTAGCAATGAATGACAATACCTGTTGCTCCACAGCTTCACCAGCATTTGGTGTTGTCAGTGTTTCAATTTTGGTCCTTTGAACAGATGCATAATGGTCTCTTGTTGTTTTAATTTGTATTTCCCTGATGATATATGATATGGATTATCTTTTCATATGCTTATTTGCCATCTGTATATGTTCTTTGATGAAGTGAGATCTTTGGACCTTTTTTTTTTTTTATGTTGGGTTCTTTTGTTTTTTTATTGCTGAGTTTTAAAAGTTCTTTGTATATTTTAGGTTACAGTCCTTTATTGGGTGTGTCTTTTGCAAATATTTTCTCCCAATTTGGGGCTTGTCTTCTAATTCTCTTGGCATTATATTTTAATTTTACTAAAGTCTAGCTTATCAATTCTTTCTTTCATGTGTCTTTCATGGGTCATGTCTTTGGTGGTGTATTTAAAAGGAATCACCACACCTATGACTTTCTCCTATGTTATCTCCTAGGAGTTTTAGTTTTGCATTGTACATTTAGAACTATGGTCCATTTTGAGTTATTTTTGTGGAAAGTGTAAGGTCTGTGTCTAGAGTCTTTTTTTTTTTTTTTGGTGCATGGATGTCTAGGCTTTCTAGAACCATTTTCTGAAGAGACTATCTTTGCTCTATCACACATACTTTTTTTGTGATAAAGTGATTTATTTCAGCCTTACCAAAATCAGAGTGTTCATAAACACATACAAAAATACCTTTATCTATTATAACAATAGTGCTCAGGAAGAGTAGTTGATTTTAGTGTTCAGCTTTTTTATTTTTCTTTATCAATAGTAGATAATCAATTCTAACCAATTTTCTTCTTTTCTAATGCATTTATTTTCCGGTGATTTATGTGCTCATTCCAAACAATTGGACCAAAGAAACTCCCACCCCTGAGCACCCCTGAGCATTAAACATTTGATCAATATAAGAGTTTCAATGTAGAAAGTAGTGTTAAAAGTTTATTCATTCAGTGCACTCTTTAGAGATGATTAACTGTCTTTATTATATTAAAGCAAACCCAAAGCCATCTGCCAAAGGCGATTGTGTCCAAGCACTGAAACCATTTCATGTGAAAACTCATTTTCAGGCTCCTAATTATTTTTCATTATAGTGGCAGTGTGGAATAGATTGGAATTGGACAGTAATTGCCAGGTCTGAGCAGTGTGGACCATTGCAATGTATCAGTTTAGATGAAGTGTGACAAGGATACATCTAGCTACTATATAACTTCCATTAACCAACTTCCCTGTCCCTGATCATGTAACACTTCATAGAATGTGGTCAGCACAAGGTCATAATAATGGCTTTCTGACTGACTTCAAGTATTTTGTATAAGTGCAAGCTGTTAACCCCCTGTGTTAGCATTGTTCTAGGAATGTCCAGTTATTACAGTTGTCAAAAATATAAATTTCTTCAAGAGGGACAAATAAACTTGTTTAAAGTACAAATTTCAAACTCAAGTTTGACTTCTTTCATATGAAATGATCCAAAAGGGAAAGCATGACTAAAATTACAATAATTTAATGTAATATAATTTTAAGTGATCAATATTATTCAGTCAATCCAGTATACTGATCATAAAAATTCTATCCAAGTAGAAAACAGTCTCAAATTATTTCTAAATATGTAACCAAGTAGATAATTTTTAAGCCAACTGACTAGTAAAGTGAAACAACCATACCTACAGATAAACCCTTTTCCTAAACAAGTTTTCTCTACAGGAGTAACACTAATAGAATAGTTAAGTGACTCTCAACTGGGTGATCAAGACCCCTCCCCCCACCCACCAATGTCTGGAGACATTTTTGCTTGTTGCAGGGGGCAGGGGTCCTATTGGAATCTAGTGGATTGATTCTAAGGATGTTACTAAACATCCAAAATGTGCAGGATAGCTTTCCCACAACACAGACAACAAAGAATTATCTGGCCTAAAATGTCAATAGTGTCAAGATTGAAAAACCCTGGAATACATGTGTTAACTTCCAATTTGTTTCCCTGTTCCCCAAAATATAAAAATTATTCTTTTTTTAATGATTGACTTTTCTTAAATATTTTCCCTCTGTAGAACATTAAGTTATCAATATCATTTAGTAATAAATTTCCCTCTATATTATATTTTATTTTACTTAATGTAAGTTCACACATACCCCATATTGGGATTTTTAACTCATGGTCCTTTTTTGCCCCTCAGTTTTATTTCAAGATAATTGACCTGCTTCACTGTATAAGTTTAAGGTGTACAGTATGATGGTTTGATTCACATGTATTGTGAAATGATTACCACAGTAGGTTTAGCTAATATGCATCTTCTTATATGGATACAATGAAAAAAAGGAAAAATAATTTCCTTGTGATGAAACCTCTTAGGATTTACTCTCTTAACAACCTTCCTATATATAACACAGAAGTTTTAACTATAGTCATCATGTTGTACATTATATCCCTGGTATTAATGCATCTTGTAGCTGGAAGTTTGTACCTTCTCACCACCTTTCCCCTCCCCCTATTCTTTGCCTCTGGTAACCGGAAATCTGATCTCTTTTTATATGAGATTGGGTTTTCTGTTTTGTTTGGTTTGGTTTTAGATTCCACATTTAAGTGAGATCAAACAGTGTTTGTCTTTCTCTGTTTTATTTTGCTTAGCATAATGCCTTCAAGGTCCATCCATGTTGTCACAAATGGTAGGATTTCTTCATTTTTTATGGCTGAATAATACTCCATTGTGTATATATACCATAACTTTTTTACCCATTCATCCCTGGATGGACACTTACGCTATTTCTATGTATTGGCTATTGTAAATAACGCCTCCATAAACATGGAGGTACAGATATCTTTTAAAGTTATTATTTTCACTTCCTTTAGATATATTCTGAGACGTGAAATTGCTAGATTGTATGGTAGTTCTATTTTTTATTTTTTGAGGACACTCTATACAGATTTCTATTGTGGCTGTACCAATTTACAATCCCATGAACAGTGCACAGGATTCCCATTTTTCCATATCCACACCAGCATTTGTTATGTTTTGTCTTTTTCATGATGGTCATTTTAACAGGTGTGAGGTAATATCTCATTGTGGTTTTAATTTGCATTTTCCTAATGACTAGTGATGTTGAGCATCTTTTCATGTACCTGTTGACCTATTGTGTATCTTCTGTAGAGGATTTCCCATTTTTAAATTGAATCCTTCTTCTTCTCTTTTGCTATTGAGTTGTATGTGTTCTTTATATATTTTCGGTATTAACCCCTTATCAGAAATATAGATTGCAAATATTTTTCCCATTTCATAGGTTTTCTTTTCACTTTGTTGGTATGTATGTATGTATGTATGTATGTATGTATGTATGTATTTATTTATTTATTGCTGTGCAGGCGCTTTTTAGTTTGAGGTAGTCCCACTTGTTTATATTTGATTTTGTTGCTTGTGCTGTAGGTGTCATATCTAAAAAATTATTACTATGATTCATGTCAAGGAGCTTTATTTTTATGTTTTCTTCTAAAAGCTTTATGGTTTTAAGTCTTACATTTAAGCTTTTAATCCATATTGAGTTAATTTTTGTGGGTGATATAAGATAAGGGTCCAATTTCATTCCTGTACATGTGAAAATCCAATTATCCCAGCACCATTTATTGAAGACTGTTTTTTTCCTCTATTGAGTATTCTTGTCTCTCTCATCAAATATTAGTTGATCATATATGCTTGGGTTTATTTCTGAGGTTTGATCCTGTTCTGTTGGTTTATTTGTCTGTTTTCATGCCAGTGTCATACTCTTTTGATGACTATAGGTTTATGGTATAGATTGAAATCTGAAAGTATGATGACTCCTGCTTTGTTTTGCTTTCTCAGAACGTCTTTCACTGTTCAGGATCTTTTGGGGTTCCATATAAGTATTAGGAGTGGTTTTTTTTCTGCTTCTGTATAAAATATCACTGGAATCTTGATAGATATTGCATTGGATCTGTAGAAGCTATTGATAATATTGACATTTATTTGTGTCTTTTTCGGTGCTTTCATCAATGTCTTACAGTTTTCAGTGTACAGGTCTTTCACCTCCTTGGTTAAATTTATTCCTAGCCATTTAGTCTTTCTGATGCCATTGTAAATGAGATTTTTTTCTTGATTTCTTTTTCTGATAGTTTATTACTGGTATATAGAAATGCATCAGATTTTTGTATATTTATTTTGTATCCTGTCGCTTTACTGAATTCATTTGTTCATTCTAACAGTTTTTTGATGGAGTCTTTAGGATTTTCTATTTATAGTATCAAGTCATCTGCATATAGTGACAATTTTACTTCTTCCTTTAAATTTGCATTTTTGGGGTCTAATTGCTATGCCTAGGATTTCCAATACTATGATGAATAAAAGGGACAAGAGTGGGCATTCTTATCTTATTCCTAATCTTAGAGGAAAACCTTTCAGCATTTCACTATTAAGTATGATATTAGCTGTGGGTTTGTCATATATAGCCTTTATTTTGTTTAGGCACATTTCCTATCTACCCACTTTGTTGAAAATTTTTTATCATAAATGGACATTGAATTTTGTCAAATGCTTTTTCTATATGTATTGAGATGATCATATCATTTTTATCTTTCATTTTGTTGATGTGGTATATAACATCAATTGATGTACAGTTGTTAAAACATTTTTTGCAACCCTGGAATAAATCCCACTCGATCATGGTGTGTATGATCCTTTTCATGCATTTTTTAATTTGGTTTGCTACTATTTTTTGTTGAGAAATTTTGCATCTATGTTTATCAAGGATATTGGCCTGCAATTTTCTGTTTCTTCCTTCCTTCTTTCTTTCTTTTTTTTTTTTTTTTTTTTTTTGTGGTGTCCTTCCTTGTCTGATTTTGGTATCAGTCTAAGGCTGGCCTCATAAAATGAGTATGGCAGTATTTCCTCCTCTTTGATTTTTTAGAAGATTCTGAGATTGATTGGTGTTAATTCTTCTTTAAGTGTTTGATAAAATTTGCCAGCAAACCTATCTGGTACTGAGCTTTCCTTTGTGGGGAAATTTTTGATTCCTGGTTTGATCTCCTTACTAGCAATTGGTCTATTCAGATTTTCTATTTCTTCCTTACTCAGTTTTAGTAAGTTGTATTTTTCTAAGAATTTTTCCATTTCTTCTAGATTGTCAAGTTTGTTGGCATATAGTTGTTCATAATAGGTTCTTATGATCCTGTGAATTTCTGTCATATCTGTGGTAATGTCTCCTTTTTCATGTATAATTTTGTTGATATAGGTCCTTTCTCTGTTTTCCTTAGTTATTCTGGTAATGGTTTGTCAGATTTATCTTTTTCCTAGAACCAACTCATAGTTTGCTTCATCTTTTCTATTGTTTTTCTGTTCTCTATTTCATTTATTTTTCCTCTAATTTTTATTATTTCCTTTTCCTTTCTTCTGCTAACTTTGGACTCAGTATGTTTTTTTTTTTTTTTTTCTTTCTCTTTTCTTTTCTTTTTTTTTTTACTTATTTAAGGCACAGTTAGGTTGTTTATTTGGGATCTTTCTTGTTTCTTAATGAAAGTGTGTATTGCTATAAACTTCTGTCTTAGAACTGCTTTTGCTGTGCCCCTAAAGTTCTGGTATGTGGTATTTCCATTTTTGTTAGTCTCAAGCAACTTTTTTATTTCCCCTTTAATTTATTCTTTGATACATTGATTGTTTAGGAGACTGTTGTGTAATTTCATGAATTTCATGAATTTTCCAGCTTTCCTCTTGTTACTGATTTCTAGTTTCATACCACTGTGGTCAGAGAAGATGCTTGTATGATTGCAATCTTCTTGAATTTTAAGCCTTGATTTGAGGCCTAACATGTGGTCTATCTTAGAAAATGTTCCATGTGTGCTTGAAAAGAAGGTGCATCCTGTTATTGGTTAGACTGTTCTGTATATCTCTGTTAGGTCCACTAGGTTTCTACTGTTGTTTACTGTTGTTCAAATGTGCTGTTGATTCTTAGTAATTCTCTGTCTGAATGGTCTACCCATTGTTGAAAGTGGGATATAAAAATTCCCAACTGTTATTGTAATATAGTTGATTTATCCTTTTAGCTCTGTTAGTTTTTGCTTAATATATTAGGTGCTCCAATGTTGCTCCACAAATATTTACAATTGTTATATCTTCCTGACTTATTGACCCCTTTATCATTATATAATGACCTTCTTTGTCTCTTTTTACCATATTTAGCGTAAAGTTTATTTTGTCTAAGTATAACCATACCTGCTTTTTTTGCTGTTTTGTTTGGTTTTGTTTGGTTTTGTTTGGTTTGGTTTTTTTGTTTACCATTGCTTGAAATGTCATTTTCCATTCCTTCATTCTCACTCTATGTGTGTACTTAAGGCTAATGTGAGTCTCTTGAGGACAACATATTGTTGGATCCTGCTTATTTTTTAATCCATTCAGTGATTCTGTGCTTTTTAATAGAAAATTTAATATGCTTGTGTTTAAAGAAATTATTGATAGGTAAAGACTACTGCCATTTTGTTAATGTTTTGTTATTTATTTATTTATTTATTTATTTATTTATTTATTTATGGTTGCTCTGGAGATTCATTGTTTCCTGCCTTTTATCCTGCAGTCTTTTTTGATGTTATGATGTCTCTTTGGTATCACTGTGCATTGACTTCTTTACTGTGTTCTTTTTTGTAATTACCATAGGATTTACCTTTGTGGCTACCAAGAGGCTAACATAAAATATCTTAAATTTATAGCATCCTGTTTTAAACTGATAACTTAACCTCAGTAGAATTTGTAATCTTTACACTTTTTTCCTCCACTTCACATTTTATGTTCTTGCTATTACAATTTACGTTTTTTATATTGTGTAACTAATAGCAGATTATTATAGTTACAGTTATTTTTATTACATTTATTTTTTAACTTTTAAACTAGATTTGTAAGTGAATTATGCACCACTATTACTATATTTCAGAATCTACGACTATACATTTAACATTACCAGTGAGATTTACACTTAATGTTTTTATGATCTTAAGTGGTGTTCTTTTACTTCCACTGAAAGAACTCCATTTAGCATTTCTTGTAAGACATGTCTGATGGTAATGAACTTCTTCAGTTTCTGTTTGTTGAGGAAAGTCCTTCCCCTTGCTCATTTCTAGCTTCACAGTATATAGAATTCTTAGTCGATAGTTATTTTGTTTCAGTATTTTGAATATGTTATCCCATTCTCTTCTGGCCCCAAAATTTCTGTTGAGAAATCCACTGAGAGTCTTATGGGGGTTCCCTTATATATAACTTCTCTCTTTCCTCAGGCTATTCATAAAATTCTTTCTTTGTCCTTTGACTAATTATAATGTGTCTCAGTATTGTCCTATATAGGTTCAATCTATTTGGAATCCTTTGGACATCATAGATCTGGATGTCTATTTCTCTCCCCAGGTTTAAAAAGTTCTCAGCCATTATTGTTTTAAATATACTTTCTGTCCCCTTCTCTTTCTCTTCTCGTTCTGGAATTCCCAAAATGCAAATATTGTTTTGCTTTTTTTTTTTCCCCATTGTTACCTATGATTCCCATAGGCTTTCTATACTCTTTTTCATTCTTTTATCTTTTTGCTCTGATGACTGGGAATTTCTAATGTATTATCTTCCAGATCACTGATTCTTTCTTTTGCATATTTGAGTCAACTTTTGAAACTCTATTGAATTATTCAGTTCAGTTATTAAAGTTTTCAACTCTGGGACTTCTGTTTTTCTTAGGATAGGACACAGGACCTATACTCAGCTCATTGTACGGAGACCCGAATCTGGTCAGTGTGTGTACTGAATTCTCTGGTCAGGTGAGGCCAGGTTTTGCTCTAAAGATGTGAGAAGCCACAGGCTCCATTTTCAGATCAAGTACCACTGTAGGTACTCCTATTGAATTGGATATGCAGCTTCCTGTGGGTACTGGTTAGGTTCTATGATCAAACAGGCTAAAGGCTATATTCAGTGATGAGCAGAGCTACAAATTAGGTTTCCATCCCAGGCACAGCAGGAAAAGCAGCTCTAAAGCTAGTAAAGTTCTTTCTTGACTTAGCTCAAGCTGACTCACATCCCAAGTTCCCTAACTGAACAGGGCTACTGGCTTTGCTCTGCCAACTATTAGCTCTGCCTTCCCACCTCTCAGCTTAAGAACCACTGGGCTGCACATCTTCCAAGTGTTGGGGCCAGCCCTTCTGGTTAAATGGGGCAGAAAGACACTCTCTGCAGTAGTTGGGGCTATGCTTTCACCTCCTTGACTTGGGAGAAAGGGCAGGGACCATTCCAGGCTACTCTCAATTTTCCAAACAGGCTCTCTGGTTGGGAGTGGCTGGGAGCTGCCCTTAGCCTTGGTCTGAATTAATTTTCCTGCCTGTGTGTAGCATGGGGAAGCTCCACACCCAGTACTGGATTTGATCTGAGTGAGGGAAACTGGTTCTGCCCACCTGTCTCTTGGCTTGAGTGCTACTGGGCTACACTACTTCCAGGACTTGTAACTAGGCTTTGTGGTCAAATGGGGCTGGGAGACACTTTCCACAGTGGGTAAGGCTGTGCTTTAGCATCTTCCCTGGGCATGGGCAAATCAAACTCTAGGGCCAACAAAACTCCTTGTTTGAGGATTCAAATCAGGCAGATCTGCAACCTCCCAAGTTTCCTGGTGAAAGTGCAACACTGACTTGGTTCTGTGTGTGAGCAGAGACACTGGGTGGGATTACTATTTAGACACCGTGGATATGAATTTGTCTGCCAAGATCTCTGTGCTGGTTGTTGCAAGTCCCTCCCTACTTCCCTGTCACAGTCAGATTCCCAGGGGTTGAGCCCTGCGGATTCCCCTGCAATCTCTGTGGTGTGAAATCAGAGTAGGGGTTGCCACAATGCAACCCACAATGCTGGGGGGATCCTGTGTCCCACTTGCGTTCTCTTTCCCCACTGGAGGAACTGTAGGCTCACCGAGATTTCTCTGCATGGTGCTGTGCTGGCCTGGGAAAGGAGCAGTACAATCAATGTGTAGCCCCTTCTTTCTTCTCTTGCCCTTCTCATGCAATCTGTCTTGGTCTCTGTGGTGCAGGGAGGGAGGATTGAGCCTCACCCTTGTGTTCTAAGATTCACTCAATCATGTCCTATTCTTGAATAGTTGTCAGTTGTTCTTGTGTGTGAATGCAAAGTCAGGAACAATCTAGGTCAACATCTTGGTAACATTACTTTCATCGTGGTCCTTTAATTGCCTTTCTGAGCTAATCATTTCACATGGTGCTGTATGTGTAACAGCAAGAGCCTCCTAATGAAATGCCTTCTCTTCCAAACAGAGTTGAATCATACCCATCTGAGAGAAGCAGTCTTTCTAATTTTATGTGGGTCTTTAAGATGCTCTATAAGTGGTGGGATGGAATAATCTGCATTTAGGTTCTGGATGTGGCCATGGAAACAATCTTGTAACTTAGGTATTTTTTTTTTTTTACAATTTTTCTTTTTATGTATTTCTGTAATGGTCATATAGCCAAGCATATAGCTATCCAGCATTATAAATATTTCTTTTATGTGCTTGGTGTCTTAGCATAGTTATTTTCTAAGTGAAAAAAATACTTTGTCAGTTATTCTATACCCTTTAGAATGACCAACATCTTTGTAAGTATTTTACAGGGTATTTACATTTATAGTATCCTCCACTATGCTTCAAATTTTTAAAAAATATTCAAGGCACCTAGATATAATTATCTTAAAATCTATTTAAAAAGGTAGAATGTCCCATATAGGTTTATAACTTAAAACATGCTAAAATTTGAGAAATGTCTTCACAAATTTATAAATGAAACATTTTTCCTTCGCAAACAAACTTAACAAAATGCTTGGATTTATGTAATTGCAACTATTTGAATAATTCAGTGAGAAATGAACTATTTGAACCACTAATTGAGGAGACTAGATTTGATGAATTTAGAATTGCCCAAGTTTGAGAGCCATAAATCCCCACTTTCATTTAGTATTTCCAACTCTCTTCTTGACCTTGTGCTCTGTTCTGGGCAGTCTATTATGAGTTTAATCATAGGTTATAAATATATGTCACAACTGAGCTGATTAACACAAGCATCTACCTATGTATAGCAGAAAGGAGCATGACCACATGACCCAGCTGGAGTGCTGTAGTCCACAAAAAGCACAGTGTAGACCCTGCACACTATTCAGTCACTTTTAATTCCATTTTATTCAAATAAATCTAGTCATACTTTTTGATGTAAATTATATTTGTCTTGTTAATGTATAGCTTATGGATTCATCATCATTTTTATACGCATAAATGTGCATGCACACACACACACACATACCTCAAGTAACTATTCATGCTTGGTACTGTGTTAAACAGTTTAAAAAGGCATAGTTCCCAACTTCTAAAATTCCCAATCTATAAGATAGAAGTAATGCTGTTAAGGATATGACTAACAACAATAAAAAAGTGAGTGGAAAGAGAATAGCTTAAGACCAAAAAGGAGTTAATATCAATATATTTAACCAACACATTTACTCTTACATATATAAACAGAAAAGATAAACAGTAAATAGAAAAATTGGTGTGTAATATGAAATATAATTTCTAAGTAAAATAGATATACATGGCAAGTAAAAACATGAAAATAATTTATATCACACTAGTAACCAGTAAATTGCAAATTAGGTAAGTAATCATTTTTATTCATTAGAGTGACATTATTGAAAAGATAGATACTAAATAGTGTTTGATCAACTATAGGGGTGTAAACTGGTAAAACAGAAGTAACTTGACAATATATCTATCAAGCATGAGATACATATAATATTTGATCTGGATAATGTAGTTCTAATAGTATATTTGAAAGCATCCTTACCCATTTTCAGAGAGATTCTTATCAAATGATATTTAATGCAGCATTATCTTAGTAGCAAAATAACAATATAAAAACCAGAAACAACCCAAAATGTCTTTCAGTTAGATAAAAGTCAAATAAATTATTGTCCAATGGAATGCTGTATAGAAAGTTTTAAAATAAGTATGTTTCAGCAAAACTGTTAGTGTTTTTTATGGTGAGGAGAATAATATAGAGTAAGAAAATAATGAAAAAGAAGAATGTTCACTTTATTAGCTTTCACTTTTAGCTTCTTTTTTCACAATGAGGTTGTTTCCTGTGCTATATTATGTAATTTAAAATGATAGATGAAAGGGAGGAATGATGTGACTCTTATACTTGCAAATGTGACTTTAATGATCATATCCAAGTAAAAGGGGCAGCTTGTTCCCCTGCAGATTTTGTGAGGTTTTTGTGTGTGTGTGTGTGTGTGTGTGTGTTTGCTTTTGCTTTTGGCTTCCTTTAACCCTTTAAAGAGCAGGGCCTTGATGGAAGAGTAAAATCCCATGTTCTTCACATGCCTGCTTCCTAAAGCAGACATTTCTTACTGACAGAGAGGTCAGCCTGCATTTCTATTCTGATATTTCTTTGCTTTAAAAGTTCAACATAACTCTTCACATGTAAAACCATGAAGCAATATTGAAAGACTATATACCCAGATGTACAACTCCTTTTTCCCCATTTTTAATTGTTATTAACAAAGCTAAAATTTATCTTGGTTTTATCTAAACTTGAGTAGAATGCTTCTTTGTAATTTATCCAAAATCTTAATTTAAGATTAAAACCTCTCTCTGGATCTACAGCTTTACTTATACATGAAGCTGCCACTGACCACGGTATTAAATTAGAACACAGTGTCCCCTTTGCAACAGTACTTTGATGGCAATGTTATGCTGTACTTTGACTTTTTTTAAGGAATCATTTTCTTTTTGGTTGAAACCACTCAAAAAAATAAAACCAACCAACCAAACAAACAAACAAAAAAACCCTAAAAGGATGGAAGAAGTAACTAAAAAGGAATGCATTATTATAAGGAATGTTTCAGAAACAGAAAATAAATGGTATTGCAGGGGATGATTTGACATGAGTTGAGCTTCTGAGGAGGACATCATAAACAGGGTGCATGTAAGTAACTCTCTGATGCCTGAAAACTGAATTTTAAGTTCAGTGAGTTCCTGTGTTAGAACCTTGGTTCATAGATTGCCCCATTCCTGGGGTGATTGGTTGATCTTGACTAAGAGAGTGTCCAAGACTCACTTCACCACTTGTCACATGTAGGTAACACCAGTGGGTGCTTCTGGGGGTATTAAATTTAGGGAATTGTGAGCACTATTTTATAAACATTATTATTATTACAATGATTACTCTAAAAAAGTTTAAAGCTAGAGTCAACTACATTTTCAAATGCAGATTTCCGTTAAAGCAATGGGGGAAAAATCTGGGAAAATATATTCTGCTTCCAGGGTGTTATCCTAGAAATGGATGGTTTTGCATCATAGAATAAAGAAAAATTATATTTTAGAATAAATAAAACTCATGACTAAATGCCCGGTTATTTAATATTTACAAACTTCCTAGAAAGCATTGCAATCACTGGATAAAAAGAATCATTTTAAAGTTTCTTACAGCTTATAAATTGTTCTTGGGGATACTGGTCTTCTTCAGCAGGGCTTCGATGGGTTATCACACCAACAGAGTCTGTCTCCTTATGGTTTTTGTAAAAGTTATTCTCCGCTTAATAGGAATATGACAGATGCTATCTTTTAATAATCCTACAGACCCACGCCATCTCTTTAGTGACATGGTTAAGAAGGAGAGTCAGGGTAGAGACTGAAATTAATGCTCAATATCTAGAGGACATTTTTCAGGGTGGAAATGGGTCTCTGACAGGAGGGAAAAGGAGAAAAAGACAATGTTTGGAGGTAGAATGGGGAAGTGGGAGAACAGAGCAAAAAAAAAAAAAAAAAAAAGAACTGTCAGAAGCTCTGTCTACATCTACATGCATTAAAAGCTGATTTGTAGAATCAGTGAAGAAGTAATTTGGACCATTTTCTGGTTTGCTCATGATTGTCTTTCTACAAATAGATTTCTTGTTTGTTCATGATTGTCTTTCTACAAATAGATTTTAACTGTAGGCTCTTCAAGACATCAAGACATAATAAAGAGATTAGGTAGTTTAAATGAGCCAATAGAATATTTGTTAACTAAAACATCTTAGAATTTTAGTCCTGAGAGAACTCAATTATTGAGTAACTGTTTTTCTTAATTTTTTTTTTAAATCTTTACTCCTCTTGGAATTATGCAAATCAATGGATTGGGTAAGTTAATTTAAATAAGTATTTAAGTTTGACACACAGAAGCTGTTTTCAGAGAAATAAAAAAGGTACACTACAAAACTAGTATGATCTCACTCTGCTGTGTAGCACATAATACCACAAAAGCAACTGGCGATAAAGAGAGCAGTCTACTTTGGGCCCGGTTTACTCCGTTCTCTAAACCTTAGTTCTCTGTCCATAAAACAAGATGAAGATACAATTTACAGGTTTGTTACGAAGGAAGAGAAAGAATGATGTGTGCATGTATGTATATGTACCTATGGGTATATATATAACATTTTTGATATACAGCATGCTGCTGAGCCACCTGGCAGATGAAAGAACTTCAATAAACTTTAAATTATTCCCAGTTCCTCTCCTACAACAATGATCAATTTGTCTTTAACTACCTGACATTACATAGTATTCTCCTTTGGAAATGGTCTTTATGAACATCAAAATGTGCAGTCTTATCATGTTCTTATTTGAAGAAAAAGTATTTTTAAAGAGAATTTTCCTTTAATTTGGTTGTAATAATGGTTGAAAAAATATAGATTTTAAATTCAGTTGCCAATATATGCATTTTCTTTAATCTTGAAGACTGCAAAAACTGATCCTAAAATGCAGTTAATGAAATAATCAGTCATCAGTGATCCTGCAAATTGGAAATACTCACAGATGTGCAAGATAGCTTGTGAATTCATTAAGATATTTTAAATCTATGATCAGTCAATTTTCTCTATAGTTTAACCACTGTAGCACTTTTAGAAAGCCCTTTTTAAATAGATAATTTCATTAGTAAGCATTTACAAAAAAGTTATTTAAATGAATCAGAATACAGTTATAATAATGTAGTTATTATTAAATCATTTCTGAAAAGTAGTATTTTCTAACTTACCCAATATAAGAATATTAGAGAAATCTCATTTTATCTGTTTAAAGCTGTTAATGACTATATTATTCATTAGAAGAATATAGTTTAGATTCTGCATCCTCAATATGATAATTAACACAGCATCATTCTTGAAAAAATGCATTTCCTTATTTTAGAGATGTCTCCTGCAAAAATTAAAATTTAGACAACACTTAGTGTATGGAGAAGTAATATTTTTCTATTCCTCTTAATAAACACACACTTACAAAACTGACAAAGAGATGTTTCCAAAATTTCTAAGAAATTACAGAATCAGCCACTAATATTCTCCATAAAATTCCAAAGCCATTATATAATTTCAGGGTTTCAATTAATTCAAGTGTAAATATGGAGAAAGAAAAATATGTTCTGTGGTGACCTTTATGCTCAAGAGGCTTATTCAGCCCCCAACTAACCTAGACTTAGAATTCTTACTGTTATTCTTTAATACACTCACACCCAACAAAAGAATACAATGGTAAAGAATGCAATCTTATAATAATTACAGTTCCAGGGTGCTGAATAATGGTAATAGTTGTCACCACCACCACTTTTGCCTGAGAAAGTCAACCACTGAGGGCATTCCATCTCTGTTTTTAACTTTGGAAGTAAAAATATTATTTTGGGTCAGCATTAAGCCTTTTTATTCTTCACTAGCTTCTATTGGAACTTACTCTGTATTTCCTATCAAAACTGTTGGTATAACAAAGGTCAGTACAAAATTTATAGAGAGAAATAGTAATTTTTATCATTTTATTCCACCCAAAGTATTATCAGCATGGCTTTTTCATTTTCCTGTGACCTAATTGTTCTATAACCTTGAAAATCCCCATGTGTTCTTGGCTATATTAAAATTGATTGTATGTGCCCATCAACAAGATATCATGGTTTACATGCAAAATAAAATCCAGTTTCTTACTTTTAAAATGGGCTTTAAGGAAAACTAAGTAAAATATATATGTGTGTATATATATGTATATATATATCATTTATCAAAGTCAATAAATCTGGTCTCCATAGGTATTTGCTATAGTCATAATCCAGACAGCTGTATATACAATGTATATGTTGAAATTTCTATTAATTGTTATTCTCAGCGTGTATTGAGAGCTAAATGTTTTTCCTATAGCAGTTCTTCAAAGTCCTGCAAATTTTCCAAATGAAAAATGAAGGCCATATATTTGAGTTGATTAAAATCTATATCTATGAAAACAGGGCATGCCAAAGCAAATATTGATCTTCCCAAAACCAAAAAGTTAACTCCTTGATAATGAAAATGATCATTTTCATAGAAGACTGACTTTAAATGGAAACATAATATCAAAAGTCACAATAAAACATTAAGACAAAAGCTTATAAAAATGGGAAGAAAAATATAATTGCATTTGAAAATAATTTCCCATGTAAGAAAATCACATTTTATAAACTTTCTATTTTACATAAAAATATTTCTGAAGCAAAAATAGTGCTGCTGCTTAAAACTTTACATAAAATTTTAATTTTTGTTTCATAAACACATGAATGTCAAATTATTAGAAAATCTCAAATTCATGAATCTCTTGTGTTTTTAAGTATTAAGATATAAAATAAACTCTTGTGTATTTTAATAACAACTTTCTATTTGTTTACACTTATCTTTAAAATGATTGGAAGAATCCTAGATATGTTTGTTTTAAACTGAGCCCTGAGCTTCATTATTGGAATGTATTTTAATATCTTTTCACTTGACCTATTTTAGTGAACCTTGATGGCTATAATGACCACCACTTCTACACTTCTTTCAAACTATCTCCCAATTAACAATGTATTCTTATGATCTGCATTCATTTTTAATATAGCATTGAAGTACTCCAACTGAATAGCTTGTCTTCACCTCAAAGTCAACAGTTTGTGACCATTCTTATCAAATCCTCTTAAAACTAGTTGCTAGATTATTTTTGTGATTGCTCTCTTTCTCTAAACCACAAAGTCTTAATTAATTAATTAATGGGTAAATAAGTGAATAAATAATTTCTAAGTCATTTTAATATGAGCTCATCAAACAGTCCATTGGGAGTAGACCTCTATTTATACTGTTTTTAAATTATATTACATTTTAATGTAATGGAAGCACAAGTCGATATAACATACATAGTGTCTGCTAGGTCTTTACATTGTGTCAGTTTAGCTAAGCTGGATCCAGATACTAGGGAAACAGACTTATATAGACTGTTTAACCAGCAATAAATGTCTCCACAATCCAGAATTTTCTTCCCTAAATGGTGTTCAGTTTAAGTTGGTTGCAAGAGACATTTGCACAGGATTTGGAAAGTGGAAATGCAGTAGTCAACGTATTTACCCTCAGAAGGTCTTTGTCAACTCAGGCATTGTTGCAGTTCGCCCACACTGTGGTGAATGTGCTAGATCACTCAGCTAGCAGGTCCTGCACCTCCAGCCAGTTCACCTTCAGCCTCACCAGATCACAGGCCTGGAGCAGGTAGAGCTCTGTAAGGAATACACCAGTCATATTGAAGGCCATCTGCATCATCCACGATGGAGGCTTAGAGGCTAGGACAGGTGGATATAGGTTTCAATGTGTCCTCCTGAGTTCCAGTTCATCCTTACAGGTTCTGGTTTGTCCACACTGTCTTCCATTTCACATTCAGGTGTAGGGGGCAAAAGACTTCCATAGATTGCCTAACCAAGATTCTTGTCCAAGAACAAATAAGATGTTTTATCCTCACAGGATATCATCAAGAGCTTTGTGTACTGGTCTAATCGTTTCATACAGATATTGTGTGATAACCATGCTATGCTGTTTCTGGTTAAATGATCAATAAACTGTTCTTTCATTGCCAGATATCCATAAATATCCATGTTCTTTTCTGTCATCTATCCTCAGACTAATCTAAAAACTTTTGTCAGAGGGGAGAGGGTTAGAGGAATGGGTGAAGTCGGTGAAAAGGATTAAAAGGTACAAACTCCTAGTTATAAAATAAATTAGTCACAAGGATGTAAAATACAATATATTGAATATAGTCAATACTATTTTAATAACTTTGTATGGTGGTAGATGGTGACTATACTTATCATGGTGATCATTTCATAATGTATATCAATGTTGAATCACTATGTGGTATACCTGAAACTAATATGTCAGCTGTGCTTCAATAAGAAACAATATAAAACAAAACAAAAAACAAATACTTTTCCCATATCTATTTTAAAAAATATTTAAACACCAACTAACCTCTTTAGCAAGGTAGATTAATATGCTTGCTTTCTTTCCATTCACTTGCACATACCATTTCCTACACAGGCAATGTCCTCTGCTCTTTCCCTGCCAAAACATGGCTCAGAGCTTTCAACACAAATCATTGGTGATTGACCCAAATATGAGCAATATCTGACACAAATCAGTGGGCATGTGAGTTTATGTTAGAGAATATGAAGAGTGATGAGAAAAGAAAGAGAGAAATTAGTTACCTTATGTCTTAATTCATTAATCTTTATTTCAGCCTAAGTTTATAATCCTTGTGATATGCATTTAAGTGAAAAATTACACAGATTTTAAATTAAAGAACTAGCACTAGGAACTAAAATTAATTTTAATAAAATAATTTTAAAAATATGCAGAGAGGAAAATCACAGAAAACGTGTGTACTAAAGAAGTAATTTCTTGGGAAAATATTAATGTTCAGATGTATATTTATTTTTTGGGTATAACTCTCTCTCCCAGAATGGACTGTGACAAAAGATGTATGTTCAGTAAACACTGGCTGACTGAATGACTGAATGAGTAAATCAAGTAGAGCTAAGTATAAATTAATCTTGTAACTGAAATTAATGAAATGACAATTACTGAAATTTGGGCTGCAAATATAAACATCAAGAATTCCTTTGTATGCCTTTGCTTACAAATGTGCACACACCCACACCCACACATAAGAGTCACATAAAATTAGAATTCCTTTGTATGCCCTTGCTTATAAAGGAATTCTTGATGTTTATATTTGCAGCCCAAATTTCAGTAATTGTCATTTCATTAATTTAAGAATTCCCTTGTATGGTGACTTTCCACTGCCTGTAAAATAAATCCAATGCCTTAGCCTGGCATCCAAAGCCTCCTAAACCATGGATCTAATTTTATGTGACTCTTCCATTACTCTCTTGGCTAGTATTTAAGGGCAACTTCCTCTCACTCGGTCATGTCTTGTGTTATTCAGCCTTTAAACATGCACTCATTCTGACTGCTTTACCTCCATCCTCCTATGACTCCTACTCATTATATAAGAAAAGCTTTAAATTATTTATGTGTGTATGTGTGTGTGGGTGTGGGTGTGTGCACATGCACATGTGCATTTGTATGTTGAGGCTTGATTGTATTTATATGGTGTATATAAAGGAATCAATAGAAAGCAATTGAATACATATAGGAGCAAGAGAAGGAAGCAACTGATGAATGATTTTTGAGGATTTAGGAGAAAAATGAGATCAAAAGTATAAACGGGATAATTAGCTTTGAAGGGTGGAAGTATTCCATTCAACTGAGACTAATAGGCAGTGATGGGGATTGGGGAAGATATGGAGATCATTAGCTTGGGAATAGGACTTTTACTATATTAACTCTGAGAAAATGAATTTTTGTTTTCTTTTTTTTTTTTAAAGATTTTATTTATTTATTTGACAGAGACACAGCGAGAGAGGAAACATAAGCAAGGAGAGTGGGAGAGGGAGAAGCAGGCGCCCCGCGGAGCAGGGAGCCCGATGCGGGGCTCGATCCCAAGACCCGGGGATCATGACCTGAGCTGAAGGCAGATGCTTAACGACTGAGCCACCCAGGCGCCCCTGAATTTTTGTTTTCTTTATGAGTTATGGGAAATGTCCTCTTTAGAGTGAGCAAAGCATAGATGGTCTTAGATATTATATTGTCACTGAGAAATATCTGGAAAATATTATATAATGTCCTAAAGGCAAAAGAAACTACATATATTAGAAATAAATTAGAAATTTCCCCTAAAATTTTTATATTCTGATTAATAACCCCAGTTTCCATTCAAACAAATCAGAAAATTATCACAGGCCATTTCTTTTTTCTTATCTCCACATTGAAAATAAATAATGGCATTTATTTTCATGGATCTGTAGATTGGCTGAGTGGGGGCTGAACTGGACAGAGCATGCATGGATAGTTTTGCTGATCTTGGCTACCATCACTCATGTGTCTGCAACATGGTGGGCTCAGCAGACCCTGCCTGGGTGGATTTGTTTCATGTGTTTTTCATTCTCCCCTGGACCTGTAAGTCATTCTCATGGTACTGGCAGAGGTGCAAGAGAATAAGCCTAACCATGCAAGTGTTTTCAAGCCCACGCCTATTAATATTGCATTGGACAAAGCGAGTTATATGGCTGAGACCAGAGTTGAGATAGGGAGCACTATAGAATTACATGGTTAAAGACAGATAAGTGAGCCCTAAAAAGTTACATGGCAAAAGGCATACATGCAGGAAGCAGTAAAGAAGTGGGAGCTACATGGCAAAGGGCAAATACACAGGAATCAATGAAGAATTGGGAGTATTAATACAATTTACCACCAAGAAATAGACCACACTTTCATTCAACATGTGCACTACATAAAGCTGAAAAGATCAATGCTTTTGGAATTTAAACAGACCTGGATTCATATCTTGGCTCTTCTTTTTATTTGCTCAGTTTTGATAACTCCAAAATGAGGATAAGCAATAATACCTACCCTTTTATTCCCCTACAACTTTATTGAGATATAATTGACATATAACGTGTAAGTTTAAGGTGTACAACCTATTGATTTAATACACTTATATCTTGGAAAATCATTGACACCTTAGCTCTAGCTAACAACTCCATCATGTCACAAAATTATCATCTTTTTTAGATGAGAACATTTATGATCTACTTTAAAGAGTATAATACAGTATTATTAGCTATAATCACCATACTAAAGCTTAGATCTGCAGGACTGGAAGCTTGTACTCTTCGACCAGTATCTCCCCATTTTCCCCACCCCCTAGCTCCTGATAACTACCATTCTTCTCTCTGTTGCTATGAGATCAGCTTTACAGATTTCATATGTAAGTATCATACAGTATTTTTCATTCTCTGTCTGGCTTAGTTCACTTAGCATATTGTCCTCAAGGTTCATTCAAGTTGCCACAAATGGCAAGATTTACTCCTTTCTTATGGCTAAATGATACCATATACCTCATACCACAAACCTCAATACATATATCTCAACCTCGTTATCCATTCATTTATTGACAGATTCTTACTTTGTTTCCATATCTTGGCTATTCTGAATAAAGCTGCAATAAACATATCTCTCTGAGATCCTATTTTCATTTCCTTTGGATAAATACCCAGAAGCAGAATTGCCAGATCATTTGGTAGTTCTATTTTTAATTTTTTGAGGAACCTCTATACTATTTTCTTAGTGGCTGTACTAATTTGCATTCCCATCAATAATGCACAAGGGTTCTCTTTTCTCCACATTCTCTCCATCACTTGTTTATCTCTTGACTTTTTGATGCTAGCCATTTAACAAGTGTGAGATGATATTTCTTTGTGGTTTTTATTGGTATTTCCCTGATGATTAGTGATGAGCATCTTTTCATGCACCTGTTGGCCATTTATATGTCTTCTTAAAAAAATAATCTAGGGGTGCCTGGGTGGCTCAGTCATTGAGCGTCTGCCTTCAGCTCAGGTCATGATCCCAGGGTCCTGGGATCGAGCCCTGCATTGGGCTCCCTGCTCCGTGGGAAGCCTGCTTCTCCCTCTCCCACTCCCCCTTCTTGTGTTCCCTCTCTCACTGTCTCTCTCTGTCAAATAAATAAAATCTTTAAAAAAAAATCTATTCAGTCCCTCTGCCCATTTTTAAATTATATTGTTTGTGGGTTTTTTGGTTTTTTTTTTTTTTTTTTTTGCTATTGAGTTGTGTGAGGCCTTTATATATTTTGAATATTAGCCCCTTAAGAGATATATGATTTGAAAATACTTTTCATTTTGTTGATGGTTTCTTTTGCTATGTAGAAGCTTTTAGTTTGATGTAGCTGCACTTACTTAATTTAGCTTTTGTTGCTTGTGCTTTTGGTGTAATATCCAAAAGAATCGTTGACAATACCAATGTCAAGGAGATATTTGTCTATGTTTTCTTCTAGGGATTTTATGGATTTAGGTCTTATGTTTAAGTCTTTAAACCATTTTGAGTTAAATTTTGTGAGCGGTGTAAAAAAGGTGTTCAATTTCATCTTTCTGCATGTGGTTATCCAGTTTTCCCAACACCATTTATTGAAAAGACTATTCTTTCCCACTGTAGATTCGTGGTTCTTTTGTCATAAATTAATTGGCCATACATGCATGGGTTTATTTCTCATTCTCTATTCTGTTCTTTTGGCCTATGTGTATATTTTTAAGCCAGTACCATACTGTTTTGATTGCAATAGCTTTGTAACATAGTTCAAAATCAAGAAGTGTGATGCCTCCAGCTTTGTTCTTTCTTAGAATTGCTTTGGCTATTCAGGGTCTTTGTGGTTCCATACAAATTTAGAATTGTTTTTCTATTTCTGTGAAAAATGACATTGGATTTTTGATAGGAATTGCATTGAATCTATAGATGGCTTTGGGTAGTATGGCCATTTAACAATAGTCCTTCCTCTAATCCTTGAACCCAGTTATCTTTCTATTTGTATTTTCTTAAGTTTCTCTCATCAAAGTCTTGGTCTTGTAGTTTACATTGCACAGATCTTTCACCTCCTTGGTTAAATTTATTCCTCGGTATTGTACTGTTCTTCATGCCATTGTGAATGGGATTGTTTCTTTTGCTTCTTTTTCAGTTATTTTGTTGTTAATGTATAGAAATGCAACTGATTTATGCATGCTGATTTTGTATTCTGCAACTTCCCTGGATTTGTTGATTAGCTCTAACAATTTTTTAGTGGAGTCTTTAGGATTTCTTATATATGAGATCATGTCATCTACACAGGCACCTGGCTGGCTTAGTCAGTTAAGCTTCTGCCTTGGGCTCAGGTTATGATCTCGGGGTCCTGGGATCAAGCCCCATGTCAGGATTCCTTCTCGGCAGGGAGTCTGCTTCTCCCTCTTCCTCTGCCCTCCCCCTCCCCCTCCCTCTGCTCGTGCTCTCTGTCTCTCTCTCAGATAAATTAAAATCTTTAAAAAAATATCATGTCATCTACAAACAAAAACAGTTTTCTTTCTTCCTTTTCAATTTTGATGTCCTTTATTTTTTTGTCTTCCTGAATGCTCTCACTAGAAATTCCAGTACTATGTTGTTATCTTGTTCTTGATTCTAGAGGAAAATCTTTCAACCTTTCACCGTTGAGCATAATATTATCTGTTGCCTTGTCATATATGGCCTTTATCATATTGAGGTATGTTCTAAATCAATTTGTTGAGCATTTTTATCATGAAAGGATATTGTATTTTATCAAGTGATTATTCTGTATCTATTGAGATAATTGTATGATTTTTTTATTTTTTATTTTATGAATGTGGTGTACCATATTTATTGATTAGCATATGTTGAACCATCCTTGCATTCTGGAGGTAGTCCCACTGGATCATTGTGTATGACTTTTTTTTTTATATATTTTATTTATTTATTTGACAGAGAGAGACATAGTGAGAGAGTGAACACAAGCAGGGGGAGTGGGAGAAGGAGAAGCAGGCTTCCCGCCAAGCAGGGAGCCTGATGCGGGGCTCGATCCCAGGACCCTGGGGTCATGACCTGAGCCGAAGGCAGACACTTAACGACTGAGCCACCCAGGCACCCCTGTGTATGACTTTTTTAATGTGCTATTGAATTTGTTTGCTAACATGTTGGGAATTTTTGCATCTATATTCATCTAAGATATTCATCTGTAATTTTGTTTTCTTATAGTCTTTATCTAGCTTTGGTATCAGGGTAATTCTGGCTTCATGAAATCTTACCTCCACATCTAATTCATCTTTGGATATTCTTATGTTTTTTCTAACTTAGCCTATTCCTGTTATCTGTCTCCTCACTGCTTTCTGCACTCTCAATCCTGCTTGCATGGATGTATTATTCCTGGAGTATTACTGTTAATCCCTAATTCATCATTGTCTCACTTTCTATTCCAAGCTCCTTATCTAGGTGCTGTACCAAACATTCTTTCCAAGAGGAATTCTGCTAACAATGGTTGAGATAATACATTTTTGGCCTTTGATACATTTGTTTATGTGCCATTCTCCGCCATTTGAGTTTGTCTTCCTTAAGGGGTGTTTTTCATCTCCTATGTTTAGCATCAAGCACATGGTAGATAGTCAAAACAATTATTAAATAAACAAAACAATATTCATTTTTCAGGTCTAATATTTCAGGTCTAATTTTGTTGCAGAATGATCTTATGAGACTACAGTTAAAGTAAAAACAAACAAACAAACAAACAACAACAAAAACTGGCACCATGCTGGTGAAGTATAAGCAAGAAGCTTATCTTTTCTGGATTAAAACACTTTATCTTGCTAAATAGTGGACTCCATTAATGATCAAGTCCCATAACTTTTAAGTCACATTAAGTCAATTTTAAAACTTTATACCTCCAGGAAAGGCTAGACCTTAAAAGAGAAGTAGAGAGGAGGGTTTTACTGTTCTCCAAACACTGTCTTCTTCTTTTTGCCTATGCCTCTCCAAAGATGTTTCCTTTTGTTATTGCCCTTGGCAAGTAAGCTGTTCTTACTGACTTATTCAAAAAATCCCATATGAGTGACTGTGAAGCTGCTGGGCCCTTTTTGTTTGTTATTACTGTTTGTTTAGATGGGTAAGCATCAGACATAAAAGAGTCAATTCTGAACAGCTCCCTTTGGCATCTGTGGTCTCCATGAAGATTCATTATGACTTAGCTGCCTTCCAGCTGACAGCATCAATCCTCCTTTTCCTAATATCCAAATAGCTTCCCTCCATTCTTCATTGATGTCCACTAATTCTGTAGTCCTTGTTTTCATTGACTTTTTGGCAACTAAAAACCTGAGAGAGTGATCCTCACTCTCTTTCCCTGCATTCACCACTATTTCCTCACGCATCTTGAAACACAAACAAGCCAAAAATTAAATTGTCTAACAAAATGAGGAGGGAAATTATGGCCACTTTGAGATATTTCCCAAATGAAATTCTCTTATGGTCAATATAATGAACAATAATATATCAGTTATGTATTAAATAAGACAGCATGTCACATATTTAATATTGCTAAGATTTATTCTTTTAGGGTTTAAGGCTATGCAGACAGATGTCAAAGGAAAAAAGCTTGACTTTGTGAACCTCTCCTTTTTAATGTTTAATTCCATCCCTATTTTAAAGGAAATTTAATTTAAGAGAATTATATCCATATGATTCAAGTTCATTTGTATTTAACTGATCAATGTGCTGTTTTACAAGTCCTGTTTGATGTCAAGAAAGCAAAGTGAGTCCCTTTTCCCCCTAGGCTTTGAAATGCATTTTTTTCCCCTTAGAAGTATTTGGCAGTTTATAAATCCCAACTACCAAAGACTGAACTTGGGTTTAAAATTAGAGCATTAAAACATGGAACAACATCCAAAAGGGCAGTAAATTTCAATTGAGAGAATAGCCTTTAACATAATGATTTTTCATGTCTTTCTGCTTATTTTAATTTTTAATTACAAAACCAATTTCTTAAGCAAAAAAAAAAAAAATCTTAGTGAAAGCATTAAGAAAAGAGAGCTCTATCATATTAGAAAAAGAATAGTAATAATTCATTAGATAAGAGAACTTTGAAAAGTTGGTGTCTTTGCCTGTTTTAATTATTTCCTTCCATGAAGAGGAAACATGTTATACTGAGAAAAACATGGACTTTGAAGTGGGACAGTTTATACTACTCTAACTTAAAAGACACATGAATTCAGAAGAATTTCAACCTTAGTTTCATCACTTCAGAAATGTGATAATATCACTAATATCTGAATATGTTCAATATGAGTTCACGCCTTTCCCTACACCTAACTTTTCCTTTACTTATATATTTTTGTTATGTACTATAGAGGCTATCAATCTTAAGGCTGATTGTGTGTTCTTCATGGGTATTAGTACAGGGATGTTTAAAGGGTCACTTCAAAACAACTTTTAATAACTCTAAAGGAACACATCATTTTATTTTTATGTGCTGACTTTAATTTTTTTCTAGTCTTGGTTTTCTTTGATTTCCTTAACAATTTATTATTGTTTTGAATCAGATGTATTTTGTAAGGTCTTTTGGGTCAGTCAGGTTGAACACATGAACAGATGCACATGTACATACAGAGACAGTTCTGAGGCTATATCCATACAGTGCAGAGGAGCTACAATTTACCATGAGAATTCAGACTGTAATAGAGCAAGGGCACAGTATCTGAGAAAAAGTGATCAAGACCATATTCACATTGAAAGATAATATCAATCTCTCCCATCCATGATTTGCCAAAGCATTTTTAAACTCTATCTTAAAAATCCTTTTTTGTTTCCTAATATATACACATGTTGCCACATTTTTACACAGTAACTGACTTACCTCCAAAGTCACATAGTTCAGGTATGTAAGCAGTCAGTGAGGACTATACAAGACGTCTGGGCAGGCTCAAAGGGAAACAAATATCACCTATACTATTTGTAAAGATTCTTCTACTTGGGTTGGGACAAGAAAAGAGAAGCAGCTGTTTCTCTTCAAGATTTCATTTTTCTTATATTTTTCTCCTTAGCCTCAATTCATTGTGATTATCATATTGTAAAATAGGTAGAAGGTAGAGAATAAATGTTAATTGAATAAAAAGAAATGGTTACCAATGAGAGTATCCCTACCATCCGTATGGCTATAGTTTCAAGGATCTAGGCACCAGGAAAATAAATAAGAATATTTGATTTATTGGTCAATGTTCTAGTCTAGAGAACTTTGAAGTTTAATGTAGGAAGAGACATAGGATAAAGTCAGATCAAATTTTGGAATTCTGGAAGTGGAAGATCAGAATACACTTTGCCATTTGTACTTTCCCAAACCACTTTTTATGTTCTAGCAGATTTTTCTTCTCTTTGACTACCATCCTTTTTCTTATTCCCTCATGGTATTCTCCAGCCCATTTGGCTCGTTAGTGACTATAGTGTTGGAGTTGATATGTGTTTGAAATAAAGAAATAGGATATTTAGGGACTGCAATTATGTTATTTACAACTGTCGCTATGTACAACAGCAGAGCCTAGAATGTGTAAATACAGTAGGATCTCTCTTCTCCAAATTGCATTTAAACAACCTGCCAGATTAATCAATGCTCTCATTTCCTAACGTAAAACATAGTAACCAAGACCAACAATGCAGTTAGACAGTCAACTTGTTAGTATAGCTACACATTTCTCTTAGTCATTAAGTTGAACTTTAAAAAGGCACTGCCTATTCCAGCTGTAGTTACTATTGTAATTAAGTAAATAAATAACTAATAAGTAAATAAATGAACTATGTAAATAAGTAAACTAATGAGATGTAAGTACGAAAAGAGAGGCTATTTAAATTAATTTCAATGACTTGGAAAAATCTCAAAGCTGAGTCACTAAAAGAAACAAAACAAAAAAATAGTTTTGAATTAGATGTGGGTGAGCGAACTAGAAAAATACATTAAGACTACATCATCTCTCTTTGTAAAAATCCCCAGTGTTAACCAACTTATTTACTTAAATGACCAACCAGTGGTCCCAATTGTGCTGTTTAAGACACGTACTCTAAGTATTTGGTGATGGAATGAAAGTAATTGATTCAATTCATTCATCCAAACCAATGGAACAGACGCTCAGTAAGCAGTTGATTGTATCAGGGCACATTTGCTCTCTTTCCAGCCTTAGACAATGTCTGATTCGGCACAGCTCAACTGTACCCAGCCATGCATTTCTGAAGCCATAAAAACGAGCATTCTGCATAAATATTACTCTCTTCACGAGACATTTTTAAATAGAAGATTTTTGAAATTTTGACAGGTTTTGGAGTGTTTTCTATTACACACACACACACACACATATATATAGTCATATATATGTCACTATATAGTCGTATATATATATATATATATATATATGTTATATATATATAGTCATATAAATGTCACATATAGTGACACCTTTTAACTTCCTTCTTGCTGTAAAAGGCATCCCAGTAATATACACTGGAGATCTAGAAATCCTTGGAATTCTCCTTCCATTACACACATCACACTTGTACGTAGTTGCATTCTCTGGGTTTAGGCTCCTTATTTGATACCACTGACATCTTACTGTTTCTTTCTATTTCCACATCTTGTTAGGCTCTTGATTTTCCATGGAAGAGAAAAAATGTAAATTTCATTTATATGTGTAAATAGACATAGAGATATGTCCAGAAATAATCCAACAAGGAAAATGTGTATGAGAAAGCACCATCTAATTTCAACCCCTATGTTTTTGAGCATGCTCTTCTTTCTGTTTGCCTAACCAATTCAATGGTCTCAACAGCAAGCTTCCTACCCATAAGCCAGCACACGGCTCCTCATGATGGGGCCAGGGGCAGCTTTATGCTGGTGTCTCATGACATCTTTTCAGCTCTACCTCTTCTTGGCCCTCTTAGTACTATTTTCTGTTTTGTTTGTCCTTGCTTATAAATCCATTCAGTATTAACTTAATATTTTTATATCTTTTCCTAGATCAACAGATTTAAAGTTTAGCTCATCTCTAAGATTGCTAAATTAGTCTTACCATTGAACCATGTAAGTTCTCACTCTGCTTAAAAGCTCCATAGCCACAGGCTAGCTCCCCCAATTTCCCTTCCCTAGCTTATCTTCTAGAATCCTGACAAGTACTCTTCTCTTTATCCAGCTTTCCCAAGGTATGTATTAAGAACAAGCTTTCTGAAGGAAATGGTATCCAAAGTAAACTTGAAAAGTAAAAGTTAAACATGATCTTTAAGAAAAAAGGAAAGATAGATATCTCTGTCAATTGAATCTTATTGACAGATTTTCATGTGAACACTGTGCTTCTGTTCACATTAAAATTCTCTTCTCTCCAGTTTCACTCTGTGAGATCACATCTATTTTCACAGCATTAAATACCATCTGTAAGATGAAGACTCTCCTTTGAGTTATATAACTTCATTCTGAATTCCTCTTTGACATTTTCATTTGGATGTCTCACAGATCTCACACTTAATATATCCCATACTGAACTCTTAAGTTCCCTTAAAGCTTATGTTTCACTGATGTCTTCCCTTTCTCAGTGAATGACGTGACCATCCACACTATGGGCACAATCATATCCCAAATCTAGGAGTCATCTTTGATTATTACCATCCAAGCCAATATGCTATCAAATCCCAAAACTAGGTCTCCATGGTAGATCTCAAATCTATCCACGTCTTTCTAAGCCACTGTTACATTTTATATTCTTCATAGCAATTATTCTTATGAGAATTGTTGTCATCAACATTATTATTATTTTACTTTGCTGTCCATTTTTCCCAACTAGAATGCAAACTCCTAGAGAGCAAGGCTTCTATCTGTGCTGTTCATTTTCAAATTGTAAGGGCTTAAAAACACTGACATACAATAGATGCTCATTAATAACTATTGACTGATTGGGTATTGCTATCCAAGTCAAAGTTGTCATCATCCTCCCCTGGATTTTTGCATTGGCTACTCCATATTCCTACTCTTATACTTTCAAAGCCATTCTCCACATAGGAAACAAAATGAACTCTTCTATGGTAACAGGAGGTTTAACAGAGACATTTGCTCTTACCTTAGAAAAAGCATAATGACCCAGAGCCAGAGGCCACAAACTAAATAGTAAACAAAGAACAGACACTAAAATCCAAAGAGTGCCCCCAAACTGAATCTGTCTAACTAGGGGCTAATGATGAACTACCAGGACTGTCCTTACTAAAATCAATTCCTTCACCAGCCTCTCTCTATCAAGTCTTTCAAGCCAAGAGTTGTTGGCCTAACAGGAATTGCAGTGATTTTGTCTGGTGTGGAAAAAAGGAAAAAAGTATGTTCCCAGCATCATCGAGCCAAGTTGGCCTGCATCCTACCCAAGACGCTTATTCAGCTTAAGGGAATACAACTGTGAGTGGGAGTTTAGGAGTCTGAGGGGCAGGATGAAAGACTACAGCAGGGAGTGGATTCCTCATGTGTCTGGACACAGCCATGGACAAGCTCTCCAGAGCCCTTTGAAGGGTTCACAATACCTCTGAAAACGCCAGCGCTGGAAGTTCTGCCTTGGAGAAGGCATTAGGGGCCAGTTACCGGTGACCAGTGAAGCAGCAAAAACTACTGATGGGCGAAGTAAAGTAGATCATGAAAAGAAAGGTCTGGAGTTGTCCCACAACCACAGAACCAACTCCCCTCACCCCAACCTCACTCTGTGCCTTCAGGGAGCTGGCTTAAGTCAAGGGAGAAGATGCAGATTACAAATTTGAGAACAAAGATTTAAACTAGCCGAGGCTTTTAATATCGAAAAGTGAGTACTTTGCTCAGGGTTTTACTTGTTTTCAAAAGAACATAAAAGAAGGTGTTACCAGAGTATGATTGAAGAATAGCTCAAATTCAAAGTAAAGTTATATGATCAATCAATAAATTAGAAAATAAAATCAGATTATTCCATGCTTTTGCTCAAAATTCTATAGCTTTCTGTGGCTTTCTATTACTTTTAGAAAAAGTCAATTTCCTGGTCCAGATGGCAGCGCTGGGTCATCTTTTCTGTTTTCTAGCCAGACTGACATTCTGGTTTCCAGTTCCCACCACCTTCTTTTCCATTTCAGGGGGCTTTCGTCATGCTTTTCTACTAACTGCGTTGTTCTTCCCTGAAGTTTTTAAATCCTATTCCACTAGGATTTAGCTTAAAGTGACCTTTTCAACTGCTTTATGGGATACCTCCACCCCTACTTGCATGCTGACCAATCTTCCCCTTCCCCAAATGCATCCCCACTTCCTAACACAGTTCCCAACACATAGTATAGATTCAATGAATAGGCAGTACATGAAAGATTTGTATACTTACCACCATGAAAGAAAAATTACCAGAAACTTCATTATTTTTTTTAACAGAATCTACTTTGTAAAGTCTTTCTTGGAAGAGATTAGCATTTCTGATAAAATATTCTATTTTCTGATGGAGCTAAATGATATTATGACTTAATAAGAAGGTAACAACTCGCCCAGCCAGCTGACTTTCAACTAACCATGATCTTTTACCTATTTTTTTTCCCTTATCTTTCACCTATTATTATCTAACTATCCCCTTTTCTTGTAAGATGTCCTTTCCAGGAAGGAATTTTGAAACAGGCCTGCATGAGGCTCTCATCTTGCAGCAGGCTGTAAATAAACTTTAACATGTACAAATAATTGATTTGCAAAAAAAAAGATATTTTAAAATTGTTGGAAATAATCCATAAATGTTTGCCTGCCTCATGAGGACCCATGCAAGTAAAGCTAGTGCCATGACTGAAGCGAAAAAAAAGCCACACCAAATTTGATGTTGAGATTATTTGTGTTTCTTCAATTTTTTTGGTGCTGTGATCAACCAGTAAGGTTTTGCTGACACTCAGCAAAGTGAACTCATTTTCAGAGCCCTTGTTTATCAAAGTTTTGTGACCATCTTAAGGATGTTTGTCCTGTTGGATTTTGGAGCAGTCCAAATTAAGGATCTGAATATATGGTTTTGGTTACGTGGTAAACACTCTTCAGAGTGAGAGTCTACAGAAGTGGTTTGATATTGGGGGGTTCTCCACGGGGAACCAGGGCTATACACTCGGTTTCTTGTCAGTGTCTTATGTCTAAAGAATTTCTGGATCTTTGAGGAATCACATGACTAATTATAGCTGACCACTGTTTTATATTTGAGAAATCTCATGATTGTTTTTGAAGAATCCCATAGCTGGGATTATATTGTGACTGAAAAATGACCACCTCTTTAGAACGGCTGGGATGGTTATGTAATTAATTCAGAAATGTTTTGGCTGTGGGAAGTTATTTTGTGTTTTGCCTGCAGGGTTTTGTTTGTGTATGTGTTTATGTCTGGTTTTGCAATTATCTTCAGCTAATTGTATAATTGCTTCAGCAGTTGTGTGTGTGTGTGTGTGTGTTTTTTTTTTTTTTTTATGCCTTCTCTGAAAGCAGTTATTTGGAATTCTTTTTTTGATGGTCAGTGAGATTCTATGGGCAGCCTTATGTTTAGAAGTTAGATCCTTACCTAACCAATGGCATAGAGAACCAGAATAAGGGATTCTAAGGATCTTTAGACTTTCCTTTTTCATATCCACTTTAACAATGATTAGCTAGCCATTCTCTTTTATGGAAAATGCCCCTACTAAAGAACAGATTTGATTTGACCTCTTTAACTTTTCTTCTTGTGGCAGTCTTGAAATGAAACATTGACATATGCCATTAGTTTCTCTATGCACCTAAAAAGTATTGTTGTTGGACATGTGTTTTGTTCTGTTTTGTTTTCATTTGTACGTCTGCTTATTTTTGTATTGAAATGAGATGTTTATGACTTTATTTTCTCAAATGGAGTATAAACTCCTTAATGTCAGAGACTTTATTCATCATTCACTCCTGGCACATAGTAGGTATCCCGTAAATATTTATCAAATAATTAGGTCTACCTTTCTCACAATTGTATCCAATGTTCAGCACAAAGCTTACATAAAGTAAGTAACTAGTTTTTGAATGAAAGATCTAAAATGAATTCTAGTACCTACATAAATCTCATTCAGTACCTACATAAATTTGTCTACCTACATAAATTCCTTTGCTGATACATTAACATAAACTGGAGACAATTTTCTATATCACCCTTCTTCTCTTTCTTTTCTGACTACAGTCAACCACTCATCAACAAACTTTATCTCAGAGTCCTAATGTTTACTCACATTTTGATATCAGCTTCTGGTCCCTTTAGTTTGTAGGATTCTTGAATTACCCTCTTTCCTTTTTGGACTTGACTCTAGTTCAGCTCTTGGTTCTTTTTACCTGTCTGGCTTTGCCGCCTTAGGTGTTTTCCCACCAAACCTAATCTAAGCCTTGAATCTGTGGAAATCCACAGCCTAAGTACTGATACTATTTCTAGAAATTAAGTACTAGGGAATGAAAAAAGTAGACTTGGTGACCAGCTGATGACAAAAAATCCTGGAAAATTTTCCACGTAATGACAGGATCCTGGCTAAAATCCTCCATTTTTTTATGAAAACAGGCTGTTTTAAAAATTCATAATTTTAAAATTTCAAGAAGTTTTAGTATCCTACGAAAAAGAAGTCTTAATTTGCCTTCAAGATAAACTAATTTTCTTATGCCACAATCACCCAAACAAACCAAATAAGTCTTTATTTATAAAAATGTGATGCAATGATATTTTTTAGAGTAAGGGCAAAAACAACTTTTATTTTAAAGTATGATATCTGAAATAACTAAAAAGTGTGTGTATCAATTTACAGGTTTTAGGATGTATGTTGTCCTATGTATCATTATTTGTTACTTTACTGAAAATCCAGGCATTTTTTTCTAATGTTTCAAGGTTTTATTTAAATCCTAGTTAGTTAACATCTGGTATAAAATTAGTGAAGGAGAGGGAATTTGGGGCTGTGACTTCCAGGACAAACTGTACTATATAATAATATAAAAAAGTTTTTTCATTAAGGGCAGACTTGCAACTCTGGAAAGCATGTTTTCCTTAGTAAAACATTTATTTTATAAATTTGTCTATAGAATTCATAGTCTCCAAGAATTATTTTTGTTTATAAGAAAAATATAAGAATATATTTGTGATTATTTCTTTGCCTCACATGGTAGCCACATTACTTGCTGCATCCAACTCATCCTCTATTTTTTTCTTAAAATGCTTCTACTACTCCAAAACTGCTCTCGTCAAAGTCAACAGAGACCTCTGTGCAGCTAAACCTGATGGTAACTTGTCATTACACAAATTATTTGATTTCTTAACAGCATTGGCACAGTTTATCATTCCCTAGTCCCTGATAAACTTTCTTCTCTTAACTTTAGGATATCATTCTCTCTTCTGGTTTTATTCCCATATCCCTTGTCTCTCCTCAGTCACCTTTTCTGGTTTCCATTTCTTGCAAATCTCTAATGACCAAAAATTCCAGAGCTCCTTTTGGCTCTCTTTTTCATCTCCTTTCTTGCCCCTCTCATCCGTCCATGGTCTTGTCCAGTATCATGAGATTAAATGTCTAGGTAAGTATCTCCAGACCTCGCTTCCAAGCTTCAGCTTAATTTTTCCATCGAACTGCCTGGGATCCTACCCTGTTGAAAAATAGATATTTCACATTTTTCATGCCCCAAACTAAACTCCATTAAACTTCACTGTCTCAAACTTTTCCCAACTCTATTGATGACAATCATGCTTCCTGGTTGCTCTCTCTCTCTCTCTCTGGCTGATCATGATTTCTTTCCCTCATAATTCACATGTAATTTGTCTTAGCCTCGGAAATAGTCATTCACTGCTGCTATTCTGGCCCTGGGCTTTGTAATTTCTGGCTCAGATTACTGCAATGACTTCCTTGCTCCTCTGGATGCTTCCATCCTTCTGCTAGAGTCTAATCTTGAACAATCAGAGTCATTCGTGAAAAATGTATGTCAGGTTATGCCACTCCTCTTCACAAAATTCAACTATTTCACTCAGAATAGAAATTTAAGTTCTTTTTTTTTTTAAGATTTTATTTATTTATTTGACAGAAAGAGAGACAGCTAGAGAGGGAACACAAGCAGTGGGAGTGGGAGAGGGAGAAGCAGGCTTCCTGCTGAGCAGGGAGCCCGATGTGGGCAGATCCCAGGACCCCAGGATCATGACCCCGAGCGGAAGGCAGATACTTAATGACTGAGCCACCCAGGCACCCCAAAATTTAAGTTCTTAAAATAGGTTATAAACCCCATCTAGTTGTCTTCCATTACATCTCTGACTTCCATTTCCTTGTGCACTCTCCCTTGTTCATCGTTACAATTAAATTCAACTCCTTGGCGCCTGGGTGGCTCAGTCATTAAGTGTCTGCCCTCGGCTCAGGTCATGGTCCCAGGGTCCTGGGTTTGAGCCCCACATCAGGCTCCCTGCTCAGCAGGAAGCCTGCTTCTCCCTCTCCCACTCCCCCTGCTTGTGTTCCCTCTCTCGCTGTGTCTCTCTCTGTCAAATAAATAAATAAAATCTTAATAAATAAATAAATAAATAAAAAATAAAAAATAAATAAATTCAACTCCTTATTATTTCCCAGACACATCAGGCATGCCCACACTTTAGGGTTTTTGCATTGCCTGCATAGTTGTTTCCCTTCTGTGGTTTCAGTTACCTTAGGTCAAATGTGGTCCAAAGCAGATGGTCCTCCTTCTGACTTATTGTCAGGTCAGTAGTAGCCTAACACTATGACACAATGCCTATGTCATTCACCTCATTTCTTCTCATCACAGGCATTTTATCACCTGACAGCATCACAAGAAGAAGGATGAGTACAGTACAATGAGGTATTTTGAGAAAGAGACGACATTCATGTAACTTTTATTACAGTATATTTTTATAACTGTTCTATTTTGTTAGTAGTTATTGCTGTTAATCTCTTACTGTGACTAATTTATAAGTTCAACTTTATCACAGGTCGGTGTGTATAGGAAAAAACACAGTTCGCATAGAGCTCAGTACTATCGTGGTTTCAGTCATTCACTGGGTTCTCGGAACATGTCCTTTATGGATAAGGGAGGACTACTGTGTCTGTTTTTTTACAGTGCCCTGTCCTCAGGTACCCACTATGCTAACTCTCTTAACTCTTTCAAATCCTTCTTCAAAAATTACTTTCTCAAGTGAAGCCTAGTCTGACAATCTTATTTAAAATTGTATCTTTTTCAAACACTCTTTCTAGCCCTTACTTGACTCCATTCCCTGCACCTTCTTCCCCATATCACTTAATACTTTCTAAAAAGCTCAAAAAATTATCTGTTTATTGTTTGCCTCTTAGCATCAGAATATAAACTGCACAGGAAGTTGTTATCTTCATTGATTTTTGTCGCTGTTACATTTCAAGAACTAGCAAAAGTTCTCACAATGAATAAGGACTCCATAAATATCTTTTAAATGACTGCATGAATGATATATTCAAACACTTTTTCACAAGAGCCATGTCCCCAGCATGCAGCCAAAACTTTATCTTTGAGTGGGAGGAGAAGCTGTTAAAAAAGAATGGAACCGACGTGGATGGAACTGGAGGATATTATGCTGAGCGAAATAAGTCAAACAGAGAAAGACATGTATCATATGACCTCACTGATATGAGGAATTCTTAATCTCAGGAAACAAACTGAGGGTTGCTGGAGTGGAGGGTGGGGTGGGAGGGATGGGGTGACTGGGTGATAGACACTGGGGAGGGTATGTGCTCTTGTAAGCGCTGTGAATTGTGCAAGACTGTTGAATCTCAGATCTGTACCTCTGAAACAAATAATGCAATATATGTTAAGAAAAAAAAAAGAAAGAAGAAGAAGGTAGCAGGAGGGGAAGAATGAAGGGGGGGAAATCGGAGGGGGAGACGAACCATGAGAGACGATGGACTCTGAAAAACAAACTGAGGGTTCTAGAGGGGAGGGGGGTGGGAGGATGGGTTAGCCTGGTGATGGGTATTGAGGAGGGCACGTTCTGCATGGAGCACTGGGTGTTATGCACAAACAATGAATCATGGAACACTACATCTAAAACTAATGATGCAATGTATGGGGATTAACATAACAATAAAAAATTAAAAAAAAAAGAATGGAACCATACTGGTCTTTGATGTCCTATGTGTAGTGGCATTTAAGATTGAATCAGTTAGACCTTTGTGGAGGACAGTGATATATTGACTTTTTTTATTTATTGTATTGACTAATTGAAGCAAAGTAACACTTCAGGGTAATGGCCAGAGTTTCCTCAGGAAGTACCAGACACTTATTTGTATGAAGAGGTCTATCTTGAGAGACATGAGTAATAAGGCTTTGGTCCTACTCACTGGACCTGACAGAGATAAGAACTTAGATGGTAACTAAGTTCTGAGTAGAAGCATGCTGAAAATCACTTCCATTTTCAGGTAGACAAGTCACGTCCATGAGAAGGTTCATGAGCTTGAAATATGGCCTTAAAATGAGAGCAAGTAGGGAATTGACCTTGATCAGAGGGAGATAAGCTAGGAGCTGGACATAGATCCACCTATTAGTAGAGCCATATAAAGGGCTTGCACCTTTGGAATAAAAGAGTAGCACTTCTAGTGGTTAATTGTAGACTTAATCTGTAGTGTCATTAAAATTTTAAAATCCTTTAGCTTCCACTTCCATTTTCAGGTGGACAAGTCACGTCCATGAGAAGGTTCATGAGCTTGAAATATGGCCTTAAAATGAGAGCAAGTAGGGAACTGACCTTGATCAGAGGGAGGCAAGCTAGGAGCTGGACATAGATCCACCTATTAGTAGAGCCATATAAAGGGCTTGCACCTTTGGAATAAAAGAGTAGCACTTCTAGTGGTTAATTGTAGACTTATCAATAGTGTCATTAAAATTTTAAAATCCTTTAGCTTTCAGGTAGGTTTTGTTAACTCTTGTGTAGCTTAGATGTTATTTTCATTGTGTAAAATGGAGAAAATAATCTATGCCTACACATGAGCCAAAGAAATATAGGGGAAGGCAACTTCAGCCTGAGAAAATCCAAATTCAAGAGGGTGGAGATATCATGTAGAACAGAAGTCTACAACCAGACAGTAGGCTGTGAATGTAAATATGAGCTAGGGCAGGTAGTGGAACATGTTAACACTACCTAGGGATTTCTAGAAAGATTGTTGGAGAAGACTGATGATTCACTAAGCTCTCTATAGAACAATGACGAGGAGATTCAAGTTTTTATGTTCAGGCATTGAAAAGGAATATGGCTGATGAGCTGATGACTTTGGGGAAATTTGTATTCTATTTAGAATGAAAAACCTTGCAGATATGTTTAGGCAGAGTATAAACATCAAGTTAAAGTGGCAAAATTGGGCGCCTGGGTGGCTCAGTTGGTTAAGCGACTGCCTTCGGCTCAGGTCATGATCCTGGAGTCCCTGGATCGAGTCCCGCATCGGGCTCCCTGCTCGGCAGGGAGCCTGCTTCTCCCTCTGACCCTCCCCCTTCTCATGTGCTCTCTCTCTCATTCTCTCTGTCTCAAATAAATAAATAAAATCTTTAAAAAAAAAAAAAAATAAAGTGGCAAAATTGATGACCTGAGAGGAAACTTAATTGTACAATGGGTAAAGAACAAAAAAGACTTAATCAAAGAAAATAATAGAAACAAAACAAATCTACTTTTGAGACTGTTCAAGGAAAAACAAAATGTATTATAAATATGAATGTTAGAATATAGAGAGATGGGATTTAAGGTAAATTTGAGCCTGGTCACCTCTATTCTCCCAAAGAAGGAGGTAACCTTAGCAGAATAAAGAAAGGGAGACAAGGTAATTCTTGGAAAATTAGGAGAACTGTTAAAATTTTTTAAAAAATGAAAAAAAATATAATCACCATGAGGATTTCAATTAAAAAAAACCTCAATATACTTTAGTGAAAAATAATCACTTCCATATCTAATATCCCCAAGTGCTTTTGTCATCTATCTATTTATAAAAATATATGTAAAAACACATATAATAACAATAGTGTATATGAACAGTTATGGAGACTATAATTATATTCTATTATACCAACAATTTTATAATGTGTAGTAGCAAAATGTCTATAAATATGTTTACATAAAACAGAAAAAAAGTCTGTAAAATTTGGCAAGATGTAACTACCCTCCCAATTTTTAATAACATTCCTGTCATTATAAAATTGTGTAAATGAGCCAGAGACATCTTAATGTTGATATCAATACCTTTGTATAGATGATGGAAGAAATCAAAATAAATATGCTATAAGCAATCCTTAGGATTCTGCATAATCCTTGGGTGTGGAGAGGTGAGAGTGGTTCACAGTTCATTGGTAGTGGATGTTGAAGTGAATATTTCTGGACCCCTGTGAGCAATTCTGTGTTTTTTATTGGACTTTCTTACATAAGATTTTGTTTCAAAGGCTGTCTTAAAGGATGACAACTATGGTATAGAAATAGAGCAATACAAATGCATAGAAAGTCTGAATATACTTGGCATCTATTAAGAAATTAATGATCTATTGATACTATCCTTTAAATTAATCTAAAAATATACATGTTAATTTTACATTAAATTTTGCTTAACTATTTTTTATGGATTTAAGTGACTTCTAAATTTCCTTCTTTTTCTTCCAAAATTAGTGATTAAGCTCATATGTTTGTACTGACAACTAATTTAATTATCCCTCAAATGACATCAGGTAGATTTAGCTGAAGAGACTCAGGTGAAGTCTATGGAAATTAAACAATTATTTTGAACTCTGGGTAGTCACATCCATCCAAAGTACTTGCTTTTCCCATTTAATGGTAAATAATTTCTTCCTAAAATTTTATAATAACTAAATTTAACATGTAAGCATATAAATTATTTGGACATGACATTTGTAAAAGAATTTAAAAAGTCAACAAGCATAAAGTGAGTAGTCCATAAATGTTAGCTCATTATTTTTTAATTCATTATTAGGATTTTTAAAAATCAGACTTGATGAAATTCACTTATTATTTTCAAGTCCACATGAATTTCTTTTCTGTTTGAGTTTATCATTTTTATGAATGACTACTCTAATTTTCACTTTCACTGAATCAATTTCATTTAAACATCAATAAAGCTTGCACTGTGATATTTTAACATTTATATGAATAAATAAATTTTATAATCATATGCATTCATTTAAGGGACCACAAGAAATGTTTTCCCATTGTGCTTTCTGCATTATGCTTAATGTAATATGTGCCCTGCAGAAAGACTTCTTGCAAGCCTGTGGGTCACTGATCTGAGAAACAAATGAGATAGAGGTAGAAGGCAATAAAAAATGACGTGCATTATTTATTATTTATTTTATATTTATTTTTAATATTTGCAAATATGCACTGATGGGACAATCTCTGAGTTTATTTGCAAAAATTAAATGAGAATAATACCAAACACAGATTCTGTATATCTATGATAAATAGAATAATAGATAATTTTTATCCTTCCCTCACTTGGAAAGAGATCAACAGATACTAAAAGAAGCAACTAGAAATACTCTCAAATTCTTGGAAGCTGAAAAAAGAATTGAGAATAAGTTCTTTTACATTTTCTTCCTTCAAAGCAAGAGGATAGTTTATATGTACTTTATGTAAGGTAGAATACATTTGCATATATGTTAAGTCTATTTTATTTTTGTTTTTCTCAAAGCTCTATGTGAGAAAGAGCTTGCTCTTTTTGTTGTAATCATGTTAAGGACCTTACCAGACTTTAATGCATATGAGAAATGCTGTGAGAACTAAGAATTAGGATATTGGACTTGCATTTTAGAGATGTTCAAAATTAAGCAAGTGGAATCAGCTTGTAGGCAGGACATAATTTGTGACACATTCCAGTTTTTGGAAGAAATCACGATTGCTGCTAAACTGGGACTACAGTTACTTAGAAAGCATCCTTCAATGACTTATAACAGTTGAGCTGCTTTGATACAATCCATCTCCTGTGATTAGCCTTCCCATAGTCCTCATGCTCTTTCTTGATTCTCCTCAGCCTGTTTTCCCACACTATAATTCTGATCAACTTGTGTCCAGGTCTCTCTCTGTTACTATCTTTGAGGCATCAAAAACTCTTGTTCAGTTAGAATGCTTTTGGCTATAAGAAATAGAATGCCCAGCTAAAAGTGGCCTAAACAATGAGAATGTTTAAACTCCTATTGCAATAAGCTAGAAGGTGGACAGTTCCAGAGTTGGGCAGTGGCTCTCAGCCCTAGTGTGTGTCCTGACCCTTCCTTCCAAGGCTGCTGTCTGGGAGTGCCCACCTGAGGGGCAACACCTCACGTGGAGCCTCCCCCACAGTCCCAGCCACCAACACACTGACACCTATGGTGGAGAGGATTGGGGTGGATATAACTAGACCACTGGCCACCCCACAAACTATCCCTCCAGTCCCTTAGTTAATTTGGATACAACTTCTTCACATGGTTAACCCTAAACTTTTTTTTTTTTTTAAGTTTTATTTATTTAAGTAATCTCTAGACTCCACAAAGGGTTCGAACACATGACCTTGAGGTCAAGAGCTGCTCGCTCCTCTGACTGAGACAGCCAGGCACCCCCTAACCCTCAACTTCTTTTTTTTTTTATTTTTTTAAATTTTATTATGTTATGTTAGTCACCATACAATACATCATTAGTTTTTGATGTGGTGATCCACGATCCATTGTTTTCGTATAACGCCCAGTGCTCCATGCAGTACGTGCCCTCCTTAATACCCATCACCGGGCTAACCAATCCCCCCTCCCCTCTAAAACCCTGTTTGTTTCTCAGAGTCCATAGTCTCTCATGGTTCATCTCTCCCTCCGACTACCCCCCCTTCATTTTTCCCTTCCTTCTCCTAATGTCCTCCATGCTATTCCTTATGTTCCACAGGTAAGTGAAACCATATGACAATTGACTTTCTCTGCTTGACTTACTTCACTTAGCATAATCTCCTCCAGTCCCATCCATGTTGATGTAAAAGTTGGGTATTCATCCTTTCTGATGGCTGAGTAATATTCCATTGTATATATGGACCACACCTTCTTTAACCATTCATCTGCTGAAGGGTATATTGTCTCTTTCCACAGTTTGGTTATTGCGGACATTGCTGCTATGAACACTGGGGTGCATATGGCCCTTCTTTTCACTACATCTGTGTCTTTGGGGTAAATACCCAGGAGTGCGATTGCTGGGTCATAGGGTAGCTCTATTTTTAATTTTTTGAGGAACCTCCACACTGTTTTCCAAAGTAGCTGTATCAACTTGCATTCCCACCAACAGTGTAAGAGGTTCCCATTTCTCCACAACCTCTCCAACATTTGTTGTTTCTTTCCCTGTCCATTTTTGCCATTCTAACTGATGTAAGGTGGTATCTCAGTGTGGTTTTGATTTGAGTTTCCCTGATGGCTAATGATGATGAACATTTTTTCACGTGTCTGTTAGCCATTTGTAAGTTGTCTTCAGAGAAGTGTGTTTTCATATCTTCTGCCCATTTTTTGACTTGATTATTTGTTTTTTGGGTGTTGAGTTTGAGAAGTTCTTTATAGATCTTGGATACCAGCCCTTTATCTGTAATGTCATTTGCAAATATCTTCTCCCATTCTGTGGGTTGCCTCTTTGTTTTGTTGACTGTTTCCTTTGCTGTGCAGAAGCTTTTTATCTTGATGAAGTCCCAAAAGTTCATTTTTGCTTTTGTTTCACTAGCTTTTGGAGATGTATCTTGAAAGAAGTTGCTGTGGCCGATGTCAAAGAGGTTACTGTCTATGTTCTCCTCTAGGATTTTGATGGATTCCTGTCTCACATTGAGGTCTTTCATCCACTTTGAGTTTATCTTTGTGTATGGTGTTAGAGAATGGTCGAGTTTCATTCTTCTGCATGTGGCTGTCCAATTTTCCCAGCACCATTTATTGAAGAGTCTGTCTTTTTTCCATTGCATGTTTTTTCCTGCTTTGTTGAAGATTATTTGACCATAGAGTTGAGGGTCCATATCTGGGTTCTCTATTCTGTTCCATTGGTCTGTATGTCTGTTTTTGTGCCAGTACCATGCTGTCTTGGTGATCACAGCTTTGTAATATAACTTGAAATTGGGCAACGTGATGCCCCCAGCTTTGTTTTTCTTTTTCAACATTTCCTTGGCGATTCGGGGTCTTTTCTGATTCCATACAAATTTTAGGATTGTTTGTTCCAGCACTTTGAAAAATGTCATTGGAATTTTGATCGGGATGGCATTGAAGGTATAGATTGTTCTGGGTAGCATAGACATTTTAACAATGTTTATTCTTCTGATCCATGAGCATGGAATATTTTCCCATCTTTTTGTGTCTTCTTCAATTTCTTTCATGAGTGTTCTGTAGTTCCTAGAGTATAGATCCTTTACCTCTTTGGTTAGGTTTATTCCAGGGTATCTTTTTTTTTTTTTTTTAATTTTTTTTTTTTAAGATTTTATTTATTTGCGAGAGAGAGAATGAGAGACAGAGAGCATGAGAGGGAGGAGGGTCAGAGGGAGAAGCAGACTCCCTGCCGAGCAGGGAACCCGATGCGGGACTCGATCCCGGGACTCCAGGATCATGACCTGAGCCGAAGGCAGTCGCTTAACCAACTGAGCCACCCAGGCGCCCTATTCCAAGGTATCTTATGGTTTTTGGTGCTATTGTAAATGGAATTGTTTCTCTAATTTCTCTTTCTACAGTTGCATTGTTAGTGTATAAGAAAGCAACTGATTTCTGTGCATTGATTTTGTATCCTGCCACATTGCTGAACTGCTGGATGAGTTCTAATAACTTGGGGGTGGAGTCTTTTGGGTTTTCCACATAAAGTATCATGTCATCTGCAAAAAGAGAGAGTTTGACTTCTTCTTTGCCAATTTGAATCCCTTTTATTTCTTTTTGTTGTCTGATTGCTGTTGCTAGGACTTCTAGTACTATGTGAACAATAGTGGTAAGAGTGGGCACCCTTGACGTATTCCTGATCTTAAGGGAAAGGCTCTCAGGTTTTCCCCATTGAGGATGATATTCACTGTGGGTTTTTCATAGGTGGATTTTATGAACTTGAGGAATGTTCCCTCTATCCCTATACTCTGAAGAGTTTTAATCAGGAAAGGATGCTGTATTTTGTCAAATGCTTTTTCTGCATCAGTTGAAAGGACCATATGTTTCTTCTCCCTCCTCTTATTAATGTGTTCTATCACATTGATTGATTTGCAAATGTTGAACCACCCTTGCATCCCAGGGATAAATCCCACACTTGGTCATGGTGGATGATCCTTTTAATGTATTGTTGGATCCTATTAGCTAGGATTTTGTTGAGGATTTTGGAATCCATATTCATCAGGGATATCGGTCTGAAATTCTCCTTTTTGATGGGGTCTTTGCCTGGTTTGGGGATTAAGGTAATGCTGGCCTCATAGAATGAGTTTGGAAGTTTTCTTTCTGTTTCTATTTTTTGAAACAGCTTCAGTAGAATAGGTATTATTTCTTCTTTGAATGTTTGGTAGAGTTCCCCAGTGAATCCATCAGGCCCTGGACTCTTGTTTTTTGGGAGGTTTTTGATCACTGCTTTAATCTCGCTACTGGTTATTGGCCTATTCATGTTGTCCATTTCTTCCTGTTTCAGTCTTGGCAGCTTAGAGGTTTCCAGGAAGGCTTCCATTTCATCCAGATTGCTCAGTTTATTGGCATATAGTTTTTGATAATAATTTCTTTTTTTTTTTAAAGATTTTATTTATTTATTCATGAGAGACACAGAGAGAGAGAGAGGCAGAGGGAGAAGCAGGCTCCCAAGGAGCAGGGAGCCCGATGTGGGACTCGATCCCAGGACCCTGGGATCATGACCTGAGCCGAAGGCAGACGCTTAACCATCTGAGCCACCCAGGCGCCCCTGATAATAATTTCTAATAATTGTTTCTATTTCCTTGGTGTTAGTCGTGATCTCTCCCCTTTCATTCATAATGTTATTAATTTGGGTCCTTTCTTTTTTCTTTTGGATAAGTCTGGCCAGTGGTTTATCGATCTTATTAATTCTTTCAAAGAACCAACTTCTAGTTTCGTTGATCTGATCTACTGTGTTTCTGGTTTCTAATTCATTGATCTCTGCTCTAATCTTAATTATTTCTCTTCTAATGCATGGCTTAGGCATTGTTTGTTGCTTTTTCTCTAGTTCTTTAAGGTGTATAGTTGGTGAATTTGGGATTTTTCTATTTTTTTGAGTGAGGCTTGGATGGCTATGTATTTCCCCTGTAGGACCACCTTTGCAGTATCCCATAGGTTTTGGACCGGTGTGTTTTCGTTCTCATTGGTTTCCATGAATTAAGTTCTTCTTTGATTTCCTGTGACCCAAACATTCTTGAGCAGAGTGGTCTTTAGCTTCCAAGTGTTTGAATTTCTGCCAAATTTTTTCTCGTGATTGAGTTCCAGTTTTAAAACATTGTGGTCTGAGAATATGCAGGGAATAATCTCAATCTTTTGGTATCGGTTGAGACCTGTTTGTGACCCAGTATGTGGTCTATTCTGGAGAAAGTTCCATGTGTGCTCGAGAAGAATGAGTATTCTGTTGTTTTAGGGTGGAATGATCTGTAAATATCTATGAGGTCCATCTGGTCCAGTGTATCATTCAAAGCTCTTGTTTCCTTGTTGAATTTCTGCTTAGATGATCTGTCTATTGCTGAGAGTGGAGTATTGAGGTCTCCTACAATTAACATATTGTTATCAATATGACTCTTTATTTTGGTTAACAGTTGGCTTATGTAGATGGCTGCTCCCATGTTGGGGGGCATAGATATTTACAATTGTTAGATCTTCTTGTTGGATAGACCCTTTAAGAATGATATAGTTTCTTTCTGTGTCTCTAACTACAGTCTTTAGTTTAAAATCTAATTTGTCTGCTATAAGAATTGCTACCCCAGCTTTCTTTTGAGGTCCGCTGGCATGGAAGATGGATCTCCATCCCTTCACTTTCAGTCTGGATGTATCTTTAGGTTCAAAATGAGTCTCTTGTAGACAGCATATGGATGGGTCCTGTCTTTTTTTTTTTTTTTTTTTTAAAGATTTTATTTATTTATTTGAGAGAGAGAATGAGACAGAAAGAGCATGAGAGGGTCAGAGGGAGAAGCAGACTCCCTGCCGAGCAGGGAGCCCGATGTGGGACTCGATCCCGGGACTCCAGGATCATGACCTGAGCCGAAGGCAGTCGCTTAACCAACTGAGCCACCCAGGCGCCCCTGGGTCCTGTCTTTTTATCCAATCTGCAACCCTGTGCCATTTTATGGGAGCATTTAGGCTATTCACGTTGAGAGTGATTATTGAAAGATATGAATTAATTGTCATCATGTTGCCTGTGAAGACGTTGTTTTTATAGATTGTTCCTGTAAATTTCTGTTGTATATCACTCTTGGGTCTTTCTCCTTTTATAGAACCCCCCTTAATATTTCTTGCAGGGTCGGCTTAGTGGTCACATATTCTTTCAATTTCTGCTGGTCTTGGAAGCTCTGCATCTCTCCATCCATTCTAAATGACAGCCTTGCTGGATAAAGTATTCTTGGCTGCATGTTCTTCTCATTTAGTACCCTGAATATGTCTTGCCAGGCCTTTCTGGCTTGCCAGGTCTCTGTGGATAGGTCTGACGTTATTCTGATGTTCCTCCCTCTGTACGTAAGGAATCTCTTCCCCCTAACTGCCCTTAAAATGGTTTCCTTGGTTCTAAGATTTGTGAGTTTTACTATTACATGCTGGGGTGTTGGCCTGTTTTCCTTGATCTTGGGAGGGGTCCTCTCTGCCTCTAGGACACGAATGTTTGTTTCATTCCCCAGGTTAGTAAAGTTCTCAGCTATGATTAGCTCAAATATATCTTCTAATCCTTTGTCTCTCTCCACTCCCTCCGGGATTCCAATAATTCTGACATTGGAACGTTTCATGGTGTCACTTATTTCTCTGATTCTATTTTCATGGATTCTGAGTTGTTTTTCCCTGGCCTCCTCTTTTCCCTTTTTATCTATTAAATTGTCTTCGAGGTCACTGATTCGTTCTTCTGCCTCACTTACCCTAGCTGTTAGATTATCTAGATTAGATTGGATTTCATTGACAGCATTTTTAAGTTCTGCCACTTCAGCTTTCATTTCTGCCCTTAGAGACTCTATGTTGCCATTAATTGATTTCTCCATTCTAGCTATTGTCTTCATAATTGCTAGCCTGAATTCCATCTCCGACATCTTGGTTATATCTGCATCCATTTGTAAATCTGCGGCATAAGTCATAATCTCTGAGTCTTTCCTATTTTGGGGGTTCCTCCTCCTAGTCATTCTGTTGATGGGTGGTTGAGGGAATGTATAGAGTCCAAATTATTGACCAGAACCCAAGCAAGATGCACCTGTTTTCTAGGGACCTTAGGGTTGCTGGCCTCTTGTTCTCCCAGCCTGTCTTCTGGGGTAGGGGCCTGCAATGCTGTTACTCAGGCAGCCCTGTTTGGGCAGAGTTGCCCTACCCCCCTGTAGTGGGGGATGGGCTCAGTGGGAGCCAATTTTGGGGGCTTTTGTTCTCTGGCGGCTTTCCCTGGTAGCTTTCTGCATCTCTCCCGAGAGTCAGAGCAGAAGAGACCGTTTCCAACCCTCTGCCTCAGAGCAGAGAGATCGCAGTCTGTTCTTCAGTGAGCTCTCCAGGCCACACTGTCTCCGTTTCTGTCTGTGCTGCTATAAACTGCAGCATCCTGGGTTGTGCGCCCCTCCGCAGCGCCCCTAGTCCTGCCTCCAGGTCGGGGCACGTCTCTGCCCCTTGTGCTTCTAGAATCACCAGCTGTTCCCAGTTTGCACGTGTGACCCTGCTACTCTGGGTTTCCATCTGGGGCCTGCCCTAAAGTCCTTTCCCCACCACTACTGGTCTACGAGTCTGCGCCCCGTCCCCAGCGCGGGAGGCTATCACTCACCAGCGGTGTCGGATCCCCATGGCCAGGCTCCCTCCTGCTGCTGTTTATCCTCTGATATCTGCCCTCGGAATTACGGCTCCTCACTTTGTACCTCGAAACCAACCGTCTGTGATATTCTGTTTGTAGAGATCCAGATCTATCTTCTTACATCTCAGGATGATTTTGTGGGTGCTCAGAGTGGTCTGGTAGATATCCAGCTCAATTCTGGGGACCAGTTGGAAGAGGGTCCCCTACTCCTCCACCATCTTTTTTTTCACCTAACCCTCAACTTCTTAAGAGCAAAGGGGAATAGAATTGTCAAGCCCTGGTGACTATCATTCTTGAGCAAAAATTCCCCTTGATACTTAAGTATATAGAGAACAGAAGGATAGCTATTGCATTAAGTAAAACTGTGGATGGCATAGATCAAAGGGCTGACAATGGTGGACAATACTGAATATCAGTGGTATTTACTCCTATATTCACAATGGCTGATGAAAAGCCATACAAATGGTGATCTGAAATGCTGTCCCATATGATAAGACTGTCACAGAAATTTCAACATAAGCAAGACTAAATTTTCTCCGGACCATCATCCGAGGTTCTATCATTTCTCCCCACATGCTTGAAGAATTGTTTAAATAAGTAAAGTATTCCTAGTTTATCAACACAGTAAATCAAGCCCATAAGACAGTCTCTGGATGTTTCTGAGAGGCCAGATAATCACAGGAGTTTGTTTGTTTATTTTTATAAGGTATTTTATTACATGATAGTTATAAACCATCATTCAGTGGGACAATTCTGCATTATTACTGACTGCTTTGAACATTTCTTTCCAAGACAATTTGACAAAAAATTGGGAAAGCTTCTTTAGAGTAGATTTCTTGGCTTTAGACCAGACTTCAAACATCCTTTTGGCTGTAAGAGCTCCTCAGCACTTACTGTGGATAACTCATTCTAATAATGACTGTACCTGATGTAATCAGGTCAATTGGAAAATTGGAAATAACTCACAGAGTTTAGAACAGTGGAAAAATATGATTTTGAGTGTCCTAATTAATGAGGAGTACAAATTAGATTGGATTCTGTAAGGGAAGGAGTGCTGATTGGTTTTATTTATTTATTTGTTTATCTATGTAAGTATTCATGTATTTATTTTTATGTGCCTTGAGCAGAAAAATCTTCACTGTGTTCATCAGGGAGTAAATATGTTGCATATGATAAAACTGCAACTGAACTGGCTTTTAAGATTGAAATGGATTTATTGGCTCAAGTGACTGAAGAATGCAAGGTTGTTTGACTTCAGCTGACTTGATCCAGGACTTAACTGATGTCACTGGGGACTGGTTTCTCTCTCTCCCTCTTTTCCACTATTCAGTTTGAGTACTCTTTTTAAGTCTCAGGCAGTCACAAAATGAATTGTGTAGCTCTTGTTACTATTGTTCTTTTAGGTTGAAATTTAATGACCAGAGAGTGAGGGTCTTCTTTCCGGAAGCTCTAGCAAAAGTCTCATTTAATTTCATTGGTAAAGAAGCACATTAGTAATCTGCCTATCCCTATCAAATTAATATATGAAATGCTCTGATTGTTTGGGATAAGGTCAATTCCATCAAGAACACATAAGATCAGAATGGGGATAGACTTGACCTTCAAAGAGAAATCTACTAAAGAACAAGAAAGAGAAGACTGAATGGTATGTGACACAAATAGAAGTTATTCCTAGAGTCCATATTTTTATTATCTTTCTCATACACACAAATGCACATACACACACATTCTCATGTACATATCTATAGTAACACACACACGCATACACACACTTCCCATAAATACACCAAAAATGTTCACATCCCTAAAAAGCATTTGCTGACTCCTTAACCTGGACAACTGACTTATTCCATTCCCATGTATAACTCCAAATGCCAGAGATTTCAACAGCATGCCATGTAGTCTTTGCAGGCACCCCATCGCACCCAATATACATGGTAGAAAGAGAGTAATTAAATGTGATAAAATTAACTCCATTTGAAATAGGGGTTTAGAGGAAGCAACATAGTAGTCACCAGGCCACAGCACATATTCTGTCATTTTGGACAGATAGTAGATGTTTCAGGCTTTTCTGGCCACATAAAGTCTCCATCCCTTATTCTTCTAAGTTTTACTTTACATTTGAAAAATGTAACTGCCACCATTAGCTGTGGGAAATACACAGACAGGCTTAGGATGGGGCAGGGGAGAGAGAGAGAGAGAGAGAGAGACCTATTGGTTTATGAACCTGGGTCATCTGGATCATTTCAGTACTTAACTGAATTCGTGAGTCATGTGATGATGGGCTGAAATAATGTTACACTAAGAACTGATTTCTTGAATTCTTAGTCCTGCTACCTCAGCTTAGCCTTCATTGTTACGCTCCTTGTACAAGATGGCTATAGCAACTCCAGACCTTAAATACTCTCAGATGATATACAATTTGAATAAACCATTTCTTTTTCCCAAGATTGCAAAAGTTTCATTATATTTCAGTACCTCTGATTGGGTCCTGTTTCTGTCCCTAAGCAAATCACATTGGCCATAGGAATGGAATGTTCTCACTTCTTAGGTCTAAGTTACATGCCTGGAGAAAGGGAAAGAACATTGTCCATACCACAAATGGACTGAGCGTGGGGGGGAGAATTATACCTAAATGGAAAAATGGAGTATTGTTATCAGAATAACAATAAGAATAATAACAAACATTTATATATTGCTTGTTATGGGTCAGGCACTTGTAAAAGCTCTTCATAACCTTTAACACATTTATTCTCACAGTAAATTTAAGAAATATTACTATTACTATAATCATTTTACAGCTGAGAAAACTAAAGGTAAAGAGGTTAAGTAAATTGCCTAAGGCCTCACAGCTGGATAGTGCCAGAGCTGTAATGAACCCAGGCTGGCTGGTTGTGAAGTCTGTCCTTTTATCTGCCCATTCAGAAATCCTGAAATCCCAATATACCTAAAAGGACTTTTAAACACAGGACTTGATGAAATCACAAAATGATTTATTGAGAATGATTGACCTTATATTTTATTTTAAAAAGGGATACAATTCCACATTAATATCAAATGTAATAGGAATAGGATGGGTTCCAATGTAAGTCCATAGTTATCACATTAACACAATATGGCAAAAGGAAAAATTTTTATATGATCACAATTTGTTTATCCATTATTAACTTGTAGACAGAATTTGGATTGTTTCCAGTTTTTGGCTATTACAAACAAAACTACGATGAACATTCTCATACAAGTATTTGTGTAGACATGATTTCTGATCTCTTGGATAAATCCCTAAGAGTAGAAGGGCTGGATCGAATGGTAGATGTACATTTAACTTTTTAGGGAAACTGCCAAACTGTTTTGCAAGGTGGTTGTACCACTTTTACATTCTCACTAGTAGTGAATGAGAGTTCCAGTTCTTTCACATCCTCATCAAACCTTGATATGGTCCGTCTTTCTTATTTTAGTTCTAATTGTATACCATTATGGTTTTAATTTAATTTAGTTTATGAAATGATTAATTATATTGAGATATATATATCTTTTTATTGCTTATTTATCATTCATTTATCTTCTTTGGTAAACTTTCTGTTCCAATATTTGCACATTTATTATTGAGTTGTTTTCTTAATTATTGACTTCTGAGAGTTAGTTATATATTCTAGGTACAAGTTTTTTATCCCATCCATACTCTGCAAATATTTTCTCCAATTCTGTAGCATATCTTTTCATTCTATTTATGTGTTTGGAAGAGAAGTATTTAATTTTGATGAAGTACACTCAATTTTTTTTATTTTATGGATTGTTATTTTGGTGTTGTATCAAACAAACAAACAAACAAACAAAAAACACCTTTGCCTGACCCAGGATCAAAAGGTTTTCTTCTACATTCCTCTAGAAATTTTAGTTTTATGTTTTATATTAAGGTCAGTTATCTATTTTGATGTTGTATATGGTATGAGGTGTTGATTTAAGCTCATACATTTGCACTGGACATCCAAATGTTCTAACACCATTTGTTGAAAAGACATATACATGCAGCCTCTGTTTCTGGATTCTTTGTTCTTTTTCATTCATCTATTTCACTATCCTTAGATAAATACCATACTGTTTTGACTACTGAAGTTTTTTTTTTTTTTTTAAAGATTTTATTTATTTATCTGAGAGAGAGAATGGGAGACAGAAAGCATGAGAGGGGAAGGGTCAGAGGGAGAAGCAGACCCCCCGCCGAGCAGGGAGCCCGATGCGGGACTCGATCCCGGGACTCCAGAATCATGACCTGAGCTGAAGGCAGTCGCCCAACCAACTGAGCCACCCAGGTGCCCCTTGATTACTGAAGTTTTATAATAAGTCTTAAAGTTAGGCAGTGTTAATCCACTTTGTTCTCTTTCAAAATGATTTTGCTTATTCTAGGACTTCTATATTTCTATATGAATTTTAGCATCAGTTTGTCAATTTCCATAAAAAAATATGTGTTGGAATTTTGATTGAAATTGTCTTAAATCTATGGTCAATTTGGAAAGAATTTACATCTTAATAATACTGAGGTTTCTTTTTTTAAACTTAATTTAATTTTATTATGTTATGTTAGTCACCATATAATACATCATTAGTTTTTGATGTAGTGATCCACGAGTCATTGTTATTGTATAACACCCAATGATCCAAGCAGTACCTGCCCTCCTTAATACCCATCACTGGGCTAACCCAGTACTGAGGTTTCTAAGCAATGAACTTATTTAGGTCTTTCATAATTTTTCTCAACAATGCTTTGTAGTCTTCAGTGTACAGCTGTTTCACATTCCTTGTCAGTTTTATCACTTAATGTTTCATGTTCTTTGAAGCTACTGAAAATTTCAATTCTTCAGCCTTGTTAAATTCATGTATTTATCATGTTCTTCCTTCTTCTTTCTGACCAGCAAAGAGGTTTATCAATTTTATTCATCTTAAAAGAATAGCTTTAGATTTCACTGATTTTTCTTTGTTGTTTTTTGGTTTTTTATATGATTGATTTTCTTCTGATCTTTAATATTTCCTTTATTCTTAGGCTTACAGTTCTCTCTTTTTTTTTTTTACCCTAAGTTTTTAAGGTGAAAGCTGAGGTTATTAATTGGTGTCCTTTCTTTTTTCTAACATCAACATTTAGTGATATAAATTCTCCCCTATGTGTTGCTTTAATCAGATCTCAGAAATATTAATGCATTGTGTTTTTATTTTTATTCATTTCAAAATACTTTTAATTTCCTTGTTGATTTCTTTTTTCAACCAATGAATTATTCCATTGAATTTCTCTTATGGATTACCAATTTAATTTCTTTTGTGGCCAGAAAATATTTATATATAAATCAGATATTTTATAGTTATTTACATTTGTTTCGTGGCCAAGGATATGATCTATTTTGATAAATATTTCATGTACACTTGAAAATTATGTGGTTTTTTTGTTGTTTGTTTTTTCTGTTTTATTTTTAGTTGAATTTCCTGAGTGAGTTGAGTTTTGAGTTTTTCTATAAATGTCAATTTGGTCAAATTGGTTGAGAGTCTTGCTAAATCATCTATATTTGATATTCTATTATCAATTATTAAGAGATGGAGTTATGAAATCTCTAACAACAATGTGGATTTATTAATTTCTCCTTGCAGTTTTGTCAGTCTTTGCTTTATGTATTCTGAAGCTCTTATACTAGGAACAAAACGCATCCGATTGTTCTATTTTCCTGATGAATTGGCTCCTTTATCATTATGAAAAGAGCTTCTTTATTCGTAGTAATGTTCTCTGCTCTAAAAGTAACATATTTCCTGACTGACATTAACATAACCATTCTAGCTTTCTTTCTATAAGCCTAACGTGGTATAAGTTTTATATACTCTTCCTTGTAGTTTCATATTTGAAATACATTTCTTGTGGTTAGCACATAGTCTGGTCTTGCTTTTTTTTTTTTTTTTTAAGATTTTATTTATCCATTTGACAGGGAGAGAGAGAGCGAGAGCACAAGCAGGGGAAGCAACAGGCAGAGAGAGAAGGAGAAACAGGCTCCCGAGGAGCAGGGAGCCCAATGCAGGGCTCAATCCCAGGACCCTGGCAGAGAGCCAAAGGCAAACGCTCAACTGACTGAACCACACAGGCCCCCCTGGTCTTGCTTTTATATACAATCAGACAAATTCTGTTTTTGTTTTTTTTTTAAAGATTTTATTTATTTATTTGACAGACACAGCGAGAGAAGGAACACAAGCAGGGGGAGTGGGAGAGGGAGAAGCAGGCTTCCCGCCGAGCAGGGAGCCCGATGTGGGGCTCTGGGGCTCGATCCCAGGACCCTGGGATCACGACCTGAGCCGAAGGCAACCGCCTAACGACTGAGCCACCCAGGCGCCCCAAAATCCTGTTTTTTTAATTAGAGTGTTTAGACTATTTATATTTAATATTACTGTTGGATTGGTTAAGTTTAAATTGATCATTTTTCTATAAATTTATTTGTCCCATCTGGTCCTTGTTTCCTTTTTTTCTCTTCTTTTTAAATTAATTGTATTTTTAATAAATCAGTTCTGTTCACTTTTTTGGCTTATTAGCTGAGTTATTTTGTTATTTTATTGGTTGCAATAAGGTTTATAACATACATATTTAACTTAATACAGTGTACCTTCAAGGAGCCTTATGATAATATACTTCCATTTCTTCTCCAAAAGTGTTGTTAAACTTCTTGCTTTTATACTTAATAAACTCTACGCTACATTTTTATTATTTTTGTTTAACTACCAATTATCTTTTAAAGAGATATAAATAATAATAAGCAGGGCGCCTGGGTGGCTCAGTTGGTTAGTCGACTGCCTTCGGCTCAGGTCATGATCCTGGAGTCCCTGGATCGAGTCCCGCATCGGGCTCCCTGCTCGGCAGGGAGCCTGCTTCTCCCTCTGACCCTCCCCCCTCTCATGTGCTCGCTCTCTCTCATTCTCTCTCTCTCAAATAAATAAAAATCTTTAAAAAAAAAAAAAAAAAAAAAAAAATAATAATAATAATAAGCAAAAACCTCACAGGTATTTACCCACATAGTTACAATTCCCAATTCTTGACATTCATTTGTATAGATCCATATCTCTATCTGCTCTAATTGCCTTTTTGCCTTAAGGACTACCACAAACTTTTTTTTTTTTTTAAGTATGAATCGATAGGTGATGAATTCTTCCAGTTTTTTTATGTCTGAACATGTTTTTATTTCACCTTCATTTTTGAAAGGTATTTTTATTGGGTATAGAATTCTAGGGAGATAGAATTTTTTGTTTTTGTATTTTAAATGTAGTTCTATTTATTGTGTTAATTACATCATTTTCTGTAAAAAATTTGTCAACTCCATTTCCCTCTACATAACATGACCTTTTTCCCTCTGGCTAGTTCTAAGATTTTTCTCTAAAATTTTTGTGGTTTCAGGTTTCACATTTAGATCTTTAATCCATTTTGAGTTTATTTTTGTGTATGGGGTTGAAAGTGGTCCAGTTTCATTCTTTTGTATGTAGCTTTTTAGTTTTCCCAACACCATTATTGAAAAGACTGTTTTTTCCCTATTGTATATGCTTGCCTCCTTTGTCATAGGTTAATTGACCATATAGGTGTGGGCTTATTTCTGGGTTCTTTATTTTGTTCCATCGACCTATATGTCTATTTTTTTGTGTCAGTACCATGCTATACCATACCATACTATATTTTTCTTTAGGTTCTGTGTTAGCTGAATATCTTAGACATGTTTGTTTATAGTTTTCATTAAATTTGAATATTTTCATGCCATTACTTCCTTGTATATTTTCTTCTGTTCTCTTTCTTCTCCTTCAGTTATCAGGGTTACACATATACTAGATTGTTTAAAGTTGTGTCACAATTTACTGACGATCTGCTCTCTTTTTTTAATTAATTCCTTTCTCTGTGTGTTTTATTTTTATTTTCTATTGTTATGTCTTCAATTCTTTTCTTCTACAATATCTAGTCAGCTATTAACCCTATCTAGTATATTTTCATCTGATACATTATAGTTTTATCTTTAAATGTTCAATTTGAAGACTTTATTACCCAATTGCCTACTTAAATTGAAGTACACAGAACAGTTATAATGATCCTTTTAATGCCTTTGTCTACTACTTCCAACATCAGTATCAGTTCTGTATTAGTGTTGATTAATTGGTTAATTTTCCCATTATCATGTACATTTCCTCTTTCTCTGCATGTCTGTCAAATTTTGATTGTATGACAGACATTGTAAATTTTAACTATTGAATGCTGGATATTTTTGTGTTCAGTAAGAATCCAGTTTGATCCTTTGGGGTCTTGCTTTTAAGATTTGATGTGAAAGACCAGAGGTGTGCTCAGTTATGGGCTAATTATTCTCCACTATTAAGGCAAGACACTTCGTCTTTGTACCCAATGCTCTATGAATCTGAACTTTTGCCATCTGACTGCTGAGAACAGGCACATTTTCTAGTTCTGTGTGAGTTCTAGGCACTGTTTCTTCTGATTCTTTTTTGGTTCCTTCCCTGGCCCCAGGTAGTTTCCTCACACAAGTTCTGGTCAGTAATTAATACCCTAATAAAATCCTTTGGAAGATCTTAAGAGCTGTCTTGGTGTACAGCTAGCTCTTTCCTATCTGATATTTTATTCTATGAGCTCTTAGCCACCTCAGTCTCCCTAGACTCTAAATTCTATCTCCTCACTCAGAGAATCCACTGGGTTTTGCCTGAGTTCCCCTTGCCTATGCCACAGACTGAAAAGCCTCTTAATACAGTATGCTCAGTCAATCATAAGACTATCACATTGGTTCCCCATCTGTCAGGAATCACTCTCCTTTGTTGCCTGGTGTTCAGTGGCTCCATAGTGGTGCACCTGGTTTTTATTGTTGTTGTTGTTGCAAATGGAAAATTACTCTATATGGCCCTCACTTTTTTTTGTTGTATTATAATAATTCAAATGTGACAGTTGAATGTCTAGGGATTTGCTTTATCACACCTAAAAATACATTATAAGGTTACAACAGATACAATGTCTTGGTCCATCTGGTCTGCTGCTTCATATACTGCTGGCTACTGAGTTGAATGGATCTCCCTTGATAAAATGTTCCCACTCCTCCAGACCCCACACTTGGCTGTGCAGTATACACAAATTTTTTTTTTTTTTTAAGATTTTATTTATTTATTTGACACAGAGAGAGACACAGTGAGAGAGGGAACACAAGCAGGGGGAGTGGGAGAGGGAGAATCAGGCTTCCCACGGAGCAGGGAATTGGGTGCCTATTGACACCCAAACTTCTCAAGAGTGAAGGGTGAGATGTGGGACTCGATCCCAGGACCCTCGGATCATGACCCAAGCCGAAGGCAGACGCTCAATGACTGAGCCACCCAGGCGCCCCTACACATTTTTTTTTTTAAATACTAACTGTGATAATGTTTTATAAATGAGAGGGATAGTTAAAGCTGTACATCACAATGAGACTTTTCAGATTTCAAAAAGAAAACACTCAAATGGAATACGAATTATCTTTGCTGGCTTAAATTCATTACTAAGCTTAATGCTCCTATAGCACACCTTGCTTCTTCAGTTGCTCCTTGCAGATTGTACTCCCGTGCAAGAAACCTCAGTACAACAAATCAAGTTCTTGCTTGATTTCCTCTGTACTACATTAGGATATTCCTAAAGTTCGAGGCACTCTGGCTGGATAGCACAGAGAAAATTTTCCCAGGACAATCTATGCCTATTGACACCCAAACTTCTCAAGAGTGAAGGGTGAGAAGGAGGCTTTTTAGTTTTAGGTCTCTTGGTTCAATATGTGTATGAGTTCTCCAACTTAGGTCTATCTTTCACTGTATCTTAACCAATGTTACTTGGTTTGCTTGTTTCTTTTTCAGTAGTTCTAAGTGCATTACAATTGTGTGACCATAAACTTATCACCCAAAGCAGGTTATTTATGAGAGTGTTACATTTGTAAACGGCTACTGCCCTGGGGCAAAGAAACATAAGATTGCCTTATTTAGAATTTGGTAAACAAGAGCCCCTTCCATAAAACCATTAATTATATTATATTAATACAAAATAGTACCTGTATTCCTGTTTCTAATTAGGTCTGTTTGAATAAAAGGAGTGTTCTTTTACTCTTTAGTCTTTTACTCTTTAGTCACAAGAGATAAATATTGAAATGGCTATGCTAGTAAGCACTGCATTAGCGCTTACCATCAACAAATCAAAAAGGTTTTGTCCAATGCCCCTTGTGCTCTTAAGTCTCCTTTTTTAGAAAAGAAATAGTCAAGGGGCGCCTGGGTGGCTCAGTTGGTTAAGCAACTGCCTTTGGCTCAGGTCATGATTCTGGAGTCCCGGGATAGAGTCCCACATCAGGCTCCCTGCTCAGCGGGGGGTCTGCTTCTCCCTCTGACCCTTCCCCTCTCATGCTCTCTGTCTCCCATTCTCTCTCTCAGATAAATAAATAAAATCTTTAAAAAAAAAAGAAAAGAAATAGTCAATATCTCTGGTTCATTTTCTTTCTTTCTTTCTTTCTTTCATCATGATTATCTTTAGTAAACTATAGAACATAAAAATGAGATGTTCAGAAATGGCCTATGGGAAATTGAATAACCGTTTTTTAAAAACTTCAAAATAGTCCCTAATAGAATTCAAAGAATGATGGATAAATAAATGTTAATTGGAAAGTCTTAAAATATGTTTAGAAATCACAAGTGAATATTTAACCAATCTAGAGGTGGGGAATATGAGGAACAATAACAAAAAATCATATACAAAATGGGGAATGTGGCTCTTCTTTTATTCCTGAAAAACAATACCTCCCCTCAAATGCAGGAAAAGAACTAAGTAAAATGTTACATATAATCATGATATATTGCAGTCATGGAAGAGGGACATGTGTTACATGATAGTAAGGAAACATTTCTTCGCTTACGATTTGTTGTTTAGGAGCATTAGTTATAAACATTTTCTGTTCTGGAAAATGGAATATCTAAACTAAAATAGAATAACTTAAATAAAATAGTTGCACCGAATATGGCAGAAGAACAGATAATCAATTGTAATATGATCCATGCATTAAAAAACCTCTAACATTCATAGTCAAAAGGCATGAACAAATAATGAACAGAAAAAATAAATCTAAAAGGCCTATGCACAGCTGAATAAATGTTCTCTGATATTTGAAAATTAAAACAAAACTATTTTTTCAGTCAAACTGGGGGTAGACGAACATTCACTTTCATAGAATGATGATAAGGGTATTAATCAGCATAATCTTTCCAAAAAGCAAATTGCCATCATTTGTTAGAGGTATTAAAAAGTGCCCAGAGTTTACCTCTAGGAATTAACCTTAAGGATTGAGATAGTTTTTCTTTTTTCTACACTTCTATATTTTCTAAATGCTATGTCTTTATGCTCCAAAGGGAACAGTAAATATTACATTGAAACCCTACACCAAATAGCACCATCTAGTTTAACTGATACCCCTCAGAAAAAGTTAAGCGATAGATCTACAAAATGAACTTTCCTTTCTGTTATTGCCTTTACATTATATGTTAATAGGAAAATATACCTAGACATACAAATGCAGGTAACTATAGACCCATACTTATCTATATAGAACTGTTGGGAAATGAATTAACTCTTCCAGATAGGTGAGATTTAGATGAGTTTCTGATTGATGAAGAGCAACTCTATGTTTTTGAAGTGTTGTTTATAAAATTACCCTCCCACGTACATATTTCTGAGAACAAGGAAACACAAAAATGATGTTTGGACAAAATTGATGACAATGCTCAGACACTAATAGCTAAAACTATTTATTCATAGAAGACATGTATTAAAAGATATGTAGCATATGTCTTAGAAGTGACGATAATAATAACAGCTACAATTTATTAGAATTTATCATATGCTAGGAACTTTGTATACACTAAATCTATTTACAAAATGGTAAAGGTGGGTGTTAAAATGATACTTTTATATTATTAGCACCACGATCTAACCAACTGAGCTAACCGGCCACTTTAAAATGATACTTTTATAAAACAACAACAACAACAACACTGAATCAAGGCAATTTTTAAGAAAATTGACCTAAAGTAATTATTAAATGGTGAAGCCAAGATTTTAGAACAGGTCCCTTTATTCTGAAGACACGGTCTTTTTTTTTCCAGTTATTTTCTGTAGGTCCCTAGAGTCCTCAGTGTGAACAAGAGACTTCTTGGTGGTTCTCTGAATCCAAGTCCCAGGACACCCCAACCCCACCCAAACTTCCCCCTGAACACTTCAACAGGAGTAGCTCCATTTTATCTGGCTTACAACGGAGCTCTTGGCAACATTCAGATCGAAAACAATCAAAGAAATCAATAAAGAGCAGTGCATTAGACCAAACTGCTCCTCTTTGTTCTCTTTCCTCCATCCTTCGCTCCCCCACTGCCCTGCTTTCCTCCTTCCCTGCTGCTCCCCCTCTTCACAGTTTTTCACTCTTCATAAGGCTCCCTAAAGCCAAACAAATAATTATACATAGGTATAAAGATGAAATCAGTAAACATTTATCATGTAGGGGAAATGGAGAAAAATATTTATTACTGAACCTACTTGTTTCTAAAACCTGGAATTCAGTTGAATTGTCTATCTCAATAGTACTTCTGCAACAGCTTTCCTGTAAGAAGTTATTTATTTATCTGGTCTAGTAGCAATGGTTGAAAATTATAACTTTATTAAATGTCATTGAGGTCAATGCAAGATTTGTGTTCTGATGGCAGATATGTGTCCCCAAAGTCTTGCCAGAATGATAGTTCTGAGTACAATTAGAGAGGTGTATTGAAACTGCAACCGGATATAGGGTTCTAATTCATATATTAAAGTAGATGTACTTAAATCCTCTGTGACATAGAACCCAGGTTCTCAACCCTGGGGGTTGAGAATTATCTGTGACACTTTTGAAAAACAAATAAGCATGAGATTCATCCATATTCACTGAATCAGTATCTTCAGGAATTACCTTTGTATCTCTAATCTTTATTTATTTTTTTAAGATTTATTTATTTATTTTAGAGAGAGAGTGGAAATACCTTTGTATCTCTAATTTTTATTTTTTTTTTAAGATTTATTTATTTATTTTAGAGAGAGAGCTGGGAGAGGGGCAGAGGGAGAGAGAGGGGAAGCAGACTCCCTGCGGAGCGGGGAGCCTGACCACATAGAACTTGATCTCAGGACCCTGATATCATGACCTGAGCCTAAACCGAGTCTGATGCTTAACCAACTGAGCCTTCCAGGTGCCCCTGTATCTCTAATTTTTAAAAACTCTGCAGGTATTAAAATACATAGGATTGAGACGAATTTAAATATAAGGTCATTGAAAGTGGCATACATTTCGGGCGCCTGGGTGGCTCAGTTGGTTAAGCAACTGCCTTCGGCTCAGGTCATGATCCTGGAGTCCCGGGATCGAGTCCCACATCGGGCTCCCTGCTCAGCAGGGGGTCTGCTTCTCCCTGTGCCCTCTTCCCTCTCATGCTCTCTGTCTCTCATTCTCTCTCTCTCAAATAAATAAATAAAATCTTTAAAAAAAAAAAAAAAAAGAAAGTGGCATACATTTCAAAATTATAAGTGCATGTAGCTGTGCATCCGCACACACATACAGTTAATGTTTACACTCAAGTACTATAGTTAGTATATTAAATCCTCTGTCTCCCAGTTAGGGACGTTCTACCTTTCACTTTGCTTTTACTTTGTTCTTAATAGCTTAGATTTAATTTTGACCCAAGCTAAAATTTAAAATTGACAAGGTCAGTGATAATTATAATGAGACAGATCCTCACTGAGATGTTAATGTATTGAATTGAACTCCCTTTAATATTAATGGGAGCTCAATAGGGAGATGACAGTGATAAGTATGTCATAAGAGTTTTCTTCCTAAAATAAAAGCCAGTTTTTTTTTTTAATGTGAAACCCTTCTATTTGTTTGCAATGTAAAAGGAAATACTTCTTTTATCATTCTAATCATTATTTTGAAGAATTAACTATAATTCTGCAATGGTAAACAATTGCTTTGTGTGTTTAACACTTCCTTTATTCTATCACCTTAAAAGTAATATGCAGACACAGAGCTTTATAGATACAAACTAAAGAGGTGTTAGATGACTGCATATATCTTCATGAACCAGCATAATGGGAATCTAGAAGGAGGGCAGAAGTTCTATTAATTTAATAATTAAATTTACTCTGGTGCAAAATGAAAACCTATTTTCTAAAATCTAAAAATTAGGACTCTACTTTTAGTAATTCAATTTACAATGAAGGTTGCAGATAATTTTTGGATATCCAGTTACTAATTATTCACAGAATATTTGGATCTAAGCTTTTCATCTTCTATCATATAATATTTCATTACATTCCCACTTGATTGATAACATAAATTACATTTATATGACATTTTATAATTCAAGAAATGGGTTTCTTTTTGTCGCTACATTTAGTCCCTATGAAAGTTCTGTGAAGTAGGTAGACGGATATCATTAACCCAATTTTGTAGACTAAGAAATTGACTACTCTAAAGATAAAGGCCAAAGTCTTCCAGCTTAGAAAAGCTAATGTCAAGACCAAAACAGAAGTTTTCTGACTCCAAGTCCATAAAATGAAGGGCAAAGAGTATAAAAAGAAATCAATTAAATGCTATTTTTTATTGATTAGAAAACGTTCTAAAGGGATATGAATGAATCATAACATAAATTAATTGTGAGATATTCTTTGAATTTTGTTGACCTAAATCCTTTTTTCTGTTTTCCAAAATAACTTTGAGCTGGCTAGCGGCGAGTTGACTAATGCTATAAAAGGTTACACAAGTAATCTAATTTCATGATGATATATTTATCAACTTGTTCTTATCCTCTTCTTATCGCTAGTATTCCTATACAAACTATTAAGTACTCAGCACCGTGACTATTATAGAGAAAGCACCCAAAAGTTTGAAATGTAATTTAATTATAGAAATGTTATTGGTTCTTTGAGGTGTGCGTGACCTATAATTAACTATATCTATGGATGTAAATCGACTACCAATCTCCTAAAACGGAATTCATCACATTTAGTTGACATGCTAATATAGTGCACATTAACAGAGTTTAGTATTATGTGTCATATGCAAGTAAGTAGGATATAAATATATACTTGACAAAACTTGATCACAAGCAAGTTCAAAGAGGTCACTTTGATTCTATTCCAGAATTTATTTTAAAGTGGTTTTTTTTTTAAAGATTTTATTTATTTATTTGAGAGAGAGAGAGAGAGAGAGAGATTGAGACAACGAGTCGGGGGAGGGGCAGAGGGAGAAGCAGACTCCCTGTGGAGCAGGGAGCCTGATGTGGGACTTGATCCCAGGACCCTGGGATCATGACCTGAGCCGAAGGCAGACGCTTAATCATCTGACCCACTCAGGCGCCCTATTCCAGAATTTATATTTAATGGTAACACAGAGGAGACTTCTTCCTCTCTCATCTCACCCAACCTACACAAGTATCATTCTCCCTTTCCCATGATGTTTGTCATATCCACTTAGAAATTTCAATGACTTTTTAATAAAGTCATATTACTCATTTCCCTTATCCTTTAATAATTCTGGTCAATAGCAAAATGTCTTGCCTGCAGTGCCGCTATCATAAATAAGTAAACAGTAAACAAATGAGTAATACTTTCTAAAATTAAGATTAATGCATTTTATAGAAATTCTACACTTAGGTAATAATGCATGATTAATATTTGGTTTAGCTGGGAGTGGGGTAATAAACGAGAAAGGGGTCCTTTCTAGGCTGAAATCTGCATAAGAAGAGAGAAAATGGTAAGGCTAAATAGTAGATAACATTTAACATTATTTATATAAAGGGCAACCTACTTGAACATAAGCTTTGATGTAGTTTTGTAAAAAAAAAAAAAAAAAAGTGGCATTTATTTCTTTGTAATATAAAGAATTTTAATATACTGCTAAAACTAGGATTTATAGTTTTGAAAGACATTATTTAGACTTCCTATGTAATATATTCAATTATAAAGTTCATTATGCCTCTGGGCATAAAATGGGACACTAAAAAAATCCTTATAAGGAAGTACTTCCACAGGGTAGGAATGACCACAAAGCAACTTATCACAAAAGAACATATGGGAACAAGATCAAACAACACTTCTCAATGTGTGGTTTAAGAAAACAGGGTTAGAGTTGGGGTTCTTAGTATTAGCTGGAAGAAAATTACATTATTTCATTCACATATGTGCACTTCAAGCATAATACCAGCTTATATGAATAAATCAGATGCTAAATAAAAGAATAAAAATAAAAGAAAAATTAAGATTCACTCAATTCTTTAGTTTTTGAACCCAGTTAACATCTTAGTCATTAGATCCAATGAAGAAATATGTTCTGAATTGTGATAATTACAATCACCAAGTATTAAATCATTATGGTGAGCTAGTCCATTGCATAATTAACAGTCATTCATTTAAGATACACTTTCAAATATTTAAAATGTGTTAATGTAATAATTATATGATTGCCACTTTTTCAAAGAAACAGACTTATGATCGAAGCTAATGATGGATTTTAGCTACCAAAAACATTATCTTTTCTTCTGAAGAAATTGTGAAAATTAGTACTGTAGGTAAATTGTCTGATTGTTATTGATTCAATGAAAGTTTTTTTTTAAAAATTGCCTCTAATGAAATAATGTATCATGTTAACTGATGTTCTACCATTCTTTCCTCTTATATAATTACTGTTAAAAAAAAATGGTGTAAGTGTTGTAAGTACAAACAAAATTACAGTAAGTTATTTGTGCCCAAGACACAATTAATGTCCATGAATAGTGACTGGTTTCTATTAGGACCCTGGTATACCTTTGAGTATGCTTAACAAGTACTAGGTCAGTTTGTACATGTCTATTTATTCTTCCTATAATTATATTATTTAATGATATAAAACAATAAAAAATGGATGCAAAAAAAGAGAGACTTCTAACTCTGAAAGTAATGTTGAATTATTTCAAAAGACTTTAAAAAGATAGGTCACTACTTTAAAAATGCTGCTAAAATATGTATGGATGATATGTTTAAAAAGAAAAAAAGATGAATTTGTAATCTAGAAAGATTTGCTATTCAGATTAGCTTCACAAGTCTCCCTTCATATTAAAAAAAAAAAAAAAAAAAAACCACTGGAATCTGTTGAGATGGAATTAGGAGTGAGGTTTATGGAAGAATGACAATCCAGAATCCAAAGCATCAGATACACTCTCAAAGGAAAGGCCAGGAAAACTCTGGTAAACAAATTTTCATTTAGCAGCGTTTCAGCTTTGGTAAAAAGTTATGTTAAGTATCTCAGTCTATATTCATCCAAACTAATTAACATTACTTATCTTCGACAAGTAACTAGTCTTAACCACTGGAAGAAAGGAATTCAACTATAATTATGTTCCTAAAAAACACCAAAACACCAACTGAAAAATGAGATTACCAGGACTAATAAAAAGTTTTTAGAAAGACAGTGATAAAGAATGTAGCACCTGAATAAAGTTTCTTTCACGGTTATGGTTGAGAGTAAAAAAAAAAAAAAAAAAAAAAAGGTAATTTAGAGTGGTCTAGAGCGTATGGTACAATGGGATATTTTCCATGGAGATAGGATGCTCAGGCACTAAACACTTATGCAGCACATTGGAATCTGCAGCTACTGTCAAGTTAACCAAAGCAATGCTGCCCAGCTTGCCTGCTCTCTTATCCTTCAATACGTCTGAAGTGTTGGTTTTTTTCTGTTAATGATCTTTGGTGCTATGCACATTAATTATAATCTATTGACTGTAGTGTTACACAATAAAAAGTATGAGGATTTATCTTGAGGAAAAAAATAGCTATCATCTGTAATTTTTATCACCTTCTTTCCTTTTTCACTTCCATCTTTTCTTAACCTAGTTACAGAGGTCTATGTTATAATACATACACATAGCATATAATCATCCTTCATCCAAATAATGGCTCACTGTTGAGAATGTGTGTGTGCAACATATAGGTTCCTTTTTATTACCGCTTGTTTTTCTCTCCTAATGCAGTCAGTGCCTATCTTAACATCTTTATTATACTGCCTTTTGTTTATATCTATGTATTAAATGTGTTTGTTTGTATGTGTATTAATGAGATTAGGCTAAATTTCTATAACAACAAGAGCAACCACAAACAAAACTAGATGCCTCAAACCAATAGAAGTTTATTTTTCTCTCTCATGTTGCAGTCCAGGTGGTTGTTCTAGATCTGAGTTCCAGGTTTTCAAATAGATATTTAGGGACCTGGGTTTCTTCCATCTTGTTTCTGTGCCATCTTTTTCAGAGATTTCCTTTTTTACTTTAAGGGGGCTTAAGGGGATTGTAGCTGATAGGAAAGAGGAAGAGCATATGGAAGTCAATCCGCTGCTTGTGGGCCCCAGTCCAGAGAGGGCACATGTGAAGTCACTCACAATCCATTGGCAAGAGTGGATTGGCAAGAACTCACAATTCACTGGTATTTTTATCTTATGGTCTGTGATGTTAAAGTTTTATTTGAGAAATCCTTTTCCTCTCGTATTTTTTCCTCCTAACTTTGCCTTTAGCATTTGTGTCTTTTAATGCCCTTGGAGTTCTTCCCAAAGGCATTAAAATTCATGTTTATGTTTTCCCTAAAGTGAGTCAGTTTTTAAACAACATATACTAAGGAAGCTTTCTTTTTCCAATTGATTTTTGGAGCCAGCTTCATCATAATACGAAGTTTTTTTCATATACATGGACCTGCTTTGAGCTGTTTATTTAATTATAACAATGGCTTTGTAATATGTCTTAATATCTTCTGGGGAAAAGATGAGATATCTTATCCTCAAGGTTCACAGCTACTTATAGATATTTTTTCATAAAAATTTTAGAGTAAATTTATTAAATTTCTCAAAATAACAAAATATTATGGAATATTTGTTGATTATATTTTACTATGTTTTCTAGTTTACTGTTGATGTAAACAAATACTGTTAATTCCTATTAACTTATCATGTATCAATAAAATTATTGAACTCTTATTTGCTTAAATAATTTATTGACTTGTTTTTTTTTTCCCCCCCTAGGAAATTATAGTAGTGGTAAAAATTGACAACTTACTTCTTCCCTTCCAAATGTTATGTCTGTGTTTGTTATTTCTTTTTCTTTTCTTATAGTATTGCCAGATTGTCTAATATTATGTAAATTGTGATAAGCTTGGGCATTGTTATATTTTTCCCATCCATAAAAAGAGTATATCTAGTATTTACCTATATAATATTTTTGGTATATAGTTTTTACCTTCTATTCTTAGTTTTCTAAGGATTTCTTGTATAATTTAATAAAACTTTTATTGTATATTAAATATTCACATAAATAAATGTACTTAAAAGATCATCTGCATCATTAGTTAAAATTGTATTATTTTCCTCTTTATGCATTAGAGTAAGATCATCCTTGTATTCTGACAATAAGCCAAATCTAATCATGATGCACACTTATTAATTACATACTGGATTTATCAGCCATTGTTTTATTCAGTTTTGCTTCTACACTGATGAGTCTATAATTAACTTTTCTTATCGTTAGACTTTTGAATTCAATATTCTATTACCTTTATAAAAGAGTAAGGTATAGGTAAAGAGACAATGAAAGAATTAAAGTGGAAAACCAATTCATTTTATTACAGATTGACTCAAAATAGATGAAAGACTTGAATGTAAGAACTAAGACCATGAAACAGTTTCTTGACATTGGCCTCGGGAAAGATTTTTTGAATTTGAAAGCAAAAGCAAAGGCAACAAAAACAAAAATAAACCAGTGGAACTGCATCAAACTGAAAACCTGCTAAATAGCCAAAGAAACCATCAGAAACTGGAAGGGCAGCCTATGGGAATGGAGGAGATATTTGCAAAGCACGTATTTGATAAAGGATTAATATCCAAAATGAATAAAAACTTAAAACTCAATAGCAAAAAACGCAAATATCTCAATTAAAAATAGGAAAAGGACCTGAGTAAACATTTTTCCAAGTAAGATATTCAAATGGCCAATAGGTATACGAAAAGATGTTGAACATCCCTAATCATCAAGGAAATGCAAATGAAAACCAGAATGAGATGTCACCTCACACATGTTAGGACATCTATTATCAAAAAGACAAGAGATAAATGTTGAGGATGTAGAGAAAAGGAAAGCCTTGTACATGGTGGTGAGAATGAAATTGTTACAGTCACTATGGAAAACAATACGGAGGCCCCCCGAAAAGAACTTAAAAATAGAACTACCACCTTGTTTCTGCAGGTTGACATAGGATGTGCTCTGTGGCTATAGATGGTCTCAGGCAGGCTCCCTGGTGGGGTGGGACTGGTGGCTATGCTCAGCAATTAGGCCAGGCTGCAAACTTCCTTTCCTGCCTGGCCAGGGCTATAGAATGGGCTCCAAGGCCTGTAAGGGGGTTTGGCTGGAAACCCAAACCGGGCAGACTGCTGAATGAGCTCCCTGGCCAGTTGGGGCCACCATCCTGGCTCTGCAAATGGGCAGATGGGCTGACTGTGATCTCTTCTTGAGCACTACTGTCTGCAAGAATGCAGTATATGAAGATCACTAAATGCTGGTTCTCTACCGATGCCCAGTGGTCTGGCCTTTAGATTCCCCCAGTGTTTCCTGTGAGGTGAGACCCAAGTGGGCCTCCTAGAAAGTGTCCTGTGATGCTGGGGAAGCTGGATGTCTACGTTGGGCTCTGTTTTTCCACTGGAGAAACCGTAGGCCCAGAGGAGCCCTCTTGGTGTGGTGCTGTGCTGGCCTGAGAGTGGAGCCATGCAGTCAAAATGGAAGTGTTCCTCTTACTTTCCTCTGTGGTCCTTCTTGATCTCTGTAGTAGTGGTTGGTTTGGGGGTCTTCAGCCTCACCCTCAGCTTCTGGGATTTGTACAGTGACATCTTGCCTATGGATAGTTGCTAGTTAGTCTCCTTATGAGGGGGGCTTAAGTTGGGAATATAATATTTTGCTACCTTGATGACATCACTACTCAGTTTCTTTCTTAACAGTTTACTGAGGTGTAATTCACATGTCATATAATTCATCTATTAAAGTTGTAAAATTTGATGGGTTTTAGTATAGTTATCACAGTTAATCACATCATCACAATTAACTTTGGAATGTTTTTATTACCTCTAAAAAACACACAAAAAAAACATACCCTTTAACATACCCCCATCAATTTCCCTTCCCCTCATCCATGTCAGCTCCAGGTAACTACTAATCTACTTTCTGTCTCCATAGATCATCCTATTCTCGGCATTTACTATAAAGGAAATCATACAGTATTTGGTGTTCTGTGACTGACTTCCTTAGCTTAGCATGTTTTCAAGTTTCATCCATATTAGGTACCATACTTCATTCATTTGTATTACTGAATAATATTCCATCTTATGGATGTACAATTTTATTCATCCATTCATCATTTGTAGGTCATTTGAGTTGTTTCTACTTTTTGGCTAATATGAATAATGCCGCTATAAACATTCTTGTACATCTTTTTGTGTGGGTACATTTTTATTTCTCTTGAATAAAACCCTAGGAGTCTGGGGTGCCTGGGTGGCTCAGTCAGTTAAACGACCGACTTGATATCAGCTCAGGTTATAACCTCAGGGTTGTGAGATGGAGCCCTGTGCCAGGCTCTGTGCTGGGCGTGGAGCCTGCTTAAGATTTTCTCTCTCCGTCTCCCTCTGCCACTCTCCCTCTACTCTCTGTCTCCCTCTCAAAAAAAAAAAAACAAAAACAAAACAAACAAACAAAAAACCAAACCAAAACAAAAAACACCTAGGAGTCAATTTGGTGTGTTATATAGGAACTATGTTTAACCTTTTGAGGAACTATAAGACTTTTCCAAAGTGGTTGTACAATTTTATATTCCCACTAAAAGTGTATGATAACTGATTTCTTCATATACCGGCCGACATTATTATCTAACTATATAACTATATTAATAGATGTGAAGTGCTATTGCATTATGGTTTGATTTATATTTCCCTGATGGCTAATGATGTTAAACATCTTTTCATGTGGTTATTGGACATTTATATATCTTCTTTGAGGAAATATCTCTTCAAATCCTTGCCCAATTTTTAATTGGATAATTTATTTTGAAATTGGCTTCTTCTATAAGTAATTTTGATACAATTAATTATCTTTTCCTCCTTGGGATATACTCTACTCAGTCATGGTGGGTAATACGTCTAATACAATATTTAACTTTCTTTACTAATATTTTACATAAAAATTAAAAAATAAAAATTCAGTAGTGAGACTGTATTTTTAAACTACAAATGTCAAATTTTAATATCAGGGCTTTGCTAGGATCATAAAATGAATTTGATGGATTCCTATGTTTTTTCAGTGCATGGTACTATTGAGAATTTTTGCTTGAGTAAACTCTGTATTAAAACAATCTCTCCACAGAATATTCTTTAGAAATAATTGGAGTATTTAGGAAACTGTAGGGAGAGTTGAGGTGAATCTGAGGCAGCCAAGAAGGCTACTGGACTCTGAGAAAATTGAGAAGAATTTGAGTTGCACTTACCTTTTAACTTCAGCCATCAGAGCCATCTGGGCAAGCAGCTCTAGGAGATAAGCCATCACTTCAGAGACTTGTGGAAGCAGATGAATTGTAGTCAAGAACCCCACCACCTCCCCGAATCCACAAGGGTGCATAAAAAGGATGGTAGCATCCTAAGGAGAGAAGCATGAGAAAGGGACAGGTGTCTGAAGCACCTTGAAGGGCTGAACATTTTTAGCCAAGGGAAATTTAAAAATCCTTTAACAGACTTACTAAAAACTGCTCCAACTCCTAGTGGACATTTAGTCATTTCTTCTTTCCCTCAACCTGGCAGGTAGCAGTTGTGCTGTAAAGCAGATTGGAAATAGAAAAAGGAGTCGCATTTCTCTGAGTTGTAATGTGAGGTAAAATTTGTAGCCCCACTAAGACTATGCTCTCCAAACTTAGAAGAGTGGGTGTCTGTGCAATAGTAATTATGACCGTTATTATCCTCATGGATATTCCCCTCATTTAACTGTAGGCCTTTAGCTTTCAGTGGCCAAAAAGAAATGAGAAACAATTAGCTTCACATTAAAGATAATAATTTTTTTTACAGTAGCACTTTCATGTGAAAACTTTAATGGGCAAACAAATCAGGTAAGTTTCTCCATAAAATGCTGATTATGCTTCAGGCCCCGAGAACCCGCATTGTAACAAGTTTCCAGTCAATGCTGATACTGCTGGTCTATTGAGCACACTTTGAGTATTGACACTTTAGAGCAGATGATTCTTGCTAAATGATACTAACCAAATCACCTGAGGAACTATTTTTAAAAGCAGAGAGCTAATCCCATTTTCTCTCCATTCCTCACTTTCCCAAATAGAGTGAAGGGTTTATCAGTGATGTCAGAGACAATGACCTGGTCATATGTATTTTGAACAAAATAAAAATAGGTAAAAATGCCCAAATAGTTCTAATATGATGCATCTTCACTGGGGGTTTAGGATGATTCTTTGGTAATTATAAGAGTAAATCCTCAAAATCCAGATGTGAACCTATAATTAATTAAGTTCAAAATGGCTTTACTAAATTTGGGATGAACATAGAGTAATTTGATTTTGATACAATGAGAAATTGGAGATAGGCTCCCTGGAAAATAGAGAAAAGCCCCAAATCATGAAGCTAAATGCCATATTGCATTAAACACAAGAAATGTATGAGTTTTGCTAATATTCCATGGTTTATGTGATTCTAATTGTAACCACTGTGGGTGCATTAATGAGTTTAGCCTCATATACATTACAATGACATTCAAAGACAAATTAGATTATTCACTCATAACTTTATTTAGGAAGAAACTTATTCCCATTAGAAACAACTTCTCATTTTTTCTCCATGGAGTAGCAGTGCAGTTCCTAGGAGAAATCACTTGGTCAATGCCAGCAGTCTGGTTCAATTTCCTACTATCCAGGGATCCTGAGATTCAAACATCTGTGAAATTTCCAATGGCTTCTTCATGCCAGTGGAAAGTAAAAAATTTCTTGCTTTGATGGTGTTTCCAGATGTTCTTAATGCTGCACATATGGCAAGGGCCATTCTTTCCTAATAAGCTGAGGTTTTCAAAGAATCACACTAGGCAACTGAAATGCAACATACCCTGAAATCTATCCATAGAGTGGCTTTATCTGAAAAGCATTTATATTCTTGACAACTAATATAATGATCCCAAAACCTGTATGTAAGGTCTTGTTACACAGTCATAATGATGAAACAATTTGTAAAATACCCATGGTTTCTGGCAAAGGGAAACAGCTTAATTACTGAAAAGAAACTTTAGTTTACTAGAATTTCCTTTTGAAATTGTATGTTTTTCTATTGTTGCAGACTTTGAGGATTAACTATTAGGAGATATTTCTGGGGCATATAGCTGGAAAAGTGAAACTGCCTTTGGTTTGTTACTCTCCTTTTAATGTGCCTTTATCCATGTCCTCAACTGTTCTACTCAGCTATTTCTTTTTAGTTACATTTTAATAAAAATAAGTTAAATTGTTTGGATGGAAAACTTTTCCAATTCTATAACAAATGTTCAATTGAGGAGGCAGATACAAGTTACCTGAACTATTGAAATAGCCTCTTAAACTTATTAGACCAGTGTTCTATTAAAATGTGGTCTCTGACCAACAGTAGAAACAGCATCACCTGGAAACTGGTTAAAAATGCAAATTCTCTGGCACCACCACAGATCTACTGAATTATAAACTCAGGTGGGACCCAGCATGCTGGTATTTTAACAAGGCTTCCAAGTGACTCTGAGCAAGGTAAAGTTTAACCACTGGATTAGACTCTATCAGTGCTGGAATAAGAATCTGAACAATTGTGGTGGGATGGTAAGGGAGAATTTAGCTACAACTAAGAAGATCAAGGATGCTTTCACAGTGAATGTGGAATATAAATAACTTAAAAAAACACTTGTAACCAGTTGAGAAAGATTTTATTGAAGAGTGTCAAGATTGAAAAGAACATTAAGTTCTCAGAGAAATGCATTGTTTATTTGGGGGACGTGGAGAAAATCTGAGTGGTTAACTAATAAGGCTACTTGTGGGAAGCAATAACAAGAGAGGATGGGGAGAGCTGTCTGGCTCACCTTGTGAAAAGTTGTCTATGGATTTTATCCTCTCAGCAAGAAGCAACCATCAGAGGTTGCCAAACCCAAGAGAGACATCATCACATTTGCTTTCTAGGAACAGAAGCTCGGCAATAGGGTGGTGGACTGAATTAGGTAGAGAGTGAGAAAGATACCAAGTAATCAGTTATTTTGACATAAAGATGAGAAATGATGAGGTTTGAAATTATAATTAGGGAAACCAGGGGCTGGTTTATAACAGTTTTTCAAGGTCGCACTGTGATCAGTTAAAGCATTAGAAGATTCCCTTCTAGTAAATGTGTAGAAGGTAGCAAAAGATCATTACTCCATCTTAACAACTCTCTTTGCCTCTGGGAATTACTTCATGTCTGATCATAACATCCACACATCTGTTCACTTGATCTCTTTTTTGTTTGTGTTGTATAGATATGCATAAAAATAGGACTTACCTTTCTCCTAAATACAGTGATTTTTATTTTTGTTTCCTGTGTAATGTGGAAAAGGGTGGTAAGGGCACAAAGAAGCACAAAGTAAAATAAAATAAAATAAAATAAAATAAAATAAAATAAAATAAGTACAAAATGGATACATTAAAAAACATGCAAATCTGAGAAGTGTAATAAAATTGGATTCTTGGGTGGTTTTAGCTCTATGAGGCATGTACAGTATGGTGTTGTAGAAAAAGCACTGGTTTCCACTTCAAGTTCTGTCACTTTTAACTGTGTGTTGGAGAAGGTCATCAAAAAGACATAACCCCTGGGCCTAGGTACTCAGAGGCTCCTTGGAGTAGGGGTCTGCTAGTCTTTCCTGCTTCCAGGTGCTGCTCCAAGGACACAGCCTTGAGATAGTGATGTGGTGTTGAGATCACCTGCATGGTATACGTGATGGAACCCAGTGAAGACCTCTATCTAAACTGAAGATTTGGCAGGCAGGCATAGGGATCTACCTGTTTTGCTGCTCCTGGAGACAAGCCTCATATGTAAGTTCCCTCGCTTACTAAAACTGCCACTTACCAACCTGGAGTGGCCTGCCTCTTTCTTGCATCTCTCCCTGCCCTGGGTACAGGGGCCGGTTTCAGATCACACCTGGGAAGCTCCCGAGGACCTTGCAAACCAGCACCGTGAGACCATGGTCAAGTCACTTTCTTCTCTGGGTGAAATTTTTTCACAAGTTAAATGGGGGTGGGGCGGTTAGATGTTAGAAACTAGATATCAATGTGTGAATAAGAGGAGAGTTATCTGGTTTATTTTGGCTATTCTAAAATTTACAAATGTTTTTCGGGCAGGAGGTTGGAAAAAAGTCAATACAGCTGAGAAAGGAATATACATATGGACACCCATGTGTGATCTTCTGTCAAAAAAATCCAGAGTAATGTGTCTGAAAAAACAAAAAAAACAAAAAACTGGGCTTTGATTGGATCAGTGACTATAATTATAGCTTGGTCCTGCTGAAGGCAGGTGACATTTCCCTCATTCGTGCTCCTACATTTATTTTATCTCAGCCCTTGAAGGCTATTTTGTGTCTGTCTCTACTGTACTGCAAACCCAGGTGTTTGTCAGATTTACTAATGTATTCCCAGTATTAGCACAGGGCCTGAAGAAATTTATATTTGATAAATTAATGAATTAATAAATTATTAGCTGGGGCGCCTGGGTGGCTCAGTTGGTTAAGCGACTGCCTTCGGCTCAGGTCATGATCCTAGAGTCCTGGGATCGAGTCCCGCATCGGGCTCCCTGCTCAGCAGGGAGTCTGCTTCTCCCTCTGACCCTCCCCCTCTCATGTGCTCTCTCTCTCTCTCTCTCTCAAATAAATAAATAAAATCTTAAAAAATAAAAAAAATAAATAAATTATTAGCTAAGAAAAACAACCTCTTTGAAAGCCGTGGACATGTATACTTACCTGAAACAGGCAATTTCTCATATAAAACAGTACCATATGTCTCTTTATTTTCACATCATTTCTCATATTTTCACAGGATTAGAAGTATTAGAAGATACATAAAAAATTAGTCTTGTTAAGTTTTCACTATGTCAGACATATTACATGGCATATACTAAGATTCTCATTTAACCTACATCACAATCCTGCAAATATTAACCCTCTCATTTTTAAATAAGAAAAACGTACACCCCAAATTTCAATTAACTGACTCAAAAGGCTATTTGTTTTCAGACCTACAACATTATCCTGATTCCTCTTTTACCATAATTGAAACTAAAATACATTTCATCATTTCTGTGAATTGTTGATTTTTGCCTTTCTGATTATTTTTTTAAGTACAGTTGACACACAAGGTTACCTTAGTTTCAGGTGTACAACATAGTGATTCAACAAGTTTCTACATTATGCCATGCTTACAAGTGTAGCTACCATCTGTCCCCATCCATCACTAATACAATATTATTGACTGTATTCCTTATGCTGTCCCTATCATTCCCATGACTTATTCATTCTATAACTGGAAGCCCGTATCTCCCACTCCCCTTCACCCATTTTGCCTAACTCCCACCCACCTCCCCTCTGGCAACTGTTCTCTGTATCGGTAGGTTTGATTCTGCTTCTTGTTTGTTGATTCATTTGATTTTTTTTTGTTTTTCAGATTCCACATACGAATGGAATCATATGGTATTTGTATTTCTCAGCCTGACTTATTTCACCTACATAATACCCTCTAGGTCCATCCATGTGGTTGCAAGTGGCAAGTTTTTTTGCCATGTGATGTTCCACAAGTGCAGTTATAGAAAAGTGCTTGTCAGTTGAAATAAAAACCACATTTGATGGGGAGGCAGGGATGCCTGGGTGGCTCAGTCGGTTAAGTGTCTGCTTTCAGCTCAGGTCATGATCACAGGGTCCTGGGATCGAACCCCGCATCGGGCTCCCTGCTCAGCGGGAAGCCTGCTTCTCCCTCTGCCTGCCCCTCCCTGCGCGCTCTCTCTCTCTGACAAATAAATAAATAAAACCTTAAAAATAATTCAGTTTATCTAACCTCCCAAACATTAAACAAAGTTTTAGAGAAATGTGGATCTTTTTTATGGCTGAATAATATTCTATTGTATATCTATGTACCATATCTTCCTTATCCATTCATCTATCCGTGGACACTTAGGTTGCTCCCATATGTTGGCAATCTATAGATTTAATGCAATCTCTATCAAAATACCAAAAGCATTTTTTTTCAAAGCTAGAACAAATAATACTAAAATATGTATGGAACCTCAAAAGATCCCGAAAAGCCAAAGCGATGTTGAGAAGATAAACAAAGCTGGAGGTACCACAATTCCAGATTTCAAGATATACTACAAAGCTGTAGTAATCTGATTGTTTATTACTAATGAACCTGCCCTAAACCCCTGAACTATGCCTTCTCTTAGGCCACCCTGGACTTCTTCAGTCAGACCCTACTCCTCAGTGTGTGGTTAGTCAACATTCTCAAGTTAAGGCAGCAAAGAACTTTGCCTATAGATCTTGTTCACTGAGTTGATAAAGTAGTCTATATAGCTGTGTTATGTATTTAGAATTGTTCAATCTGTCTTTTCAAATTTCTTTCCATACAATAATAGGAACACTTCTAAGAGTAAGTTCAGACTTTATTTCTCTTTATCTTTTTTAAACTTTGGGAATGCATACTAATTCACAGGATAGAGAAGACAATTTTAGCATTAACTCCACCAATTTGTAGAATGACCTTATAAAGTTAATCAAATATTTTGCTTAATTTTGAGTGTGTATAAATTTTTTGGTGAAAATGACATCAACATTTTTAGTGAAATATGCGAAAGCTTGGGAATGCTTGGAGTTGTGAGATAAGAATGCAGATGTCATAAATCATTTTATGTAACTGTCATGTTGATTTAAATTTATGATCATACACTATCCACAGAGTTAGAAAATATTTGTTTTTCTCCCATGAGAAGTAGAAAAAAATAGAAATTAGTGCTATGCATCTGTATCTATTACAAATAGTGAACTGAATCTCTTTGGTAAATGCAAAATGCTTTTTTATTTTTTTTTTTTATTTTTTCAGTGTGCTATCAAATTTTCTTCCAGCCATACCACTGGGACAGTTGCAGGATAAATGAGGGTATTTAGCTGAAACACAGAGATGGCCCTCAACTAATATTTGTTACAAAAAGCTTAATAGTATTATGAAAATGTGAGATAAATACTGGTACTATGGAGATGTCTTTTGGAATTTTTGTGGGTTTATGGTTAAAGGTGAAGTAAAGTTGTCAGAATGATTGATTGCTATGTTTCATTGTACCTGCTATAGCCGTGTGATTTGAAAGCATTCTATGGAGTTAGGAAAATCTATAGACTTTTCTTGCTTTCCTTTGCACCACAAGGAGCTATTTGGGATTTGCCACTTTCTTTGTAATGTCTTGTAGGGTGAACACAAAGGAAAAGTCAAAGGTGAGTCCTTCTGTTGAGTTAAAAGGAATAGATTTTTGGCTGTGTATAAACACAACTGCAAGATTGACTATTCTCATTGAATTGAATGATCAATTTGGTCCAACAACAAATTTGAGTTTTATCTTCTTTCAGTATATTGATTAAATACACTGGGGTTGTTTTTGTACACTTGCTTGTATGGGAACAGCTGCAGCATAGCTAGTTAACGTGGGCCTTGGAGTCAGACAACCTCTCTTTTCTATCTTGCCTCCTCAAGAAATAACTGTTATTTTGTCTCAGTTTTCTCGTATGTAAAGTGGAGATTATAACGGAATGAATTTCTTAGTGTTATTATGAAAATTAAATTAGATAAGATATTTAACAGGCTTGAACAGTACCTGGCACAAACTAAGCTTATTAACTATTGCTTTATCATCCTAATTATATTGTGTGTCTACATATATAGACACACAAGCTCTGGTATAAAGTTTTGTATATATATTACAAATTTACTCACGAAATTCAGCTTACCTCATTTAACTAAATAAAATTTTAATTAATTTATTTTTACTCGTTGCCTAAAATCATGTGGAGAAAATAACTAGATGTTTGACAACCTACATTGTGTCAACTTGCCACAGAAAAGCCAATTCAATTAAAAAATGTAATTATTCATTCCAGTGGTCTGTTTACACAGTACAAGGCATTTAGTTTGGCCACAGTTTTACTTAATTGTTCAAATAATTGGACTTTGGGTAGATAGAGCCTGGAATGGTCAGATTTGATGCTACTGAATGATTTGGTTGTTTAGATTTGTCATGACTCATTAACTATAAGTAGCAACAGAATTATTTCTGGTTTCTTGCCATTCACAGGACCATGTAGTTAGGTTGCAGAAAATGTTAACAGCAAAACATTTTGTTGTTGTATCTAATTGTATTTCATCCATGAAAATACAATATAAATTTTTTAAAAATTACTATGTATTAGATTTTGGAGACTGCATATATCCACACAGCATATTTTCCGTAAGTCTCCAAATTGTGCACATATATATGTGCATATTATGTGTCAAATGTCTATATACACATACACATTTACACTTATTACCTGAAATATTTTTAAATTTTTATAAGGAGTGTGATAAATGGTAAAGAGCGAAATTTTGTTGCTGTGCTAAATCCAGGCTATATGTCTATGTATCCAGTAAAAATATTCTCAAATATTTGAAAGGCAAACACTCATATTTACTTATTTAAATAACATGGTACTGTGATATTCTTGTCATTCAGAATTACACAAATAAGGCAATAATAATCAATGAAGGAATAGAAGTATAAGAAAAGCGATTTATAGAGAATCCAATTACCTAAAACAAAGTTGCCACTAAAGGGAATGCAAATATGTACAACCCATTAAATTCATATTTATTTAGGGGTTACAGTTACCCATACCACTAGAATCAATATGTAGATGTTTCCTTTGTCCCCAAACTATTCCTGGTGTTCTGTGATATAAACTGTAATACAAAATAGACCAAACCACAAGGAATTTCCCCGATATCAAGAGCTTAAATGAGAAATTGCATAGTTTGAAAAATCAGTGGTGCATTAACTCGCTTAAAAAGAAATTTAAAAGAGGAAGGAAAGTTCCAGGCAATAAAAAGTCCAATTAAAACACCAAGAGGAACTTTGTGCAATTTCAGGTTTTGTATTTTTCTTTTGTTCTCTCATTTGTTGCTCTTTTCCTGTAAATCATCAAGAAATACAGAAAGCTTTTCTAGTTGTATTACCAAAAATATATATCAAAGTATGCACATACACAATATGTCTACTCATTACCTGAAATATTGTTATAAGGTGAGTAATAAATGGTAAAGAGTAGGAATGTGCTTGCTATACCACAGCCGTCCTGAGTAGAAAACGAATTTCTTTTTACTGAGAAATACCTCATCTCTTTCTAGTTTGTGGACAAGGTCTTTGGTGACCATCATAACCCCCAAGAGGATCTGAGGTGAGGAAAGAATATCATTTAAGTGGAGTTGTTCTCCTTCAAGGCATGAAATAACTGGTAAGAGTCTGTACCTTTTTACCTTTTCAGCTGGAGTTGAATGTGTATGAATCTGATGTGTCAAAAATATTTATAATAGATGACTTGGGGCCCGATGCTGCAGCCCTCAGGCAGTCCAAACTCCAATTGACTTCAGTGAGAACTTTACATGTCCAAGGTCCAGCTGCCTTGTGCCTGTAGGGTAAAAGGAAAAGCTTAAATGAAGCACTGGTTCAGAGTTTCAAAAACTATAGACAAAAAGTCTTGATGACTGGAGAGAGAAATCTGTGGATGGTTGCCTGTCTGAAAGCTTTAATGTCAAAATTGGCTTGGTCTACTGAGAAAGGAATGATTTTAATTGATTCTCCTCCACTTATTTATGGGCATAAAGTCTGTATATTTGAGTAGCAAAAAATAAAGCCAACACTTCCCAGACTTTTAAATTCTATTTTGATATCAAAAGCTCTTAATAAGTGTTCATGAAGTGCCGGCCAACTTCTTTCCCCTAGACTTACCAATTACAAGGCACAACAAGAAAAATATAGTAAGTATAAATTAAAGGCGAAAAGATCACTGCATGAAATTTTAAGGAAGGCTTTCCATTCACAGAAATTAAAGGCAAACTGGGGCACAGGCACTTTTGAGATTTGCCAGTCCTACTGCCCCACCACGGTGCATATGAGCAAACTAGAACCAGAGCTGGGAAGACTTCTTTCCACTCTACTCCAGTGATCTCTCCCTTTGCCATACTCCAGTCTCCTCTATTTCTATTGCGTTTCCCCTCCAAAAAAATTACTTTTATCTGGGGAAAGCTTCGCATTTTAGTTGAAGAGCTAACACATTATCTGATTTTTAAATCCAGTTGCGAACTGTTTTAAGTCATAGTGTCTCAGATTCCTTTGCTTCCTTTATTAAACAGGGTGTTTGAGCTAGATTACTTTGTCAGTTAACTTCCAACTATATTATAATTTCATCCCATTCATTTTTCTTACCAGTTTTCACTTCTCCTACATTATCCTAATAGAACCGCTTCAGGCAAAAAGCACTGGGTATCCTTGTGTTTGGTGAGTTACTTGCTTTTCTCTTTAGTATCTCCCTCCTGTATTTCAGATACCCTGACTTTAACACTGACCTGTCGAGGGCAGTGAGACACACTGTGGCCTCCCATGCTTCAAAAAGTTTGATATAGAAGCACTCAAACATTTATTACCTACAGTAAGAAATATAGATTTACCTTGCAATTCAGTGTGCATACTCATAACAGAAAGAGCATTTTCTTGAATTAATACTTACCCTTCTTATGTGTGATGAAATATATTTAGCATTAACTAGAATTTAGAATTTCATTCCATTAAAAATACTGGGTGAATCTCTGTAAATTGATTTTACAACCCACTCATGAGGTGCAACCTATAGTTACTAAAATAGTAAATTCTGTGTTACTTTGGCAACTGTTAACTTAGATAATCATCTTGGTAATATGTTTGCACTTGAGAAAAGATAAATGGAGATCTGGTACTTTTTATGAAGTGATAATCTTAATTGTGAGTTTAATTGTCCCAGGACAATAGTGGAAGGGAAATTTGAGAGCAAGAGGTGTTTTTCATCGTTGACCTTCTCCCAGGTACTCTCAGAGCCTGATAAATTCTTCATGATCTTCAGTGAGACCTCGCTATGTGCTATTTCAGAATTTCAGAGATATTTATCATATTTAATTGGAAATACTTGAATGTAGATATCAAGTTCAGTTATGCGGTACCCAGTAGTAGGTTTCTCATAGAGACCACTACTGACATGATAATTCAGGTAATTAAGAACACTGATTTTTGTTTCTCAGACATGGCCTGGTCCTACCTGCTCTGACAGTCTTTGTTCTTACATTGTGTCTAAAACCACCATGAATCGAGGCTTACTCGTCTTTTCCTCCCGAGATTTCTTTATGCCCTGGGAATTCTTCAAGAGTTTGGGTAAGTTATAGAGTCTGAATCAAGGAGAAACTTCTGAGAGAATTAATCTTTTTGTGTTTTGCATTTGTTAAAAGGTAGACATTTGAGGATGAGGGAGTCTTTGAATGAAGGGGCCGCCACCTGGATACCATCATTACCTCCCCAAACTGGGTACATGAAGACCAATCCTTTGGCTAAGAACTGGCTAAGTATTGCATGTGCTAGCCTCGTGTTCTTGAGATTCCCCTAAGAACATAGCTCATGTGTTGGATAGATACATGAAAATCTACAAAAGTATTCATTTGGTGTGCCACTCATTTATTCAGCACATTTATTAAGCACCTATGATGAACCCGGTGATGTTGCAGGTGCTAAGTGCTAAGGAATAAATGATGTGAAATACATGTTTGCAGCATGAAGAGATTTAGGAGGAAAAAAATCTCTAAAGACGCTTACAAGTAGCAGCATTGCCACCAGACTAATTCTAATGATGGCATTTCAGTACACAACAACCAAAGAAGATTGTTTCATCTCTTCACACTTGTATTTTACTCTGAGCTGTAGTAATGCTGCTGACAGAGAAGGAATGAAGCAGAGAGAGAAATCAAACCATAATAATTTTATTTTATGCTGAAAATTATAAAACGGTCTTTAAAGTTATTTTGCTATCAAAGTAATTAATTTAAAATAGCAAGTGGAAATTCTACAGTTACTCAGGACCCATTATCCAGAATTCATTGTCCAACAAAGCATTTGAAAGACTGTTTTTGGCAATACAAAATGAGGGAATAAAGCTTAAGAGAGAACAAGTACTGATAGGAGGTGTAGGTAATGTTTCCTAGTGGGAAAATACATTATTATAAGAAGAGACACTTACCATAAAACATTCCAGAAGGGAGTGATTGGAATTATGTCCCCTTCCATTGTGTTTACATAATGTGAAAACAACCAATCGAATCAGTTCTGATTTTTAATTGCGCATAATAAAACAACCAGACAACCATTGATGACATCAGTCACTTTTTAACTTATATTGCATTAGGAGGAGAAAACTTAAGTCTATCTTTTGGTCAGTTCTTTACACAATTTCTGTTTAAAATGTCAAAGGTTGGTTTAGTTTATAGATTTTACATAGGCTACATATCCATTTTCTGTTAAAAACTCTTCATTTTCTTGATTACTTGGGGCTTTAATTGTACGCAGGGTTGTCCTCCTGGAAAGGCAAATTGATGCAATTGCCCACAGACTCTCAGGATCTATGAGAGGAGGAAAAAAAGGCAGCTAGCAGCTGGTGACTAAAATATAATTAGTGTCAATATGTAAAATACAATTAGCATCAGCATGCAACCTGCTCCCTAGGCCTGCCTCAGCTGGCTTTGGTCTTCTGTGCTACCTCTTCCCTCAAATCCTCTACCTGCTGACCAACTGCTGCTCTTGATGTCTGTGGTTACTAACTATTGGTTGGTTAAAATATTCACCATAACAGGGGCGCCTGGATGGCTCAGTTGGTTAAGCGTCTGCCTTCCTCCCAGGTCATGATCCCTGGGTCCTGGGATCGAGCCCCATGTCTGGCGGGAAGACTGCTTCTCCCTCTCCTACCTGCTCGTGCTCTTTCGCTATCTCTGTCTCTCTCTCAAATAAATAAATAAAATTAAAAAAAATATATTCACCATAACAAAATTTCTAAATTTAACCTGTATAAAAATATTAGGCTTATAGAACAGATGACCTAGAACATGTTCTAGGTTCAGTGCCTCCCTAGACAAGGTTTACTTTTACCTGAACTTGGCTATAAAGGCTTATCTTGTTAAGACTTATTTTAATTTGTCATAATAAAAAATCCCTGTAGTTTAGAACTACAAGAACTCTCACTACCATATTGTCATGTTATCAAAATCAGACAGCTGAAACCTGGAAATATTTATATTTATTAAAGAATAATAGAATAGTATTTGATAAGGAGATCACACTAAAAAGTTAACTTTTGAGATATGAAATGAAAAGAAGCCTGTTTGACATCATTAAGATGAAGAAAAACAACTAATAAATTTTTTCCCTTCAAGGAAAGTAATAAAGGTATTTATTTACTTAGAGTGAATTGGCTTTAAACAGTTATTTGAAACCTAGAGTGTTTTCTTAGACACTTTGGGTTTAACAAGGGTTTAATTTTACAGTGGAGCCAAGAAAAATCCTGAGATCTCCAACATACTTGGGGATAAGACATAAGCCCAATAAAGGTGCTTTTTCTGAGGTTTAAGATCTTGCAACTTCTTGCTGTTGTAAAACTCTTGAAAATCTCCTAGTTCATATGGAATTTCTTTTTCCCTCCCTCTCTTTCCTCCTTCCTTATTTTTTTTTTTTCTTGGTTAGCATTTCAAATTCAATATTTTTTTTATTGATTTAACATTATAATTTCTCAGGTTATTTCTTTTCACTTTTATTGAGCCTCAGTTAAATACTACCTCCATACCCATTAGCTTAAAATGTATATTCTTAATTAATAAAATTATTTTTTAAAGATTTATTTATTTGAGAGAGAGCGAGAGCAAGTGGGGGAAGGGGCAGAGAGAGAGAATCTCAAGCAGACTCCCGCTGAGCGTGGATCCTGACTAGGGGCTTGATCTCAGGACCCTGAGATCATGACCCTGAGATCATGACCTGAGCCAAAACCAAGAGTCTGATGCTTAACCGATTGAGCTACCTAGGTGCTCCTCACATAATTAAAAAAAACAAAAACAAAAATAAAAACAAAACAATATACTGGAGGACTTAAATCATTTGGGATTTCAGTGGCTTTCTTTAGAAGGGGAAAAAGCCTTTTGAAATGCAAAGATAAGCTATTGATTTATCTATTTGTTATCTCCAAAGTGGATACTTTAACATTAGCACTCAATAAGTTTTGAGAAGTACATATGTACACAATGCCCAGTGTGATGCCAATCACACAGAAACATTAGGTATGTCTTTGATGGATACTTGGATCTCACTGCCACTGTTGTACAAAGTCGATGCTAATCCCACGTCCTCTGCCAGGTGCTATGCTGTGGAGAGTTAGCTCCTAAAGAAGGTCATTCAGACTGAATAGAATATTTGTGACACTGTGCAATCACAAGATGGGTCTATACAAGCCTTAACTACTTGTAGATGTCAAGTTTTATGTGTGCGCTGCGGAAGGGGTTGGTGTTAAGACAGCAGCCAATAAGAGATGGGCAAACCAGGTGCCTTATTATGGATGAAGTAGAATTTTATCAAATAATCTTTCTAATCATGCTTAGAATCTTCTGTTGACTCCTTAAAAAATATACCGATTGAATAGCATTTTTTTTAAGATTTTATTTATTTATTTGACAGAGAGAGAGAGAGACAGCTAGGGAGGGAACAGAAGCAGGGGGAGTGGGAGAGGGAGAAGCAGGCCTCCTGCTGAGCAGGGAGCCCGATGCTGGGCTCGATCTGAGGACTCTGGGATCATGACCTGAGCCAAAGGCAGACGCTTAACAACTGAGCCACCCAGGCGCCCCTCAATAGCTTGTTTTGCATCAGCCAGCATGGAGACCTGAGAGAATACAAGCAAATAGCAGACAAGGAATTCCAAGTAAGTCCTACATGCAAACAGGACAGAAAGACAAAGATATTTTGACCAGAGCAAAAATACTAGCAAAGATGCTGATTCTTGAAGCTGAGTTACAAAGCCACAAATACCTTAAATAAGCATATATTTCTCTTGACCTGTGCTTCCCAGTAATTTTAAATAAGAGGAGCCCTTTTAAACTTGGCCTCAATAAAATAGTGCAGTCTCCACAAGATAGAACAGTAGTTGTATTCTTGGTATTTGTTGATTTATAAATTACAAAATGACAGAAGATGCCTGTGAACTTAATAGCTTTAAATGTCTCCTCTTTAAAAAAAAAAAAAAAAAAAAAAGATTTTATTTATTTGGGAGAGAGAGAGACAGAGCATGAGCAGGGGGGAGGAGGCAGAGGGAGAAGCAGGCTCCCCACTGAGCAAGGAGCCAGATATGGGACTCCATCCCAGGGTTCTGGGATCATGACCTGAGCACAAGGCAGGTGCTTAAGCTTAACTGACTGAGCCACCCAGGTGCCCCTAAATGTCTCCTCTTTTATTAAACATAATGGCATCCATATACATATGAAAAGGATGAGCTATGCATTTATTTAACTAAATTTTATTTATATATGAAAAATTCTTGACATAGGAATTGAAAATGCCTTAAGAATTTCAGCATCCCAAAGAAGTCGAAAACTGGAAAACAGAATTCAGGAAAAAAACCTTTAACCAATTATACATAAATGCATGTAGGAGAGCTGTTAGAAAAACTGAAATAATCACCCACTGTGTTAGATTCTTCTCACCTGATTTTCTCTAATTCTTTGTGGAAATAAACACAAAATATAATGTGAAATAGATAAAATGGAGTAGATCCAATCTCTCACAGTCAGCTCTGACAGCCTATTTATAGTCAGGTCTGCTTATTCAAGTTATCCTGGGGCTGAGAAGAAAAACCATTTCTGGTCACAAACAAGATCTAGTTAACCAGGGGTATACAAGCTTGAAACACAATCATAATTTATGTCTCCAACTTATATCCTATACCTGAGTTTTTCTGAGATCTATGACATGAAATAGACTCTTGAAAATAGGAGTGGTTTGTTTCCTCGAAGTATGCATTTATTCTACTTAAATCTCTAATTTTCTTCAAATGGGTTTTTAAAAAGATTCTCAGGCCTTTAATGGAAATCATCAAAATAATTAAAGTAAGCACATACAAAGATTAAAGTCAGAGCCAGCAGAGAAACAGGAGAAACATTTCGGCAAAAACTAGAGAAAAAAGTCAAAGACCTAAGATCTGTTCACAGAGCACTTCCCAAAGGTTACATATCAGCTCCAGGCAAATAGCAACAGAGAATCACCTTTAGATCTTGTAGAAGATTAGGACCAATAACAAATTAAGCAATAAAAACACAGGGAACACTCACAGCTCTGCATACTTCTCTAAATCAAACAATAACAACAAAAACAGAGTTTGCATTAATGTTTCTGTTGAATCAAACAGCTTCCTCCCTCTCTCGAGAGTGCTGCCTTATACTTTCTACTTTACAGTTTGCTGACCTTTTTCTGTTATTCTCTGATATATCTAGCATCTAGATGCATATTTACAGACTTATTTGTTGAAATGATGCTGACACATTTTTAAACTATATTCTGAGATTCTATTTTTAGAATATTTTTTAATATGTCAGCAATTCTTGATTATTGGTTGTTTTTTAGAGCTTGCAGAAATCTGACAAGAACTTAGCCTATTATCTTATTCTTTTTGCCTGGGGCTGTCTCAAAAACTGTGATAATTTTTAGGTTTCTTTATCCTTCCAATGCATTTTATTTAGTGCCTATTGGATGAGAAATACACAATTGCTGCCTTTAAAAATTTTACATCCTAGTGGGTTGATAAAACAGGCATAATAAATGATAGACTGAAATATTAATAAGTGCCAAGAGAGGCACTAAGTTAGGTGGGGTTTCCTATAAAGATGGGAAATAAGAGAGAAAACAAAGAAAATTGGCTCATATAAAATTTGGGCACAATCAAATTTTATCATTCTATATCTCTGGTTCTTAAGTCCATTTTCTTATATCTCTGAGATTTAGTGTTTTTATCAATAAAATGAGGAAAACTTGTATTCTTTAGAACTTCTTTAAGTATTAACTGAGTTTATTTAAAGATCCAAGTATTTAGTAGGTACAAAATGATTACATGATTATAGGAAATTTCTTAGAGAAAAATCTGGAACAGAAAGCTGAGGCAACATAACGAAAATTCCTAAGTGCCAGTTAATGTGTACGGATGTATTCAGTTGGCAAATCAGAACTCTTGAAAGTTTTAAGCTAGTTTCATTGCATAAGTAACCACAGAGAAAACACTAAAAGGGATAGAGAACGATATTGGCCTCCAGCTATGTTTCCTGCCGTATAAAAAATGCCCATGCCACCAGGCTTCTTTTTTCCATATTTTATTTACTTAAAAAAGGAATTATATTTTTGGTAGTAATATATACAGTATAGATGTATGTATGTATATATGCACACACACAAATGCATATATATATACACATATATATATAAACACATACATATATATACGTCTGTGTGTGTGTGTGTGTGTGTGTGTGTGTGTGTATGCATTGGCAGGGGAAGAAAATACCTTTAAATATGTCTTTGGGCATAGGTGGTTTACTTCTCAGTTTACATAGCAATACCTAGATCAGTGCCTACCACGATGTCAGTATTTAATAATAAAATTGGGTAAATGAAAAGAATGCATTAATTTAAAAGCATTTTCAAATGTTATCTAGTTCCAAGTCATTTTTCTGTTACAAAAAATAAAGATTATTTTTATTTTCTATGTGAAAATTCAATACATGATTTACTTGATTTCTCCTTGACAAGATTTTTGGCCTAAATTACTTTAATATTCTTTTATATAAACTGAAGTATAGGAGGAAAAGACATGGACACTGCTACATACTTTATCTTTGTACATTATGAAAAAACAGTCAACATACCAGTATATTACAATAACAATGACCATATAAAAATGTTTTGATAGCTGAGGATAGGGAAAGACAAAATGGAAACTAATATAATTTAATGGCTTCTAAGTAGAAGGCATTTTACATACATATATCTGCTTATGTTTCCTAACATTCCTATATTTTAGTTATTAGTAACCCTATTTCGCAGAACAGAAAACTCAAGCTTAGGACAGCCTAACGTAAGAAGTGAAAATAGTGGATATAGCATTCCAATCAGATCTGAATGACTCAAAATCATATATTAGGTTTTGATTAGCCATGCTGCCTCATAAAATTTTACCCAATGTTAACACCATACGTGTACATAGGCCAAGGTAGGGAAATTATTTATCTAAGTTACCTAAGGAAATGGTTTCACAAATGTGACCATCATAACTGAAGCAAACATTTGGCTAGCAGGGGCTCCTGGGCAGCGCGGTTGGTTCAGCAACCAACTGGGTTTTGGCTCAGGTGTGATCTCAGGGTTGCAAGATCGAGCCGGGTTGGGCTCCATGCTCAGCGTGTAGTCGGCTTAAGACTATCTCTCCCTCTCCCTTCCCCCACAAAACACCCCTCTCAATATAAATAAACAAATCTTAAAAAAAAAGTAAAACATACGCACATTTGGCTAGCAAAGCCAAGTAAGTGGAAGACTCAAATATACTAACGATATTGATATT